>NC_090661.1:136935-1582768 GCF_013368605.1 Nyctibius grandis
CCCCTTCCAGCCCGCCGAGCCCTCCGCCCCGGCCCCCGGCTCTCCTGATGCCCCCCCGGAGCTCCCAGCCCCCGGCTCCCCCACGCTGGCCCCCGGCTCCCCCGAATGCCCCGCTCGGCCGCCAGCCCAGGGCTCGGCCGCCTCCATCCAGGCCCCGGGCGCTCCCTCCTCCACAGCCGAGCCCCGGCTCGGCGTCTCCCGCTCCCCCGGCTCCCCCCACACTCCTGGAGAGGGATCCCCCGACACTGCCAGCCCCCCGGCACCCCCGAGCTGCCCCCCAGAGTCACCTGCCCCCCTGGCACCCCCGAGCTGCCCCCCAGAGTCACCAGCCCCCCCGGCACCCCCGAGCTGCCCCCCAGAGTCACCTGCCCCCCTGGCACCCCCGAGCTGCCCCCCAGAGTCACCAGCCCCCCCGGCTCTCCCGAGGCTGCCCCTGAGTACCCGGCTGCCCCCAGCCCACCCCGGGAGCCCCCCGCTAAAGCCTCTCGTCCCCCGGGCTCCCCAGAGGGACCCGACGACTCCCCAGTGTCCCCACAGTCCCCCGAGGGTCCTGATCTCAGCCCCCCTCCACCTCCCAGGGACTCGGGGCTCCGGCGCCCTTCGGAGGGGCTGTCGCAGCCCCCGCCCGCGGGGCAGGGCGTGGGGGAGCTGGGGGGCTCGCTAGGCGCCCTGCCCCGTCCTGGGGACCCGCTGTCGGAGCCGGCCCTGGGCAGCGGGGCCGGCTGGAGCCTCTCCCAGTCTTTCCAGTGGACGTTCCCCTCGCGGGGGGCACGGCGGCCAGCGTCCCCCCCCCGCTCCCCCACCCGGGAGGCGGCCGACTCGGGGCTGTCCGAGGAGTCAGATGGGGGGGACGCAGCCCCCAGCCCCCCGCGCTCCCGGGGGGACAGCGGGTCCGAAGGGGCTGGCCCCACGGCAGCCACCGGCCGGGGAGCAGAGCGGGCTCCGTGCCCGGGGGGTCCCGTGGCCCAGCGAGAGGCCGAGGGCTCGGCGGAGGAGGAGGAGGAAGGGGAGGGCGAGCGGGATGGCGCTGTGCCCCGCTCCCCTCTCTGCGGGACAGAGCCCGGCCGGGACCCCGCGGAGCCCGAGCCCCCCGCCCGGCCCGGCCTCCCCCTCGAGGCTGCCCCAGGGCATCTGTCCCAACCGGATCCGGCCACGGTGGGCGACCGCGCCGTGAGCCTGCAGGGCCCCGGCGGGCCGGGCCGGGCCGAAGGACCCTCGAGGGACCCCGACCCCCACGGCGACCCGGGCTGGCTGACGGAGCTGCTGGCGTCGCCGGGGGCCCACGGCTCTCCGGACGCGGAGGGGCCTGAGGTAAGGGGACCGTGGCCATCCTCGGGTGGCTGCTGGCCACCTGGAGCTGCAAGCCGTGCTGGGGAGGGCTCAGCAAGCGTCGGGCTGGCGAGGGCCGTGGGTGGGCACGGCGGCTGCGGGTACCCCGGGGCAGCTGGCAGCTCCCGGCCCGGGAACGGGGGGCTGCGGGGTGGGGAGGGCGAGGGCAGGGTGTGCTTGTGCTGCGTCCCCCGGGCACCCCGGGGCGTTTCCCCCTCTCTGTCCTCTCCAGCTCCGCTCTCAGCCACGAGAGCTGGGGCACCGGCCCCCGGTAACCCCCTCACCCCCCCCCAGGACCTGCTGGGCTGGTCGCGGAAGGACCTGAGCTGCGAATTCGGCATCGCCGGACCCCGCCGGGCCTGCGCCTTCGCCTGGACCCACGAGGCTGCGCCCGGGGAGAGAGACTGGCCCGGTGAGACGGAGCGGGAGCGGGAGTCAAACTGGGACAGCAGCGCCAGGGACGGGGACCAGCAGGACGGGCCCTTCGGCACCGCCGGGACGGGCTGGGGCAGCGACTGCAACGGGACGGAGCTGCTGGGGAAAGCGGGACCGGGCTGCAGCGAGTGGGGGGAGAGCTGCCGGCGGGACCAAGGCTTCGGTGCCGGCGAACCCGAGTGGGGCACCGGCTACGGCCTGGGCAGCGCGGGCAGCCAGGAGGAGGCCGGCCCCGGGCAGGCTGACTGGAGCAGCAGCCGCGGCGTGGGACACGGCCCGCAGCAGGACGGGGAGCCCAGCGCCAGGCAGCCCGGCTGGGCCCGTGGGTACGGCTCCGGGGACCGGGGCACCCGGGACGGGGTGGTCCCCCCTGCCTGGGCCGGGGGGTACGGCACCGGTGACACGGAGATGAAGGACAGGGGGCTCACCCCGGACTGGGCCGGCGAATACAGCAGCAGTGGTGCTGGGACCGAGGACAAGGATTTGACGCTGGGCTGGGCTGGCAGATCCAGCACTGGGGACACTGGGACCCCAGAGCAGGAGTTCGGCCCCAGCAGGGCAGCCTGGGACAGCACATACAGCCCCAGGGACATGGAGCGCCAGGACCGGGAGTTCAGCCCCAGCAGGCCGGCCTGGGACGGTGAGCACCGCACCGGGGACATGGAGAGCCAGGACCGGGAGTTCAGCCCTGGCAGACTGGCCTGGACTGGAGAGTACGGCCCCGGGGAGACGGAGAGCCAGGACCGGGAGTTCAGCCCCAGCAGAGCGGCCTGGGACGACGGGTACAGCACCGGGGACGTGGAGAGCCGGGGCACGGAGAGCCAGGACCGGGAGTTCAGCCCCGGCAGGCTGGCCTGGGATGATGGATACAGCAGCAGGGGCACGGAGAACCCGGACAGGGAGTTCAGCCCCAGCAGCCTGGCCTGGCCCAGCGAGTACAGCAGCAGAGAGACCCAGGACAGCGCGTTCAGCCCCAGCGGAGCGGCCTGGGACGACGGGTACAGCACCGGGGACGTGGAGAGCCAGGAGCGGGAGTGCAGCCCCGGCGGAGCAGCCGAAGCCGGCGGGGATGGGGAGAGCCGGGACGGGGAGCTGGGTCCCGGCGGAGCGGCCTGGCCCAGCGAGTACGGCTCTGGGAACGGCGCAGGGGAGGAGACAGAGTTTGTCCCCGGCCGGCTGAGCTGGGCTGGCGAGCTGGTGCCTGGCCCCCGTGCCCCCGACACCCCGGAGCGCGGCTGGGGCAGCGGTGCCACCGACAGCGGGGACTGGGCCGGAGCCGAGCGCCGCAGCCCGTTTGGGGTCATTGGCACAGAGCGGGCACCGGACCCCTCCGTCACCGGGGCGTCACCGGATGGCTCGATGGCCTGGGCTGGTGCGGGGACATGCGGGGGCCCGCGGGAGCCCCGGGCAGGCTGGCACAGGGACCTCTCCGTGGGCAGCTCGGATGGCACCGGCCGCCTGGGCACTGGTGATGCCGGTGGGGCTGGACTGAACCAGACGGCGTGGGGCGAGGGCCCGGGCAGCCTGCCCGCCCCGGGGGGCTCTGCCCAGCCGCGGGACGCCGAGGCCAGGCGCCGGGAGTGGGCCAGCGCCTTCGGTGCCCGCTGTGCCGCCCGGAGCCGGGACGTCGGTGACGGGGAGCAGAGCCCGGGAGGCGACGCCGGCTCGGCGGACGGGTAAGGAGGGCGCTGGCGGTGGCGGCACGGCCCCGGGGAGGGGTCTGTCCCCCTTGGTGCCCATGCTGTCCCGCAGTGGGGACTCTGAACGCCATGGGCCTCATGCTGGCATCCCACCGTGCCTTGCTGGTAGCCCGGCAGCCTCCTCACCCTCCCCAGACCCCCGGTTCTGCCCAGCCTTTGGGAAGGGGCTTTGGGGGAGGTTCCCAGAGGTGCCACCCCCGTGGTGTGACATCCCGGGAGAGGGGGGAGAGTCCTGGACGCCTGGGTCCTGTCCTGACATCACGGGAGCAGCGTTTGGCCCTCCCTGTGCCTCAGTTTCCCCCGGGAGCTGACAGAGGCGAGGGCTGGGGCCGGGGAAGGGCTCCCGCTGGAGCCGGAGGAACTCTGGGGTCTTGTCTCCCTACGCAGAAGCACCCGTGTCCCAGAGCCCAGCCTGAGCGAGCCACCCAGCCCCCCCGAGGAGGAGAGGGACCCCCTGGAGCCACCCAGCCCCACCAAGGAGGAGAGGGACCCCCCGGAGCCACCCAGCCCCACCAAGGAGGAGAGGGACCCCCCCGAGGCTGCCGGTGGGACCCTGCCGGGCACGGAGAGCGAAGCGGCCCCCGTGGAGCAGCCGGAGGGGCAGAGACCCCCGGGCGGGGAGGAGGAGCGGCTCTCCCTGGGCGCCCCGCAGCCCGAGGGACCCCCCGACCCCGCCACGCAGGACTTCACCTTCCTGGAGGTGAGCAGGGAGGGGGCGGCATCCTGGGTGGCGGAGGCGCTGGTCTGGGGCCTGTCCCTGTCCCCTCTGGGGTGATGGCTCCTGGCCCTCGGCTCCCCCCCTTGGGGCAGGCTGGGGGTTCGGGGCCCCCAGTGCTGTTGGGGGGGTCCGTGGGCACACTGGTCTGACGGTCCCCGTGGCCCTGCAGGACACGGAGGTGCTGGACAGCAGCGTGTACCGCAGCAAGGCCAGCCTGGGCCGCAAGCGCCGGCACCGGGCACCCGCCCTGCGCCCGGGGGCCACCGCCGACGGGGACGGCTGGTTCTTCCGGGACTCCACGGGTGAGACCCCGGGATGGGGACGGGGCCGTCTGTCCGTGCAGAGGCGTCTGGTGGTGACGCCGTCCCCCGTGTCCTCCCCGCAGAGCCCCGTCCCGACCCCCCGGCAGCATCCTCCGACGAGGAGGCAGCGGAGGAGCCCAGGAGCCGGCGGGTGCGGGCGTCCCCGTCGGGCAGGGGGGTCAAGGTGCCCATCTTCCCTGGCCTCAGCGCCTCCGCGCTCAAGGTGGGCCCCGCTGGGCGAGGGGGTGACCCCGGCCGGGCTGGGGTGGGGGTGTGGTGAGGGCAGGGGAAACTGAGGCAGGCTGGGGCTGCGGGGTGGCTGGCGTGGGTTTGGGAGGGGGCAGAGCACCGTGTGCCAGCCTGACCCCCCCTCTGTGCCCAGGCCAAGCTGCGGGGCCGGAACCGCTCCGTGGAGGAGGGGGCGGCGCCGGGGGACGGCAAGGGAGCCCCCGCCAAGGACCCCCACGTGCAGCGCTCCAAGTCCTGCAAGATCGCTGGTGGGAAACCCCTGGCGCTGCCCCCCAAGCCCGAGAAGGCCTCAGGGTGGGTGCGGGACCCCCGTGGGGAGGCGAGGGGTGGGCTTGGGGTGGGCTTGGGGGCGCGGGGGGGAAGTGGGGCTCGGGGGGGGTGTGGGCAGGTGTGGGGGCAGGCAAGGCTGACACTGGTGGGGGGGGGATGCTGATGGGGGGGGGTGTTGGGGGGGCGGAGGGGTTCCGTGCCCCCCAAAGCAGTGCTGAGGGGGGGTTTGGGGGGCTCAGAGGGGTGAAGGGCTGTGGGGGGTGCTGGGCCCCCCGGGGGCATTGTCAGGGGGCCGGGCTGGGTGCAGGGGGGGCCCTCTGGGTGGTGCCCCCGGGGGCTCGGGCAGGGGCCGGCGGGTTTTGGGGGCGCGTGGCGAGGCTGTGCCCCCCCCAGGTCCGAGGCGTCCCCCCCGCACTGGCTGCAGGCGCTGAAGCTGAAGAAGAAGAAACCTTGAGGGGGTGAGTGCGGGAGCGGGGGGACGCGGGGAGCGAGTCCCCCGTCCCCGGGCTCTGCTGCCGGTGGGGGCCGGGCCCCCCCGGGGCTGGGGGCTCCCCCCGGCTCCTCACCCCCCTCCCCTGCGTCTCTTCCAGGCTCGCCCTCCCACCAGCGGTCCCGGGGCTGACGCCGCTGTCCCGGGCCAGGCCTGTCCCCTCCCCGCGGTGGGACACACACACATCTATGCACTTTGTACGATGCTCGCAGGGTCCCCGTCCCCCCCCCCGTCACTTCCCCCCCTCTCCTCTGCCTCCCCCAGCGCTCCCCCCCCTCAGTCCCCTGTCCCGGGGCTGGGCGTGGGCAGCCTGTCCCCTCCTGTCCCCTCGCCCCCCGCTCTCGTGTCCCCCTCGGACGAAGAGCAGCAGCTCCGGGCTCGGTGCCACTTTGACAGGACAATAAAACTTCCTTGGTTGGTTCGGGGGGGCCCCGGCTCTTCTCTCCCCCCCGGGATCTCCCCTGGGCGGGGGTGGCCGTGGGGCAGGGGGGGTGGCACTGCCACCAGGAGGAGCTCGCTGCCCGCAGCCGGGGCCGGGGCCCCCCTCGGCACCCGGGGGGGGACTGCCTGGCTGGGGGGACGCTGCTCCCGGGTGCACCCCGACACCCCCTGCGGCCCCCCGGGCATGGCCCCACGCGGGCACCCACCCGCCCACCGCACCGGGGGTGCACCCTGGCCTCCCCCTGGCACCCACTGCTCCGTACCCACACCCACTGCTCCCTGGGGTGCTGCTCCCTGGGGTGCTGGTCCCCCGGGGGCCCTGGGCCGTGTCCCCCGGGGGGTGGGAGCGCAGGGCCCCAGCGCCTCTCGCCGCTCTCTGGGATGGGGCTGTGGTGCCCCCCGCTGCCAGGCTGGGCGCCCCGAGCCCCCCGTAACCCCTCTCCCAGCCCCAGGACTGTGGCTACGGCAAACCCCACCCGAGGGGGCTGCGTGGGGGTCAGCCCGGGGCTGGGGGCTGCGCCGGGACCCCGGGGTGGCACCGAGGGCTGTGCACGAGCGGAGCTGTCCCCGCTGCCCCTCCAGGGGTTACCTGTCCCCCCGCGCTGCCCACGGGGACAGAAATAGCCGCGGTGGTTATTAATAGCGCGCGTCGTTACGGGCTGGAGCAGCTCCCTTTGTGGCAGCGATGCCAAGGGGCTAATTAGCGTTCCTCTCCCTCCTTTATTCCACTTCTTAGCTGATAGGCTCCAGCGGCAGCGTCGGCGGGTGGGTTTGTGGGGGGGTCTGTCCCCCCCTTAAACAAACTTCAGGCTTTAACTCAGCCGCCGGCGCTTTCGTGTGTCAGCTTTTAGCAGCTTTTAATTCTAATTCCCAGCGCAGCCGCCCCCCTCCGCGCCGAGCCCGGGGGGCAGCCGGTGCCCACGCCATGCCCGGGGGGCAGCCGGTGTCCCCACCGTGCCCGGGGGGGCAGCCGGTGCCCTCCCACCTGGCCCGCGTTATTCCCCCAGGCCCGGTGGCTTTGTTCCCCTTTGGTGGCCCCATGCCCACCCCGCTGGGCTCCCGCTGCCCCCCCCACCCCCTTTCCCAGCCCCTCTCCTTCCCGTACCCCTCGGATTTCCCCCAAACGGTTGATTTTTGGGGCGGGGGGTGATTTTTCATCCCTCTCAGCGTTGCCCCCTTCGGCTCCGTCACCGGACAGCGGAGCCTGCGCAGACCCGGACGCAGCGGAGGCTCCCGCCGCCCTCCGGTCCTTCAAACGGTCCGTCTGGGGGCTGGGGGGGGGGTCTCGGGGCTCCCCCTCCCCGCACTTCTGGCAAACACAGCAAGGTCTCCCCGGCACATCGCGCTCGGAACGGGGCCCAGGGGTCTGGGACCCTCCCGCTGCCCCGGCTGCTCGTGACGTGCAGAGCCCCGGGAGCAAAATGTAAAACCCCAAACGCCAAATGTAACCCCCCAAGTGCCAAACTCCCCCTCCAAGTGCCAAACTCCCCCTCCAAGTGCCAAACATCCCCCCACGTGCCAAACGCCCCCCCAAGTGCCAAATGCCCCCCCCAAGTGCCAAACGGCCCCCCAAGTGCCAAACTCCCCCTCCAAGTGCCAAACGCCCCCCCCAAGTGCCAAACATCCCCCCACGTGCCAAACACCCCCTGAAGTGCCAAACATCCCCCCAAGTGCCAAATGCCCCCCCCAAGTGCCAAACTCCCCCCCAAGTGCCAAACGCCCCCTCCAAGTGCCAAACGCCCCCCCCAAGTGCCAAATGCCCCCCCCAAGTGCCAAACATCCCCCCAAGTGCCAAATGTCCCCCCCCAAGTGCCAAAAGCCCCCTCCAAGTGCCAAGTGCCCCCCCCCAAGTGCCAAACACCCCCCCAAGTGCCGCCCCGGCTGCCAAGCGCCCCGTGTGTCGCTCCAAGTGTGAAATGCAAAACCCGCCGTGCGACACCCCGGTGCCGACCGCGGCGCCCCAAAGGTGAGATCCCGCAGGCAAACTCGCCCCCCCGAGTCCCCCTGCCCCACCGGGGCCACCTCCCCGCGCCGCGGCACCGCAGCGGGGTGGCCGAGGTGCCCCGGGAGGCGGCTGCCCTGGGGGTTATCGCAGGGGCTGATGCTTTGACACCCGGGTGAGAGCTCGGCGCGGCCCCCCCGGAGGAGCCAGATGGAGGGTGGGGGGGGGGGGGGGAGCTGTGAAATTTCCCACGGGGCTGCCCCGGTGCGTCCGTCCCGCCCGTCCCGTCCAGGAGGAGGGCGGAGGAGGAGGAGGAAGGGGAGGTAACGCGGTGGGATTCGTCGGGCCGGGCTCAGAGGGGCCGGAGGAGCTCGGTGAGCCCGGGATGAGCTGAGCTGAGCCGAGCTGAGCCGAGCCGAGCCCGGCGGCATGGAGGAGGGGGCGGACGCGTACGCCTACGGGGACAACGAGACGGAGTGCGAGTACGCGGAGTGGGGCCCCTCGCTGGCCCTGCTGCCCGCCATCTACCTGCTGGTCTTCCTGCTGGGCACGGCGGGCAACGGGCTGGTCCTCTGGACCATCTTCAAGGGCGGCCGCGACCGCCGGCGCTCGGCCGACACCTTCATCGCCAACCTGGCCGCCGCCGACCTCACCTTCGTGGCCACCCTGCCGCTGTGGGCCGCCTACGCCTGGCTGGGCTACCACTGGCCCTTCGGCACGGCCGCCTGCAAGGTCAGCAGCTACCTGGTCTTCGTCAACATGTACGCCAGCGTCTTCTGCCTGACGGGGCTGAGCTTCGACCGCTACCTGGCCATCGTCCGGCCCCTGGCCACCGCCAAGCTGCGCTCGCGGGTCAGCGGGCTGGTGGCCACGGTGGCCCTGTGGGCGCTGGCGGCTCTGCTGGCGCTGCCGGCCCTGGTGCTGCGGCGGGCGGCCGCCCTCGGCGGGGACACCAAGATCACCTGCTACATGGACTACGGGGGCCTGGCCGCGCCGGGGACGGAGGCCGCCTGGGAGGTGGGGCTGGGGCTCTCCTCCACCGCCCTGGGCTTCGTGGCCCCCTTCGCCGTCATGCTGACCTGCTACTTCTTCATCGCCCGCACCGTGGCCAGCCACTTCCGCCGCGAGCGCGCCGAGGGGCCCCGCAAGCGCAAGCGCCTCCTCACCATCATCACGGTGCTGGTGGCCGCCTTCGGGGGCTGCTGGCTGCCCTTCCACCTCGTCAAGACCCTCTACGTCCTGATGGACCTGGAGGTGCTGCCCTGGTCCTGCGCCCTCCACGCCTTCCTCAACAACCTGCACCCCTACTGCACCGGCGTCGCCTACGTCAACAGCTGCCTCAACCCCTTCCTCTACGCCTTCTTCGACCCCCGCTTTCGCCACGCCTGCGCCGCCCTCCTCTGCTGCCGGACCCCCGGCCCCGGCCCCGAGCGCTCCGCCAGCTACTCCTCGGGGCACAGCCACCCTGCCGGCGGCAAGGGCGGGCCGGTCCCGGGGGGCAAGCTGGATCCCGCCACCCAGGAGACGCTCTTCCGTGCCTAACCCCCCGCCCCGATCCACCCCCGTGCCCCCCGAGCTGGTCTCCTTGGGGGGGACCCCACCGCCTCCTCCTCGCCCCAGAGCCTGGCTTGCTTTGGGGACCCCCCCCCCGCTGGAAAGCCCTGCTTGTGGGAAGGGGAAACTGAGGCAGGGGCTGGGCAGAGCCTGGGAGGAGCCCCTGGGGGGCTCGGGCAGGGGCGGCTCCCCCCGGCTTTGGATTTTTGTGACAAATAAAGGAATTTTGGTTAAAAAAGGAGCAGGGTGTGCGCAGTTCCCTCTGGGGGGATGTGGGGGGAGTGGGGTAGGGGGGTATGGCTGGGTTTAGGGTGTGTGTGAGCGGGGGGTGTCACATGTCCGTGTGTGTGTGTGCACTACAGGGTGTCCCTGCACCCCGCGGCCCCTCCTGGGCACCCCCGGACCCCCACAGCCCCCGGGGCAAACCCTCCCCGGTCTGTTCCCCATCACACGCTTTGGGAAACACAGAAGTTCCCATCCCGAACCACCGGACACCACAGCGAGCCGGGATCGGGGTGTTTTAACACCAAACCCCCCCAAAGTGTCCCGGCGTGGGGCAGGCGCCTGCCCGCCCCAGCCCCCCCTGGACCCCCGCAGCTCTGATTGCATCAGGCAGCCGCCCCGTCCCACCAAATCCTCCTTATCTGAGGCCAGAACAAGCCCCGGGTGACTCAGCCCTGCAGCGTGAAACGGGACCGGTGCTGTTAACCACCCAAAACCGAGGGATGGGGACGAGGGAGGGGGACGAGGGACGGGGACACGGGATGGGGATGAGGGACAGGGATAAAGGACAGGGATAAGGGATGGGGACACGGGATGGGGACAAGGGATGGGGACAAGGGATGGGGATAAGGGATGGGGACAAGGGATAGGGACAAGGGATGGGGACGAGGAATGGGGACAAGGGATAGGGATAGGGATAAAGGATGGGGACAAGGGATGGGGATAAGGGATGGGGACAGGGACCGTTTGGGTTTGGACAGGGGGTTTTGGGTGCCGGGTGGGACAATGGCCCACGCTGACCCGGGATTTTGATGAGGCACCAAATGGCTCCTGTCCCATTCCCCCCCCCTCTCCGGCCCCCGGCGCTTCCTGAGGCTTCGCTCTAAATAAATCTTCCCCCTATTTGTTATTTACATCCTTCATTTACTGCCGATGGACTATCCTGTCTCCTCGGCCTTTGTTCCCGCTTGGAAAGGATGCGGGATCATTACTGGGTTCCTTGGGACACTTCCCGTCGGGGGGGGGGCCGCGCTAACCTGCCCTCTTGCCACCGCCCGGTTTGGAGCCAGCCCAGCCCGGGTCACCCCCCCCCGGTGGGGGCTGCGGTGGGTGCGGGGCTGGGGGCTGCGGTGGCTCCTCTCCCCCCCGGTTGGGGGTTTTGGGGGGTTTCCCTGTGGTTCTCGTTTGGGCTGAGATTCGGGGGGTGCGGTGGGGTGTTTGGGGGGGAAATGCTGCATCTGGGGCCACCGCCCGGGGGGGACCGTGGGGAAGGAGCGTGTTTACATTCATGGCGCCTGCGGGGCTCCCTTGCCCCGGAGAGACCCCCTGATACCGCTCGTCCGTCTGTCCATCCATCAGCCCCTCTGTCCATCCATCAGCCCCTCTGTCCATCCATCCGTCCCTCTCTCCATCCATCACTCCATCTGTCCATCCCTCCTCCCTCCTTCTCCCCCCCCCTTTCCCCATCCCTCCATCCCACCTCCCTCCACCCCACCACCGACCCCAAATGACCCCGCACCAAAGCGGGTGCCGGGGCCCCGTTTCTCTGCGGGGACCCCACGAGGG
Source organism: Nyctibius grandis (assembly GCF_013368605.1). Lineage (NCBI taxonomy): Eukaryota > Metazoa > Chordata > Aves > Nyctibiiformes > Nyctibiidae > Nyctibius > Nyctibius grandis. The sequence continues at coordinate 148,154 of NC_090661.1, forward strand.
CGGTGCCCCCCCCCGGGCACGGAAATGGCCGCGGGGCTCGGTGCCAGCGGAGACGGGAGCCGCCGACTTTCTATCCGTCTCCTGGAGATTTCCCTTTCCCTTCCAGGAGGGAAGCGTTTGGCGGAGGAGTCTCGGGGGGAAACGCGGGGACGCTGCAGGAAAAACCCCAAGGCCGGGGCCGGGGGGGCGCGGGGGGCGGCGGGGCCCGGACCACCCGTCGGAAGGAGATAAGGAAGGTGTTGCCTTCCTGCAGCTCGGGGGGAGAGATGGGGAGGGGAGATAGAGGGGGGCCAGGGGGGGCCATGGGACGGGGCGGGGGGAGTGGGACAGCGGGAGCATCCTCAGAGCCCAGGGGGCGGGGGGTGCGCTGCCCCGGGGGGGTCCGGGGACCCTCGGTCCTGGGAAGGGGCTGCTGGGCTTGGGAGGGGTCTGGGGGCACGGCCGGGCGCCCCCAAACCAGGTGCCACGGGGGAAAAAGGAGGTGTGGGCTCCGACGGGGAGACACGGGGCGGTGGGTAACACCCCCCCAGCCAGCGGGGACAGGGACGGGGACGGGGACAGGAGCGTCCCCACGCCCCGGGGAGCCCCCAGCCCCGAGCTGCTTCCCCAAGCCGCCAAACGGCCCAGCGGGAGGCTGGACCCCCCGCGGCCCCCCCGGGGGTGCCGAAGTCATTTGGCGGTGTGCTAAGGCGGCCCATGTCCCCCGGTGTCCCCTTTGAAGTGACCTCCCTGTTCACACCCGGCTCTGGGCCGCCTTCACACGTCCCACCCCAAAGCAAATGGGAGGGGGGACCCTGCCCCGGTGTGTCCCCACCCGAGATTTGTCCCCTGTCAGCCCCTGGGGGCCGATTGTCCCCGTGCTGGGAGAAGGGAGGCGGAGCGCGGGCTGTGGGAAACGGGGGGTTAAAAGGGAGAAAATTGGGGGGATGGAAGGAGTTTGGGGTTTTTCTCTCCCATGTTTCAAGCGCCTTTGGTGGCCGAGGGTGGGGAGAGCTGCGGCGTGGGACCCCCGAGGGTCTGCTTGTCCCCAAGCCCCCGTGTGACCCCCCCGGGGCTGGAGGGAGGAGGAAGGACGGAGAAAGAGGGGTGGGAAGGGGCGGAGGGGGAGAGTTTGGGTGTCTGGGGGAGGTTTGGGAAGGGAGGTGGGGAGGGAGCACGTGGAAGGGTGGGTGGGTGGACAGTGGTGTCAGGAGGGAGAGAAAGGTGGGTGTGTGGACAGAGGGATGGAGGGATGTCTGGAAGGATGGACAGACGGGTGGATGGAGGGACACAGGGAGGGATGGACAGCGGGAGGGACGGGTGGGTGGACATGGGGACGGGTGAGTGACACTCGTGGCAGGAGGATGCAGGGGAGCACCGGGGTGCACTGGGCACCCCACGGCTGGCACCTGGCGAGCAGGATGGTGCCGAGGGGGCTCACCCCGTCCGGGGGGGGGCAACGGGGCTGCCCCATCCCACTCCCCCGGGGCCAGACACGGCACAGCTGCTGCCCGACCTCCGGGCCCCGGCGAGCCGAAAGCCCCCGCGTCCCCCCTGCCCACGGCCCCGGCCGGGAGGGGGGTCCCGGGGAGCGGGGTGACACGGAGGTGACCCGGCTGCCGGCAGCTGGGGCCGGAGATGCTGCCGGAGGAATAACAGGAAGCGCCGGGAGGAGGAAAACACGCCTGATGCCTTCTGCAGGTTGTGGCCACCGCCTCGCCGGGCCCGCGGCCGCACACGCGTGGCCACCGCACACGTGTGGCCCTGCCACGTGTCCACGTCCCTATTGTGCACGCATGGCCCTGCCACACGCGTGTGTCCCCACTGCACACCCATGTCCCTATCGCACACACATGGCCCTGCTGCATGTGTCTGTCCCTGCCACACACATGTGCCCCCGCCACACACGTGTCCCTGCTGCACACGTGTGTCGCTGCCACACACATGTGTCCCCGCCTCACACGTGTGTCCCCACCGTACATTCATGTCCCTATTGCACACACATGGTCCTGCCACACACACGTGTCCCCCCTGCACACCAGTGCCCCATCGCACACGCGTGTCCCTGTGACACATGCGTGTCCCTGTCGCACACGCGTGTCCCCGTCCCCGAGCCGGGCTGCGCTGATGCTCTTTATTGTCGGGTTCGGCTCTCAAAAATCTTACAAAATCCGCGGTTATAAAATGTGCTCGTACAAAGGGGGGGGGTCGGCGTGTCCCCCTTTGCCTTCCCCACCCACCCACAGCAGGTGTCGTGGGGGGGGGAAAGGGGGAGGAGGGGAGAGGAGGGGAGAGGAGAGGAGAGGAGAGGAGAGGAGAGGAGAGAAGAGAAGAGAAGAGAAGAGAAGAGAAGAGAAGAGAAGAGAAGAGAAGAGAAGAGAAGAGAAGAGGGAGAGAAGAGGGAAAGAAAAGGAAAGGAAAGCAAAAGGCTAAAGAGATAGGGAAATAATAAAATAAAAAGACAAAGAGAAACAAAAGAAAAAAGAAAGAAAAGAAAAAGAAAAAGAAAAAGAAAAAGAAAAAGAAAAAGAAAAAGAAAAAGAAAAAGAAAAAGAAAAAGAAAAAGAAGAAAAATAAAAAGAAAAGAATAATAAAATAAAAAGGAAAAGGAAAAAGACAATGAGGACGAGGATGAGGATGAGGGTGAGGGTGAGGGTGAGGATGAAGCAGAGGAAGGAGAAGCCCAGAGCCGGGCGGCTGCTCCGTGCCTGGTGGCCCCGCTCGCTGCAGGGCAGGCGGTGGCCGTGCCGTGGGGCCCCCAGGGTGGGTCCGTGCCCTCCCCGCAGGGCGAGGCAGGGGGGCTGGGATGGTTTTGCTTCGGAAAGAGAGAAAATGGGTCTGGCCGGAGAGCCGGGCGCTGCGGGGGGGGCTCGGCCTCCGCTGGCCCGGGCCGGGAGCTGCAGGGACGCGTCCTGTCCTTGGCGTTTGGGGGGGCTTGGGGGGGGCTCGGACTCACAAAAAGAAAAAAAATAAAGAAAATAAAGAAAAACGAGCCCAAGTGCCCCTTGGTGCTGGGGGTGCTGCCCTCGGGGGGGGGCATCGCCGGGGTCGGGGGGGCAACCTTGCCTTCGGTGCCACCTCGCCGCGCAGCGCAGGGTGACCCACCACAGGACACCCGCCTCCCCCCGGGCCAGCACAGGACCAGGCGAGGGGCCCACGTCCCCACGGGCTCTTACCACCTGCACCGGGGGCCGCCGAGCTGCACACCCACCCCGCTGCCCCCACGCCGCTCTCGGGGGTCCCGGCCCTGGGGGTGCTCGGCGGTGGGGGTGGCGTCCCCGAGCCAGCACGCTGCCTCCTCCTGCCCTGTTTGCTCTGTGTTTTTCAGTTGGTTTGGCTTCGAGCTGCACCCACAGCCACGCTCTGCCTGCGCACGGCGGGGACACGGTGAGGAAATACAACACCTCGCGGGCAGACCCTCCTCGGAGCCCCCGCAGCCCCTCGCCCGTGCCCGACGCGCGCTGGCCGCAGGACGGTGTAAAACGCTTGTGGGGACGGCGGCTGCCCCGGCCGGACACAGGGGTCGGTGGTTTGCTTTGTTTTTTCTTATTTTTTTCTTTTTTTGTCTCTTTTTTGGCGTTCCTTTCGCCTCCCAACCATCCCACATCGACAAGCAGGCACGAGGCGGTGGGGTCCCAAGCGGGCACGAGGCGGTGGGTCCCCGGCTGCCGGGCGCTGCTCGGTGCCCGCTTTGGCCCCGAACCTGCGCGAGGCTTTGGAGGAGAAAGGCGAGGACGGACCGTGGCCGGCAGAGCCGTTCTCACAGCTCGGCCCCACGCCATCCCCGGGGCTGCCCCAGCACCGCCCGGTGTCACCGGCAAGGCGCAGGCGTCCCCGGGTCCCTCCCACGGGAGCGGTGGTGCTGGCACCGGGTCCTGGGCTTGGCCCCCCCCGGCTTTTCGGGGAGAGTGTGGGCAGGGGGTGGGAGAACCCCCCCGGTGCTGCTGTTGGGCTGAGAGGGGGGATCTCCTCGGTTGCCCCCCAGGGAGGGTGGCTGGCATCCCCCGAGGCACACGCTGCTTTTGGGGGGGGGTGTCTGTCTCCCAAGCAGGGGGGTGCTCCCCGGCTGCAGCCCCCGGCCCCGGCTCCCGTGGGACCCCCGTGGGACCCCGTGCCGTTGCGGGAACAGGAGGGGGCCAAGCTCACGGTGCTGGGGGGGCAATCCTGGGGGGCAAAACCTCCCCGTTTTGGGGCAAAAGAAGAGGATCTGTCCCCGGTCTCCCCCGCCACAGCCAGGCCGGCGCCTCGGGGGCCGCCCTGGCACGGGGGGGCGGCGGGAGGGGACGAGGACAAGGCACAGTCAGGCGTCCCCGCGGGGGCGGCCGGGTCGGGGGGACGCGGGTGGTGGTGGCGGGGGGGTACCTAGACGTCCTCGTCCTCGCTGGCCTTGCTCCAGCGGTGGCAGCAGTTGGCGGTGACACCCAGCAAGAAGTTGGTGGCCACGGAGGCGATGGAGACCACGAAGCCGACGAAGGCGATGAAGAGATAGTCGTCCAGCGTGAGGGTGAGGTGGCAGGCCTGGAAGCTCTCCTCGGTCAGGGACAGCAGCGGGGCCCCCGCCACCTCGGGGGGGGCCCGGCACTCGGCCAGCTGCGAATCTGCGGCGGGAGGACGGCGGCGTCAGGGCGGACCCCCGAAATGGGGGTGAGGGGGTCTGGGGGTGCGCGTCACCTACCCGAGGCGCAGCGCTGGATGCGTCCCCGCAGCCACTTGAGGAGGGGCTCCATGGCGCAGCCGCAGAGCCAGGGGTTGCCCCCCAGGCGCAGCCCCACCAGCCCCGGCAGCCCCTCGAGCGCGTCCAGGCTGATGGCCGCCAGCGCGCCGTGGCTGAGGTCCAGCTCGCGCAGCTGGCCCAGCCCGCGGAAGGCCTGCGGGTGCACGCGCCGCAGCCCCGCGTTGTGGCTCAGGTCGAGGCGCAGCAGCCCCCGCGCCTCCAGGAACATGTCGGCCGGCACCAGGCTGAAGTTGTTGTAGCTGAGGTCGAGGTGCTGGAGGCGGCCGGCGCCCGCGAAGAGCCCGGCGGGCAGCGCGGCCAGCGAGTTGTTGCGCAGGTCGAGGGCCCGCAGCTGCCCGTAGCAGGCCAGGTAGCCCGGCGGGATGCTGGCGATGCGGTTGTGGGCCAGGCTGAGGTTGCCGGTGTCCAGCGGCAGCTCCGGGGGCACCGAGAAGAGCCGCCGCCCGCTGCAGTCCACGGCCTGCCCGCGGCACGAGCACGGCGCCGGGCAGCCCGCCCCGGCGCCCGCCGACACCGCCGCCGCCGCCGCCGCCACCAGCCAGGGGCCCAGCAGCATGGCGGCGGGGCGGCGGCGGGCCCCCGGGCCCTCACGGGGCGGCGGGGGCCATGGGGCCGCGGCGGTGGGCGGCAGGGCTAGGGCAGCGGTGCTCTGGGCGCCCCGGCGGCATGCGGGGGGCACGCTACGGCCCCCCCCCGGGGGCACGGGGGTCTGCGAGCCCCGGGGCACGCGTGGGGCCGGCGTCGGGCGGTTCGCAGGTGCCTGCGAGGAAGCCACGCTGGCCACGCGCCCTGCCGAGGGGCCGCGGCTCGTGCAGCCCCGGGTGGCACCCGCACCCTCCCCGTACCCCCGTGGCAGGGCCACCCCACTCCTCCAAGCACCCCCCCGGGGATTTTGGCCACCAAAGAGCCCCCCAACCCCGCTGACCTTGGTCAGCAGCCGGCAGAGCCAGGGGGTGCCAGCTCCCCAGCCCCCCCCCAGCCCCACACTGCCGCCGGCTCAGCCTGGTGCCCGACGCCCACCTCCCGCAGGGATAACCCCCTCCCCAGCACCCACCTGGGGTCCCCCCAGCACGGCATCCCCCATGCTGGGGGCCCGCCACCCAGCCTGCCCTCACCCCCCGCTGCCTGGCCATCTTCGCTCCTTCCTCCCTCCATCCTCGCCCCACCTCACCGGGGGGGGACACCACCGCCCCAGCCACCCCCTCCCCACAGACCCCCCATCCCTCCGGCGGTGCCGGGGTCCCCGCAGTACTCACGCCAGCCAGGGGATGAGCGGGGCTCAGCTCCCCACTGGGCCGGGGTGGTGAGGTGGGGGTCCCTGGGTGGCCACCCTTGCCCTGGAGGCCACCAAGTTGGGCGAGTGGCTCCCGCAGCTGTGGCCAAGGCTGCTGCCGAGCCTGGCAATGGGAGCAGGTCTTTCCCCACCTCCTTCCTCCCCTCCTCCTCCTCGTCCTCCCTTGTCTCTCTCTTTCTCTGTCTCTTTTTTTTTTTTTTCCTCTTTTTTTTCCTTGAGGGCCAGATACTGACGTTTCGGTGTCTCTTAGCAACTGCCTCCACATCTCTGAGCAACAGGAGAGCGGGATGCGGAGCCGCCGGAGCGATGGAGATGGCGGAGGGTAGCAATGCCCCCGCCCCGGGGACACCCCGCCCGAGGGGACCCGCACCCAAAGGGCCGAGGCACCCGGGCGGGACGGGTGGCATCCTGCCCCCGCCACGGGCTCGGCCGGCCCCCAGCCCTCCCCGCACCCCCCGGCCCCAGGAGCATCCCCAGTGGGATGGGGTGAATCAGGGTTTCCAGGCTCTGAAAACAGAAGGGAATTACGTGTGGGCAGGGGGGAGCAGCCCGGATGGAAGCGACATCACCCAACCGTCTGCGCCCCGACGCACCCAGGGCGCAGGGACCCCGGCCCCGGGGGCGGCCGCAGCAGGGACGGCTGCGTGGCCACTTAAAACCCGCCTGACCCGGCACACAAAGCCCCTCCAGCCTCTGTGAGCTGAAACGTGGGGGGGTTTATTCCTCCCTTGCTCGCAGACCTGGAAAACGCCTCAGGTTGACACTGATTGTTTCGCTCCGTGCAAGCTGAAAAATGCTGTTCTGCCTCTCCTGTTGGGCAGGGAGGGCACGGAGCAGGTCCTAGCGAGCTGCCCTCCTCCCCGGTCGGCTCTTTGCCGTGAGAACGTCCCTTTCGGGTCACGAGGATGCCCGTGTTTTGCTCTGGAAGCGTTGCCACGCCACGGCCACGGCGTTTTTGGCAAGGAGGCACCCCCAGAACCAGCCTGCAGGCGCTCGGGGTGGGGGGTTCCTCGGTTGGATTTTCTCCTGCCGTTTCCATGGAGTTGCTCCTTTTCCCAGCTGAAGCCGCCACCCCGACCCCCGTGTTTCGGCACCGCCGGGCTCCCGGCAGCCTCTCCCCACCGCGGGCACCGCCGGGCTGCCGGCAGGCTGCGAGGGGAGCTCTGGGAGCCGGAGCCGCGCAGACATCCCGGGAGCCCGCTGAGCGCAGACAGACACGGAATTAGATAAGCCCGAGCCCGGCTGCAGGGCTCTGCCCAGCATCTATTAGCGACGAGGATTTTTCCACCCCCGCGGCGTTCCGGGCTACGTTGGCAGCAAATAAACCAACAAATAAATTAGCAAATTACCCCGGCCAGGGCCTGCTCGCCACGGCCCTCGGGGCCACGCGGCACGGCAGCGCGGCCTCAGGCAGCCCCTTCGATCCGCGTGCACCCGTGCTGCGGCGAGGAGAGGGACGGTCACACGCCTGCCTTCGATGGTGGCTGGGGCTGTCGGGCAGGAGCCCCCCGGCACAGGCAGCGCGGCTCTGGGCTCGCAGCCAAACAGTGGCAGGACACGTGGCCACGGCATCGCCCCGGCCCCCGGCCAGCGGATGGGCCGCGGTGGCGTGCAGGGCGGTGCCACCAGCCCCTCAAACCCACAAAGGTTTGGTGTAACCACCTCCACGGCCGGCACCCGGGCACAAACTGGGGCTGTGGGTGACGCTGGTGGCCACAGGCCTTCCTGTGCCCGGGAGCAGCAGGGGAATAAGGGATGGAGCTCTGCTGCCCCAGGCTGCCTGGGAGGCTTCGTGCTGGGTGACGGCACCCATCAAACCGCAGCCTGCGGTCCCCCGTGCGAGCAGGATGTTCAGAGGAAGGGCACCCGGTGACAGCGCGGGTCACGGCCGCACCGCTGCCGGCACGGGGCCAGAGCCCCTCGCGGGCGCTGCCGGGCAGGCTGCAAAGCCGGGCGAGGGTCCGTCCACCCCGCGACACCTCGCCGCACCCACGGCGTGTCCGGCTCCCGCGGCACGGGGATTGAAGCAGCGAAACCAGCGCCAAGCAGGACCGGCTTTCACTTCCCCCAGCATCGCTCGCTGTGATGGGTCAGACCCAGGGGAGTGGGGGCGCGCGGGAATCGCTGCAGCGAGAGACCCCCGTTTCACTCCGCTTTGGGTCTCTCTCCATCCAGGATTCGTTCCTGACACTCGTAGTTGTGGCTGGTGGCAGAAACCCCAAACCCGAAGCGGCTCTCGGAGCCGAGCGCGGTGTGTCCCTGCCGAGGGGGGGCTACAGCTTCAAACCGCTTTGCGATGGCCCAAGGAGGCTTCACCCTCGGGGGATTTGCCTTCGTGGCCGGAGCTTTCCCTGCGGGACCCCGGGGAGGGCGGGGCCACCTCCACCACCCGGTGATGGGCCGGAGAGCAGCCCCTTCCCCGCAGCGGGGGCACCGGGGTGGCTGCTCGGCTCTGTGGCAGGATGAATTTGGAGGAGAAGTGGCACAGAAGCCACCGCCTGCCCTCCCGCTGGCCCGGCCTCGGCTGCTCGGCCGTGTCGCAAGCCAAGCGCTGCTTGGCAGCATCTCAGCCGCCACAGCCGGGTACCAACCAGCTTTCGGCATGACCCTGAAGGGAGGGAGCAAGCAGTCGGCGCTATGGAGAAAACAGAAGAGCCAAAAAAAATATCTGCAGCCCAGAAAGGAGGTGAGGTGTGAGAGCCCTGACCTGAGAGGGAAGGAAGCAGCAGTAAACTCCACCCGTGCGCGAACACATCGCGGTCGTGCGGCTCACCGGTGATGGTGAACGGCTGCGGGTGGCTGTGCAGACCATCCAGCGCCGGGTCCCACGAGGCAGAGCTGCTCCAGAGCTGGGACAGGCTCTGGTGGGACATGGGTGTCCCCGTGGGGACACTGCCCTCCTGGTGAAGACACTGAGCTCCTGGGAGGGATGCTGCTCTCCTGGTGAGGACATTGCTCTCCTGGTGGGGACACTGGTCTCCTGGTGAGGACACTCCTCTTCTGGTAGGTCCGCTGCTTTCCTCAGGGGGACATTTCTCTCCCAGTGGGGACGCAGCTCTCCCATTAGGGACACTGCTCACGTAGTGGGACATGGCTCTAGCGAGGCCGTGGTGGCAAGACCCTGGATCCACCGCTCCCTGTGCTGGTGCTGGGGGGATGGTTTGGGCTGGGGGAGCAGGCAGGGGGGCGGTGGGCAGGACCATGGTGCCTGGTTGGGGGCAGCTGGCCCCATGGACCCGGCCCCTGGGGAGCGGAGCAGGGAGGGCGAGGCTGGGGGCAGCGGGGGGCACGGCTCCCCGGGGCAGGGATGGTGAGGCTGGGGGCAGTGGGGGGCACGGCTCCCCGGGGCAGGGATGGCACGACGGGGATGGGGCTGGGCTGTGGGGCAGGGAGGCTCCTTGCAGGGTGGTTCCCCCAAACCTTGTTCCCTCAAACCTTGTTCCCCCAAACCCCGTCCCCCCATGGCAGGCACGGGGCCGGGTGCCGGGGCTCTCCCCATGGGGGTGTGCTGCAGCAGGGACGTTGCCCCGAGCAGTGGCGGCCCCTCGGGCACCGCCGGGGAGCTGCTGCTCCGGGCCCTCGAAGACCTCTCCGAGCTGGATTTTAAAAAATTTCGGGATGCGCTGGCGCACGGAGCCCTGCGGGGCCGGGGCCGCCTTCCCTGGGGGCGGCTGCAGAAGGCCGACTGGATAGAGACCAAGAACCTCATGGTGGATGCCTACGGCGAGGAGGCTGCCCTGGACGTGGCCATAGCCGTCTTCGAGCGGCTCCAGCTCCGCCACGCGGCTGCCGAGCTCCGGGAGAGCAGAGAGAGAGGTGGGCAGGCTGAGCCCCACACGGGGGCCCCGGGCACCGTGTCCTGGGGGTTGTGTCTGCAAGAACCTGTGTTTGGGGCCAGGAGGATGCTATGGGGAGGGCAGCGGGTTGAGGGTCCCCAGGGCAGGGTGCAGGGTGCTCCTCGGGGGAGGACGCGATGGAAGAGGATTTGGGGGTGTTCAGAGGTGACCTTAGTGCAGTCTACCACTACCTGAAGGGAGGTTGTAGCGCAGTGGGAGTCGGCCTCTTCTCCCAGGCAACCAGCGCTACGACACGAGGACACAGCCTCAAGCTTGGCCAGGGGAGGGTCAGGTTGGACATCAGGAAGCATTTCTTCTCAGCAAGGGTCATTAGCCATCGGAAGGGGCTGCCCAGGGAGGTGGTGGAGTCACCATCTCTGGAGGGGTTTAAGAAAAGCCTGGACATGGCACTTAGTGCCCTGGTCTAGTTGCCATGGTGGTGTCACGGCAATGGTTGGACTCGATGAGCCCAGAGGCTCTTCCAACCTCATTGATCCTGTGTTGGGGTCTCAGTGGTGCTGCCCACTAACACCCCTTTCTCTTCCAGACCTGGGACCTGCTGCTCTGCTGGGTTCATCATCACCAGGTAGGCCCGGCGGGGAGGAGCGCGGAGGGCTCAGCTGCCCTCGCCCCGCAGACGCGTGAGGCGCCTCCCACCCTGCCAGGTTACCGGAGGAGCTACAAAAGAGCTGTACAGCGGGCGTACAGCCACATAAAGGACCCAAACGCCCGGGTGGGCGACGCCGTGAGCCTCAACGCCCGGTACTCGCAGCTGGTGATCGTCAACAAGCCCCGCGACGAAGAGCAACGGAAGCACGAGCTCGTGGCCGTGGGACGGAGGCACGCGGAGCTCATGAAGGAGCAAGCCAGCTCCTCCATCGTTGTTGGTGACCTCTTCAAGCCTGGCCCCGACGGCTGGACCCCCAGGGAGGTCGTGCTCCTGGGAGCCGCGGGCGCGGGCAAGACGATGACGGCCAGGAAGATCATGCTGGACTGGGCGTCCGACAAGCTGTTTGGGGAGTTCGACTACGTCTTCTACATCCACTGCCGGGAGGGCGACCTGCTCAGCAGCCGGGCCAGCTTGGCCGACCTCATCGCCCAGCGCTGCCCCGGCAGCTCCCCGCCCGTCGCCGAGGTGCTGGGGCAGCCCGAGAGGCTCCTGTTCATCATCGACGGCTTCGACGAGCTCCGCTGTTCCTTGGACCAGCCCCGCTCCGAGCTGTGCTCCCAGCCCGCGGAGCAGCGGCCGGTGGACGTCGTCCTGCGCAGCCTCCTGCACCGGCGGCTCCTGCCCGAGAGCTCGCTGCTCGTCACCTCGCGGCCGGCCGCCCTGCGCGGGCTGGGCGCCTGCCTGGCCTGCGAGCGCTACGCCGAGATCCTGGGCTTCTCGGAGGCGGGCAGGGAGGAGTATTTCCACCGGTTTTTCGAGAGCGCGGAGCAGGCGGCTGCCGCCTTCCAGCTGGTCAGGGGCAACGAGACGCTCTTCACCATGTGCGCGGTGCCCGTCGTGTGCTGGATCGTCTGCACCGTCACAAAGCAGCAGCTCGGCCGCGCCGGGGGCCTCGTCCGCAGCCCCAAGACGACGACGGGGATCTACGTGCTCTACCTGTCGGCCCTGCTCCGCTCGCTGCGCGGCCGGCCGAGGCGCGGCGTGCCCGGCGTGCTGTGGGGGCTGAGCTGCCTCGCGGCCGGCGGCGTCTGCAGGCAGAAGGTCCTCTTCGAGGAGGAGGAGGTGCTGGGGTACGCGCTGGACCGGGGAGAAGCCCTCCCGCTGCTCCTCAACGAGCACCTCTTCCAGAAGGACATCTCCTGCGTCAGCACCTACAGCTTCGTCCACCTCAGCTTCCAGGAGTTCTTCGCGGCACTCTTCTACCTGCTGGAAGACCAAGGGGGGTCGCGGGACCCCCCCGCCGGCCCCCCCAGGGACGTGAGGGAGCTGCTGGAGAGCTACGGCAGCTCCAGGAACTCCTTCGTGCTGACCGTGCGGTTCCTCTTCGGGCTCTCCAACGAGGAACGCAGGAGGGAGCTGGAGGAGGAGACGGGGTGTAAAATCACACGCGGGATTACGCAGGAATTACTGGCGTGGCTTCAAAACAGCCAGAGAACGGCCCTGGCTCTCCTGCTGCAGGAGACGGCGGTGATCCGCGAGCTGGAGGTCTGCCACTGCCTGTACGAGCTCCAGGACGAGCGGGCTGTGGCGGCCGCCTTGGCCCCTTTCACGGGGGTGCAGCTCCGCGGGCTCGAGCTCGGCCGCTTCGACCAAACCGTCCTCTCCTTCAGCGTCAGGAACTTCCCCGGGCTGGAGTCGCTGGACCTGGGGCACTGCTCCTTCCCGTGGGACGGCCCCGAGGCGCAGCGGTGCGTGAGGGCCCGAGTCCCCCAGAGCCCAAAGAGCCGCGATGGCCCCGCGGAGGAGCCCGCGGCAGGGCTGGTCCCCCCGCTGCGCCGGGCACGTCGGCAAGGGGGGACAGGGGTGACCTGGGGACACTGCCGGGGGCCAAGGAGCAGTATGGGAATGGGGACAGAAATAGGGATAGACTAGGGATAGGGATAGAATTAGAACAGAACAGAAGAGGAATAGGAATAAGAATAGGAATAGGAATAGGAATAGGAATAGGAATAGATAGAAATAGGAATAGATTAGGAATAGGGATAGACTTAGAACAGAACAGAACAGGAATAGGAATAGGATAGAAATAGACTAGGATAGGAATAGGAAGAGGAATAGGATAGGATAGGACAGGAATAGACTAGGATAGGAATAGGAGTAGGAGTAGGTGTAGGTGTAGGAGTAGGATAGGAACAGGATAGGAATAGGAATGGAATAGGAATGGAATAGGAACAGGATAGGATAGGATAGGATAGGAACAGACTAGGATAGGAGTAGGAATAGACTAGGATAGGAATAGGAGTAGGAGTAGGAATAGGATAGGAATAGGAATGGAATAGGAACAGGATAGGATAGGAAAGGAATAGACTAGGATAGGATTAGGAGTAGAAGTAGGAGTAGGATGCATCTCTTCTTTGTTTCCAGGGGCCAGCAGCCAGCGGAGGGGAAGCTGTCACCCATCCACCCGCTTTGCCAAGCCTTGGAAGCGTCAGGCTGTGCCCTGAAGCAGCTGAGGTACCTCGCTCCTCTTCGCCGGGTGAGCCTGGCGATCGAGGGAACCAGCCAGCCCCGTTTGCAGGCACCATCAGTGGTGGCTGCCGGGGCTGGCCGGCGTGTCTTGGCGGCTGTGCTGGGCCCCGCGGCTCCTCTCCGCGTCTCTCTCGCAGGTTGGATCGGTGCCGGCTCACGGGTGCCTGCTGCGGGGCTCTGGCCTCGGTTCTCGGCACCCAGCCCACCCTGACGGAGCTGGACCTGGCTGGGAACGAGGAGCTGGGGGACGGCGGCGTGACGCTGCTGTGCGAGGGGCTGCGGCGCGGCGGCTGCCAGCTGCAGACGCTGCGGTGAGGGACGTCGCCGGCCCTGGGGGGCTGCGGGGCCACTTGTCCCCTCTGCTCGGAGCCTGGAGGAGGGAGGGAAAAGAAAACGCGATGAGAAAGGCCAGAGGGAGAAGTTAGAGGAGAAGTTTGTGCCACCATCCCGCTGTCTGCCTGTCTGGGGGTGTCTCTCTGCGCCCCGGGCACCCTCTCCCCGGGCTGGTTTTGGGTCCCGGGGGGAGGGCAGCGGGATGCTCCCCTCGCTTTTCCAACGCGGTGTCCCCAGAGCCGCTGCAGGAGCCACCTCCGTGGCTGGGCTCAGGCAGGGACGCTGGCCAGGTCCCCTCTGCCCGGGGCGATGGAGGAGCGGGCGCAGGCTCACGGGCATCTCCCCGCAGGCTGGGCTGCTGCGGCGTGACGGCCGCCGGCTGCAGGGCCCTCGCCGCCGCGCTGGGCCCCCTGCCCAGCCTGCTGCAGCTGGACCTGAGCGACAACCCCGTGGAGGACGGCGGCGTGCGGGAGCTGTGCGGGGCGCTGGCGGGGCCCGACGGCAGCGTGCGCAGGCTCTGGTACGGGGGGGCTGCGCTGGCGGGGCCCGCTCTGCGCCTGGTCCCCGGGGATGCTCGTGGGGTGTCAGCGAGGGCGGCAGCGGCTGGGTGGGCTGCCCCGACCCCCCTGCCCCGACCCCGCTGCCCCGACCCCCCTGCCCCGAGCCGTGCGGGTTACGCAGCTGCACCACGTCCCCAGGCTCAGAGCAGCAGGGGGTTCCCGGAGCCCGGGGGGGTCCCATCCCGGCTGAGCCGTGCCCCTGTCCCCCGCGCAGGCTGTGGCGGTGCCGGCTGACGCAGGCGAGCTGCGGGGCTCTGGCCGCGGTGCTCCGGGCCAGCCCCAGCCTGAGCGAGCTGCACCTGGGTGACAACGCGCTGGGGGACGGGGGCGTGCGGCGGCTGGGCGAGGGGCTGCGGGATCCCGCCTGCCAGCTGCGGACGCTGAGGTGAGGAGGTCTGGGGGACACGGGGCGCGGAGCAGGAGCCTCTGTGAGCGGGACCCCTGTGAGCGGGACCCCTCTGGCACTCGGGGCACCTAACGCACTCCTGGGCTCACAGCACCGCGCTGGCTGCCCTCCCGAGACCCACGGGATAAAGGCCATGTGCCACCTTTCACCAGGGCCACCACCGCTGTGACAGCTCCTGTTTTCCCACCTGCTTTTAAACTTGAGCTTTTCCCCCGCTTCTCCCCTGGGGCTGTGAACGAGCCCCCTCTCAGCCACCCTACGACCGCAGGGAGCGGAAAGCCAGGCAGGAGAACAGGCTGCGGAGAGGCTGGGCAGCAAGAGGGTCGGTGGCATTTCCCAGGGCTTGGGCAGCACCTTCCCACCTGCACAGACCCCCTGGGAAAGGGTCTGGGCTCAGCTGGTGGAGCCATGGCAGCGGGCTGGGGTGGTGAGCAGAGCCTTGGCTTTGGGCAGCGCCTGGGCTTTGGGCAGCCCTGGAGCAGAGAGGAGGCGCTGGGCGCTGCAGCCCTTCAGCCTGGACGTGGCTTTGAGCTCTGCCAGCGATGCCGAGCCGAGGGGAGGGGGCTGTGGTGCCCCGGGGTGGCAGACGTGCCTCTGCTGGGGCAGGCGGCAGCTTCTGGGGCCCGAAGCACCTGGGAAACCCCTCGCCACCAGCCGGTGCCTTCAGGGCGCTGTGGGTGCTGCCCACGCCTGTAACTACAGGAGTAAAGAGGGAAAACCTACAAGATGTGGGAGGAAGCACAAAAGGTACCTTGGGAGCAGGGGCTGCTTCTCCCCGCTGAGATGTTCTCCTCCCCACGGGTCCCACGGCAGAGGTGTGGGCTGTGGGCACCGTCCCCGCGGGCGGCCGTGACCGTGGCCCTGTCCCCCGCGCAGGCTGTGGCGGTGCCGGCTGACGCAGGCGAGCTGCGGGGCTCTGGCCGCGGTGCTCCGGGCCAGCCCCAGCCTGAGCGAGCTGCACCTGGGCGACAACGCGCTGGGGGACGGGGGCGTGCGGCGGCTGGGCGAGGGGCTGCGGGATCCCGCCTGCCGGCTGCGGACGCTGAGGTGAGGGGCTCGGGGGGCGCGGGGCTCGGGGGGACCCTCCGCTGCTCACTGCGCTCCCCTGGCGCGTCTCCCTACGGCCGGTCACCGTCCCTGTCCAGGGCAGCTTGGACATCTTTGGGTCAGCGTGAGAGCTTCCATAGCGGGTGCTAACTGCTTAAAAGTACAAAATTATTTATTTATTAGTGAGATGAGATTATTCATTATCCCCCAGATGAGATAACTATGAGTCCCAGCTCTCCCAGGCGAAGGCGCAGCACGCTCGCTGCCCCTATGCCACCCACCAGTCCCTATGCCGTCCCTTTTGTGGCTGTGAGAAGGAACCAGGGGGTGCCCCAGCCAGTGACCACCCAGAGGGATGTTTCCCATCCTGGGGAGATCACACCCAGCCCCAGAGCGCTCACGAGGAGCCCGGAGCGGGGCTTTGGAGCGAGCCTCCCCTGGCAGCAGGGGAGCCGGGGCGGGCGGGCTGGCAGCGCGGGCGAGGTCCCTGTGCACGGCGTGCCCAAAGGGCTCCTCTCCCCCAACGCCTCCCCCAAAGCCTGTGGCAGTGCCAGCTGACGGATGCCTGCTGCCGGGACCTCTGCGCCGTGCTCGGCACCAGCCGCAGCCTGGAGCACCTGGACCTGAGCGAGAACAGCCTGGGGGACGGCGGCGCGGGGCTGCTGTGCGAGGCGCTCGGCCGGCCCTCGTGCCTCCTGCAGCAGCTGTGGTAAGGGGTGACTTCAGACACTGAGTGACCACTGGGCCGGACCCTGCGGTGGCCGGTGCCGTGGTAGAGCTGTGGTCACCCAGCCGAAAGGGCTCCGGGGACCAGCCTCGGGCTCCCCCCCGCTCTCTGCTTGCTGGAGCAGAAAAAGCCAGCTGGGAGGGGGGTCAAACGCCAGAGACCACCCCGCACTGGCTGCTGCTTGTCCTTCTTTTTGGCTGTGCAATGTCACAGCCAACAGTCAACAGCTCGGGTGGGTTTAACCTCTTTCCTCCTCCTCTCCAAAGGCTGAGTAAATCGGGGTTAAGTGAAGAGGTGCTACAGAAGCTGGATGCTCTGAAACAAGTCAAACCCAACCTGAACATAGGATACCTCTGACAAGCAGGACTCGCTTCAGCTGTGGCTCCCTGATGGAACCTGCACATGTTAAGAGGAGACAAGGGGTCTGGGAGGTGTCTCCTCCATTTATGAGGAGTCCTTTTAGTGCTGAAAGCACCTGCTGACAGGAGGAGCGTAGGAACGAGCACCTGGAGCTGTGTTTGTGCGTTACAGGTCCAGACATGACCTCCTCCAGGGTCCTGCGGGGTGGGAAGGAGCAGGGCTGAGGCCGTAGGGAACTGGGATGAGGCAATGGATGAAGCTGAAACATCAGCGTTTGACCCCTGGTGCTGGGAGTGCCCAAAACGCCCCTCGGCTGCAGAGATTCTCCTTCACCACCCCGGTTCGCTCCCGGTGATGTGTGTATTGATGAGGGCTGCGGTGCTCCTGCCTGACCCCGTAGTGTCCAGGGAGGCCTCCTCCCTCTCCTTTATTGTGGAGAACGCTTGTGTTATACCCATGGCAAATAAAGATCCTTCCCAGCAATCTTGGCACGCCGTGGCATTTCCATCCCCTCCCGTGTCAGCAGCAATGCCCCAGGACCCCCCCAGGGATGGGGCCCAGACCCTCGGGCTCGTTTCTCTCCCATCACTAGGAGCACCGCTACGGAGCCGAGCAGAGTCCCCCGTCCCCGTGACCCAGTTCTGGCTCTCAGCCCCAATCCTGAGCTCCAGCTGCCTGTGTCTGCTGAGGTGACACCAGGACCACGCTCCGGCCCCGTAGCCCAGTCCCTCGTCAGCAGGACCGGCAGCCCCAGGCACCGGGGACACAGGGGAGGGGTGACAGTGCCAGCTCACAGCCTCGGGCCAGCGGCACTGGCCTGATGCCCAAACTGGGGCTGTCCAGGGGACCAGCCCCCTCCCAGGTCCCCTCGCTTCTTGGCCCAGGCACTCTCCCATCCTCCACCATTGCTTCACCGCTGCTCTCGGTTACCTGGCCCAGCCTGGAAGCGCTGACAGCAGCTGCGGTTTCAGCAGACAACTTCCTGCCCATCACCACACCACCCCTGTGGTTTGCTCAGGTGACTCTTCCGCCAGCACGGGGCTAAAACGAAACTGCTGCTCCCTGAGCATGATGCTGACTAATGGCCCCCATCCCTTAGCCAGCGCCTCAGCCAGCTCCAGCTGAGTGCTGAGCCCCCCGCTCCTGTCCTCTGCCAGGGTCCGGAAATCATCGCCTCCTTGGCGCTGTCTAACGAGGTAATTTGAGGATTACCGTGAGGGATGGAAGCCAGCTGGCAGGGAGCAGCCTGAGCCTGTGCTCAGGGGAGCCCGAGAACACCAGGGGAGCCTGAAATAGCTCAAGAGAGCCTGGGGAAATGGGCAACACGAGAGCATCCCGGTCTGCAGGGACTAAGAAAGCTCAGAGGTGCCTTGGCCACCATGAAAGCACCTGAGAAAGCCACTAGTGAGAGAGAGCAAGAGGGTCCAAGAAAGCTCAGAGAAACCAGGGGAGGAAAAACCTCCAGGGAGATCCCAAGAGAGCTCAAGTGATGCTAAGAGAGCCCCAGCGAGCCCAGGAAAGGCCCAGAGAGCTGAACCGAGGAGCCCAGAGCACCCAGCAGAGCACAGAGGAGGCCAGAGGCCAAAAAAACCCACAAACCCAAACCAGATGAAGTGAGGGTGTTGCTACATCGGCTGAAATCAGCTCTGCAGCTCTGCAAGAGCACCAGAGCCGTGGGAGCAGGCAGACCCTGCCCTTGCTGCCCTGGGGAGGGGCTGCCAGTGCCCCCAGAACTCAGGGCATTGATGGGGGCTGGCGAGAGCACTGCCCGGGGTGCAGCTGCCAGCGGCTGAGCCCGAGCGTGTCTCTGCTCCAACAGGGCCAGCCTCTGCCAGTAAAAACTACGTCAAATGTGTCTTGTACCTTACGAGTTATTTCTTTGGGTAACACCACCGAGAGAGGGACACTGAGATCCTGGAGGGACCCAAGAGAGCCCAAAAGACACTGGGATAACTC
Organism: Nyctibius grandis; assembly: GCF_013368605.1. Lineage (NCBI taxonomy): Eukaryota > Metazoa > Chordata > Aves > Nyctibiiformes > Nyctibiidae > Nyctibius > Nyctibius grandis. The sequence goes on from NC_090661.1 coordinate 166,526, forward strand.
CAGAGAGCTCAGAGAGACCAGTCAGAAGAGCAAGAGCCACTGACAGCCCCACAGCCACCTCCCAGGACAACGAGGGAGCCCAGGATGAGCAGGAAAGCTGGGGGGACCCAGGAGTCGGGGGCGACCTGGCAGCCAGGGCAGAGCTCCTGGGGAGCAGCTTTAAGCAGCCCTTGGCTGCTGCAGAGCTCTGCTCACGCTCAGAGCTGCTCTGTGCCTCTGCAAAGCTCCTCTCAGCTGCTGTCAGTGGCTCTGCGGAGCTCAAAGCTCTAAAGACCCATCAAAAGCTCTAAGTGCCTGCAAGGCTCCTCCACCGAGACACTTGCAAACTCTTCTAAACTGCTCAAAACCCTCCAAGCCTGTCATAAAGCTCCTCAAAACCGCTCTGACCAGCTCGAAACCTCCTCTGAACGGAAGTAAGCAGGCCTGGGGAGCTCTGAGCAGGTCCGTGGCCACGATGGCTTGGCAGCCTGCGCCTGAAGGTTGTGGGAAGGAGACCTCATGGCACCAGCCCAGTGCTGGGGGACAGGGACCCTACCTGCACGAGGGGTCCTGGAGCCACACAGCACGTCACCAAGGGGGGACAGAGTCCCTCTGCTGTGCCCACGGCTGTGCTAGCCAACTCAGCCCGAGAGGGGGAACTTAAAAGAGGAAGGAAAGGTTGTTATGGCGAGTGTGGGATGCGGCTCTGGCCAGGGACTTTCCCTGCTCATCGAAGCATCCTCACCGCTACTTAGGGTAGGATTTAGGTCACACAACTGCTCTTGGAATGCTGCTGGCTGCACCGGCCCGACCCCAGGGGCCGTGACCCAGGGTACACAGCTGTCCCCTCACAGCTCCGCGGGACCCCCCACGGCCACCCCAGGGTGCCGGAGCAGTCCCCAGGCAGCGCCTGCCCCGGGCTCTGCGGGAGCCAGGAGATGCAGCTGCCAAGCCCCAGGGGAGCACTCAGCAGGCGAGGTGAACGCAGCCCTTGCAATGAGGAAGTATCTCACCGCTCGCCCTTTCCAAACCACAACTTCCAAATAAATCTGTCTCCTGCCCCAGCAAGACTGCACGCTGAAGTGTCCTAGAAGAGATGGCTAAGAAGTCAGCCTGGGCTTCATGTTTCCGTTAGAAAAAGAGCAGAACGGTGACAGGACATCTAGACACTGCTTAAACTGCCCAAGCAGACTTTTCTAACTGCAGGAAAAAGATTCTGGCTCAGAGTAACAAGAGGTCACGAGAATTCTTGAAGGAAAACTATGTGCAGATAGCAGCATTGTTAAATACATAAACACAGCACACAATGGGTTATGAAAACATCACCCCTCGGGTCGATTAAAAAAGCAATCTCATCGCTGCCTCGGGGGAGGTGGTGCAAGCAGGCTGCGGGGACGTGGGGTGGTGCAGAACCATGTCCTCCAACAGCTGTGTCTGCACTCGCAGAAACCCCGGCCATCGCTCTCACACCAGCCCCCGAGCACCACCTCACCGTGGGGGGGAGAGAAACACCGGCGGAGGGGTTATTGCAACAGGATTTTATTCAATATTTTTATTTTTGTACAAAAAAAAAAAGCTTAAAATTGTAAAAATGCTGCATGCCACGAAAACAACGGGTGCACCCTATCGTCCTAAAACACCTTTTGGTTTCTCAGTTTTTGAAGTTGCAAGAGGGGCCACAGGCAGAGCTGGTCCCGGGCGTGGAATGCCACACCGCCGAGCTCGTGCGCTTGAAGTACCGAGGCTTGCTCTTGCCAAAGATATCCTCCAGCCTGGGGATGGGGATCAGCCCAAAGAGCTGGTCAACGTTCACCGGGTGGTAGTACTGGTGCAGAATGGCCTGGTTAAGCTGAGTCCCTACAGAAACCACCATGTCAGAGAGTGGCTCACCACAAACAAGCTTTCAGCGCTCTGCTTGAGGTGCCCTTTCCCTCAGAGCCTGCAGGACAGTCCCTCTTCTTCTACACCCAAAAAACTATCAATCACCTGTCCTGTGAGCGTGATTAACAGTGTTCCTGCTATCTGCGGAGCTGCGAGCCCCACACCCATCCTCACGTGGCCAGCAGTGCTTGTTCTGAGTGACTCAGCACACCAGACATCCCAAACCCAGCCTCCCTCGGCCTCCCTCGAGAGGACGGGCTCTCTGCGAGCCCCCACCATTCTTTTCACCCCCTTGGACCCCAACACACCCACAGAGGACCTTCCTTTAACGTCAACACGGGGAAAGCAGCTCCGGCCCCCCTCACCCCTCGGGGCTAGCGGCTGCCAGCACTGCTGGAGTCTCACACACCCCTGGCTGCACTTTGGGGAAGCTGAGATTGCACCAAGTGCATCTGGAAAGCTCCATCTTTCCAGGGAAGGAATTAAAGGTGCTGAACCAAACTGGGCACCTACCATCAGCCCAGGCAGGGACAGGCTTCCGAGGCTCATTCTCATCGTCTGTGGAGTCATCGCTGTTCAGATCCATCCCGTAGTTATTTTCATTTACTTTTGGGGATCTCAACTCCTTCGTGCCCTTCGGGGGCCCCAAGCAGGACGCAGCAGATTTCTGAAACCACAGACAGCCCTGATGAGTGCAGGGAGCAGCCCGGCCGGGCGGGCAGGAGATCTTGCCTTGCCAGGGCGGGCCACCATACCCACCCAGCCCGAGCCCTCGCAGGCACCTCGGGGCTCCTTCCTTAAGACAGTGCAGTACACACACATCTGTGCAAATGTCACTGTGCTCCGTGCCTTGGTACCTACTCGTGACCCTTCTCCCCTCCTGTTTCTCGTACAAAACCCTTAGAACAGACCATGGATGTTTCTGCACTTGCCTTTTGCACACACGGCTCCACCACTCAAACCCTTTCACGTTTCATGGCAGATCAGTTTTCACTCTCTAGAGCTCTGACGTGAGTCACAGCACAGAGGAGTCGAGCAGGAAGAAGAGGAGCCCGTCAGCCCAAAGACAAGAGTTTACCAGCAGAAGAAGGACCCAAGTCTGACTGAGCAGTTTTTTCCCCACCGCTCCAGCTATCAGGTCTAAGCAGCTCCAATTCAAGCAGGCTTCTGCAGACCCAACAGCCAGAGGCCAAGGGCCGGAGCCAGGGTGCCAGCGCGGCGCTGCCAGCCCAGCAGCCCATGGTGTGCTGCCATCCTGTGGCCTTTGCCAGCAGCTTCTCCAAGAGAAAACTCGTTTTTCCTCTGGTTCCCCCAGTGCTGAGCTCTCTGCCGAGCAGCCAGCCAGCCCCATCCTCTGCGCAGATGCCTGCTAAACCCCACAGCCCACACTCGGGGATTGCATTTCCTGCTCCATCACCGGCGGATAATAAATCTGCAGGCTGGCTCCAAACCGCAGGAGCCAATTAGGCACCACAGACTCATTTTATTTGAGGGCTCTGCTGCAACCAGGACTCACCTTTACAGCTTTGCTCAGCCATGTGCCAGAGGCAGCAGTCAGTGCTTCTGGTGGCTTGATTTTTTTCTCCTCTCCCAGCTGCTGCTGCAGACCACCTTGCTCCTGTTAAGATGCAAGAATTAAGTCATTCTTCATTCATGTTTACCCAAGCACAACAACCAGACCATCTCTGGAACTGAGCCGTATTTTCTGGGGCCCTTGAAAAAAAATCCTCAGTCTCTCCATGTCTTCTTGTACAGAAAGAAAACCACAAACCCAAGACTCAAAGATAAAGCAACCCTTGTCTTTGCTCAGATCCAGACCAAGGGCTCTAGAGCCCACGCTCACCTTCACCACCCTGAGCCAGGGATGAGCGGCCATGGCAATGGATTCTGGTTGCTTGGCTCTCTTCTCCTGCCCAGGCAGCTGGTGCAGCTCTTTCGGGCTCTCCTCCTCCAAACAAACAGGACATTTTTTTACTGCTTAAGCTCCTTTTCAACCCAAACCACTTTCTCCAGTCTCTTCTCCCGTACTACTCAGCAGGGAAGAGCTAACAGGAGGGCAAGAGCTGCAGGCACTCTGAATTATATTCAGCTTCTCTCTTATCAGCTCTGCCGTGGCTCACTCCAGCCCAGCTGCTGACAACATATGAGGAATTCAGACCTTCATTAAAATTATATAGCACAGATAGGAGTTTGAATGTCACGGGCCTAGTGAGTAAGAGCAGCGAGAGCAAATACAGGAGGAGGAATTTATCCTTAAGAGCAGTAGCATTCGGGGGGTTGATTTTTTACCAACGAAGAGGGCAGAAGAAAGAGTAGAAAGAGAGTGGAAAGAAAATGTTACTGTGATATTTTGAGACAAACAGCCGTGACTTTAAGCCACAACATTCTTTATATAAATGCAAATGACGTTACACGAAGCCATATGATACCTGGAGTTTGTTACGGGGATCAAATCCTCCAAATACAGTAAGTGAATGTAGTAGGGAAAACAATAAATCTCTTACTAATTTCCATATTCATTTAAGTATCAGTGAATGCCATTTGGAGGTGTTCTTCAAAGTGCCATTGTATGGCTGTCATCCACCCTGTGATGGGGCTGAGGAGGCTCACCTGCCAACAAGAGACAGCCAACCCCAACTCCAGCACCAGAGCTGGCTGATTCTTGCACACACCTCAGCTCCTTACAGTAACGTTTGGCTCGTCATCGGTTTTATTGTGTTTGTTCCTCTAAATAACGTAACAGCAAATTACAAAACCTTAAACAGTAACACAGCACTTGGAAAGCTGGTCTGATCTTAAATAAGTCTGTGTATCCTGTGCCTCGCTAGTTTACAACAGAGAGGTTATTCCAAGACCCTTCAGCTCCCCACCTTTATGTTTTTGTCAGTAAACGCTGCTGACTCCGGCTGTGGCTGGGGGGCCTTCTCCTTCCCTCGCTGCTTGTGATCCCTGGGGAAAAAAAAAAACAACATAATTTAGTTATAGAGGACAGCACGTCTGCCACCCCCCTGCCGAGCATTCTCACAGCCTCTTGCTTCAGCACCCCAAGCCTTGGGGGCAGCCTGCCACCCACACCAGCCTCCCAGTGTCAGCAATACTGTTTGTGTTTACTGCTTCACCACGCCTGTTGCCAAGTCCACTCCTCCAGGACAGAACAAGCCAATACCTCTCCTTTGCTTGTTCCACCTGCTGCTGCTCTAAGAGATTTTTCAGTTCCAAGACTTTCTTTCCTTTTCCTTTCACTTCATCCTCTCTCCTTTTCTGCAGTGGTTCTTGCTGCTCAAATTCATCTTCCTCCTGAAGAAGAAAGAAGAAAAGCCCTGTAACCCTCCAGCTCAAGTGGGGAAAGATGGGAGGATACGAAGCAAATGCTCTGAGACAACCTGTGCTTGTTATCTCATTCCTGCCTTCCGTGGCCTGGCCACCAGCTGGGTGGTCTCTCCCTCTGTCCCCACAGCTGTTCAACCCAACACCAACAGTCTAGACAGAAATCCTGCAGCACGGACCCTAAAACCCCTGCAAGCAAGAGAGGGGGCAACCTTCCCCTGTCCCACCAGGCAGAACAGGGCACGGGTTCCCAGCTACTCCTTTTCTACACGCAGGAGGGACCTAGAGTTGCTCTTACCGCCCTCAGCGCTTTCTGCTTCCGTGCATCAGCCTCCCCGTGCTGCTTCGACAGCTTCTTCTTGCTCCGCTCCTCCGCCACCTTCTCGTCCCGCACTTGGGAGAGGCGCACCTGGGGAAGCCACAGGGTCTGCCCTGCCGCCCCCGAGCACACACCTCAGCCTCGCCCAAGGGGAGGACGGGGACGGCTGCTGGAGCCTGTGATACTCCACGTCCTAACGAGACTGAGAACCCAACACCCAGCAAGAGGCACACGTGCGTTGGGTTTAGTGTCAGCCTCATGCAGCAAGTCCACCACTCTCTGCAGGCCGTGTGAAGAGACACCCACCACCTGGAGTGACAGGAGAAAGGAGCACAGAGACCGTTACACAACCTCAAGATACACGTTTGCACCTTGTAAGCGATTCTCTGCAGAACAAGGGGATCTAGCCTCTGGTTTCTGCTTTGCCTGCGGCATGGCTGTCGACCAACTGGCCTGCAGCATGAACTGGGAGCTGACTGAGCCCAGGGTCACGGTTCCCTCCCCTGAGCCCTCTGCCCCAGCAGCACCAGCACAGCCACAGCAGCAGGACAGCCAGGGCTGGGTGTACTTTTGTCCACTCACGTTTTGGGAAAGGCCGAAAGGAGCACAATTCCTTTGTTTTCCAAGGGCGACCCTTTCCCAAAGGTCACTCTAGTCCATCCCCCAGAATGAGCAACCACCCTTCTCCCACAGGCTGCTGGGCTGCAGCTCAGCCAGGCGCAGCCCCCCTCAACCCCACAGGACCCGCACGGTTGTACAAAAGCAGCGACGCTGCCTGCACGCAGCCTCCTCTTGTTAGGCAGAGTTTCAGTGTCTCTGATTACCCACCACCTCATTAGTCACCATCAGCAGCAACCCTGTGCTTACACATGCTATCCCAGTGGCATGTCTGCACCCTCGTGGTCTCACACCTCACCCAGACAATGTCACTGTACTGAGTGGTCCAAAGCTTGCTCAGCTGCCTTACCTTCTCGTCATTCTGTAAAATCTTCTGCTCCATCCGCTTTTTCTTCTCTTCCTCCATCTGTTCCACCCGCTCCCGAGCCTGCAGCGCTTTCCTCAGACGCTCTTCCCTCTTCCTGGGCAGGGTGTGTACAAGAGGGGCACGTTAGCTTCGTCGCTCGAGCACAGAGGATGATGGGGGAACAGGGACTTGCCACGGTGATTGGGGAAAACATTTTGCCTGACTGGCTTTGGCTGAGCTCAGCCCCAGCTCACTTCTGGATTCAGTCCAGCCGTTAGCAGGTGCTTTGCACCAGTGCAGTCCTTAGGGCAGGGAGCTGGGAACAGCAGTGCTCAGGGTGCCCAGGCAGCACCACCTGCAAAATGCCCCTGCCGAGTGGGAGGCACAAAGCAGGGTACAGCCGTGGCAGGGAAGGCCTCGGAGGCAGCCCTGTGCTGAACCAGGGAAGGAGCAGGAGGTGAGGGACCCAACTCACTGCTTCATTTCTGCCTGCCGCCGCCTCTTTTCCTCCTCTACTTTCTTTCTCCTCTGTTCCTCAGCCTCCTGCTTCTTCCTGAGGCTCTCCAGCCTCTGCCGCTCCTTCTCCTGAAGGGAGATGAGTTCAGACTGTACCAATTGCTGGGGCCTGTTTCTACCCTCGGGCTGCTTGTGCACAGGCAGCTAGAGGCTAGGCAGCCTGCTGAACAAAGGAGTCACTGTCAGAGTCACGTTCACCCACACACCAGGATGGGAAGCGAATAGTAAGGAAGAAACAATGCAGGTTTGGCAACAGGGCTTGTTCAACTAATAAGAGCAGAAGAGTCACAGGTACAGGAGGGAAACACCTCAGTCCTTCAGCTGTAGAGAATACGTTTAGGAACAGCACGCTCCTGCTGTAGGTGACCACCTGTGGCAAACGCTCCTTGCCTGGGACAGCGCTACCTACACCAGCAGCTGGGAGAAGGGGGGAGAAGGGGCACAGGGCAGGGAGTCTTGCTTAGAGGCCAAAAGGTTTCCATGCAGTTCTCAGCTCCAGCAGCACACACCTGCAAAGAGATCCTGCCACCTCACCCCCGGTGCGGCCAGTTTGCTTATGTGGACAGAGCTGCGTGGCTGCCAGCGTGAGGGGAAAGAGCTGTCAGTGCCCGTGAGGCAAGAGGCACAGCTGTCATAATCCTCCAGCCCCCACGGTTAAGGGTGTCATTACTTACAACAAAGTCTCCCTGTAGAGAAGAGACATAAAAAATGATTAAGGGTTTGGAAGTAACACCAGAGCACCCCTTCACAGCACACGCACCCCGTTCTTAGCTGCAGCTCCTTACCACGTGGTAGAGAACCCACTGCCCGACCCCACACTGCCCTTCAGCCCTGCAGCAGGGGCAGATCCCCACTGCAAAGAGAAAAGCTTCCCACTTCCCCATGGTTCAACAATCCCAGAATATAAAATGTTTCTGCTGACTACAGAGCGAGCACCTGAGACTTCTCTGCATCTGAGGAAGGTTCTGACTGGTGCTGAAGACCCCGGCCCACACCAGTGTGTGCAGACAGGCAATGTAAGGCAACACCAACCAGCTTCCCTCCCGTGGGGAGGCTGGAGCAGAACGGTGAGGCCAGTTTGCTCCGAGGGCCTGCACTGACCCACGGTAGCAGACAGAACCAGGAACATGTTTGTGCTTTTCTAAGCAAACAGCCCCTCCTGCCACTGCCCCAAACGCGACCCCCTCCTCCAGCCCTGCGAGGGAAGGTGGGACCCTGACGCACCTTAAGATCAGGTCGGGTGGGAGTGTTGCGTCTGATGAAGTTCCTTATGACCCCCCCACGCCCTGTGGGCCCCGGGCTCGCCAGCAGTTGGTTTCGCTGCACGGCCTGCAGGAAGTTTTTCAACAGTCTAACAACCTAGGAGGAGAAGAGGGAAGGAAGTCAGTGCCTGCCAGGGAAGGGGAGGCAAGGGAGGACCATGGCACCCACTCACCTTGCGAGCTGGAGAGGAGGGAGATGGAGTCTGGTTTGCTGAACTCTTGTGCTTGTCATCCACAGGGGACAGGGTGTGACCCCCTGGCTGCTGCCCATTCCATAGAACACCCATTGCTTGTTTGCAGCTTCTCGTCCTGATGGCATTAGCAAGAGGCACATGAGGTGACCCTCAAGCTCCCCCGTCTTGGTGAGGGAACACCCAAGTTCCAGAGCAGCAACGTACAACACGGCGCTCACTCTTATTGCTCACTCTGAGCCCCAGGGAGCAAGAAGTCTTTCTTCTGCACAAGACAGACATAACCCCCGTGTGTTTGCAACTAGCCAGCCCAGCACACCTCACCATCAGGGTTTCACGTGCCTTACAAACACTTTGGATGCTCACAGATTTACACGTGTCAGAAATGACTTCACTTGCACCCCCTGACTCCAGGGAAAGGCAGCGGGGCTGCCTCACTGCTCAGTCAGGGCCCAATCCAGCAGCAGCCCTGAGGAAGGCTGCAGACCCTGACCCAACACACGGAGCTAAGCATCCACGGGAGAACAGAGGTTACTGACACTCCCCTTCCCATCACAGAAAATTCACCCCAGCAACACCATGACAGGAGACTGAGGGCAAAGCTAAAAGCACCTGAAATCTCACGTGAAACACCAGTAACGTGAGCAGTGAGGAAACAAGTCAGGTATTCCAGACACTTGGACAAGATAAAAATAAAGGGTCAGTCACCTACTGCGCTGCCTTCGGAAACTACTCCTGCACCACCCCTTTATGAGCCACTCAGAGCCACAGCTAAGCTGCGGGTTAACTGTGCTGCCTTAGTCACCTTCTGGTTTGTGCTGGAACTCATGTGTCTGCTTCCCAAGGCAGACCTGGGTGCCAGACCCAAACGAGGCTCAAGAAGTCACAAGGAAGTTCCAGGAGACAAGATTTGGCCAAAGAAGATTTCAAAACCACATTGGAAGGGGCGGGGGAAAGGTAGGGAAACAAACACCCAAAGCTTTTTAAACAAGTTACTTAAAAGGCCAGGTCCAAGTCCCTCCAGACCACTGGCTCACTCCTCCTCCTCACAAGTGTCTCATACCAGATGCGTGAGGGATCCTCCTGGGGCTTGGCACAGCAGGGCTGCTCCTGGTTCTCGTTCTGGTGTTCGCTGTTTGGGTTTCCACAGCTTCCTGTGAAGAAACCTGCAGTTAGCACCACGTGCCAGGCATCCCGCAGGGTGCCAGCTCTTGTCTCCAGCTCTCACGTGCTCAGAGCTCTGTGGCAGGTAACCAAACTGAGGAACCAGCAGCCTGGATGGCTCCTGGCATGTCAGTGCTGTATGTATGCCGTGAGGCAGGCTGTAGTACACACCCCGCACAGACCCTCTGCACAGGCACAAACTGTCTCACCAAGAGGCCTCCAGCTACTCTTCCCTCCACTCCACCTGCTTATCAGATCCTACAGTTCCCACAGGGGATAAACAAGGAGCCTGAATCTCTTCCTCTCCTTGCTTTGAGGCACAGTAAATAAACAGGACCTGTAAATCCTCACGTAATGTAAACCCAGAGGAAAGGGATATCGAGGCACTTTAACAGGACTTACACTACGTGGAAGTTTCAGGTCTAAGAGCAATCTCCTTCCACAGCATCCCCACTTACTCATCGTGCTGTGGATGAGAACTTGGACAGGACAGCACTTGTCTCAAGGCTTGGACACATTTACAGGGTGTCCTTGCTTATCTAACTGCATGTCTCACCTCTTCGGGAGATCAAAAGTTTACCTGAAAAGTTACCTTGACTGGTCAGAGGGGATTTTGTTTCAACACAAGTCCCAGATTTTCCACAAACCCTCATGCTGACTCCCTGCTCTGTGTGTCTTTGGGGTGAAAAGCAAGACCAACTCGAAGTTACCTTCATCGTTCCCTGCGGGCTGCTCAGGAGGAGACAAGTGCTGTGCAGGAGGGCTGGCAGCTTGTACACTTTTACTTGAAGTGAGGGCGTCTTCAGGTGTCTGCAGGACAAGGAAACAAGCACTCTCTTAGCACAGTTGCTCCAAAGAACAAGGCTACCACGGACGTGCTGCCCTGAAAAGGCCAGTCCCTTCCAGCTGCAATCCACCTGCCAGGCTAGGCTCTGCTGCTCTCAACTAGAGCTCTGCGGCACGGACACTGACTGGCTCACTTCAGTAACAGGGTCTGCTCATGAAGCACTAGCCTCTGCAGGAAGGACAGTTGCCCAGCACTTCCCAGCCAGAGCAGGAGCTTTACTGAACCTGGGCTCCAAAGTCAAAGTGCCTTGAGAACGACAGGCAGCTTCCACACACCTTGAAGACACCAATTTTCACACTACAGGTACTCCAGCCAGAGCCAGCCAGCTGAACACGCTGCCTCAGCGTGGGAAGGGCAGCACTGTCCAGCTCAGCAGGGCCTTTGCTCAGCTTGAAGGGACGTGGCAGGACGATCCTTGGCCACACTCCCTGCTTCCAGTGGTAATGCTCAGCAAAAGGCACCAACTCAGGCAAGATGTCCAGAGTTCGTGGGCTGCTCCTTAGAACGTACCTTTTCACTTGGGGGATTCGGTTCCCACCCACGTCTGTAAAAGAAGAGAGATTTTAATTATTTCAGCTCTCTAAAGGGCGAGTTACAGGTGATAGGAGTATGATGGAGCCAAGGGAAGTGCAGACAGATCTAACTCCACCCAGAGGCACAAGCCTGTTTCAGCCAGGCCACACTCTTCTGATGGACCTGCCACTGCATCACCGAACAACACGCCGGGGAGCTTTGTCCCCCTCTGCAGAGCTCCCACTAGCTGGTACAAGGGAAGCTCTGGGAGCGCCTTCCCTGTCCCCCTGGCAGGTCAGACCACAGCTGACCTCTGGCACCAGCAGGCATTCGGAGGCTGGTTACAGCCAGGGATCCCAGGACATAATTCACAGGGCACAGTAACTGCTGGCAGCCTCTCAGGCCTCATGGCACAGGCTGGCCCCCACCCCAACGCAGTGATTAACCTCACCGTGCTGTGAACACACTTATGAAAAGGGAGGGCTGTGCCTGAACAGCACAAACTGTGAAATATCAACCAGCCCCAGGTGACAACATCACCTAAACCAGTCCGTTACAAAACCAGTCCTCTATCTGTAATATAAAGGGAACCCATAGAGCTTCCTCGCAGGGTTTTCTGTGGTTTCCTCCTGCCTGTCTTACCAGTAGGCTCACCTCGTGCTGCTGGTCGCATCTTCTTCCGCAAAAACCTCCAGGGAGCTTTGACCTGGAGGAGAAAAAACACAAGCTGGCTTGGGGATTTCGTTCTGAGGCTTCCCAGGAGCAGCAGCGTGTGCGTGGTAGAGCTCAGGGCTCTGTGCAGGCTTCCCTCCCAGGGAACACGCCGACTGCTCATCTCAGCTTTCCACACCAGCACCACCACCTCCCTCAAGTGTCACTGACAAACTGGTGTAGGCTGGGAAGGCAGGGATCTTGAAGCAGCAGCTCCTCTGCCTGCAGACTGCTCCAGCTGCACAAACACGCTCTTGCCTGTGTCAGAGACAGCATTTCCCAGTCAATTGACTTCAGCTCCTGCCTCCCTGCACGGTTTTATGCAGAGATTGGGTGGATTTAGGCTGATTTCATTCCCCCCATAGCACCACTTAGCTGAGAGTGTTATAACAAATGCCTAGATACAGCGTGACTCAAAGCTGACAGAACCAAACACCAAAGGCCTCAGAGCTCTATTAGAAGCCAATCTGCCTCCAGAAGCAATGATTTTAGAAAGCCCAAACAGCAAAACCTTCCCAGGAGCAGTGGGAGCAGAGGATATGAGGAGCTCAGTGCTGCCAGGAATAGCCTGGGTGTCTGAATCTCGTCTCCTCCGATGACTGTGCTGTTTGGTTCTCAGTCCATCCACTCTTCTGTCTTCACCCAAACCCCATTTCAGTTCCTCCGCCAATTTCAGCCAAATTTCAGGGGTGGAGACATTCAGTTCCCATCGATTTTTGGAGAGTTGGCAGAAGACACTGAAATTAAAGCCCCTCCCCAGGGAATGCTACAGATTGGCCACGTGGCCAGAACCAGCCAGACCACATTTTCCCTCTCACTCTTGTTTTTTTGCCCACCCACAACCTCTGATCCTGTGCCTGTGCCCCAGCAGACGCTTCCTTCACCTGCTGCAGCAAAACACAGCCCGAGACTCGGTCTGACAGCAGATGAGGACCTGAAGGCTGCACCCCAAACGGGCAGAAGCCACAAGGCCTGTTGACAAGGAGACTAAGAGGAGCCAGAGTTAATAGGATGAGCAGCTCCACAGCTGCTGGCTCCCCACACCACAGCTGAGAAGCTGATTTGGCCAAAGGAACGCACTCAGAAACGGAAAGGAACTTACAGCTCACTCTGCTGGAGGCAGAGGAGGATTCTCGTGCTGCTGCCTTCTTGGAAATGGCCCTGCTGATCGACCTCCGGATCATGCTCTCTCTTCTGCCGGCCAGGGAGTATTTTTCAGCCAAGGAGGCCCTACGGCTCCTGTGGGGGCCACCCACAAGGCTTCGGCGTCCGGAGCAACGGCGCGTTTTGGATCTCACCGGAGTCATTTTGCTGTCAGAGTCCTGGAAAAGCACCTCCTCGAGGCCTGGGGGATCTCCTTGGAGCACGGCAGGGTCTCCATTTCTAGCAGCCTTGGGAGTGGAGGTACTGGCTCTTCTTTCGGGGGCCGCCTCCTCCCCCTCCCTGGCTGCCTGGCCACCAGGGATGGCGGCGACAGGAGACACATGGTGCTGCTCAGTGGCTGAGTCCCCCGTGACAGCCCTACAGGCTGCAGGACCTTCTGGGAGCTCGGTTTTAACACTGGCCTGAGCCCTCGCCGCGCTGTCGGGCACAGACACCTCTTCCCCCTGACGGCCGGGGTTCTGGGGTTGCTCTTTGCTCTGGCACCGTTGGGAAACTGGCTTGGAAGACACTGGCTTGATGTTGCTTCTCCTTCTGGACAACCTTAAATAAAAACAATTTTAAATGAAGTGATGAAGAAGTGGACCATTCCCAAATGATTTCTAGAGGGAAAAAAGCAGACAACAAGCTCTGAAGCGAACCTGTAGGCTTCCTCCCTCCACCATTCCCCCTCACAACCCATCTCTTATCACTGGACAACGACTAAGAACACCCAGGAGGGGTTTTACAGTGAGGTTTTACAGCCCCTGGGGCACAACCACCAGCAGTGACTTGTCCTACTGCCAGTATTCAAGCTGATTCCCTCCACCATCCTTCAGTCTCGTTCCCATAATTTCTCACTCTGACCTCTAGCAAGAAGAGGGATTTTTGCTAGAACTAGCAAAAAAGACTAAGTGGGAAAGGTGTGATTAACAGCACACTAAGAAACGGGGTTTAAAATACATACTGAGAAAAAGAGAGCAAGGAAACCATCCACGGCCTGACCCTGCAGGCTGAGCGCGGTGCTGAACCGCAGCGCGAGCCTCCTGTCAGGAGTGACCACCTGCCCAGCCACGTGCTTGGTCACAGCAGCAGATCTTCCTCAGAACCAGGTGTAAGTGAGGAAAAACCCCTGCCAGACTTGTCTGCTGGGGAGCAATCCAGCTGCTCCCTGAGAACCAACAGCGTGGCTGAAGAGCTCTCCCTGTTCAGATCTGCAGCGTTTTCTCCTCCTGCCCTCCCTCACCACACACACGCATGAACTTCCCACGCTCCCTTGCTATTCCTGCTCTTCTCTCCATCCTCCATGTCTGGTTTCTGACAGCCTTTTAGTTCTAACTCTTCCTGTCCGACTTCTGTGGGGTTTTCACTGTGGTTATCAAAATTTAAGTGCCTTATCATGCCGTACACCATCCTGCCCTGGCATCTATTTGCAGGCAACTGTTGTCTACTTAGGACTAGTTTTAAACACCTCAAGTATAGTTGATTCTAAGCAAATCACTTGGAACTTCCACTTCATTTTCACTGCTAACCCCTTCGAGCCTTTCAGCTCAAACAACGACCATGGACATGCCACTGGTTGCAAGCTCCATTCTCAGCCTCTCCCAGGCACCAGCACGAAGGTTGAGGGAGCAAACGCCAGTAGCAACCTCAGGTCAAAAATCGTGCTGAAACAAAATCAAATCAAACAAAAACCAAACCCAGACAAGAAAACAGAACATTTATTGTTGTTTCTAACCAGAAAAAATTAAAAACAAAAATGAAAGTGAAGGAAACCAGCCAACTCTATCCCAAAGTTTCACAAGAATCGAGATGTTCACTGATCTTGACGCACCCTTTTAAACATATTTGCCAACTCAGGGAATAAAGCAGCCACTTTATGTTCTTGTGTACGTGGAAACAGTTACTATTTTGTTTCACTCTTAAACGCCATGAGGCAGAGCCAGGACAAACCGACTCACCTACCTCCTCCTGTTTGGCTCCTTGTTTTCATCCTTCAGGCAGGAGGATTGCCTTTTCTTGGGACGCCTCCTCTGTGACGGTGTTTTGGGCATTAATTCAGGTTCAGCCCCAAAGTTGCTGTTGAGCAAATGCAGAAGACAGAGATTGCTTCCCCCCACTGCCTACAACAATACTGCCCACAAAAGAAGGGTCACTCACTGAGAAAGATGAGTGTTGGGTGAGAAGCGAGTGAAATACACCAGCCAGCGGGCACCAAGGCGCAAAGCGAGCTGCTGAGCCCACAGCCATGCCAACGCCCAGTCACTGGGCTGGGAAACCCAGCGCCCCCCCGGCCTCGCCCCAGGGCTGGCCCCCCAGCAGCTGGGAGCAACGCTCGGAGGGGCTGGCAGCGCTTTGAGACCAGCCAGCGCCCTGGGGGGTGCAGAGGGCCCCTCGAGGGCAGCCCCTACCTATCCAGCATCCTCATGCCCTGCTCCTCCACCTCCCGCAGCCAGGCCAAGTGCTTGTGCTCGGCGTCGCGGAGGAACCGCGAGAGCCTCTGCCCGCACACCTCCAGCAGCCGCGTGGGACCGTCAGCCATGGCCCTGCCTGAAACACACGGGGGGAGAGGCAAAGGGTGGCTGGCACCCGGGGACACCCCAGCGGCGGGAGGGGAGGCACCAGGCCGGCCTCCTGCCTCAGAGCAGGGCGTCAGGCCAGGCCGGGGCTGTGCTGCACCCCGGGCGGGCACAAGGCCAGAGCCCAGGCCTCGAAGGACCCCCAGGCCCCTCTGCCTGCCTCCCCCCGAGGCACAGCAGGCCCACAGGGCCGGGGCCTGCCCCACCACAGCCCCAGACCGGCCCCACCACCGCCCCCCGGGGCCGGGTCCCGGACCTGCCCCCGGGGCCGCCTCCCGCCTCTCCTCGCCCACCGCCCCGCGCCCTCACGGACACAGCTTCCGCCTCCCGCCCCGAGATCACCACGGCCTCCACCAATCACAGCGCGCGCCCCCCGAGGCGGGGCTTCTTATTGGCCGCTGCCCACGCCCATCACCCCCCCGCCGTTAAAGCCCCGCAGCCCATTTGCCTGCCCCTCCAAGCCCCGCCTTCCAAGCCGAGTCCTCCGCGACCACAGAGAGTGGTGAGCAGAGGGGAGCCGATTTTGAGCGCTCCCGTGCCGCCCCGCAGCCAATGGGGAGGGCGGGCGGGGGGCGGCGCGGCGGCGATAGGCTGGCGCGGCGGTGACGTCGGCGGAGCGGAAGGCGGGCGCTGGGTTTGAATTCGAGGCGGGCGGTTGGGGCCGGGGAGGCGGCGATGGCGGCGGCGGCGATGGCGGGCCCGGCGCAGCTGCCGGCGGTGTGCGGCCGGCGGCTGGCCGAGTTCCTGCGGCAGGTGGACGACACCGACCTGGTGTGGCTGGAGGAGATCCGCGAGGAGGCGGCGCGGATGTTCAGCAGGTACCGACCCCCCGCGCCGGGGGTACTGGGCCGGTACGGGCCGCTCCCCGCGCTGACCGCCCCCTCCTCCTCTCCCCTTCCCCTCGCAGCCACTACAGCGACGAGCCGGAGCTGATGCCCAAGACGCCGTCGCAGAAGAACCGGCAGCGGAGGAAGCGCCTCTCCGCTCTGCAGGAGAACCAGGAGCCGGGCAGGAAGAGGTGGGGTCGGGGTAGGCCCGGCGGGGCCCCCCGCGAGGCGGGGTTGGAGGCCGGGGGCCTGGGGCGGGTGTGGGCCGGCTGGGTGCAGTGCGGGGGCTTCCCGCAGCGCCGGGGAGGGGAGGGCACTGGGGGAGGCCGGGAAAGGCCGCCCGAGGGGAACCCCCCACCGCACCCCGCGCGGTAAAGGCCCGCCCAGCCGTTGTGCTGCGGTACGACACCCCGCGCCTCGGGAACGGCGCGGCTGTGGGTCACCCGGGGCCATTGTGCGTCTCTGCGTGCTTTCCCCTCGCCATCCCTCCGCTCTAAAGCCGTCGGGTCCGGTACTGCCCGGTTAGCTGCGTTCTGCAGCTCTGTGAGCATCGAGCTCGTAGGGGGGCTCGTCCCAGGGGTTCTGGCTTTGTTTCCCTGTTTGTGCGCGGCAGAGCGTCGAGCCACAGGCCGCCTCCAGCACAGGCTTTTAAACTGAAAGAGGGGAGATTTAAATGAGATATTAGGAAGAAATTCTTTGCTGTGAGGGTGGTGAGAGCCTGGCCCAGGTTGCCCAGAGAAGCTGTGGCTGCCCCCTCCCTGGCAGGGTTCAAGGCCAGGTTGGATGGGGCTGGGAGCAACCTGGTCTGGTGGAAGGTGTCCCTGCCCATGGCAGGGGGTTGGAGCTGGATGGGCTTTAAGGTCCCTGCCAACCCAAACTGTGCTGTGATTCTATGAACAGCAGTGAGCTGTCGTACAGGCACCTTACAAATTGGGATGTGGCCGCCCTATTTCTGCTCACTGTGTTTTCAGTCAGGGCTCTGCAAACAGCCTGTTTTAGTAGGAGTTCTGGTCTATTCCTGAATCCAGTTCCAGTCTAATGCGCTGTTTCTGTTTAACGTTAGGTTATCTAGAAGGAGGAACAGCAGTCTCAAACCGGTACCCCCCATGCGATGTTCCCAACGACTCCGAAATAAAGCGAACCTGGAACTAAGCAGGGCTGAGGTCAAACAAGTCTCTCCACCTCAACGTGTGACAAGATCCCAGGCTGCAGCATCTGCTAAAAGCTCAGAGGTCCTTCCTGAGACCACTCCTGAGATCCTTCCTGTCCAGCAAGAAGGGAATGTTCCCTCAGTAGAAATTGATGTTGGTGATCGCATTAGTGCTGAGCTACGCCTCCAGGATAACAGCATATCTAAACCAGCAGAGAAGCTCTCCACCACCACTCTCTCGAGCTCAGATGATGGTTCTCCCCAGGAAAGCAGCGTTGCCAAATCGCCGCCCGTGCCTGCAGCCTCTGAGCTGATGGTCCCTCGTACCCCTGAGGCAGATGGCGCAGAAGAGAGCGAGGCTGCGTCTAAGCTGGAGCCAGCAAAGGCAGCTAATACCACAGTGGTTCTGAGTGAAGAGCCTGGGCTGGAGGAGGGAGATGACCCTGTGCAGGTACACGAGGGGTCTGGAAAGGAGCCGTCCCAGCGCACGAGGGAGAGCCCAGGGACTCCGACCGGCTCCAGGCTGAGCCGTCGCTCAGTGCGCAGAAGCCTGATGGGTAAAACCTCCCTGACGCGCCGAACCTCCCTGGCAGAGAAATACTCACTAGCCAGCAAGAGGGAAAGCATGATCCAGAGATCCATCACCAGGTCCATGGCCAAGAGGAAGGCGGCGCGGAGGTCAGCCGCGTCCTCTCGTTACGTGGATGGTAAGTGTGAATGTCGCCGGCGGGGTTTGCTTTGCTCCCTTCCTGCTCGTTTTGTGGGTCTGCTGCTGAAGGAAGACAACGATATGGGGCCAGTTCTTCAGCTGGGGCGCAGCAGCGGGTCCTCCTAGGCCAGACAAGCTGCAGTTTTGTGTGGATGCTCTGCCTTTCTAGAGAGCTGGGTGACTAGAGAGACCCAGGTGACTCTGCTGGTTCGTGGCCTGTGAGTTCAGCCTGGTAAATCAACTGGGAGAACAGCCTTAATGTCTTCCAGGTTCCTGTGGTTGGCAAAGTTAAAGAGGGAGCTGGTGAACAGGCTTTGTGCTGGTGGCTGCTCAGGAGGGTTGTGGGCTCATGTTTTCTGGGACATGAGGTGGCTGTCACACATTGACCGCTCTTTAAACAGAATCTGGCTGCTAGTTCTTCTCTTTGGAGAAGGGAATTTTGAGGCTGAGCTTTGTAAATTTATTAAAAGTCTTCCAAACCTTTACTGCTTGCAACAGAGGCAGGTTTTGGTGAAGGACAAACTGATTTAAGTGATTTTCTGTGCTGCTGTAATGCAAGCATCGGATTTAGTGCAGGAGAACAAAGTGATGGATATAATATCTCTCTTTTTTTTTTTTTTCAAGCCGAGGGAAAGAAGTGGCTAGGAAGTGGTGGACTAATAAATGGCTCCTGAAATGCAGGTGATGCAAAAGAACCTCTTTGACACGATGGGGTGTTGAGGAGAGCCTGGCTCCACAGCATGCTGCTCTGTCCGGAGGGAGCACTGATAACTGGAATAACGCCGCTGTAACGCGTTCATCCGCGCTGGTCTGGCTCTGTGGGACTTGTGCTGTGTAAACCTGACCTCTCTTCAAGAGTTATCCCGGTTTTGCTGTAGAAGGGTATATTTGGAGAAGCACTTTAGTGGGTTTTTTCCATCCCAGTTTAACTAGTTGAATGTTTTTCCAGAACCAGAGCCCTGCAGTCCCCAGTACAGGGTTTGCTGTGCTGGTAACAGGGCAGTGCAGAGTTCTGTGTTTGAAGTTTCTAAGCACAGTGTTGAGGGCTCCCTCAGCAGAGAATGAAACCACAGGGAAGTCTTCTGTAATTCTGAAGAGGCACTGAAGCAGCTTTATCTACCCAGTTTAAGCGATCAGTCTGTGTTGTCTGGATCTGGATTACCTGGGAGGTTTAAGGAAGGCTTTATTTCATTCCTCTGTGCTACTTGACATGATTGTTCTTCTGCCTCATCAAAATCTCTGAGTGTAAGGAGAGGAACTGAGATATTTCAGCTCTAGTTGAGCTCGTTAATGCTTGAAAGCCCAAAGCACCTTAAGCACTGCAGAGTGTCTGCTGTGCCTCCGAGGCAGCAGGTCTTGCCCTGGCTGTGTGTGCAGCACGTGTGTTTGTGCCTCCTTCGATGACATCTCCAGTGGAAGTACTGGAGCAGGCTGCACGCTCTGGCTGTGCAGTCTGCCTTGTGCACCCCCTCAGGCTGGAGCTGTGTCGCCTTCTTAATTATTAACAGCAGTTTCTGGTACTTAGAAGCTAGCTCCCCCCGAGCCAGCTGGAGTGCTTCACAGGAGGCAGCACTGACTGTAAATAATTCTGGGTTTAACCACTGCTAATATCTGGGCATGGCCCTGCAACCTGAGTCGAAGCCCAAACCTAGTCGCTGTTAATGTAAGCTCATTGAAAATCACTTTGAACTCATCTATAATTGAAAGCCATCTCTTTTCTTACATTAAAATGGCAGGCAGCATTTTCTCTAGTGCTACTTAGGCACATTCAGCTGCCCTTGCTTGTAGCAGCACGCGTGTGAACTGCAGGCAGTGACCCAGGAGGCAGAGAAAGTGCCTCTGCAAGAACTTCCCTCCTACGGAGAGCCCTGGCCCACACCTGTACCTTACAGCTCTGGCATTTTTCTCTTTTCCTGCAGTCTCCAGCTCTGGAGAGGAGCCAGAGGATGAAGAAACAGTTCTCAAAACCGGGTGAGACGACTTTAAGATGTTTCTTTATCCTTAACATCCTGCTTGGAGGATTTTTTCACAGTGGTGTTGCTGCTATAAAGCGCACTGCTAGCAGACAACAAGTAGCTTCCCAGTTTCCTTGGTGTTACTAAACCTGGCTGCCTTTTTTCTTTGTTTTTTTTTTCCTAGGCCTGCTCCTGGACCTTGTACCCCCTCCAAACCGGTAAGATTCGAGCAGAGATGAAAAGCATTTCTGTTTGTGTGGCCTTGTGAGCACAATGTGTTGAATACACCTCTCATTTGTTCCTGGGGAGTTAGGGAGCTCTGGCCACGGGTCGCTGGACTCGGCCAACCTGCTGCATAGCCCTTGGATAAAGGGGGCACAGAGTGCTGGGCTCGTGTACGTGCGTGGGCCTGGCCATGGCCCCCCTGGTTCTGGCACACAGGGTAGAGAAAGTCTGTCAAGTCTGGTTTAATCACAACGTTCCAAAGATGGCAAAACAAAAACCAGTAAAGTTTTATTTGGAAGATGAGCACGTGTGGCCCAAGGCTTCTTTGGATGCCAGCAGAGGTACTCTGTCAGTCTGCTCTTCCAGCCTCAGATGCTTTCAAAGCCAAGGCTAGCTTGGGCTAGAAAATAGCGTTTTCTGTCATTTTGCATAAATATATTTAAGTGTAAACCATGGGTTGATGTCACCAGCGCTGAACACCGACCTTGGCATCGCTGGCACGCAGAGGTGAGTCCTGCTTTCTGGCTCTTGCTTCTTAGCCTCTTGCTAGAGATCAGCTGTTTGAAAATTCAGTCCTGAATCTATACAGATAAATAATCTTACAATTCAGGGAGGTTCTTTTAAGTTGGACAGAGTTTGTACGCTGTTACTGCTTTTGTATTAAAGCTTCCTTTGACCTTTTGTGGATTATTTAAAACTCATCAGTTGGTCTTAAGACAACCACAGCAATTTGTAAATATCATTCAGGTTGAAACATATCCCTCCACAGCTCTCCCTGCCCTCCTGAGGAAGAAATCTCAGGATTATGTCAGTGTTTTGTCCAGAATACTTTTCGGTAAGCAAAGACTGAGTTAATGCAGTGGAGCTCTGTGGCCTTAAGCACTTCTGTAAGCAAGGACAGGCTCATACATGCTTTTAAGGCTGGGCTTGTCAGTAGATCTGCAGGAGTTCAAACCACCTCAGTTTTTGTAGTGCCTCTGGATTTGTAGCTTGCCTGAGTTCCAGCTGTAGGAAAGCTTAAAGGGAAATTGTGGAGAAGAGAAAAACGAACAGACTGCTTTGCAGATCTGTGAGCAGAGGACTCGCATCTTCTGTTTCTGTACCCTGGTGAATTTATAAACACAGTCTATCTATCTGTCTATCTGTCAGAAGTTTTCTTGGCGACCAAACAGGGTTTGGCTTCTGCCAGAGACTCCCTTTGGGAGCCCTGAGCAGCGTGAAAATGTGGTGACTCAGCAACCTTCTCAAACCAGAAAATACCTTTGTCTCTATGACTGTATAAAGCCAGTACCTGTGTGCGTGGCTGTTACTTAAAGGTCAGATTCCTCTGGGGCCTGATCTCGAATTAATTAGATCTGTGTCCTTCTGCTGGGCAACAAGGTGCTTCCTGTACCTGGCCTTGGGGTACAGACCCTGCAGGAGCATTTGGGGAGGATAAAGTTTCCATGCTGATTTTTCTTCTCTCCCCAGCTCCGCTGTGTCTGCGAGGGTTTGGGGAGTGGAGTTGGTGCTTGCGTTGCTGGCAGAGTGCAGGTCTCAGAAGCCCCTGCCTGCTCTCTCGCAGACACATAAAACCATTATCACAAGAGAAGTAATTTTGTGTTGGTGTAAGTGCAAAGGCAGCAAACAGCAAGGCTCTCCCGTTCATCACAAACAGATCAATCGAGGAAATGAGCTCTTGGTCTTTGCTGTCTCCCTGTCTGACCATTCATCACTGCTGAGTAAAATGAGCGCTGCCTGGCTCTGCCAGGAGTCCAGCAAGCATAAACAGATTTCCAGCTGGAAATGCTTTTGTCCTTAATAGTTTATGAGTTTGTTCAGTTTAAGCAGCACATCCCTCATTAGAGACTTGTGTTCTGTTAATGTCTGCGCTTCTAGTGATGACACAACAGCCAGGAATTTACCAGGGTGGTGTCCTGAGGTGTTTTTCACAGCTGGAGGTTTGTCTTCACTCTGGGTACTGCTACCAATACTTGATACTATGCATGTGGTTTTGTGTTCTCTAGTAACACTGCAGACAGTGTCCTTGTCAGAGTGACAGTAATTGGCTGTTTCTGGGGGAGAAGTGTGCTGAAACCCTTTTGCTTTTCCTGCAGGTTCCCCAAAGTCCCCAAATGTCTCTTCGCTCTCAAACCGCCGGCAGCAGCGAGCAGCCGCAGGAGACGAGCCCCAACGGTACCTTCCGGGGGACTTTTGTGTCACCACTTTGCTGGGAGGCTGGCTGGGAAGCTTGAAAGATGGGCTAGTTAATTTGAGAGCCCAGTTTGAAAGACTAATCTGATCTCTGACAAGCGAAGACTTGTTCCAAGAGCTCAGCATTAGGAAATTCTGCGCTGGAGTGATTTTCCACCCTGGGAAGCGCATGGAAATAGATGTGATGACGATGGAGGGGTGCACATTCTGCAGGTTGTGGAGGCCCAGCTGAAGCCCGTTTCTGACACGAGCAGTTGCTCTGTACCTGCACAGAACACAACAGCAGTATGAGTGCAAGCTGCATCCCACAGATCACTTCAGGCAGCTTTGCTTTGGTGTGTGTTTCTAGGTTTGAGTGGTGCTGTGTGGTTGCTTGCTGAAAGCAAACAAGCTCCTGCTGTGCATAATTCATGGAGGGTTTCTCTACTGCTTAGTGAGCTGCTAAATCTGTTGTCTGCTGTCAAAACTGTGAGGGAAGGGATTTTTTTTTCTGCTAGAACTAACTGTGTAGCTGTATGTTTTCTTTCAGAAAGCAACTTAAATAAGAACGGGGAGACCCAGGAACCACCCCAGAGTGCCAGGTATGTTCACAGAATCATTCTGGTCGGGAGGTGCCCCTGGAGATCTGTAGTCCAGTTCAAAGCTGAAACACTGTTAAATGGCTTCAGTGTTTTGGGTCTGTGAAACTTTTGCAGCAGGTTTTTTCTGCCTCTGTGAAAAGAGGATTTAATTTGTATCTTCTATCACATTAGAAATTTTTTTATTGGATACCTACTTGTGCGTACACAATGAAATATCTTCTAACCTAGGATAGTTCTATGATCTTTTTTATAAACCTGACTTTGAGACAATCAGGAGGCTTTGCCATGTATGATGGACTGTGTTTTTCTCCCAGGAGAAAGCCAAGTTACAAGAGAGCTGTGGATGAACGCTATGACAGTCAGCAAGCAGAAGAGGGAGGGCTGTCTCCTCTGAGAAGAAAGGTCCCTTCCCCTGCCTTTCCAGCCAGCAAAGTAAGATCGTTGTAACCCTGATGTAAATCACTGAGACCTGTTTCTTACTCCTGAGGATCACTTTTGGCATTCCTCTCCTAGGTTGTGCGTCCTTTCAAAACGTTTTTGCACACTGTGCAGAAGAACCAGCTCCTCATGACGCCAAGCTCTGTGGGGAGAAATGGAGTAATAAAATCTTTTATCAGGTACAACACTCCTCTCCAGTGTGGTCCCAAGGTAAGACAAGACTGTTGTAAGCTGGTACATGGTGGTCTGATGAGTGTCTGAGTTAAAGCACAGATGTGAAAGAAACTTTTCAACCCGTGTTAAACTAAGAAGTAACTTTATGCTGTCTGTTTACACTGACATAAACTAAATGAAATTGTGATTAGTCAGCTGCCTAGAGAGTTCTCGTTTGGACTCTAAGCTTCATTACTGTAGCAGTCCCCTGTGGTGTCAGCAAGTAACAGTCGGGAATGAAAACTGGGAAAGGAAAATGAAGGGGATTTTGAATACTGCAGCTGAGGGGTGTGTGTGTAACTGAAGTCTGCACATCCAAAGGCTCCTTTCTAGGACTCCTCTACTGAGGGAGATCTGAGCAAATGCCTCTTAAATCCAAGCTTCTGATGGTCTGAGGTGTTTCAGGCCTTTGAAGCAGGAAGAAACATGAGCCTGTCCTGAATAGGAGACTGCTGAGTCAGTGACACAAGGGTGCTGGTGTTCAGGTCTAACGGGCACCAGTATCAATGCAGCATAATTGTTGCAACCAGCAAAGACCAACACCACACCTCTGCTGTTTGCAGGCAGATGCCTCTACCTGTGCAGTACCACAGGGAAGTTTACAACCTCACAGGGGAAGCACCTGTACCCCAAACAGCAATTGTTTGGGTGGATGGGATTTGAGATGATCTGGTTCTGGGTTTCCAAAGGGATTTGGGTTTCCCTGCGTTCTGCTTACACGGGGCAGTTTAGTCATAAATCATGATTGTTTACTGACATGGGCTGGACTTGCAGTAGCAATACTTCCTGCCTCCCTGATGGGCAGCCCTTGCTCTTACTGATCTGCATTTAGATTTGGTGTTTAATTCAGAAGTCGGGGTTCAAGGAACAGCAGGTTTCAGTCAGTGTGCTGTCGTCCCCCTTCCAGAACAGCGCTCTGACAGTGCCAGGCAAGTACAAGGGTGTAGCTGCACAAATGCACCTAGGGACGTGCTGGAAGCTGGCATGTCGAGCACAGATTGCTCATCCTTCTAATACCCAACAACCTCCCTGCAAAATAAGGTGGTTCTAGGGCTTGTTTTCACTTGCAGGAGAGCTGGGGAGGGAGAGGAGGGTGTACTGCAGAAGCTGGTTTCCCTGCATCTAGCTTATATCTGGCAACCTAATATCAGAACTTCTTTGTTGTACTGCTTAGAGAGTCTTGCTGCACTCCAGCAGATACAAGAAGTCTACCAGTAGGAAGCAGTGAAGGATTCAAGCTTGTCTCACTGGTGTTACTGCTCACGTTAGTGTCTGTATTGGCAAAGGAGCTGAAAAAATGAGAAAAGAATCTTCTAAGTGCATCCTTTGTGGCTGTCAGTTCGCTGAATGGTGTGTTTTAGGTCTTGTTCCAGTGCAGACAGCTTCCCCTCAGGACATTTTCTGTGTAGGGTCTAAACAGAACTAAATAGCACCAGAGCAATAAGATATAATTAGTTTTACATTAGCCAGTTTGGATACTAATAACACCAGTTGTTTACAGCGTGGAGCCCAGCATAAGGTAATCACTTGGATGTTTCACTGTGCTTATCGATGGGTTTGTACTAAGACCAGCCCTGTCATAATTAGGCAGCTGCAGTATGAAATGTGACATTAAATTAATTTATCTTAATGCT
This sequence comes from Nyctibius grandis, assembly GCF_013368605.1. Classification (NCBI taxonomy): domain Eukaryota; kingdom Metazoa; phylum Chordata; class Aves; order Nyctibiiformes; family Nyctibiidae; genus Nyctibius; species Nyctibius grandis. The sequence continues at coordinate 191,844 of NC_090661.1, forward strand.
GCGAGTGTGGTGGTGGCTGGATCTTGCTCTTCAAATTGGCAGTTTCCTTAGGCTGTGTTAGCTGGCCTGTTTGGAGGGTGGGACAAACGCCCTGTGGTTCTGTCTGGGTGGCATATGGGGCTGACAGGGTGCTTGAAACAAGCTGTGACCACGCTGTCTAAATGGTGGTGGTTTACTGTGAGATAAAGCTCTGTGGGAGCTCCGAGTTGAAGCAAGCAAGGTGCTTCCTAGAGCACCATCTGTCCCCTGCACCTGCTGCAGGAAGTCACTATCACTGCCAAGCATTAGAGCTGCTTGTTTGGTGCTGCCTGTCTGCAGCCTCTGTGGAAGCTGCCTGGACTTCAGGAGCTGGTGCTTCTGTTTCAACTTCCCAGCTGCTTCTCTTGCTCTCCAAGATCACCACCACTGCCTTGTTTTCCGTTGTGTCTGTTCCCAAACATCCATGACCACACCACAGGCTACCTGAGCTCTGTTTCAGGCTTGTTACCATCCGTTGGTTCTGGCTGCAGTTCCTTGGTGTTACTCCTGGACCCTTGCTTAACCCGAGCAAGTTGAGGTAGAAAGAAGCCCTGGCAGGTGGGTATAATCACATTTCAATCCCCCCCAGGAAAAGGAGAGACAGAAGCTGGAGACTCTGAGGAAAAAGCAAGAAGCCGAGCAGCTGAGAAAACAAAAACTGGAGGAAGAAAAGAAACGGCGACTAGAAGAGGCAAAGCTGTGAGTATTCCCTTTCTGCCTTGCCTGGACTGTGCCTGTAGGTCCCTGTGTCTAGGCCTTTTATCTTGCAGAGTCCATACATGCAGCAAAAATTCTCGTCAGCTTGTTCTTGCACCACAAAGACAGTACTTATTCTCTAATAAGAAGTTAGCTGTCCTAGCTGAGTGCTTCTGCAGCTTTTCGCCTTAAGTCCTCCATCTCAGGTGGAGCTTGAAAGCATTGCTGGTGTTTAAATGGATGGTGCATGTGGGTCATGGCATTTCACGCTGCCCCAGAGCTGGGTCTGGCCGTGTGTTTGGGTTGTGAGGAGTCTGCCCAGCTGGACTGCAGTGGTGAAGTGAGTCTGTCCTGTAGGAAGCGTGAGGAGCGCCTGCGCAAGGTGCTGCAAGCTCGGGAGCGGGCAGAGCAACTAGAGGAGGAGAGGAAAAGGCGCATCGAGCAGAAGATAGCTCTGTTCGACGAGAAGACCGAGAAGGTAAGGCCCAGTGTACCTACAGGGGTGATCTGGGAGCATAAATAATCTGTTGAGGTAGATGATGCCACCTGAGTGTGCCTTCCAGAAAGGCAGGAACTGAGGCTGCTGATATCTAGAGGATGGTTGAATAAAGATCTTTCCAGAAACTTTGTGGTTCTGAGTGACTGCCTTTCTCCTGGTTACAGCAGATGGCAGATGAAGCCCCTTGTTTTCCAAATTATGAATCTAAATGGGCTTTATTAAGGCTCTGTTAGTCAGATGGGAGAAGAACTTGAGATAAAGCCAGCCTCATGGCCCTGAGGCTTTATCTACCTGAAGTTGTTCTCCCATCTGATGAAGAGGTGAAAATAAATGTCCTTCCTCAGCCCTTTTCTTGTACCTGAGACTTTCAGACAATCTGTGCATGTGACCGTAGACATTGTTTGTCTGTTTCAATTGTCTCCATCTGCTTTTCTTATTTCATGGTTCTGAGACTATATTCTGATGGCTTTTGTGGTATTGGATGTATAAATACCAGAACAGGATCAGCTCTTCCTGGGGAGATGTAAAAAAGTAATTTCCTTAAATATTACATTTTAAAAATAAAGCACAGGTCCCGTTTGTTCCTGGTGGCAAAAAATTAAGCTTTTTGCCCCGTGAGCGAGTGGGAGCTCTGCACCTTTGAGACCTACTGCTATGGTATTTCAGAGAGAACTGTCCCATCTGAGACTCGGGCATTCAGCTGGCTCTGTGTGTCCCCTAGGTGCGGGAGGAAAGGCTGGCAGAGGAGAAGATCAAAAAGAAAGCGGCTGCCAAGAAAATGGAAGAAGCAGAGGCCCGGCGCAGGCACGAGGAGGAGGCCAGAAAGCAAAAAGTGCTGCAGCAGGTCTGTGCTGGAGCCCGTCCTGCGTGGGGTTAGGGTGGCTGCAGTCTGCCACAGCCTCTGTAAGCCAGAAACCCAGCGGGAGCACTGACAGGCTGAGGGAGTTAGTGTGGTGGAGAGGCTCTGTCCTAAAGCTCTCAGCAGCGTTGTGCTTCCCACTTGCCCTTGCAACATGCTGTCAGCGGGGTTGTGACCCACGTTTCTGCCACAGTCCTGGACAGATGCTTACTAAAGACCTTAATTTGTGGATTGGCAACTATTAAAATATCCCAGTTAAACCTGTCTCTCAGAGACCCAGAGCATGGTGGCCCTTTGGGGTATGTTGTGGGCAGGGAAAGGCCAGCATTGAAACAGCTGGAGAGATGCTGCACCCACCTTGAAAGCACCAGGACTTCAGCCCCGAGTCGTGTCCTGGCTGTGCAGTGGCAGGTGCTGGAGACTCGGGTCAAATAAGGTGTTTGTGCTCCTTAATTCTGGAGCCTGCTCCTGTACAATGTAAGGTGAGTAATTGCCTTGTTGGGCTCACCAGGAGGAGGAGGAGGAACGTCGGCACAAAGAGCTAATGCAGAAGAGGAAGGAAGAGGAGCAGGAACGTGCCAGGAAGATTGCTGAGCAGAGACAGGCAGAACAGGAGAGAGAGAGGCAGCTGGCTGCAGAGAGGGAGCTGGAGAGGAAGAAGGAGCAGGAGAGGATCCAGGCAGAAAAGTAAGACAATGTCAATTTATGTGCTAAATTCTGTGCTGGGACTTTGAAAAGAAGCAGGAACGGAGGGTACTTGTGAAAGGCCCAAGCAGTGAAGAGCTACTTTACTGTTGGCACAACTCTGGACCATCGTGGGTACTGAGCTGCCAAGAGGAAATTCTGGGCTCACTAATGTAGGAAGTAGGGTGGGGAGTGCCCTGAGAAGCTGTGAGAAAAGGGGTTTGCAGCAGGCACTGGGTGGGAGGTACCCCACGTAGCTCTGGGAGTAACGGTGTGTCGCTCTGGTTCTCAGGCTACGGGAGCAGCAGGAGAAGGCTGCTCGCCTGCAGAGGGAAGCGCTGGCTGCTAAGGAGGTGGAGAAGAAGGTAAGTACCCTCTTGTAGGTGGGTAGGGCTGTGTGGGTCTGCCTTCAGTAGCTGTTACTGTTAGGAGCAGCTGAGCTGTGAGGCCATCAAGAGCCCTGATGAGTGAGTTGTTGCACCCTGAACTTGAGCCAGCCAAAGGTTTACCCAGAGCCTGTTCTCTGCGTGTCCAGAGGCACGCCTGCTCCCTTTGGGTGGCAGCAGCAAGAAGAAAGGGCAGATAACACACACGTTGAAGTGAGGTCTTCAGCTTTTCCCCCTTTCTGTGCCCACTGTATCTGTACCCCTCTTGATATCAAACAATAATTAATCCCAGACTCCTCAGAAGCAACATCTCAGTGTTACATTTGTGCCTCCTTCAGCAGCACCATGAGTACAGGCTGTAGGCTTTGTCAGGTTGTTTTCTGCAACAGTTGTGCCAGCACAGATTAACCAAGCAGATGTTTCTGCTTGTGGTGTTGAGGAGGGGACTTTTGGTGCCTTGGCAATCTGTGCTGTTGGAATAAAGCACCTGCAGCTGGGTAGGCTCAGGGTTTTGCTTAACTCGCAGCGTGCGTTTTCAGCGGAGCAGAGGGAAAGCCCACAGGTGTTGTTCAGGTAGCTTTGGAATGTCCCTTCTGAGGGATTTGCACACAGTAATTGCTGGGAATTGGTAGCAACCTCTTTGCTGTTTGGACTGGTTTTGGTTTATGTAAGATCTGGGAGAACTTGCACTGTCAAGACTATTTGTCCACTGCCTTCAGGGAGCTGGGTTCCTTGGGGGGACCCCTGCATGCCCAGCAAGCCCCTCACCCTGTCAGCTGGCCTCCTGAAGCTGACAGGCAGCTGGGGGTCGACCTGTGTAGAACTTGTTCTGCCGTTAGGACTGAGTGGGATTTATTTCACTTGATAACTTTGAGTTGGCAGCCTCGTGGTTGCCTTTAGATTCAGAAGGAAAACCGAAGCGTTTACAGGGTGAGACTCCGGACCCGTTTGGGATGGTTGCTGTACAGTGGGGTGACTCGGCCTCTGAAAATACTGTTAGTCTGAAAGGAGGCTAAGATCAGCAGCATAGACTTCCATCTGAAGATGGTCTGCTGGTTTCTGATGTCTATATCCTGAAGGTAAAGTCAGTAGCAAGTTTTTCAAAGCACGAGGTCACGGCGTTATCAGAGGAAGGCAATGAATGCTCTTAAATGGGAAGGGCAGTTTGTTTGTGTCACTGTGAGGAAAGCTCGAGCTGTTGCACTGCATTTGTTCACTGCCTGGACTGTGCTCAAAGTGCTCCTTAGCATCACAAGCCACAAACACTTGCAATTAGATGCTGAGGTGGTTTTTTTGCATATCAAAACAACGTATCCCTGGATTAACAGCGTAGCTTAGCTGATCAGCTGAGCTCACGTGTGACGTCTGCTTGCCAGCAGGAGCAGCAGAGGCTAGCAGAGATGGAGAGGCAGGAGCAAGAACAGAAGAAGCTGCCAGAGGAACAAAAGGCTAAAGATAGAGCCCAAACACTGCACCTCGAAAACAAAGAGGTAACTCTGCTCTCTCTGGTGAAGGTCCTTTAAGGGATGACATCAGAGAGCTTTGATTCCAGCACTGACGAGGTGTTACGGTGGGCACTTGTACCCTCGGCTTTTTATGTTCCCTTTCAGTAAGGAAGGGATTCTGGACACTTTTCCTGCTGATCTGAGGTTGACTCCTGGTGGCCTTGGGTATTTAAATGACTTTTGGGGAGTGAAAAGGAGGGAAGGGAAGCAGCAAGTGTTTGCCGGGGTTCTTGTGCTCTCGGGGTAAGGCAGTGGCTGTTAGAGTTGCCTTTCTGAGCTCCGCTTTGAACACGGGATGAACCTCACGGGCAGCAGAGATGCTGAAATGGTGTCATTGAAGTTCAAGGCTGGAAACAGCCACAGGATGGCAGCAGAGCCTGTGGAACAGTGTTGTGTCTGGGCCTCCCAGCTGGTGGAGCCTGAGAGAAACCCGCAGGTGAATGTGCCTGTCTTGAACAGGGAAAACAAACAAATGGATCTTTATCTCCTTACAAGGCTAGATATTGTGGTGTTTAAATGCAAACCCAGTGAAATACGAGTTAATGGACACAAAGCCATGAAGGCAGCCTCCTGTGGGGAAGAAACACTCCCAACTCTAGACATGTTTCATGGTTGGTGAAATTTGCAGTTTTAAGGTTTTTTTCCTTCCTCACCTGCATTTCTCAGTCGTGCTGTTCCCATAAAAATTGCACTAGTTTGTCCTGAGCTGTTCCGTGCAGATTCTCTACGTGGTAACAATCAGTTTAATGTTATTAAACAAGCCCAGAAGTTTGGTTGCAGAGCGCTTACAGCACGTTCCTCAGCTCCAGCCTTGAGGAGGTAACAACTCCGTTTAAGCCTTGCCTGAACCGAGTGGAACTGCAGTTTGGGTGTTAGATGCATCTGTTGCTGGCTTGTTCGTGTCGTACGTAGCCAATTAAGCAGCCTAACTAAGCAGGAGAAGGCAATGCAAAGTCATAATTGGGTCAGAACTTTAGAACTGAGGTTTTTGCAGTTGTGTGATAGAGCAGGAGGTGGGACACGGAGGGGTTCCAGTCCACGAGCGTCTCGCTGCGGCTCGGCAGCGTAGCAGGGCTATCACCTAACGCCCGTGGGGTGTGTTTCCCTTCTAGAACTCCCCTGCCTGCAGTTCCTACCAGATGACTCCACAGGCCCAGAAGGATCCCAAGCCTGCCCCGGTAAATCCAAACAACTACGGACTGGACCTGAACAGCGATGACTCCACTGATGACGAAAGCCAGCCTCGCAAGCCCGTCCCTGCCTGGGCCACTGGTACGTGTCAGCGGGTTGATCTCTGTCCCGAGATCCCCAACAAACCCCACTGCAGCCTTGCTCCAACGGATAGTAAGACCTGGTGTAAGATTTTGCCCAGTTCCTCCTACTTGTGCACTGGTTAAAAGTACTCGTCTCCAGCAGTGTGGCTGGAGTGCTGAGTCAAGGGCTCCTCTACACTTGGGGACCTTCTTGTGACAAGCTTGGGGGACAAATACTCTCTTAAACTGCCTTAACAGAGCTGCTGGTGTCACTGCTGATGTGAAAGGAGTAATTCTGACCTAGTGCTCTGGCCTGGAGCCTGCTTGATGTTGATTTGTCTTTAAAAAGCAAAGTAATGCCAGGTGTCATGGGCCAGGTTTCAGAGCAGCTGTTGTTCTGGTTCTGAAATAATCAGTTCCACGATTTCATATTCCACCTGCCCCAGGTGAGCTAAGAAGTTGTGGGGAAGCTAATGGTACCTGCAGGAAGAAGAGCTGAGAAACCTTGGCTCATGCAAACTGAAACAGGACACGCAATATTCACCCTCAGGGTGATCTGTGGTGAATCTTGAGGCTTAAGCAGGGTGCTTGAAAACACCAAAACCTGCAGGATTTCTCCCGTTTGCAATCTGTTGTCATTAGAGATGAGGAGAGCGGGGACACGTTGCACACAAACAGCCTACGCAGCAATTTCAATTAAAAAAATTAATGCAAATGTAATCTTCTGTTTCCCCAGGGAATCAGCTCAGCCAGGCTGTGATCCGGCAGTACTACAACCCCCCCAACATCGACGCGGTGTTCGGGGCCATCCCGAGCCCCAAGCTGGAGGACATCTTCTACAAGAGCAAGCCGCGCTACTTCAAGCGCACGAGCTCTGCCGTGTGGAGCTCCCCGCCCTTCGCGGGCGCCAAGTCGGTCCTGGGTGTGCCCTACAGCCTGAAAAGGTGCTGAGCCGGAGCAGCGGGCAGGCGTGTCCGTCTCTGGGTGAGAAAGGAGTTACTGTTCCGTGTCTGTAAATCTTTAGGTGTTAGCATTGAATAAATGTCAGCTCTTACTGGGCCTCTTGCCTCTTCTGGTTTCGGGGCTTGTTTCCTCACTGTTAGGCACAGCAGCAAGCTTTGGGGGATGCTGCCTCGGAAGGATGCGTCTCCTTTTACCCTTAGCTTTAAGCTGGCGAAGATTTAGACCCTTAGCTCACGAGAGTGCATCACCTCCAGCTCGGTGATCCTCCCTCCTCAGCCCAGCAGGCCTGGTGGTAGCTGCCAGCAGCAGGCGACAGCTGCCTGCTGTCCCTGCCCGCCCCGGGGCTGGGGCTGAGGAAAATCCAAACGTGCCCTGCTGGTGTTCTCCAGAAGGAAGACACCGTGCTCCTCCTCATCCCCTGCAAACTGCAGAACGATGCCCTCGTTTCCCTTTTCAGCCATACACCCTATGCTGACACCAAGTACAATTCTGTGCATGAGCTCGATGGACATTGATGTTCCAGCTCGGGCTGAAACACCCCGAGGATTTTATTGACTTTATTGCTGGAGAGAGGTGTGACCCTCGGTGTAATTGTGTCTCCAGGAACACCCAGAGCAGTGTGAGCAGGCTTTGTTCTAGGCTTTGTTAAGAGAAATTGTACAAAGGTTCCGATAGAATTTTGTTTGTAATTTGAATTCCCCGTCTGTGGCATAGACTGGATTGAAAGAATGGGCTTCACCCTCATCCCTGCCTCTCCCTTTTCTCCCCTCGGCCCTTTCACTTGTTCAGCATCAAAGCTGGTTTCATTTCTAGGCCTGTTTTGCCCTTCATGTTCAACAAGGCAGTGTCAAACGGACTGTTATCAAAAGAGTTTCCTTTTAACAGCAAAATATTGGCTCAGGATTTCAGTTCCAAGAGCACTCGGTGGGTTAGTCAGCAAAGGACAGGAGAGCACCGTTCCTGTGCGGGTACAACCTGCTCCTTTAAGACCAGAACTGTGCAGAGCTTAAATGGTGTGTGAGGATGGGCACGTCAGTGAGCTGTGGGCAAGCAAATGTCTTTAAAATGATGTGGGGTTTTATATTGAAATCATCACCTGTGCGATGCTGTGATCAGTGTTTGTACCTGGAGGTGGTTGTGCTGTGGTAGATGTGCTGTAGATTTTTTTTGTACCTTAGAATGAATGTAACCTTTTTGTAAGAGCTGCTGCCCTGGCAGACCCTCGGGAGCTGAATGCTGTTTGAATGAGTTTGATAAAGTGAGATAAATCATCTCTGGGCCTCTCTGCTGGACTCATCATCGCTTTTATTAGGAAATTCTACAGTGGTTTGGAATCTGTCCTCTGGGGTTGCTTTTGCACTGTTTCCTTGAGAGGAATGTTCTGTCTGGGAAGAACTTGGTTAACTCCTGCTCCAGGGGAAAGTGTTTGTGTGTCGGTAACCCTGCGGGGTTTGCTGCCTGGTTTTACTTTCTTTTGTTTCTGGAAATTGGCAGAGGGACGGTTTGGTGCGATGATGTATCCCCAGACATCTCTGCTAAGGAATACGGGATAAATTCATCCTGAGCTGCATTCACTCCCCCCAGGTGTCTGTCCTTGCTGTGTCCCGTCCCCCGCCCCAGGCGCAGGCAAAGGACACAAAGCACAGCTCACACGTAATTTTATTTATTTATTGTCCCCAACGGTGACAAAAGGGCTGTGCCCAGGGTGTTCCCAGACACGAGGGGCTGTCACCAAGGTGGGGGATGACATGGTGTGTCATTGGGGCTGCAGGGACAACACGGGGTCTCGGCACATGCTGAGGGTGTCACTGGGGTGGGGGGATAATGTGGGGTGTTACCAGGGCTGGGGGGGTGTGACAACAAGGGGTGACCCTGTGTGGGTGTGGGGACAGGGGGTGTCTCTGCATGTTGCCATGCGTGGGGACATGGGATGTCCTTGTGTGGGGAGGACACAGAGTGTCCCTACGTCTGTGTGGGGACTCAGGGGGTACAGGTCTGTCCCCAGGTGTGTAACAGGACCGAAGACGTCCCCCTCCCAGCGATGTCCCCACTCAGCTGTGCCCCACGGTGACACGGACGTCCCACATCCCTGTGTCCCCCCTGCTGTGCAATGCCACGTCCTGCACGTCACCCCGCGCCCCCCCCCCCAGCTCCTACCCGCGCTCGCAGATGAGCTCGACGACGCTGTGCTCCATGGGGACGGGGTCGAGGCAGCGGTGGGCGGCGCTGGCGGCCACCTCGTCCAGCAGCCCCTGCACCACGCGCTCGTCGGCGGCGAAGCGCCACAGGTAGAGCTGCAGGTAGTGCCCGTCCACCTGCACCTGCTGCAGCCCGAAGCGCCCCAGCGTCCGCAGCCGCACGCACTCCAGCAGCGTCTTCAGGCTGATCTTGATGATCCCCGTCAGCACCGACACCTGGGGACACAGGGATGCCCCAAGTCACACCTGCGTGGGGACGCCCCTCTCCAGGCCGTCACTCCTCAGGTACTCTCATCCTGGTCACCAGTCCCCAGGGATCCCCGAGTGCTGACACATGGGATGTGGGGACACTGGGGACATGTGGCACAGGGGGAATGGGGGCTCCTTGGGCCTGGATTCTTCCAGTGCAGGGAGGCCCCAAGGCCAGCGTGGGTGACACAAAGGACACCCTTGTCCTGGCTGCCACTGCCACGCCTGGACACACGGCACAGGGGGCTGGGGACACCCTCGGCCTGGCTGTTGGGAGCACAGGAAGGCCCTGAATCAAGTCGACACAGGGACACGGGGACACCCTCGCCCTGGTCATCAGCAGCAGGGACCCCCCTGAGTCCTGGCATGTAGGACAGGAGCATTAGGGGACAGGGGGAACACCTTGGTCCTGATCATCAGCTCCTGGGGACACCCTGGGCCCCAGCACCCGGGTCATGTGGACACCAGGGACATGTAACAGCTGGGAAGGTGGGCTCTTTAGGGACCTTGGGGACATGGGGGACCCCTGGGGACCTTTGGGGACAGGGGGATGTCCCCGTGGCCTCACCTTGTTGAACTCGACAGGGCTGAAGATGTCAATGCGTTCGGAGAAGAGCTTCTGGATGTTGCTGAGCAAGTGGGTGTCCATGGGGGCACTGGGGATGGGGACACAGGACAGTCAGGGACACGGGGACAACCACGTACCGGAGAAAGGCAGGGGATGTCGGGGCAGGGACAGCACGGACACAGGGACCGGCAGGAGACACGGGGAGGGGGACACAGAGATGGTCAGAGGGTGTGGGGACGGTCAGGGGATGCTGGGGGGTGACAGAGGGGGCCGGGGCCTACCTGGGGGTGTAGCTGGGGGCGTAGCGCCCGGGCGCCCGCGAGCTGCTGTACACGGAGAAGGCGCGTCGGCTGGAGTCGCTGCTCTGCGCCCGCCGCACGCCCTCCTCCAGGAGCTGCCCCACCTGCGGCACCGCGCCCGCTCAGAGCCCCGCACACCCGGGGACCCCCAGACCGCCCAGCACCCCTCAACCCCCCTGGGACCCCCCCAGACCGCCCAGCACCCCTCAACCCCCCTGGGACCCCCCCAAACCACCCAGCACCCCTCAAACCCCCTGGGGCCTCCCCAAACCACCCAGCACCCCTCAACCCCCCTGGGACCCCCCCCAAACCACCCAGCACCCCTCAAACCCCCTGGGGCCTCCCCAAACCACCCAGCACCCCTCAACCCCCCTGGGGCCCCCCCAGACCACCCAGCACCCCTCAACCCCCCTGGGGCCCCCCCAGACCACCCAGCACCCCTCAAACCCCCTGGGGCCTCCCCAAACCACCCAGCACCCCTCAACCCCCCTGGGGCCCCCCCAGACCACCCAGCATCCCTCAAACCCCCTGGGACCCCCCCAAGCCACCCAGCATCCCTCAAACCCCCGTGACCCTCCCAAAGACTTCTGGGACCCCCAAAGATCCTCAAGAAGCACGTGGGGACCTCAGGTGTCCCCTCTTGACCATTCATGGACTTCAGCCCTGCCCACCCCGGACCCTCCGGGACACCTGGGACCCCGCAGAGGACTTTAGGGACCCCCCAACCCGCCATGGACCTACTGGGGACTTCTACAGTCCTCAAGGACCTTATGGTTACCTCAGGGATTCCCTCTGGACCCTCTGGGACACGGGGGACCCCCTGGGGGACTTCAGCCCCCCCCCCAACCCCTCTGGGCCCCTGGCGCTGCCCCAACCTGGACGTCGATGGCAGTGATGTCCTCCACCACGCGCTTCATGACGGCGCGGACGTTGCGGGGCTCGACGGTGCCCAGCCAGTCGCGGGTCTCCACGCTCTTGCGCAGCATCTGGGCCACCGCCGCGCCCTGCACCTGCACGTAGTGGTCCAGCAGCCGCTGCGCCGCCCCCCGCGCCTCGGCGCACAGGGCCGGCCCCGGGGTCACGGCCGGGCCCGCGTCCTGGGGGGGACAAGGGACACGGAGACGTGTGGGGACACCCCCCCCTGCCTCCACCTCTGATGTCCTGGGGGCGTCAGAGGACACGTGGGATGCTCCCCGGGCCACCCCACCTGCAGCGGCATCGCTGCCATCCTCGTACCCTTGGGGTATCTGAAGGGACTTGGGGACACACTGAGGTGCCCTTGGGGACATCTGGGACACACCAGCACAGGTAAGGACCCTTCTGCCCCCACGCGCTGCCATCCCCGGGGTCACACCCTGGATGGACGCGGGGCCACAGCGTGGCACAGGGAGGGACTTGGGGACATTTTGGGGTCCCTCAGGGACGTCTGGGGCACACCAAGACACAAGGAAGATCCTCACACCTCCACACACACCCTTGTCCCCACCACAACATCCTGGGTGGACATGGGGCCACAGGGGTACTTGGGGCCATCTGAGGTCCCCTTGGGGCCACGCTGGGGACAATCAGTCCATTTTGGGGCCAGTTCGGGGGCTCACCTGGGGTGGGAACTGCTCGTCGGTGAGCGTGAGGATGTAGCTGACGGTGGTGGCCTCGTAGTCGAGGCAGAGGCGGGCGAGGAGCAGCAGCAGGGCCGGGGGCGCGGCGGGGGCCCCCCGCTCGGCCGGGCCGTCGGCGAAGCCGCGGGCGGTGCGGCAGAGCCAGCGCACGAAGGCCACCACCAGCCCCTCACGCACCGCCTCGGCGCAGAACTCCCCCTGCGGCCCAGAGCGGGGGGTCACACCCCAAAGACACCCCCCTGGCGCCCCCACAACCCACAAACCCCCCCACACCAGCTCCAGTGACCCCAAACTGCCCTGGCCACCCTCCACGTTGCCCATGACCGCCCCCCCCCGCCTCACACAAGCCCTGTGCCCCCCCACGCTTCCCCGTGCCAGCCCCAGCGACCCCCAAGCTGCCCCTCCGCCACCCCCCGGCCCACCTTGAAGTAGGGCAGGCTGGCGAAGGCCACGTCCTTGGCGGTGAAGAGCTGCACGTAGGCCAGCACGGCCTTGAGCTGGCCCAGCACGGAGGAGGCCAGCGTGGCCAGCAGGTCGGGCAGGCCGGGCCCCTCCTTGCCGGGGGGCCGGGGGGCGGCCAGCGCCTGGCGCACGTCGCCCAGGCAGCCCAGGAAGAAGGTCTGCAGCGCCCGCAGGTAGCGGTCGACCCGCTCGCGGGCGGCCCGGGCCACCAGCGCGGCGCCCGCCTCGGCGCCGGCGGCGGGCAGCAGCTCGAGGAGGGCGCGCAGGCGGCGGTGGAAGCGGTCGAGCGCCCGCACCAGCAGCGACGTGTCGCCCAGGCCCCGCTCCAGCGCCAGGCGCCGCTCCAGCAGCCCGAAGTAGCGGGCGGTGAGGGCGGCGGCGAAGGCCTCCAGGCGGCCGTCCCCGGCGCCGGGGCACGCCGCGAAGAGGCTGCGGTAGGAGGCCGCCAGCAGGCACAGGGTGCCCACGAAGGCCGAGCTGCCGCGGTCCACGAAGTCGAGGATGTCGGAGGCGGGCGGCGGCGTGGCGGCGGCGGCGCCGGGGGGGGCGGCCGGGGGCAGCTCGGCCTCCAGCGCCGCCAGCTCGGCCTCGAGGCGGGCGCCGGCGTGGCTCAGGAACTCCTGGCACAGCTCCTCGGGGGGCTCCTCCAGCTGCAGCAGCATCTCCACGCACTCGGTGAGCTCCTTGGGGTCCAGGGTGTCATCCCTGGGGGCGGGGGGGAGCGAGGGGGTTAGTTGGGGAGGGTGGGAGGTGCCGGGGCCAACAGTGGCACAGGAAGAAAACAGGGAATAAGCAATAAAAGTCATCAGTAGGCTCCAGAGTGAACGCCCCCACACCCCCCTCCCCAGCACTGCCATCAGTAGGTTCCAGAGTGAACGCCCCCACACCCCCCTCCCCAGCACTGCCATCAGTAGGTTCCAGAGTGAACGCCCCCACACCCCCCTCCCCAGCACTGCCATCAGTAGGCTCCAGAGTGAACGCCCCCACACCCCCCTCCCCAGCACTGCCATCAGTAGGCTCCAGAGTGAACGCCCCCACACCCCCCTCCCCAGCACTGCCATCAGTAGGTTCCAGAGTGAACGCCCCCACACCCCCCTCCCCAGCACTGCCATCAGTAGGCTCCAGAGTGAACGCCCCCACACCCCCCTCCCCAGCACTGCCATCAGTAGGTTCCAGAGTGAACGCACCGGAGGCGCGCGCGGAGGCGCCGGGCCAGCTCGGCCATGATGGCGTGGCTCTCGTCCTCGATGGCGCGGAAGGAGGGCAGGTGCCGGTAGTGGCGGAGCACGGCGCGGGCGCGGGCGTGGCAGCGCAGGGCCCGCGCGGGGTCTGCCCCCGGCGCCGCCCACCGCCGCAGCCGCCCCGGCACCTCCACCAGCGACTGCAGCTTCCGCAGCAGCGCCTGCACCCCTGGGGGCCGGGGGGGGCAGTTGGGGGGGGGTGAGAAAGGGGCAGGGCCAGGAGCTGGATCTGCCCCCTGGGGTCCCCCAACACCCTGCTATCTGCCCCCAGGCCCCAGATCTGCCCCCCAGGGTCCCCCAACACCCTGATATCTGCCCCCCAGGGTCCCCCAATACCCTGCTATCTGCCCCCAACCTCCCAGATCTGCCCCCCAGGGTCCCCCAACACCCTGATATCTGCCCCCCAGGGTCCCCCAATACCCTGCTATCTGCCCCCGACCCCAGATCTGCCCCCCAGGGTCCCCCAACACCCTGATATCTGCCCCCGACCCCAGATCTGCCCCCCAGGGTCCCCCAACACCCTGATATCTGCCCCCCAGGGTCCCCCAATACCCTGCTATCTGCCCCCAGCCCCCCATATCTGCCCCCCGGGGTCCCCCAACACCCTGCTATCTGCCCCCGACCCCCCAGATCTGCCCCCCAGGGTCTCCCAACACCCTGCTATCTGCCCCCAACCCCCCAGATCTGTCCCCCTGGGGGTCTCCCCACCCCCATGGACAGGCCCCTCAGCCCTCCCCCCCCCCATTATCTGCCCTCCAACCCCCAGATCTGCCCCATACCCCCCAGATCTGTCCCCCAAGGTCCCCTCAACCCCCTTCAATCTACCCCCACCTACCAGACCTGCCCCCTAGTGTCCCCTCAGCCCCAAGATCTGTCCCCCAAACCCCAGATCTGCCCCCCCAAGCCCCAAAATCTACCCCCCGGGGCCTCCCCCAACCCCAAGATGTGTCCCCAGGACCCCCCCCCTGCCCGTACCGGCGAGCTGGGCGCCGCGGCGGTGCCGGTCCTGCAGCGCGGCGCTGACGCGGGCGCTGGAGGTGCTGATGGCCGACATGTTGGCAGCCAGATCGTCCATCTCGGCCTCCATGCGTCGGAAGTCGACCTTCATCTTCCGGATGGTGTCTGGGGAGCGGGAGCCGAGCGCGTGTGTCCCTCGGTGCCCCCCGGCCCCCCCAGCCCCAGCCCGGGTCCCCCCCGCCGGGTGCTCACCGGTGGCGGAGATGAACTTGTTGTAGTTCTCGTAGAGCAGCGTCTGCATGTCGCTGTCCAGGGCGCGGATCTCCCGCCCCAGCGCGGCCTCGCGGGCCAACAGCTGCCCCAGGGGGCACTCGCTGCGCACCTGGGGGGGGGCAACACCCGCACAACTGCCCCCCAGCCCTGCTGCCCCCAGCAAGGCCCTGCGGCAGTCCCTCAGTTTACCCCCACGAGCCTCCAATTGCCCCCCTCGGGTCCTCAACTGCCCCCCTGGGGCTCTAACTGCCCCCCACAGCCCTTCTGGGATGCCCAGCTGCCCCCCAGACCCCTAACTGCCCCCCGGGGCCCTCCCAGGACCGCCAACTGCCCCCTCAGAGCCCCAACTGCCCCCTCGGCCCCAAACGCTTCCCCTCAGCTCCCCCCTGGGATCTGGAAATGACCCCCAAGAGCCTCCTTCTGCCCCCCCGGGGTCCTCTGCTGCCCCCCAGGGGCCCTAACTACCCCCCCCCAACTGCACCGCGACCCCGGGGGGGTTGTTGTGGGGTCAAAGGTCACCTTAGCGAGGAAAACTTCCGGGTCGAAGTGGGGCCCGTCGATGTCGGTGGGGTCCGGGGCCGCCTCCGCCGCCTCCGCCGCGGTCGGGCCGTAGTAGCGCTGCAGCGGCCCGTGGGGACGCCGCCACCCGCTGCTGGTGGTGCCGGTGCCGGCCTCGGGGCTCCCCGCAGCCCCGGTCCCCTCCACCTCCGCCATCGCGCCGGCGCTTCCGCCCCCGCCCGCCACTTCCGGCCCCTCCCTTTAACGTCACTTCCGCCGGCGCGGCCCTGTCGCCGCGGCAACCGGCCGCCCCGTCTGTCATGGCGGCGGCACCCCGGGGCCAAGGACCCCCGCGGGGATGGGACGGGGAAGGCGACACCGGCCCCGAGGGTGAGCAGCCGGCGGCAGCCCTGTGTCCCCCGCTGTCCCCGCCACCCGTCCCTGCCCACCGCCTCCCGGTGTCCCCGCGCCGTCCGGGTGTCCCCGCGCCGCCCCATCCTCACTCCCACATGACACCGAGTGGGTCTCCGTCCCCCGAGGGCAACACACACCCCACACCCCCCCGGGGGTCACTCTCCGGGTCCCGGGGTGGCTGGGGACACGTCCCGTCACCCCCGGCCGCCCTCTTGCTCCTCATTTTCAGTTTCAGACTCCTGAGATTCATTAAATGTATTTTTTTTAAATCCTTTTTTTTTGAGTTCTAGAGGAATTCGAGGGATCCAAGACAACATGAAAAGGTTTCCCTTTGCCTGAGGCAAATCAAACCTGGCCTAACGTTGGGCTGTTCAGTACCCAGACCAGCACAGACACTAACGACAGTTCCCCCCTGCAGCGGGTTCTCTGCAGCTCAAGTAGAGCAACAGAGAGGTTTGATCTTGGCACTAACACGTGAGCACGAGGAAAAAACCACTTGAGCAAAAGAATTCTAAAACCAGAGCTTTATTTACAGCAGTAAAAGCAAACCAAACCCACCACCATTCTGAAGGCCGGGCTGTCCCAGTGGCCTTCCATCAGAAGTCATCTGCTTCAGACAATCAAAGTCCATCGCTTCACCCATCGTTCTTCCTAACGGAGTCTGGAGCTGCCACATCTTACCAGAGATGCAGGAAGAAGAACCAGAGAAAGTCATTCCTGCTTCCTTTCTACTTGCCTTCCCTGCACGTTTTTCCCCAACGTGGAACAGACGACACCTAACCAGTCAGGGCAGCGTTCTGTTAGCAGGTCGGTACGGCTGGGACACGGGACGACACAGTCCAGTCACAGATCTGGACCCGGGACAGTCCACGGACAAAGGAGTTCCTACTGGGTACAAGGGCAAGGGCAAAGGAAACATCCAGCCATCGATGAATAAAGGCTTGTTGGAGAGGAAAAAGACTGTGAAATCAGAGGAGGAATGCTTTAGTCCTGCAGAGGTGGTTGTAGGAAGGTGAGAGAAGCAAACAGGCAAAGACTTGCAACAAGGAAAACCAGAACATGTGAGCAGCTGGTACAGAAACCAGCCAAGCTGAGACCCAGCAGCTCTGCCCAGCTGCTCTGGGAAGTGAAAGGTTTCACAACGAGCAGTGGAGGTTCGTCTGAAGAGAGAAAGAGTGTTTTATTTTAGATTATTTTTTCTTTCTCCCCAACAGGCGCAGTATTTTTCAAGTTACAGACCTCTTACTTCAATCATAGGCAGCCTTAAATAACTCAGCCGTGGAAGAGTACAGCTGGGGTCACGATGTGGGTCAGCAGCCCAAGGAAAGGCAAGGAGGGGGGAGGGAAGGTGAAGGTGACAGGAAATCTGGCAGGCACAACGTGTCCATCAGGAGCGGCTGCTGTGTGAACAAAACTGGTGGGGAGGTGCCCTGCCACGCACCCCACAGGAGCACTGCAGGCAGGGATCC
The DNA here is from genome assembly GCF_013368605.1 of Nyctibius grandis. Classification (NCBI taxonomy): domain Eukaryota; kingdom Metazoa; phylum Chordata; class Aves; order Nyctibiiformes; family Nyctibiidae; genus Nyctibius; species Nyctibius grandis. Next base: position 208,954 of record NC_090661.1, read on the forward strand.
CCGCAGTGCTGTCAGAGGCAAAGCAAGAGTTGCTTAGCTTACCTTCTACGTGAATGAGTAAATAAATACACAAATAACCCTCCTCGACCTCCCACTGCTGCCCCAACAGCACCGTTCAGGAGTTTCACTGGACCCCTGCCTCCGCTTTTATTTGCACAACGTCTCCTCAAAGTGCTCTAACACCAGGGTACCACAATAACTGAAATTAACTGGACCTTTTGCTATTAATTTTCTTTACGCTGATTTAATAGTCTGAGTGCATTTGCAAGTGTGTGGGAAGGTAGTGGAAGATACTATACATGTGTAACTGAAGGTGGCTTATGGACTCTGGCCCTCCTTTCTCGCAGGGTTCACCCCTAGCTTTACCCAGAAGGATGATAAAGATGACCCAGCCAGCACTTAAAGAAAGTCTTGCTCCTCTGCAACTCCTCACTGCAACGAGAGAGTATCAGGGCCCAGCTCTACTGCTCATTTCATTTCAGTACAGATTTCATTTCAACCCAGGGGCACCAGGGAGATGAACAGGTCTCCAAGCCAAGGGGAAAGTGAGACCAGGTATCAGCTGAGTGGCCACCCTGGAATGTGAGTCACACATTCATACTTCCAAATCTCATAATCAGCATCCTAAACTCTACAGCTTCCACAGCTCGGCTGGTTTATTAAACTTGTATCAACAAGTCTGTATTCACCAGCCACATCTCACAAGCCTAGTAGGAATATCAGTCAGGGGGTAACACAGAAGTGGCCTCTAAAAATAGGCCACAAGACGTGGACAAGAAGGTGAGCGATAAAGGCGTAAGCATTTAACAACATCAAAGTCGTGTTACATGTGAAAGTCCACTTAGAACCCAACACACTCATTTTATAAAGAGATGTCTGAGACCAGCCAGAGCAACGACAAGAAGCTGGTGGAAAGAAAAGTTATCTGGAAGGTCTGTCTGGAGCCTCTGCGAGACCCCACCACAGGGCAGACTGAGAATGGTGTTGAACGAGTCTGTCAATTGTCATGTTTTTTGTTCTGTAAAACTTGCAGAAGGAAGAGCTCAAGTCCCTGCTTTGGACACCAGGTAGTAGAGGATGAAGAACACAACAATCAGTCCTGCTGACACAGAACAGAGCAACTTGCGGTTATCCCTGCCGGACCGCGCCATGGTGGAGAAGCGCTTCACGCTGCCCGTGAGCAGGCCGGTCACACTCATAAAGTCTGAGTCCTGCATGAGAAAGACAATGAAGATGGAGGTATTACAAGCGGGTGAAGATATCCCTGAAGAATCTCCCACTTCCTGGCTAAAAACCACCTGCACAGGGAGCTGCACAGCAGCTGCCCATCTCTGCGCCCTCGGAAGGTCCTTCCCCTCCCGTGCTCGGGCTCCAGCAGCACCATTCCCACCGTGCTCAAAGCAGGGGAACAAATAACACAGGGGAAGGTCTGTTCCAAACGTGAAACTAACTGCCTCCTCTTTTCTACACCAGGGTCCCGCTGCCTGCTGCTCCACGGTTCGGTTGTACCCTCGTTCTGCCTGGACCAGAGCACTCGATGCCGTGCCCTTTCCGCACACCGGGGCAGGCCCACGAGCACACAAGGGTTGTTCAAGCTCCCAAGATGAGCTTACACCTTTGACTCTCCCAAGCTGAGCTTACACCTTTGACTCAACTGGTTTCAACGCTACAATTATCTTTTCCTCTCGCTTCCACGCAGCAGCTCTCCAACATCCAGCACACGCACACCAGGCTCTCCAAGCACCAGTGTTACGGTGCTGATCTCCTCAAACCCCTGGGCTGGATTCCCTTCCTCTCACAATTCAGTTAATTAATCCCCTCTCTCCTGAACAGCCTCAGCAGGTAACCCCTCTGCTACAGAATCTGCTATTCTGGCCCTTCCCCAGCGCACGGTGATTTCTCACCAACACCCAGCGCTTCAGCAGCAAAGTGCCACCAGCAGCTGCTCAGTACCTGGTGTTTATGCACCAAGAAGCCCGTGGGAAGCGGGTTTAGCTCCATTCCCTGGTTTGCCAAACCAGCCACTGGGATCTACCTCTGCCTGCTGACGTGGAACTGCGATTAAACTTGCTCAGTTAATGGAACTGCTGAGAGCCAGCACCACCCAGTCACGCCTTTTACCTTTCCTGGGTTCCTTACCATGCCATCCAGGTAACGGTTTTGTTCGTCAGCATCTTTGTCGATATCCAGAGCCAGCTACACGGGAGGAGACGGGTATTAATGAACTTTTAACACACAGAACCTCTAACACACCGAGTGCTGGTACAATTTGAAATGCACATTACAAAAGCAAGCCACCGTGTCCCTGTCTCCTGCTTAGACAGAGGCTTGCTCGGTAGAGGAACAAGATTCTCATTTCTGTTTCAGCTTGTTGAACTTTTTCAGCTCTGCAGCGCTGAAAATAAAGCTTGGCTGTCTGAAATTTAAACAACGGCAGGAATTCAGGGTCTTCCCTTCTACAAGGCGAGTCACTGACTTCTATTAAGCTCTAAATCAAAGTATTTCATGTTAGTGGAGCAAACTAGCTTTAAGATCACCACTTACATACAGACGTGTATTTTTCAAAACTAATTCACCTGATTATTGTGAATCTTTTCCCCAGGGAGGTACATGCTTAGCAATACCCCTCTGTGCAGCTTTTATGTTTCTCTCTGTGACTAAAACTCCCCGAGTGCCACGAAAACCACACCATTCCCATTAGATGATGTCGCTAAACCTCAAAAGGAAAGTGGAAGTTCATAAAGCCGTCCCTGGCGTTTCACAAGTGACAATTAACCATTATATTGCCTACAACTACAAGTCATTAATACACAGGAAGCCCTGTGTATCGACCACAGGCTTGAACCTCCCACCAGACCCTGCACAAACAACCCGGATAACCGGTGCCCGGTCCTTCCTTCACCACGGCACCCGACACAAACTCGGCGACTCACCGACTTCAGCCTGGTGACCTTGTTGGCCAGGCTGTCCGCCATTCGCTGGTTCTCTACATCCAGCATATCCTCCACAGCACCTGGGCTCTGACCTGGGGGGAAAAAAAGAGGATTATTGAGTTTTATCTGGCCTGGAACAAGCGCTGGTGTATTCGCTCATCCGACGTGGCGGGCGAGGCAGAGGGAGCTTGTTGCCCAACCGGTCTCCAGCTTGCCGCGGAGGCCGTCACGGCAGCCCCCTCGCACCGAGGGCCTCGTGGGCTTTGCACCATGAAACGCTCCAAACGCTTTTTGACACAAACACACCAAACCTTCCCCACACGGGCCGGGTTACCCCACCCGAGCCGCCACCACCGCCCGGCAGCACCGCGACGCAGCACCGGGGCTTCACACCCCCGGCGACGCCTCCAGCGCTGCCCCAGCCCGGGATCGGGGTGAAGCCGAGCGACCCCGGGGCACTTCGCCCCCTCCGGCATTTCGGGGCCCTCCTGGGGGCGCGGAGCAGACGGGCCGCCCCCTCCCCTCCCCTCCCCGGGCCGGGCCGCGCCGCAGGCCTGATGCAGCTCCCCGATGGCGGCGGGAGCCCCCCCTTCCCCCTCAGCCCCTCAAGCACCGCCGGGGACCCCCGCCCCCCGCATGGCAACGGCGGGGACCCTCCGCCCGGCCCCCGGCCCCTCACCTCGGCCCCACTCCGCCATGGCGGCCCCGGCCCCGCCTCGCCGGGCGGAGCCGCGCCGGCCCCCGCCTCCACAAAATGGCCGCCGCGCCCCGCCCCGCTCCCCCGCGCCGGGGCTGTCGGTTCCCCGGGGCGGGGCCGCTCTCACGGCGGGCACCGGCGCCCCTCAGGCCTGTCGCGCCGGGCGGCCCCGGTGCCCGTCCCGCTGCCGCCCCCCGGGCGCAAGGCGGCGGCCCCGGCGGAGCGCTGCCGGGGGAGGGCCGGGGCCAGGAAATGAGGCAGGAAGCCGGGGCGGCGGAGAGGAAGGTAACGGCGCTTCCCTGCCCGCCGCAGCTCGCTGCCCGCCCCTCTGCCCCGCCGGCGGCCGGGCCCGGCTGCCTCCCCCCTGCCCGGGCCGGCCCTCGCCCCCCGGGCCCGGCTGCCTCTCCGCAGGCCCGAGGCCCCCGCCCCGCTGCCGGGGCTGGCAGGGCGGCGGCCGGAGGCCCGCAGTGCCCCCGCCCAGCCGGGCTGGGGTCGGGCCCGGGCCCAGCCCCGCGGCCCCGGCCCGCTTCGGCCGTCCCCGAGGGGGTTCGTGCCGCAGGTGCCGCCAGCACTTTGACCGGCTTTTTTTGGGCGAAAAAAAAGGCCTGAAGGGGTTTTGAAAGGTGCAAAAACTGGCAGAGGAAGGAGGTAACGGTGTGAGGAGGGCGCTGGGGGGCATGGAAAGGCGGGGAGGGATGTGGCAAATGCTGCGGTCCGCTCTTGCGTTTCCCCCCCAAACCGGCGAGGAGCCCGTCGGGTGCCCCGGCCCACAGTGTGGGGACACCGTGCCACCTGCCCGGCGAGCTGGTCCTGTGGCTCGCTGGCCTCCCAAATGCAGGACTTGCCCTTGGCCCCCAAACCCCCTCTGTGGCTGTGGCTGTGCTGGGGCGGGGGGGATACCCTGGTGCTCTGTGGGGTCTCCCCAGACCCCGGGGGCTCTCGGACGGGGTCCCAGGGTCAGAACAGGTCTTGTAATTAGGGATGACCAGCGCTTGGTCATGTTGCAGGTATGTAGCTCAGAGTCTGAAGGGATGAACGAGCTCGGGTATATACTCAGCTCTGATGGATTTTCCACCATCAGGAGTTGCTTTCCATCACTGTGGACTTGCGTGGCTCTGCAAGCTGTTAAACTTGTGCCTGTGTCTAAAATAATCTCGTCATCCCCCTCTTTATGCGCATCTGCTCGTTTGCATTATTATCACGAGGCACATGATCTCCCGTAATGGTAGGAAGGTTTGAACCGTGGAGGCCGGCCCCGGACGTGCATTTCCCTGCTCTCTGCCATCATCTGCACAGCCTCTCAGGCACTGACCGCGCGGAGCAGCCACGGCAGCAAAATCCTAATGATCTCTTTATTTTCACCACCTTAAAAGGTAGCTCTGCCTGAAGCAAGCCAGGAGGATGCTTTCCTGTCTGCCTGCCTTTCCTCGCCATCCCTTTTTACTCTACAGAAATGTTTCTGGATATTTTTTTTTTCTCTCTCCTGTGCAGTAACAGAAATCAGGGCAGCCAGGGGAGGAGGAGGCAGAGAGCTATTTCAGGGAGCTGCTGTTATCTGCTCTATGTTAATCCCCTGGCTGGGGCGGGGGGGAAGGTTTTCCCCGAGTGCTTTGCTGGGAGGGCATATATTAAACATTGAAAAGCAAAGAGAGGAAGAAGAGGATTAGAGGGAGAGAGAGGAAGCTGGCTGCTGGTTTTACTCAGGTTATCCATCTGCTCTGCTTTTATGGATGCAACAGCGTGAGCAACCTCCCTTGGGGTTTTTTGTGTTTTGTTTTTTTCCCTCCTTCCTTCCCCCACCCCTTTCTCTCTCCCTCTCAGATACCTGTGCATCGAGGACCTTTTGCATCGCCGTTATCCAGGAGCCCTGGAAGCCCCCTTGCTCCCCTTCCTCCTGCTGTCACCTCCTGCTGTAGCTGAGCTGTTGAGATAATGGAGCTCGGGACTGTGGTAGCCACCGTGGAAAGCGGGGAGCAAGACACGGTTCTCAAGGTGCTTCAGATCTACAACCAGGAGGTGAGTGAGCGTCAGACCCTGCCTGGCGCCAGCCCCTGCTGGTTATGAGCCTGGAAGCAGGCTGGCCATGCTGTGGGGTTTCTGTGCCATGCTGCTGTCCCCAGTGTCTCCTCTGAGCACATCTGTCTGCGCGTTACTGCCATAAAAATGTTACAGGCTGCCTCGTCTTTTACTTGCAGATGGTTTTTTGCTTGATGTTTCGCTAGGAAGCAGCTAAGCAGCCTCTCTTTATCTGGTTCCTTTGTGTACAGAAGTAAAGCATGTAGAAGGGATTTTTTTATTAATTATTATTATCTGGATGCCAAGTAAAATCTGGCAGGGAAGTAAAGATCAGTGTGAAAACCGAGTAGGAGGAGCTTTTGTGTTAAGGCAAGGTTTGGAGGTGATAAAACTGAGGCCTGTGGAGGAGCTGCAGGTGAAGTGGTTGTTGTGATTTGCAAGTAAAAGATCATTAGAGGTGGACAGGGATGGGCTGCTGGATTTGATACAGGTGCCTCGTCTGAAAGCTGACAGTAGGAAGTAAATAACAAATATAGAATATCAAAAAAGGAACGGTTGGGATGCAGGGATGGAAGTGTTTCTAGCCTTAAAGTGGCAAAATTTTATCTGTGGGGGTAAATCCCTTTTGAAATCACTCTGGTTGTCAGGGAAATTTCCTCCAGAGGGTTTCCACCAGGATAGGGCTGGCCCTGCAGATCTCCGTGACTCATTCTGCACCACTCTTGGGTGGGTGGGAGGCCAGCGGGGAAAACCCGTGAATATTCCACACGAGTGTGCAAGGGGAGAGTGTGCAACTATTCCCAGCAGTCGGTTTTGAAATGGGGGAGATATTGGCCACGAAGGAGTGGGTCCCTGTTAAAGGGGCCTGCCTAGAAGACATGGAGGCATCAAAGAGGATTATGAAACTGCAGATAAACTAAGCAACTTCCTTGCACCATTTTTTACTGTAAGCTAAAACCTCCGTGGCAGGGAAGTTCTCCTTTTGTCTCGTTCCTCAGGAGCTTGTGCTCCTTGTTCCAAACACTGTAGCCCTCTCTAGGTGCTGTGGCACCCCTTGCCGTGCCATTCCCTGCCTCCGTGCTGGTGGGGGCTGAGGTGCTGTGCTTGCTTTCGCTGGATGTTTTCAGACCTGCTGCTTTCCAGCTGAGTGGCCCTCCCCTGGCTGAGGGAAACAGTTTTGTGGCTTTTTAACCTGTTATTATTTTGATTGTTTTTGTTTTGCCCCCACAGAAATCTCAGTGCTTCACCTTTGACGACGAGGAGCGGGAGGAGAGGAAGGTAGGCACGCTGAATGTGTAGATCTGCTGCTGCTCTGTCCTCATGTCCAGCCCGGCTTGGTGGTGGCAGCTCCTGCAGGGAAAGGAACAAGTGTTTTTTCATTAACTTGGTCAGGGAACGGTGTGCTCAGAGCATCTGGCTCCAGTTTCACCACCAGTAGTTGGTGTTTTAGGATCGCTGCCACACACGGTGCTGTTCTGCACAGGGTTAGATCTTCAGCTCCTGTGAATTGGTGTTAGTGGAGCTCTGCCAGTCTGTGCCTACTGAGGATCTGGGCTAGTAGGTCTCCAGACAGCACTGAGGTTTAGGGAGCTACTACTTGCTTGAATCTCCTGAGGTGTTTCCACCTCCTTTCCTAGGGCATCACGTGCTCTCCTCACCTCTTGGGTCCCTTTACCCTCCCGTGGCCATTTTCTGACGCATCTCTCAACCTTTTCAATCCGTTTCTGGAGCACCCAGAGCAGATGCCTCCCTAACCTTCAGGCTCCGGGCAGGAGTAGAGAACTGCTGTTGGGGTGGTTGTTGCTCCTCAGTGAAGCCCTAAGGGATGTTTTTGCCTTGCCCTCTCTTTGCTTGATGCAGCTGGCCAGTAAGCTGTGTTAGCCTGAGCCATCCTGACCATGGGTGAAGCTAAACCAGGCAATCATAGCAGTTGCCTGTTCATACTCTCCCCTTCCCCAGTGCCCTCTCCCAGCCGTTCTGTGTTTCTTGCTGGGTGTCCTTGCTCGAACTGGGTCAGGATCAGCTGCCGGACCCCTGAACCAGAGCTGTTGCAGGCCCATCTCTAGGTGACGCTGCAGGGCAGAGCGTTACGGGGTGGTGGGGGGAGCGCTGTGAAGTGTTAGTGCATGAGATGTTACTTGTTTCCAACTGCCCAGAAAATGGCCCAGCTGCTGATCAAGTTCCTGGAGAGAGAGCTGCAGCCGTCCTGCCAGGTCACCTGCTTGGAAAGCATCCGCATCCTGTCCCGAGACAAGCACTGCCTTGACCCCTTCACCACCAAGGAGGGCCTGAAGACCCTCTCCAGGCACGCTGGCGTTGATTACTCGGAGGAGCTCATCCGGGAGGTCCCAGACTTGGATGTGATCCTGGAATCCCTCAAATGTCTCTGCAACATTGTCTTCAGCAGCCCCAGGGCGCAGGAGCTGACGGCCGAAGCGCGGCTGGTGGTGGGCCTGGCCAAGCGCATCAAGCTGTACAACGAGAGGACCCTTCCTCACGAGGTCAAGTTCTTTGACCTGCGTCTCCTGTTCCTGCTGACGGCGCTGAGGGTGGACGTCCGGCAGCAGCTGGCCCAAGAGCTGCGGGGCATCAGCCTGATGACAGACACGCTGGAGCTGACCCTGGGTGTGAAGTGGATGGACCCCTACGAAGTGGCCAGCGAGGAGGGACTTCTCCCACCTTTGCCTCGTCAGGAGACAGAGCGAGCCATGGAGATCCTGAAAGTGCTTTTCAATATCACCTTCGATTCCAGCAAGAGGGAGGTGGATGAGGTAAGCTCCTGGGGTATCCCACCCTGCTGTGTTCGTGTGTCTCCGGGCTGTGGTTTGATTGCTGGTTATCTCCTATTACATACTGGCCCTCCTGCAGCCCCTGGGTACGTGTGAGGGTGGCAGGAGCCTCGTGTGTCCAGACCTCCCTCCCTAGAGCACTGCCTCTATCAATGCATTATTAACCCTTAAGACTCTGAGAGCATCACGATTGAAAAGTTGGGTATTTTTCCTTCCTAATGACATGATTTGTTGCACAACTGGGAGAGTGGAGCCCCCAGATAATTCACTCCTCAGTGTGGCCTGGTGCTCTGTCACCTTCTGGATGAGGTCAGAGGAAGGTGTGATGGAGAACGTCTCTGGCTAATCCACGGGCCTGTTTTGGGGCCTCTTTTAGCCCTTGACTCAGTGTTGTAGGTGAGGGAAAAGGTCTTGGGCAGCAGGAGGACTGTGTGTTGACCTCGGGATAATCGGGAGGCTCCTTCCACTGAACACCCTGCTGCCAGTTGGGCTGCTGGCGGGAGGGACGGGGCTGTGGGCTGCAGGGGCAGCGGGCTCTGGGGTGTGGGGGATCCCCTTTCCTGACCAGGGTTTTCATTTTCTGTTTTGGGGCCAGGAAGATGCTGCTTTGTACCGGCACTTGGGTGCCCTGCTGCGCCACTGCCTCATGATCTCTGCGGACGGGGAGGAGCGGACGGAGGAGTTCCACAGGTCTGTGTTGGATAAGTGGGTCATGATCTTTGCTGTGAACAGACCTGAGCTCTCCCCGAGGCAGCCCCTGCCTGACCTTGGCAGTAACACACTCTGCTGGCTCGGTGATCGCTAAGGTCCCAAGCAGGCACCTTTGTTTTGGCCTGCAGGTTCCTTCTGACCCCGAGGGCCATACCCCATACCCTGCATCAGGCCTCCTCAGCAGTGCCACCCACTTTGGTGGGCAGCCTGCCATAGCAGGTGTGTGATACTTTAATTAGAGAGTCCACGGGCTGGCCTTAATTAACTGTCTGCCTCTTGAGCTGTGCTGAGAAATTGCCTGTGTCACCCTGCTGAGCATTATTGGTCCAGGGGTGTCAGCTTTGAGCAGGTGACACCATCCTGTCCCCAAGGAAACCATAGTCAGGGGAATCCTAAGCAGTGCATTGCATGGACCATCAAGGTGAGAAGGAGCGATGCAGCAGGAGAGCCTAAAGACCTTTGACCACCCAGATTGGTCCTGCTTGGCCTCTGTGTCAAGCTCTGTGGCTTCTCACTTGTCACTGGAGTCTCTTTGGACTCCCAGCAAATAGTTCAACTACCCCAAAAGCAGTTTAATTTATTCCCTTTCCGTGGTGTGAGGAGCTTGAGGTGCAGTCCAAAGACAACGTGGGTCTCGGGGTCCTCACACTTCTGGAAGTTAGTAACAAACCTTCATTTCTGGATAGCTGAAGAACTTCTGTGAACAAAGATCCATGACTGTGTGCTCTCTTCTCTTTTATACGGTTAGTCATACGGTTAACCTGCTGGGCAACCTGCCCCTGAAATGTCTGGATGTCCTCCTGACCCCCAAGGTCCGGCCAGGCTCGCTGGAGTACATGGGTGTCAACATGGATGCAGTCAGCATCCTGCTGGGTTTCCTCGAGCGACGCCTCGACAGGGTAAGTCGTGAGGTTCCCGTAGCAGAGGCTCAAAGCTTTGGTGTCCATCTGTTTCCCTCACGGTCTGTGCTCCTGTTGCCCACCACAAGCCGGACAAGGTGAGCTCAGCGTGACTGAGGCGTTGTCTGTTTTGTGGACCCTTCTGCAGGGGCACAAGCTGAAGGAGAGTTTGACCCCGGTGCTGAACCTGCTGACGGAGAGCGCCCGGGTGCACCGTCAGACCAGGAAGTTCCTGAAGGCCAAGGTACGCTCTCGCTCAGCCAGAAGCTGAGTGATGCTGCACTGAGGAGAGAGGAGAACAGCAAACTGCCTGATTATTGCCTCCCCCAACAGGCCTCCTCTCTCTCTGCTGGGTTCTGATGTGTGGGTGGTTGAGGCCTTGGGTACCCACAGTATTTTCCCCACATCTCCCATGCTCTGGATTTATTAGTTTTAGCTGATTGGTAAAATGCAGGTTCATTTCCCCCTGCCTGACCTGCCGTTGCTGTTCCAGCTCCACTGATCACCCCTCTCTGTGCCCTCGTAGGTGCTGCCTCCCCTCCGGGACGTGAGGAACCGGCCGGAGGTGGGGAACTCGCTGCGGAACAAGCTGGTGCGTCTGATGACCCACATCGACACCGACGTGAAGCACTGCGCCGCAGAGTTCCTCTTCGTGCTCTGCAAGGAGAGCGGTGAGTGCCAGGGGCTTGTTGTGGCCTTTGGTGACAGGGAGTCGTGGAGCTGGGCCTCTGGGCCAGCCAGAGAGCGTGGGACGGGCGGCCTTTGCAGCCAGCAGGAGCTGCTGCCTTCCCCTGGGCCAGACACACTGAGCAGGGAGACGTGGAGGGTGTCCGGGTGCTCTGGGGGAAGGAGCTGCTGTCTCATGCCAGTGGTGAGCGAACAGCTCTGCTGGAGGGGACACCCCAACGCCCTGCAGACACCCTGGCCTGCGTTCAGACCCCCACCCCGTGGGTGCTGTCCCTGCCGTTCCTGGTGCATGGTGTGGCAGCCTTGCTCCCTCTCAGAGCTCAAAGCAGCGTTGGCATTTCTGGGTCTCCGTGGCCTTGCGCTGGTCTCGCTGCTGGGGCACACAGGAGCAGACGGGGCTGGAGGGGCGGGAGGGGAAGCACAGGGTGGTCTCTCTCCCCTTCTCCCGGCAGTGTCACGGTTTGTGAAGTACACGGGCTACGGGAACGCAGCCGGGCTCCTGGCAGCGCGCGGCCTCATGGCCGGGGGTCGGGAGGAGGGAGAGTACTCGGAAGATGAAGACACGGACACCGAGGAGTACAAAGAGGCAAAGCCCAAGTAAAGTCTACTCCATTCTATAGACCCCTCTTCCCACTCCTGCTCTGTCCCTTTCTTCATCTGCCTCCCTGCCATCTCCCTCGTCCTCCTCTTTCCCATGCACATTTCCTTCTGCATTACTTGGCAGCTTCACCCTTAGCTGTGGTGTCCTGTCGCACCCTCTCTGCCTGTTCCCTGGGTGAAATGCCTCCGTGGCCGAGCTGCTCATGGTGTGGGTGGTCACCAGTGCGTGTATTGGGTCCCTGCAGCTGGGCACAGGCTCTAGAGCGAGGTGGGTTCTTCCAGCCAGAGCCCATCTGCACCAGGCCTGTTCATGGCACGCACGTGGCAGTATATCTCTCTCTAATCCATCTCTTACACCTTTTTTGGCACCTGCACACCTCAGTACAGCAGCAGGCTTTTACTGTGTGCTCAGAGAAGGGATGAAGGTGGTCCCTTCTTGCAGGAGGTTTGGAAGTGCCAGTTACTCCTCTCCACTCCAGAGTCCTGTGCTGCTGGAAGGAGCTGCTCTTGGGTTGTTTTCTTTTCTTTTGCCTGCTCATGGGTGGTGGTAACCCGAGGGTGAGGAGTGTGCAGGGAGAGCTCTGGGGCTGTGCTCAGCTGTGGGTCCCATCCTTTCTAGCACCCTGTTCAATGTCATCTACAGGTTGCATTTGGGTTTGTTTTTCCTGTGTTAGCTTTTTGCCTCCTGACTTAAGCAGAGGTAAGAAGTGTTGTCTGCCCTCGTGCACCTGGTTTAAAGCTGCACTGTGGAATTGGCAGGGTGGGATGTTCCTCACACCAGAAAAATGGGAGGGATTTGTAAGGGGGACAGTATAGAAAGAGTTGGGAAGCACCACGTCACACTGTGACAGCACTTGGGGCTAGTGAGACGAGCAGCAATGACAACCAGTAAAGAGCCCTTTTCTCCTCTGCTTTATCTCCCTCCTTTGCCCTGGCCTCACTGCTCTTCTTGCAGCATTAACCCTGTGACGGGACGCGTTGAGGAGAAGCTACCCAACCCCATGGAAGGGATGACTGAGGAGCAGAAGGAATATGAAGCCATGAAGTTAGTCAACATGTTTGACAAGTTGTCCAGGTACTAGAATAGTGTGTGTTCAACAGAATCATGTGCCTCATGGGTTTGGCCAGGTGCTGGGTGAGAACCGCAGCCGCTGTCCTGGCAAGGCTGCTCAGGAGGAAGCAGCGTTTTGGGGACAGATGGCAGCCAATGCCACCAGTCCCTTTCCCTGCAGGAGTGCTTCCTCCAGTTGTCTTTCATCCATCATTAACAGGTGCCACAGAGGAGCGCAGAGCCTGCCAGCTGAGTTCAGGGTGGGAGGGAAAAGGGCAGTGCGTTTAACGCATGCGTTTCCACCGTGTGCTAGAGGGAGAGGAACGCTCATGCTGGTGCTAGTTTTCCTCTGGCAATCCTGTACCACGCAGAACAGGACCCTCAAACTGAGCCTATTCCAGGGAACCTGAGAATGGCAGCACTGGGGGATGGTGCTTCCAGCCATCGCCTCTCCGTGCTGGAGGTTTATGGCTAGAACTGTCCCCCGCCTCTGAACAGGGATCCTTAGTGGTGCCCTGGGGTGGTTCTGGGCTGCCTTGGGGCAGTTTCCACAAGCCCCACACTTGTGCTGTAGGACTCCTCTGTTCCTGCGGTCTCTGCTGCAGATCTGTTACCTTCCCCCCTCTCCTCCCTGGCTGCAGAGAGCAGATCATCCAGCCCATGGGCATCACGCCGAGCGGCAACCTGGCCCCCATGGAGAGCGCCATCCGCGACATGGCTGAGGAGAGGTCGTCGTCCGACTCGGACCTGGGGCTGGACTGACCCACACCTCTCGCCCCAGCGAGCCGGGGAGTCGCCGTCCACTCGCCCTCCAGAACTGGTGCTGCACCCAGAGGCTGGTGCTGGGCCAGGGCTCTCCCTGGGGGATCTGGATCCAGCCTGGACCCCTCCCAGTCCACACCAAGGAACCTCCTGCCCAGCTCCATAACCACCTCTGCTTCCAGAGGCTCTTCACGGCCTGCCTCCACCTTGGTCTCTCCTGTCAGCAGCCTTGAGGATTTCACACTCCAATTTGCTTCCAGGACTTCCCAGTAGGATTTTTTTTTTTAACTCCATGACGTTTGGGAAGAAGGGTGGGGGGAGGATCGTTCTGTCACACCGTGGGGGTTCAGCGATCTGCAGAGCATCTGGAGTAGGTGCTTGTGCGTGGCTACGTGTGGCCAGTCCTCTGGGGGGGAGCAGAGGAACGAGGGTGGGAGGGTGGGACTGAGGAGAGGGGTGTGTGGTGACACACAGGGGTCCCGGGGAGCGGTGCCACGGGGTGTCTGGGCACAGAGCACCCACGTTGCCCGCAGGTGGCTGCATGTGTGTGCACAGCGTGTGGCTGTGAGCGTGTCTGTGCACAAACAGAGCGTGTGGGCTCACGAGTGTGCACGTGAGCGTGGAGGGGAGCCAGTAAAGCCTTTGTGTGCGGCTTCCAGCACCCCCAGCGGGCGCAGGCGGCTGCCGGGAGCGCTCAGTCTCTGTGCAGTGTTCCTGTGACCACGGGGTTTAGTTTTTGGCATCAGCCTTTCCCCATCTCACGCTTTCCAAAAGGCCAAAATCTGTGCGTTGTCTCTGCCTCCTCGCCTTGGCTTTCCCACAGCTCTGCTGCTGTTTGCCCCCGGGGGCTGGTGTTGGTCCTGTCTTCGCTGTGGCTTAGATTTGTCTTTTTTTCTGTTTTATTTTTTTTTCTTTTTAAAGAAAAACGTTTTAAAGAAAATCTTCCGGTTTGCCTCATGTACCAGAGTCCCAAAACTTACTGTCACGAGTAGGAATGCAAAAGTGATGCTGGAATAAAGAAAACCTGGCGAATGGGCGCGTGGCCGTGGTTCATCGGGCACGATCGCTCTGAGCCAGGAAGGAAGTGGCTTTGGCTTTTGCTGGCTGGCCCGTGGTTCTGCTCTGATCACCCTGAACGTGGGAGGTAAAATTGTGGCATTAAACCAGGGCTAAGCCAGAGCCTTTCCCTGCAGCACGACCACCGAGTGTAACGAATGGAGCATCCCAACGCTCAAGGAAGCACTTGAGCCAGCCTCGATGGTGGTTTGGCTGCGTGGCTCTGCGGAGGGGCTTGTCAGTGCTCCTGCCTGGCTGTCCGTAGGTGTTGGTGCCTGTTCTATGGTGTAAAAGCTGAAGGTTTGCTTCGTTTAGTTCGGTTGGTCAGTGATTAAGAACTTTAGTAGTCGTGATTAAAGTCCTAGGCGTTCCCAGGGGTGTACGGTGTTCATGTAAAACTGACCCACTGGGATTCACGGACAGGCTTCTGCCACGAGAACAGCTTCAGGGTGTTGCAGATGGAGTTTGTAGGCCAACTGCATCTCTTCTTTAAGTAACTAGCAAAAAAACCCAACCCAGAGCTGTGTGGAAATGCCTCTGATCCTCCCCAGCTGTTAAAGCCCTCCGAAGCTTTCCATGCAAAAGGAAAAAGGGGGGTGGGGGGTGTTTTTAGTGCTCCTGATGTTGCTGTATTCTCATTTTCTGTTGTGCTTAGCCCTGACTTGCAACTGACAGGCCCTGCTTTGGAAAGCCCCAGCGCGGGGGCTGAACTGGGCACGGGGTGCCCCGGGAGTGAGGGTTTATAGACAGGGTATGGTTTAAAACACCACGTTGGCACCGTTTTCAGCGTGCCACGAGGCTCCTGGGGCCCTGCGAAGCGAGGGGACAGCCCTTGTGCTCTCCCCGAGGCTGGGCCGGGCCTGGCTGCGGGAGGAACACGCGGGTGGATCCGAGTTGTGTGTTTGGATAAACAAGTCTGCTCGTGTGCACAGGAACTGGTTCAAGCCTTCCTTCAGGGACGCGCTGGGACAGCCCGTGCCGAGCCCCCTGTTCCTGCAGCTTAGCAGTAGGTGTGCCAGGCTCCAGCGGGGTCCCTGGGGCTGGTCTGGTTTATAGCAGATGAGCATTAGCTCCAGACACTTCTAATTACATAAACAGCCCTAAGACAGCGTTGTGAGGCGCCAGCTTTGTCCTGGGGAGAGCTTTTAGGTGTGGGGGTCAGCCGGAGTGCTGCAGGGTGGTGTTAGGAGGACACTGCTGTCTGCTCAAAGGCTTTGATTCCCTTCCCTTGGGTTTGCTGCATTTGGGTGTTAACCACACCACCACGATGGCATAAAACACTTTGGGTTTTGTTGTGTGTGTTTAGAGCTGGTTCTGATCCCGGATTGCCTCTGCAGCAGTTGCTGTGATGAACAGCTGGGTCAGCCAGGGCCACCTGCATCTCCACAGGCAAATTTGGGTGCTGGGGTGGTAAAATTCATGCCCTGTCGCAGGGAACAGGCTCTGTTACACCTGGGGTATGCAAAGTTCATCTGCTAGGGCACGTTTGGAAGGAGCAGGACACCACTGCAGGGCTCTGGTACTGCCTCTCCCTGGGATGGCATTTAGAGGGGGGAGAGGGACTTGTGGGAGGTCAAAAAGGAAAAAAGAGGCAATAAACAAGCAGGTGAAAGGAGTGGTGGGGACAGAATGTGTGTGAATGCTAGGGAAGGTGTGAGGTTTATAGAAAACCCCTCAGGTGACATTGGCAAAAGAATTATAACTCTTTATTATTAAATAATTAACACTGATTCGAAGCTCTTCCAGCCGCTTGAGCTGGCGTTCCTGAACACAGGAGCTGGGGGCAGGCCCCCCCATGACAGCATTGTCCCCTGAGTAGCAGCAGTTTCATCTGAAGAATAAACACTCCAGGTCTGCAGCAGCTGGAAGGTCAGGACTGAGAGAGGCGCATCTGAGGAGGAGCTGGTAGGTGCTCAGTGTGGTGGAGGGAGCTGGAAAACCCCCTCCAGCCTGCCCTGCCCAGGGCCTGACCTTCATGGCTTCATCAGCTCCTGCTCCTTGAAAACCCGGGCTCCGAGGCTGGACGGCCCGAGGGAGGAGGCCCGAGCGGCGCACGCGGGCTCGTCTGATATGCTGGCACAAGCCCACGAGCCCCCGGCCACCGACTGCTGCGGCGCTTGTGGCTGGACCTCGTCACACGGTGTGCTGGTGGGGTGACAGAGCCAGAGCCGTGCACGACAGTCTCTCCTAGTGCGTCCAAAGTGAGGTAAGACAAGGGGGGAGCAGGTTTGCTGCTGCAGAGCCGGATGGCCTCTCCCCCAGCTCCCTGCCACAACCTTTCTGGGCACGCCAACCCCTCCTTGTGCACTCTCCAGCAGCAGGGAGCCAGCTGTCCTATTTGTCTTTTGCATCCAGCTAAAAATAGAAAGACCACACAGTGTTTGCTGGGCTGTTCCAGACCTCCCAGCCCCGCCGTGAGCTCACCAGCGATGCCTCCCAGCACCAAAGCCCCCGTGCAAGGAGGAGTTTGGTTTTCATGCTTCACATCTGCATCAGCTTTATCCATCGGTGATTAGAGCAGGAGGAGCATTAACCCGAGGGCTGGTTGATCTCATACAAATGCAAAATGGCTTGTGGTGAAAAATCAAACACCTGACTAAGGGACTAAACCTATTCATCTGTGCTCTGTAATCTGATGAGAGTAAGAACAACCCGAATGTTAAGAGGGGAATCTTGGAGCCAGGTTTTCTCTTGGGTCAGAAGTTGTTGTGTACAGTGTGTCTGTTAAACACCCAGCTGGCCCAGCCCACACCTCACAACTTCTGCTTAAAGAAAAAAAGAACTTTAAAAAATATTTCATGCCAAATGTGGAAAAATCCTCCCAGCAGGTCTAAAGTAATAACTTTAATAAAGTAATGTAATAACTAACATCAGCACTGAACTCAAAGTAATTAAGAACTTGCTCTCCTCCAATTTCTCACTTCTGAAGATCTCAGCAGATTACAGATGTAAGAAGAAAGGCCCAGGGAAATGACTGATCAGTGGGGGAGAACAGTCAAGTCCTGCAGTTAACAATTCAGCGCTGTGAGGTGGAGCAAGCACCCTCCTCCTGCCTGCCCCTTGCTGTTCATTGCGTGTCTGCTGCTGCACCCCGTGTTTGGTTGCAGATGAGACCAAACTAACTCCCTTCGTTAGCACGACGACCAGAAAAACCAACAGAAATGAAACCAAAGCGACTAAACGAATGTACAGAGAGAGGAAAGCTCCACTGAGGGGACGCTTGGCTCAGCTCCTTGGTTTAGCTCAGCAATTACACGTGTTAATGAGCCCCCAAGAGCATCACAGGCCTCAGCCAGGGAACAGGCAGTGTAAAAGCCAACGCCTGAAGAGCAGCATCAGCACCCGAGCGTGGGGAGGGAGACAGGGCTCTGAGCCCCTTCCTACCTTTTCTCCTTCCTTCTGAATTAGTGTTTGCATCTCTTCATCCCAGCCCAGCAGCTCCACCAGCTTCTCGACCCCGCTGACCACGTCCCCGAGCTGGGCTACGTCGTTGTGGCGTCGCTGCCAGGCGAAGGGTCCCACGAGATCTCTGTTGATGAGGACGCGGGGGACGGAGCTGCGAACGGCTCCTGCCAGGCTGGCAAAGGGCTCCACCTGAAGGAGCAGAGGGACAGTCACCCCGCTGAGGGCACCACAGGCATGAATTTGCTGCCCGCTAGGCCTGTACCTGCTGTGTTTAGCACTTCTCCCACCGTGGGCTAAGCTAC
This sequence comes from Nyctibius grandis, assembly GCF_013368605.1. NCBI lineage: Eukaryota > Metazoa > Chordata > Aves > Nyctibiiformes > Nyctibiidae > Nyctibius > Nyctibius grandis. Next base: position 226,862 of record NC_090661.1, read on the forward strand.
CCCAGCTCTGAAGGGCTGTGGGTGTCACCAGTTACCCAGTGGCCTTTCCTCAGGGAACCACGAAACTCCTCTCTCCTCTCCAGCTGCCCACCTTTACCAGGAGCACACGAGGCTTTTGGAGGGTCTCTCGGTGCACGCACCTTATTTCTTACCCTGCCACCTCAAATTTTACCTCGATAACCCAGCTTCTCGCCTTCTCCTCTCAACCCTCAGGCCCTGTTCTCCATGTGCCTCTTTCCCCTCGTGAGCAGGGCCTTCCCCCAGTCCCAGACCTCCAGGGACGTCCCGATGACAAAAAGCAGGTCCGCCATGGGGAAGTCTGTCACGTGCAGGAAGAAGCGCTGCGGGAGCTCCTCGCCGAAGAACACGATGTCAGGCTTGATGACTCCGGTGCAGACGGGACAGCGAGGGACCTTGTCTGCCATGACGTCCCCCTGAAGCAAGAGCACCCAACACTGCTCGTTATGGGGCTGCACATGCCAGCACAAGCGGGGTCAGAGCTCAACGCAGCACCGTTCTGGTCCCCTCCAGTAAAACCTCCTGGCCCTGAGGGCAATACCAGGCCTGCGGCAGGTTCTCCTCCTGGCATTAATTCCTGTGTTGCTGCCACTCACCCTGAAGTCCTCTCCTGGGAACTTCCTTCGACAGACTGTACAAGTGGCCGTGGCAAAGGTGCCGTGGGCTTCCACCAGCCTGTCGGGAGGGATGCCAGCAGCTGGAACACAGCGTGGGGGAGAGGCCCAGCTCAGCGTGAGGCGGCTGAGCCAGAAACTCCACGTTCACCAGGCACTTCCCCAGTCCTGCCACCTGCTCTGCACCTCACCCTCATCCCTTCCTGGCGCTCTGCTGAGAGATGGGGAAGAGAAAACTCACCTCTCTCCAGCCCGTCAATATTCTGGGTGTAGAGGCGCAGGAGGAGCCCTTTGTCGTGCAGGAGCCTCAGGAAATAGTGGGCATAGTTGGGTCTGTAGTTGCCAGGGTAGAGCTCCTTGGCCAACGTGAAAAAGGGCTTCGGGTTGGCAAAGAAATACATCAGCTCGAAGATGGCTTCTGGGTAGGGGATGTCGTACTGCTGGAGGTTGCTGTAGAGGCCACTCCCTGGGGACCTGCCGGGAGAGGAGAGCGGGGCTGGTAGTCAGAACGCAGGAGGAGATGCCACCCAGCCCAGAGCCAGGCTGAGACACGACAGCAGGCAGCCAGGTCCTCGGGTTCTCTCTGGCTGCTCTGTCGTGTGTCAAGAGAGCACCTGAAACTGCCTCTGTGTGGAAGGAGAACCTGCCTCACGCCCCTGCCCTGCTGCCACCCCCCCTTCTGGCTGCAGATAAACAAAAGGGAGCGGGGAGAGGAGCAGCAGGCACCAGCATTATCTAAGCTGAAGATCTTGGCCCTCCCAGCCCTGACAAAGGACAAATGAAATGATGGAGGCATCACCTGAAATCCGGGATGCCGCTGGGGGTGCTAATGCCAGCGCCAGCCATCACCACCACCCGCCGACACTCCTGCTTCCGAATCAGCTCTGCCACGTCCCGCAGCGTGAGCTGCTGCTTCCCGCCGTCCTCTCCCCACCTGCCCCTTCCCAAAACGCCTCTGGCAGCAGCAGACAAAGAGAAGGGCCTGGTCCCTTGGGTCCTGCTCGGAACAGAGAGAAAGCACAGCAGGTAGTGTACTGACAGCTGGAAAGTGCTCAGGGGCTGAGAACAGTCATTATCAGGGCAAGGAACAGCTTCTCCCCGGACAATTAGTGCTTGCTGGTACAGGACATGATGAGCAGGCCAGAGGAGGCGGGGGAACGCGAGGAGCCAAGAGAGCTGCTGGGTCTTGGCAATCTGCAAACAGCAATTACTGAGCTGGGGCCTCAGCGGGGTCGACCCTGCCTTCACGAGGACATGGCTCTGCCTTGTCAGAGCAGCTGCCTGGGGAGCTGAACTCACAATCTGGCAAACACTCCTGTTTCTCTGGCAAATCTCTACTCTTTAAGCTGCCAGGCCAGCCCGAGGGCAACCACTGTGCCTGGTGAGACAGGAGAGGTGATGGCCTCCATCCCATACGGCATCCCGGTGCGCATCAGGCACCAGCACCGGCTGTGAGGTGACAGGCAGGTGAAGCCAGAGAGCCCTACCTCCGTGCTCCGGAGCCGGCTGCCCCTTTGCTGTCCCCAGAGCAAAGGGAGAGCCAGGCCAGGTTCCCCGGGCCGCCACCGCTGCTGCTGCCATCCCTGGGGCCGCGCTCCCACAGGCTCCTCCACGCTGGAAGAAAGCACAGAGCTGGTGAGTGGGTGTGGAGGGGGAGCTGAGGGGCAGCAATGTGCGGGTGAGGGTGGTGTCTCCCCCCAGGGCGTGCTCCTGCCCCTCGGCACCCCCCAGGGCCCACTCCTGCCTCTTGGCCCCCCCCTCAGGACCTGCGCCTGCCCCTCAGGGCCTGCTCCTGCCCCTCAGCCCCCCCCCAGGGCCCGCTCCTGCCCCTTAGGGCCCGCTCCTGGCCCTCAGCCCCCCCAGGGCCTACTCCTGCCTCTTGGCCCCCCCCTCAGGACCTGCGCCTGCCCCTCAGGGCCTGCTCCTGCCCCTCAGCCCCCCCCCAGGGCCCGCTCCTGCCCCTTAGGGCCCGCTCCTGGCCCTCAGCCCCCCCAGGGCCTGCTCCTGCCCCCCCGGGCCCGCTCCTGCCCCTCAGCCCCCCTTGGGGCCTGGTCATGCTCCTCAGCTCCCCCCCAGGGCCCTCTCCCGCCCCTCAGGGCCCTTCCCCACGCCCGCCGGGGCTCACCGGCCGCCAGCAGCCCTCCGCCGCGCCGCGCCCCCCGCTCCATGCCCGGGCCAGCGGCCTCGCTCCCCGCCGGGCCCCCGCCGCGCCGTTACCGCAATGCCCCGAGTAGGCGCGCGCGCCGCCGCGGCCGCCCCCCTGGCAGCGACCCAGCCCCGCTCCCCCCCGCTCCGTTTTGGGTCGTTTCGGGGATTTTGGGGTGTTTGGTCGGGGAGGGAGGGGGGAGGCCGGGGAGGGGGCGCGTTGCCATGGCTACCGCGTGGCGGGGGGCGGTCGCCGCGGGGCGCTACGGTACCCAGCGTGCCCCGCGGTACCCAGCGTGCCCCGCGCGGCGCCGGAAGTGAGTGTGCATTTCCGGCGGGGCCCGGGCGGCGGCGCGGAGCCTGCGCATCCCTCCGCGCTCCCTCCGCGGTCCCTCCGTGGTCCCTCCGTCCCGCCGCCATGAAGGACGTGCCGGGCTTCCTGCAGCAGAGCCAGAGCTCTGGCCCGGGGCAGGCCGCCGTGTGGCACCGCCTGGAGGAGCTCTACAACAAGAAGTGAGTTGGGGGGGGGGGCCGCTGCCGAGGTAACGTCAGCCCCGGGGAGCGGGCCGCGGCCGGCCCGGCTCCCGCCGCCTCTCCCGGGCGGCCCGGGGCGTTGGTGTGGGGCTGTGCGGGGCTCCGCGGCGCTGAGCTCCTGGTGCCGGGCTGTGGAGCCCTCCCGGGGGGAGCGGGCAGCTCCCCGCGCTCTCGGTGTAACTCAGCAGTTGTTTAACCGGCTGGGGACGAGCAGGGAGCTGATCTCCGGGTATTGGCCTTGGGGTTGCTCCGTGTTAGTGCCCCGAGGGGGGTCTCTGCCACCCGTTTTTGTGCCTGATCCGTCTCCGTCACTGATCGCAGCAGCCGCAGAGAGAGGCGGGTTCAGCGGCCTTTCAGGGTGAAGCACAGGGCATGGCCTGGGCTGAGGAGCCGGTGTGAAGTGTGAGCTCACCGAGTGACCTCCTTCTCTGTTTAGGCTCTGGCACCAGCTGACTCTGCAGGTTCTGGACTTCGTGCAGGACCCTTGCTTTGCCCAAGGAGATGGACTCATCAAGGTGAAGTGCTTGATTGTTCCCAAGGGTTTTTTCTCTCCATAGCAAAGACGAGTGATGGTATTTTTGTACTAGTGGGGAAAAAAGTAGCCTGTGACTTGTCTCTGGGTAATTATTAAACGAGGGGAATTCAGCTTTCTGGGGTTTATGCACTAGATGGGAGGGTGCAGGATTTGGCTGGTGTATGAAAACTCTGCTAAAATCAAACATGTCAAATATAGAAGCTTCAAAATGATTCTTCAGTTTCATTCACTTAGGATTTGTTTTGGGGGGGGGGTGCAGGGGGAGCCTTTTTCTTTCCCTTTTGTAACAAGGGGTTTACAAGTGCAAGCGTAGGATGTCCCTCCTTGCAGCTGGAAGGAGACTGCAGAGAGAGAATTATCCAAAGTGGGCAATTTTGGGCTCCTGGATGCTGTGCAGTGCAGACACCTCTGTGTTGGATGCCCAGGTCTTGGCTGGAAAAATGAATTAGAATACAGTGAAAAGGAGTGAAATGAAATATCCTTTGCCCTGACTGTTGCTCTCTGTGCCTGCAGCTGTACGAGAACTTCATCAGCGAGTTTGAGCACAGGTGAGTGTGTTTGCCTGCAGGTTTGTAGGTAACCTGCTGCTGGCTGAGGCTGTTCTGACAGCGAGCTCTTTGTTGCAGGGTGAACCCCTTGTCCCTGGTAGAGATCATTCTTCATGTGGTCAGACAGATGACGGGTAAGTCCTTACCTGTGACTTACACTATTTTTAGCAACTAATGCCTGTGAAGTTTGACTGGTTAGTGGTAACAGCTAAATCTGCAGTGTTGTCTTTCTGGGGTGTGGAAAAGGGAAAGCACTAACTCAGAGTTAAGTAATTGCTGCTACATAGAGGAGCAAGTGTACTGCTTTGCTAGAGCAATGGCTGGTGAGCAGGAAGCCTGGCCTAGGGTAGTAGCTCCTTCTAAAGGCTGAGTGGTACACTGTAGAAAAGATATATTCCAGTCTTCATGAATCCAGTGAAAGAATATATTTCTAGGTTAAGATTTAGTTCCATGGGAGTTCCTGATATTGCTGCTGTTTTTTTTCCCCCAGATCCCAACGTGGCCCTTACTTTTCTGGAAAAGACTCGAGAAAAGGTATTTCTGAAATTGCTCTTTCTGGTTGTCCACCTCCAGGGATCGTTTTGCATGTGAGCATGTATGGTGTAGCCGAAGCAGCAGATGTGTGTGTAAACCTGTGCTGGGGAATACCTGCTGCTTTTCTCAGGGAACAACCCTGTATTTCAGTGCAGAAACATGTTAACAAATGAAATGCCACAAACACAGCCTGGGTTTCCAGAGTGTTGTTGCCCTGGCTGCAAGGGTAACGCTCTCTGAACGTGTGTCTCTGTGTCACTGCAGGTGAAGAGCAGCGATGAAGCCGTCATTCTGTGTAAAACAGCCATCGGGGCGCTCAAGCTGAACATTGGGGACCTGCAGGTCACCAAGGTGAGGGGGTGGCGTGAGGAGTTGAGGCGTTTGGGGGTTCTGGAGCACTCGGCAGTCACTGCAGCGTGGACATGCCTGTGTCTGTGCCTCAGCGTTGAGTGAGCAGGTGACCAGCTCGCAGCTCCGGGGGTTTCCAGGAGGACCTGTGGTTCTGCTCTGCATCTTGTGGGCCGTGAAAATGTGTGTGGTGCTTAGGGCCAAAGCTCTGAAGTTTCAGTGAGGTTCTGCTGTGTGTAGCCCTTGAGGTGCTGGTGCTTACTGGTGGCCTGCAGCTGATGGGGTGGACAGCTCAGAAGGGGCTGGGGGGGATATCTCAATATATTCCCATCTGCAGCTTAGAGGGTCTCATGAATTCAGCAGTATATGTGCTGCCTGTTGGCGAGCTGCTAACCATGACTGCATTAGTCTACCATTTCCCATGCTAAGCGTGCTGTTTATTGCATCTCTTGGCTTTTTCTAGAACCATCTCCTAAAGCTGAGTGTTTTTCATCCAGTGCAGCTTTGTCTCTTAGAGCAAGTGTGGCAGTAAGGACAGTACGCACAGATGAGATTCAGATCATTGATTGATTTATTGCAAGCAGCATGGCTCTCTTTATACAGTACATGTTTCTACTTCCATGAAGCTGCAACTTTCTTCCTCTTTCTCATGCCAGCCTAGCACCTGCTTGGCAATCCTCATCATAGATTCAGCATTTCTCAGTCCCTTCTTTGTTATGTTACAATTTACTTTTACCCTTGATTTTTCCTGCTAGCTGTAACAATATCCCCAACAAGCAAGTACAAAATTTGATGGGTTTGGTGGGTATAAGTCTATATAAAGCCTGTGGGTATATATATAAGTAGAGCTGCAGGGTTGGGGTTTGTGGTTTGTTTTTTTCTACCCAACTGCTACGTAAAGGAAGAACACCATTGCTTTATTTTTGGTGCTGTGTAGTGGCTTTGCCTGTGGTCTCATCTGCTTCACTCCTCAGTGGATGTAACTTCTGGACCACCCCAGAATGCTGTGACCCTTCCAGTGGTGAAGGGGAAGGCTGGGGGGGTGGGTGTGCACGGGCTGTGCCTTCACCTGTGGCAGACAGGTTTTCCCCCTCCTCTAGGAGACCATTGAGGAGGTTGAGGAGATGCTGAACAACCTCCCGGGGGTGACTTCAGTTCACAGCCGCTTCTACGATCTCTCCAGCAAGTACTACCAGACCATTGGGAACCATGCCTCTTACTACAAGGATGCTCTGCGGTTCCTGGGATGCATTGATGTTAAAGATCTGCCGGGTAACTCCTTTGCCAAGCACAGAAAGTCCCAGTTTTCATTCTCTGTTCCATCACTCCAACCTGAATAACCACACTGGCAGAGAGCAGGTTCCCTCGATGTTGTTTTGAATCTACTGTAGCTGGGCCAGGATGTAGCTGGAAAGAGGAGGAACCCACGAGGCTGAGCAGGATTCTGCTCCTAAGCTGCACTGAGGTGATGGGGGGGGGAAGTGCCCCCACCAGAAGAGATAGTTTGTTCTAGTTCCCAAAAGTCTTCACTATAGATTCAAAAAGTGGCCCTTCAGTGCTGCTGCTGTGGTTACTGCAGGCTGCTGAGTGTGAGGCTGAGAAGGAGGGCTGAGAGGGGTTTGATACAGCCCCAGAGAGGAGGGGGAGGGAGGGTCGGTGGGGCTTAGGCTGCTCCTTCATCCTAACGATTTTTGTTGTTTGGGTTTTTTTTTTTCTCTGGTGTTTTTTTTTGCAGTATCAGAGCAGCAGGAGAGAGCCTTTACCCTGGGACTGGCAGGGCTCTTGGGGGAAGGTGTTTATAACTTTGGGGAGCTGGTGAGTTGGTGCTGCATTGCTCCATCTGTTGAGTGTCAGGAGTTGATTGTTACCCTGTTGACACTGTCCCTCCTGGTTTCTGCAGCTCATGCACCCCGTCCTGGAGTCCCTGAGGAACACGGATCGGCAGTGGCTGATTGACACACTCTATGCCTTCAACAGTGGCAACGTGGAGACGTTTCAGGCTCTGAAGTCGGCGTGGGGTCAGCAGGTGGGAGAATGAGTTGCTGTATTGCTCGAGGCTCAGTGTTTGCAGCCCATGCTTAGCTTCTGTGGGCGTTTACTTTAAGAATCCCTGGCTCTGGTGCATTGATACAACTTTAGTCACAGCATAGGAATGTTTCTTTCATCTTGATGCGTATCATTAGTTTTCTTTTGGCTTCCCTCTGTGGTTGGTTGAAAGAAGTAAAGAAAAGTCTTCTGTGATCCAAGGGCAGAGCAAACAAAACCGTCATGCAGTCCTGCACAGGGAGATAATTGATTTAATTTCCATAATGCCATTCACTCCCACTATTCCAATGTAAAACAGTGGTTTTCCCTTGTGTTCCAGGAAGTTTGAGGAAAACAATGGTGTTGGATATTAACCACACTGGCTACGCCAGAAATTGTTGCCGTAGCAGTAATTCACAGGTCGACTTGTGTGTCCACTGGTGTGAGGCTGTGGCCTTGGAGAAAAGGCTGCCTGCCTCGTGGAGCGCTGCACTTACCTGGGCAGTTCTTGGGGGTTGTTTTATGGAACCATTACAGGGTAGGGGGTGGGTTGTAACGCCTCCTCCCTCGTAAAGGAGGGTAGTGGGTTCCCGGGTGGCTTACTCCTGTGTGTAGCACGCTGTTCTCCCCCAGGGGAAGGAAATAATAACAAACTTATTGTTCCATTTTATCCTCTTGCAGCCGGATCTGGCTGCAAACGAAGCACTTCTGCTGCAGAAGATTCAACTGCTGTGTCTTATGGAGGTGAGCTGAGAACAGGGATGGGTTAAAGGTGGGGAACAGAAAGGGGCTGCTCCAGCTGCCTTTTGGTGGGGGTGGCACTGTTAAATGCTCTCTGCTCTGGGTGCGTTCATCTGCTCCTTGGACAGAAGCTCGTGGGTTTAACTAGTTGGCTGCAAATTTGGCTCTAGGTGGTGCCAGAAGGCAAGGACTGCCAGGAGAAACAGCCTTGTGCTGTGCTGCCCCTTGGTAGCTTGAGGGCTGCTCCTTCAGGCAGGAGGGGGAGGTGGGGAAGGAAAGAGCAAGCTTTGTACCTGGAGGAGGGTGCCTGAGATGGTAACTCTTGAAGTCTGTCCTAGTAAAATAAAGATTTCTAAACCACAGCTAAAATCTTGGTTTCCTAAGGACTGAAAATCCTTTCCCTGACAGGTAACCCTAAACCTTTAAACAGTTTCTTCCCCATCGCTTGAAGGCTTTGGCTCTGTTGTTACCAAATACTGGTGTGTAAACCCCCGTGGCCCTGGATCCTTTTGAAAAACTTAAATACTGAGTTATCTGAAGTGTGATGTATGTTTATACACACCCACGTACTAATACGTGTGTCTGTTAATGTGTTTGTATATTCCACTTCTAGTGTTTTACTGTGAATGAGTTTTACCACCTGTAGGCACTGTGTTATCTCAGGGGTTTGATACACAGATGTTCCAGCACAGATTCATCTGCTTCATTTACAGATTATGTTGTCACCCAGGAAATGTGCTGCTTGGGGCAGCAAGGTGTGTGTGGAGGAGGGAGGGGTACAACTCCTTTCTGCTGATGTAAATGCACTTTTCCTTGAAGTATTTTGCTGAAATATGAGAAATGCAGTTGCTCCTGCAGACTGAGAGCTCAGCAGGGCGGTACGAGGGGAGCTGTGTGCCCTGTTGGAAAAAACTACAACTGTGTGGGGTTTATTTTGTGTTTTGTTTACTTGGATTCAGATGACTTTCACTCGGCCGGCCAATCACAGACAGCTCACGTTTGAAGAGATTGCCAAGAGTGCCAAAGTCACCGTGAATGAGGTGAGTTCAGGGGTGGACAAAGCTACGAATGTCTGAGTTCTGAGGATCCAGAAGTGCCTGGAGAGAGCTGCTCTAAGCAGAAATGTTCTCTGCTGTTCTTGTGCGTTTGGAGAACTCTGTTAAGAAGGAATTAACTGCTTGGTGCTCCTGTTTCTTGGTAAATAAATTTGTGAAGATTCTTAGTCATAGTCTGAAGTTGGAAGAGAGCTCTGTAGGTCGTCTGTTCCCACCTGCTCTTGCAAGCAGGCGTTGGATTTGGTTACGCAGGGCCCTGCCAAGCTGCCTTGAGTATTTCCAGCGAGGGGAAATGTCAACAATGTTTAATTTTTCTCACGGTGAAGAATTTTCTGCTGTTATCCAGATGGAAAACCTGCTGAAGCCAATCCTGCCTGTGGTCTCTTGTCCTTTCACCGTGCATCCCTGTGAAAACAGCACCTCTTGTCCTCCGTGTCGCTGCCTTTTGGGTACGGGAAGGCTGATGTGGTATCCCCAAGCCACCTCTTATCTAGGCTGTGCTGATGCAGCTCAGGACACAGCTCCCCTTTGCTGCTGCGGGGGCACACCCCAGCTCTTGCACAGTTTGCTGCCCCCCCCAGGACTGCTCCTCTCCATCAGAGGACGCTCTGCTGAGCGTGTTTGGAGCTACTGCAGCCCGTCAGGCCTCCCTTGGTGCTGCTGCTTGGGAATGTTCAGCCTCAGGTGCAGGACTCCACGCTCCTCTTCCCTGTACCTCATGTGATTCGTGTTAGCCCGGTCTATCGAGGTCTCTCATCATGGTAGCTCTCATTTCCAGCACATCTACCTCTCCCTGCCAGTTTGGTGTCATCCAGCTAGCTTAAAGATGATTAAAGATAATTAAATAGTATCAGACCCAGTACCAACCCCTGAGGAGCGCTACTGGTGACCAGCTGCCTGTTCAGCCTCAAGCTGCTAACCACTGCCGGTTGAGCTCAGTAGGTCAGCAGGTTTTCCACTCACCTTGTGGTCCTCCTGTCCGTTCTGTAGCTCACCAGCTTGTCAGCAAGGATGTGGTAGAGGTCTTGTGGAGCACTTTGCTGAAAGAGAGGTACAGGGCACCTCCAGCGCCCTCTGAGCGAGTTATTTAATTGGAAAAGGCAGTCGTGTTGGTCGAGCACATCGGACCCAGGGGAAATCCATGTTGGCTTTTTCCAATTAACCTTGTTCTTCCTGGGATTTCAGAGAAAATAAAATAATCTGCTCTTAGGGAAAAGAAATCTCTCCTGTATATTTAGATGTTGAGTCTCAAGGCAGTATTATAACCCAAAAGAGGATGGGTGTGAGAGAGGCTGGAGCTGCTCTTGGGGTTTTCTTTGTGTGTGTAGAGTCTTCCACAAGCTAGTGCCATTTAAGGGTTTTATTAATCTCTGGGGAAACATTCTCAAATGTTTCCTTGAATAGTTTTTTTTTATTTTAGGTGGAGCTGCTGGTGATGAAGGCTCTCTCGGTCGGCCTGGTCAAGGGCAGTATTGATGAAGTCGATAAGAAGGTGCACATGACATGGGTCCAGCCACGCGTGTTGGACTTACAACAGGTAATGACCAGCTCCAATATTAAGGCAGTACTGACTTGGTTTCTTGTGTGAGGTGACCTGGAAATTGAAATAAGAACTGTGAAGGGTCACTGTCTGAGGATGAGTCTCAGTGCTTCTTGAAGGTGCTCAGGGAACGAGGAGGTAGATCAGCTCTTCCTCATTCCGTTTTATATCGCTGCCTTTAGCCCTTACCTTGGGCATACGATGCATTTTGTGTCTGTGTGTTGCAGTAAGCAGTGAGAAGCCTGTCAGGAGACAGAAGAGGGTATTAGTGACCCTTCTCTCCCAAAAGGCACACAAACCACCACAAAACACAAATGCTGTGACTGTTTTCCAGAAGGATGCAGACATCCATGTGGCTGCTTCAGGCCGAAGTGCATGAAACAAAGTCTTGGGCGTTCCTGGGTTGTAGGCGACACGCTGGTCTTGGGAAGAGAGGAGTTCAGGGTGATAGCCAAAGGTGCTGAGCTGCTCGAGTTCATCCTCGTAACAAACATTTTAAGAGACTGTATAGGGTGCCCTTACCTTTAAAAAATAATCAGTACGTGGAATACGAGCTGCAAACAATTCCTTTTGTGCATTTCCATTTCAACAAAGCCATTTTGATGGTAAAAGGTGTTAAGTAGCATCTTTTCCAGATGTGTGGGGTTTTGAGAAGCTGGTTGGGATCTCAAGTGTTTGTCCTTAAAGGTGGATATTGGTATTCCCAGTGGCTGAGGCATTACAGTTGCTGTGGGCTTGCCTTGCAGATCAAAGGGATGAAAGACCGCCTGGAGTTCTGGTGCACGGACGTGAGGAGCATGGAGATGTTGGTGGAGCACCAAGCCCACGACATCCTGACATAGAGGACCCTGCACTGCCCCTGGGAGAGCCATGCCTGCTGCTACTGATGCCAGCAGCACTCCGACCACTGACTGTACTGAATTCCTTGGAGGGGGGTGGGTGGGCAGAGGGGAGAGGAGCTTTGATGCTTGTTGGGAGGAGTAAGTGGCCTTTTGCTGTGTAACCCTTTGGTGCTTGGAGTCAAGATTTCCCTACGCGCTAACATTAGTGGCACGGCCCCGAGAGCTCCCGTCCTGCTCCTCTAAGAGGAGGACAGCGGCTCCGCAGCGGTTGGTTTATCAGTCTCATCAAGCTGTTGTGGGAGGATGTGAGGTGGGTTGTGTGCTACGGGAGCGGGGGCTGTTTGCTGGGTGAAGGGGAGCAGCAGCTCCGTCATGAGAACATGCTGGAGAGGTGCCTGACCGTGGTTTGTGGGTGACCTAGTGGTGCTGGCCTTGGGGGCTGTGTCCTCCCCGGGTGACCTCTCTCCCCTGCCCTGCAGCAGCCCAAAGGCGGCGTTACTGAAATCACCTTCCTCCTCCTGCCCTCTTTCTCCACCACCCCTCCTCCTCATCCGCAGTAGAGGGAGTGTTTACTCCATCAAAGGGTTTTTTCCAGGATTACTGTTCGTGGATGTGTTTTTATATACTTTTGGGGGTGGTTTGTCTTTTACGAACTCTTTGTGCTCAGTGAGGTGCGGCAGTACTGCTGGAATAAACTTCTCTGCCTTCCCTTTTCTGTAGTTCTGTCTTTGTCTCTCATAGCTCAGTTGAACCTCTCATCTGTTTAAAAAATACACTTCCGTGAGTCTGGTGTTACAAAGCCCCTCTGTCCAAGAACAATACAGATGTAAACAGTCTGTTAATCACCACTGGGATTAGTACGTCAGTACCTTGGCATGGACTTCATTGTCAAGCTCCTTTCTCTTCTGGGAAGCTGCAGCCCTGGTGCCTTTTCTCAAGTTGAGTAAGCATTGCTGACCGAGAAACCTAAATGAGGCCTGAGGCAACAGGGTTTTGTTCTGCTTTTGCCTCTTAACAACCTTTAAAAGCTTTTTGGACTGTGATGGTTTTGCCCTACTGCTGCTGGTGTCGGGATGGGAGATAATGGAAACAAACAGAACTGAGGAGGCTTCCAGCATCCATTTGGATGCAGGATGTTCCTAATGAGAAGGCAGCGACAGCAAACCACGCTGAGGTTTGTAACAGCAGCTTTAAATTGAGTCACGCTCACACACCTGGCTGAATTCCTCGGGGTGTAAGTGGGTTTTTCTAACGCTGCTGCGATGGATCCATGGCCCGTTCTTGCTTCACAGCACCAGTTCGGTTACTGCTGTGGTTGGGGGCTCTAGTTATCAGTGATTCTCTGGTGTCACTCGAACCAGCTGTACTGCTGCACTGTTTGTACTTCGCCTGCTTTTTGGGTTTGCTGTCTGGACCCCGAGGGTTTGATGCCAGCAAGGAATAAAGCAGCTGATGCTGGGCTGCTCTGCAGGTGTGAAGACATCTCAGACCAGGGAGATTTAAGCTTTTTAAAAGCAACAAAACCAAGTTGTCAGACCCTGTACTTGGGTCACCCTCCACCCTTCTGCCTCTCTGATCAGTTCTGGCCCAAATTTCTTCCTGGTTGGAGTTGTTCAGCTCTGCCTGCCTCCGCCCCGTCCAGCCCATCAGTTTTGCTCTGCCCTTGTTTGTTCAGCTCTTGGAGCGTGCGTTGGACCCCGTTGTTTTCTCCTCCTGTGTTGTGCAGTTTGACTTCCCCTAGTTCGTGCTTCATCTTGTTTTCCAGCGCTCGTTCCTGGTGTCACAGGAGCGTGCTGTGGTGCTAAGAGGGGTAACGAGTGTGAGGTGGCTGGGGAGAGCCCTCCCCTGGAGTCCCGAGGTGCGGGAAGGACCCCCTTGCTTTCTGAGCTCCTCGGAGAGGAGTCCAGGCACAGCTGGATCCAGTCCTGCTCCCAGACTTGGTCAGTGGTTTATGTCCAAAGGATTGCGTGTGCAGCCGCCTCCCAGAGTCAGCGTTGGCCTGTATCGGAGCCTTGTCCAGGACTTTCACTGGGACAGTGAAATGTTGGGTAGATGTTTTATTCAGGTGGCAGGAATAACATGTTCGTGCTCGCTGTTGATGGATACACTTAGTGCATCAGCACTGAATATCCTGACTAGTCAAGTACTAACCATGCTGTGTTGATAATCCACCCAGGTGTCATCTGAAGGAGCTGGAGGCATGATCCTCACCGAGGAGGTGTCCCTGCCTGGAGGGGAGAGAGGTCCCAGCCTGTCCCTTAGCTGGAGTTCTCGTCCTCCCAAAAAGAAACTTCTAAAGGCCAGATTTGTGGTGGGGCTGGGTCATATGTGCTATGTCTGTAACAAGGCTTGTTATGCCGAGGATGAGGAGGGGAGAGGAGGGTGAGGCCAGATGTGCGACTGCTGCACAATGCGGCTCTCATGGTCCCTCCAGCCTGGCTGGTGCAGCCGGGCTGTGAGGCCTCCCCCCACCCCAGGCACTGCTCAGCGCTCTGCTGGTCTCTGATTAGCGCTAATTAGCGCAGGCAAGTTGCGATTTACTGTCCTTCCCCCCATCTGGAGTCGAGCACATCGCCCAGCTCACGGCCTGGCTCCTTTAGTTCATCACGGGCAGTTTGACACAAGCACGTGGAGGGGATGAACGTTCTGATCAGGAAAACGTTCATTTCACAGCTGAGGACGGGAAAAAGGCTTTAAAAAGTACAAAAGTCTTTAAAAAGTACAACCTCCTCAGTCGTGTCCTGTCAGTCCGTGCTGGGAGCACACAAAACGCCGACCGTGCGGCAAAGCTGACGCGTCGTGGGGCTGCTGTCGCCTTGGGTGAGTACCAACAACCCAAGGTGTTACAGGTGACACGGCCCTGGAGTCTCCTCCAGAGCATCTTGACAGCCCTCGTGTCCCGTGGGGGCTGCTCGTGGGTGCGTACGTTTTTGAGCAGCTCACTGAGGCGTGTGTGAGGATCTGCTGCCTAAGGCAACTGTGACAGTTCAGAGGTTTTCCCGAGGTGTCTGTAGGTATTTGCTACCCAAACGTTCCTGTGTGGGAGCACGTGCTGGCTGGCTGCTTCCCTAACAAATCACTTAGGAAATGGGGTGTGTTTGGGGGGTGGAGAGGCCCTTCCTGCAGGAAGGGAAGTCAGGCGTGCCGCACCCAGACCCTTTTAAATGTCACTTACAGCCTCTGAGGATTTCCTTGCTAGGAATTTACCTTGATTTTTGCTTCCTTGCTAGTGCTGCGAGTGGTTCCTTGGTACCAGCCTGGTGCTTCGCTGCAGCTGCCCAAGGTAAAAGCTGGATGGGAAATACGCCTCGGTGCCAGAGCCTGCTGCAGGCCGAGGGAGGGATGCTGCCTCCAGGCCAGCGTGCTGCCCCGCAGCACATCACAGCTCCGTTCCCCTGCGAGCAAGCACGTGGTTGAAGTAAAACCAACAAGCCATTATGCTTAATGCTAATGTGAATTTTAATGAACAAACTCGGAGGGTTCCTTCCCGGTGAAGGTCTGTTCTGTGGCCTTCTCAGGCTTCTGCTCTTAAGGGAGTGCAGGTGGTTCTTGCCACTTCTTAATCCGATCTGCTCTTGTAGTGCTCTATGTGCGCCAGGATCCAGGCTGTGGGCAGCAGGAAGCACGTGGTCATCACGGAAAACGCGATCACTTGCTCCTGCCAGCGGGAGAGGAGACAGAGGAGTTGGTGGGATGCGACGGCCGCCTTGTCTGGGGGGTTCTGGGGACGGTTCTGTGTCTGATGCTTGCCCATACTCCTTGCCCTCTCCAGCCCCACCCTGGGGCTGTGGGAGGGAGGTGTGGGCAAGCACAGCGCTTTCTACCCGCCGTGGCCCAAGCTGGTGGCTCTCTGGGTTTGCTTCTGTCGCTGGGTGTTTGTCATGACACCCCCTGGGAACTCGGAGCCACTGGTGACCTTCAGTCAGCAGCCAGGCTCGGGCTCGCGGCGCTTCCAGAAGCAGCTGCCCCTGACCTTCAAATGCCTTCGGGGTGTGAGTTGCAGCCAGCAGCAGCCGCGTGTATTTCTGGTGTACCAGGGCAGCACTTAACCCCTTGCACTGTCACCTTTATTTCTTTTTTTATTTGACTAGAAAAAGACTCTTCAGGCTGGTGAAGCTCTTTGCTGCAGACCCTGGGAAGGCAGCAGCGGGTGAGCTCCCCACGCAGGGGGCGGAGGTGAAAGCCAGCCCGGAGTTCTGGTGAAAAGCTCCTTTTTCCAAGCTCCTTTTGCCCAGCCCAGGAGGGTCCCCGCAGCTGGAGCAGCTCCTGTTTCCGTGGGGATCATCCCCAGAGGGAGGAATGACGAGAGACCTACACGCTGTGGCTCTGCCGTGCCGCAGACCCCGTCCTTGCCCGCGGGGACACCTGCTTTGGGGTGAGTGTCCCGTGAAAGGGGGGGTCGGGGCTCAGGTCTGTCTCTGTGCTGGCAGGGTGCCTTGAGGGACTGTCGGTGCCACTGCCGCCCCCTCCCCGAGGTCCTCGGGCTGCCCCGTGGCTTAGCCTCCCTGGGGGCACCCTGGGCTGCAGGGGACCCCCAGCAGGAACCCTAAACCCCAGAGGTTAAAAAAGGGGCTGAAAGGATCAAATAAAATGGAAGCAAGAGCCCGAAGAGGGGGGAGAAGGGCTCACACCCGGCTGTGGGGTGCCGTCCGGAGCGTGTGCTGCTCTGGGGGCACCTTTCCTCCTTGTCCCCCCCTCCCCTTTTGCTCTCACCCCCAACAACAATAACGTGGCTGTAACGCAGAGGGGTTTGTGCCCCTCCGACCAGGGCGTCCCTGGCACCAAGTGTCCCCCCGCCTTTTCAGCCCCCCCCAAGCTACTCACAGCAGCAGAGAGCGGGTGTTCGGGTGGCTTGGATTTGAAGGGTGCCCGGGGGACCCGCGGGGCCCGCAGCACGGCGGCCAGCAGCCGGGACCCCCGCTGGAAGCCCCACATGGCAGCAGGGCGAGCACGCTGCTGTCACTGCGGGCTGCAGCTGCCCAGCCCGTCACTGCTGCCACCGTCACTGTGCCACCGCCCCTGTGCCACCCCTCGGCGCGGGGCCTGCCGCTCTCCCAAGGGCATGGCAGTGCAAAACCCTGCAAAGATTTTCACAAATTGCTCACTACTAAATTTTTTTTTTCTTCCCTTAAGCATTTATTTTTTTCCCCTCCAGCAGCACCCAACTCCCCACACCTCCGAGGGCAAAGCCGTGTCCCCAGCCGGCAAGGTGTGCCCTCCCTGGATGCTCTGCTGCAGAGGAGATGTTGTCTTCTCTTGGGTTTTTTAAAATTTATAACACTCAAAGCACAATGTACTATTTTTTGAGCTGTGGCAGATGTGGTGCCTGACCTCTGCCTGGCTGCAGGGTGCAGGACCTCAGCCTGATGCCGAGGTTTTGCAAGGACCTGCCCAGGGAGGTGGTGGAGTCACCATCTCTGGAGGGGTTTAAGAAAAGCCTGGACATGGCACTTAGTGCCCTGGTCTAGTTGCCATGGTGGTGTCAGGGCAATGGTTGGACTCGATGAGCCCAGAGGGCTCTTCCAGCCTGATTGACTCTGGGATTCTGTGTCCCACCTGTGGTGGTGGCCTTTTGAATGCAGCACGTCCCCGCTTCACTGAATAACCCCCCTCTGTCCTCTCCCTTCCAGCAGCTCTGCGGAAACCTGGCCAGGATCTGTACGGACCTGCTCGGGGTTCTCCTTCCCTCAGCTGGGAATGCCACCAGCCTCTCCCCGACTCTCCTGCAGCTCCTGGGGCTTTGTGGTCGCAGCAGCTCTTCTGAGAGGTGAAGTGGGGCCTTGGCTTCAGAAGGGGGTCAGCTCTTTTCCAGAGCAGCTGCCTCGGGGGGGTTCAGGCTTTTACCTTTAAAAACAGCAGTTTTTAAGGTAAAACAGTGACTGGTCAAGCACGTGTTTGCTGGTGAGGCGACTGCTGAAATGTAGAAGCAGTAACAGGATCCCTTACTCGGAGCTGCTGCTCGCAGCTGGCTGTCCAGAGGGTGTCCCGGGGGTTCCCTGCTCTTGTGCTGCTTTCAGTGATAAAATGATTACTTTGGTACTCTGATTACACAATGATACCGACCTGCGCGTCGCTGGGAGCCGCTGCTCTGTCTCCTCCTCGTCAGGAGGAAGCATCCAGGCAGCAGCCCCCTCCCTCCCTGTCCTGCCCCCGCTGCCCACGGGCTGTGTGTGGTTCCAGCTCTTTCTGTTAGTCCAGACCAGCTGATCCAGGACCTGGCTGCTCAGGATCTACTCAAGCGAGAGCTGCAGCTCCCGTAGGTACCAGTGGCATGGTCTGCCCTGTGCTAGCACCAGAGCAGGCGTCCCCCATCCCCTCTGGCCACCAGCCCTCCTGTGGGCAGCCTTTGGGGTGTGAAAGAGGGGGAGCGTTCCTGTGCCTCACTCCCTTCCTCAGACCCTGCCTAGGAACCTCCCTTTGCTCCTGTAGGTCAGGCTGCTCCTCTGGGGCAGAAGCTGGTGGTGAGGAGCAGTGCTGGGGTTAACGGGGGTGACAGCAGGAGTGACCCCGTTGATCAGGGCAGCTCTGAAAGGCTCCCTTGTGTTTTCTGAGTGCTGGGAGAATGGTCTCGTTGTTGAACAGTAAAGCCTTGCAGATTCTGTTTTGAACAGGAGCTAAAGGACCAAGTAAAGTCCTTGAGAAGCTGGAGAGGCAGCTGGTGGTAAAGGGCAGATGTGGTTAAGGGATTGCCCCTGAAATTCTTAGGGAAACTCGTCTGTGCCCTGACTTAGGCAGGCGAAAGTCACACTGTGCAGGGGAACAAGGGAGAAAAGCCTTCAGGAACTCTGTGATGGTCGCAGCGAGACGAGCTACTTGGAGAAGGCTGCGGCAGGGTTGGAGGAGGTTTAGGCTTGCTGTGAGGAAGGGCTGTGCTGACGCTGCTCCTGGAGCGAGGAAACACATTTTCCCTTCCTTAACGCTGCTGGTGGCTTCGCTCGAGCTGGACGTTGGCTTTTCTGTGGGTTTACAGAGAGAGGACAGACGCGTGGTGTCTGTCCTGTGGACGCTGCGTTGTTCACTGGGAATCCTCCTCCCTGGGCACCAGCTCGTGGCGTGGGGAAGGGAGCAGGAAAGGCGTTGGGGCAGAGGAGACACAGGGTGGTTGTGGGAGCTGCTGTTCAGCTCGTCTGTGACACGAGGCAGCGGGAGCCCTGCCAGCTCCAGGCAGGTCTGGGGACAAAGGGCAGCGGTGGCACGTGGATCCTGCTGCGGAGGGGTCTGTGCTGCTCCCCCTGCCACAGCCCCAAGGGGACAGGCCTGCAGCTGTGCCTCTCACGTGCCTTCTGGATGATCAATCACCAGGGGCTGGTTTTTCCCTCCCGGTTCCTCCTTCCCCAGCAGCCCCGGCACCGCTGTGCCCCGCGCCGCGGGCAGAGAGCTCAGCTGGGCAAACACCTTCAGGGCAAGATTTATTTTTTTATTATTATTGTGTTTTTAAGGAGGGGGAAAAAAAAAAAGTAGTTTCCTTCCTTCTTTCCCAGCTGGTGACTTCCGTCCTTCCCCGCGCGGGAGCAGCCTCCCCTGCACGGCAGCGCCCGCGTTGGCCCCCCACCAAAGGCAAGACCCTCTGCGCTTCCCACACCCCTTTCCTGGGTTTTTTTTAACTTTCCTGAAGGCAGGAGGAGGGTTTTTCTCCCAGTTCAATCTCAGGCACTGCCTGACGTGAGGAAACCGAGCCCAACCCCTCCCTGAGAGCGGCCGGCTGCTGTCGGGAGGGGTTTTGGGGGCTGCCAGCCTGGCTGGGGCTGGGACTGGGATCTGGTGCTCAGCATGGCCAGGTGCCAGCTACAGCTCCCTTGTGTAAGGTGCACTTTATATGTGTTTGTATATCTAATATATATATTTATGTATGTATATATTTATTTATGTCCATATATTATATGTATCTTTTTATATATTTGTATATACACCAGCGAAATAGAAAGCTGCTGCCCCAGCAAGGCAGTAACTGACGCTGAGCTAGAGATGGGGGAGCACAGGGGTGCTGGGAGATGGGGGGAGGATGTTTAGTTGTGTCACTGAATAGCGCTGGGAGGAAGAGGAAGGAAAGGAGGAAGGTGGCTGTGTTGTATAGGCAGACACTGGTGAGATGCTGTTGTGGAGAGGGCAGAGGAAGAGGAAGCAGGGGGGAATGGGAGAAGGGACAAAGCTGGAGAGTCAGTGAGGTTTGGGTGGGCTGGAGGAGCTGCGTGCTGGGCTGGGGGACGGCCGGGGCCCGGAGGGACGAGGGGAGCTGCGAAGGGGGGGACGAGCAGCCCAGGCACTGGGAGGGAAGCTGGGATGGAGGAAAAGGGCTGGTGGTGATCAGGAGGGAGACTAAAAGCAAGGGAGACCCTGGGAACGTACTACCGAGGGTGGAGGTGGGTGAGGGATGTTCCGGGAAGGCTGGAGAGAAGCAGCCCCTGCTTTGGGCCACGCTCAGCCCGCCCCAGCTCTGTCCCCTCAGCCCTCGTGCCTGACTCTGTCCTTGTCCTGCAGCCCGAGCTGGTGAGGATGGCCGATGGCGAGGAGGACCCCGCCGTGTTCACCACCACTTCCCTGCCCACCGACCCGCGGCTGCTGGCCACAGTGACCAACGCCTACCTGGGCACCCGCGTGTACCGGGACATCCTCCACGCCAACGGCGTGTACAACGGGGCGGCGGGGGACACGCACCGCGCCGACATCCCCAGCCCCGTCAACGTCCGGATGGCGGTGCCCGGCGCGGGCGGCCTGGCGGAGACCTTCACCCTGGACACCCGCACGGGTAAGGGGCAGAGCGCGGGCGGGAGCCTCCCCGTCCTCATCTCGGGCACCCGTCGCTCCTCCCCTCTAGCTGCTGGTGACCCTCCTCTGGAAGCTAAAAGCCCCTTTGCCTGCGTTGCCTCTTCCACGAGGTCACATCTTCCTTCTCCCCGTTCTCCGCTCGCTTGCGGGGTGTTGTTCCTCTGAAGTCATGTTGGAGCAGGTGGAAAATTCCCCTTTCTGCTGAGAATGAGCGATTTTCAGTGTGTCTCAGTCCCTGCTGGAGCCAGGCTCAGCAAACACGTTAATCATGAAGCCTGATAAAATGTTTTATAGCCCAAATCATCCCTCAGCGGCTCGGCCAGGCTCGGTGTGTTAAGTGTTGTCCAACCAAAAGCTGTGTTTGGGTCTGGACCTGGGAAAGGCGGTTCCTTGGCCAGTAGGAACCAGTAGATAGAGCAGAGCTGGGAGTCTGGGGCAGAACATCGGGCTGTGATGGTTCAAAAGGCTGACGGCTCTCGTTGTGCTCGCAGGAACCTTCAGCCACGTGCTGCAGTCAGCTGACTATGCAGCCACCCACCAGCTCTATGCCCACCATTCCCTTGTCCACCTGATGGCCTTCAGCATCACCATCCGCCGCTCGGCTCCCACCACCCAGCCCATCACGGTCCAGCTCCAGACCCACTTCGTGCCGAAGAGCCAGGACTTGGAGCTGAGGCAAGGACCAGACTTCCAGGGAGCACAGTGAGTTTGGGTCACGGGGGGACCTTGCCCTCAACACACCCTTCACGGGCCGCTGCACGCTGTCCTGCTCACCGGTAGGAAACAGACTGCAGAAGGCTAGAGCTAGACTGAGATGGGACGTAGGGTGGAGGCTTGTGCAAACCTGCTTCTTCCTGGGAGATATAGGGAAAAAAACAAGTATAGAAACGTTTTTATTAATTACAACACAATTAGTACTTACACTGACATGTAGCAAAGGCCCCAGGGGCTCAATGTGATCACAAAGGAATGAGTTTGGGGCAGATGGTGAGCTTGGAGGAGATGACCTCTGACAATCGCTTGCTGGCATTGGGGACCAGTCGTCATGAATTCCAGTCCCCCGTGCTTTGGAGGTGGGATGGCAGCTGAGGGAGCTTCCACCCCGGGTGGGAGCGGGAGCCTGGTGCTCTGCTGGGGGGAGGTCCCCTCTGCATGGGTGGGCACGCGTGGAGTCCCACCACTCCACCCTCCCTTCCCCGTCTCCCACAGCTACATCTTCGGGAAGACGCTGGTCCCCGAGGTGGAGGGGGGGCCCTGTCCCACCGTGCACATGCTCTGGACTCCCGTGCCCCGAGCTCTGACGCTGCGTGGGGAGGAGCGGGAGCGGTGCTGGGAGTTCCTGACGGCCGTGGCCGAGAGCGAGGAGGAGGCGAAGCGGAGCTACAGCCACGGGCTGGCCCTGGTGGCCGCGGGCGCCCTGCACGCCTCCCACGCCCGCGCCTGGGCCGCGCTGTGGCGGGGCTGCGGCGTGGAGCTGGCCGGGCCCCTGTCCCTGCGGCGGGCCCTGCGCGGGTGCCTGTACTACCTGCTGAGCGCCATCCCCCCCCGGGACAGCCCGGCCTTCCCCTTCCACGGCATCAGCCCCGGCGGCCTGTCCAACGGCACGCGGGGCGAGGACTACTGGGGACACGTCTTCTGGGATCAGGTGGGTGCAGGCTGTGCTCGCTGGGAGCCTGGGGCTTTGTACCCCCACGGCCCCCTCCTCACCCCCAGGCAGGGGGACCTTGGCACCAGCCTCTTGTTGGAGACCAACAAGTTCAGGTTGGACATTAGGAAGCATTTCTTCTCAGCAAGGGTCATTAGCCATCGGAAGGGGCTGCCCAGGGAGGTGGTGGAGTCACCATCTCTGGAGGGGTTTAAGAAAAGCCTGGACATGGCACTTAGTGCCCTGGTCTAGTTGCCATGGTGGTGTCAGGGCAATGGTTGGACTCGATGAGCCCAGAGGGCTCTGCCAACCTCATTGATTCTGGGATTCTTTTTTCCTGGTGATGCGTGTGGTTTTGAGCATCTCCAGAGCCTCTGGCTTTGGGAGGACCCCTGCCTCCCTTCTCTTGCATGGTGGGAGGCCCTGCTGAGATCATCCTAGTGAGATACCAAAGAGTAGCAGGCGTGGGCAGCAGCAGTCCCTGGTGGGTTTGTCCCTGTTAACGAGCCCACGGGACAGCACCTTTGAGTAGTAGCAAAATCACGGTCAGAGCATTTGGGGTGGGGGCGGACCCGAAGGGTGAAACTGGTGGGAGCGTTTGGGTGCTCCCCCGGCCCATCCCACCCTCGTGCCTTGCTTGGGTGTTTCCAGGACACCTGGATGTTCCCGAACATTCTGCTGTTCTACCCCGAAGCTGCCCGAGCCATCCTGGAGTACCGCGTTCGCACGCTGGGAGGGGCCTTATGCAACGCGCAGGAGCAAGGCTACAAGGTGGGGATGGAGACGCTGGGCTGGGGGCACTGGGAGGTCACCCAGGAGGAGACCCAGGTCACCCAGGAGACCCTGGTCACCCAGGGCTTTTCTCGTCCTCCCAGCCTCTGGTTTTAGCCAGGGGCTGTGAGCAGGGCACGGCCCGCGGGTGGTGGGCTGGGGAGAGCATCCCAGGACGTTGTGCTCAGCTGCCTCGTGGATGTCTTCTCCTGGCAGGGTGCTAAGTTCCCGTGGGAGAGCGCAGCCACGGGCCGGGAAGTCTGCCCTGAGGAGATCTATGGAGCCCAAGAAATCCACGTCACGGGGGACGTTCTGATGGCCTTTGAGCAGTATTATCGCACCACGCAGGTAAAGGGAGCGTGTGCCACCTGGGCAGCCCGGTGGCCTGCAGGGCGTCTGCTGACTGTCACTGTCCCTTCCCAGAGAAGCTCTGCTGCTGTCTGCTCCTGCCAGAACTGCTGGTAGCACCTCATGGTCCCTTCTTCAGCCTCCTCTGTCCTTGCTCCTCGTGGGTGGCTCAGCATCCTCTTGCCTCAATCCAGGCCAGTTTTCTGACCTTTTCTCCTGCTACGTCCATCTCCTCGGAGCTCCTGTCCTCCTGCTGAGTTTGGGCCTGGGTGAGTCTCCCTCACGTCCCTCTTTGTCTCTGGCTTTGGCTCCCTCCAGGACCAGAAGCTGTTCAGGGAGGATGGCGGCTGGCAGCTGGTGGGTGCCGTGGCCCAGTACTGGTGCAGCAGGATGGTGTGGAGTGAGCAGGAGCAGTGCTACCACATCAGAGGTACTTCTGCCACTGCCAGACCTGTTAGTAGGGAAGGGGTCTGTGACCAGAGGCTCGGAGCCCCTCCAGCCAGACCTGGGTGGGGGTGCACGGGCTCTTCAGCCTCCTGCCCTCTGGAATATCCCACAGATGGGGTTTGTGTCCGTGTGAGCACAGAACAAGGTGCTCAGCTTCTGCCCACGCCACAGTATCGGTTGTTTTTTCTCTCAGCCCCAATCAATGACTTGATGGAATGACTTGAAAGAATTAATGACTTTTGAAGGTTTTCTTGCCTGTGAAGGGAGGGAGATGCCCTCAGGCTGAGGTATCTGCTGCCGTTGGCTAAGGCTGTAAGCCAGGTTGTTTCTCCCTCACAGCCACCACCACTTGTGTTCTCTGCTGTTGAGCACCGAGGTTGGGTGGGATCCTGTCAGGTGCAGAGAGACATCACTGCGGCAGGAGGGGGTCCCCTGGGGAGGAGCACAAAGCCACGCCAAACCTCTGCTGTGCTGCGGTGTGAAGTGTCCCCTTCCTCTCCCTCCAGGTGTCATGCCCCCTGACGAGTATCATTACCAGGTCGATAACTCCGTTTACACCAACGCCGTGGCCCAGCGGAGGTAACGTGCGTGCTTCTTTTCTTCCCCACCTAGCAGGGGTGGGAGGCGGCAGGGCTCCTGTGGGGGGTACATGTTTCCTCTCTTCTCATACCTCTCTCTGAGCTGCTTTCACAGTCAGCAGAAAGAAGTAGGTGGTCCGTGGTTGTTCATCTGACCTGGTTCGGGGGGTCCATGGCGGTTCATCTGACCCGTTTCAGGTGCCTACATGAGACTCAGAGGGATTTCACTTCCCAGCAGGGTTTCCCTCCCTGTGTTTTATGAGATGTCTCTACAATTACCCAGCTGGAGACACCTAAAGCTGGAGGAACAACCTCCCGTCTCCAGCGGTGAAAGCTGTTACCCCAAGCTTAAACTTTGACCCATGTTCTTTCAGAGTAGCTGGTTCTTTGCAGTGGTGGCTCCATGAGTTCTTTCTGTTCCCTTTCTCCCTTCCCCTCTCCGAGGGGGTCACAGCCACCCGTGCCTGACATAACACATTGTTCCTCGCTGCTTTTCAGCTTAAATTTTGCAGCTGATGTTGCTCGGGACTTCTTGGTCCCCGTGCCAGAGGAATGGGTGGACTGTGCCAAGAAAGTCAAAGTGCCCTTTGATGCAGAGAAGAAATACCACCCCGAGTACGACGGGTACAGCCCAGGTGAGCGGGGAGGCGGCAGCAGACCCTCGGGGTGGCCTCTGCTCGCTCTGTAAGCCTGAGAGAAGTGGGGACTGAGTGGTTCAAGGGCAGGAGCAGCAGCTGGATGGATGGCCAAAGTACAGACCTCCAGCGTTTGGGTTGCTGGTGTGGAGAGCCCGGCTTGCAGGTGTGTTTTCTGCTCTGGGTGGATCATTTCTCATTAGTGGGCTCATGAAATCAGGAAATCTGGGAACACAGAGTTGGAAAAGGCTTTTAGTGATGGGCTGTGGGTGGCATGTTTGCTGTGAACCTGCTGACAGGTCTGTCTTTCCAAGGTCAAGTGCCCTGTGTGGCCCTTCCAGCAACCCCTGGCCCTCTGGAAGGGAAGGGGCTGGTCCCAGTGGAAGTGCATGCCCAGTTTAGTGCCCCCTTTCTCCCAGTTTAGTGCCCTCTTTCTCCCAGTTTAGTGCCCCCTTTCTCCCAGTTTAGTGCCCCCTTTCTCCCAGTTTAGTGCCCCCTTTCTCCCAGTTTAGTGCCCCCTTTCTCCCAGTTTAGTGCCCCCTTTCTCCCAGTTTAGTGCCCCCTTTCTCCCAGTTTAGTGCCCCCTTTCTCCCAGTTTAGTGCCCCCTTTCTCCCAGTTTAGTGCCCCCTTTCTCCCAGTTTAGTGCCCCCTTTCTCCCAGTTTAGTGCCCCCTTTCTCCCAGTTTAATGCCCCCTTTCTCCCAGTTTAATGCCCCCTTTCTCCCAGTTTAGGGCAGGGTGCATGGGGTGGTGGGAGCTACTCCTTTACACCTGAAGTTTAGGTGACACCAGTCTGGGTGCCATCACATTGGGGCTGTGCCAGCGTCCTGCCTTGGCACGGCTTCCCCAAACACAGCCCCGAGGTCACGCCGCAGGCTGCTGGTCGGCTCTGCCCTCGGCGAGGCGGCCGTGGGTTGTCCTCCCCGCAGCCCCCCCTCCTTCCCTGGGGATGTGGTGTTTGTTGTTCCGAGTTTATGGCTCGGGGTGAGCCAGGTGTGTTCCCCGTGACCAAACAGACGGTCAGCCCCCGGTCGCTGGCACGCGGGTGCTGGCTGACACCTCTCCCAGGTGAGCCCGTGAAGCAAGCGGACGTCGTCCTGCTGGGCTTCCCACTGATGCACCCCATGAGCCCTGAAGTGCGGAGGAACGACCTGGAGATGTATGAACCTGTCACCGAGCTGGACGGGCCGGCCATGACCTGGGTGAGGAGAGGGGCAAAGCCTACGGTGGGATCCATCCGCGAGGTCGTTGTTCCCATCTGAGATAGTTACTGCTGGCCCCATCCACGGGCACAATTTGTCAGACCTGCTGTGTTGTCACCCCTGGGGGAGGCGGCAGCTGGTGAAAGGCCGTTTTTCCCCCCTGCAGAGCATGTTTGCGGTGGGCTGGCTGGAGCTGAAGGAGGTGCAGAGAGCCCAGAGCCACCTGAGCAGGTGTTTCAGCAACATCACGGAGCCCTTCAAGGTTAGCTGCTTCCCTGGGACAAGCACCTCGTGTTCCCAAGTGGGTCCCATCACACTGAGAGGTGTCACCTGGACTGGAGCCCACGCTGACTGCGCTTGTGGTCCCCAGGTCGTTGGGTTCTTGTCGTAGTGAGGTGGGTGGTTGCACTCTCTGTCCCTCCCCTGCGTGCTTTCAAAGAGCAGTGGGGAGGTGTCTGCTTCCTACCGGGGGGTACAAACCCCCAGGTCAGTGTCATGCTCACCCCAGGCTTCCTTCTGCCTGTTGGGAGCGGGCATGGAGGTGATGGTACTGATGGAAACCCATCAGAGCCCATCCACCGCCTCGTGCCAGGGTGGGCACCAGGCCGTGGTTGTGGCAACAGCCCAGATAGGTGACAGCGCCGATGATAAGCGTATCCAAACCCTCGTAACTGTGAGGAGTCCTAGTGCAACTGCTGAGGCATTTCTTCCTCTTGCTGGCACAGGTCTGGGTGGAGAACTCGGATGGGTCAGGAGCTGTGAACTTCTTGACGGGGATGGGTGGATTCTTGCAAGCTGTCCTCTTTGGCTACACTGGGTTCAGGTGAGACCTATGTTATGTCTCGTTTAATTTCTGATCAGCTACATGTCCCTTGAAACCTTCCTGCTTAGCTGGAGCAACGTGGTTTTACTCATGAAAAAGAAAGGAACTTGCAGCACCCAGAGCACCCTCCAAAGCTGCCAGCAGGTAACGAACGAACAGTTAACGATCCTGGATGAACTGGAGCCTCTGGGGAGGGGAGCGCTCAGCTGGCGTCGCCACCACGTTAAAATATCTTAGAAAAAACATTAAGCTGGTCATATAATTTCAAAGCAGCCTGGTGGTTTCAACCCTGAAGCACCAGACTCTTGAGCATGTTCTTAGTTTGATTGAGGGCGGATCAAGCTGAGAAGCCTTTTGATTTTCAGCGAACTCTTCTAGCACTAACTACATGTTCTTACTCGGTGTGTGTGGCCAGAAACTGCTGAGAAACCCACCGGTTTCTGGTGGAGCTGGGTGTGAGCTACAAGTGAAAACCATAATCTCAGCTTCTGCGAAGCTCCAAGGCCTTCGGGTGCTCTGTGGGTGTGTCGGGTCGGGCCCCTCTCAGCACAGCCTCAAGCCACGGGCTCTGGGGCTCTGGCCAGGTTTCCATGGGTGTTGAGATGACACTGGCACGTTGGCGTGTGCTGGGGCCCTCTGCACTCTTGAGCCTCCCTTGAGTCCTCTCAGGTGCGTTGAGACCACTCAACAGGCTGGAGATGATGGCCAAGATCTGAGTAGGAGATAACAGTGACCTTGTCTGTGTTCATCCAAAGCTAAAACACCCAGAGGGGCCCTGTTGGCCTTGGGGTAAGGGCTTGGCGAGCGGGCTCGAGCTGTTTGCTCGGTGTTTATCCTGCGGAGAAGGAGCCCGTGCAGCAGTGCTGGGTTTGGAGCCCTTCAGACTGGTGGGGGCGAGAGCCCACGTGGGTTTCTGAAGGGTCACCTCGCCAGCCCGGAGGGGGAGAGCCGAGCTGTGTGGGTGCATCTGTGCTGAGATGGGGAATTAGAGGAGAGGGGCAGTGCTGGCGGCCGGGCGGCTCGTGATTTAATCAGCAGCACTTCCAGGGGCATCTCTGCCAGGCTGAGGTGAGCTCCCACCATCCCCATACGGCTCTCGGAGCAGCGGTGGGTGGGAACGGGTACTGGCTGCTCGGTGCCTTGGCTGAAGCTGAGCTTGAGTCCTAAAAACCCCGACGACAGCCACCTCCTGAGCTCCTCGCGTGGCTGGAGCTCAGTTCCAGAGCGTGGCCCAGAGCCTGTGCCCGTAGGTGACCAGATTCCAGTAGCAATGCCTCCTGGGGGTCCCGTGCCCCGTTCCCCTCCCTGTCTCCGAAGTTCTGCCAGCATAGCTGCTGCTGAAGCCACCCTCTGAGCTGGAGTGGGGAACGGAGCTGCCTTGGAGGAAAAAAATAACAATTTTTGTTCTTTTTGTTCAATCCAACCTAATGGGAAGCACAGAGCCCAGCTGAGGAGCTGGGAGGGGGACAGGGACGCCTCGGGGTGCTGGGCTGTGGAATCAGCTCTGCACGAGCTGCCTCATCGGTGTGTCCGGGATCTGCCCAGGGATCCTTGGGACACACCAAGGGCTCTGGGACACGCGAGGCTGTGCTGGGTGGGGGTGGCTGACCCCACCAAGCTCCTTTGGGGCCACCCTCTGCTCCCACACTGACGTGCTCCTGCCTTCCCAGGATCACAAAGACCGGCCTCCGCTTCGACCCTGCCTTTCCTGAGGACGTCCACGAGCTGGAAGTCACCGGCGTCGCCTACTTGGGCAACAAGCTGACGTTCACCGTCACCAGAGAAGAGATCAGGGTGGAGGTGACCGAGTGTCCCCGGGGCCCCGCGGCGTCTCCCCTGGAAGCCGTGCTGGAGGCGTCGGGGCGGCGGTTCCCCCTGCGCGAAGGTACGGTGTCACCGCCCCGCTCTGCCCCCCAAATAGGGACAGTGTGGGGAGAGACCCCTCACGTGGGGTGGTTTTTTCAGGGCAGAGCGTCTCCTTCCCCACAGCTGCTGGCTGGATCCAGCGCTCGCCCCCCGAGGCACCTTGAACCCCCTGAGCAGCAGGAACGAGGGAGCGGGTGTGGGCAGAGGGGGCAGGTGGGGGTCCTGTGCTGGGCCATAAACCATTTGCCCCCGTGGGACTGTGCGTGTTTGTGGCCCGGGGAGGTGGGGTGGGCTCAGCTCTCGCCGTGGCTGGGCTGGCAGCCGCTCCGAGGGACGCTGGGCATCCCTGTCCGTGCCGGGGGCACCGAGCCCCCCACTCCCATTCACGAGCCTTCGGCATCTCTCGCTCAGCAGAGTGAAACCAACCTGAAAGCGACTGTTTTGTGTGAGTTGGAAACACCCAGGGCCTGTCTGTGCTTCCAGCCCCTGCGTTCATCAGCGTGCCCTCGGCTGGTGCATCCGTATTGAGCGCAGCCCCTGCGTGTGCCAACCCCCAGCACGTCCCGGCTGGGTCCTCACCTTCCCCTGGCCCCCCCCTCGCTCTGGGGCTCACAGCAGAGGTTCAGCCACGGGACCCCCCGGACCCTGCTGACCCCCGTCACGAGCAGCTCTGCCAGGGCAGCGTGGGGCAGGGTGGCCCGGGATCCCCTCCTTGCAGCCCCCTCCCCTGCTCCGTCCCCCTGTCCGGGGTGGTCTCGGTGCCTTGGCTGGGGCAGAGCGAGCGGAGGGCGAAGGCCCTCCCTGCCCCTCTGAGCCAACCCCAGGAATCCCGGCGGGATCCCACAGGGTTTATAAAAAGCCCTGCGGCCGCTCGCTGCGCCGGGAGCATGTGGGAACGCTCAGGGGAGGAGGAGAGGCGAAGCCTCCGCCTTATAATTACGCTGGCTGTCCCTTAGGCCTCGGCAGACGTCACCCACCCCCTAATTAGCGGCAGTTTGTGGCAGCAGGGCAGGACAAAGGGACCCCACCGTCCCCTCAGCCCCATAACAGCCCTGGGGGCTGCGCCTGGGTTTGGCGGGGCTGGGGGTAACGCCCAGCTCTGAGCCGGGTCCCAGTGGCACTAAAAGGGGTGTCCCCCCCCCAAAAGGGACCCTTTTAGTCCAGTTGCCAAAAGGAGCTGGCTCTGGCACGGGGAGGGCAGTGGGGAGGGACCCTGTGCTTGTCCCCTCTGTCCTCAGCCCCCCGGCGAGGGGGTGACACCTCATCTGCTCGAGTGTGTCCCCACGGGGCCGAGGGACTTCTCTGCTCCTTTCCCCTCCTCATTGGCAGGTGGGGCCCCGATGGCTGGTTTAGGGGGGTGGCTCCAAGGGTCACCTAGACCATTCCTTCTCCTGGCTGCAGAGAGCAGGGTCAGAGCGAAAAGGCTGCAGTGATATTGTCCCTTCAGCACCCCCCCCGCACTGCACACGCACTCGCAAGGTGTGAAATGGTTTAATGATTTAAATAGTCGTCACTGAGGCGGGGGGATGCTGTGCTCCACGGGGGGTAAAGGGAGTTAAAAAAAAATCAACAGGGTAAATAAAAATAACAGAGCTGCCCCAAGCAGCGTGGCAGGGAGCCGGGGGGGGCTGGTCTTTTTGGGGGGCCACCAGCGATGCGAAGGAGTTTCTCCAAGCCCTTCCCTGCCGGTCACTGGTCCTCGTCGTCGCTCGGGCTGAGCTGGTAGGTGAAGAAGCCGACGGACTCCTGGGCCAGCTTGGAGAGGTGCAGGACGCCGGTGACGACGAGGGCGGCGAGCACCAGCGGCAGCAGCACGCTGCCGGCCGTGGCCAGCGTGTTGTAGCACTTGGCCTTGGAGCTGAAGCGCCGGGCGGCCTCCACGTCCCCGGCCACTCTCCGGTCCCGCGCCTGCAACGGCCGAGAGACGGGGCAGCGGCGCCCGGGCTGCCCCCGTGCCTCCCCCCCGCCTGCCTACGTGGCTTGGGCACCCTCCTAGCCCACAATTAGCCCTCCCTGGCTGCCCACAGCTCCCCGCCAGCCGGGAGGGTGCCCATCCATCCATCCACCCATCCGCCCATCGCTCCTTCCCCGGCTGCCCGCTGGCTCCGCGCTCCTGCTCCCCCCAGCCCCACTTTCTTTGCCGTTGGGTTTCGCTGGCTCCAGCCCTCGCTTTCCCCCTCTCTCCACCCCGTTCCAGTCCTGCGGGGCAGGTGGAGGGGCCGGGGGCACCACGGACCCCCCAGCACCTCCTAGGAAGAAGCAGTCGGTCCTCGGGCGGTGGCACCCCAGGGTGGTGGGGGCTGTGGTTGTCTGGGGAGGGGTCTCACAGCCTCATTAATAGGGGGCAGGAGAAGCAGGGGGGGCTTTACCAGGGGATGCTGGTTGCAGGTGACACCCTCGTGAGGCTGTTGGGCTCTCACCCCCCACTCCAGGACCTCAGATGCTCCGAGCCTCCTCCGGGAGCCCATCCCTTGGCACCAGCGCGGGGAGGGCTCCCAGGTGCCCCCCAACCTTCAGCCTCCCGTCCCCGCTGGGCGCCCGTACCTTGACGGAGAAGGCGAGCGCCACGAAGCCCAGGCAGCAGATGTTCATGTAGAGGGTGTTGAAGATGGACCAGACGAGGTGGTCGCGGGGCGGCGGGGAGCCGGGGGCCCGCTCCCGCTTGTGGTCGTCCCGTGGGTAGGACGTGTCCATGGCCACGGTGAGGGGCACCCCGCAGCTCTCCTGCCCCACCAGCCTGGCTGGGGAGCGCGGCAGGGCGGCCCCTTATATAGTCCCCGTCTCTGGCACGACCTCGTCTCCTCTATATATAAACCCAAGAAATTACAGCCCTCGCAGGCTGCGGTTGTCAGAGGGGCTTGGCTGGGAGCTGGGAGGAACAGCCTGGGTTTCACGAGCCTACGGGCTTTATATGTCCAGCCTTCCTCCCGCGATGAGGGGCACAGACTCCGGCGTGACCGAGGGAGAGCCAAGCGCCCGGGGAGGACCCTCGGAATGGAGCCACGGGGTGACTTCGAAACCAAGCGACCATCACCCCGAGAGGCCGACACGAGACGGAGCCTCGGGGCCAGGGTCTCTTGCACCAACACCTCCAGCCCAGCCCCTCGGGGTGGTCTCGGCTGGGAAGGCCCCTCGCTCGCAGCACGGTTGGGCTGCGGGATGCATCGAGTGGGAACTCACCAGCGAAATGTGGCAGCGCTGCTGCTGCAGGGCTCCCTGGAGCGGGAGGGGATGGGGCTGGGTGGTGGGATAGAGGGTGTATGGCCAGAAAAACATGGAGATTTTTTCTTTCCTCCTCCTGCCATGCCTAAACTTTTAGGGAAAAACTTGTCTGGGATATGGGCTGGAAGCGCTCCGCCCCACGGCGGGGATGGAGGCAGAGAGCTGTGGGGCCGGCAGCGGGGGGAGAAGATGGGCAGGGTCCCTCTCCCCCTTCCCCGCTGTGAATAAGGTGCCAGGCGAGGGGCTCGGGCAGGACGAGCTTTATTTGTGGCAACAGTGACCTAGACACGCGTCGCAGCTGGGTTAAGCACCGGGGAGCCCAGCAGCCCCCGGCCGAGGAGCAAGAGGAGAAGAGAGGGGGGGCTGTGCCCTGCGCCCCAGCCTGGCCCACCCAGCCCCTCCACACCGCGCTGTGCTGGGACACGGGGGCTGGCAGCGAGGGGACGGGGCGTCGCCATCCCCCTGGGGAGGGGGGGACACGGGGGCATAGGAGGGGGCAGGAGGAGGGGGCAGGAGGAGGACCCCACGGGGTGGCAGCAAGCGGGGCGGTGGCTGCCCGGCGGTCAGGTGCTGTAGAACATGATGAAGATGATGACGGTGACGACGATGAGTGTCACCACGGCGAGGGCTATCAGCACGGAGCAGATGATGTTCAACGCCTTGGCACGGGCCCCGTGCCGCCGGGCACCCTCCAGGTCCCCCAGCACCTTGCAGTCACGGGCCTGGGGGGGACACATGGGGGGGCTGAGCAGGGGGGCACCCAGGTGGGGGCCCAGCCTGGCCCGGGGGTGGCCGCAAGGTGGTGCCGGGACCTCAGGGACAGCTCGCCCCGGGGCAGGGGGCGAAGCCACCGGGCACCGCCTGTGCCCCTGCCCGCAGGTCCGGCTCTCGGGGTGGGCTGGCTCGGGGGGGGGGTCCGGACCGGAGGGTCCCAGGGCAGGGTGGCATCGGGGGGCTCCGGGACAGGAGACCGGATCGGGGGGGTCCGGGACAGGAGACCGGATCGGGGGGGGTCCCAGGGCAGGGTGGCATCGGGGTGTCCCGGGATGGGAGCGGGGTCTGGGGCAGGCTCGGGTGGGTGGGTGGGGCATCGGGGGGGTCCCGGGGCGGTGCCAGAGAGGGCTGGGTCGGAGGGGAGCGGATCGGGGGGTCCCGAAGTGAGGGAAAGGTCCGGGTCGGGCTGGGTCGGGGGTCCCTGGCCGGGGAAGGGTCTGGAACGGGCTGGGTCGGGGGATCCCGGGGAATGGGGCTCCCCGGGCGGGGCGGGGGGACCGGATCGGGGTGTGGGGGGGGGTCTCAGCGCAGGGCTGGCGTCGGAGGGGGCTGGGTTGGGGGGGGGGTCTCAGCCGGGGGTCCCGGGTCGAGGAGGGGGTCCCGGGGCGGCTTGGCTCTGGGGACCGGGCTGGTCTGGCTCGGGGGTCCCGGGAGGAGCGGGCTGGGGGCACAGGCTGGCTCGGGGGTCCCGGGCCGGGTTGGCCCGGAGCGGGGGTGGCGGGTGGGGGTCCCGGACCGTCCCGCTCTCACCTTGATGGAGAAGACGAGCGCAGGGAAGCAGAGGCAGCCCAGGTAGAGCAGCGCGTAGCCCATGAGCACGTTGAGGAGCGACCAGAGCACGTAGTCGCGGGGCTGCCCGGCGGGGTCGCCGTCGGGGGCCGCCCCCCGCCCGGGGGGCTGCAGCGGGATGGCCACCTCGGCCTGCCGGGGCTTCATGGCCGGGCCGGGCCGTGCCGGGCGCGGAGCGACGGGGGATGACACCGGGCCCCGGCCCCGCACCGCCCCGGGGGCGGCCCGCGACCCCAGAGCGGGCGGGGCGGACGGGCGGCCCCCCCCCATCCCCCGGGGCCACCCTGGGGCTCGGCCCCCTCCGCCGAGGGTGCCACTGTCACCCCGGGCGAGTCACCCGGGTCCCTGCGCTGCCACCCGGCGTCGGCTTCGGGGGCTGGGAGGGGACTCCGGGGGGCTTGGGGACCCAGGGGGGGCTCAAGGGGACCTGAGGGACTCCAGGGGGGACTTGGGGGACTCAGGGGGGACTCCCGGGGTCTTTGGGGACTCAGAGGAGACTCAAGGGGACTTGGGGGACTCAGGGGGGACTCCAGGGGACCTGGGGACTCGGGGGGGGGCTCAAGGGGACTTGGGGGATTCAGGGGGGATTCAAGGAGACCTGGGGGACTCCAGGGGAGACTTGGGGGACTCAGGGGGGACTCCAGGGGACTTTGGGGACTCGGAGGAGACTCGAGAGGACTTGGGGGACTCAGAGGGGACTCAAGAGGACTTCAGGGACCCCAGGGGACCTGGGGGACTCAGAGGGGACTCCAGGGGACTTTGGGGACTCAAAAGCCCAATTTCCCCTTTGGGGAGCGGCTCCTTTGGCAGCGAAGAGTGGGGAGAGGCCACCGAGGTGGGGCAGGGACAGGGGGCTTGGAGGATGGTGTCAGGGTGCCGAAACGAGGGGCAGGCGGGCACAAGGCAAGGTGGGACCCCCCCCAGCTCCCCCGCTGAGCCCCGGGTCCCTTGGCAGAGCTGCGCAGCCGGGTGCTCCCGTCCCTGCCTGGGGTGGTTGATAACGGGGCAGGAGGAAGCACAGAGCCCGGTCCGGAAGGGGTGGGGGGGTCTCCAACTGCCCCAGCAGCCCGGGGAGGGGGGGTGTGTTTATATTTAACTGGTGGCACCAGCACAGCACCCCCTTTCCAAGCCCCTTTCCTCGCTCTTCCTCGCTCAGCTCTACCTCCTCTGAGTTCCGGGGTAGCCCCGGCCCGCCGAGGTGGGGACGCTTGGGGGGAATAATGCCTCCCAGAGCCCCAAAGCACGACATTTCCAAGGAGCAGGGTGGGGAAGGAGCTTTATTTGCTGCGAGCTCATCCCGTGCGTTCACGCAGAAGAGAGTCGTCTCAGTCAGGGTGCACCAGGAGGGTGCCTGGGGACAGCCCCGTCCCGGTGCGAGTGGGGAGAAAGGTCCCGTGGGAGCCGCACGTCTCCTCCGCGAGCGAGGCGGGGGGCTTTCGGGTGGGGGGAAGGAAAACCGAGGCCGCGGTGCCGCTGCTCCTCGGCGGGCCGGGGTTAGGGTTGCTTGTACTGCTGCAAGATGCTGAAGTACTGGTAGAACAGCACGATGCAGAGGATGGTCACCGCGACGCCCAGGCACAGCGCGATGGCGTTGAGGATCTTCGCCGTCCTCCCGTAGCCCGTGGCAGCCACCGGGTCCTGGGCGATCGTCCTGTCTCTGGACTGCAGATGGGGAGAGGGAAATGGTTGGGAAACGGCTGGGAGGTGGTGGCGGCGGTGGCGGTGGGCTGGGGGGCACACCCTGAAGCCTGGCACCGGGATGCACCGGGCTCTGCCGCACCCCACCCTGGCACAGGGGAAGCGGAGCTGGCGGCGGCCTGGCAGCGCGCTCTTAATGGCTTGTTAAAAGCCATCACGCTCGGCGAGACGCTGCCCAGTCCCCTCGGGACAGGAGGGGCAGAGCGGGCAGGAGCGCGGGGCCGGTCAGAGCGCCGGTGGATGCCGACACGCGCCTCGCTGCGGTTATCGGGGCGGCCGGTAAAGATCGTCCTCCTCCGAGGCAATAAAGGGAAAGCGCGCAGGGAGCGGCCGTCTGCTCTCGCAGGTGGGGGCGAAGCCTCGCGTGGCTTCGGGAGCGCCATGGCAGGGAGCCGGGGCCCCCCTTGTCCCCGGGAGGAGAGCTGGACCCGCCGCGCTGCCCGAGCCCCCCTTTCCCGGAGCACCGAGGGAGCACGGGCGGCCCTCGAGCGGCGGCTCTGCCGAGGACGTCGGGTGCGGAGCGGCGCAGTGGGGCTGGAGCGGGGGGAAGGTCCCGTGGGAGGCAGGATGGGGAGGGAGGTGGGGATGGGGTGGTTTGGGGCAAGCTGGGGCAGCGTGGGACAAGATGGGATTGGGTGGGACAAGATGGGACAGGATGAGATGGTGTGGGACAAGATGGGACAGGGTGGGACAGGGTGGGACAGGATGGGACAGGGTGAGATGGGGTGGGACAAGATGGGACAGGGTGGGACAGGGTGGGACAGGATGGGACAGGGTGAGATGGGGTGGGACAAGATGGGACAGGGTGGGACAAGATGGTACAGGATGGGATTCAGTGGGGCAGGGTGGGACAAGATGGGACAAGATGGGATTCAGTGGTGTGGGGTGGGACAAGATGGGCCAGGGTGAGATGAGATGGGACAGGATGGCATTTGGTGGGGTGGGACAAGCTGGGCCAGGGTGAGCTGGGATCAGGGGGCCCTGGCACGGGAGCAGGCAGCGGGCAGGACCCCCGAGCCAGGCAGGGGTTGGCAGGACGGGGTCGCTTTTCCCTCACCTTGATGGAGTAGATGAGCGCGACGAAGCCCAGGCAGAAGGCGTTGCAGAAGATGGTGTTGAAGAGGGACCAGAGCACGAAGTCCCGGGGCATGGGGATGGGCATGGGGACGGGGTCCGGCTGAGCGAACGGGGTGGTGGTGGGGTCGAAGGCGGCGGCCGAGGAGCCCGGCCCGTTCTTGCTGTAGGGCTGCATGTTGATGCTGACGGACTGGGGGTAGTTCTCCATGGCAGCCTGCGCCGGTGAGGACGAGCAGCGCGGGCACCCGGGCTACTTATAGGCCAGCAGAAGGGTTTGCCAGGGTGGGGCCACCCCACCTGACACCACGCAGGGCACCGGGGCAGGGCCCTGGGGGACGGGCTGTGGGGCGGGGGCCGAGGACCGGGCTGGGGGCAGAGCCACAGCCCCTGGTGTGGTCTGGGGGTGAGCGGAGGGGGGTGCCCATGGCGTGGGCGATGCCATGGGGTGGGCGATGCCACGGGGTGGGCGATGCCATGGGGCGGGCACCTCGCTTGTTCCTCTTTGCTTTTTGCCCTCTCGGGTTGATAAGCAATTTCTGCCCTGGGCGTGTCGGGCAGAGCTGTGGTGTTGGGGTTACTCCGTGACAATGGGGGCACGTGACATGGGGGGGGGGGCAGCAGGGAGATGCCATGGGTGGGGGGCAGCCGCCAGCCCCCCAAAACCCCCTCGCCAGCGGCAGCCCCCGCTGAGGGCTCCATGGGTTGGCACGGTTGGTTTCGAGGGCTTTCTCCACCCTTTGGTTGTGGCACCCACGACGAGGTGTCGCAGTGTGACAAGGTCTTGTGGCTGCAGAGAAAAGGGCTGACGGGTGGGAAAAGAAAGGAGAAAGCTTCGCGAAACCAGGGAGATAAAAACCACCTGAATCAAAACCCCCCAAGGCACAGAGCTGCAAACCACACGGGTTTGGGGCACAGCAGCCATCTCCAGCTCGGTGGCCAGCCCCTGGAGACCCAGCCCCGATATTTTTATGAGAAACGGGTTTTTCCCTGCTCAGGAGGAGTTTGTCCCAGGGGAAGGGCAAAGATGCTTGTCACCTCGTCACCTGCCCTTGCTGCCTCACGGGTTTTCCGGCTGTCCCCGTAACTGGGGTGCGGAGCTGAACGTCCCTGACGTCACCTGTCCCAAAGCCACAGGAAAGGGAAGATTAGGGTTTTTGCTTTTCCTTTTCCTCAGTTACTTCCTCGAGGTTAACGAGGTTCGTTAGGTCACGGTGATCATTGAGGAACCACCGTGGGAAGTTGGGAGGGGATGGGTGGAGGAGGGCGAGGGCTCGGCGGGGATGGGCGAGGGGATGGATGGAGGAGGGCGAGGGCTCGGTGGGGATGTCGGGGGGTCTTTGTGCTCCAGCCCTGGCGCCTGGTGCACAGCAGGAGTTTCAGGGATCTCCTTTCCCGCAACCCCCCGGGGTGAGCGGGATCGTGGCCGGTGTCCCCCGGACCCCAGCTCGGTGCCAGCCACCCCCTCGCCGGCGCTTCCATCTGCTCTCATTTGTTTGCCCTCGCTCCTGAGCAAACGAGACGCCAGAAAGCAGAGAGACAAAGTCCAACGCAGCCCACGGCTGCCAGCCGGGTGCCCCTGCCCGGCCCCGCTCGCACCCCAGCCCCGGGCAGGGGCTCGGCCCCGGGGATGCTCCCGAGCGGGGCCGGGCAGGGGTCCGGGGACACGGTGGGTGACAGCACCGGGGCGAGCACCGGCGGGGCGCAGGGAAGGGGGACGCCGGGGTGGCGGGGGGCTTTGTGGGCACAGAGGGAGGGGTCTGCCGGGGGGACGCGGGGTCTGTGGGACCCTCGGGCCGGGCTGAGCGAGGCTGGGGGCCGCCGCTCGCTCCCCGCTCGCTTCTGGCAGCGTGGCCAGGAGTTCAAGGGCTCGGTGGCCGCTTGCCAACAGCCGGGAGCGATTGCTGTAAGAGCACGAACAGGCTGTTCTCGTCCCCGGAGCACCCCTGCCCTGCCCCTCCCCGCTGCGGGGCCGCAGCCCCCCGGCACCGTGGGTTACCCAGAGAAAGGGCTTTGCTCACCCCGCTTTCACAGCCCCATCCAGCTCCCTCCCAGCACCAGCCCGGACCCAGCACGAGGGGCATCCCCATGCCAAGGCCCCCAGCTCCCCTGTGGGGACACCCGGGAGGGTGCTGGGGTGGTGCAGAGGGCGGGGGGCTGCTTCCCCCTCTCTGACTCCATCCTGCTCCCTACTGGGACCCCGCTGGCGGGTTTTGGGCTGCGGAGCATCCCCGGGGAGACGGGGGGCAGAGCTCCCGGGGGTGCACGGTGAGCCCACAGCCCCGTGCCAGCCCACGTGGGCACCAAGACATCAAAAACCCCGCGGGGCAGCGGCGTGGGGCGAGGGATTTGGGCAGAACAAGGTTGGATCCTGCTTCTGCCAGGGCTGCGGGGAAGGGAGGAGGATGGAGCGTGCGGGTGCGATGGGTGCAGCCCCCAGCCCCTTGTGCCAAGAGCCCGGGGGGTCGGGGCGATGTTTTCGAGCAGGGTTTGCTGCCCCCCCGAAGGCTCCTCGACCCCGCAGCTGGACGGGGATGTTTGATGCAGCATCGTGCCCGCAGGCAGCCCTGGTCGGCCGCAGCACGAGCGTGTTTGCTCTTACGGGAAGCAGCGGAGGAATAAATGATTCACCAGCAGGTCCGTGCCAGGGATCCTGCAACAAATAACCGTTGTGTTTTGCGGGCGGGATTTCTGACATCTTACTCATGAGCGGTTTCTTGGCAGGAGCCGGATGTTCTTGGGGAGAGGAAAGAAAAAAAAAAAAGAAAAAAAAAAGCTTTTTTCCCATCCTTGCGGGGCCCCAGCCCCGAGGACCCGAGTGCCGAGGGCGAGGAGTGGAGCGGGGAGAGGGGAAGCCGGGCCAGCGGCGTACCTGAAGCTCTGCCAGATGGGCTTGGGCCAGCGTTTCTCGCGGGGTCTTGCCCGGGTCACTCCGGACACCGCGGCTGGATGCTGACAAGCTTTGGAGGGGGGCTCGGGGGCTCACCCCACAAGCAGCCCTGCCTCGACGGCGTCCCCATGGCCCGGGGTCCCACCGCCCGGGGCTGAGCTGCAGGAGGCGGTTTGGGACGGAGCCCACCGCCCACGGCTTCCCCTCTCCCAGCCCCGCTGCCCCACACGGCTGCACCGTCCTGTTCCAGCTCATCTGGCCCAAGCCCTTTGCACAGCCCCCCCCCACCCCAAAATCAAGCTCGCTCTCAGCTCCGCTTGCTCCTACCCCCTCCCGAGGGTCAGTGAGGATGGGGGGGCTCCTGGTGACACCCCAACAAAGACGAGGTGCCACCCACATCTTGGCATCCCGTACGGGTGCCTCTTCACCACGAGCACCCGGGTTCACCGAGCCTGGTGCCCCCTCGAGCATCATCTCGTGCCGAGGGACGAGACCCCCGACCAGGCGCGTCCCCAGGGTGGACCCCGAACCACCCCCCTGCCCAAATGAAACCGAGCTGGGGCAAAAGTGAAAGAAACCTTTATTTGGTTGGGGTTTTCTCCGAACGAGGCACTTAGGATTATTCTTAAAGGCACTTGGGGCTACAAAGGCAGAGCGAAGCGGCAAGCAGCAGAGCACGCTCTTCCCCTTCGCTACGGGCAGGTTTTGGGGGCTCAGCGCCTGCCAGAGGAGAGGGGTCTCCTGGCACCTCCAGGGGGGCCAACGAGGGCTCTGGGGGGCTGCGAGCAGCAAGGAAAGCAAGACAGGACCCCAGCGGGCTCCAGGAGGCTGCGTGGAGGGCAACCCCCTGCTCTGAGGGGCGACGGGGCTCGTGGCAGAGGTCGGGGGGCTAAGTGGGGCCGCCGAAGGGGTGATACTCCTGCTGGCGGTTGAAGAAGTTCATGGCGGTGATGGTGCCGGTGGCGAGCAGGGCGATGAGGAGGATGACGAGGAAGACGTTGAAGAGCAGGGCAGCGATGTTCAGGTACTTGGCGGTGGAGCCGTAGCTGAGCGCCCCGCTGTAGTCGCCGAGGACTTTGCGGTCCCTGGACTGGGGGGAGGTGGAGGGCAGAGTCAGTGGGGTTGGGGGGAGCCAGCGGAGGGGGACGCCACGCTGGGCTGAGCCCCCCCAAACACCAGGAGTACCCTGGGGTGCCAGCTGCCCCCTGCCCCAGAGCCCTGCCTTCTCCAGAGCCTCCAGCCAGGGGCCAGGGGTCCATGGAGTGGGGGCTTCGTGGGGTCCACTGGGCACCCTCGGGTTTGGGGTCTGTGAGGTCCATGGTGCTACCTGGGCTTGGGGGCTCTGTGGGGTCCATGGGGGCTCTGTGGGGTCCACAGGACTCCCCTATGTTGGGGTCTCTATGGGGCCATGGGTCTCCCTGGGCTTGGAGGCTCCGTGGGCTCTACGGGGGCTCTGTGGGCTCCATGGGGGCTCTGTAGGGTCCATGGGCACCCCAGGGTTGGGGCTCTGTGGGGTCCATGGTGATACCTGGGCTTGGGGGCTCTGTGGAGTCCATGGGGGCTCTGTGGGGTCCACGGGGGCTCTGTGGGGTCCGCAGGACTCCCCGACGTTGGGGTCTCCATGGGGCCACAGGTCTCCCTGGGCTTGGGGGCTCCATAAGTTCCATGGGGGCTCCGTAGGGTGCTTTGGGCACCCCAGGGTTGGGGTCTCTATGGGGCCACGGGTCTCCCCGGGCCCGGGGGCTCCGCCGTGTCCCCGGGCCGCCCCGCGCAGGGTCCCCCCGCCGCCCCCCGGTCCCCCCCACCTTCACGGAGAAGACCAGCGCCAGGAAGCCGAGGCAGCAGACGTTGCCGTAGAGCGCCGTGCCCAGGGACCAGGCGAGGTGGTCGCGGGGGGGCGGCGGCGGCGGCGGCTCCACCGGCACCACGACGCTCCGCGGGAGCCCCTCC
Source organism: Nyctibius grandis (assembly GCF_013368605.1). Lineage (NCBI taxonomy): Eukaryota > Metazoa > Chordata > Aves > Nyctibiiformes > Nyctibiidae > Nyctibius > Nyctibius grandis. Next base: position 267,819 of record NC_090661.1, read on the forward strand.
ATGTCCAGCCCCTCCACCAGCGGCTCGTAGGGCGGCAGCGCCGGCCCCGCCGACAGCGACCGCTCCATCGCGGCGGGCCGGGGCCGGGGCCGGGGCTGCGGGGGCGGCGTCGGGGGGGGGCGGGCGCCCGCCGCCGGTTTCGTTTCCCGAAGGGGCGGACGGGGCGGGCCGGGGCTGCGGGAGCGGACACCCCTTTGCGGGAGAGCCCCCGCCTGCCCCCTCCGCCCGCTCCGCCTTTGGTCCCCTCCTGCCTTGTCCCTTCTTCGCCCCCTCTTTCTTTGCCCCCTTCTTCATCCCCTTCTTTCTTTGCCCCCTTCTTCTTCTCCTTCTTGCCTTGTCCACTTCTTCGCCCCCTTCTTTGCTTTTTCTTTAGTCCCTTCTTTGCGCCCTTGTTTCCCTCTTCTTTCTTTACCCCATCCTTTCCCCCTTCTTTCTTTGCCCCCTCCTTTGTCCCCTTCTTTACCCTTTATTTGCCCCCTTCTTTCTTTGCCTCCTTTTTCATCCCCTTCTTCATCCCCTTCTTCATCGCCTTCTTTCCTTGTCCCCTTCTTTGCCCACTTCTTTACCCCTTCCTTTGCCCCCTTTCTCTTTGCCCCCTTCTTTCTTTGCCTCCTTCTTCATCCCTTTCTTTGTCCCTTTCTTGCCTTGTCCACTTCTTTACCCCTTTCTTTGTTTTCTTTTTCTTTATTCCCTTTTTTGCCCCCTTGTTTTCCCTTTCTTTCTTTACCCCATCCTTTCCTACTTCTTTCTTTGCCCCCTCTTTCCTTGTCCCCTTCTTTATCCCCTTTTTCTTTGCCCCCTTTTTCCTTGCCCCCTTCTTTCCTTGCCCCTTTCTCTATCCCCTTCCAGCGTGGCCACCTGGGGTTCACCGTGAGCATTTTGGGGTGCTTGGCGAAGAAGCCCTAACTAAGGTCCCTCATTAGGGGAGCCTGACCGGCGCTGGGAGCCACCTGCCCTCCCCGCTCTCGGCCCCACGCCCCAGCTCCCCGCTGCCAGCGGGTTTTCGGTGCAAGCAGTTGATGGGACACAACTTCACAGCCCCCGAAGTTTCTCTCTCCATCGAGGGGAAGGGCTCTTGGCAGCAGCAGCCCTGGCCGGGGTTATCGTCCCTTTGGCACGGCGCAGACCGCCACTCCCTCGGGTTTTTGGAGGGGGGCTCTTCCCGGAAACCTCGTCGAGGCCGGGCCGAGCGCTGCTGGCGGGGGAGGCAGGGTGGCGTGCGAAGGGCCCGGGCTCAGCCCGCCTGTGAAATCCCCGAAATCCCGCTGCTGGGGGGAGAGCGGCTCCGGGCAGCGCCGGGACGGGCTGAGGCTGGCTGCGGGCTTGTCCCCGCCGGCTCTGCCACCTCTCAGGTAGCCCTTCAAGCAGCCAGGGACCAGCCCCGCTCTTGTGGAGGGACCCGAGCCCGGCTCTGACTCTGTCCCCCACAAATACGGGGTGAGGCGGGGAGGTGCCACTTGTTGGGGACATCGTTTGGGACCCGTGACGAGCCCCATGCCAGCTCCCTGCCACCCCTGAGGGCACCATCCCCCTGACAAAAATTCCCCTCCCCAACTATTACACCACTCAGTCTTTACAGGATGACAGCGTGCTTGTTAATACGTCTTAATTCACATTATACACTGTAATATAAGGAGGTAATAAAATTTTACTGGCAACTCTTGGGTTGTTCAAGCTGAAATAAAACAAACTCAAGGACAGCCTGGCCCGGGAAATGTGGACTTTGCTTCTCAGAAGCTTCAAGCTGTCCATGGGGACGGAGGACACCCCGGGACCACGCCGGCACCCCAGCCCCGCTGACACATCGTGAGAACCCTCCGGCATCGCCCGGCGTCACAGGATCGGGCCCCGGGAGCGTGGGTGCTCGTGGTGAGTCAACCTGCACCCGAGGGACTGAAGGGGACGGGAGCGCTCTGTGACGCCACGTTCGGGGTGCCCGCGTGGGCCGGGACTCCTGACGTAGAGGAATATTTGCTCTCGTAATTCCGTACGTCGCGTCCCAGCCTCTCGCCTCCGTCAGCATGGGCTAGTCAGGGATTTTTTGGGCCATCCCACCGCCGTTCCCAAACCTCCCAGGTCCCCATAAGGCCGCTGGTGGGGTGGGGAGAGGCCAGTGGTCCCCAGCCGAAGGCTGTGCCAACAGCCGTGCCCCAGCCCGCTGCCTCCTGCTCACCTCGCTGGAGAGGTGCAAAAATGGGGGGAATAACGGATTAATTCCCTTCCACGTCCCTGTGCAGAGACCCCCTTCGTCCCGGCCTCCTCCTCCTCCTCCTCCCGGCTGGGGCAGCCCCGCGAGCCCCCGCAGCGCCCGCTGTGCCTTCGCTTCCTAACGAGGACCGAGCCTCCTGCTCATCCCCTTTCCCTGCCTGTTTGTCTAAATTGGGCTTAATTATGAGCTAATTAACCTTCCACGTCCGTAAGGGAGCTGAGCGCAGGGAAATGCAAACCGGAGCGCTGGTGCCCTCTAGTTTTCCCAGCTGTGAATGGATTTTTTTTTTTCTCTAATAACTAATTTCTTGCGTGTTTCTGTCCCAGCCCCAAGCTGCAGCAAGGAGGAGCTGCTGCCTCAGCTTGTGGAGCAGGAGAAGAGGAAAAAAAGCATCCGATGTTTTCGCTACTGCGCTGTGGAGGGAAAAACCAGCCGGTGCAGCGGTGAAGTGAGTTGTGTCCGGCCTCAGCCTGGCTGAGCACAGGCGGCCCGGGGGGCGCAGGGCCGTGGCCCCGAGGAGCAGCCCATGGTCCGTAACCCTCGGGCGGGGAGGCCTTGGTCGCCATCAGCATAATTAAGTCTGATTGTTAATTACTGTTAGGCTTTGCGCAGGGCAAGCTGTAGCCCTCGCGCTTCCAGACGGCCCCGCCGGCAGAAGCGGCCTCAGCCCCGGGGGGTCTCAGCCCCTATGGGACCCCTACCCCCAGCGAGGGGGATCCTGGGGGTCCCAGCCCCTGCCCCTATGGGACCCCTGCCCCCAGCGAGGGGGATCCTGGGGGTCCCAGCCCCTATGGGACCCCTACCCCCAGTGAGGGGGATCCTGGGGGTCCCAGCCCCTATGGGACCCCTGCACCCAGCGAGGGGTGATCCGGGGGGTCCCAGCCCTTGAGGGACCCCTGCACCCAGCGAGGGGGATCCCGGGGGTCCCTGAACCCAGCGAGGGGTTATCCGGGGGGGTCCCAGCCCCTGCCCCTATGGGATCCCTGCACCCAGCGAGGGGATCCTGGGGGTCCCAGCCCCTATGGGACCCCTGCACCCAGCGAGGGGGACCCGGGGTCCCAGCCCCTGCCCCCATGGGACCCCTGCCCCCAGCGAGGGGGATCCTGGGGGTCCCAGCCCCTGCCCCTATGGGACCCCTGCACCCAGCGAGGGGTGATCCTGGGGGTCCCAGCCCCTATGGGACCCCTGCCCCCAGCGAGGGGGACCCGGGGGTCCCAGCCCCTATGGGACCCCTGCACCCAGCGAGGGGGATCCTGGGGGTCCCAGCCCCTATGGGACCCCTGCACCCAGCGAGGGGGAACCCGGAGGTCCCTGAACCCAGCGAGGGGTTATCCGGGGGGTCCCAGCCCCTGCCCCTATGGGACCCCTGCCCCCAGCGAGGGGGATCCTGGGGGTCCCAGCCCCTATGAGGTCCCTGAACCCAGCGAGGGGTTATCCGGGGGGTCCCAGCCCCTGCCCCTATGGGACCCCTGCCCCCAGCGAGGGGGATCCTGGGGGTCCCAGCCCCTATGGGATCCCTGAACCCAGCGAGGGGGATCCTGGGGGTCCCAGCCCCTGCCCCTATGGGATCCCTGCACCCAGCGAGGGGGATCCTGGGGGTCCCAGCCCCTATGGGACCCCTGCCCCCAGCGAGGGGATCCTGGGGGTCCCAGCCCCTATGGGACCCCTGCCCCCAGCGAGGGGGATCCTGGGGGTCCCAGCCCCTATGGGACCTCTGCACCCAGCGAGGGGGAACCCGGGGGTCCCTGAACCCAGCGAGGGGTTATCCGGGGGGTCCCAGCCCCTGCCCCTATGGGATCCCTGCCTCCAGCGAGGGGGATCCCGGGGGTCCCAGCCCCTATGGGACCCCTGCACCCAGCGAGGGGGACCCGGGGGTCCCAGCCCCTGCCCCTATGGGATCCCTGCCCCCAGCGAGGGGACCCCGGGGGTCCCAGCCCCTGCCCCTATGGGACCCCTGCACCCAGTGAGGGGGATCCTGGGGGTCCCAGCCCCTGCGGGACCCCTGTCCCCAGCGAGGGGGATCCTGGGGGTCCCTCTCACCGGGGCGGGGGGATCCCGCCCCCCCGCGGGCCCGGCCGGGCCCCGCAGACCCCTGCCGCGGCCGCGCGGGAACGTACCATCCCCACCGCGGGGGGGGAAGGGTCGGGGGGCGGCCCCGCCGAGGCCACGTCACCCGTCCCGCCGGCCCCGCCTGGCCCCGCGGCACGCACAGCCCTTCACCTTCTGGCCCGCCGCCGCCCTGCTCTCCCGCCGCGCAGGGACAGGGACGGGAACAGGGGCACGGTCACCCCCCGCCCCGCGCCCCGCATGGCCTCGCCCGCGGCGCCTCGCAGGGATGCCGGCTCGTTGGCGTGGAGACGCGCGGCGCCTCCGCGGGCCCCGCCCCCGCTGGGCGCCCATTGGCGGCGGGCCCGCGCTCGGCGTTCCGCGATTGGCGGGCGGCGCCGTCGCTCGGGCTGAGGGGGCGTGGCGTCCGCAGCCTTCCCCCCCCGCCCCGCCGCGGCCCCGCTCATTCATTCCCCACCCGCCGGTGCCGGCGCCACGGGGCGGCGGCGGCGGGGGCGATGGCGACGCACCGGGCGGCCGGGGGGCACCGCGCCGAGCCGCGCCGCCGCCCCGCTGCCCTCGCAGCCGGCCCGTAACGAGGGGGCTGCGCTGGGCCGGGCGGGCGGGGGGCCCGATGGGCCGGGGCTAGGCCGGCGGCGGCGGCGGGGGCGATGCGGGCGGCAGGATGCCGCGGCTCCCGGTGAAGAAGCTCCGGAAGCAGCTGAAGCTGCTGCTGCTGCTGGTGCTGCTCACCTTCGCCGTCTGGTTCACCTACCTCCACATCAGCCTGGTGCGCCAGGGCCGCGCCCTGCGCCTCCCCTTCGCCTACGGCAGAGGTAACGGGGAGGCGGGCGACCCCCCCCTCCAACGGGGGGCAGCAGCGGGGGTCCCCCCCCGACACCCATCACCCCTCGGTGCGAGGCCTCGGTGGGTTTGGGGTCCCCCCCCAAAGGTCGTGGGTGCCCCCCTCCACGCCGGCCTTCCAGAGCATCCCCCCGGCTCCGCGGACCCCCGGCACCCGCAGGGGTGGGCTCTACCCTCGCCCGCCTCGGTGGGTGCTCGGGGGGGCTACGTGGAATATTTGCAGGGTGAAACTTGAGCTGTAACGTTTCTGGTCGGTCTGAACTCGCTTAGCGGTTTTTGTCCTAAAAAAATCGGAAAGAAATGGGGCTTTGTGCTTATTTAGGCAAGAAACGGCCTTCCCGAGCGGTCGGAGCGGGGCTGGAGGGTGCTGAAGCCTCTCGGCTGTCGAACCCAAAGTTTCCGACCGTAGCAGCAGGATGATCCTGCAAATTTTTGGGCCTTACGGGGAAATGGGGATAATGCTAATGGGAGAAGCAGGAAATGAGGCTGCTCGTGCATCGCCTCACAGGAGGGCTCGAGGAGGCTGCGCTGCTCCTTTGCTTTCCTCCGCTCCAGGGCCCTGCTGGATGGGAAAGCCACGAGTTACAGGAGTCTGAGCGAAGCGGCTGCCCCCGCAGCTGTCCTGGGGTTAAGGAGGGCCAAGTCCGTCCCCTTTGGGGACCGACAGCCTCGGGCAGGGGGGACATGGCGCAGGGTCGCCAGCCCTGCGGATGGCTGGCCCTGAAAACCACAGATCGGGGCCCTGGGGGTGTTGGGGTGCAGTGGGGCGAGGGTGAGACAAGGTTTTGCTCCGGGGAGGATGCAGAGTGATGTCGGTGCCTGCCCTTGGGTGTGTGTTTGGGTGCAGATCCCGGTGGGTGCCTGCTCCTGCTCTCCCCACCTCCTCCCTCCATGCCCTGTGTCCCAGCGGTGGACGGGGACGGCGCTGGGATCGTGGCTTGGGAGGTGCTGGGTGAGGACCACGCTCCAGCAGCGTTTGCTGCTGCTCTGGCGATGGGGTTTGGGAGTGCGGGCATCCCTGGCTGGGGCATGGCAAGGTGGGTGCTGCCCCAGGGGCAGCTGGACCTCGCCTGGGCTGGGTCGTGCCCCTCTCGCTGCCTGGGACTGGGCTCCGGGGAGATGCTGCTCCTTCTCCTTGCACAGGGGTTTCCCACCCGGTGCCCAAAGCCTGGTGATGGAGAGGGGCTGGGTGGAGGCTGGGGAAGGGACTGGGTCGCATGTAGATGGACCCTAGTCCTGCTGCTGCAACCCAGCAGAGAGCCAGAGCGGGAGAAGCCAGGGAGCTGTTTGAGTTGGAAAAATATTGAATGGCATCAAAAAAAAAAAAAAAAAGGAATAAAAACTATATCTGAGCGGAAAAAAAAAATATATTCAAGGAAAAGCTTGTGGGGAGAGTTGGGGGGATGAGGGAAGGGTTTGGGGCTGTGCTGGAGGGGGCTATGTCCCTGATAAAAAACACCAAACCCATTCCTACCTTCCTCAAGTAGATAATTACCCTTCTCTGCCTAATTGAACACACAGATTCCTCGTCTGAGATAACGAGGCCATTACGGTGTTCTCCCAGCTGGAAATGGCTCCGAGTCAATGGGGTGGAAGTGCTGGTGTGCCAGGTGGGGAGGGAGAGAAAGATGAAAGAAAAGGAAAAAGGGACAAAAAATGACACCCCCTCGGCGCGGGGTCCTGGGGAAGGCTGGGCCCGTCCCTGCTGCCGGAGGGGAGGTGTGGGGCTGGGGATGGGGGGGGGTCAGTGTCACCGGGAGCATTCCTCCAGCCCTGCAGCCCTCACTGCCCTGGGCTCCTGGCCCTGCTCCTTGGTGCCCGCTGCCCTCAATGGGCCCTTTGTCCCCGGCGAAGGGAAAAGGGGACGGACAGACGGACAGACAAGTGAGCCCTGTCCTTTGGCTGGCGGGGCTGAGAGCGTCTCAGGGCTCTTTGGCAGGTGATGGGGGAGAAGTATGGGAAGAACTTGGCATAAAGACAGTGTTGGCATTGGCAAAGAAGTGGTTTTGGCCTCTTCTCCCAGGCAACCAGCGACAGGACAAGAGGACACAGCCTCAAGCTTGGCCAGGGGAGGGTCAGGTTGGCCATTAGGAAGCATTTCTTCTCAGCAAGGGTCATTAGCCATTGGAAGGGGCTGCCCAGGGAGGTGGTGGAGTCACCATCTCTGGAGGGGTTGAAGAAAAGCCTGGACATGGCACTTAGTGCCCTGGTCTAGTTGCCATGGTGGTGTCAGGGCAATGGTTGGGCTCGATGATCCCAGAGGGCTCTGCCAACCTCATTGATTCTGTGAAACTCTTTCCCCACCCCACGCACGGGCTGTTCCCGAGCACTGGGAGCGCTTTGCGGGGGTGTTTGGGGAGCTTTCCCCTCCCCAGCCCCGCTGTGCATCTCCACTCTACCCCGTGCCCGCGCCGTGCCACCGCTGGCAGGTGAGTGGTGAACGCCACGGGCTGGCTGCGGGGATGTTTTTAGGGTGAAATGAATTCTGCTCAATCCCTGGCACATCACAGGCTACAAGGAGCCTGCTCCAGAGCCTGTGTCCCAGGAGGAGAAATCTTTGTGCCGGGGGCTGTGAGTGAGCATCGTCCCCGTTGGGATGGGCAGGGTGGGGGGTCCTGCCAGAGCCGCTCTGGCTCGCGTTGGAGCTGGTGCAGAGTGGGCAGCACCGGGTTTTTGTGGCGGTGGGAGGGGGTTTGCCATCTTGGCTCCTCGCTGGCTCGTTATAATCGCTTACAGCTCGTCAGGAGGGTCGGTGGAGGGATGCTCGTGCAGGGATTGCAGGGGCAGGGATGGTGTGCCAGCGGGACGTGGCTCCTGCCCAGGGGTGAGTGGCTCCATGTCTGCTCTGGAGCATCAGCGTGGTGGGAAAGACGATGGGAATAACGCTGGGAGCGTGCCCAGGATCACACCCAGTTGGTGTGTGGTGCCCTTTGGGGTCTGTTTTGGGGGGGAAAGAGAGAGAAGAAGGGTCAGTGGGTCTGCAGCTGGTGCTGCTGGAGGCTTCTCCCCGAGGAAGGAGGCTCACCCTGCAGCCCCGAGGGCTCAGTGTTGGTCACCAGGACACAGCCTGGAGCCAAGTGGGGCTGGACCCGTGTCCGTGGGAGGGTGCCGGGGGGTCCCGGGCGGTGCTGCCTCCTCCTCCGGTGCCGTGCCCACCGCCAAGCCGATGCCCTTCGTCCCCGGAGGGTCCTCGTGTGCCGCCCCGGGGTGTTGATCCTCGTGTGGGGTGCAGCCAGCTGGAGCCAGGCAGAGCGCACCGAGGCACTGCCCCACCGCCGTCCCGTGGGGTGGGTGCGTGGGGGTGGGAGCAGGGCGAGCGGACGGCCGTGGGGGGAGCCTGGAGGGGGGAGCGTGAGCGAGGGGCGTCTCTGACCGCGTCTGGAGAGGGTCCAGAAAGCTGCAGGAGAGATCCCAGCTCCGAGACCCGAGCGAAGAAAGGGGCAGTGTTCGGGGCGAGGAGGAGGAGGTGGGGAGGCAGGGTGGCTGCTGAAAGGCCCCTCTGTGCCCGTCCCCCAGCCCGTTGGGTGCCGTGTGTCCCGGGGGGGATGCCGGGGGGCAGCCGGGCTGGGCATGGCCCACAGGCAGTGCCAGAGGGGCTGGGAGGATGCGCAGGAGGACCCCCAAACCCTCCTTCCTCCCAGTGCTGCTTCTCCCTCCTCTTCTTGTACCCCCAACCTGCTCCTCTCTCGCAGGGGTGAGATTCACACCAAAGGGGCTCGATTCTGGGCAGCAGAGACCCGTGGGGGGGGTTTGTCCGTCCTGAGGACAGGGCTTGCAGCGTGGCCCCCCCAGCCCGCATCCCAAACGGGCACCGAGCCTCCATGTCCCGTGGGAGACGGGTTCACCTCCTCCACCCCCTCCTTATCTCCAGCGCCGGTGCTGGCAGGAGCATCCCTGGGAGCGTGGGGGGGTCTGGAGCAGAGGAGAGGGGGGTGCTGTACCCGGCCCCGCTGCCCATCACCCTCCTCGGGGTGGCGGGGGCGAGGATGGGCGAGGGAGGAGGGTGGCTGGAGGGGGCTGGGAGCAGCAGAAGGGGCTTTCGAGCTGGGTTTCCTGTCCCTGTGCCATTTGTGCTGCCATCTCCAAGGAGACGCCGGCTGTGCCACCGCTGGAATGCTAATGGCAGGGGGCGGGGGGCTGCGGGGCACCCCCAGCCCCTCCTTGGCCGGGCCGCGGGGTCCGAACCCCCCCCGGCAGCTCCCACCGAGGCTGTTTCACCGTAGGGGGTAGGAGCCCCCCAGGACTCGCTGTTGGGGGGAGCGGAGGGGCAGGGGGACATCGTGCCATACCCTGGGGAGGGTCTCGGTGCTCACGGCGGGGGGACAGAGCTGTGCCACTGCTCCCCACGGAGCTCCCCCTTAGCGCCATGTGGGTTTGGGGGGGACCTGTGACCCAGAGCCCCCCGCCATCATCCCCCTGGGACCCCCGGCGATGGCATCCCCGTGCAGTGGTGTTGGGATGGGGGGGGTCTCACTCCTTTGCCCCCCGTGCAGATGGCGAGAGGCCGGGGGAGGCGGGTGAGCCCGGCAGGCGGCCGGCGGCAGCCCGGGCATCGGCACGGCGGGGCAGAGCCGAGGAGTCCAGCGAGAGCCGCGAGGAGGAGCCCGGGGTAACGGGGGGTCTAAAGGGGGTAACGGGGCATCTAACGGGGGTTGGGAGGGTGGTCGGTGGGGAGGGACCCAGGGGGGTCGCTGGGCCACGTCCCCTGCCCAAGCAGGGTGCTCCAGGGCTGGTCCAGCCGAGCAGAGCCAGGGATGGAGAGGGCAGAGCCTCTGGTTCTGCTCGGCAGCCCTCGGGGGGGTAAAAAAGCCCTGATACCCCACGGAAACTTCTAGTGCTGCCCCGTGTGCCTGTCGCTGAGCTGCTCTGCGAAGGCTCCAGCATCGCTTCCCTGCCACCCCCCTCTCATGGAGCTGTCGGTGGGGACAAAGCTACCTCCTGCCGTGTCCCCTGCTCCTCCTCGCTGCCCTCCGCGTGTCTGTCCCGGGCTGGGGAGCCCCAGGCTGGACCCCCCCCCCAGTGATGCCTTCTGAGGCACCGCTCCCTCCTCCGGGGCTCCGGGGAGGTCGTTTAGGCAGTTTGCTAATTGCTCCCTCGGCGCTGTGTGTCCCTTGTCCATGTGAGGGGGTTCTGGGCTTGGAGCTGGGCTCTGCCTTCGGGGTGGCACGGTCCCCCCTGCCCCGCTGAGGCCATGGGGACGATGGCTCTGAGTCCTCCCGGGGCAGGTGTCAGGGCCCCCCGTGCCCCCCTTGGTCCCATCCCCGGGGAGGGCTGATGCCGAGTGTGACGAGGGGCTGTGACCCCGGGCAGGTCCCCGTGTCACAGGCACAGCCCCCATCGCCCCAGCAAGGGCCGGGTTGGGGGTCGCCCTTCCCCACGTGCCAGCTGGCCCCTCACCCCAGGGGATGCTCTGGGGGGGCTCCCCAAGTGCCCGCTCTCCCTCGCCACCCGGGGCCTTTCTGGCAAGCCGGGGGCAGGCAGGTGCTCACCGGATCCCCCCTAAATCCCACGACCCAAGTGATGGCATTAACCTGGTCCCCTCTGAAGGAGGAGGGGGAGCAGAGCAGCATCCCGCTTCCTCCTGCCTTGGTTTGGCAGTGCTCGACCTCCAAACTGAGGTGTGTAGGTGTAGGGACACCTCCCAAAGCGTGGCCGGGCTGGCCCTGACCCCCCCATCTCTCATCTCCTTTCTGTCTCCTCGCAGAGCGACGGGCAGGACTGGGACGGCTGGTTTTCCAGAGGCCAACGCTCCGAGCGAGCCGCCACGCGCCCCAAACTCAACCTGACCAGGGAGGCTTTGCCCTGGAGCGAGGAGGTAAGCGGGCAGGGGGCAGCCAAGGGGGTGCAGGAGGAGGAGGAGGAGGAGGAGGTAGAGGTACCCCCAGCCCCTCGTTGGGGAGCCTGCAGCCCCCCAGCATCCCAGGCTCCAAAGCCACCTCCAGCCCTCCTCCTCCCTGCTCTCCATCACCCTCCCTCCTCCCGCAGTACAAAGGGAAGGCCAACCTGCACGTGTTCGAGGACTGGTGCGGGGGGGCCGTGAGGCACCTGAGGAAGAACCTCCACTTTCCCCTCTTCCCCCACGTGAGTCCTGGTGGCAGTGGGTCGGAGGGAGGGTCTGCTCATCCCTCCCTGTGGGCTGGGGCCTCCAGACCTTTGCTTGGCTTGGGGCAGGTAATTCCCAGCAGAGCAGGGATGGAGGGAGGGGGTGGCTGGTGATGGGACCTCCACGTCCCCGCTGGTGCCAGGGGCACGGGTGACAAGGAGGAGGTGGGCTGGGTGGGGTTGGTGCCAGGCGTGAGCTTCGTGCCCGTGTGTCCCCCCCCCAGACCCGCACCACGGTGAGGAAGCTGGCCGTGTCGCCCAAGTGGAAGAACTACGGGCTGAGGATTTTTGGCTACATCCACCCCTTCAAGGATGGTGAGCGATGGAGCTCGGCCTCTCCTCCCCCTGCAGCGACGCGGGGACGCTGCCTCCTTCCCCCCGGCTGGGGCCACCCGGGGACAGACAGGCTCCTATGGCCGGTCCCCCAGCGCCTGGCTCCCAGGGGCTTCCCTTTGCTCCCACAGGGGACTTCCAGTTCTCCGTGGCCTCCGACGACAACTCGGAGTTCTGGCTCAGCTCCGACGACAGCCCCTCCAACTCCCGGCTGGCCGCCTCCGTGGGCAAGGTGAGGGGATCCCTGGCACTCAATTAACGAGGTTTTGCGCCCACGGGCTCTCTTAAACCACCACAAATGGCTCCTACAAGCTCCTTCTCTGCTGCAGCCACATCTGGGGTCCGTGGGACTCTCCCCGGGGCAGCTTTCCTGCTCCTTTGCCCCTGAGGCTGTTTCAGCCTGGTCCCGCCTCTGCCCCTGGCCAGGCCTGGTCTGGCTGCTGAAGGACCATCTGCCCCTTGGTCCCATCCTAGTTGTGGCTACCAAAGACCAGCTTATGTCCCAGAACAGGAGATTTAAGGTTTGCTCCTGGGTTTTCTTGGCGTTAACTCCTATAACTGGAAAGCCCGTGGTCCGTCATCGCACCCAGGCGTGTTTGGGATCATTTTTGGCTGGTGACAGTTCTTGTGGCAGGAATGCCACCAGCTGGGGACAAGGCAGCCCTGGGATGGAGCTCCTGGGATGTCCCCCTGCCTGGAGAGCCTGTCTGCAGCGGGGTGTAGTGCCCGATGGAGGTGGAGGGGAGGTTCTCTCAGCCCGGGGAGGGTCTGGGCCCGTGGTGTCCCCGCTGCTCTCACACCCTGCTCCTTCCTCCCCAGCTGGGCACCGAGTGGACGGCGCCGGGAGAGTTCACCAAGTTCAGCTCACAGGTCTCCAAGCCTCTACGGTACGTGTGTCCCTGCTCCCGCTGCCCCTCCCGGGTCGATGGGGTCAGGAGACGGAGCTGCTGTCCCCGTGCCCCGGGGAGGTTTAGCCACACGTGAGCAGGACAGGGAGGGTTTCCGAGGCGGCTGCCCTCGCCGGGGAGCTCCCGTGGCAGCGGGCTCAGCAGCGATTCCTGATGCGCTTCTCCCCCTCTCAAACAGCCTCATGTCCTCCCGGCGCTACTACTTCGAGCTGCTCCACAAACAGGACGACCGAGGCTCCGACCACGTGGAAGTTGGTGTGAGTAGCTGCCCCCACGCCGAGGCTTGTCCTGCTGCCAGCCCGTGCTGGGGGAATCCTGATCAGCATTAAAACGCTTTATCCTGGAGCAAAGCCAGGATTTCCCCCTCCCGTGGCAGAGGGGACGAGCCGGTGTCGCTCTGAGGGAGCTGGGGCTCGTGTCCCCATCTCCTGGGCTGTTCCCCAAGGGCTGGCAGAGGGGAAGGGCCCTGTGGGCTCTCGGGGGAGCCCCTTGCCCTGGGCAGGGGGAGCCTGGGCCATGGGGGAGCAGGGTGGCAGGTCCCAGGACGCTGCCTTGCCTCCGGGCTCAGCAGAGGGGAGGTGGCCGAGGGGACCGAGTGGGTCCCTGTTTTCTTTCCCCCCTCAGAGATTCTGTGAGTTTCAGACCTGGGCTGTGCAGCCCTGGAGTGTGTGTCGGGAGCTGCCTTTGGGAGGGGAAGATGTTGGCTCGTTAGCAAAGGTTTCCTTTCTCCCAAGCAGCCATTAATCACGGGAGGCAGACGGGTGCCAGCGAAGCGTCGGGGAGGCTCACAGCAGCCCTGCCTTCCTCGTCCTCCCGCAGCCTCCCCTCCCAGGGCTCCGGCCGACAGCATCTGCAGAGCTGCTGCGGAAAACAGAGGGGGGAGACGGCTTCTGCTGGGGGGAGGGAAGCCTTTGAGACGCTCAGAACAAAACAACAGCAGCAAAGCAGGACCCCGACACGTCTCTCCCCGCGGGTGTTTCAGGGCTTGTCTGGACAAAGGCTCCAGACGTGCTTTTAAAGTGCATGTGGCTGAGTGGGTGCAGGCAGCTGGGAGACCCTCTGCAGCCCCCCCGTGTGGGGCAGGACCGGGGCTGTGCTGCCCCGTGCCCCATCCCTCCTCTCCCCTGCTCCTCTCTGGCAGGGTCGGGGCTGGGAGCAGCGCAGGGAAGTGTCTGGGAGCTGAGGAGAGGGGAGGACCCACCCTGGGGTGCCTGGGGTCGGGCAGCTGCCTCCCCTGCCACCCTCCCCCTCATTCTCTGTCTCCTTTTATTTCTTCCCAGTGGCGTGTTTTCCTCCCCAGCTTGAAGTTCGAGGTGATCGACTCCTCCTACATCTCCCTGTACACAGGTAAGGGCCCCATGGGGTGCAGCGGGGGACAGACGGCACCAGGTCCTGGGGAATCAGGTCCTGGGGGCAGATCTCCCCTCTCCAACCCACCAGAGCTGCTGCTGGGTGCGAGGAGGGGGGTGAGGGGCTGCGGTGGGTGGGGGTGACGCTGTGACCTTCCTAAGAGTGGGGTGTGGTGGGGACACGGCACCGAAACGCAGCTCTCCTGGTGCTCCAGCCCCGTCCCTGAGCTCCGAGGAGCTGTCACACATGCAGGGATGGATGGCCAAGGTTTAATTAAATCTAGAGATCTTCTGCTTCCTGCCCCTTCCCTGGCAGCCAGAAAGGCCGTGATAGATGGGTCCTGCCCCGGCGCTCGATACGCAGGGGACCGGTCATCAGACATGCCCTGGGAGGTGTCGATGAGGCAGGAGGCAGCAGGCAGGGACTGGGCGGAGAGCAGGGATGCTGCTGGTGTTGGTACAGGTGCCCGGAGATGGATGTTGTGCAGATAAATTCCTCCCCTCACTGCTGCCCATCGGTGCCGGCTCCTCCCACGTCTCTTTCCTGCTTCCCAGCTCCGTGGGACCCCGGCAGCACCCTGGGACGAAGCCGTGTCACTCGTGGGGAGCCCAGCCAGTGGCAGAATGTCCTCCCTCCTTCCTTGGGGCTTCTCCAGGGGCTGCAGCCCACCCTCAGCCAGCTGCACGGGGGCATTTGGGGAGCCTCTCCCCGCCACAAGCAGAATTTGGGGCTCAGGACAGGGGGTCCTGCCCCCTTCGGGACCTGCCAGCTCCCCCGCAGCAGGCAGGGCTGCCTGGAGAGGAGCACCCGTGGGTGCTCGGGGCAGGAGCTCTGAGGTGACCCGAGCACCTGGGGAGGTCTGGGGGCTGGCTGGTAGCCACCCTCACCCCTGGAGAGGAGGCAAAACCAGCTCGTGTCGCCTTTACCCGCAGCTCCCCGGGGCAGAGCGGTTACAGTTTGATCCCTGTGTCCGTGGGGTTAAAGCCCTAGAGTGTTCCCACCCCTGGGCTGCCTGGCTGAGATCAGTGGTACCCTTGTCCTCTCGGTGCTCGTTAGCTGATGGCAGTAATCATTAGGCTGATTAGTCACGGGGTCTGCAATGTGTGAGAGGGCTGGAGGGTTTGCCCTCGTGCCAGCTCCTGGGAGCAGGAGGAGCCCCCAGGCGTCCGAGGGATGGAGGGTCGGGCAGTGCCACCTCGGAGGATGCTCCTGGGCCCCCGTCCTCACTGCCCACAGATGAGTCGGCCCTGAAGATGAACCACGTGGAGCACATCCCGCAGACCCTGGCCAGCCACAGCGGGAGCTACCTCTGGGAGGCCCAGCAGGACGAGCACGGGGCCGACATGCTCAAGTCTGACCCCAGGGACACCTTCTTCCTCAGTAAGTGGCTGGGACCGGACCCTCGCGCATCTCCGTGGGGTTTTGGGGGAGGGAAAAGGCAGGACCAGGCTGCCACAAGCACCCAGGGCACCCCTCCTGCCCATCCCCTGGGTGGAGGGCGTCTATGGGGGGCAAGCTGGGGTGGTTGGGGCTGCAGACTAGGAGGTGGGGTGGGCTGTGGGGTGGTAGGGCATGGCTTGGGGAGGTGGTGGAGTCACCATCTCTGGAGGGGTTTAAGGAAAGCCTGGACATGGCACTTAGTGCCCTGGTCTAGTTGCCATGGTGGTGTCAGGGCAATGGCTGGACTCGATGAGCCCAGAGGGCTCTTCCCACCTCATTGATGCTGTGCTTCCCCCCAGCCCCTGCGATCGAGGCCTCCCGAGTGGAGAACGTGCTGGTGCCCTGTGCCTACAGCCCCACCTACGTGGTGAAGGACTTCCCCATCGCCCGCTACCAGGGCCTCCAGTTTGTAAGTGGCTCCCCGTGATGGGGACGGGGTCCCACCCGTGTGGGAGATGTGGCAAGCAGAGCCCTCTGCCTCTGCCCTGGTTGGCATCCAGGAGAAAATGTCCCTCGCTGGAGGATCAGCCTGAGCTTCCCCAGCTTTGACCCGAAGGGGTTTGGGTTAAAAGCCCCATGGGGTGTTTGAGGTGCTGGGGGGCCACGCTGGTGGCCTCAGGTCCCCGGCTCCTAGCCCCGCTGGCCCCCGCTTCCTTGGCATGAGCCCCCTGTGCCGGGGTGACGGTGGCATGGTCCCCCCCAGGTCTACCTCTCGTTTGTGTACCCGAACGACTTCACGCGCCTCACTCACATGGAGACGGAGAACAAGTGCTTCTACAGGGAGTCCCCCCTCTACCTGGAGAAGTGAGTGTGGGGGGGGTGTGAAGGGGCTGCTGTCAGCAGGGGACGTGTCCCCAGGCTCTGTCCCCCCCAGGCTGGCCCCTTCCCCACCCCTGGGCACGCAGCAGCCTGCGAGCTGGCCACATGCCCGGGCTCGGGGGATCCCAGCTCCCCGCGGAGCCGGGGACGCTCCTCCCTCGCGTGCGTGCGAGCACGTCCCTGCGCCCACACCCCTCCCTTCTCTGCGGGACCTCGTCCTTCCTCTCTGTCTCCCAGGTTTGGCTTCTATAAGTACATGAAGATGGATGAGGAGGAGGAGGAGGATCCACGCCAGCGAGCGTTTCTCTTCCTCAGCCCAGACAGTGAGTCACGGCTCCCAGCTGGCAGCTCTGGGCACCTCTGAGCAGCTCTGGGCACCTCTCAGCAGCTTGGCACGGTGCTGAGCACCCGCCAGCTCGCAGATGGGGCTCCCCGGGGTGCTGCCAGCCGTGCCAGGGGCTCGAGGAGGGCAGGGCTGTGCTGAGGACCTTGCCTCCGGGCGCTCCGTGGTCACGCATCCCGCCTGGTTCAACCCCAGAGCGCTGCGGGATGCTGGGGTGGGATGAGCTTTGCCCCCCCGGTGCCTCGGCCAGCACGCTGCCAGGGGGGTGCTGAGCGGCCAGGACCCTCGGGGTGTTTATCTCGGGCTTTACTCCCTAGATTTCCTAGAGGATGAGGAGGAGGAGGAAGGAGCGGACAGCCCCGAGCCCACAGACCCACCTCCCAACACCAAGGAGAAGAGCTTCGGGCTGGTACCCGGAGCTGGAGGGAAGGAGACGCCGCCGGTCACGGGGGGTTACGGAGACGACCTGGACTATTACAGCTTCCGCCGCACGCGGGGCCAGGCCCGGGATGAGGAGAGGTGGAGCACATCCCACCAGGCCAGCGCCAGCCCGGCGGCCGTCCCCGGGGAGGACGCGGGCCCCGCGCCGGAGCAGGTCCGCGGGCGGACGCTCAGGTGGTTGCCCCGGGATCCCGGCGAGGGCGAGGAGGATGCCCTGGGGCTGCTGGCGTCCTCGAAGCGTGCCGGGGCTCTGGGCCTTCAGCCCCACCTCTCTGCTCCCACCTTTGGTGGCAACGCCAACGGGACGGGTCCCAGCGAGCCTGCGGCGCCCAGGGAGGACAGGAGGCCCCGGCGAGCCCCGGAGAAGGTCTACGTGACCAGGCTGCAGCCGGGGAAGCGCAAAGCCCCGGCCCCGGAGCCCGCCTTCCCTGGCATCTTCCTCTACCCAAAGCCTCTGAGGAGAGTCCACCTTCGCTCCAGGACCCCGCAGAAGCGTCCCGTCCCCTCCAGCCAGCTCCGCGCCGTCCCCGGCCGCTGGACGCCCTGGCTCTTGAGGAGCATCTCCAGGGAGAGGGACGCTGCCCGGCAGAGGAGCGGCAGGAGGGGGGAGCGGCGGGCGCTGCCCGGCCTCATCGCCCTGGGGACCGAGGGGCTCTTCAGCAGGGAGACCCCCGAGGAGGCAACCCCTGCGCTGGGCAGGACGGCGGCCACCGCCGAGTACAACTCCTCCGAGGCCACCCGCTCGGGGGGGACGCGGGTGACGTCCTTCCTGAAGGTGTCAGAAACCACAGCGTCGCAGCAGGAGGAGGGGAAGGGCCGGGAGGAAGAGGAGGAGGAGGAAGAGGTGTCAGAGTACAGCTACGAGGCCGGGGAGCTGCAGCAGGGCTGGCTGGAGGACTCCATCAACTGGCAGCGGACGTTCAGCGTCGGCGCGGTGGACTTCGAGCTCCTGCGCTCCGACTGGAACGACCTGCGCTGCAACGTGTCGGGCAACCTGCAGCTGGGCGAGGGCGAGGTGGTCGACGTGGTGGCCCAGTACATGGAGAAGCTCAACGAGAAGAACGGCGGGTAGGGAGGGAGCGGGCAGGTGACCCCCCTGCTCAGCTCCTGGGGGCTGGGTGAGCAGGGTGGGGGGCTCAGGCCGAGCCCCTCGAGCAGGGGAGCTGCGGGGAGCAGAGCTGACCACGATGGTGCTTCTTTCCCCACAGCATCTACACCCTCCTGAGGATCGTCAACGTGGAGAAGCGTCGGGACACGGCGCGGGGGAACCGCTACCTGCTGGAGCTGGAGCTGGCGGAGCGGGGCCAGCGCACCGTGCGGCTCTCCGAGTACGTCTACGTCCTCCTGCGCCAGGGCAAGCAGGAGGACAGCGCCGAGGCCGACCCCGAAGGACCGGCCCCGGGGGCCACCGAGCCGCAGCCCAGCACCTGGAGCATCCTCTACGGGAAGCCCGTCCTGTGCCGGCCCCTGCGGCTCAGCTGGCAGCAGGACGTCATGGTGCACTTCGTGGTGCCCGGTAGGTGACGGCGGGACGCGTCTCTCCGGGGTCACTGTGGCCCCCTCTGCCCTCAGCATCCTCCAGTGGGGGCCAGGCAACCCCTTGGCTCCCCGGTTGCATCCTCCAGTGGGGGTGAGGTTGTCTCTGCTCGTGGGAAGGGGGTTGGCTGGGGTGGGGAAGGGAAGGGGGTGCTCTCGGGACCCCCGCGGGAGCCTGAGGGCCGCTCGCCGCCTTGTCTGGCAGTGAAGAACCAAGCGCGCTGGGTCCAGCAGTTCATCTCGGACATGGCCACCCTCTACGGGGCCACCAAGGATGCCAACTTCAACGTCATCCTGGTGGACTTCGACAGCGACGACATGGACGTCGAGAAAGCCCTGCGGGATGCCCGGCTGCCCCGGTAACCGTGAGCGCCGGGTCCCTCCCTGCTCCCCCCGAGGGGGGTCCGTGGGGCTCCCCGTGGTGGGCCTGGCCGCCCTGGTGCTGCTCACGCAACCCAGCGTGGCGTGGGGCTCTGCCTCCCTGCCCCTCTCCTCCTCCTCCTCCTTTTGGGGGTCTAAGCTTGTTCCTGAGGAGTTGGGGATGCAGGACCCTCCTCTGCCCTCGCGGGCAGACCCTCGCTGTGAGCTGTAGGCACCCCCGTTCCCGTAAGGTCCCCTCTCCTGGCTGGTGGCCCCCGTCCCCCTCTTGGCTGTGTCCCTTTGGGTCCCCAGCACCCCCCACCCTGTCCTCTCCCCTCAGGTACCAGTACCTGCGGCGCACGGGGAACTTCGAGCGCTCGGCGGGGCTGCAGGCCGGCGTGGACGCGGTGGAGGTGAGCGGGGGGGGAGAGGCCGCAGCTCTCGGCTCCTCTCCCGGAGCCGCTTCGCCCCGATCCTCCCGCTCATGTCCCCCCCCCACCCGCAGGACGGGCACAGCATCGTGTTCCTCTGCGACCTGCACATCCACTTCCCCGCCAACATCCTGGACAGCATCCGCAAGCACTGCGTGGAGGGCAAGCTGGCCTACGCGCCCATCGTCATGCGTCTGGGCTGCGGCAGCTCCCCGCGGGAGCCCGACGGTGAGCGGGGTCCCCTCCGCCGCGACACCCCAAACACCCCCCCGAGGGGGCTGTGGGGTGGGGTCTGCGCACGGAGATGGGCTTGTTCTGCTCTGGCGAGGTGGGGTTCAAGCCCGAGGGTGCTCGAGGCGCGCTGGGTGCGGTGCCCCCCAAACTGGGCTGTCACCTGGTGTGTCCGTGGGGGAGGTGGCAGTGATGGGAACAGACCCACGGTGGGCAGAGGGGTTGGGACGGGGCGTTCCCGGGTCTGGGGTCCCCCTGCGCCCCTCGCCTCATCGCTCTCCCCCCTCCAGGCTACTGGGAGGTGAACGGCTTCGGCCTCTTCGGCATCTACAAGTCGGACTTTGACCGCGTGGGAGGGATGAACACGGAGGAGTTCAGGGACCGCTGGGGCGGGGAGGACTGGGAGCTGCTGGACAGGTGAGGCTGGGGGGGCTGGCAGCCCCCTGGGGCACGGCGATGTGGGCACATCCCCTGGGAAACCCGCTGTGTCCCCCCAGAGTGGGCTCGGGGCTGGGGTGACATGGTGGCCCCCTCGGGGAGGGCAGGGTGGTCCCTGAGCGTCCCCCCCCGCCGCAGGGTCCTGCAGAGCGGGCTGGAGGTGGAGCGCTTGCGCCTCAGGAACTTTTACCACTACTACCACTCCAAGCGCGGCATGTGGAACGCCCGCAGCAAGAAGCCCCCCAAGGAGTAGCCCCCCGCGCCCGGCCCGCGGCCGCCGGACCCCCCCTGCCCACCGCCCGGCTGCCCCCCACCGCCGGCACCCCTCAACGAACCGTGGGTATTTGGGGAGGGGGGAGCGGGGAGGGCAAAAGCAGGTGGTGATTTTTTTCTTAAGGGTCTAATTTCTTAGTCAGAAACGAATTTATTAACCCATTAGCGCCGGGACGATGGGCGTCCTGCTGCCGGGAGGGGCGAAGCCCCCGCGCTGACCCCCGGTGGGTCCCTCGGGCTGCGCTGGGCAAAGCAGTGCCTGGGCTCACAGCCCCTGTGCCAGGTCGCCCCCCCGCCATGCCCAGCACCCTGCCCCTGTGCTGGAGAGCTGAGCTTTTCTGGGGGGGTACTGGTACCCACAGGGCTGAGCGGGGGGCACGAGCCCACCGGGGCTGCCCGGACCCTCCAGCTCCCTGGAGCCGCTGGGGAGGGGAAGGGGCTTTGGCTGTGTCCTGCCATGGGGCAGAGCCCCTCGGCACGGGGGGCTGGCACTGCCCGCGCCGGGGGGCTGCGATGGGGCGGGAGAGGGCAGAGCCGGGAGCAGGGGGAGAGCGAAGGCCATTTCCAAGCTAATTTCTGTGAAATTATGAGGTAGGAAGCTGTTTTCAGGAAGTTTTGTCTGTTTGGGGTTGTGTTTTTTTATTCTTAAAAAATAAAAATCAGTGTCTGGGCTGGGGTCTCCTTCCCCTCCGTCACCTCGGCGGGGACACGGTCCCCAGCCGGGCGCAGGGCACGAGGGGCCGCTTGGCCTCTGTCCCCTCGCGGGTGCCTGGGCAGGCTGGGGGGGGGCTTTTGTGCAGCGAGGAGGAGGAGGCAGCAGGGGAGGTTTTGACGCCTGGACGCACGCCCGGGCTTGCAGGGAGGTTGCTGAGCCTCCACCCCACACCTGGGCTCCACCCGGACCGCTGCGTGGGGGGCTCGCCCCGGGGCTGGGGGCTGCGGGGGGACCCCCGAGCTGCCCCGCACGCAGGACGGCCGCATCCCCCCGCTTGCCCGTTCCCCGTGCCCGGCTGCACCCAGCACCCCCGGGCCCCAGCAAACCCCCTGTGCTGTGGGATCCTGCTCCCCAGCTCGGGGGGCTCCTCACCCCAAATGTGGTGCCCGTGGCCCCGGGCTGTGCCGGGAGGGGCCGGGCTCTGCGTGCAGCGGGGTTTGCTCTCCACGCCGCCGCTTCTTCCCAGCGCTTTGTTGTGGGCGAGAGCTCTGCCCGCTCCACTGGAGCTGGCCCGTGGGCTGGGCGGGTGGCCCAGCGGTCCCCAGGGCCAGCACCGGGATCCCCGAAGCCGCCTCTCCTTAGGCACGGCTTTTCCAGTAGCTTCCCAGCCAGGAGGGCTCCCAGAGCCGCCGGCAGCGGGGCAGGCGCCGGGCTCAGCCAAACCCAGAGCTGATGCTGGAAGGGACTGGTGCCACCAGCACCGTCCCACTGGGGACACTGGTCCAGCCCCACTGGGGACAATTTGGAGCCAGCGCCAGCAGCAAAACCCCAAAGGGTTTTGTTTCTGCTGAGCTGTGGTCACGGGGACCACGTGGGGACCACTGGGAGCCTCTCTGGGCCAGGTGTTGGCACTGAGAACGGGCCCAGCATGACAGCAGTGGCCGGGTGGAGGGTCCCGGGCAGCCCCCTGCCCTCCGCCTCTCCGCAGCCCCCAGCGCTCACGGGGTGCGGCGCCGGGGGGAGCGATGGCCCCCAAACTGGTTTGGCCCGTTCCAAACACTCCCTCTCGGCTTATCTGGCTTCAAAGGGCTCCAGCCCACGCACCCAAACACGCTCCCTGCGCACCCCGGGGGGCCCAAGGGCGACCCTGCGCCCCACAGACCGTGCCCCCCTCCCCTCCTTTTGGCAGCCCCACACCCTCCTCGTCGCACCCATGGGTGCTCTGTGGGGAGGGGTTCGAGGGGCTGCAGCGGCCGGGACACGCTGGACCGTGGCCGTGGTGTGGTGGGGACCGACGGTGACTTCATGGAGCACCACGAAGGCGCCCGGGACGGGGCACCCGGGACCCCCAGGCACCCCGCTGGCATCTCGGCTGTGCCAAGGCGTTTTGTGGAGCTGCTGCGAGCCCCGAAAGCGCGAACTTGGCGGCGAGGCGAGCGGGTTTCCAGCGCACATGCAAAACAACGGCGAGGAGACTGGTTGGGTGAGGTCCCGGGGCGGGCCCGCGCCGCAGCCCCGGCCCCGCCGCGCACGGCATCGCCCACCCCACGCACCCGCACAGCACCCAGGGGTGCACCCGCCTGCCCGCCAGGATGCTGCAGGGCAACGGCCCTCCGGGGCCGCCCAACAAGGTACGTGCCGGCCGGTCCCGCGCCCGTCGGCGTGGCTGTCCCCAGCGCGGGTCCCGGGGGAAAGCTGGTGGCACCCACCCTGCCACCAGTCGCCACGCACTGGGTGGGAAGGGGCAGCGCGGGTGCCGGAGCTGGCAGCTGCCTGTTCCTGGCCAAACTTTGGCCAAGAGGCTTTTTCCTCTCCTCTCCTCCTCGTGCCTCAGTTTCCCCAGCGCGGCTCTTGGCACACGTGCGCGGTGGTGCCGCGTCGGCCACTCCCTGCGTGAACCGCCGGTGGCACCGGCAGCCACGGGCTTCCCGGGGACCCGGTTGTGGGGACAGTGGTGCTCAGGGGGTGGGAGAGGACGACGCACACCCCGGAGCCGGGGTCTCCCTGGGGACGGGGCTCTGTCACCCCGCAGGGGAAGGGATACGGGTGCCTCCAGGCTGGGGGTCAGTGCCCGCTTTAGGGACCCCCCAGACCGAGTTTATTTAACCCTGCGTCACCCCAACCGTGCCCAAACCCCCTCGGGATCCCCCAATTTTGCTCCAAATGTGGTTTTTGTGCCGATTTGCTGCTTTTTGAGCATCCCAGCACGTCCCCTCCCACACGTCCCCTGTTAACGAGCAGCTTTGCCAGGCGAGCGCTGCCCGTTTCGGCTTCAAACCTGCCTCAAACCCCCCCAGGACCCCCCCCAAGTTCCATCCTGAGGCTGCAGGGCAGTGTCGTGCCAGGGGAGCGGGGGCTTGGAGGGGACACAGAGCCTGGGGGTACGGGGCTGCCAGCGGGCTTGGGGACGGCACCGGGAGCCCCTCTGTCCCCAAAGGGTCCCGGTGCCATCCCCAAGCCCCTCAGCGCCTGGCACGGGGCCGGCGGACAGGCATGGGCTTGCATGGGGAGCGAACCGCCCTCCCCGCCTGCTCCCGGGGGGGAACCCGTGATTCATCCGGGCTCGGAGGGCTGGGAGCGCCCCGCTGAGCTCTGCCAAACTCGGTGCACCCGCCGACGCTCCCCTGTGTGGGTGGCACCGAGGTGGGAGAAGAAAGGGGGGGGGGGCCCTGGGTGCTGTACCCCGAAAGGCTCAGGTGGGACCCCTCAGCAAAGCGGGGGGCTCCCAGTATGCCCATGAAGCCCCTGGGCATTCCCCCCTCAGAGCTGGGTCCCCGAGCATGATGCGATGGTGGCACCGGGGTTTGTAGCCCACTGGGGTTTGAGGAGGCCACCAAAGTAGGGACTGTCACCCCAAAACGCTTGCCCGCAGCTCTTGCCACCCCGCCCTGCCATCAGCTGCTGCTCCTGCTGACGGCGGCACATTCCTCGGGGCAGCCGCCCTCTTCACCCTCCTAAGGAAGCACAAAAGCCATCCCGGCGTTGTCATGGCCGGGTGTCGTAAGCCCTGGCCAGCTCCCCGGCTGGCAGAGCCCGTAATGCTTCTGCCAGGCAGGTGACGCCCAGCGCTGAGCCACGGCTCCAACCGAGCAAAGCCAACGCCGGCTTCTCCGGCCGATGCGCTGTGCCAGAGCCCACGGGCAAAACGCCCCGTCCCCAGGAGCAGAGACAGAGCCTGAGTGTGGCTGAGAACGGGCACAGCTCAGTTCAGGAGTGGGCGGCTCAGCCTGAGCGCGGCTGAGAACGGGCACAACTCAGTTCAGGAGTGGGCGGCTCAGTGAGCGAGGCAGGGGCCGGGGAAGAGCGGGGTGAAACACCCCCGTGGGGAGTGCAGGAGCCATTCCCGAGCGCACCGGGCTGGGGCGGGGTACGGGGTGCCCCCCTGCCGGGGTCAGGCGGGGCGGCTCGGCGGGTGAGGCGAGCCCCACGAGTGCCTGTGCGGTGGCAGCGGCTGAGTCACCCCGCGCTGCTCACCGCGGGGCCGCTGGCGCTGGGCCGCCCCCTCGGCTTTTTTATTAGTGTTGTTGTTTTTTAATTCCCCGGCTGATTTGAAAAGCAAAGCAGGGAGGGCCTGGCCACTAATTACTGCCAATTAGCCCCTGCCCCGGCCCTTCGGTGGGCAGCCTGGGGGGCCGGGGGTCTCCTGGGAGGTGGTGCGGGGGTCTGGGGCTGCTGGGGCAGGCTGGGGGGGGCACATGGGGGTCCGGGGCTGGCTGAGGAGCTTGCCCCGGGGTCCGGGGCAGGCTCGGGGGGGCACTTGGGGGTCCGGGGCTGGCTGAGGAGCTTGCCCGGGGGTCCAGGGCTCTGCTGGGTGGCCATGGGGGGGGCTTGGGCTTGCCAGAGGGACAGTGTGGGGGTCCGGGGCTCACTGGTGGGGCCATGTGGGGGTCCGGGGCTCAGTGGTGGGGCCACGTGGGGGTCTGGGGCTCACTGGTGGGGCCATGTGGGGGTCCGGGGCTCACTGGTGGGGCCATGTGGGGGTCCAGGGCTGGCTGATGGGGCTGCCCAGGCGTCCGGGGGTCCGTGGGGCGGGTGCCCGGGGGGTCCGGCTCTGGCCGCAGGTACGCCCACCCCGGACCCCCTAGGGCCACCCACCTCCCTCGTGCCCTCGTCCCCGCGAGGCCGCCTGCGGGTGCCTCCTCCTGCGGGGTGCCGGTGGCGGCGGGGTGCCGGTGGCGGCGGGCCCGGCACGGCCCCCTCCCGCCCAGCCCGCGGCGGCCGAGGCGTGGCGGCGGGGCGGGCCAGGCGCCTCCCTGGGCCTTCACCTGCGCAGGCCGCGCTCCCTCGGCCTCGCCGCCGCCATCGCCGCCATGCAGGAGCCTAACGCCTTCTTGCTGTCGGCCCTGCAGCCCGAGGCCGGCGTCTGCTCGCTGGCCTTGCCCTCGGACCGGCAGCTGGACGGCAGGAGCCGCGAGGCGGCCGAGGCCCAGCGCCTGCGCAGCGCCCGCGTCCAGGAGCAGGTCCGCATCCGCATGATGCTGCGGGGGCAAGCGGCCGCCCGCCCCGAGGGCCCCGGACACGCCGACGGAGGTGGGAGATCGCCCGGGCGCGCGCGTCGGGAGCCCCTTGGCCGGCTCTGGGCTTCGGCTCGTGCCCCGGCCTGGGGCTGGGGGGCTGCGCCCACCTGGCTGAGCCCCCCACGCACCCCCCGGCACCGGGGCTGGGGCGGCACGGCTGCGGCGTGGGCTCATTTCACCCCGCTCAGGGTCGTGCCTCAGTTTCCCCACCTGCCCCTGGGGGGATTTGCACTGGGGGGGTCCCGCGCCCCGCTTTGGGCTGGGGGGGGAGGTTTTTCTCGCCCCGGCAGGTCCCTCCCCGTCCCCCCAGCCTTTGAGCGGTGCCGCTGGCCGGGCTCCAGCTCCTCCATTTAACGTCTGCGCTCGCGGCCTCCGCCCTGCTGCTTTGCCCCGCGCCGGCGCGGGGTGTCACCGACCCCCGGCCCAAGGTGCTGGGGAGCTCGGCGGTGGGGAGAGACCCCCCTCTGCACCCCCAGGGCTGCCCCGGGCACCGGGCGTGAGTCACGCTCCGTCACCGCCGGGGCTGGCCGCGTCCTTCCCGTCCCCGGGGTGGCGGCAGGGCGTGGGGCGCGGCGGGAGGTGGCCGGATCCCCGCCGGGCTCCCGTCCCCAGGGTGGTGGAACCGGGACTGGTTTTGGGGGGATGTGGCAGAGGGGACTGGGCTGAGCCGCTGCGTCCCCACCACGGTGGCAGTTACTCCCCTCGCCATCGGGGGCACGGGGACAGGCGGGGAGGCCACCGCACCACGGTGTTGCTGGCGGGCAGGCGAAGGCAGCGTCCTCCCGCTCCCTCGTCCCCCTGGGTGTTACCGGCACCGCTGCGGCTCCCGAAGCGGGTCCCCCTGGGATGAGTTCGGGGGACTTTTGGTCCCCAAGACTGGACCTTTGGTCCCCAAGACCACCCCTTTGCCCCCTGGTACTCACGCTGACCATCTCTGTCCTGCAGGTGCTCAGTACGGCACGACCCTGCGCTCCTCCTTCAGCTCCCGCTCCCAGAGCAATGGCTTGGACCCCAAAGCCTCAGTACGTATCGGGGGGGTTCATCCCCCACCCCGCACCGGTGCCCATCACCGTGGCAGCTGGGGATGCCGGCGGAGAGCCAGCCGCTGGCCGTAGCTTTGCGTGTGCCAAGGGAGGCTCTTGGCGCCGTCCGTCCCTCTCGCCGCGGTGGGGATGGGGGCTGGCAGCCCCCCCCAACCCCACGCTTGCCCTCCCCAGCTGTACCAGCCGCTGGCCAAGAAGGATTTCGGCACGCTGAAGGGTAGCGGCTGGTCCTCGCGCTCGGCCGTGGACCTCACCCCGCACAAGCGCATGGCGACCATCAGCAACGGGGGCCTGGCCAAGGGCCGGGGCTACGGCGCCGGCTACGCCGTGTCGCCGGCCGCCAACACCTCGCCGCGGCCCAGCTCCTTCCACGAGCGCAGCTACCGGCCCCGGCAGCCCTTCGACACGCTCTCGCTGCACTCCCTGCGCCTGGCTGACGGGCCCCTCCAGCCCTCCGCCGGCGCGGACGACCGCTACAGCGTCATCTCGGAGCAGCTGGACCCGCTGGGCCACCGGCCCCTCTACAAAAGCCAAGGCAACGGCGGCTTCGCCCGCTCCTACACCTTCGAGAGGCAGCTGAGCGCCGGCCCCGCCGCCAAGGCCGCCTCCGAGTGGCTGGAGGGCGCCGAGGTGACGCAGAGCCGCACCATCCGCGCGCCGGCCATGCGCACGCTCCAGCGCTTCCAGAGCAACAACCGCTCGCGGCTCAGCGCCGGCTCCTTCGGCAGCATCCAGGCGGGCTCGCAGGCGGGCGGCGGGGGCTCCTACGTGGGGCTGGTGGAGCACAGCTCCCGCGCGCCCTCCGTGCGCAGCCTGGCCGAGTCCGGCCACCGCCTCGGGGACCAGCGCGCGGCGGAGATGTACAACGGGCACGGCACGCTGCTCGGCCACCACTCGGCGGGGTGAGTGCCCACGGGGTGCTCCGGCTTCGGCCTCATCCCCCACCGTAGTCGCTTGGCCGGCTGAGGGCAAACCCTTCCATCCTTTGCCTGGCATTAGCTCGCTGCGAGGGGTGAGTGGGGGGCACAGTTTGGCCCTGTAGGGATGGACCATGGCACGCGTTGACCTCCCAGCGCGTCCTGCACGTGGCCTTCGCTCCTCTCGCGGACCCATCCTAGACACGAGGGTGGGAAGATGCTCGTTCAGCTGGGTCAGGAGTCCCGTGCCCCAGCAGCGTGGTGGGGAGGGAGCTGGGCTGACTGGTCTGCTCCGAGGTGTGGGACGTGGTGGGGTGTGGAGGTGGAGGATGCCAGCGGGGTGCTCTGCTCAGGCTCTGCCTCACCTGCCTGCGGCTTCCAGGTTCGACGACATCGACCTGCCCTCTGCAGTGAAATACCTGATAGCCAGCGACCCCAACCTGCAGGTCCTGGGCGCTGCCTACCTCCAGCACAAGTGCTACAGCGACAGCAGCGCCAAGAAGCAGGTGGGCACCCGGGAGCCGAAGGAGAAGGGGTGGTGGGGCAGCCCCGGGAGGGTGGGAGCCCCAGCCGAAGGGGAGAGCGTCTGGCGTCTCAACCCGGCCGCGCTGTCCCCTCCCAGGCCCGCAGCCTCCAGGCCATGCCCAAGCTGGTGAAGCTGTTCAACAGCCCCAACCAGGAGGTGCAGCGCCATGCCACCGGCGCCATGCGCAACCTCATCTACGACAACGCCGAGAACAAGCTGGCGCTGGTGGAGGAGAACGGCATCTACGAGCTCATGCGGACGCTGCGGGAGCCCGACGACGAGCTCCGCAAGAACGTCACAGGTTGGAGACGACGGCGGGGGTGGGCAGGGGTCCTCCTCCCCTGGGGGTGGCATGTGGTGCTGGGATGACACTTCCCAGGGAAGACGTCTTTGCACCGTTGTCACCCACCCTGTCCCATGGCTGCTCCTAGCTGTGGGGGGTCAGCGTGAGCCCCCCGGGGAGGGGAGTCGGGGGGACGCGCTCTCCAGCGTTCCCAGGCTGAGGGTCCCCTTCCACGCAGGGATCCTGTGGAATCTGTCCTCCAGCGACAACCTGAAGGATCGCCTGGCCCGGGACACGCTGGAGCAGCTCACGGACCTGGTCCTGGTCCCCCTCTCTGGGCTGGGGGGCTCGGGTGTTATCCAGCAGAACCCCTCGGAGGCGGAGATCTTCTACAACTCCACGGGCTTCCTCAGGTACCCGCTGGGGGCTGGCTCCGGTCCTCCCACTGTGGGTAAAGTTTTGAGTGGAGGAAGAGATGCCGTCTGTGTTGTGTCCTTCAGGAGCAAGGTCCCCAGGGCCTGTTCCTGGGGTCCCCATCCCTTGCAGCGCTCATGCATCAAGGCAGAGCCTGGTCAGCCCCGTGGGAGCGGTACTGGCCGCCCTCCCCGTGGTAGTGCCCGCTGGCAGGAGGGGGGTGGCCCTGGGGACGCCCCTTCTCGCTGTGATGGCCCCGCGTTCCCCGTGCAGGAACCTCAGCTCTGCCAGCCAGCAGACGCGGCAGAAGATGCGCGAGTGCCATGGGCTGGTGGACTCCATGATCCACTACGTGAACAGCTCCCTGGAAGTGGGCAAGTCGGAGGACAAGGTGAGCCCCGGCAGCGGGGTGCTGGGAGGTTTTGGGTGCCCTCAGGTGGGGTGTTGCTCCCTCCCTCCTGGCAGCCACTTGGCCGTCACGCAAAGGCACGTCTTGATGTGGTGGGGGACAATCAGCCTGGCTCTATCCGACCTTACTGGGTGCAGCGGGCACCGCTGGTGTCATCGGGATGGCTCCACAGAGCCCGTGGGATCGTGCCCCAGGGGATGTGCCAGCAGGAGGTGCCCTGTGAGGTGGCACAAGGACTGATGCTCTCGTGCCCCATCTCCCCCCAGAGCGTGGAGAACGCCGTCTGCGTCCTGCGCAACCTCTCCTACCGCCTGTACGACGAGATGCCCCCCTCCTCCCTGCAGCGCCTGGAGGGCCACAGGAGGAACAACAGCAGCGTGGTGACCGGGGAGCTGGTGGGCTGCTTCAGCCCCCAGAGCAAGAAAGCGCGAGAGGTGAGCGGTGGGGAGCGGTGGGCGCCGTGACGGCCGCGTCACCCGGGGCGGGGTTGGCGCGGGGAAGCAGCTGGTGACGCCGGGGCGGAGGTGGACACGCGGGTGAGCTCAGCGGAGGGTGAATCAGGCGTGTGGGGGTGAAGTAGGGTGCCAAACCCCCACACCGCTGTGCCACGGGGCATGACGCAGCCAGGGTGACCTGCCTGGTCGCTGCCAGCCTGGAGCTGCCCAACGGGTGAGGCCAGGCACGGGGGGGAGATGGGGACACCAGCAGCGAGGGGTCTGCAGAGGGAACAGCCCCTACGAGTCTGCCCCCATCCCCGCAGCACTACCTGAACGCCGACATCGTCACCTTCACGGAGGTCTCCAAGGACCCCAAGGGCATGGAGTGGCTCTGGAACCCGCAGATCGTGGGCATCTACAACCGGCTGCTGCAGCGCTGCGAGCTCAACAAGCACACGACGGAGGCGGCCTCGGGCGCGCTGCAGAACATCACTGCCGGGGACCGCAGGGTGAGGGCACGGCCCGGAGCGGCCCCGGGGCTTGCGGGGTTGTCCCCACCAGCCGGCCAGTCACTGCTGTGCCCGGGGAGGGGATGCACCTCCAGCCTTTCCTGGGTGGGGGACGTGGCCACCACGCCGCTCACCACCTGGGCACGGGTCACCCTCGCCTGGCCCCGCTGAGCGAGAGGATGGGGTGGCAGGAGGAGGGAGGCAGCGGGTCCCTGGGAGTCTCCACACGGGTGTTTGCCTCGGCAGTGGGCGGGCGTGCTGAGCCGGCTGGCCCTGGAGCAGGAGCGCATCCTGAACCCCGTGCTGGACCGCGTCCGCACCGCCGACCACCACCAGCTGCGCTCCCTCACCGGCCTCATCCGCAACCTGTCCCGCCACGCGCGCAACAAGGACGAGATGTGTGAGTGCCGGGGAGGGCTGGGGCTGCGGGGGGGAGCCCCACAGATCCCCTCCGCCCTTTTCCTCCTCGCTCTGCCCTCCCGTTCCCCCCAGCCACGTCTCCTTCTGGCCCCTTCCTGCGTCCCTGCTCACAGCCGGGCGTGCGGTGGCCGCGCCATCCCCAGTGCCCGAACACCTCCCGCACCTCACGCTCTGCCTTCAGCCCCACCATCTCACCTGGCTTCGTCCTCATCCCCCAGCTCCTCTCCCAGGTGCCAAGGAGTCTCCGCAGAGACTCCAGAGTGCAAAGGGCTTGAAGACATCCCCGGTGCTGCCCCGCAGGCCCTTGGCTGGACCCTCTGTCCCCCCACTGGCCCCAGGAGGCTGCAGGGTTCAGCCCCAAACTGCCACGTGTCCCCTGGGGCTGGCTACCAGCCCTGACATGATGCCTTTGCCCACCAGCCACCAAGGTGGTCAGCCACTTGATTGAGAAGCTGCCGGGGAGCGTCGGGGACAAGGCGCCGCCCGCCGACGTCATCGTGAACATCATCGCGGTCCTCAACAACCTGGTGGTGGAGAGCCCCATGGCTGCCCGCGACATCGTCTACTTTGATGGCCTCAGGAAGCTCTTCTACATCAAGAAGAGGAGGGACAGGTGGGAGCTCCCTCTCCGCTCTGCCGTCCCAGCTCGGACCTGGGGTCCAGCCCTGCTCTCCCCTTCCTCCCCTGGTCCAGAGAGGTGGAGGAGGGTCACAACCAGTCTCCCTTCCCAAGGGTTGGTGTTGGGAGTCCCCAGACTGGCTCAGAGTGGCCTCAGGGCCACCTTCCAGCCCTTTGCCCCCTCCTCAGGACACCCCACCGCAGGGTTGCCTGTCGCTGCAGCCACCTTCTTCCATCTTCCCTTCTCCTTGCGGTCCTACCCTGCCCCTTGCCTTCTTCTGCCTTTAGCCTTTGGTCTTCTGCCTCTTCCCACCAGCACTAAGTCCTCAGCCACTCCGGGCCCTCCTGGGGTGGTATCCTTGGGGTGGTGGGCACCCTCCCGTGCCCAGCGGTACCCAAAGCTCATTGCACCCTGTCCCAGCTCGGACAACGAGAAGTCCTCCAGAGCAGCAGCCAGCCTCCTGGGCAACATGTGGCAGTACGCCAAGCTCCACCGGGACTTCAAGATGGTACGTACCACCCTGCAGTGCCTCCTCCAGCCGGTGACATCCCGGGATGGAGCCCGAGGGGCTTCACCCCGCAAAGCCACACCACCCAAATGCCTCCAGGCATCCGACGGGCCCCAACTCCGCAGCACCCTCTCCTGAAGGGATGGGGTGTCCCCAGAGCATCGTCCCTGTGGTGGCACCTGCACCAGTGGGGTGGGGACAGCCAGGTGCCCAGCATGGGGATGGCATGGCCCTGTCGGTGCTGGAGCAGAGCGGGTTTGTGTTCACACCCCTGCTGCCCAGCGCGGTGTCACAGGGGTGTCCTGGGCAGGAGAGGTGGCGGCGCTGGCGTCCCCCGTGACGGGTGGCCTGTCTACTTGCAGAAGGGGTACCGCAAGGAGGACTTCCTCGGCCTGTGAGGACAGCCCCGGAGCCGGCGTGCCCAGCCTGACCTTGCCCACCACAACGCTCCTCGCCGCTGGCCGTGCCCTGGGGGGCTGCTCGCCGCCGGACCCCCGCTCCGTAGTGTAGTCCCCACCGCGTCCCCCACGCCTCCCCCTCTGCCGGGTCCCCCTTCCCTGGGCTGGGGACACTCGTCCTCCCTCCTGGCACAGCCTTAAACCCACCGACTGCTCTTGGCTCTGCTGCGGGGCCCCGCTGGGACCCTGGTTGGTTGGGGGCTGCCCTGTGGCACCCGAGGGTCCTCAGCCCCCGGGGAGCTGGCTGCGAGGCTTCGCTCGGCGGCGGGGCAGGAGCTGCGGGGCTTTGCAGTGCTGGTGGGGAGGGGAGGGGGCTTCTGGGGTACCCCACCCCGCTCCCCGCATCGCGGCACCCCGGGGCTGGCGGGGTGCTGGTGCGGGGCGTGCCGTGGGTCGCACGTGCTCTGCCCTGGGGTGGTGGGGACGGGGCTTCGCATGGCTCGGGGGGTGTGCGGGAGTCCGAGGTGTTCCCAGATGTTTATGGGTGGCACCGTGGCTGTGAGGAGCTGGGCAGCGGTGTTGGTGACGCGGTGCTGAGCCCCCTTTGCCAGGGATGCTCGAGGCTGCCCGTGCCCTCGCTGCAAGCGGCTGGGGGGTCTCGGAGCCGCGCCGTCCCCATCCGTGTGCCCTGTGGGACTGTCCCGTGCCAGCTCTGCTCGGGGCTGGGCCGGTGCTGTGTAAGCAGGATCGGGGCAGGGCCAGCCGGCTCGTGTTTGCCGGGCGGCGTCTCCCCGCGGGGTGGGGACGTGCCCTCGGTGCCCGGCGCGGCTGGCGCAGGTGGGGCAGCGGGTCCAAAGCTCTCCCTGCCGCGGCGGCGGCCAGGCTGGGGTGTGCGGGTGGGCTGCGGGGGGGGGGGCTTTGGGCTGCCGGCGGGTTTGGGGCTGGGCGGGGAGACCCTGCGCTTGGGGGGCACCGCACACCCCGTTTGGTGGGGTAGGGACGGGGGGGAGGGCAGGGGAGGCTGGGGCTGGGGCGTTGCGTTTGCCTGCCCAGCTCCCCGTGTACAAACCCCCCCAGCCCTGTGTGTCCCCCCAAATAAAGGCCGTGAACGATGCCCGCTTGGCCAGCACGCGGGAGGGGAGCGAGCACCCCGCGGTGCCACCCCCCTCGCCGTGCCTGGGTGTTGCTCTGAGTCACGGTGCCGGCGGCACCTGCGTCCCCGCAGATGGACGAGACCCGCTTGGAGCAGCAGCGTTTTATTGCCACGGGGGTTCTGTGGGAGGGAGGGTGCTGCGGGCATTTCCCAGCCCCTGGGACCGCGGCAGGGGCACGCTGCGTCTCAGCATCACCCGTCCCAACGCGTGTCCATCACGCAGGGAAAACGTCCCTGCTGCCCATGGTGAGGGAGGGGGCCCAGCACCCACACCAGCCAGGGGTGTCCCCTGGGGATGGCTTCCCACCACGCGGCGTGCTCCCAGAAGGAGCCAGCTCCTGTCTGCCCCACGGAGACCTTGGCGTTGGTCCCATCATGAAGCCCGGGCTCCTCGGGCCGTGACCCGGCTCTGTGTGGCCCCACTGGGAGGGGGGAGGCCACCTTTGCCGGCCCACGGCCCCGCTCAGATGTCATCCTCCGTCACCAGGCAGTAGAAGTCCGTGCGGGCGCCGTAGTTGCGCGATCCCAGGTCCGAGATGTCGAGCTCGGGCCTCGGGCCGTCCCTCAGCTGCGCGTCCTCCACCGCGCCGGCAGCCGCAGCCACGGGAGCGCCGGGGCCGCCGATGCGGGGAGCCGGGGGGCTTCCGAACACGCACCCGCGGAGGCCTGGCAGGAGCGGGGAGATGGGTGTCAGGGGGTGGGGAAGGGGCTAAACCCAGCCCGCCCGCCACGGGAGGGTGAGGCACAGCCCGGAGGTGACCCCCAGCGCCCATCTGTCCCCCCCCAGGAGCAGCAGCGGGGGACAAGGACCTGTGCCGAGGTCCCCGTCGGGGTGGAGGTCTCCGCCGGTGTCCAGGTAGCTGCTGTGCAGGATCAGCATGGGGTCCTTGTCCTCCTGCAGCTGGGTCTGCGGGTCCCCCACGGCCCCCGGGTAGGACACCTTGCGGGGCAGCGCCAGGCACAGCTCCTTCCAGAAGTCCGATGACGGGGTCTGTGTGGGGCAGGGAGGAGAGGAGCCACGTTGGGACCACCACGGAGCCCCACGCGGCGCTGGGGAAGGCTCGTGGGCTCGGCTCGTTCTTCCCAGCGCCGGGCGCCCAGCCAGGGCGAGGGCTGCACTTGGGCATGGCAGCGTGCCCGCGCTGCTGGAGGAACCGGCCCGACCTGCTGCAACGCGCCCGGCCTGGCCCTGAAATGGCCCCAGCAGCTTCGCTCTCAGAGCTGAGGCTTCCCCTGGGCTGGGGGAGACCGCGGGGCTCCTGGTGGTGCGATTTGGGGGGCGAGTGCCCAGACCTGGGGCTGTTTCTGTTGTTGTTTTAAGAGGCGAGAGCCCCAACCTGCTTTTTAGGAGCACTGGAGCCCAGGGAGCTGCCCTGGAGGCTGACACACCCGGGGGTGCTGGGGATGGAAATGGGGGTGCCGCAGGACGGCGCCCGGCTCGGCTCTCACCATGGAGCCGGCTCGCCACACCAGCAGGGTCACGGCGCTGCGGTGCTGCTTCAGCAGGCTGATGGCGGGGTGGGCGATCTCCCGGTACTGGCTCTCGAAGACGATGAAGATGGGTTTCCTGGAGAGCTCCAGCAGCCTCCAGAGCCCTTCCCTGCAGGACAGGCGGTGGCAAGAGGGCGCGGGACCCGCGGCGCCGCTGCCCGGCCGCACCAGGAGCCGTCCCTACCTGAAGCTGCTGTTGCACCAGTCTTGCTCCAGGTACGCGACGGAGAGCACCACGATGAGCCGCCGGCACCGGCTCACGTTCATGATCAGGTCGGCCGAGGGCTCTGCGGGCAGAGGGATTTCAAGCCCCTGGGCGCTGGCGTTGCCCCCGTGCCTGACCCTCGCGGGGCCGGCGCCTACCCGAGTTGGGCAGGATGGTTTGCTCGTCCAGGAAGAGCTTGTAGCCGTAGCGGTTCTCCAGCTGCGGCTTCACGATGAAGTGGACAAACTTGCGGTCGTCGGGCGCGGGGGCGTGGGAGACGTAGGCGTCGTACAGCTTCCCGTCTGCGAGAGCGTGGGGACGGGGGCTGTAAGGCCGGGGGGGGGGTCTGCGCCTCGGCCAGCCCCTGGCCCCCTGTCCCCAAGGCTGGCACCGCCTCCGTGCCCCTCGCCGGCGGCTCACCGTTGAGCTCCAGCTCGCCGTAGCGGTCCCGGTACCAGAGGAGCACGCGCAGGCGGCATCGGGCGTAGAGCCCGGCCAGGAGCAGGAGGAGCGCCAGGACCAGGAGGGCTGCCAGCACCGCGGGCACGTGCCCTGCCGCCTCTGCGGGGACAGCCCAGGGCACGGTGAGCGCGGCCGGTGGCCCCCGGCCCACGTTTCCTGGGTTTGGTGTGGGTTTCCACCACGCTACCCTGCCCTGGCAGAGGCAGCAATGATCCCCACGGGGCTGCCATTCCTGCCCCATGGAGGTGTCCCCGGCGTGTCCCTACCCACTCGCCGCAGGGTGAAGGTGGCCGTGGCGTTGCTGACCCAGCAGGCAAACACCCCGAAGTCGGCATCGTGCGTGAGGTTGAGCTGCAGGACGCTGGCGAGGAGCCGCTCTGAGGCGTTCTGGGCAAACCTGGGGGGAGAAGGGGTCGCCGTGCGTTGGGCTGTGTGGTGACCCACCCTGACGGACGGACGGATGGACGGACAGGCCCCGGGGGGCTCCTCACCAGGCGGTGTCCTGGCTGCTCTCGCTGCCCAGCCGCTGCCCGTCTTTGCTCCAGGCGGGGACGGGCTCGCAGGGCTCGGCGGCTGCCCAGCGCACGGTGCAGTTCAGGGCCACGCGGGTCCCCAGCGCCAGCTCCAGCGTCTCGTTGGCAGCCGGGACGAGGATCTCAGGGGGCACGCTGCAAGGGTCTGGGGGCACAGCGGGAAGGGGTTTCAAAGGGGAGAGCTGACCCAGCTCCCAGCTGGGAGGCAACGGGTCTGGCGGCGAGTGGCGCCCGCGGCTGTTTGCAGTGGGCTGAGCTGGCTCTCGGGGCTGGCACGGACCCCGGACCCCCGCCCGCCCCGCGAGGCGAAGCTGAGCACCCCCCCGAGGGGGCCTGCCCCACGGGGAGCAGGGAAGGTCTCGCTGTCGCAGCCTACCTGCCATGGCGTGCTCGGGCGATGGTGGCATCACCAGCGGCCACCGGCGCCAGGAGGGACCCCGCGGCACGGTGGCTTCCGGGAGGCAAAGTCCGCTTGCCACCGCCGCAGCGCGGGCTGGGCCTGGAGAGATCAGAAATGGCTCCGTGAGTGCTGGCTGCTCCGGGCTGGGCTGGCACAGGGACCCCCCCAGCAGCCCCCATCGCTCCCCGCAGCGATTTGGGTCGGGGGGCGGCGGGTGCCACTCTGGGACAAAGCCAGAGCCACGTCCCAGCCACGGCTTGGTGGCCACCGTGTCACCTGCCCTCCCTGTGCAGCGCCGACTCGCAGCCTGGCTTTCCCAACCGTGAATTTACGGGCAGGAGGTGATTAACGACCAGCCGGGGGCTGCAGGACGCTACAAACATGGCCCAAACCAGAGGCCAGCGAGGCGAAACGAGCAGCGGCCATCGCTCAGCCGCGGGGCGTGCGGGGAGCGTGGGGACGGTGCGTGGGGACCGGGGGTGAATCGCAGCGGGGCAAAGGGGCGCCGGGAGCGAAGGGCGAAGCAGAGCCCGGCGCAGGGTCGGGCTCCTCCGTCCCCGGGCACCCGCAGAGCCCGGTGCGGGCGGTGTGTCCTCTGGGGAACAACAAGGACATCACGTCGCCGGTGTTCCTGCGAGGCCGTAAACACCCAGCGTAGCTGCTGGCCCAGGAGGGGCAGAGCCATCGCTCCCCCTGCCCCAGAGCTCCGTCGCCCTCGGTTGTGGGCAGGTTTTGGGTGGCAGCGGGGCTGGGGGTGGCTGGTCC
The DNA here is from genome assembly GCF_013368605.1 of Nyctibius grandis. Lineage (NCBI taxonomy): Eukaryota > Metazoa > Chordata > Aves > Nyctibiiformes > Nyctibiidae > Nyctibius > Nyctibius grandis. The sequence goes on from NC_090661.1 coordinate 304,607, forward strand.
CTGGGGGAAGGGGCAGGGGGTCTGCAGCGCTGCTCTGCCACAGCGATGGAGGCACAGGGCTTGCCCTTGGCACAGCGGCCCTGGGCGCGGGTGCAACTGTGGGTCAAGGTACACGGGGGACAGTCATAACGTGTTCAGCTTGAGCAGCTGAAGAGATTTACACCAAAGTATTAACTGGGTTTCTCGGCGGGCAGGGATGGAAGAGCGAGGGAGGGAGAGGAGCCAGCCCACCCGGCCTCGCACGGGGAAGGGGGTGGGAGACGCTGCACCGGGGCGGTGTGGGGCTCCCTCTGCCCGGTGGGGACGTGCTCCGGGCACGACATGGCGACGGGTGCCCAAGGGCAGGCGGGTGTCAGGGCTGCTGCCCCGAGGGAGGAGCACGGGCTAACGGGCAGCACCGCGCTCCCGTTCCCCACGTCCCGGGGCCGGGGACGCCCCGGTTCATAGCGCTGAGGACCGTGCGGGTGCCAGGCGGTGGGAGCGACGGTTGGGCTGTGGCGTCACCCAGAGCACAGCCACGGGGTGAGCGGGGCGGGCAGGGAGGCCGTGGGGCTGTATGGCGAGGAGCGAGTGGGGCCAGGGGAGAGCCACAGGGCTGTGGGGAGAGGGCGAAACCCCACGACCCGGCGAGACGCCACCGACACGGAAAGGGAAGCGAGAAGAGCTGCGTTTACCTGCGGAGCCTCCCCCGGTGCCCCGGCCACAGGCTCCCTGCCCGCCGCCTCCGCCGTGTGCCGCTCCAGCCGACTGGACCTGCTGGATCAGCGCTTGATTTTTCTCTCTTTTTTTTTTTAATAATTTATTTCTTTTCCCCCTCCCCGGTTCAGCCCCTGCCCTTCGCCGGGCTCTCGCGCCGCCCCAATCGCCGGGCGCCAGGCCTGCAGGAGGGCTTGGCCGTCCCTCCCTCCCGCTGCTCCACCTCCATCTCCACCTGAACCCGTGGGGGGAAAAAAATAAATAACTCTGGCTTTAGGGGAGGGGAAAAGAAGAGGAGAAACAAGGAGTGGGGAGGCAGCCCACCGGCCCAGCACTGACACATGAGGTAGCATGAGGCTCCTGGGGCTGAGGAGGAGACTCCCGGCTCTCCATGGCTGGAAAAGCCCACGGAGGTGTCGGGGCAAGACGAAACCACCGGTAATACCGGCTGGCGGGGGCTTGCCCTGGAGCGTGCCGGGGGCTGGAGGTGTCTGCTCGGTGCAGCCCGGGGCAGAGCCTGCGTCTTGGGGCCACGGCGTGCTGAGCACCGGCACACTCGGTACGCTCAGGCTGTGCCCGTGGCCATCTCGGGGTCTCCCGCCTGCCTCCTGCGCCGTGATTTTAAAAGCCTCTTTGCAAGTTGGAACCGGTACCGTGGGGTGGCTCCTCCGGCTGGCACCGGCCACGGGGAGCCGGGCCCAGCCGTGGCTGCTCGCAAACAGCGGGTGATCGCTTGTGTGATAATTACCGAGGAGGTGATTAGTGGCCCACACACCCCGGGCACGGGCTGTGTTCACGGCAGCGGCACCGCCTGGCACCGCAACCAGCCTCGGCCGGCGCAGGAGAAACACCGACCTGACCCAAAACACCGGCCAGCACGTGCTTTGGGGGCAAACCCAGCCAGGCTGGGAGGCGATTCTGTGGTTTTTATATTTATACACACACATACATACGCACACAGAGAGGTCCAGGCCACACGTAGGTCCGTGGGCCTGTTCACGAGGAGAAACCCCCCCAATAAATGAAGATAAAACGTCCAGAATCCCGTGCCTGACCCCCCCGCTGCCCCAGGCTGTGCCCAGCTGCGGCTGGTGATCGAGGCCATCAGCAGTTAAACCCGGGGCAGCTGCCCCAGGCTGCCCACAGGTGTGTGCTGGGGCATTGACCTGGGGCACTATAAATGGGGCAGCTGCTGGGATGGGGGCTTTTGGCTCTGCTCTCTCTTCTGTCCTCCTCCTTCTTCTTCTCCTCAACGGCTGTGATCCCTGGAGGGGCTTGCTGCTACTCCATGAGCTAAGTATAATGTTGTGTGTTCTGTATTACCATTAATATCGGTTTATTTTATTAATTCTGTTTAAATTTTAACCCCCGAGTCTCCCTCCTTTTCCCAGTTCCCTCCCTGGGGACACTGGGTGATAGCACAGCTGGTTATTGTTTAGCCCTGGGTGCGGGCTGAAGGGGGACAACTCCAAATCCTTGTTGGTTGTTATATAAAATCTTGGTGCTGTTGGCCCCTGGGCAGGGGGAAGGGGTAGCGGGGACCCCACTGGGGGGCTGGTGCTCTGGGGGTGGCCCCTTGGCCCTGTGCCCCCCCAGAGAGGCAGCAGGGTGTGCAGGGTAGCAGCTATTTAACCGGTTGGCTTTGTGGGATGATAAAGGATGTAGAGGAACAAGACCAGGTCCTGGGGATGGCGAGGGTGTGGGGAGGTTTGGGAGCAGATGGGGAGCTGATAAAACCTTTCTTGTCCATCGGAGCTATTCCTGTGGGTGGGGAAGTGAAAAGCAAGGAGGAGTGGGGGCGGTTTTGGTCGCAGTGGTGAAGAGACAAAACAAGCCGGAGGGCTGAGAGCAGCTTGGTTCAGTTCCCTGGGGGATAGTTAGTGGCTTTCCGTGGTCTGGGGAGTGAAGTAGAGACAGAATCACAGACTCAATGAGGTTGGCAGAGCCCTCTGGGCTCATCGAGCCCAACCATTGCCCTGACGCCACCATGGCAACTAGACCAGGGCACTAAGTGCCATGTCCAGGCTTTTCTTAAACCCCTCCAGAGATGGTGACTCCACCACCTCCCTGGGCAGCCCCTTCCAATGGCTAATGACCCTTACTGAGAAGAAATGCTTCCTGATGTCCAATCTGACCCTCCCTGGCTCTCTGTGGGAGGGAGGAGGGGGCAGCCCTGGCCAGCATGGGGGCTGCGAGGGGAGAGATGCCAGGCTGCGGGGCTGGGGTTTGGGCTAGCAGGTCTTGTTTGGAGCAAGAGCTAGCCCGCGCTGGCCCTGTGGCTCGGGGGTGGCTGCGTGGCTCAGTCCCTGTCACCCAGCACATTTAACAGGCGTTTTTCACCCTGTGCGTGGCCAAAGTGCCGACGTCTCCCCAGCCAGCACCTGCGCTCAGCCCTGGCCCCGGGCTGTGCGGTGCCTCAGCTCCAGCCTTTGCTGATCATCCACGTTAAGAGAAAACAGCGTTTGGGGGAAGGATTTCTTGGGGCGATGCAGGAATGACGCCAGTGTGAATTCAGCACCTCTGGCCGCTCGTCCCTGCGTGGGTGTCACGTTTATTTACACGTTGGGAGTACCGAGGGCAGAGCTCGGCTGAGCCCCACGCAGGACACGGGCAGGCCGACAGCAGCTTCCTTCCAGCGTCTGTGGAAGCAGCACGTCGGAGCCGTGCCGAGAGGAGGATGGTGCTGGAGGAGGAAGGACTCGAGTTTCTCGGTGGTGCAAGAGCAGAGGATGGAGGAGAGTGCAAAAAGAGAGCTGCGGAGGGGAGCTGGGGCGAGGGAACTGGCTCCTCCCGTGATGCTGAGGTGCACGTTGAGGCCACGACTGACAAAGCCAGGTCACCTCCCGCTGGCCCCACGGCGCCTGGGTGCCGCACCGTGGTTTGTCCCTCGTGCCAAAGCTCTCGCCGTGCTGCGCAGGCACCGTCCCCAGCTCCGCCACGACTCCCTTCCTCCTCACAGCCGTGCAGGTCGGAAAGCACCCTGCTCCCACGAAGCCCCCGGCATGGAGCTGCTCCCCAGCTCGAGTCCCAGCTCGGTCGCAGCCGGGGCACGTGGCCCATCTCCGCGGGCAGGGCCGTGGTGGTTCCTCCTGCGCCCGTGGCACCGCTGGGCTGGGGAGGGGGTTGAGGGCCGTGGTTCTCCTCGGTGAGTGGTGGCTACACCTCGGTGGAGTACTCCATCATGCTGGGGGAGAAAGGAGAGGGGCCTTGTGGAAGGGAATCGGGGCAGGCTGAGCCCTCCTCCAGAGCGGGGCACCAGCAGCAGGGCAGCCCAGCCTGTGGCTCTCAGCTGGGTTCTGTTTCTAGCTGAAATACTTTTTTTTTTTTTTTAAACAATGTTTAAATGGAAAATTTGGGCAAAATTTTTCCTTGTTTTCACTTGGAGCTTTTCTTTTTCAGAAGGAAAAGCCGAAGCCAAGCAGACCCTTCCCCTGGTGAGCTCTAGTGTTGAACTGCCTCAGGTGGGACACATTTCACTGGCCTCAAGTGCCTGGAAGCTGGCACCTGGGCTAGTGAGTGAGGCCGTGGGCATGGAGGGAGGTGAGTCTGTGGCTTGTGTTGGAAAGGGCATTTTCTGCTGTAGGTCCCAGGCAGCAGAGGCTGGGCTGGAAGCTGGGGGAGAAGCTCCCCTGGCAGGGCGATGGAGGAGCAGGAGCTCACAGCCCCACCTTCTCCGTGCCCGTGGGGGGAGCGTTGGGGTGATGTGGGGCTCTCTGGGCAGGTCTGCCAGAGGCTGTGCCAGCCCCTCACCTCCCGGGGCATCACCCACCTCAGCTCCTTACGAAGGTTGCGGTGTTTTCTCTCCCGGAACGTGTTCTTAACCGACTGGGGGACGTCGGGGACGTACCAGGCTGCGATCAGTTTGACGCACAGAGCCACGTGCTGCAGAGACCAGAGGAGCCACCGAGGGCCGTGAGGAGCTCCCGGGGCCGGGTAACGGACCCAGCCTGTGTCCCCCAGCCGCCTCTCCAGCGCTCACCTCAAAGAGGATGAGGAAGGCAAGCCGGGCCGCGAAGATGTGCCAGAACTGGACCGTGTAGCTGTAGTCGTCGGCGTTCCTGTAATCCCGGTACCTGCGGTGCAGCCCCGTCAGTGCCAGCCCAGGCTCCCCGGTGCTGGGCGTTGTGCCCCACCTCAGCTCCCTCCTGGGGGTCCGAGGGGAGACCCTGCAGCTTCCTCCCCATGGCTGCCTCCCAGCCCTGCTCCACCGGCTACAGGCTGGATGTCACGGTGACGGAGGAGACAATACTGAGCAACGGCCATGGGCTGCTGTTACCTGCACTCCTTGACCTCGTCCCTGGCGAAGTCCGGCAGCATCTCCGGCACCTTTGTGTACGGCTCGAAGTCCTGGATGCGGAAGACGGAGAGGCTGTGGTTGATGTAGCCCGTGGAGCAGCTGCGGGGGGAGAGACCGTGGCTGTGCGCGTCGGCCCGGCGGGGCCTGACCCAAAGCTGCAGCTCCTGTGCCTGTCTAGGGGACGTCACGTCTCTGATTGCCACAAAGCCTGTGCCTGCAGCCTTCGTTTCTAAGGTTTCCCTGGCGTGGGGATTCTCAGGTGGCCAGTGGTGCGGTTGAGCACAGACCGTGGCCTCCCACTGTGGGGAAGGCAGCACCCACGTGGGGCTCTCCTTCCCCTCCCTGGCTCCCCCTTCTCACAAAACCTGGGGGAAGTGAAAGTCTCTGAGACCTCTGTCCGGTTTGGCTGAACTTGGCCAGTGAGCCAAGGCTTGGAGGAGAAGGGGCAGGGCAGGAGACAGCACGGGCAGGCACCCAGGCAGTGCTGCAGCCCTCCAACACGGCACGGTGCTCTTTCCAATCAGGGGTACCAGTTTACCTGCTGCGGGCATGACATGAGTTGGGAGGCTGAAGATGGTGCTGTCTGGAAAACCCTCCCCTGCTCCCCCATCCCTCCACCTCATGGCGGGGAACCGCTCAGCTGCCTCGGGCTCTGCACCGGTGGCACGGAGGTGGGCAGGGACGCTGCGAGGCACTCACTCCACGTCAGTGCTGTTTTCCCTCATGCAGGGGCTGTACGTGTACTTGTAGACCTGCACGGGAATGAAGTCGGACGTGATGGCGATCACCAGCCCGTTCCCGATGACAGCCAGGATGCCGATGGCCTCCAGGACCTGCAGCCAGATTCCTGCGGGAGGCGAGCGGTCGGTGGGGACCCTCTGGTCAAGGGCGCAGACCAAGGCCCAGCTCAGGGCTGGGTTTGGCACGGCCAGAAGGGGTGAAGGCAGGAGGCCTCCATCCTCCGTGGTGCAGCGATGCCCGTCCCTGAAGGGCTTCCCCCAGGGAAGGGGCTCAGCGCTGGCAGGAGGGGGCTCCCCAGGCCCCAGCTCACCGATGTCGTTGGCCTTCCTGGGCACCATGCGCCGGCGCAGCCGCATCATCTTGATGGCGTCCAGGCGGATCTCGAAGAGGTTGTTGCAGAAGGCCAGCAGCGGGGCGAGGGGGAAGGCGGCCACGAAGATGGTGGTGAAGCTGTACTGGATGACTGCGGCGGGGGAGAACGCCGGGGGCTGGCGTGAAGCCACCGCAGAGGGGACATCCCACAGGGTCCCCACCGCTGTCTGGGTCAGTCCTGCTTTGTGGCTCGTGGCAGAGGGTGAGAGGGGGAGATAGCCCAGTCTTGGGGACCCACACCCCCCCGGGGGACACCCGCCTCTCGCAGGGCTGTCGGAGAGGGGGATGTGGGGCTGAGGCACCACCACCACCCTGACACTCCTGGGAGGAGAGGAGGGTCCTAGGCAGGGGCCCCAGGCCAGCACAGTTGCCTGCTCTCTCCTGTTTTGGGAAGGGTCTCCTCGGTGTGCCAGAGCTCCTGGAGCGGGGCTGGGCACTTCCCAGCCCCAGGCTCTCTCTGGCCAAGGAGGGCACGTGGCCCTGTGCCCCATCTCTCCTCGCGTGACCCTACGTACCCATCTCCAAGAACTCGTCAAACAAGCTGAAGACGTTGACCTCGCAGAGCTGATAGTTGCTCAGCCACTGCCTTTTGCAGGGGTCCTCGGCCTCCTCCTCCTCTCCCAACATCGTCCTCCTCTCGTTGAGGTGCTGCTGCTGCTTGCGTAGCTTGTAGCGCATCCAGCTGCGAGGGGAGGGAGCGCTTTGTAGGGCTGACAGCAGGGACAGCCCTGGAGACCCGAGGAAGGGAAAGGAGCTATCCTGAGCGTGCAGGAGCACCGCTGGAGGAAGGCTTACGGGCAGAGATACTCCATCATGTTGCTGATGGTCTGCTTGAGCAGCATGATGATGGCCATCTGGATGAAGAGGTCGGTGATGCAGCCGCTGGGGTGGCACTGTGAGGGGGCGAGAGGAGGGGAGTTGCGCCCTGCAAGAGGGGTGGCCTGGCCCGAGGGGCTGCGGGAGGAAGCTGAGATCCTCAGAGCCTCGCTGGGCAGGAGGGGAAGGAAGAGCAGGAGCTGTGGTGGGGGGGTCAGAGAGCTTCACGGCAAGTCCCTCACCTCCTCCAGCCTCCACTTGCCAGCAACGCGCACGTAGTTGCCCGGGTGGCCGTTGATCCTAAGCAAGGAAGCAACAGCAGCGACGTCTGTTGAGCCCCACTGCTGACCCCCTTGGGTGAATATCCAGGGGTGGGATGGAGGGCATCATCCTCCGGGCGCTGGTGGAGAGGCAAGGGGCTTCCCCCACCCACCGTGCCCACGGGGACCTCCTCAGGTCCCAAATGGGGTCCCTGTGCCTGGTGGGGGGGTGGTTAGAGGGGCTGGGCTGTCCCTAGACCCTGGGGAGAGCTGGGGATATCTGACCCAAACCCAGGCTCCCCTCTGCTCCCCCCCAGGGCCTCCAGCCACCGCTCACCGTCCCAGGAAAAAGGCGATGTAGATGAGCGAAGAGAAGTTTGTGAAGAACTGGAAGGTGAAGATCTTCACGGTGAAGTTGTTCTCGCGCTGGGAGAAGGTCCGTGGTTTCTCTGGGGAAGGGAGCAAGGTGCAGGGGCTTGAGCAGGAGCCGTGGGACCTCACCCTGCTCCCCCTCAGATGGCACAGCAGCGCTTTGAAGGTTGGAAGGGTGTCTCTGCCCCTTGTGGAGCCTTCCCTGCCCTTCACCTGAGCCCTTTGGTGGAGCTGAGCCCAGCTAAGCAGGGAGGTCCCTTCAGAGCCTTGAGCTGGGGGCTAAGGGGCCCTTCAGCTGGGAGGAAAACCACGTCGTGAGCCCTCCTGCCACTGTGGTGGCTTCCTGCTCGTGGTGGGTGACTGCCCCTCCAGAGCGTGATGTGTCTGTGGGACAGCCAGCTGGCTGCGAGGGGGCCACGGAGGAGCTTGTGTGTTGGAGGGCTGGTGGCCTCCCACCGGGACCTGCGTGGCAAGAGCTGCCCAGTAGGTGCTTTGGGATGGTGGAGGAAGGGAAGGGGCCGGGAGCCTGGCTGTGTTTGGGGACCGAGGGCGTGCTGGGCTGCGGTCCCTGGGTCCTGCTGGGCAGCTCAGGGGTGCAGGTGGGAGACAGCCCCCATTTCCCTTACCCAGGTCACAGAGGTAGAGAGCCACGCGCCTGTTGACCTGCAGGAGAGAGGTATGACACGAGAGTTGGGTTGCTGGTGGGAAAGCAAGGAGAAGACCCTCTGCCCGCCCCGTGTCTCGCTCCGCACCTTGGTCATGATGACGATGGTGATGTAGTGCAGCACGGCCCCCGTCATCACCGCCATGGTGTTGGCCTGCTCGTGGAGGAACTCGAAGGAGCTCTGGGTGAAGAGAGCCGTTGCCACCACCCGGTAAATGACGAGCGCGTGGGCGATGCCGATCAGCACGGCGATCTGGGGAGGAGGGCAACGGTGAGGAGCCGTGCGTGGGGGGCGCGTGCTCCACCCCGCCTGAGGACCACCAGCCCTTCCAACCCCAGCTCCCTTCACCAGAACTCATCTGGACGTGGCCTCAGCTGCCAGCCAGTGCCCTTCAGTTGAGGATGAGGGGTTCGTAAGGTGGATGTCTCCACCCAAACTACTCGTCTAGACTCTCTCCGTTGGCCCACAGGGAGAAACAAGGGCATCAAGGGTTTGCCTCTTCCTATGCTCCATGTTACTGCCTTGATCCTCACTGATCCTCGCAGAGCCTTCAGCTCAGATCACCTCTCCCATCCGCACAGCGAGGTGTGACCGTAGGGAGGCCCCTGGATCCTCGGGATGGGCACGGACCCACCCTGACACCCTGGTTTCTGCCGTTGCTCCAGCAGTAGGATGCTCTGAGGTGCTGCTCTTGCAGGAGTAGGGAGGGAAGGAGGAAAGCCCGTGTGCCCATAAACCAGATCTTCCTACGTTCCCCCAGCACGTACCACGACCAGAACCAAGAGGAGTATGATGGTGCTGCGGAAGTAGGAGTGCTGGTACCGCCGGGGCTCGTGCTGCAGGTTGTTGATGAGCTCCATAGCCAGCTCCTCCTTAGAGGGAAAAAAAAAAATCAAAAAAAGGGAAAGAAAGGATCCAGCAGAGCTGTGCCCGGGTGGTGGGAAGTCCCGGGGTCGTTGTGTTAATGGACATATGGGATGGGCAGCACCAGAGAAGGAGAGGGGCGAACACCCAACCCACAACAGCGTGGCCAATCCTCATTGAGTTCAAGCCCTTGTGCAGGTGGAGAGGTGGCTAGCAATGCAGAGAGGTGGCCAGCATCTGCTTAACTTGCTGGAGGCTCTGCCTCTCCCAGGACGGTCAGATGTTGGCTTTGTGGTTTGTTTAAGTGTCTCCATTGGATGTTTACATCTACAGAGAATCAAGCTGGGCAAGGGGGTCCCTGAGACGTGTCTTTCCTGGAGGTCCAGCTGACCACTGCCCCGAAAAGGGGAGTGCTAAGCAGGTAAGAGACATCCTCACCTCTTCCTCATCCCACCGGTACAGGTCCCAGTCGGTGACCACGGTGGCTCTCTGCCTCTTCCACAGCTCCAGGAACACAGTGGCTGGGGGGGAAGGAGAGAGCGCTGTGACACTGTGACAAAGTCACCCCTCTGTCCCACAGAGCGGGATGGGTGGCCATGTCACCATCCAGCCTGAGGGCAAACCAGCCAGGGCTGCCCTTGGCCCACGAAGGGCAGGCAGCCAGCTCTGCGTGCCAGCCACCATGGGGCACCCTGGCCATGCAGCGAGGGGGGTTTGGCCCCACGTGGGGCTGGGGCTGGGGGGTGTTCCCATGTGGGGCAGCTCTGGGGGCTGTAGGGCATCTGGCATAACCCAGAGCGAGCACCGGGGCTGCCCTGCTGTGGTGGGCATGTTCACATGGTGCCAGCCAGCCACGCTGCTCTGGGTGATGCTTATTGCACAGCAGCTGGGAGCTCGTGGGGCCACCTGGGGAGGGTCACAGGGACGTGGTGGCCCCTCCTTCCCACAGCTGCCACCACTTAGGGGCGGCTGCTAGAAAAGCCCAGCTAGAGGGGCTGGGGGTGCTGTGCAGGAGGTGGTGGGGGGTGGAGAAGGAGTAAAAGCTCTCAGGCAGGACAGGTAAGGGGTGTTTGGGGAGCTGGGGGGGATTGCTGGGGTGACTTTGTCCCTTGCCTTGTCTGGAAGGGGAGCTGGTGGCCCTGGAAGAAGAGGAGACAAGGACTGCAAAGCCCCTGAATGGTGAAGCTGTGCTGGTGTCCCCTTTTCCTCCTCCACCTGCTCTTCCCCTGAGCCACGGTGGGCTGCTCCCTCTCCCGAGCTGTGTGTGCTTGGCACTGACATTTCCACCTACCCCAGATGGCCATGAACATGGCAAACAAAACCGTCCCCTCGTTGTCGATCATGTGAGTGACCTGGAGAAGATCAAGGAAGAGCGTGATGGGGGCTGTGGCACCCTGGGGTCTGGGGAGAAGCCTCTGCGCTCAGGGGTCCTCTTGCCACCCTGGTCCCCCCCAAGACAGGTGAAGATGCTGCAGGAGGGCACAGTGCAGGACGGGGTGGACACTGGGACTCGTTAGTGGTAAACTCTTCCTTGGTGGTGATGGAGACCATGACCTGGCTACACCTCCTCCTTGTCATACAGGTCAGCGGAGGTTTCCTGGGTTGTTTCTGGGGTGGCTTTTCTTTCTAGTGGTGTGGGACCAGCACAAACTGGGGGGGTTTCCCCATCCTTTGCCTCGGGAAGGGGGCTGCCTACCTTGGCGTAGGTGCAGGTGTCAGAGAGCAGCCAGAATGGGCACTGCTGGTCGCAGAGCGGGCACATGATGGTGGTGCTGGCCTCGCAGATCTCCTTGCTAGGGAGAAAGGCGTAGAGGGAACCCAGGGGCAGTGACAGCGGCCCAAAGCCACGTGCACGGCACGGGCTGGTGAAGGGGATGTGTTCAGCATTCCCAGCGCCTTACCTCACCTGGCTGGAATTGAAAACCGTAATCCCAGCCACGAAGACCACCAGTCCCGCCACGGCGGCGATGCCCAGCAGGTAGGTGTACCAGCCCAGCCAGGCGAAGTACAGGGCCACCTTCTCACCAAAATAGCACCTGGAGGGGAAGGTGAGGTGTGGTTTGTGGCCAGTGGGAGAGGCCACGTTAGGGGTCACTAGAACATGCCCTTCCACCCCGCTGACAGCTTTATGGAGGAGCATTTCTGCTGCCCTCCTGGCCATCCCCTTTTAAAATAAGAGCTGTGCTCATCCCTGTGTTTTAATGTGGTTGCAGGAGCCCCTTGGGGCATTAAAGGCAACAAGCACCAGGCTGGATGTGCTGCATGATGCTCTGCTCCCACCTGCCTGCCTTTCGAACGTGGGAGTACGTGGCTGGAAACGAACTGGGCTAATTAAAACCCATGCAGGTGGGGGGGTTGTTTCATGCTGCACAATTAGCAGATGGAGCTCGGTGCCATGGGGATGCCCCTTAGGCTGAGAGCTCCGCAGGCTCCAGCAGCAGCCCAACGCTGCTGAGAAGAGCCAGGTTCAAACTAAGGGTTGAAAAGAAAACCCAGGAGCCTGGCAAAGGGCATAAAGCTCTCCTGGTTTCAGGTGGGGCCTCTTGGTTGGCAGGACCCGCCGTGCCTCTTCTGCTGGTGTTACCTGATCGCCTCGATTGGCTGTAGGCAAAATATTTCTCTCCAGCGAGCCCATTTCTCCTTCAGGAATTCCCTTATCTCCTCCTCCTGGGGAGCAGAGAAGTTGGTCAGATACAGGAATATTGGGGCAACCTCAATGCCCATCCCAGGCTGCTCCCGGGAGCTTTGTCGTGCCCTTCACCCCAAGAGGTCTCACTGCAGCCCCAGTCACCCAAAGGTCTCTCCCACCCAGTCTTGCTCCTCCACCTCTTGTGGCTTCTCCTCCCAGGCGCCCGTGTGCTTGCCCTCACCTCGTGCAGGGGAAACGTTGCCTCAAACACGTTCTTCTTCATCAGGTCATGCAGCTTCTCTGGTAGCAGAGCAGAAGGGAGAGGGTTAGTGAAGCTTTTGCTCTCGCCCCATGCGCTCCCTGCCAGGCAGAGTCACCCCAGACCTTTTCTGGAGCCACGGGGCACGAGCCTCGCTGCAGGTCCAGGCTGAGCATCGCCCCTGCTCGCCCCAGCCCCTTACCGAGGTCGGGCGTCACCGTGTTCTGCAGGATGAAGTTCACGAGCCGTATCCTGAGCAAGGAGAAACTGTGGTTAAGGGCTGCTCTGGGGGTACACACTTGTGTTGTGTGGCCCCAGAAAACAGGGAAGGGAGGGGGGAGAAATGGGGAGCTGGCTGTGGACAGCGAGGAGCTGGCACGTGGGAGGTGGAGGTGGCCTTCTGTGGGAGATGACAAGCCTGGCACGGCCATGAGCTGAGCTCAAAACGGGTGCTGGGTGTCAGCAGCCCGGCTCAGCACCCACCTGGTGGTCACTGGCACGTCCTGGTGGGTGTCGGGGGCCTGCAGCCGGCTGTCGGGGTTCCTCAGCAGCCACTGGTATTTCCGGAAGATCTGTTCTGGGGCACGGACACCATAAAATAGCTTCTTGTCCTCAATTTTCTAGTGGGTGGAAGAGAAGGGCTGTCAGAGCAACGCTGGCAGGGGAAGGGGCAGAGCTGCAAGGGCCAGGGGCCGTGTGAGCCCCGAGGCTGAGCAAGTGGTTTGTCTTCCAGCACTGACATGGTGATCAGCTCAACGGGTCAGGTCTCTCCCATCTCCTGGGGTGCAGGAGCCCGAGCCAGGCTTGGATCCTGGGTACCACCAGGCAGCCAAGCATCCGCTGCCTTTTCCTCCTGCAGCCCCTCACCTTGATGGTGAAGCCCTTCTTGCTCAGCTCATCCAGGAACCTCTTCCTCTTGATCTCCTTCTCGCTGCCCACTTCGTGGATGTCGCTTACCAGGACGAAATCCCACTTCTCTTCCTCCTGCTCACAGAAAACACCAGGGAATTCAGGGGGGTGGCAAGCTGAGAGCTCTCCCTCTTGCCTCCAGCTGCTCAGAGGTTTGGACCTTCATCGTGACTGTGCAGAGGGCCCCGGGGAACTGGGAGCAGGAGAATGGGGATGGGGAAACTGAGGCAGCTGCTGCCTTGGCGCTGCCCTCTGAGCTGCGCAGAGGGAGCGAAGCTTACCGGGGTGGCAAATGTGTCCGTGCCTTCGACAGGGAAATCCCTCCAGGGAGTCAACAGAATGCTATCCTGCGGAAGGGAAAACCAGCGAGGGCTGAGAGACCTGCCCATCGGCGAAGCTGCTGGTGGTTCGGTGCTCGAGGGTGTCATGGGTACAGCAGAAAAGATGGAGCCCAAGCAGATAAAATGGCGTTACAAGATAAGATCGAGGTCCACCTGGCCCAGCGTTCCCCTCCCGGCACCCTCAAGGGGATGCCCAGGGAGGAGGGTACGAGCTGGCTCCTCTCAAACCTTCCCCACACGCTCCTGCTCCCCGGTCTGGGGATCCTGGATGTGCAGCTTCCCCGTGAGCTCGTGTCATGTCCAACAGCGCCCTGGGGCTGCGAGGGAGCTGGCCAGGAGGAAAACACCTCCCGCTGCTCTGGACTTTGCTCCTTGTTCCAACTGATGCCCCGACATGTACGGGAAGGGTGTCAACATGCAGCTCCCTCTCTCCACGCTACGGTGGGTTTTACAGTCTTTAATCAGCCTCTTCCGCCATCCCTATCGGATGGGGCACTGTTAGCTTTTTGGAGAGGGTGGGGAAGGCAGGTTAAAATTCCCCCTGTGACAGGGCAGGGAGTGGATTTTGTCTTAAAAACAGCATTTTGGGTTTTTTTTTCAGTTCTCTGATGTGACTCATGGTGCAGCCCCACAAACAGCTCTGCTGCCCGTCCCTAGGGCACGGTGATGCAGCACAGAAGTGGGAAGGAGCTGCCAGGGGATGGGGACATCGTCAGTCAGGATTGCCACCAAAGATGCTGTGACCTGAAAGAGCGGCCAGCCAGACGGGTTCGTCCAGCTGCAATCTCGGGCGCAGAGCGGTGGTGGTGAAACCCTGCCCTGATGTAAGATCTGGGTCCCAAGCTTTCACTGGAGAATGAGGCCGTGGGAGCAGGAGAGGTGGGGATGAGGAAAGGCTGAAACGCTCTGCCAAAGCCTCTCACATGGAGCTAGAGCCCGGGCTTCACCCGACGCCGAAGGGCCGTGGGGAGGCTGACCAGCAGACAGCCAGAGTGAAAGGGCTTGAGAAGAGGGATGTTCTGCCCCAGAGATGCGGCTGTAGTCAGGACCAGCACCTCCCACTGCTAAAGGGTGCCCCAGTTTTGGCCAAGATGCAGAGCGGGGTTTGCGGTGCTGTCCTCTGCCCCGCTAAAGCCCTGAGCAAGCTTTGGGGTGGGAGAAGTGGGGTTTGGCTCGGGTTGGTCTCCCCGGTGGGTAAGCACCTAGCTGGTGCAGCAGCTCTCCCCGTCCCTGACCGAGAGCCCCTCTCTGGTACCAGGGAGGGAGCAGGAGCCCCACTGGGGCTCTGCCCTGTCTGCTGATGCTCTGACACTGGCACAAAGTCCTGCACCCCCTCTCTGCAGGTCGCGTTGTCTCATCCCTGCCCTGGTTTCCCCTGTGTGCACCAACCTCACCCTCCCTGCGAGGACCGTCTGCTGGGGCTGCCACCTTCCAGCTCTACCAGTGATCGAGGGGAAACCACCCTTCAGGGACAGGGGGGCTTCAAGGCTCCTGTGTCCTGGTGGCTCCCAGCCCCGCTGCCTGCGGGCACACTCCTCTGCTCCGGAGGTGAAGCACCCCGACCAGCACGGCTGTCTGCTGGGGAAGAGCCTGGTGGGGTTACCAAGGTAGGGTCACAAACGGGACGGATCCAGCCATGGGGCTTGGTCTGGGTAGGGGTTTGGAGGGCTGCAGTATGAGGAGCGTTATCCCCAGACCTCTGATGGTGCCACCAGCCCCTGAGCTTGTGCTCCAGGGCCTTCCCTGCGGGGAGGGTGCTGGGGCTGAGCATCAGCAGGGCATCAGCAGAGCTTTAGCAGAGCATCAGCAGAGCATCCTTCCTCCACCAGCTCTCCCAGTCATGTTGCTGGTCTCTCGGACCTGACACAGCCAAGGGCTGCAAAATGGGGAGGAATTGATGAATTTTTTGCAGATTAGCACAGGCAATTCCCAGTACCCAGCTCCAGAGCGGTAACAGGTAGAGGTTGCACTCAGCTGCAGGGGGATTTGTAGAGCTGTGGCCCCGGGGGACAAGTGGCACTGCCAGGTCCTGGCTGCTCTGCTCTGGTGGCACAAGGTGGCCTCAGCCGAGGCCGCCTTGGCTTGGAAGGGGTTGTATGAACCCTGGACTCTAATCCCTGCTATCAGGGAGGGATATCAGGGTGCCTGTTCCGCGTGGTTGGGGCAGGGTTAGAGGTGCGCTGTGCAAAGGGGTAGCAGGAGTTACCTGCACAGTGAGAAGCAGGAATTGCAGTGTTTAAAAGGGTTTGCATGCCCCGAAGTGGCCTGGTTCCTCTCCAGCTGTATCAGCGGGTCCTTGTCCCTGGCCAGGTCACCCACTGCCCTGTGCGAGGCTACTGGGCCCTTCAGAGAAATGGTCACAGGCCCCCTGGAGCTGGGGGTGTGGGCACCTGCATGGGGAACCCAGGCAAAGGACACAGCTGGGATCTGACACCCTTGTTTTCCCTTCTCACCGTGGACTGGTGAGGCTTTGGGTGGCTCCCATCACCCACACAGAGGTGATCACGCTGCCCTTATCTCAGGGCTGTCTCACACAAACCCTTCCCTCGGAGCATTTCCACGTTACCTCACACTTTCCTCAGAAATGTGACAATCTTTAATGGAGCAGGCAGGTGGTGCACCTGTACGGTTCCTACCTGCCCAGCCTCGGAGAGTTTGCCTGGCTTTTAGAGCAAAAGAAAACCACATCTTCTCTTTCAAGCTAGAGAAAGAAGGCTTCACATCTCCCCCTCTCCCCTTGCTCTGTTTCAGGTGCTCCTGAAACATGTGGGGCTGTCACCTCTGCCGGGTGGATTTATAGCAGGAAAAGCTCTGGGCTCAGCCCAAACCACCCTGCTCTGACCTCAGCTCTGGTACCAACAGCTCTGGGGTGCTGCGTGGGGCTCAGCCCCGGCTCGGGACCCCCGCAGCCAGCCCCACGCACTGCGTTCCTCCTTCTAGGAAGGAGACTGCTCCCTGGAGAGGGGGACAGGGGGTTTGTAGCACTTCTTGAGTACTTCAAAGGCTGAAAGCACACGAGTGGTAGAGATCAGAGCTCGGTGCGTCCCGTGTTCCCCAGCTGCGGGTGGCTCAGGGTGCTGGAAAGCAGCCCCTTGGGAATAGCTGGGCGGTTTCTGTTTCCTACCTGCATGGTGGGGTGGGGAGCCTGTCTCTTCCCCTCTCTCCTGTCGCTGCTCCGGGCAGGTCTCGGAGCTGGCTGCGGGCGGTGGGACGAGCAGGCTCCTTCCCCAGCCCCTGCGCCCCAGGTCTCGTGTGAGCCCAGCAGCGAGCTGACTTCCGCGTGGGACTCCTCCGCCCTGGGAGGGACCTGCCCTGCCTGGCAGCGGGCAGATAGCGAGGAGGAGGCGAGAGCTGCCCTTCAGCCTCGCTCTGCCACCCCGTCCTTCTCCTCGGCCCCTCTCGGTGCCAGGGCTGCTCGCTGGGTCCTGGGAACATCCCCAAGAGGTGTCACAAACAGGGGCCAAAGGAGGAAGGAAGCGTTAGCAGCAGCTCTAGAAAGCGTTACACTATTTCTTACAAAAAAACCATCAAACCTGAAAAGAGAAAGTAAAACTGGGCTGTGCGTGACCTGCCCGATCCCGGGGTGAAGGGTGGGCTCCCAGCAGAGATGGGGTGCGAGAGGCAGGGGATGGAGCTGCACGGGCGGCCAGAGCGAGTTCATTAACAGCCAGGACCAGGAGAAGAGGCAAAGCGTGAGCTCCCAGGTAAGACAGGCGGCTGCTCCGTGGTTTTTTCCCCTTGAAGGCAGCCCTCTCCCCCCCGCCTCGGGCACTGCTTTGCGCTCCACCACTTTCGATTCCCTCTGTGGCCTTTAGAAACCCTTCTGTGAACCTCAGAGAAAATCTGGCTTCCTGGAAGGACTGAACAGAGACAGAGAAATCCTTTCTTCACGCCTTGCTGGCTGGCAAAACCAGCCCTGGAAGTCTCTGCTTTGTTTCCCCATGTGTCACGGTGCTGTTGCGTGAGGGGCATCGGGGTTTGGCGTCAACGCTCACGGGAACACAGAATCACAGACTGGTTTGGGTTGGAAGGGACCTTAAAGTTCATCCAGTTCCAGCCCCCCTGCCACAGGGGGCATGTGGACATCTGTGAGTATTTTACAGTCCTCAAGAACGAGCATCCCCTCCCTCCTGGCTGGAGAGGAAAGCAGAGCATTGTGCTCCCCCGACCGCGGAGCCCTCCTGCCTCCCTGCTCCTCCAGCTCTTGTCACCCCGAAGCAGACGTGATTTACTAGAGCACGATTGCTTCAGCCTCGGATTCCCTGACAGCGTTTGTGCCGGGGTGCTGGGCTCTGGCCCACGGGGAATCATAACTTTTTGAGTGTTTTTTGTGTTCATAAAGGCTTGGTCCACCTGGAGCTGTGGCTTGGAGCAGGGTACAGCCCTTTGTGTAAAAGGGGGAGCGAGAAGGTTGTTAACGTGTAAGCCAGGGCAGACAGCTCTCCTTGTATCTGTTTTCCGGGGTTTTTTGTTGCTTTAGTTCCCAAGATAAGAGCTGCCTTTTCCTGGGTACAGCAGAAGGGCCAACACCTGGTCTGCTCTCCGACAGCGTTGCTGCAGGTCACTCTTAGAGTAAGTCCTGGGGTGAGGGGGGGGAATCTGGCTGCATCCTGGCAGGAAAGGCAGCCAGCATCTCCAGAGCGGTGCTCCCAGCCAAGCCAGCATCACTCTGTGGCTTTGCCAAGTGCCTTGAATAGACTCCGGATCAGACCTGCAAATTTAAAAAAAAAAAAAAGGAAGAAAAGAAAAAGTCATCTTCCAGGTTTCCTGCTGCGGGTGAGATCAAGAGCAGAGCAGGGTTAGGAGCAGGCGGACCTTGAGCAGGGCTGGCCGGAGGGGAAAGCTCTCCTTATCGCCAGCTGCTCTCGTGTTTACCTGGGGAGAGAGTGAAGCCTTGTGAGATGGGACCCACGGTGCTTCCCACATCCCCAGCAGAAGACCAAAGACCTTTGCAAGGTGAGTGCTGCTGGGTTAAACAGAACGGGGGTGACGTGCAGGTAGGATGGCCACGTCGCTCCACCCTCTCGTCCTTCCTTCCTCCTGCAGACTTTGCTGAGCAGGGCTGGGAGGACTTTGCTCCCCGGACCAGCTCACTGAATGTGGGCATCCAGCAGCCCCCCTTGGGCTTCCCTGGCCGGGGGGAAGGTGAGTCTGCGCCTGCAGATTGGCTCTGTCCAAGGCATCCAACCCCCGCAGCACCTCCCATGGCACTCAGAGGAGACACTGCGCTTTTTCTTCTTCAGTTCAGGAGGAAGACTTGTCTCCTTTTGCAGCAAGGCAGGTGACCAAAGTGATGGTGTTCCTCTTGCAGCGCTTTCCTTCCCAGGCAACCCTCCTGCAATGTGCTGTCTCTGCATTTACTGCCCTCGGGGGACCGGTGCTGGGGACGGCAGCAGGGAAAACTAAAACCAGGGAGGGAGATGATGTACCTTCCAGCCTGCTTCAGACATGAAGTGCTGGGGAGCTCTGCTTCGCACGTGTGCCGAGGTATTGCAACCGCACAAACTGCCTGTGAGTTTAATTCAGCTGGAATTATTTAAGATACTGTCGCCCTCAGCTGTTTGTTGCTGCTGGGGCCGGTGTTCCCACCCTAACCCACCGCGGTGTCGCATCAGCCCGACGGACTCCGACCGCCCTGGGCAGCGGTTTGACCGGCGCTGAGCGGGTCAGCATCGACGCTCTTGAGGAGCGTCCCCTGACCCGCTCACCCTGGCTGGTGTGGAGGTGGTGGTTTCCTCCCGAGCAGTGGTACCAAACCTCTGAAGGCTGTTGTGTACAAAACCACCTTGGCTAGACAGAGGATGCCTGTCCGTGCGCTGCCTGGCGAGGGTGATCCTGCGTGCAGGCCATCCTGTGTGCAGGCATCCCTAACCTGGGATGGTGCTAAAATATTTATTTCCCCTTTTCAGTCCTCAGGACCTTGGATTATATATCTGCAGAACTTTTTTTTTCCTCACAGGGCAGGAGTGTTCTCAGGGAGCCTTCGGTTAAATCCTTCTCGTTCAGATGTGGCAACCACACAACTTCAGCCGTCTTTGGGAGAGAAAACAACCATGAGCGCGGCTTTGCCAGCACAGCAAGGCTCCTCTCGCCCACAACCGGCTCTGATCCTTCTGAGATGGTGGGTCCAGGGCAGGTTCTGCTGCCTGGCCCCCGGCGCGGTGAGTAGCCCCGCGCTGCCCGTCGCTAGCCCAGCTGGCTGCTGCCACCGCGTGCCCACCGCCCTTATTGCAGCCCCGGACGGTTTGTCGGGTCGATTTCACGGGGGAATTTGCTGGGACAGACACGGCACCAGGGCTGGGACTTATGGAAAGCACAGACCGGGGTACTCGAAAGCCAAAGGGCCCTTGGCCCTGAATAATCCAAGTGTGTGCGTATAGAATTAAGCCATTTTCTTTAATGGCCATTCTTTGGTTGCTGTTGCCAAAAGATGCGGAATTTTGGCATCCAATACTGCTACAGTTTGCAAATGCCAACTTCATGTACTCATAGCACAACGCTATCCCGTCACCACTGAAAGGACCGTGTTCTTTACTCATTTTTTTCCCATCCTTCGTATTTTCTTGGGAAGATAAAACAGCATTCTTCCCTGCTTTTTTTTGCTGAACAGAACAAGTGTTGGAGTGTGTTAACGCCTCGCTCAGTGCCTGGGCAGCAGCTTCCCCTGCGGTGGGCACCTCCAGGGAGAACTTCTAGCACCTTCCAGTGCCTGAAGGGGCTACAGGAAAGCTGGAGAGGGGCTTTTTACAAGGGCACGGAGTGACAGGACGAGGGGGAACGGTTTCAAACCAAAAGAGGGGAGATTTAGATGAGATATTGATACCAGATGGTTCAGTTCAGCAATGGTTTAGCAAGAGTAGGCCACAGAGTAGGCTCTAAAAGGCCTGCTCTGTGTTACCTTTACACAGAACTAGCTTTCCTGTCAGTAATTTTCCTTTTAGCTAGAATAATAGAGAATAACAATAGGTTCTGAAACAAACTACATGTTTTGTAGATGGAGTCTGCTTATGGGATTGATAACGTTCTAGCATAAAATGATTCACGCTGTTTACGCTTAGTCTTAGAAAAACAAAGGTCTCTGCTAATTATAAAAGCACCAAAAGACAAAACAAAACTGTAAAGAACAACTTTGTGATGTCTGAATTAACTTGATTCATAAACTCTTGTGTGAGAGGAGAGATAAGTTCAAAACGATATCTTCTTCTTGGGAACACGTGTACTTGTAAACAAGAAGGCCTCGACCACGCTTGTGCACAAGCACGATTAAAGGGGGATTGCGACCACCAGCGACCACCCAAGACCATTACGTAATGCATTATAGAAAGTATTATGCATGGTTTTTATTGGAATGGGTGGGCTTTTCTTGGAATTATGTATATAAGGAGCAAGCTTTTGTTTTAGGTGTGCATGCTAGGAGGAGAGGTTCCCCATGCACCCAACGCTGCAATAAACCAATGTCAGCTTTCTAAACTATCATTTGGTTTGGAGAGTTTGCTTGGTTACTGTTTTCTGGTAACAATATTGGGAAGAAATTCTTTGCTGTGAGGGTGGTGAGACCCTGGCCCAGGTTGCCCAGAGCAGCTGTGGCTGCCCCCTCCCTGGCAGTGTTCAAGGCCAGGCTCGATGGGGCTGGGAGCAACCTGGGCTGGTGGAAGGTGTCCCTGCCCGTGGCAGGGGGTTGGAGCTGGATGGGCTTTAAGGTCCCTGCCAACGGAACCGTTCTGTGCGCAGGCCGCGCCTCCTCTATGACCGAGCTGCGGCGGCGCCGCAATCCCGCCATGGCAACGTGAGGCGCCGCCTCCCCCCGCCCTCCCCTCGGAGCGCTCTGCGCATGCGCGGGGGCGCCGCGCGCCTACGTGGGGTCGCGCCGGGCGTGCCCCGCCCTCCTCGCCGCCCCCCCCAGCCCGGCGGAGCGGCGCGGCCGGTGCCGCCATGAGGCGCGGGGAGCGGCGGGGCCCTGCCGGCGCCCTGGGCAAGGCCGCGCTGGAGGAGCAGCCCCCGCAGCCCAACGGCGGAGCCCCCCCCGCGCCGGCAGAGCGGCCCCCGCCGCCCGGCGCCGAGAGGGACGGCCCCGGCCTGCGCCGCAGCACCGAGTCCGAGGTCTACGACGACGGCACCAACACGTTCTTCTGGTGAGAGCCGCGGGGGCCCCGGTCCCGACACCCGCCCCGGCCCCGCCGGCGCTCCGTGGCCAGCAGGCCTCCGCACCGCTCGCTCGCCCTCCGCCCCGCTCTGCGGGAGCCTTTGGTTGCTCCGGTGCGATGGGCCGGTGGAGGGGGGGCGGCCCCGCTGGGCTGTGGCGAGGGCGGGGGGCGATCGGGCTCGGGGGCCCAGGGGGGAACTGAGGAGTACCGCGCGTTCTGCTCCTCACGGTGCTCCTGAGATATATGTATCCAGCAGCAGATACCGGTGCTAAAACCGGGAGTCCGGAGGCTGTGTCCGAAGGTGTTTTGCCTGGGGGTGCGGTGCTACTAATTATTGTTTCCTGGCAATGATTTAACAGCGATTTAGGGCGGATTTTGGCAGTGGCGGCCCCTTTCTCGCTCCTGTCACACCCTGCAGCAGCAGTACCCTCGCTGCCAGCCCAGCAGTGAGCGCCCGGGGGTCTCCCCCGGCACCTCGGGAGCCCACCGGCTCTGGGCACGCTTTCCTGCTTCATTCCGATTGTTTTATCAGCATCATTTGTGTGAACTACCCCTGTGTCTTCCCCCTCCCTCAGTCTTGAAGAGGCCTTTTCTGTCCGTGTGTCCTGCTGGAAGGCTGAACCTGGGTTCTGGGGTCAGGTATTTTGTATGAAATCAGAAAATCGGTGCAGAAAACCACAGCTGTCTGTGTTGGCCAGATGGGGCAAATCAGTTTTTTGTTAAATTTAATCCTTGCAGGAAGATGTTTGTGCCTAGAACAGCGCTTCTAGATCCCGTCTTTGCTGGAGTTGTTCCAGAAATCCCTTCAGCACACGCGTGTGTACGTCCAGAGTTTTTCAGCGTGTGTTAAATGTGCGTCCTTTCTGATTCAGGAAGCCAAGCTGACATTGAAGTCCCTTGTTTGGAATATGAGCTGAGGGTGAGATGATTTGGCTCGAGTTTGACATTAAGGAGGAGGAGGGCACTTGGCGCTCACCCTGCCAATCTGGGCAGCAGCGGAGCGGGGGGTGTTGATCGTGGTGAAGCCGCTGATTCGAGGTGATATTTCTGCCGGTGCAAACTGCAAAGAGACGCTGAGATGCTGCTGGGTCACAGGGTGGTCTCTGCAGGAGCCTGACGCACGCAAGCGTCGTCTGGAGGGCAAGAGGACCTTTCTTGGAGAGCACTTTAGCTGAGTGAGCGATAGAATAGCTGGAGCCTGCCGAGGTCTGCGGAGTGGTGCCTTCTTATAAATGGAAAATGGGTAAAACTCTCCTTTTCTTGCTGTGTGGTTAAGGTGGCTCTCGCCCGGTGTTTTGTGGTGCATTAAAAACACCTATTGCAGTTTTTATTTATAAGCTCACCTCGTCGCACCTTTTCCCTGCTGCGGGGGTGTGGGGCCAGCGTGCACTCTGCCACTCGTGCAGGATTGTCATCCTAAAGTAAAGGCTGTGACTGCAGTTAATTTGTCCACGTGAGCTGTTCCTTTGAAAGTCTGAATGTGGCACTGTTCTTTAGGGAGCTTCTCCTTTGTCGGCGGGGCAGGAGGGCAGTCGAGTTGTTCTTTATCTATTTATTTTATTTTCCCTAGTAGTGTATGTCGCCTGCGCTGGCAGCCGGGAGTTTAAATGCTTGTACAAGTCTCAAGGTTTTTGCTACTGCTGCTTTTGACCTGTGCACGACAGCATTGAGCGTGGTAGCGTGTCCTTCAGCAGCGGCTGAGAATAAAGATTATATGGAGAAGTGATTTTCTTCCTGTGACCCTTGTACTCTCCTTGTGCGGTGTGTGATGGGGGTGGTCACAGAAAATGGGAATTTAAGCGAGTAGGTGACCTCTGTCTTTGCCCGTGTGGAGAAGGGTGGAGAGTGCCTGTTCTCGGAGCTCAGCAGCTAGTGGGTACCTGCTCGGGTTGGGAAAATTCAAGGATTTGGGACTCGTAGGCACAGTCAGAAATCATCCTAGAAGCAGCTCAATTTGCACAGGTAATTTTGCTGCTATAAATGCACTCCGTGGGAAAGGTGGTACTTTCTCTAGCTGTCTGCCTGCTCCTTTTAAAAGCTTTGAAGAGTCACTGCTGTGTAATGCTGCTGGTCTCACTCAGTCTTAGTAACTTGAAAATGGAAGATGCTATATTTTAATTACGTTGTGGGAACCTGCTCAGTCAGTACCTAGACGGCTGCAGCTTTTTGTTGTTGGAAATGTTAAGGAAAGAGAATGGGAAGAAGCTTTATGAAACAGGTTGGCGGTCTCTGGATCTTTTATCCCTGGACTAACTCCAGAACATCTGCTGTAGCAGGGAGCTGGAGGCATCAGGCCTGCCTGGCAAGCTGCTGTGCCAGGCGAGCGTGTTCACTGTTGTCTCCAGGACCCTTGGTTGTTCCTTGCCTGTCTGCTTGCAGAAGGAGCTTTCTGAATGGAAACTGCTGCTGGGACTTTGTTCTGTACAGGACAAGGTGGATCCAATAGAAGCTGGGTTTTGTTACCTGTGACAGATGCCTGAAGGTACTTGAAGCTGGAAAAAGAGGAGCTGGGTGTCTCTCTGTGGGGGAGCAAAAAAGCTCGGTGAATTAGTACACTGATTTATGTCCACTAAATAAAATAAACAGTAAATAAATGGTAAATGTAGAGGTGTGCAGCAACTTTCCTGGAGAGAAGAGGAAGCCTTCCTGCCCCTCCTAGCAGCCAGTGGCAGAAGGTGGTGTGGTGGTGAGTGTGTTCGTGCCAGCCCAGCCCAATCCTGCATTACCAGTTTGGGATCGTCTAGTTACATACTGGGTATGATTTTTCTCCTAAAATTTCAGTGTTACCCCCGGTTTCTGTATATATACATCAGGCTCCTGACGTGTCACCCAGCCTGTGCTTTTCCAGTGTCTGGGCATGCCCTGGCAGCGTCCACGTGCTGGGCCATCCCGGAGGCAGCCGTGCAATCCAGCTGAGCCACCTTAGTCGGCTGGGTACGTTCACTCTTGTCACTAATGAGGGCAGCTGGCTCCTGGGAGCTGCGTTATTAGGCTGTCGTGACCCTTTCCTGAAGGGAAGGGATTGCAGAGTTCCTTCAAGGAAGCTGGAGGTGTAGAAGGAATATCTTTGTGCAGAGACCCTGTGAGAGTTTAATGCCCCACCTGGGCTTTAGGCCTAGAGTTAATTCTCTGTATCAGTTCCTTTTTTGTAAACATGCTGCAGAAGTTTTAAGGAGAATGGGGGAAAACGTGGTGGGAGTCACCCTGGGGTACCAAGAGGTGCTTTCCAGGGGGGAGTGCACGGGCAGGCTGTCTCAGTGGGACTGCTTTAAACCAAAATCTGAAACAAAGGTTTAAAAATATAAAAATGTTTATTATTTAAAAGAGATGATTTGGCGAACTTCCATTAACGTGTGAATTCTGTAGAGCTGATGAGTGGAAAGTTTGTCTTTTCTTTCTCCTCATTCAGAGGAAAATGACTGATTTGCTGAAGTGTGCCTTGCTTTTTAATCCGTTGTTCTCATTTCTCTACGGAGGTACGTGCCGTCGTACTTGTCCTGAGCAATCGTTTCATGAGAGCACCAGCTTATGGCAAGGGAAATTAGCGGTGCTATTTGGAGTGTCACAAGTACGTACAGAAATTTAGTCAGCGTTCTGTACCTTTGTAGAAAGTCTCGGTTTCAGGTCTCTAATCTTGGATGTATTATCAAGATTATGACCAAGGCTGGATTTGTGTTGAAGGTTTCAAAAACCTCTCTGTATCCAAACAGGATTGCTTCCCTGCTAAGTACAATTTGGATTTTGAATGTCAAAATATTGGTCAGTTTTAAATCGTCGTTAATTTTTGTTGTATTTTCCTGTGCCTCATTCTTCACAGTAGCTTAAACACCGTGTTGCTGTTGAAGTCATACATTTGTTGTACTATTTGTCATATTGTCTCAGAATTCCTGGCACGTGGCAGATGATAGAGAGCTTTGACACTTGTTCATCCTTTAAAATCTTTCAGAAATGCTTTTATGACTTCTTCACCATCACGTTTTATGACTTCACCATCACGTTTTATGACTTCACCATCACGTTTTATGACTTCACCATAATTTGGAATAAAGAAAAAAATATTTTTGTGAAAAAGTTGATGATAGGCTAGGATGGGACTAGTTGTTTTTGTTGACAGCATCTTTCTCCAGCAGTAGCTATTGATGTAACTTTTTAAAGCACCGAGGCAAACCGTACTGGCTGTTGTTTGGAATTTTGTTTCACTTTGAGAACTCACAAAAAGATGAATAAATAAACCCTTTGCCTGGTGTTCTCAGTGATTGTTATTGTTTTTCATGTAGTTATTGCATCATTGATGACAAACAGGAACACCAGTGTAAAGCGATGGATAATAAAGGTGTGGCCCCGCTCACTTAAGCTGATTTTAGTTGGTGCTGGAGATCGAAGGAGGTCATCACCCGCCCGCTCCACCGGGTATTGCTCCTCCTTTCCGTCCCGGGAGCAGATCTGTCCGAATCTCCCCAAAAAAAGAGATATGTAAAAATTTCCTTACATCACTTTTGTCACATATTTTATTTGGAAAATAAAAGCTTTTATAGTAATTCCCTCGGAAAACCTGCGTTTTCTAAATGTGGCAAAGGAGTGAATTTCCCTGAAAAAGAAGCGCTGGGATCGAACTCAATCCCCTGCCCTGGACGAGCCCCCGCTGCGGTGTGAGCTGTCCTGCGCTGCTCCCACTTGGTGTTCGACTGAGTTAGCAGGGCAGGTGTTTTTATAAAACCAAAACTGGGATTATTTCACCCAAACACCCCAGTGTTTAAATGGGGAAAGAGCGAGATGTGAGATACAGAAAGACAGAAAAATGCTAGTGCAGAGAAATAAGCTGCGTCATGTTCCAGCTTTGCAGTGGTTTGGGGTTTGCTGTGAATTCTCTTTGACCTTCCTGCCCTTATGTATTTTTCTGTGCACATCTAGGCGCTGCTTTCTCAGGTGTTTTGGCATAAAACCTCCTAGCACTGGCTGTAGCGTGTACCCCCCTCGCCTCTGCTCTTACTGCCCAACCTCTCGCATAATTCCAAGGGGAAGATCCCTGCTCTGCTGAGCTTGGCTCTTTTCAGCCTCCCACAACTCTGGCGAGGAGAACATCAGCCTTTCTGCCTAATGCCTGCAGTGCTTACCTTGCTGGGTACCTTCTTAGCTGTCTTCCTCCTGCTGGATTGTTTTAGAGTGTACGTGGAGACCGGGATAATCCCTCTTTATGCGGTTTAACTCATCCAGACTGACTGCACTCGCACTTCTGTGTGCCGGTCACTTCTCTGGCTACTGTAAACGCTTCACATGTTGTCTTGTTCCATAGGAATGTGGATTTCTATTTTATTTTTTTAACTCCAGCTGTGGAAAGACACGGTGTGTATCTATCTTTGCTTGCTTAGTTTTTTTTTTGCTCTGGCAGGTAGGTTTGTGTGAGCTCTGCTCCCTCTGGCAGCTGCCATCCCCTTGTCACTGCTTGCCCTTTGCTGGGTCGAGCTGCCAGCTTGCTCTCTCTGGAAGACAAACCCATCTAGAGAGTCTTTCGTCCTGGCTGCTGCGTTTCGTGCTAGACTGAAAATACGTTTACATGACTAACCGTCCTGAAAACTTGCCCCAGGAGAGTCGGTTGGAAGTGAAAAGGAGCTAACAGGGAACTGATGAGGTGTGCAGCCTCCTGTCTGGCGTTAAACGGGGGAGCTTGTTGAGTTCAAGTTGCTGGTTGTGGCACCAAAAATAACCCGAGAGCGGGTGCGTGGAGCTCTGAGACACTGACCGGCTTTGCCCTGCATCCCCCCAGGGATGAGTGAAACCAGACCGTCGTGGTTCTGGCAGACAAGTGTCTAAATGAGGACATGCTAATTGATTTTTTTGGTGATTTACGTGACACTCAATGCGCTGAAAAAGTAATTGACTTCATGTACACGTTCAGATGGTGAAACGGTGAGAGGGAAGGCAGCATTTCCACATGTATTTTAGTGGCCTCTTAGAGAGTAGTTTCA
The DNA here is from genome assembly GCF_013368605.1 of Nyctibius grandis. Lineage (NCBI taxonomy): Eukaryota > Metazoa > Chordata > Aves > Nyctibiiformes > Nyctibiidae > Nyctibius > Nyctibius grandis. The sequence goes on from NC_090661.1 coordinate 331,938, forward strand.
AAAAAGTAAACGATGAACCAAGGCAGAAAATATAGTGTGGAGCCTTGCAGTTAATGTGACCTTTCTCTGTGATCAAACTATAGGTTGATTTTGTATTAATTTTATACTAGTGAACAAGACCACGGGCTGATTTAAGTGAATTAGAGCATTTAATTCAGTCCCCTGCTGCACTGCCTCCCTTGAGAGAGCTGTGTTTAGTTTTTAAACTCCTGTAGGTCACCAGGTAGGCACCGGCTCACGTGACGGGTGAATGCACGTTAAGTATGTGATGTGTAAATCACCTGGCGTTTGGCATCCCGAAGATGCAGCTGTGGAGCAGGAAGCTCCCTGGGGTTTTTTTTTTGACGTGGTGATTCCTTGCTGATTTTGAAGACACTCGTGGGTCCTTCTCGTTGGGTTTACCTGGAGCTGGGCAGTCCGTGTCCTCCGGACTGCGAGAAGGAGAGCGTTAAATGCCGAACGCCCTTTTAGCAGTGGCAGAAGAGGATTGCGTCTGCTTATGAGGTATTGCATGTGTTTTCCAGTGGGATTAGAAGGGTGCTGTGAGAAGTGGCTGTGTTTTGGATTAGGGGGAAATTGTAGTTCAAAATAATGCTTGCCTTCACTTTCAGAGCGATTTTAGGTAGATTGCTGGGTTTGGTGTTTGAAGGTAAGTTAGGGACCCATGGTGATCTCCGGTCTATCACGCACTGTACAACTTGAATATCTACAAACTTTGGTCTTTTGGTGTAAAATGGGAATGTAATGCAAAAAGATGATGTGAAGATAGCCAGTGAATGCTTGTCACAGTCATTTTCATTCACAGTTTTTCTGTTCTCTAAGCTTGATGCTTTATACCTGTGTTATTTTAGTAGTTTGGTTTAAGAGCTGTTGTGCAGTCCTCTGAAAGAGAACTCGTGTCTTTACGATTTGATCTTAAATGGCCAGACTTCCCACGCTTCTGAGCTGAGGCCAGATAAGTTTTCTGCTGAAAACAATAAATGGCTTCTCATTAGGAAAGAAATTTTTGACTTTAAATAAAGAAAACTGCAGGCAGTGCAATGTGAGAATATGTCGTAGTCAGTAGGGGTGTGCGTGTCAGCTGGCTGCAGGCAGTTCTCTCCTGGACTCCCGGCTCGGGCTGTGTGTGCTCAGCTCTTCTCCCTTCACATGGAAGTGCTTGACCAGAACCAGTATAAGCAGACGGACTCTCGTGGATGGGACAGCACCAGGGTATCACACCGGCAAGGTCGCACCTTTCTCAGCACAGAACAGCCCCAGGCTTTGCCGTGGAGCTTTGCTGACGCGGTGGTTCCAGCAGAAACCCCCGGTGCGGCGATGGCTGGACGCGGTTCTGCGGGCACGCTCCTCTAGCCGTCAGCCTGTGCCTGCGCTTCGGACCGAAGATGAGATGAACCTGTAAGGATTACTGGAAATAAGGCATCTAGAGGCAGCAGCATAGTTCTTACGATCGCAACTGCTCTCATTCAGAGATATTTTTATTTTTTTTTAATGACTAGTTTTTCCTGTAACGTGTAATCCCCTTCTCTGGAGTGAATCCCCTTCTGTTTAGTCCTAACAGTCCGTCCAGTCTGCTGCAATTTTTATTAGTAGGCTTTGAACAGCACCCTCAAGTATATACCTGGCAAACCAGGAGAGAGATCCGGAGGTTCTTAGATCTGAGTGTTAGCAGAGTTGGTGCTAATTTTTTTTTGAGTTGGTTGTTCACTTGGCAAGTGTTTGTCCCAGTCTTCCTTAACTCAAAGCACTGGGGGGAAAGTGAGCGAGACCCGTTCTCGTGGCGGGCTCCTGTCGCACAACGGACTGATAGCTGAATTCAGAGCCAGGGTAAATTGTTTTCTGTGCTGTACAGTACATAAAACTTCTGTAGGGTTAGTGACTGCTGAGGTGTCACTGACGGGGGAAGATACAAGTTTTTCTGCTTTCTGATGTCAATTTTCTCTCTTCTGAATTTTAGGAGAGCTCATACCTTAACAGTCCTGTTCATCCTCACGTGCGCGCTGGGCTACGTAACCTTGCTTGAAGAAACACCCCAGGACACAGCCTACAACACCAAGAGGTGAGCGTGGGAGGAGGCGTTTCTGGAAGGGGTGCGTTGGGAGAGGGGAGCTGCACGAGCAAGGAGCCGTACCCGCTTCTGCCTTCTGGATAAGCCGCCTCGAGTGACCTTTGCATTAACTTGTTTGACTGTCCAGACCCTTAGAAAGTGACAAAACCCGGCGTAAGTCTATAAGCTCCTTTGGTGCTGGTTATTGAATTTAATTTCTAATCAGTTTAGTGTCACTTGCTGTCACACCTGGTGGCTGCCACGCGGGTGTGATTTAAACCAAACTCAAAGTACTGTGTTTCTTTGACAGTAATTCTGACTCTTTTCTTTAAAATAACCTAACTTTCTAAATTACGTGAGCTGTCACTAAATTTTTCTGACTTAAGTGCTTTTTGTAAAATCATGTTCCAAGATTTCAATACAGATCATTATTTCTTGTTGAAAATTAACATGAGAACCTGTAGCCTGAAGGGAAACTCTTGGAAAATAAGAATGAGTCTTACGTGTGTGGTCCATTTCTACCATAATTTAAACTGATTAAATGTAGTTGAATTTCTCTTCTTTTTAAAGAAATACAGTAGGGAACAAAAAGGGGGAGAAAAGTGATCTTTTAAAAATCTATGTTTTTAAAATTAAAAGTTAAGGGGATGCTTACAGGCTGCAGAGCATCCTTGCTATAAGCATGACAATCATTGTTTTCTACCAGTCTGGTTTCTTAAATATGAACATGTTTTTTTCCCCTTGCTATTAAAGGGTTTCTTCCTGTTTTTTTACATTTTTAAAGCGACTCAGGATATGGCATTCAAGGGCAGGGAGATGCAGGAATTAGGGTATTTCTGGGGTAATCTTGGCTGTCACTCATTAGTTACCCATTCGCTGTAGCTGATGTGATTCGCACTCACACGTGTGCCGAGCTGAGGGTATACAGATATAAGGTGACTCGTGGAATATCTTCTTATTGAGATTAGAGCCTTTACTGCTCTAATAAAAACAAAACCAGAGAAGATTAATCAGCAGGTTAACCTTTCTTTCATGAAATAGAAGTTGCTTCTGCATATTCAGTGCCGGGAATAACGAGTCCAGTTGTTAAATGAATTTAACAGCATCGTACCAGGCAGTGAGCAGCGAGTGTTCCTCGATCACTTCTGTGGCTGATTGTGGAATCTGCCTACAATATCTAGATGCAAAAATACCTGAAAAGCAGCATCCTCAGAATTGTGTATAGTCTTCCAAATACTGGGGTTTGTTGCTGGTTTTGAAGGATACATCTCTGTTTCCACCCTTATGCTGTTGCCATAACCATTCAATCTACATTCTTAGTTCTGAGGGTCATTAACTCAGCCAGATCATTGCTTTTTCCAAGCTAAAGATCCGTGCAGACGTAATGCACGAGTCCCGGGGGCCTTTCCCCAGCTTTACCTCTGTTGCCTTGGCCCTGATGTACAGAACGGGTGGAAGGGTCTGTGTTGTTCAGCACACCCCTTTTGCTGAGTCAGTTTGCAGAGAAGTCCTGTCTGGTCTCAATTAAATCTCTCTCCTGAGGGCTTCGAGGTAAGTGCTGTGCCACGTTTAGCACTGTTAAGCATGAAGGATTCCAGCTCAATTCATGTCCCAGCCCTTGTTCTTACCTCCTTTAGCACCCGTGTGCGTGCCACCCTCTTATATCTCATCGTTCCTGAGATTTTCTGTGGCTCTTTCAGTGTTTATTTGAACAAAAAGAGGCATTTTGGAGCAGGAGTAAGATGGTCACAAGATGCATAAATATATCCATATCCCCAGTTTTCACAGATTTTTTTTATTTCTACTTCCATAACTTAAAATACCTTATCTGACCCGGAGACCTCTCTCAGTCTTAGCGTAGAGCAGTTGTGTGTGTTGATCTAAAATTTTGGCCTGCGTGAGGCTGTCGCTGTGTGCAAACACTTCGTGGGAACACTTGCCTGCTTGATGACCAGCAGCAGTTTAATTACCACCGAGCAGTGTCCCTAGCTGTCATGCTGCTTTATTTCCAACTGCTGCACAAGGACAGTGGCGCAGTGTTTGGGTGCTGAGGTGAGAAGGCTGAGTGAGGTCTAAATACACACTCAGGAAATGTTTTATATGTAAATCTAGCCAAAGTTCATTAGGATCATACACACAGGTGTTGATGTGATATGTGATCACATCCCCTCTGTCATAAAGAGAGTTGAAAATCTACTTTGTTAGCCAAAGAGGTGTTGTGCTGCAAAACCTGATCAATGAGGCTTTTTATTCACACCATTCCTACAGCACTGGAAGCAGCCTTGAAACAGCCCGTCCTGTCTGACAAGTGCCAACCTCTCCTCTGCCTTCAAGCGCCCAGGAGGAGCTGACAGGCCTGAACCCCAGCTCTGAGGGGAGCTAAATAAATACTCAGGGACCTCCTTTGCATACAATCCACATCTCCCAGATACTTCGAATGCTGAGCAGGGGTTCTTGGGGAAAAAAGTGAATGTTTTTTCCATACAAAAACCACCTTTAGGTTTAAGAAATCCTGTATGCATCACGGTTGTGCGTTGAATTTGAAGTCATGAACCAGCCCCTCCTCTCAGATGCCTTCCTACACTAGTTTGGGGCAGTGGTGATCGCTGCTCAGCCACGGTAACAGATCCACGTGGACGTGTGTTTGCAAGCTGGTGATCTCCAGCTCCTGTTGGTGAACACCCACAGAGGAACCAAGGTCCAAGGAGGCCAGAGCTCTGTCTGATGGTTCTTCAGCCTGCAATGCTGCTGAGGGGATTGTACCAGTGATGCTGCTGTAGGGACAGCCCGGGAAGGGACAGGGAGTGCGAGCTGACGTGCTGAAAGCCTACAACAAAGGATGCTACAGACACTCATAGACAGGCCTCATTGTGTCCTGTCTCTGAATCGACTCTTAAAATAACACGAACAATAGCTTGTTTGTACTAATGAAACTGCCACGTTCTCCCTTTCGTATTTGGTTAAGTGCTAAAGTTATTTTTGTAGGCACATTTCACTAATTAGGGTCTTCCTGATCTGCTGCTCAAGGAGGTGCATTAGCCCTGTCCCTCCGGGCTGCCTGGGGGTAGCTCGAAGAGACCCCCTCTCAAACCCTAGCGAGGTTCTTCCCTCCAGCCATGGTAAGCCAGCGGGCCAAGCTGCTGCTCGGGCTTTGAAAGCTTCATAAGGAGGCAGTGGGATGGTGTCAGGGGAGAAATTCAATTAGCACAGGGAAAAAAAAAAGATAATGGAGCTGGCATAGTTATGCAAATTTGTGATTTTTCTCCAAACCTTCCTCTGGTGAACTAGAAGTAAAATAATACAGCTGAGACCAGCTCATTTTGGCACAGCTGCTGTTGGCTGCAAGTGGGTTTTAGGAAAAGGAGCGTAACTGGAAGTTCCTGTGGGGGTTTAGATTCGGGTCATCTCCAGCTTCAGGAGAGTTACCCTCACAGGAATGATCTTGGACATCTTGTTTCTTTGCTGAGCATAACGATAGCGAACAGAGAGAGGTGTGTTGTTACATGACACAGAATGGAGGCTGTTCTCTGTAAGTGTAAATTATTTCCCAATACCTAGTGATCCAAAATGCAGAATATTCTCATTATTTGGGATTGGCTGAAAACTTTTTTGGCGTCTTCATCTTTGAAAATCACGATGGACCTGTCTGTTCACTGCTTCATTCAGCAGCTAATTCTGTTGTGCTTCCCAGTGTTGTAAAGCAAGCAAAACAACTGAGTTACACCTGTTAAGGAAACTCCATTTTTATTTTCAGGAAGCACAAGCTTTTTACATTCAGCGGTGAATGTTGAAAAATAGTTTTCATAAATCTTTTTGTTTTCTGTTTTGGAAGAAGTTTGGAGTGCATTTTCTTTGCACTTTTCTTTTGCTTGCAACCCACAACTTTATGGAAAAACATACTGCATGTAATCAGTGGGTTTCAAATCCTGGATCTGGAACATTGCTTGCTTATTTGCTGTTAGATCAGTAAGGATCTCTTCCTGGAACCTTCTGCCTGCCCTGAAGGGCTCAGTTCCACGTTGGCTTAAGCTTCAAGAAAGTTGTTGAGGTGTTGGAGCGAGTGCAGAGGAGGGCAACCAAGCTGGGGAAGGGTCTGGAGGGTCTGACCTTCGAGGAACGGCTGAGGGAGCTGGGGGTGTTTAGCCTGGAGAAGAGGAGGCTCCGAGGTGACCTTAGTGCAGTCTACAACTACCTGAAGGGAGGTTGTAGCACAGTGGGAGTCGGCCTCTTCTCCCAGGCAACCAGCGACAGGACAAGAGGACACAGCCTCAAGCTTGGCCAGGGGAGGGTCAGGTTGGACATGAGGAAGTATTTCTTCTCAGCAAGGGTCATTAGACACTGGAAGGGGCTGCCCAGGGAGGTGGTGGAGTCACCATCTCTGGAGGGGTTTAAGAAAAGCCTGGACATGGCACTTAGTGCCCTGGTCTAGTTGCCATGGTGGTGTCAGGGCAATGGTTGGACTCGATGAGCCCAGAGGGCTCTTCCAACCTCATTGAGTCTGTGATTCTGTCTCCACTATACCTGGGCTCATGGTCTGGTAATTATTACTTTAAGGTCTCTGTGATGTTCTGTTAGGCTCTACACTGTAGTTCTCAGCTTTTGAAATAGCACCAGTGCTGGGTTGGTCTTATAAGCTCCTCCTCATCTTCAGTTGCCTAAGAAAATGTTCTGGAGTGGTGGCACGTTCAACAGTTCATTTTTAAATTTCACTGAAGTTGGAGTGGAGCAATGAGAAGCTCTCTAACTTGGGAGAGACCTCCAAAAGGCGTCTGTTTATGATTGATGTGTTTAGTAGTTAAGAAACAAAGACATTTTTAACTTTTTTTTACAGCAAAGCGTATAATTTACAGTTTCATTAGGCAGATGAAGCAATGTAAACAGTTTGTTCTGTTTTTCACTTCCAGAGGAATCGTTGCCAGTATTTTGGTGTTCTTGTGCTTTGGAGTCACACAAGCTAAAGATGGGCCCTTTTCAAGACCTCACCCAGGTAACTGAAGTTGTTAAGTCCCTCGTAGATTTCTGATAAATTGCATGGTTTATGGTGAACGTAAATATTTGTGTTCCTCGTACAGAAGGTAAGTGGTAATTTAAATAATAATACAGGTTAATTAACACTGCACACTTATGTAGCCTCCCAGCTTCCACCCAGCCTCCCAACAGCGCAGTGATCCTTCTGTGCCTTCAATCTGCATGTGGCATAGGGTTGGGGGGTTTTGTTATCTCCCTGTTTTGGCTTCCTGGTGTTAGTCAAGAGCTTTGTGTGAACTGCCAGGTTCTTGAAACCTCAACTTCCCTTGTTTATCCCTTTTTTTTCTTCCTCCTTACTGTAATGGGACTGCACTTCTGACCGTGTATCCTGTTGCTGGAGGACAACACTCCCTTTGCTGTATGTCTGTTATCCACAATAACTGGTAGATTAGGAGCCCTTGATTATGATTTTAAAGATTTCTAATAAGACTGTAGGTCTTGAAAGCATCTGAAAGCACAACACAAAACCTCTTCCATGTAGCGTTGTATCAGGTGAAGTATGAATATATTTTAATATCTTTGATTTTCTGCTTATTTTTAGGTGTGAATCATTGAGAAAGGATTAAGGGAATTTATATAGGCTTACATAATGTTCCTGAAAGTATTAGGCTCTCCTAGAGTCAAATAAAGCTATAAGTGTTTCTTATGCCAAGAATTTAACCTTCCAGTTTAGGAGTGCTCTTCTATATGAGAAACAGCAGACACGTTAAAAGCCTCAGTCCAAGCAGGTGTTGCTCTAGAGCAGTGCCCACAGCACACCTCTGCAGACTCAAGGGTTTATTCAGGAGCGTGCATTTCTGAGGTCTGATTAAATAGCAGGTTTTAGTCTTTCCTTTCTGTTAATTGTGGTTCCTCCTGTAAGACACATTGCTTCTGTTAAGGACACTGGTGATATTTGGGTGCTTTCAGTTTTAGGACATCCCGTGGCTTTGTCTGGGACAGAACCTCTCCAGTTACAGAGGGGGGTACTGGGAAGTTCTCATCAGGCAGTCAAGCTCCGTGGTGCTGTTCTGGGAGAAAGATCTCAAAGGAGGAAGCCTTTGGGTCAGTTGGGTCACTGCAGTCACAGCCAGCCCCATCAGCTCTGTTACATGAACTCTTCAAGCTGTATCCTAAAAGGAGCTGGGGTTCATGCCCTGCTTCTGCCAGGGGATTCTGCAGCCCTGTTATTCACTATGTGTGTACCTGTTTATGACCATCTCAGAGATGTTTTATATTTTTTATTTGTTTTTTTTTTGTGCCTAGTGTTGCTGTTCTGTTTAAATAGCTCCTCTTACTCGGTGTCTATCCACCTGATTTATTTATACACAGCTCACCTATGCCAACTCATCGCTGGTTTTGCTAAAGCAAACAAATTTTCCTAAATCAACAAGTTTTGCTTTTAGTCTCCCCCCTCAATATAGGTCTGCTTTCCTTAGAACTTTGCTTTTCTTTACTCCTTTAGCCTTTCAGGTGGGGTAAGTCAGGCTCAAACCTCTGTTGTTAAGTAGGTGTAAGTGGCTGGTTGTGCACGCAGCCAGGCAGTGCTCTCTTGTTAAGTGTTCGTCTTGTGTTCTCAAGCCTCCCTACAGTGGCAGCAGTTCAGTGTTTGAGCGCAGTAATCACTAAACTATCAGGTTTGTAAACGATCAGTTGAAGCCTACTTGATCAGGAGGATAGTCCCAATTTGAGGGAGGTTCGTGGTGGCAAGTGCGCTTAAGGAAAGCAAATATTAGAGGTATGCCAAAAATAACTTTATAGCTAAAGCTGCCAGTCCAGGAAGAGAGAGAACACGGTGTTTGTACAGCTCTGAAAACATCTTGTTTCTGGTGTTCAAGTACAGATATAAAGTAGTCTTCAAAACCTCTTGGGTACTTATATCAGCTGGGGAGAAAGCACATTAAATTATAACCAGGTCTTACATTTTTGTTATGAAGTATTGCTGAGCGTGTTCACGGCTGCACATCATCTGTTGCCAGAACCCTGTGTGTAGAGGAGGAGAAGGATTTAGGGCTTTCTGGACTGCATGTACATCAATTTCAGAACCACTCTGCCACATTTATGTCAGAGTACTGTAAGATCTGTCATACAAGGCTTTATAGGTCAGAAAAAACTCGGCATGTTTCAGGCTCCTAGTCTGAAGGTGATGTTTGAAGGAAGCTGCTCAGTTCTCACAGAAGTGTGTTGATGACAGGTTAATTGGTACTTCTGGCTTGAACGTAATGTTCACTCTTCAAGGGATGCAGTCATTATAGGAAAGGGTGGAAAACACCTTATCAAACACAAACTGATTTTTTCATCACTTAAAAAAAGTCACCATGATATTTCTGTCGTGCAGACTCGCGTTCAAAAGGCTGAAGTACTTTTCAGCAGCACAGAGGTGCTGGCTGGGGAGAGGTTCCTCTCTTCCAGATAACCCTTCGACCAGTGGAAAGGGAAATTTGCTGGGGGATTTGAGAGTTAATGGAATCTGAAGGAAGGACAGAAGTCTCCAGTCATGGTTTCCACAACTTTTGTGTGAGGACAGCTGCCCAAGAGGCACTAGTTCCTGCCTCGCCAAGAAGGTGGGCTGAACTCGGCTTCCCTCAAGGAGACCAAGGGGCAAAACCACCCCATAACCTGTGTTTAGAGGTTGGTTTGGGGTTTTTTAATGACTGGCCCCTAAGAAGACACTTCATTGTATTGCATAATTAAGAAATGACAGTTATGTTTGTAGATTTTAAGTAAAAATCTTAAAAGTTCCAAATTTCCAGTGAAAGCTGTTACAGAGCTCTGAACTTCCAGTTATCCAGGCCACACCTGCCTTTTTTATTTTCCCTTTTTTTTTTTTCCCCTTTCCTGGAGGTGTAAAGTAGGCCGTTTTGATGACATTAATTTAGCAGTTTTGCTGAAAAAAGGTCACACCTTCTCACACTTCAGTCTATTTTAATGATGGTGTCAGAAGCAAGCTGGTAGAGACTTCTTTTAAAGATGTGGAGGTTCGCCCCCCTGCCATCCTGCTTGGGGCTGAATTGGGCAAAGATGACATTTATTTTGTCTGAGGGGGCAAGCAAGCCTCTGGGAAGCTCTGCAGCACCATGGCGAGTTGGTGAGCCTGGAGTTTGTTTAGTTCTTGCATTATTTATGTCATGGTCCTGCTTTTAAGCATTAACATACCTATGTTGCCTTGGAGTTTATAGAATAAGTGCCCAGGTCAGAAGGTTCTTGGCTTTTTCCCTTCATGGCACACCATGGTCGTGCAGGTGGAACAGCTTGCTGTCTCCACTCCACCATAGGAGCGACTGTCTTGACTCCTCTGTGCCCCAGCCCAACTCTTAACTATCACCCAGCTGTAGCCATGGAAGGAGAGCTCTGCTGTGTAAGGGTAAACAGGAAACACCTGAAGGAAAGTCCACTAAAATCATTCCAAAGTGATTAGTACGTGACGTTACTGAGAAATTTAAATATCCACTTGGGATGAGTCAAGTTGTGCTGAATTACCTTGTGCACATTTTTGGATGGGATTAGGAAAAAACGCTGGAGCACTCTGTGCCCATACTGCCTCTGCATGGACCTGCTTCCTCCCGTACAGGAGGTAACAACAGTGCTGGTGGGATTTCAGAGCATGGAACGGAGACCAAACCAGTCTCTGGGTGGAGTAGGATGACTTGGGGGCATGAGTGCAGCCCCTGGCCCCCAAACCTTGTACCCAGGACAGTCAGAGGGCCGTTACCTGAGGACTGAGGTGATGATGATGGAGCTGGAAGCGTACGAATACTTCAGTTTGTGTACCCTGTAGATTCAGGTGTTGCTTCAGTGTGAGAAGATCTGTAATCACACATCTTGGGAGGGTGAAAAACGACTCCCGACTCTGAAGCAGCTGAGTTTTGCATGGTGTTTCTCTTATTATGAAGAGTTTCAGATGATCTCACATAAGTTTTGTATCTAGCACCTGCTAAACCTTTGGTACTTTTTTTTTGCTCCTAGTAAAAGTGAGAATGTCTTTGGTATTTTGAAATGCTTTCTGCCCCCTGATGAAACAACCTTGTCTTCAGGGAAAAAGTAAAAGCTGTGGTTCTTCCTGCCTGTCTTAGTCTTGGCTGTTTCAGCAGTAGGTAGGAAGGAGCTAGTGGAGCGCATTAGCCGTGCTAGGGCTGGGAGAACCAAAGATGGACAGGTCAGGTTGCGTGAGATCCTGGAGAAAGAAGTTAGATGAGTTCAGGAAGGATATAGGTCTCTTCCAAGACCTGCTAGAAAGCATTGCAAGTGGCACCTATCTGTCCTCCTAGTTCTTAAATATTTAGTTCATTGGATTTGAGCGTTCTGATGGATCCTGGTCCATTCCCACGGATGCAGGTCGCCGCCTGAGCAGCTCTGGCAGATTTACCTAGCAGCCTGTGGGTAGTTCCAGAGCCTTTCTGTGCTCTTTAGGGAGAATGGAGAACACTTGGATGCTGGGCTTTGTAATTTCCTGGTGGGAGCATCTCTTCTGGAGATGTTTAGTTATATGACAGTAAATGATTGACTGCTGCTTTGCTTGCAGCTTGCTAACATCCCGTTTGTCTGTTCCTGTAGCTTACTGGAGGTTCTGGCTGTGTGTCAGCGTTGTGTATGAGCTCTTCCTCATCTTTATACTCTTCCAGGTAAGTAACTTAGACCTCTAGTTACTAAATGCTGGTTTAATAACCCTTTGTGGTGTTCTTTCACGTTCTCCCTGACTACAGGAGATGCTCTTTGTTTTTGTGAGATCAGATCAGTGTGCTAGGTAGGGAGACTTCTAGGCTGAGGAAAAATTATAATATCATAAAAATATTTCACCTTGCTGTCTAACCTCCAGTTAGTCTCAGCCTAGGTTAGACACTGCAGTGAAGGTTCTTTAATGAGCTGATGAGAAGTCAGAGTTGTTTACATCAGGAGTTGGTGCTTCTCACGTTTAGTCTCTGCTCTGCTGGACTTGACGTGCCTTGCTGAAGTTGGGTACCAGCTGGTAGTTTCTTAGATCCTACAGATTGTGGGGTGAATTCATCTTGTTTAATCTTTTGAAATACTTTTTACCTTGAATGATAGGGGCTTTGGACATTTTTTTTTGCAATAACCCAAAACTTCATACACAACTTTGTGTAGCTGCAGCAAACTGAGGGGATGTTTTTTCTAGAGGGACGTGCTGTTGCTACTTCCAAATAAAGCACGGTATTTTTTACCATATTCTTGTCCTTCAGTAAACTGAGAATTTTCCCCTGGCTTTTACAATTCTGTGACTTCTCTGAAATGCAGCAGTTGAGGTAAAATATTTTGAGATGAGCAAGAGCAGTAAACGTGATGCTATTAACAAAGCCGTTGTGTTCCTGTGTGTGTACTTACAGGATGAGGAACATGTTTTTAAAAAAGGCCAAGTGCTCTTGAAGAAGCGGGGCTGGAGTTCAGAGGTGTCAGGATCTGTCTTCTGGTGGAGTAGGGCATTTGCTTTGCAAACAAGTTTTTAATATTGATCAAACCCTTTCCAGCTAACCAAAGATCTCCTTTGGCTCCAGCACTTCTTGTTCTGCTTGGCTCTCCTGGAGCCTCCCCACAAGTCAGTGCCAGGCTCTCAGAACACAAAACTCTCCTCTTTTTTTTATTTTTCTCCTTTTTTTTTGCCTGGCTCGCTGTTCCAGTGGGCAGCTGGAACGTGTCTGCAGCTGGTCAGTAAACAGCAATGGGAGTTTCTGTCCCGTTGACAGAACGTGGGGGTTCAGTGTAAACCCTTGTGCAGGGCCCTGATGTCTCAGTAGGGTTTCTTTCAGGCTGCCTGTCTAATTAATGTGATTAATTTTTATTTGCTAGTACTGTTGTAGTTCTGAATTCTGATAGAAAAGCCTGGAGTTGCTGGGCTTTCCCCTGGCAGTACGTTATGTTTAGTTAAGGACACTGACGAGCTGTTGCTCAGCTCTGCTAAAAATACATTATTACTTTGCACAGGTTGAAATAAGGTTAAAATTACGCTGAGTCTGTAAGTGACTAAACTTCCTCAAAAGCAAACGCAAGCTCGCTCGTAGCTGGAACTTGTCTCACCGTTATTGTGACTTAAGTGGTTTTATTCCATAATTTTATTATTATTGCTGTTAACTTATTTTGGCCTTGCCCTGCTTTTCCTCTGCTGGTCTGTCACAGACGGTCCATCGCTTCTGTTGTGAAACATTGACCACAACAGTGAGCAACATCATTGGGAAATACTTACTCAGCACACGTGTGTGGGAGTTACTAGTGGATTAGTTCAAGTTTTGGTCACTGTAACTAATATTTTGATAATTTCTTCCTTGCTGTTTGCTTCAAGCTCCTCACCTGCGCTGCCAGAGGGACCTTATGGAAATGCCTGTGTTTGCAGCGAGGTGCACTGAGGGTTTTTCTGCCAGTGCAGTTCTGGGCTCTGGGGCTGGAGTGAGCAGAGCCCACGTGCACACTAATCCTGCTAGCAGGGCGCCTCGCTCTGCTGATGCTCGCACGCACTGGATTGCTTTGGAGCCGCGTGTGTAAAGCGCTGCTGGATCTTTCCTGTTCTGGGAGGCCGGAAGGTCACTAGCTCAGGAGATGCAGCCGCTGAATGAGCCTTTCCTGAGCTCCTGGCTGCTTTTTCTTTACCCTCGCCAAGCCTGAGGAGGGGAGAGGAAGGGCGAAAGGGTCGGTGGGAAGGAAGAGTTGTGCCAGTTGGAGTGCTGAGCTTTTGGGAGGGAGGGGACTTAGAGGAGAGGTGTGGGAAACAGTTAAAGATCTCTGATTTTTCATCTTTAAGAAATCTTAAATTCATTGTGTAGTCATTTTTTTCCTTAATAATTAGAGGCCCAGAAGGTCACGTATATATGCTGGTTGATGCTTCCAGGGCTGGATGTATTTCAAGAATCGCTCCGCAACACATTTTAAAAAAAAAAAAAAAAAAACAAACCATAATTTGAGGATACAATGTTGATGTTAATTATTTTTGTGCTTTCTGTGCATTAACGCTTACTAAGCAGGAAACGTGGGGTTTGTGTTCCCTCTGCAGACGGTACAGGACGGCAGGCAGTTTATGAAGTACATCGATCCACATCTGGGTGTTCCTCTGCCGGAAAGGGACTACGGCGGCAACTGCCTTATTTATGATCCTGGCAACGAGACTGATCCGTTTCACAACATCTGGGTAAGGAACAAATCAGTTCACTCACTGATGAGTCTGACACATTTTTTGATAAATGGTTGCTTGATTGAATTCTCTTCGAAGCGCAGTCATGAGTTTTTCTGAGCGTTGAATGAGAGAACCAGCCATGACTGGCTCTTCAGCTTTCTTATTTCTCTTCTCTTGACCTTTCCTGTCGACCAGATGGAGGGTAAACTCCTCAACAATCCTTGTTCATCAGATTGTTGATGTAAACCTTTTCCCCTGGGAGTCTGAGTTGATTGTGTGCTTAATGAATCTTCTACTCGCAGTTGTCTTGAGGCACAAAGTTTGAAAGTTGCATGTTGCCAAGCAACCCCTAAGTTGCACTTTTCTGAAGAGCAGAAACCATCAGGTCATTGTTTCTCTCTGGCGAACAGAAGACTTGAAATTCAAGGGCAAGGGAATTACGATTACTTACAACTCCCTGAGTGCGTGGAGCCATTAGTGCTTGTGTCGTGAGGGCACTGAATCCTTTGGGTCTGCCCTGTGAGTCTTCAGTGCATCAGGAGCTGGAACAATGGAGAGCAATTACAGCTGTCCTCTTCTGGTCGTGCATCCAACTAGGAGGAGGCAAGGCACTGCCCAGGGATTTATGGTGGCAGGACTGATAAGATTTAAGCAGCTCTGCGGGATACAAGGTGGGGGTTTGATGAAGACATGCATGTTCTTGCTCTGGCTTGGACACGTGCTGCTTCTGTCCCCTTGGAAGGCAAGGAACGTGACATCAGCATTGACAAGGGAGTCCCCACTTCATCAACACGATCCTAATTCCTGTTTCTGTCCCTTAAAATTCCTTGCTTTGGAGGTAGCTTGTTTGTTCATTGTACTTGAGAACAAAGAAACTTGTAAAATGCATCTAGAATTTATATGGGAAACAACTGAAGTTTATTGCTCTGTTTTTTTGGGGGGAAAAAAGCCTTAAGAATGGGTTATTGTTTGTAGTGCAAAGTGACCTACACTCTCTTCTTGGTTTGTAGGACAAACTGGATGGATTTGTTCCTGCTCACTTTTTTGGCTGGTACCTGAAGGTAAGAATGGGTCTTCTGTTACATTTCTGTCCCAGTACTCTCCTACTTTTAAAGCCTGACTGCTTCTGTTTTAGTGATGCCATTCTCTGTGATCAATTATGTTAGGCAGTCATCTGTGAACTACACCAAGTGTGATACATGAAAGGCTTTTTTTTTTTTTTCCCCCTGACCATGTTAGGTCACCTCATCTCTCTCCAAAGTAACATTACATTGACAAGCTCCCTCCACCATAATTCATTTTGGGGTCAGATCAATAAAAGTGAAAACCTTTACTCCTGTAGCAAGATAAATGCTTGAATGGAATGTTGTGCAGCTGTTGTGGATATTTAAAGATCTTTTTTTTCCCTCTCTATGTAGACCTTGATGATTCGAGACTGGTGGATGTGTATGATCATCAGTGTAATGTTTGAGTTCCTGGAGTACAGCCTGGAACACCAGCTTCCCAACTTCAGTGAATGCTGGTGGGATCACGTATGTACTGCATAGCTCACAATATATTTGTCTCAGTGGAAGTACATATTTCAAAGAGAGGGAGTGGGAAGTGGCGAGAACTAAGTTATACCATGTGCATGTGGCCAAAGATGTCGTTGGTGCTTCTCCATGTTGAGTCTGTTATATGTTTGCCACACTTTGTATAATTTCGCAGGTTTTCAAACAATTGCACAAGGTTAAATATTTGTTTTGGTTCATTTCACACCAGAGAAAGAATCTAAAGCTTTACCTGAACGTTTTCAAATATTTGGTGATGGTACAAACCATAAAACCTGAAATTAAGAGAAAGGTAAAACTTGGTGTATGGAGTTTCACATGGTGATTTTTCTTGCCTGTTATAAACAAAAAAAACCCAACCAGACTCAGTGCAATTTGTGTCCAGCTCTTCCTTCTGTGCAAACCTGTCTTCACTGTTCAAAACAGTAAATATTACTGTGTTTAGAATTTGTGGTGTGGTTTATAAAAAGGTTTTAAAAGAGAGACTTTTGGCCTTACTGACAAGCTCTATGGTCTTTGCACGTGATAGCCTGTAACCATTCTTGTCCTAAAATACCGCTTGTGTGTATTTTTTCCAGCCAGAGGGACTGCTGTGATCTAGTTTCTCTGTGGAAAAAACAAGCTCTATAGCTTGAAGTGACACAGGTTTTTTTTTTTTCCCCCTATGAAATGTAAATTGGTTACCAGAGCGATCAAAATGACCTACATTCAGGGCACACGGCTAGGGTTCTTGTGTTGTTTTGGCTTGTTTTTATTCATACAATCACAGAGAGGTTTGGGTGGGAAGGGACTGTTAAAGACCACCTAGTCCAACCCCCTGCAGTGAGCAGGGACATCTTCAGCTAGATCAGGCTGCTCAGAGCCCCGTCCAACCTGACCTTGAACGTTTCCAGGGATGGGGCATCTCCCACCTCTCTGGGCAACCTGGGCCAGTGTTTCACCACCCTCATTGTAAAAAATTTCTACCTTACATCTAGTCTAAATCTCCCCTCTTTTAGTTTAAAACCATCACCCCTTGTCCTGTCGCTACAGGCGCCACTAAGAAGTTTGTCCCCATCTTACCAAGGTGTTGAAGCTGTGGCAAGCCAGGAGAACACAGCGTGAAACCACCATCCCTGTTTTGTACAAGCTCTTTCCCAAGCTTGTAATGATTTGCTACATGGTTGTATTTGTAAAAGTAAATGCATTATGTATAAAAACATCAAGCAAAGCTATTTTGCCTTCAAAAAAACTTCTTATGAAATTAGCACTCCGTGCTCTGCTGCTTTGAATTCAGAGGACAGATTATTTTTTTTCAGCTCAAGAGCTCCATCTCCAGAACTAACGCTTGGCAGTGAGACAGAGCATGGCAAGAAATCACTTGTTTAATCCTGACCCTGGAGATAAGTCATGTCTTTAGGAGGGGGCCTGAAGCTCAAAGAGTGTGTTAAGTTATTGGCCAGAGTAAAATCCAGTGTGTAGGAACATATTCAGATTTTTTTTGGTGTGTTTCTAAAGTTCTCACACAACGAGTGGATTTGAGCTGATAGTAAGTGGGAAGAGGTCTGGTCCATAGCAGAATGAGTACAGCTAAAGAGAATGTACAGCCTTCATCTGTAGAACACCTTTGCTTGGGAGCTGAGGTTCCTTCTCCTGACAGTTCACACCCCTCTCTTTTCTGGGGTGTTCAGTCCTTGTGACTCAGAGTGTGTCTGCATGTGTGTGTACCTGTAGTATCTTCCCTTTGACAAGCTTCAGTGTTTCTTCTCCGGCATCACTGTGTTTCTCCTTTCAGTGGATAATGGACGTGATCTTATGCAACGGATTAGGAATTTACTGTGGGATGAAGACTCTGTCTTGGCTTTCTTTGAAAACGTACAAATGGCAAGGACTCTGGAACATTCCTACGTACAAGTAAGTTGGTGCAGGGAGTAGCTCCACAAGCAGTAGCACAGCACAAAGTCTGGGCCCGTGTTAAAGGTCTTGGTTGTTGAAGGGTTGTTGCGTTAGGGTTAATGTGAATTAAAGAATTCACGTGTGTTTAGGTGACTCTAGTAACTTCTTACTGCATGGAAGCTTGTTTATGAGAGTTTTAGTTAACCTGAGAATTAAATTGTTGAAAATACACCTGTCTGTCGTGAGCATTGCCTGGAAATGAGCTTATTTAATGAAATTGTCAAAGGAAATGCAGGAACCCAAGTCAGGATCATACTCTTTCATTCACAGCAAGGATCTAGCTGGTCTTTGTGTGAATAATGCGTTCCTTGGGAATCAGAACTTCATAGTAATTGGGACACTGAAACTTAAAATTTAATAAATCCCTTGTAGTCTTGTACCAGTCATGAACTGTCCTTTTCTGTACTGTCTTTGCTGAGCAAAGCAGAGCTGAGGAACTGCTTCCTGCAGTGAGCGTGGTACGTTAAAGTTTAAAATGATAGTCCAAGTAACAGGCTTCTCTTCAGCTCGGGATGTTAATCTCATTAAGTAGTCATCTTTGTGGAGTAAGTGGAGGCGTTTTGCGTACATGAATTGGTGTCTCGAATGGAAATGTTAGTAGATGTTTCCTGTGTGCTGTTTCTTGAGATTGCAAGAATGTGTTCTGCTTTTTTTCAGAGGTAAAATGAAGAGAATTGTCTTCCAGTTCACCCCCTACAGCTGGGTCAAGTTTGAGTGGAAGCCCGCGTCCAGCCTACGCAGATGGCTGGCAGTTTGTGGCATAATCTTTGTAGTAAGGAAACTTCTCTCTTTCCTTTATAATTTGATTTAATGTTTGGTAGCACTCAAGCGACTGTGCAAACGGTAACTTAGGCTGAAACTCTGACATGGTGTTTGTTTAGCTGAGGCTGGAAGAGATCACTCCAAATCCTGCAGGAAAGGTGTCTGTTTGCGTGTCTCTGGTACAGTTTACAGGTTCATTGCATAAATATTTCTTCTTGCTGGCTGAACAGTGTTGACTGGCAATGAAAGCAATATAAACTGTGATCTACAGGTAGCTCAGCAAGTAACTGCTGCTACCAAACCGTTGGCTTTGGATGGAGGTGGCTTGTTTCTCTCAGTCTTAAGCAGATAGGTGTCACAGGACAGCTGGGATGCCTCAGGCTTCTATACGTTAGCTCTGGGCAGCGTGGCTCCTGCAGTGCAGTTTTGCCTCAGATAGTATTTTTTTATACAGAATTAAATAATTCAATTATCCTAGATATTTTTATTTTTATGTTTCACTGAATGGTGTTAACGGTGTTCAGGTAGACTAGCTCCCCATCTAGACAGCAGTCACAACAAACGGACAGTGCCTCCTTCGTCCAGCCGTCGGAGTGGCTGCATCGTGTCAGGGCAATGCATCATCTTGAATCCGTAGCTTCCATTTCACAGTCACAGATATCCCACATGACACTGATATGGAAGATAAATTTGTTTAAGTGCTTTTTTCCCCTCTCCTGCCTCTTGTCAGCTGGGGGACTTTGGCCTTTGTGCTGTCCACGGGGTGTCCCTTGGCTGTTTTGAGCGACTCAAACTTACTTCAATTCAGCAACTGTGAAGTTTAACTAAAAAAAACCCTTGAGACACTTGTAGTGATTCCAGAGACACTGGGCACTCACCACTCTGTATTACTGCTGTGGTACAGGATTTAGCTCTGTAGTTGCTAGAACAGCGTCCCTCTAAGCATCTTGAGATACGTGGAACGTGAAACCTGCTGGTGGTTTATGTTGGGTTCTGCCCAGTGCAGTTCCCTGTTGTGGTTTGCTGAGTGGGGCACGTCAGTCAGCTCAGCACATCACCTGATTCCTGTTGCATAAAGCGTTTGCCCAGTTCCCATGGCACAGCAGACTTGCTGAGGTGCCCATAGTTTATGGGAGGAGTAAAGTAAATGTGCCTGCATAAATAAAACTCGTGTTTCTCAGAGTTACCACGTGCATACTCACAGCTTTTTGCACCCTGAAGAAATCAGGTTTTAGGTGCTGGAGCAGATTTTGCAACTGAGAGACTCCATTGAATTTATACTCATCTTTGGTATAATAATGTTTCTTTTAGCAAAGCCTCGCTTCAGCTGGCAGTTCATAAGCAGCTTCAGGTATCGGCTCGCTCTTTTGGATTAAACAATTCTTAGTGCCATTTGTTATCATTTCTTTTGAAACTTGTGCCTACTTGCTCACTTAATCACGTTGCCAGGGCAGCTCACTGCAGAACATTCTGCTTTAAACGTGTAGCCAGTTCTCCTAAGTTGGCTTTGGCAGCAGTTTGTGTAACTGTGTAAAAAACTGAACCAAACAAAAAAAAACAGGCTGTACTGCTCGTGCCTGCTGTTATTCCGGGGCTCCCTCAGTCAGATTTTAAATGATAGTGAGAGGACAAGCTGTTGGGTTTAGGGTTTGTTCTCAGTAGTTCTGCGGGTACTTCAAACTCCTGATAAACTTGCTCAAAATTAGAGGCAGTGCTTGGCCAGGTTCCTGTTGGGGTTTTTTAGTACCTCTTCCAACACACAGAAAATTTTTTAAAACCCAGCTGTTCTTGGGTGTTATTGCAACTGATGACAGTGTGCTCAGGACACCGAGTAGGACTTCGTGGTGTTGGAGGAATAGTGGGGGGAGTCATGCAGGGAAAGAGGGAGATTCCAGGCTTCATTCAGTGAAGTCTTCTGAATGTAATTAAAATGTCCTTTTTCTCAGTTTTTATTGGCAGAGCTGAACACATTTTACTTGAAGTTTGTCCTTTGGATGCCACCAGAACACTACTTGGTCCTGTTACGACTTGTCTTTTTTGTCAATGTGGGAGGTGTGGCTATGAGGGAGATCTACGACTTCATGGACGACCCGTAAGCCAGTCCTCTTGTGTATATACCATGTCAAGCCTCACTTGCTTTGTTTTGAATTTGCTCCAGCTTGTTGGCATCCATCTCAGGGCAGTAGTTCCGCTCGTCGGGGACAAAAACACCTAATCCCAAAGCATCTGCTTTGTGTTCTTTTGGTTTGGAGGTGAAATTCTGAGTACATCTGGTTAGAGAGCGGCGGCTGTTAGGGGCATTCTGTGTGCACTGTTTTTAACCTCAGTTTTGAATAAATGATCACTCTTTTGAGAATTAATGTGTAAATTAGCTGGAGTGCCACTGGCCTGGGGGCAGAGTACTGACCTCCACGTTCAGGTTGATAGCTACAGTCCTTAGATGTGCCTCCTAAGGACAACAGGGCCCAAACTAAATAAAACTGTGTTTCTTAAAGGCGCTTCTTTTCTTGAGCTGTCTTCCAGCTGGGCCCTGGCCCTCTGGCACCCTCTTGCAGATCAGAGGACCCTTTGTAGCCACCGCAGTGCACCCGTACACAACAGTGCATGTACTTTCAGACTGTTTCTACTTAAGCATCGTATTTGTCCTTGCTGCTTTTGTTTCTGCAGACTATGTAAGACTCGAGAAAGCTTTGTTCTCAAAGTCACGTTTTCTTTTAGGTTTTAGTAGTAATGTCACAAATTGCCTGAGCCCACATCTTAAGTCTAAGACAACGTCTGGCTTCAGGGGATGTTCGTTGTCCGTCGCTGACCAACGCAAAAAGTGTCTGTGTTCAGAATTTAGGGTTCCAACATTCTGTGAAGAGCAGTTTCCCTTGCAAGGCTTTGACTCCTAGAACTGGGAAGAAGGGTCAACCCACATTGCTTAGTCGGATTTCAGGACATTCAGCAGTGGCAGGCTGCCCTGCCTTTGGTGTCGGACCTACTGGTTTGGGACGCGCCTCCAACTCAAAGGTAAGAAGAGGTCTCTGCCTCTCACTGGTGAGCTCCTCTCCTTAGCACCATTCACAATCTTCTGGTCCTTGTGTTTGGGTTGGAAAAACTCCTTTGCCCTCTGTTCAGCCACATGGCATAACACTGACACTTAGGAGAACCATCAGTCACCAATACCTCATTGCTGATTCAGTTTGTTGCCGTTCTTTCAATGAGCAGCAGAAGCTCATCCAGCAAGCAGAGACTCTCCTCCTGAACTGCATCTCTTCATCACTGCCACCACCTCCCTGTGTCTCTTGGTGGGTAAGGTCACTAGCCCCCTCGCTTCAGAGGTTCATGGCTCTGCTTGATGCACCACAGAGCTGACCGCATCAGACTTCATCGTGCAAACTGGCAGAACCTGGCATCTGCTCTTGCCTAATCTCTTCCCTGCGAAGGCTTTTGAAACTGGACTTCAATTCCTTCGTGCATTTCAGGTCATCCAAGCAGAGGTAATTACCCCCGTTTTACCAGCTTAACTG
Organism: Nyctibius grandis; assembly: GCF_013368605.1. NCBI lineage: Eukaryota > Metazoa > Chordata > Aves > Nyctibiiformes > Nyctibiidae > Nyctibius > Nyctibius grandis. The sequence continues at coordinate 353,868 of NC_090661.1, forward strand.
GGTGTGTTTTCACTTGCACATCATTTAGAACCAAGGAACTGGTTTGGGTTCTTCCTGTTGGGTTGTAGGCAGAAGCTGCTGGGGAAGAGCAGGCTGTGCCAGAAGCTCCCAGCTGACAGCACATGAGAAACCTTCCTGGCCTTTTCCTTTTGGAAACTCACTCAACTTCATAATAGACAAAGATTGGAATATTCCATCGACCTTCCTTGTCAGAAACATGGCTCCTTGCCTTGTCTGGCAGTGGTGGGATTGTCTGAGATGAACCGATGAGATCCCTTCAGCTAACCTTGCAATGTTTAGTGTAGAAAGTAGTGAAGTTCAAATACAAAGACTCTCTTTTTCTCATTCAGGATTCTTAGTATCTGCAGACAATTCTAGGGCTTTGCTTGCAGGAACTTGGTCTGAGCATGGTGACAATGAAGTATCTAGAATTGAAATAGTCCAAGAAGAGGGGTAGTTCTTGAAGCTGTTCTCCAGCTGTTACACACCACCCTCCTCCTGGGATCGACACGCTGCCTCTGAGTTCTTGAGGACTGGCTGTGTGAAATGTTCCTGAGCAGAAACTCTTGATGCAAGAGTCTGTAGGTTTGTCCTTGTCATATCTTCCTGGTTTCTCGTCTTCAAGTCGCTTCCAGGGAGTCTGCATTGAGGCCAAGAATTTTAATCTCATTTGTCAGATAAAATAAAGGACTTCTCTTTAAAATCTTTCATGAGTAGAAGTGCAGGAAACTAACTCTCTTCCTTGGCAGCTTCAAGGTGTGCACAGATCTTTTGTTGGGGCTTCAGTCTTCTGTCAGGGTGCTGTCACGAGCTAGTGAAAGGAGACGAGGCAAATGAGGAGGCAGATCAGCAAAGCAGCAAGCTGACCTAGTCATCTGCACAGCTAGAGTTCGCAGGGAGAGATCTGCTGTCCCGTTTTCTCTCTCCATGTGTTAGGGCTGGTTTCTGCCCATTTAATCTGTCGTACCAGATGAGCCACCTGGAGCAGTTTCTGGAGCCCTTTCATCTGAGCTGGGCTAGGCAGGATGCTTTGTAAAATGGAGTGCACTCACCCCACCTGCATCAGCAATAACCTACACTTGATTTACTGTGTCACATTTTTTCCCAGTGTATTTGGATGATTTTGTGTAGTTTGAACTTATTCATTGTGTCAAACGTGACTCTCAGGCCTCATGTTTAGGAAACTGTTTTGTGTGCTTGACTTGCAATGACTGCCCTGGATGCAGGAGAGGGGAGAGAAGCTCTGTTTGCTCTCCATGCTTAGATCCCTTCCCAGATCCTGAGAATCTGGGGCTGGACATCACAGCAGCCAGAGAGCAGCCTAGAATTTGCTGCAGTGCCCTAGAAGTGCTGCAGAGGTCATCTTAGCATGTCCAGCCCTCTCCAGGTTTGTTGCATCGCTTTGCTCCCCATCTCCCAGTCCTGTCCCAGCAGTTCTGCCACTTTACACTGAACCTTACACTGTGGTAGGAGTGGAGTAACAGAGTCAGACAAAAGAGAAAGGACCTGGTGGGAACATGCACTTCAGAATACAGTGTGGTTAAGGGAGAGGGCAAGGCCCTCTGTGGAGTAGATGCTCCCTGTGATTAAAGCAGAGACACACAGAGCAAAGGTGGGATAAGGACTAATAGAAGGCAAAAAGGGCTGACAGGGAAGTGCACCAAAATGCTGCTTGTGTGGGTTTTGAGTAAAAGATACAATCCAAAGGCTGTTGAGAAAGGTCAGGTGTGTGTGCTTGCTGGTGAAACCCATGGTGGTTATGGTGGTTGAAGGCATTGCTTTTCTTAAGTTCAGTCGTCCTTGATTCAAATCAGTTGGATTTCAGGAACTACTTAATTAAATCATACATACAACTTCTAGTAGCTTTCTCTTGGTTCTTTCCTGTAATGGGAATAAAATCCCATTTTAGATTCAGAAGATCGGTGACAGAGGAACAAAAATTTAGCTGAGCAAGCGGGCAGTGAAGCACTTGACTCTGCGCTGTTGGATGTGCCAGTGGTGCTGCGGTGGGCAGGGCTGCAGTGTGAGCCCATGTGTAAAAAAAGGGCTTGTTTGGTGCCCAAACAGAGCCCCACTGGGTTATTGGCGTGGGAATCCTCTGGTCTGTCAGGGCAGCGAGCTGTAAAGATGCCAAGGCTGGAAGTGACATGAACAGACGAGGTCAAGAAGTGGCGGGTGTAGCTGGTTCAGATGAAGCCCTCACCCAGGTTTCTAGCAGTAGGCTGTTCCCTGTGGGGGTGACGAGCGTCCCTGAAGAGCAGCTTATCACTATTTGAAGTTTATATAGTTCCTGTGCAGGAACGGGTGACCCAGAAGGTGGTTTATTTCCAACCTCTCCTGCAGGTAGAGCTGCTGAATAGATGTCTTGATTCTATTGCAGTTTAATTTCTGGCATTACTGATTGATGAGTCCTTCACTCGGCTTGTACATAGCTCTGCAGCTTCTCATTGACTTGGGTACTGCTTAAAAACAAGCCCTGGGGATTAAATATTAATCACGTATTTGCCCCGAGGTTGTGTCGTCCTGGAGGTGCGACGCCGTCCTTGTGTCTTCTGTTATCTTGCCTGTTTGTTACTAAGCTTTCTTCTTGTGAAATCCTTGCAGAGATCGTTAGTGACAGCTCATTGAATGCCTTTTTGGGGAGAGAGTGAGTTTCAGAATGCAGTTACACAGGGGTTAAATATGGTTATGGCAGCGTGACTGGGCGTTTGCAGGGGGAATCTAGGAGCAGAGCTCCTATTTCATACCGTACCCTGAGCCTCAGCTGAGCTCAAGCTGGTCAGATGATTGTTTTATGTGGATTTACCAATACCCTGAAAATGGGGACACCTCCTTGCATCGCGTGATGATGAAGTTTAATGTCTTGTGTGTTTTCAGAGCCTCTTGAGAGGAAACTGAAGTTTAACAGCTACATGAAAGTCGTCAGCCTGCATAGCCTTGGTACATGTGTGACCCAGACTAGACTTTTAGAATTGTGCAGAGCTGAATGAAACCATTACCCCAGCTGCCTTTGTATGAATAGTTCTCTGAATGCTGAATCTTACAGCAACAGTTTTATCTGTGCATTTATTTTGCAGGAAGTTCCATAAGAAGTTGGGTCAGCAGGCGTGGCTGGTCGCTGCTATTACTGCCACGGAGTTCCTGATTGTCGTGAAGTACGACCCCTACACGCTCACGCTTTCCCTTCCTTTCTACATCACCCAGTGCTGGATGTTGGGGATCATCCTCGTGCTCACCTGGACGGCCTGGCGCTTCTTCATTCGGTGAGCAGTTTGATGTGCTGTGTTCAGGTCTAGCCTGGCTCTTACAAGGAGGATTGTCCTGGACATCCCTTCACCAGGGTGTCTTCAAACGTGTGCTGTCGTCAGCCTTCGGTGCCTCCTGGAGGTAGCACAGCTCTTTGGGGTGGCTGGAGCTGCTGTGGTGTTGTGTGAGAGTTACTACATAAGCTGGGGGCTTCCTGGGCGTGATCCTGGCAGGTTTCCTTCTGCATCAGGCCCCTGGTAGCTTTGGCCTTTGTGGGACTCCTTGTGTTAGTGTTGCTGCAGGAGCAGGTGAACGGGTACGTGCCTGACTGCCCCTGGCCTGCCTGGGTGGGTGAAGATGGCAGAGGAGATCAGCGCTTTGTTTTTCCTGTGCTCTTGAGTTAGACAAGACTGAGGTGTTTTACAGCATCACTGCAGGAACAGCGTGCTGCCTTGTCTGAGTGTCCCAGAGCCAGGAACAAGACTGTCCAAAGCCTGGACATGGCACTTGGTGCCCTGGTCTAGTTGACAGGGTGGTGTCAGGGCAACGATTGGACTTGATGATCCCTGAGGTCTCTTCCAACCTGGTTGATCCTGTGATATTCTGTAAGTGAGCCAAGTTCAAAGCACTTGGTTTGGACGCTGCTCTGTGCGAGTGCAGGAGGAGCAGCTGCCCAAGGCTGAAGGAATTAATCTGTAACATCCAGGGGAGGCCCTGTGCAGCAGTGGCTGCTGTGGTGAGCGTGCTGTGGTGGTGTGCTTCTGAGAGGGGTGATCACAGCCAGGCTGCTGGCAAGAAACACGCGTTTCAAGTGAGTCAGTGCCATCAGCAGCGCTAGAAATCTCCAGCCAGAGGACTCAAGTGGGTTAAGTTATCCCAAGGGCACTCGCATCCAGAGCAGACTTGCCTGAGTGTTTTTATTGTGTGTCGAAATTGTTGATTCACATCCCTGGTTCACGTCTGGTTTCCTTTGCAGTGACATCACTCTGCGGTACAAGGAGATACGGCGACAGAAGCAAGAGCACAGGTACGAGAAGGACAAATGCTTGAGCAACGGTGATGGACACTCGTCGATGCTGGATGAACAAAATGGGAACAAACTAAGGGAGAGGAAACTCTGAGCAACGGACAAAGGGCTAAAAGGAACTCGTAGTGCTCAAGCTGGCCCGCCAGTTTCAACCTTACCCTCCCTAACCTGTAATTGTCGTTGTTAGCTTCCCAACTGTGAAAATCCTCTCGGGGAAGAGGTGTCCCTTGGACAAACACGCTCTTTCTCCTCGTGTACACCTAGTCGGAGTCGGAGAAAGTCTGTGTAGGGGGAAGTCAGAACCGACGCCGTTGCCACGAGATGGGATCTGCACTCCGCGTGGTGTGTGTCTTCTGTGAAAACAAGGGCTGGAGTCGAGGGGCTTTGAAAGAAAGCACCAAGGGGATCTTGCTGGTCCGCTCCCAGTGAGCTGGGAGATTTCCATTTGGGCGTTGGGCATTAGGAACACTTGTGGAGTGTGCAGGGACCTGGCACAGGAAAGGAATTGGTTTTTTCTGCTGAAACTACCTTGAGCTGCGGGGTAAGGTGGTGTGAAGTGTTCAGCTGCAGTCACAGGGCTGCAGCAGGGTAAACGTGGGGGGACTGAAGCTTGTGAACAAGTCGCGTAACTTGCACAGAATGTAACACAGGACACTACTGTTACAGCCCCGGTGACACGGGGGTACTGCCTTTCTCTAAACTGACTTTCAGCACCCTGGAGTAGCCTACAATAGGTAGTAGATGTTGTATCACAGCTCTAGGGAGACAGAGGGCTTCTCCTTAGTTGTTTTGGTTTTTTTTATTATTATTTTTATTTTCGTCTTGGTCATCTCTTAAATGTAAGGGGAGGTTAAATAAGAAAGGTCAGCCCGCCTTTCCTTCGCTTCGTGGAGTGAAACGTGTTACAAGGAGGATGTTACTCCATCAGTCTTAAGTTATTTGCCTTATTCTCAGCTCTTTTAGTTCGCTTACCGAGAGGGTTTCATTCTCGGTGTCTGCTGCACGGGGCACGTCGGGTTCTGCCGCCCACCCGGGCTGCCCCGCTCCTCCCGAGGTGCCCCCAGCCCGAGCTGGAGCAGGCGTCCTCTGCAGCCACCCACTCAGCGTGCCGCCATCCCTAGGAGCAGGCGAGGGGCACCGAGAGCTCTGCGGGCCGAGCCGGGCAGCGGGTGTGCTGGTGACTCAGCATCTGGGAGAAGAAATTGCAAACCTGGGCCACGGGTTTTTTTTTTCAGGTCATTATTCCAAGCTGTAAGTGCTGCACTGAGCACCAGTTCTGTGACCTCTGCTCTGAGCCTTTGCCTTGGCGTCTGAGGCACCGACATGACCGTATCACTTCATAAATACTGTGAGCTGATCTGGCTGTTAAAGGGTGTTTTTCTGGAAGTGTTTATCCAGAAGAAATGACATAAACACCACTAGTAAAATCTCAAACTTAAGCAGCAGGAGACTCGCAGAGCTGCTGGCTCACAAACATCCACGGGTTTGATCCACTTTGGTCTTGGACATGAATAACCACCAAAACCTGCATCTCTCCCATGTTTACAGTGACCCAAACCCTTCCCACCCCTGAGGAACGGGCACTTAGCGCAGGGCAGGCTGCAACTAACGGAGTGGTTTGGTTGCATCTGAAGAGCAGGCAGAGTTCAGGGGCTGGGGGCTGCCCCAGTTGCTCCGCAGACACAGGGGAGGGTGACCAGTATGAGAGGTGGCATCAGGCCGCTTCCTCAGGCGTGTGGGATGTCCTGGGGACAGTCGCTCAGTGGCTGCTCGTAACGATAGTGTTTTGCTGCTGTGAGGTAGTGGGGAGTACATGGCTGCGTAACTGGGGGCTGACCAGTCTGTAAGTGGGCGGGGAGTGCTGAGTTGAGCAAGTATTTATTTCTATGCCTTTGCACCCGGAGTCGTTCTAGTCCCAGCTTCAGACCAGTCTCACGAACTGTTCCCTGGTGGTTTGGTGGCTCGTCCCAGTGTGTTGTGCTCGTGTAGTCCCAGCTGAGCAAGGCTCAGGGCCGTGTGTCTCCGTTCTGTGTGTGCTGGTGAACACTGGGGCCCCTCCATCCCTTTGCAAACCCCCTCCGGGGTCTGTGTCGTGGTTCGGGTGGTAGCAGGCACACCTGGGGGGGGCTGGCACCGTACCTGCCTCCTCCTCCCCACCAAAGACCCGCTTGGGAGGGGGACCTGTTCCCTGGGACGATTCTGGAGCTTGGACCTAACACTAAAACACTGACTTGTTTGTCTGCATCCACCTAAACAGCGTCCGTGGTCAGTCTGGGGACGGGGCCAGTGTAATAAAGCGATGTGTGCCGGTGTGTCCTTTGGTACAGCGTGTGCCTGCTCGTGCTTTGTCTCGCTGTCCCCTTGCAGGTGGAACCAGGGGGTTAAGGGTTTCGGGGAAATGGGTGTTACAAGCCCTGGGGCTGCTGTTGGGATTCAGAAATGCTCCTTGCAGGGGGACCTTTCCGCTGCGCCGGGCTTGGGCTGGGCACAACACGGCGAGTAACTGTGGTCTCGGGGTGTCTGGTGCCACGGGTGGGCTCTGGGCGCTGAGATCCTGCCTGGTTTAGGGACCCTTTGGTGATCATCTCTCAAAGTTCTTGTATGGAGAAGATGAAGGAGCAGCTGACAAGCCTCAAACAGCATTTGGGGTGGCACAAAAGGAGTCCATCCCTGCGGAGGTGAGGGGCAGCAGGCTCCCTCCTCTACACACAGCTGTGTCTTGCTGGCATTTCCTTCGCTCGCCTCCTGTGTCAGAGAGCTGGGACCCCTTCCTCGGGGGGGTACACCCGAGTGGTTGTGGGGAGATCTGCCAGAGGTAAGTGGTTGGCTTTAAAAAGGAGAAAGGCAGGGGAAGGGTTGGGTGGGTGAGGACGTGCCCGGCTGGCGCTGCGGTGAGGGAGGTTTTTCTTGCAAGGGGCTTCTCTCTGCTTGGTGGCAAGCTGGCAGGGGGGTGACACTGAGCTGGGGTGGGTGGATTTGATGTCCCTCACACCCGGGAGCCTGCTCCTCCCTTCCCCTTGCTGTGCACCCTTCGGTGGGAGCAGTCGGAGGGGCTGCCTGGGGTACCCTGGGCTCGCACAGGGGTGCTGGCCCTGCATGGTGGCACCTGTGCCACTCTGGGGGAAGGTGCCAGGGGAAACGGCTGCTGCCGAGCACCTGAGGTTTGGTTTTTTTAAGCTTGCTAAGCTGTGCCTAGCCCAGGGGCCCTGCTCCCCTCCTGCACACGCCAGGGAAGGAGCAGCAGGGGTTTTGTTCGGCGAGAAGGTGAGTGGGGGGCACGTGGGGGCTGGTGGGCTCTAGTTCTCCCTCCTCAAAGGTGCCTTTTATTCCTGTGCTGGGGGGCTGTGGCTGTGGGGCTGTGGGAACACTTCCTGCCTTCTCATCGCCCCTGACAGTTTGTCCTTCAGGTTTGAGCATCTTTGGGGTTTTTAATGTGTTTTTTTTTTTTTCTAAAAGGATAAGTGGTCTTTTAAAACTATTTTTAGATGTGAAAGGTTGCAGAGCCCTGCTCGAGATGGTGTTTCCTACAGGAACTCGGATGGGGAAAGTAATTTGGGTAAATCACCTGTGGCTGAAAGCACCTAAAAATCTGCCACCAGCTGAACTGGTGTGGTGGTGGGAAGGGTTTGTTTACCAGCCTGCAGCACCGAGGTGCTGTTACTTCATTATCTCACAGTTACCCAGGGCCTGACCTGAGCACGAGGGGATAACGAACTCGTGCCATCTGTTAGCAATCTGAAGGTGATGTTTGGTGGATGGGCTGGCACCTGTGTGAGGCTGAATAAATCTGCTGCTGCCAGCTGGGGCCTTTGGAGGTGACCAAAGCTCAGCCCAGCCCCGTTTAGAGCAGCTCTGGTGATAGGGGGCTGTGAGGTGGCCCTGCAAGGGGTGCTGGTGGCCCGGGCTGCGTGCAGCACCGATGGCTTCTCTTTCTGAGCAGGCAGAGCCAAGAGCTTCATGAGCTGGAGAGCCCCAGCTCCCCCCAGCACCCCCAGTGCCCTGCACGGCCCCGAGCTGGAGGGGGGACAGAGGAGGCTGGTGGGACCCTGGAAGAGGCTGGGGAGACCCTGGAGGAGGCTGGTGGGACCCTTCCCATCCCTTTGGTGGAGAAGAGCAGCCTGGAAGCCTGAGGGACCGGTGAGGATCCAAGGGCTTGGGGATGGTCCCCAGAGCCCAAACGGCTTCTGGGGGGGAGAGCAGCACCCTTGGGGGGCAAGAGGAGGGGATGTGGGGCCGGAGGGAGAGAAACCCTGAGTAGGGTCCGTGGGGTCGGTCCTCCTGGGCGAGGGGGAAGAGGCGAGAGGCGCAGAGGTGCCGCGGGGAGCGGAGGGTGATGGATGGCGGGGGGGGGCCCTGGGCAGCAGGAGGGGGGATTTGGGGCGCATCCCCCGGGGGCTGGTGCTATGGAGTGGGGCTGTGCTCGGCCTAGGGAGCCCCAAACTCCGGGGCCGGGAGTCCGGGGGGGCAGGAGCCGTCCCCGCTTCACCCCGGTGTGCGGGGGGGGGGTGTCGGGGGGCGGGACAGGGCCGTGCTCCGCCCCCCCCCCCCCGCAGTCCCCGCTGCGCTCGGGCATCGCTGCTCCCCCCGCTCGGGGCCGGCCCCGGAGCGGAGCCGCCGCCGCCGCTGCTCGGGGGCTGCGGGGGGGTCCCCGCTCTTCCCCGCGGAGCCACGGAGGTTTCTCGCCCGCCCAGGTACGCTGGTGATGGGCGGTGGGAGCGATGCGGGGGTGCGGGGTGGTGCGGGGCCAGCGGCCGGGGGGGGATCGGGGCACCGCGTGTGCCCGAGGTGCGGGTCTGGGGGGGGTTTGGGGCTCAGCACGGAGGGGGCACAGCCCCCCTGGGTCGGCTGGGGGGTCGTTTGTTTTGATAAATGTGGTGGCAGCGAACTTGACCGTGCCCGTGTGCCTCGGGGGTGGCGGAGGGTGGGAGAGCCTTGGCCCGGGTGGGAGCGTGCCAGCTCCCACGGCCGGTGCTGGGAGAGATGGGGGGTGCTGCTGGGGGGGTGCGCTCACCAGTGAGAGGAGTTTAGCCCGGTCTCAGGCTCCTGGAGAAAGCAGGCACTGGTGTGGGTGAGGGCGAGGAGGGCAGGGTCGGCACGGAGATCGCTGCTGCGGTTTGTACCTCGGGCTGTGGTGTTGGGGATGGCAGCGGGCTCTGCCCGAGGTGCCCTGGGACCAGCAACCGGTTCTGTGCGAGCTGCTTCGGGCCTCGGACGGTCACGGTGCCGTAACAGCAGCGAGGTGTCAAACCCCCCTAGGTCTGGGGGGAGGCCCCCCTCTCCCCGAGGGGACACACGGCTTCGCTGCTGTTTCTGTCACATCGAGCCATTTATCGTCCCTCCAAGCAGGAAAAGGTGTCCCTGGGTCTGCAGCAGCTCGCAAGGGACGTGGGACCGGGGTGCCATGGCGGTGGAGGAGGCTCTGCACCCCCTGAGCCGGGGCTCTGCCCACCCTCGAGGCCTCCGCGGGGAAACACCGACTGTCCCTGGGCTGCCAGTGGTGGGAGATGGTGCCTGTCCCCTCCTCACCCCCTCCTCACCCCCCTCCTCACCCCCTCCTCACCCCTCGGGTTTGATCTCCCAGGAAGGGGTCTGGAAGGCAGGTCGGGGGGACGACAGAGCATCTCAGTGAAACACTCTCAGGGCAGAGCTTAGTTATCATGAAATGCAATAAATCCCTTCCCCGAGCGCCTCGTGCCTTCGTCTGCTCGCTCGGGAAAGGCTGATGTTGTTTTGCTAATAGGAAAATACCACCTAATTTAATTCCTGGGCTGGAGGCTGCAGTCGCTCCGTGTCTCTCTGGGTGGTGCCTTGGAAATCTGTTTAAGTTGCTGCTTAGAGCTCATTAGAAAAGGATGTTTTGGGGAAAAAGCTTTGAAAGAAATGGAAAATGGGAAATTCTTTCCAATTCTGAAAAGAAATCGGAAAGAAACGGAGGGTTTTTAAAAGAGATGTTTGCCCTTCTGCAGAGAAAGTTGGTCCTGAGAACTTCTGTATTTTCATATTAAAAATACCCCACAGGAAACGTGGAAAGAGCCAGAGCCTCTTAATTAGGCACGGGAGTGCTTCAGGACAGCAGAAGTGGCTGCTGTGGGTAAATCCCATCGTGTTGCTCTGTTTAGATGTCAGTGGGCATTTCCAGCGCTGAACAGTGAAGTGTCCCTTAAGCTGAGCTCAGTCTGTGCATGACACGAGTTTAGCACGTTCTCAGCCAATATTTTACTGTGTGTTCACTCATTGCTCAGAGGTTTTATGCCTGAGGAGGGAGGCTGGGGACGCGATGGGCAGCTCCCAGCCCTGCTGTCGCTTTGGCTTAGTGACTCAGTGACACCTGGAAGAGCCCCCCCTCGTGCTGTCCCCCCGCGGGTGGGCGGCGTGGCCCTTGCAGAGGGGGTCCCCCAGCCACGCCAGGCCAGCGGGACTGGTGTTTTACACCATAACACGCTGCGATCTCCACCTTTGCCTATTCAAACCCACGCCTGGGTGGGTTTGGGGGGGTCAATCCCCCCCACAGTGCCTGAACCTATGAGCAGCCGAGGTGAGCGGGAAGGTGGGACCCAAATATCAGTGACCCGAGGCCAATTCAGCTCTTCCTCCCACGTGACGAGCGGGCTCTGGGGCTGCGTGACTTTGGCAGAGGGTTTGGGGGGGACGGCGGGGGGATTTAAGTGCGGTGCTGCAGGTGTGTCCCTGGGATCACACCAGCGACTGGTCCATGACCTCCTGGCACAGAAGCCAGGCGGCGAGGGGGGGGCTGGCCCTGTTCACGTTGGATTTGCTTGGTTTGGGTGTTTGGGGGGATCCCAAACCCCGTTTGCGTAGCAGGAAACACCCGGCGTGGATAAACCCCTCGGGCATCGCGGTGCCCTCGCTGGGGGCTCTCGGGAGCAGCCTCCTCACGGTGAGGATGGGTCTCGCGTGGGACTCACCTGGGAAACCCCGTCGGGGGGGGAGGCAGCCGAGCTTCACTGCAGGCATCGATCCCTGGGGAACAGCATCCCCCAAACCCCGCAGCGCCCCAGAAATGGGGCTGCCCCCCTCGCCCGTGGGCGCAGAGCAGCCCCTCGCGTGGGGCTGGGGGGAGCCGCGGGGGGCGAAGGCAGGGTTTGGGCTGGGAAGGAGCTCAGAAAAGCAGCAAAGGGCTCACAGGGCTCCTGGAGGGGGATGTCCCCCAAGGAGCCACTGAAGATGTCACCCGTTCCATAGTCCCGAGGTGAATCGTGCGGCTCCGCGCCTCGGCACGGCCGCTCTCCTGCTTCCCGGGGGGTTTGCAGCCCCTCCATCAGCTCCTCCTGAGATGCTTCAGCGCCCGTTCGCTCCGTGCCGGGGAGAGGAGCCGAGGCCGGGAGCGATGGAGGGGGAGCAGCCGGTCGCCAGCCCTGCGGGAAAATAAGACGACAGCGATTTCTGGATTTTTTTCCCTTGTCCTGACGCGGTGCCTCACGCGTTGCAGGCTGTCCCGCGAGCGGGGGGCGTTTGCCATGGACAGCGGGCACGTCAGCAGGTACCGCTTGGGCGGTGAGTACTTCGGGGGGAGCCCCGGGGAAGGGGCTGGGGGCAGAGCTGGCCGAGCCCCGGGGAGGGGTCTGGGGGGCCTCCGAGCTGCCCTCGGGAGGGGTGGCTGCTCCTCGCTGCTTTCTGCAGGAGGGACCCTTTGCTGCGCGTGCCCGCGGGGTTTGGGTTCCTGACACAGGGGTAAAACCCTTAAAGCCCCCCAAGCCTTCCCACGTTCGGGGCTCTGCCCTAGAGAGCGGGTAGGAAGCGGGTTTCCAGCCCCGCTGCGGTTTGGACCGGGAGTTATTCCGAAGTAGGAGCCGGTGAAGGGTGGTTTTGCCCCAGTTTTGCCCCCTGTGCCGTAGCGGGAGCGTGGGAACCCCTCGGAGCTGCGGAGGGCCCTGGAGAGCTGCGGGGATGGGGGATAGATCAGAGCGGCTCAGAAGGGGTTTGGGTTGGGGCGGGGGGAGCAGGACCCGGCTCCTTCCCCGAGGCTCGGGGCTGCTCCTGGCCCTCCGGGGGGGTCACGGCGAGGTGCTTTGGGGACGGATGGTGGGTTCCCCTGGTCCAGCCCCCCGGTGGCTCCTGCCGGGGGAGGGCTGGGGAGGGGGGAGCAGCGGGGTGTCCCCTGCTCGGCTGCGATGCGGAGCGAGCCCGGCTCGGGCTTTTTCTGCCTCTGAAGCTGCCGCCAAAGGAGGGAGCGCGGCGGCGTGACGCGGGGGGACTCCCCGGCAACGCTCTGCCCTGGGGAAGCTTCTTCCCTTTTCCCCCTTTTTTTGCGTGGCGCCGGGTGCGGGTTCCGCGGCGGCGGACGGGGCTGGTGCAATGCAGCACCGCCTGCTCGCTGTGCCATGGCCGCAGCCGCCGGCCCGGCTTCCTCCTCCCTGCGCCACCTCAGCAGCCCTGGGGGGGGGTTCCCCTGTTTCCAGAAGCTTTCGGGTTTGTTTTTTAGTTTTTTTCCCATTTCTGGATTTTCTTGGCATCCCCCGCCCGCGGGAAGGAGGCAGCAGCGGGGGGTTCCCTGTGGTGGGAAGGGGGATGCAGGCGTGCACCGAGCACATCTGAGCGTGGGACGGGTCCGCAGCGGGTGTCAGGCCCCCGGGGTGATGCAGCCGCTCCCCGGTTTCCCCGGGAACCCCGTGCACGTCCCCTCCCGGCAGAGCAGAGCGAGGGCTGCGGTGGGTTTGGCTGGCGAAGCTGCTGCCCGGCACCACGTGCCACCCGCCCCAGCTGTGATTTATCCCCCCTCGGCCCGTCCCACGGTGCTGGTGTGGGATCTGCTCACGGTGCCTCTCGCCCCTCGCAGCCGCCGCCAGCCCCCCGCGCTGGGAGACGGGCCTCTACGCCGCCGGCGCCCTGGCGCTGCTGGGGGTGGCCGCCATCAACCTCTGGAAGCTCTGGCGCTCGGGCAGCTACCCCGCGCCTTCCCCCTTCCCCAACTACGACTACCGGTACCTGGAGCAGAAGTACGGGGCGGCGCGTCCGGACGCGAGGCACAAGGTAAGAGGGCGGGCGGTTGGGCTGGCGAGATGCCGGAGGGGCAAAACCATCGCCGCGTCCTCTGGCAGCGGGCAACGGCGGTGGGTGGCGAGTGGGGGCTGCTGGCGAGGCTGGGGGATCGGTGCGGAGTCGTAAATAGGGTCTGGGGGCTGCGGGAGGTGGGGGCTCGCTGCCGCGGCAGCTGCAGCCCGAGCAGGGGCAGTGACCCCCGGCTGTCCCGGTGCCACGTGGAGGGGTGCGATGGCACCGCCTGGTTTTCCTTTCCCCGTTGGCAGCGCGGGACGGCCGCGGGCTCGCCGAGGGCACCCGATAAGACGTCGCCGGTGCGCAAGGCCAGCCTGCGGGCAGACGACACCTTTGAGAGCATCAACGAGCTGGGGAGCCTGGAGCTGATGAGCAAGGACCTGGGCTTGGCCCCCTACGGCCCCCTGCGCCGGTCCGTGTCGGCCGACTCGCTCAGCTCCATCTCGTCCATCGGGACCAGCTTCGGGCAGGACGCCACGGTGGGGCAGGTGGAGGTGGCCATGGAGTACGACGGGAAGGCGGCCGCCCTGCACGTGACGCTGCTGCAGGGCAAGGACCTGCTGGAGAAGGAGGACGCTCGCTTCGAGTCCTGCTTCCTGCGCGTCAGCCTGCTGCCGGCCGAGCAGATCGTGGGCATCTCCCGGGTGAGCCCCTCGCCCTCCGTGCGGGGCATCGCTGCCCATGTGCCTGCCACTGCGGGGCCAGGGCCACCATGGGATGGGGATGTGCCCTCGGGGGGTCCAGGCGCGCTGGGGCTGGGTGTGGTTGGCTCAGGATTTTGGGGTCCTGCCTCCCAGATGGGTTTGTGCGTCAGAGACCCGGCAGAGGCAGAAATTTCTCGCTCTGGACCGGGACGTGGGATGACTTTGTTGTCTCTGAGCGGGGCTTGTGGCAAATTTTCCTGCGTGACTTTCCCTGTGCGGGGGCCGGGGATGCCGCAGAAGGCGGAGGAAGGGGTCTGGGGGGGTTTGGGGAGAGGAGACATCAGGGTCAGCCAGTTTGGTTCAATCAGGGAGGAGCAGGAAGCTTCACCCCGCCGGGAACCCTCTCCGCAGGGGTGGAGGTGCCGCTCCGGGGAGCACAAACCCGCTGCCTCCACAGCATCTCCACGGCGCCCTTTTAAGACCATTTTTCCATGTGAACATCAGGCTCTTTATGCTCTGGAGATATTTATTATTTAGCGTCGTTATTTATAATTCACCAGCGCTGTTCACCCTCTTTTGCTGCCCTCAGACAAGTCACGGAGACACGTTTGGTTCTTTCCCTTTAACACTTTATGCTCCTTATGGGGTTTTTTAAATAGCAGCCGACCCCCCTGTGGTCCCCCCCCCCCCAGAGACCCCCCAGCCCACGTCGGCTGCAGCCGCTCAGTCCCTGCTGGGCACGGGCAGGGCTTGTGAAGCCCTTCGGCGCTGGCTTGGAGAGGGGCTGGGGCTACCCCCCCCCGGCCAAATCTGAGCTGGGCGCATGTCCGAGCTCCCGGGGCGCAGGGACGCCCGGCTCTCGCATCTGGACCAACCTTAAATCTTTAATTAAAAGAATTAACGGGCAACGGAGCAGGTCATGGCCCCCGTTTTCTGCGCCGACCACTGAGCGGCTGCTGCGGTCAGGTGGGGAATGACCCCGTCCCCACGGAGGCTGGGACCCCCCTGCCCTCGCCGCCCCAAAGCCACGTGCTCATGGGAGGAACCAGGGAGATCTTGGACGCGGCCCCAAACCCCAGCAGGTACCGAGGCCACCCCTGGAGGGGTTTAAAGCCGTGTAGACGTGGTGCTGAGGGACGTGGGCTGGTGGTGGCCTGGGCAGCGCTGGGTTATGGTTGGACTCGACGACCTCGAAGGTCCTCCCCACCCCGACCGCCGGCGTGACCGTGTGATTCCCCGCGCAGATCCAGCGGGGCGCCTACGCCGTGGCCTTCGACGAGCGCTTCTCGGTGCCGCTGGACCCCGCGGCGCTGGACGAGGACAGCCTGCACTTCTCCGTCTTCGGCGTGGACGAGGACGAGCGCAGCGTCAGCACCGGCGTGGCCGAGCTCAAGCTCTCCGACCTGGACCTGGCCGTGCGCCCCTTCAACGCCTGGCTCTACCTGCAGGACACGAACAAGGTGAGCGGGGAGGGGGGGTTGTCCATCTCCCCCCCCCGGGGGTTTGGGGGGTTTCTCCTCCCCGGGGTCAGCGGGTGACGGCACGCTGTGTCCCGCAGGCGGTGGACACGGTGGGGGAGATCCTGCTCTCGCTGAGCTACCTGCCCACGGCCGAGCGCCTGACCGTGGTGGTGGTCAAAGCCAAGAACCTCGTGTGGACCAACGGCAAAGTGACCGCGGGTGAGCGGGGGGTGGGCGCGGGGGTCCTGGGGTCTCCTGTGGGCTGGAGGGGGGCTTTCGTCCTGGCTTATCCTCCTGCACCACACGGGGATTTATTGGAGGGGTCCCGTTGAGGACAGACCCCACCAGGGAGGTCACCAGGGAGGGTTTCCCCCACCTTCTCCACGTCGCAGGGGAAGCACGTGGCCGACCCCGGGGTTTTTCTCTCCCCCCACCCGAGCAGATCCCTTCGTCAAGGTGTACCTGCTGCAGGACGGGAGGAAGATCAGCAAGAAGAAGACGGCGGTGAAGAGGGACGACACCAACCCCGTGTTCAACGAGGCCATGATTTTCTCAGTGCCAGCCATCGTGCTCCAGGTCTGTGGGTATGGGGGCTATGTGGGTACGGGGGGATAGGTGTGTATGGGGTATGGCTGCTGCAGGGGAATGGGTATGTGTGTGTGGGGGGATCCAGGGGGATGCACGTGTACAGGGTATGGTGGTGCATGTGGACAGGGGCATATATGGGTTTAGGGGACAGGGGGGGAAGTAGGGGGATGTGTAAGTATGGGGGATACAGGGGGATGGATATATGTGGGGTATGGGGATAAGAAGAGGTGGTGTGCAAGTATGGGGGGGTGGTAACGGGGGGGTGTGTGTGAATGGGGTGGGGGATAGAGGGATGTGTGTACACGGGGGGCAGCTGTTGTGGTGGCTCTGAGGGATGTAGGGGATGTGTAGGTCTGGGTTCGTGCTGGGGGTACATTGGTGTGCGTGTCTGGTTGGGGAGGGGATGGGGACGTACAGGGGGTGGTGTCGGTGCTGGACCACGCGCGGCCTCGTGCTCCCCCCCAGGACTTGTCCCTGCGGGTGACGGTGGCCGAGAGCGGCGAGGACGGCCGCGCCGACAACACGGGCCACGTGCTCATCGGCCCGGCGGCCAGCGGCACGGGCGTCACGCACTGGAACCAGATGCTGGCCACGCTGAGGAAGCCCGTCTCCATGTGGCACCCGCTGCGGCGAAACTAGGCGGGGAGGCGGGGGTCCTGCGCCCCGACGCCGGCCCTGCCCCGGGGACACGCGGCGGCTGCAGCGGGGCAGGGGCCGAGCGGGACTGTGCCAACGAGGCCGAGCTGCTGGAGCATCCTGCTGGCAACACGGCCCCGCCGGGGGCTGCGAAGGGACCCGCCGGGCCAGCGAGGAGCCCTCCCTCCCAACGGACCCCAGCCGGCACCCACCTCCCCACGGGGCAGCCCCCGGTGCCCTCGGACACGGACCTCGGGGTTCCTGGGGACGGGGGGCTCTTGGGAGGGTGGTTTTGGGGAAGCAGAGAGGGGGGTGATAAAGTGCCGGCACGGCGTGGTTCCCCTCGGCGTGTGTGGTGGTTTTGTTGGGTTTCGGAGGATTTTGGTGGGCTGAAATGTTCCCGGTGAGGATGGAAGAAGGGAGAAATAACAGCAGAGGAAGAAGTTGCGGTTAGAGATGTTTTTTCCTTCCATGTGTTTCCAAGCAGAGCCAATCTCTGCCCATCCCTGCTGGCTGCCAATGGGTCCCTGCCCTTGACAAGTGGTTTTTCAACCTCTTGGGTCTGAGGTTGGATGCAGGCTGAGCCACCCCTGAAGGTCCCGCATCAGCTCTTCCCACCATTTTTTCCCACCATTGGGCATTTCAAAGCCTTTTTCGGGGGGAAGGGAGGGGAAAAAGCTCTCTGGATTCTGTCTGCTCGGGGGCAAGGACCAGCCCCCTGGGGAAGGTTTGGGGTTTCTTTGGGGAGCTGATGCCCACCCTGTGTTCTGGAGGGTGATGGATGGAGGGCTCGGAGGGGGGTCCCTCGTGGCACGAGCTGGTGGGCAGGGAAATCTGGGGGTGTGTGGGGCTGTTTGCCGTGGGGTGAGCAGGACAAAAGAAGGGTGGATGAGCCGTGTGTCACTGGTGGAAGGCACCGCTGTGGTGGTACCCCGAGCGGGCAGTTTTCCTTCCTGCTCATCTGTCCCCTCTGCCTGAGCTCCGTTTTGGGATGATTTCCCTGTTGCATCTTCCCCCTCGCAGGCACCGCTTACGGCCCCTGCAAACTGCTGAGTCTTTGGGCACGACGAGCTGAGTGCCCGCTGCTGGTGCTGAAATCACTGGTGGACAAGATCTCCAGTGTTCAGCCCCAAAACGATGGGCTGTGTGTGGTTTGGGGATTTTATTGTGCCCCTCTCCAGCCCGTCCTCTGAGGAGGCATCTCAGCACCTTCTCCCTCACCCTAGGGCCTGCAGGTGCCACCTCTGGGGACAAAAAGTGGCTTTTTGGGCTACTCCTCAGGGGGTGGTGGGCCCTGTGTGATGTATCGGTACCATCAAGGAGAGGGGACAGGGCAGGGGTTGTGGGTGGATGGAGAGATGCTTTGGAGATGAGGATCGGGCAGCAAACAGCGTGGGAGATCATTAGTTTGGGGGTTGAGCCCTGCATGGGCCACATCCTGCAGCAGGGCAGAGGCTGGTGGGGCTGAGCCCACCCCTGGCAGCCCCTCTGCGTGGTGGGGAGGGGACGCAGCCCAGCTCTGCCTGCTCTGAAGGGTAACCTGGGACTTTGGGTCCGGCTAGCGGCTGCGTGGCCACGCTGGGAGGATCACTGGGCTAGGGAAGCGGCGCTGGGGGCAACCATTTGCTTAGCCACCCTCCCTGGAGCAGAGGGTCACCGGGGCTTCTCGGCTCCCCCCGCGCTCCTGCTCACAGACATTTCCCTCTCTACTGTAGCAGGGAGAAACGTCACAGCAGCTGATTGCTGTCGGTGTTTTAATACCCGTCTCTCCTGGTGCTCCCCAGCCTCTCTGGGCACATCCATCACCCTGTGACTAAGGATGACCAGGACAGAGCTGCTCTCCTTCCTCAGCTCTGCGGTTCAGGGAGGTGCAGCAACTCTTTGCTCAGGCACCCTGGCTCCGAGCTGCCCACCACCCACAAGGAGAGCTCCCACCTTCCTCCCAGGCTCAGCTTTAACAGCAGCTGTGGGTTACGCAGACCCCTGACTTGGAGGTTAAAAAAGAACCACGGAGACCCTTCACTTCTCCTTGTCTTTCTTTTTGCCCTTTCTCTGGCTCGTCAGCTCACTGAGCTTCTTGTCGAGGCGCCGCTGGAGGTGGGCTCTCTTGGCTGGGTCCAGGGGCTTGTCTTTGGGGCCGCTGCCGGGATAGAGAACCCCTTCCCTGCTGACCCTCTGCCGCGCGTGGGCCTTGGCCTTCTCCCCGCAGCCGTGAACCTGGCGGGGACAGAAGGGACACTGGTGGCAGGTGGATTCACTGGAGTCAGGTGAGGTTCTTCCCAGAGCCTGGAATTCCTCTTCCACCTGCTCTGCACCCCCCTGAAACCATCTCCCATTTATTTACAGCTCCTCTAACAGGAAACAAGACATAAAGGTAAGTTTTCTCCTCCTGGAATCTCCACAGCAGGTAAATCATGCGTTTGGATGGTTTAAGTGTCTCCTTCCAAAACGTTAAACATCTGGAAGCTCACACTTGTCATGAACGGCTGGATCTTTTACAGCTTTCACATGAGAGCTAGAAATATTCTGATCATGTTCTCTGCTGATACAGCATGGCCTGGGGGAAAGGAGTGAAGCTCCTTCTGCCCAGGGACCCTCCCCAGGCAGAGGCTGCAGCCCCTCTGCCAGGGCTCCAGCTGTGTGCTGGCCCCTCTCAGGGCAGGAGGGCCCAGGCTATTTCACATCAAAGCCTGATAACATCTGGAAAAAGGGTGAATTTTAAGAAGCAAGACAAAGGTGTTGACGTGGATTTTATCCCTCTAATTGTTTCTCATGGGACTTGTCATTGCAGTTCAGCAGGGAGAAGCGATGCTGCAGGAAATAAATCTATATCCCAGCTGGGTTGTGAATGACCACAAATACAACTGTTCTTTGCCATGGAAACAGATAGGACTTGACAAGGGGAAAATCTATGCTGAGGATTTATAGGTCAGCTCGCTAATGTTGCTAAGCTCTGGGAGGCTCCAGGCAGAGAGCTGTGCCTGGGTGATGCAGGAGGGATGGTGGGTGCAGGAGGCTGTGGCTGAATTGAAAATCATCACCTCTCAGCCCGCGTGCTCGCCACAGCCACCACCCAGTTACCTCAGCTCTGCCCACAGGACTCAAACCCCGAGGCAGCGCGGAGCAGCTCCGCTCCGAGCCAGGAAGGCACTTAGGGAACCGCCTGATGGCTAAGGCAGCGCTGCTCTGTGCGGGCTCCAGCCCTGCCATGTCCCCAGGGTGCAGAGGGAACTGCAAAGAGCTGGGAATCGCGTGTCCAGGCCCCCTAAGTACTGCCTTACGCTCGTGCCTCTGCATTCCTCCTCTCTGCCTTGCTTTATCTGCACGTCCTGGGAGTGTAAATGCCAGAGGATGGTACAGGGCGCAGCCAGGAGGGGAGAAAAGCAGGGAGGAGGCGTGCAGAGCCCATGGGTTAACGCCTGGCAGCCCTTCCTACCTGCAGCTCTAGCTAAAGCTCTGACAGAGGGCTCTGCTTCAAACTCCTTCTGAGGAAATCCTGCCTGGGGAGCTCGACGGGGACAATTCCCACGTTAAACCCGTGCTGCGTGGCACGTCCTCCTCCTCTCCAGCCCCCTCCGTGCTCAAAGCCCGGGCTGCCCGGCCCCCGGCGTACCTCGGGGACGTGGTGGCTGAGGCAGTAGCGCCGGCTGCAGTGGAGGCAGAGCTGGCCCAGGGCTGTAACGCTGGCTTTGCAGCGGTGGAAGCCGCACGTGGCGTCAGCTTTAACGGCAGCAGAAATCAGGGCGTCGATGTCGTCTTCTGCCACGCTGTCTGCCCCGCTCTTGGCTGCTGGCTTTCCTGGGGAGAGGAGAGGGGAAGAGACCCGGCCATTCACCCACCTGCTTGGAAGGGGAGAGCAAAGCCAAGCAACCCCCAGCGTGGGTGAAGCAGCACGGGTCCGGGGAGTCGCGGCTTGCAGCGATGGATTTCAGCCCCCATGAGACCCACCATGCCAGTAACCTCTGGCCCATGGTCAAAGGCACCCGCAGCGTGCCCGGGTGCCTCCCTCTGCTAAAAGGGGGCTGGGGAGGAGGAAGGGACTGTGTCTGGCAGGGAGAGCAGCAGCTCCTGGCTGTTTCCTCCTGCCTCCATGTTTAGGAGGCAGCCTCGTCCATCCACGTGGGCCAGGTACCCCCTCAGTTCCTCTCCCTACATTTGGGAGCCTCCAATCTAACTCCTGAGCCTCTCTTCCTGGGAACGAGTCTTCAACATTTTTCTTTCTAATTAAGAAATGTGCCTCCAGGCACCCACAACCCCACTCCCGCAGAGCTGCAGCCTCCTGCACGCTCCTGCCAGCTCTCCCATCTCTGCAGTGACGAGCAGAGAGCTTTCCAAGAGCCACGTGCCATGCTCCACGCACACAGACAAATCCCGAGGCCTGGAGGCAAAACCATGGCGATGAAGCAGCACGATCCATCCAAGGAAGGCCGTTAATTGTGCTGGTTACAAAGAAGTGACCTACCTTTGCCTTCACTCTTGTCTTTTCTCCTGCTGCTGCCCTGAAGGCCGGCACGGGGCTCCTGAGCCTTCCTCGCTGCCTCCTCCTGCCTGGCTTTCTCCCTCTGAACTCTCTCCAGGTGCAGGGTTTTCAGGTCCACCTTCCCTGAGCCCTCGCTGCTTCCTCCTGGCTCAGCAGGGACCGGGGTCTCCATGCTGGGATGTTGTGGCTGAGGAAGGGGGAGCTGCTCGCTGGGGGTGGCTGCGGGTGGCAAGGGCTCGGTGTGCTCTCTTTTTCGGACGCTGATGTACCGGTCCCTCCCTTCCCCGGTGCTCACGTGCTGCAGCCTGTGCTCCTCCGCCATGAGGTGAACCAGCATCCGATCGTGAGAGCTGAGGGACGGGGGGAAATCCAGCTGCATCTCGCTGCTCTCCAGGAAGGCCACGAGCATGGCCTTGAGCCTGTCAGCGCTGTCTGTTGTCCCTGGGCTCCCTCTCCCAGCTCCGCCTGTGTTCGGGGAGAAGCGCGCTGCTGGCTGCTGACACCCTGCTTTGGGTGCTGCTGCTCGGAGTTTCCTCCCCGGGGGCGGCTGCGCTTTGGGGTGAGATGCTGTGGGGAGCCTGGCCCCCTGCTGCCGCTCCCCACAGCCCTCCTGGGCGTAGTTTTCGGGCACGAGGTTGTCGAGGTACTCGAAGGCTGTGCGTACCTCCCCGTGCTGGCTGAAGTAACCCACCAGCCGCTTCAGGAAGGCTTGGCTGGCAACAGTGCGGGTGTCGCAGATGACAGCCACGTGGCGCCGGGCGCGCGTCACCGCCACGTTTATGCGCCGGTCTTCTGCCAGGAAGCCCACCTCGCCTGGGGGGGAGAAACCAAGGGCTGTCAGCGGGTGCAGCGCTGGCTCCAGGGCTAGACGGGGCCCAGGCGATGGAAGGGTTGCTTGGCCAAAGGGTCAGCGTTTACTGGGCTCTGGTCCCTGACTCAGGCTGTCACCTTCATAGGATAAGATGACACAGTCTCAAGCTTGGCCAGGGGAGGGTCAGGTTGGACATCAGGAAGCATTTCTTCTCAGCAAGGGTCATTAGACACTGGAAGGGGCTGCCCAGGGAGGTGGTGGAGTCACCATCTCTGGAGGGGTTTAAGAAAAGCTTGGACATGGCACTTAGTGCCCTGGTCTAGTTGCCATGGTGGTGTCAGGGCAATGGTTGGACTTGATGAGCCCAGAGGGCTCTTCCAACCTCATTGATTCTGGGATTCATCTACCTGCCTCTGTTTTACCCCCTGCAAGCCAGAGCCAGGGCTCCCCGCTTAGCTCCCAGGGTCGGGAGGAGGTCGGGTGGCACGTGGGGAGGAGAAATATTTTCCTGGGTGGCCCACGATGCAAGATCAGGGGGCAAGAGGGAGCAGCGTGGAAGAGGCTCACTTTGCAACAGAAGAGGAACCACAGGTAAAGAAATATGCCCTGTCCTACCCAGCTCCCCGCACTGCCCCTGAGCTCTGGACAGGTTTAAAGCACCAGGCATTTAGGTTTGCTGCTGCTCTGGCTCTTTTTCTCAGAGGAAAGCAGTGAGAGCCAGCAAATGCCAAGAT
Source organism: Nyctibius grandis (assembly GCF_013368605.1). Taxonomy (NCBI): domain Eukaryota; kingdom Metazoa; phylum Chordata; class Aves; order Nyctibiiformes; family Nyctibiidae; genus Nyctibius; species Nyctibius grandis. The sequence continues at coordinate 376,509 of NC_090661.1, forward strand.
GACTCAGTGAGGCTCAGCTAGCGAGAGGGGTAGCGTGGGCGGCTTCTGAGTTCCCAGCTCCTGGGGATAAAGAGCAGGCCAGGCAGGAAGAAATTAACGTCTCCATCAGCGCGGGGACCGGCCCAGCTCTGTTTCTGCCTCGCCTGGCCGTGGCTGAGCAGTCTAGTTTGCAGTGCCTTTGAGGAACAGGGCGTGGGCAGTCCCCTCTCTGTGCTCTGCAGCTGAGAGAATGATTCCCAGTTCCTCTGATGTGGTTTTGCCAACTGCAGGGGCAAGGGGAACTCCTCTGGTCTGGCACGAGGGATTCCTACTGGACTGGGAACGGCTGCAGAGGGACAGGCACTACTGGTCAAGGTCCCCGGCCTCCTCTGAGCTGAGAAATACAGCTGCAAAAAGGGTGTGGGTTTCTCCCAAGGGTCTCAGAGGGCACTAACAACATCTCTCATGCCCCATGGGGACCAGAGCCATGCCCAACACCACGAGAAGCTGCCCCGTGCCCCCAGGAAAGCGAGTGATCCCTGCACCACCTCTGAGATGGGCAGGGGGCTGGGGGACGCACACCTTCCCCGAGGACACCAGCTCCCCCCGAGCAAAGGCGAGGTGAGTCACTCATGAATAAGGACTATTCTTAGTCCTGTCCCCCACCTCCACTCTCCCCCCAACGCTGCTTTTCTTGCTCTACAATTTCTTAAAAAAGAAAACACCACAAAGCCTCCCCCTTCCAGGCATCCTTTCCCCTTCTCTTCCCTTCTAGACAGCAGCACTCCCAGCACACACAGTGTCCCACCTTCAGCTGCATCAGCTGCCAAGGCCGTGCAGCCGGGGCTGTGTCACTGGGGCTGTGACAAGGGCAGTGACCCACGCACGGGAGAGGGGTGGCTCACGGAGTGGTCCCACTCCCCCCCTCCGCTCGAGCTGGCTGCCACAAAACCCTTCAGCGCTGGCCGACGGCTCCAGGGCAGCAGCTTGTCTCCAGCTATTAACTTCTGCTGCAGCTGCTGAGAGGAAAGAACTCGATTTTCCGCTCTAGATTTTGCTCCCACAAGAAGCACTTTCTGTGCGTGACTTGTGCTGCCAGCTCCTGCTCGCTTTCTTCAGGGAAGTGACCCAAAATAGGCTCCAAACCCCAGAAATCAGCCCCTCAAACTCTCACCTTTCGCAGGAAGTGCTCAGCACCCAGTAAACGTGGGGATAACCTGACATGTGCCAGTCTTAGGACCCAGTTTAAATGATTTCTGAGGCCTCAATAGCCAGGGAACCCTCCTGGCTTCCTTTCCTGCATAGCATGGGAGCCTTCCTCCACAACTGTGACAGCAAATAGATTTGTTCATTAAAAAGCAAGGCTGCAAAGGAAGGTTCTTGCCAATAAATTAATTCAGAGCAAAGTGCTAGAGACTGTCAGAACTGCAATTAAACACAGCACTTGGCAACATGACGAACGACCTCTGAGCAATCACACACTCCCCATTTCTTTCTCATTCTCCATGGAGTAGCTCTCCAGCAGCAAACTCTTACCTTTCCTGTTGGATCTCACGAAGGACAGGATCACTGCTTCTTTCTCTCTTCCTTGGAAACCATCCACTGATTTAACCTCTAGTTCTGGGTACCTGTGGCAGAGGTGCTCTCTGAGCATGTCCACCTGAAAAACACCCAACAGAGATCTTTTAAAGAGAAGTGCAAGGTGAAGAGGATCAAAATGGCACTGCTTTGGTAAAACCCCTTCCTCTCAAACCCACAAGGACGAGCGCTCACATCTCCCGGAGGTCAAGCGCTGACTCCTGAGGCTGGGAGTGGAGAATACCTGACTAACATCTCCTCTCTCCATGGCCTCAAGCTGCTTAAACGTGGAGAAGTTGGCCACAAACGCTGATCATACAAATGTGGCTCTGCTGACTTCCACCATCATCTCTCTGAGGACGTTCTGGTGTCACTCCTGGCGATGTCAAGGTTTGACTCCACCTCTATTTGCTCTACATGTGTTTGGAAAGGGAGAGGAGATGCCAGGAGAGGGTCATCTCACCTGGAGGTTGTAGGGGGCCACGACAGCGATGTCCTGTGCCTTCACACCAGCTTCCACCAAGGCTTGGATGTGCAAACCTGCCAGCTGCACCTCCCCTAGGGCAGAAGGAAAAGGGGTGGGGATGGGAACAGGCTGGCAAAACCCTCCACCCTTCCTTTTCATTCTGCTTTCTCAATTCCCTGCATTTCTGAACCCCCATGACCAAACAAACAAGCTTCACGCCCAGATCTGGGTGCTCAGACCTTCCAGAGTCTGCAGGCAGCCAGCCACAAACCACTGGCTCTTCAGGCTGCTGCCTGGTTCAGAGAGATCTAATGAGGACAAGGTAAATGTTGTGAGACGTGCATTTATCCCCTGCTCAAAATCCCTCATTTATCTTAGACAAGTCTTTTGGGGTCTTTGTTTGGGGACAAGAGCCTTTCTCTGTTCAGTGGGGCCACAGGGACTGGTGCATGGGAAGATGAGAGGCACTTAAATGCTGGTGGGTTTTCAAACAAAAGAAGGCAAAAGAGGTTTAAATGGGTAAAAACAGTGCTTGTATTTTACAGCCCATTTTCCCTGTCTTGCTGGAGAAAGACTTGGAGCCTCAGAAATCTGCTGCTGGCACGAGATCTGCACTGGTGAGCGGAGTGGAAAACAAATGGATCCCTGAAGCAGGCAGCCACGTTGCCAAACAAGCTCTTTGGCCACGTGAGAGCGAAGGGCTAGAACAGGCTGTGGCTTGGCCACCGGGAAGAGTGTCGTGCGGGCAGCAGCCGGGCAGGCAGGGGTGGCCGTGGGCGAGGTGATCTGCCCCTCTGGGCACTGCAGAGCCAATGTGGGCAGAGAATTTACAAGCCAGGGGAAGATGTTGCTGTGAAAGAAGAGCCTCACCTTCCCCAAAGCCGAGGCTCGCTGTACCCTCCCAGCAATCCTTTTGCCAACAGCTTTCTGGGCTGAAAGCTCTCCCTTAGGCTTTTAGGAGAGCTGTCTCCATAGCAAGGTTGGGATATGGGGATTGCCAGATGAAGCACCGGATTTTGGACAGCCCATGTGCAACACATCCCCACAAAGGCCCTCCAGGAGCCTCCCAAGAGCCAGCCAGCAGGCGTGGAGATGCCAGACCAAATCCAGAGGATCATTACGGGCATCCTTGAGCAGCGACTCACAACCACCCGCCTGCTGTGGAAGGGAGGACACGAAGGAGGTGGCAGCAGCATCATTTTCAAGGTTTTTCTGCTTTATTAGAATGGCTACAGAGCCTGACTTTGCTCTCAACCTCCATAATGAAACCTATTTTTTAAGTCAGAAAAACAGCAGGCAACTCAACGTCTTAAAGGAACTCAAGGAGAAGAGCCATGCAGGACTTCAGGAAAGGAGAGAGGAATGGGAGGCAGTTCTGAGCCATGCCCACAGCCTCTCTCCAACAGCCTTGTGCTCTGCCTGGTACTATCTGCTCTGCCAACCTGGGTAAAGCATCTGCCACAGGGATCCTCCACCCTGCCCAGCATGGAGAAATGTCTGAAAGGGGACAAGGCAGCCAGTGTGGCTACCTGCAGCTGCACACCGTCATCGTGGCCCTGTGGCCGCTCAGCTCTGGCTCAGAGTCCTTTGAGCTTGAGGATTTATAGAGGAAACAATCTCTCAGATAAGCGAGGCGCCCTGGGGACCCCACCTTCCCCCTGCCACCAGCTCTGGGGAGGACAGCTCTGGGACGTGGCTCGGCTGGTGCAGTGGCCATGCCCGCGGGAGGCTGAGGACTTCAGACAGGCAATTCTGGGCAACAAAATTCTCCGAACGACAGTACCTGGATTCCCTTTAGACTGTTCATCCTCCACCTCCAGCTCAAACAGGCCGCAGCCAGCAGTGTCTATAAGCAATAAGGGAATTGTGGTCTCTTCTGTAGAGGTGACGCCCGGCAGGTCCCTGCACAAGATGTTTGGGAAAGGGCCAGTTAACAACGCAGAAATTATGCCAAGGGGATGATCAGTTGTGGTGCTGCTTACTCCTCCCAACAACACTGCGAGGACAGAGGGAAAACACAGTTGGATGTGGACAGAGGGACAAGACTACCGACCAACAGCGGTGTCCTGGGGGTGAAAAGGCAGGAAGATTGGCTCTGCAGGTGGTGAGGAATGACAGAAACTGAGAGATGAGGTTGCTCCCTTCTGCTCCACCAAGGCGTCCTGGGTTCAGTGCCACGACGGCAGCCGCAACCACGGCACAGCAAGTCCCGAGAGGCCCAGGGGAGTCTGGCAACACCAGAAAGCCACAGCTGAAAAGCCATTATTGCTCTGCACCACGGGATTGCCATCTAAATGCTCTCCCAAACACAAGCAAAGAGCTGAGGGCCCCGGAGAGTCTCCCAGGGGCCAGCCAGCAGCGCCAAGAGCTTTCTCACCCAGCCCAGTCACTGCAAGGCAAAGCTATAGTGTGTGGGTGTTAGTGTCGTGCTTAAATGGTCTAGAGCAGGGAAGATGTGCAGACCTAGGGAGATGTGGCAGCTGCTTTCTGTTTTTTACAGTGTTGAGAGGGAGAAGGAGTGCTTGAAGTATTATCAGAGATTTGACAGCAGTGCTGTCAGGCAACAGAAGAAAGTGCAGCACAAGGAACCACAGAGGAATTGGGTTTTCACATCATTCCTACACCTAAAGCTGCACCATTAAAAAAATTAAATTAATAAACCATATTTTAATACCCAAGGAAGCTGCTAGCTGAATTCACAGCCTAGGAGGAGGATGGGCGGTGGAGGGCAGGGACGGAAAGCCTGGAGATGGCAGGAGAGCTCTGAAACAACGACGTGCTACTGGACATCAGGTACTACGGCAACCCAGAGCCCACAGGACGAGCTCTTCCCCTGCCTTTGGGGACTGGCTGCCTCCGCCCAGCAACTGGACTCAACCAGAGGCACAAGGTACCTTCCCCATTGCCAAGGACCCCAGGGACCAGCAACCAACTTCACTTTCCATGATCTCCTCCGGAGTGGGGCCACCTCCAGTTCCCCATTAGTGTTTCCTACCCTGTGGAGGGTACGACAGGTTTATCTCCCCCTCTTTGTAACATCAAACCTAACAGGCTTCCCATCTCCTCTACACCTGCCCTGCTTCTACCCAACCCCTGTCCATGTCTGTGCAGACAAAAGACTTGGAGCAAAAGCCAGGTTCTCCATGTAGATAATCCTGATTCTCTGCATAGTTGCAGTGGCCACGGGAAGCCCTTGCAGCATCTGCCAGTGCCAGGAAAAAATCTCAACCCCGGGAATGCTGCTTCAGAGGAGGAATTATCTACATAATCTACCAGGTGAGAGAAGAACCAGAAAGGGTCATTAGCCATTGGAAGGGGCTGCCCAGGGAGGTGGTGGAGTCACCATCTCTGGAGGGGTTTAAGAAAAGCCTGGACATGGCACTTAGTGCCCTGGTCTAGTTGTCATGGTGGTGTCAGGGCAATGGTTGGACTCGATGAGCCCAGAGGGCTCTTCCAACCTGGTTGATTCTGTGAACTCACGCTCTTCTGAGGCAGAGACTGCAGCAGAACTGGCTGCTGCCTTGGAGAAAAGCTGTCTGGTGCTCTGCTATCCCTTCAGTATGAAGGGGAAAGGCACTTCTCCCACCTCCTGCAAACCAGCCCAAGCTGCAGAGATGGATTTTTGTTCCTGGAGAGATTCTTGGTCTGTGACGACAAACCAGGTTGTCCCTACAGCCAGATCCAGGCTCAACGCACTGCCCTGGGCACCCAGGCACCCTGTGCTCCGTCGGGGAGGAGGTGATCCCAGCTGGGCGAGCTGCACGTGACCGAGGGGCACTCTGGCTTCTGAGCATCTTCCAGGTCTCACACTACTGTAGGGGTCCCCTCTATTCCCCATCAGCGAGGGGGTGTTAGCCCTGAAAGAAGTGCTGAGGGAAGGGACACCTGACACTGTTCTTAGATAAAAACTGACAGCAGAAACTGCTGGGGATTTTTTCCAACCATCTTCTCACACAGTGAGTCACAAACTCTGAATGTGACAAATACTGCTTGCAGCCTCCCAGCTTAACTCCGGGGGTGGGTGGGGGTTTCTGATGTGCTTTGTCACCCGTTTCAGAAGGAAGGGAGATCTGGGAAGAAGGTTTTGCTCCCTTGGAAATACTCTGCCCCTGAAAAGACACCGCAGGAAACTCAAATATCCTTTGTTGAGAAAAGCTCAGGCTTTGGCTGCTTTCCAGCATGAGCAGGTAACTCCCGTGGGCACTCGCCAGCCTTCCTCTTCCCTAGGATGCTTCTGCTTACAGGAGAGCTTTGCCTTGAACTACCACAGAATAAAGCTTAATTATTTCTTCCTTAAGCAACGATTAAGCAAATCATTTGGCCTAAGCCAACAAAAGACATGAGACGCTCACAAACATGAAGGAATTGGTGCCAGCAGCCTAAACATGAGATCATGGTCCAACATCAAGCCCCTGCATTGCCTGGTCTTCTCCAGAAGCACAGAAACTTTACCTGCTGTCTACTATGGCATGGAAAGATTCTAGGGGAATAGAAGTTTTTCCGACTGCTAAATATTTGCATTTAAAAAAAAAGTATTGCTAAAAATACAAGGGCTCCGTGCAGAAAAGCCCTGGGATAGTTTATGCTTCAAGTCCAGCAGAGAAAATGACTCTTTTCCCACCCGCCTCCCAGCACTGCACTGGCTGCAATTTTAAAAAGCACCAATTATTGACAGTCGCAGCGTGTGTTGGCAACAACTGCCTGTCCCAGGGTGCAATGAAATGAAATGCTGTCACTACTTCTAGATCACCACAGAAAAGGGAAACCCCTGTAGACAAGGAACCGTGTCCATCAGACCTGCCTCAGGTGCTGTCCTGGCAGTGAAACTACCCAAGCTGGACAGGGACTCTTGCTCCCTGATCTTCCTGATATTGGGACCAACGCTGGGACACACACCGACCCTCGTGATCACGTGGACATATGGAGACACAGCAAGAGTCCTACACAAAAAAGTAGGATCAAAAGTGTCTGGTCCTACCCTTGATGAGAGCTTGAGACAAACACTGCTTGGGGGATGCCCACTGCAGGTCAGGCCCTCATATACTCCTACCAGGTGCAAGGGGATTTTGTTTTGTTGCAAAGGAGGAAACAGAAGATAACTCTGCATGACTTCTTGTTGCATAGGAAAAAGGACATCCCCCCCCAATTAATGTTTCCTTGATGAAATAAAGGAGGAAACAGAAAGGGCCAGGAGGAATGGAAACCCCCATCATAGGGAAGGGACAAACCCTGCATGTGATGGGATGGAAAAGACATCTCTGCCCACAGACCAGTGAAGAGCCAGTCACTTACTTGAGCAAATGCTGGGCCACTGAGGGGTGAGCAGTGAGCCGGCCGCCGTACATCTCCGAGGACGCCCACTGCATGATGGCCTGGTGCATGCGGTACTGCACCGTCAGCATCTTCACGACCTTCTCCCCGTACCTCTCGATGAGACGCTCCATCAAGCTGAGGGAGAGGCCCTTGGCAGCAGCCCTGTGGGGGAGAAGCCCGTCAGGAGCGGAGGCTGGCTGTTCTGAGGTGAGGAGCTGAGGTGCCCACGTAACCCTCTGTGGACTCACGGCTCAACCAGCACCTCACACAGGCGCAGCCCCAGCGGTGTCGCAGCTGGAACTGAACGCAGCGGTGATCAAGGCTAATGCTGTTAATTGCAATGTCGTCAGAGCACCTGTAGTACCTACTCTGGACCCTGCTGAGCACCCTCGTGCTCTGCTGGGATGGCCATACCTCCCTGGCCTTCTGCTCCGCTTCCCCTGGGTACCAACAGGTGGTGGAAAGGGAGGAGAAGGCTGCAGAGGCCTGAGCAGTAGCTTTCAGTGTAGGCTCCCCAACAGGGTGAAGACCCTCAGGGATAGACCTCTGCCTGGCACAGAGATCAGACCAACTTGAAGACGTCAGGGTGGAGAGACGCCTGCTTCCCCCTCCCGTAGGGAAACACTTCGGGGTGTTGCCGCTGTAATGCAAGAGACTCAAACGGCATCAGCCACCCCTGCCTGCAGCAGTCACTCCTCCCACCCAGCTCTGCTCAGGGAGGTTGGAACCAGATGAGCGAGGATGCCCAAGATCTCTACTTGGAACGGCTGAGGGAGCTGGGGGTGTTTAGCCTGGAGAAGAGGAGGCTCAGAGGTGACCTTAGTGCAGTCTACAACTACCTGAAGGGAGGGTGTAGTGAAGTGGGAGTCGGCCTCTTCTCCCAGGCAACCAGCGCTAGGACAAGAGGACACAGCCTCCAGCTTGGCCAGGGGAGGGTCAGGTTGGACATGAGGAAGCATTTCTTCTCAGCAAGGGTCATTAGCCATTGGAAGGGGCTGCCCAGGGAGGTGGTGGAGTCACCATCTCTGGAGGGGTTTAAGAAAAGCCTGGCCATGGCACTTAGTGCCCTGGTCTAGTTGCCATGGTGGTGTCAGGGCAATGGTTGGACTCGATGAGCCCAGAGGGCTCTTCCAGCCTGAGTGATTCTGTGATTCTACTTGGGGAAACAGCTCCAGGACAAAACCCTCTCAACGTGTAAGCTCATCCTGCCAACATCCTTAGTCACGCTGCTCACAACAAGCTCTGGATACTGCATCTGTCACGGTGACATTACACTCGCGCTACTGCAAGCTCAGCACCAGCATCAGAATCACCTAACGCATTAGTATCAGGGCTTAACCCCAAACCCTGAAACACTTGGTGTCAGCACAGCCAGACCTTGCTAATGTCTCAGCGGGACACTGGCCACTCAAGCCTTCTCCTTGCTTCTTGGCCGCTCGCCCCAGCCTAATGCACTAATGCACTTCAGCGCTTGTTGCTTTATTACCCATTAAGAAAACCAACACTCCATCACTTCTCGTGACACAAATTAATAAAGCTTCTAATGAAATAAGCCTTTCAGGAGCCTAATTGCTTTCTCTTCGCCGTACACAAAGGGTTTGTTCGAAGCATCGCCCAACGGTACCATCTGAGGAAGGAGGATGAGAATCGCTGCGCTTTGGTTTTGCATTTGCAGCATTTCAGAGCACAAAGAGGTTTTTCATTCATGATGATGGAGAACAGCTCAGGAAAATTATTTCTGTGAAGGCTGAGGGGCACAGCATGCCCCCAGTTACTGCTGTGGGAAGCGTTACACCATTCCATGGCACCCAGCGAGCAGTGTTTGCTGGACTGGCCAGCCCTGTCACCTAACAGCAGCACTTGGTGAATAGAACAAGAGGCTGCAAAGTCATCAAGGCTGCAGAGCAGAAAACCGAGGGCAGATCTTTCCCAGAAGTCAAGCCTCACTAGCCCTCCTTCTTCCTACATCACAGAATGCAGCACACGGGGAAGAAGAGGGTCATAAACTCTGAATTTAGGAACAGCCCTCGCTCCTGCGTGACCGGGGAATGCGGGGACTCAGAGCCCACCTCTTGGTCACCAAGGTAAAAATGCTTCTGGTTCCTTCCCCAGCCACCTCCTGGCAGGCTAGGGAACAAGCAGGTCGCGTGTTGAGTCACCCACGGGTGATGTGGCTCGCAGGGCACCCAGAGGCTTTGACTGCCCTGACCAGCCTCACCTGGGCCCCACACCCTCTGCCCAGGGGCCCCTTTTAAGCTCAGTCCCTGCCCGAGTTACGTCCCAGCTCTGTCTCCTGGATGGAGACATCTGTGGACCTTGGATCTATGTTGCAGGTCACTTTGATCCTGTCTTTAGCTGTATCTTCTAGATGGATCCTGGACCCACGTAATGGCGTTGTTTCCAGCCTACCTCCTGATGGGACCCCCTGGATGGACCCTGGGCCTGGTTCATAGCTGGAGGTGCTGCTGAACCCCGTTACCAGCCCCTGGCTCCGCTTGCTGTGCTCACACCCCATGAGACTGTGCCCCGTTGATGATGATGCTGATCCTGGTCTTTGCTGCTGCCAGGCGCCGGCTGTGTAAGTCACACCAGGCAACTCAGTTGAGAAGGGAGGGATACCAAAAGGAGATGCTCTCAATGTCTTAGAGGGATGCAGCAAGCTTTGCAGCCTTGCCAGCCAAAGGTACCTCCCACCTGCTTTTGGCCTTTGCTCCCCTCCCTTGGCTCACAAATTCTTGCAAATTTAAGAGCAAGCCTAAAGGTGATTTCATGTGGACCTGGCAGGAAAACCCTGGTGTTTTTAACAGCAGCTGTTCTGATGTGTTTCTTGTAACGATACACAATAAAGCTTGGGGGAGGCATCAAACCTCACAGCAAGCCTTAGAAATAGTGCTCTTCTGTACACCAACAGCACAGCTCCCACCACAGGAACCTACGTGAGGTTATATGTTGAATTAATAATGAGGATATTAAACGGCTTGCGAATATTTCACCTGTTAATAAATTTCCTATTATTTGACCGCTCAATTAATTGCCACGATGGTTGATTTCTGCGCCAACAAAATCATAAGAGCACTGAGCAGAAGCTTTTTAAGTATCATTTGCTTTAGAGAAATCAAATTGGGATAGGAGGTTGGACAGAGAGAATCTGATGCTCAGGAGTAGCTGCTTTAAAGTACCTAAAGTGAAGCTAGGAAAGCTAAAATTACCACAACAAGCCCACAACAGCCAATGTGTGCTGCTAATCTGGTTTCACCTTGCTTCACATGCAGGAAAAGGCTGTACCCCATTGGGGTACTCTGCTGGACCCCATTGAATCTGGACAGCAAAGCCTGGAGAAGGACGTCACTGTGTCTTCCCACCTCAAGAGCTCTGCGTTAAGCTCTGGGATGTCCGAACAGGCTGGGGCTGTTGTGGACATGCAAAGCACTAGCTGCCCTTTGCTTTGTGCCACGGGCTCTTCTGTCCTGTGTAGGTTTAAGAGGTTTCACAAGTAGGTAAATTAGAAGTGAGGCTGTGCAGAACTCCCCCTTCCTCTGGATACTGTGGATTTTTTTCAGTCCTTGCACATACGATGGAGGAGGGCAGCTTGTGCTTTCCAGCCATGGAGGTTACCACAGAAAAGCAAGGCCTGACACTTGCTCCTCAGTGACAAAGCGAAAGCAAATCCCTTTGGACCTGACTGCAAATGAGCTTGGAGGACTAGCCTGTGGATTTGGGATGATGGGGACATCCAGACCGGCTGCTAACAAACAAGACTGCAAAATATTCCTGTGCTTGTCTAAGAAACCAGTTGAGAGCAAGAGGTCTGATAAGTATCTGTGGATATCTGAAGAGTGTAAAAACAAATTAATAAATCAAAGCCCTGATGTGGAAACAAATTAATGAGGATGTCAGAAGAGGATGGAATGAGGACTAAAACGAAAGCAAGGAAAACAAATGTTCCTGTCATACAGCAGAACGTGTCCTGGCATTGAGCTGCCCCCTGGGACCCGGCCAAACCCTCAGCAGGAGGCTCGCAGCCGATGTCTGTGAGCTTCAGAGTCAGCTGCGAGAGGGGAACAGTGGGGGACAGGCATTTGCTGTTGCTGGGAGGTCTTCCAGAAGAAACACCCCCAGCATGCCCGAGATGTAGGTGAATGGACAGTAAGGGTGTGGGGGGTGCCCTCTGCACCTCGAGCTAACTCCAGGTATGTCAAAAGCCTTGGAAGAGGAGCATCCTTCAGAGTCCCCACCAAAACTCCCTGAGCCTCAAGGGAAAAAAAAACCTGATGATAATAACTGATAAATGCTGACTCCATGGAGGAGAAAGCAGATCAGAAGGCGGCAGTGCCACCAGACAGAGCCCAGCTCCTGAGCTGAGCACGAGCTGCGTGGAAGCCCAGTTGTCTGATCGCACTTGCTGTATGGCTCCCACAAAATATCAAAGCATTCCTGTTTAACAGAGGCTTCCACTCCAGCAGCACTGACTTCACACGCCGTAGTAATAGCTGATCCTCCTGGCAGCCCAGATTCATCCCAGCTAACTTTAGACCCTTCACCGAGGCCCCCAAAATAGGAGCCCACCCACTTCAGGTCTGCTGCCATCAATGGAGGAGAAGGGGAAGGTAGGCGGAAGGGTTTGAGCCCTCTGCATGAATCATCCCTGGAAATAGCTTATCATGAACCAAAGAGGAGCTGGCAGGTGACTGGGTGCCTTAATTACATCTCTGGAAATACCTGACGAGGTGGAGGTAGAAGGAACCTGCCTTTGTGTTGCACCTCACAGCCTGCAGGGGCTGTGTTACATGCCCCGTTCCATACAGCAAATGCTTCTACTTGGGCAGCAAGTAAAAACAAGGCCAGAGTTCAGATCTGTAAGGAAGGAGAGCTAGTAATTTTTAAATTTATCTGAAATATAATCGGATTTCTCAAAATAAGTTGTTCTAATTGATCAAAATTTGTTAGCTTAGACGAGAGGGGAAGACTCCAGGTCAGTGCCTGCCTGAGGAGCACCCACTCTGATTTCTGTATGTACAGCTGACACCCACCAGTGTACCCATCTGCAATGAACACCCGTGGGGCTGCTGCCAAGGGCTCCCACTGAGATGAAAGGTAAAGCCATAAATAGCTCAAAAAGCTTCATTTTCCACTTGTTTTCCTCCATTCTCAGTCTCCCAACAGGCAAAGCTTGAAAACACCCAGTTTTGAATGATTTCACTTCACAAGATGTCAGCCTTTAGAAGTAAGGGGAAGGCAGGAAGGATGGACTCACGAACGCCAGGCTGGGCTTCAACACATCTTGCTCAGTCCTGGAAGCAACCACAGGTTTCCCGTGTGACGTGGGATGAAATGGGGAGCGTGATGCTGCTGCCCCCTTCACGCTGCTTATCCAGACCATAACAGGGACCATCTCTCATTATTTACACCATGTCTAACAATATTAGCTGGAGGTTTCCAGTGCTTAAACTAACATACCTCAGTAGTAACTACAGAAAGCTGGGTTTTCTCTGGTTCCCTCCCGTGTGGCTTCTCCTGTAGCCACTGGCTGAGTTCATATGGTGGCTTTCCCCCGAGTGCAGGAACAAACTCAGACTTCATTATATATTTTTACGGAGTTGAAGATCTCCCAGAGTTTCACACTTTGATGGATTTGCTTCATGTTAGCTAATAGGTTTGATTCAAGAGTTACTCAGGAGCTGAAAGCAGACCAGCTGGCACAGGCAGCAGCGTTGTAACACCTTTGTCTTTAGGCTAAACCAGAGAGACCTGCCCGGAGGGCAGCAGCATTTGAGAACACAGCCCCTAATTCTTCTCAGTCAGCTGAAGTCAGCTTGGCTTTTTCTGCTTCATCTTCCAAAAGGCAACTGCCTGTGAGGCTGAGCTCTGGTGACTGTCTTGTCTGCCCAGCACCGGGGTCGTGGACCTGCTGATGCCTTGAGCAATAATTTTATTTAATGTGGCAAGTTTTTCGGATCATAATTTACTGGTAAGCCAGGCCAAGATATAAATCTGTTAACACTATTGATTCAGACACACATTCTCTCTGCTCTATTTTATATCTGTTGAACTTTAGGAAGGGCACAGAGTGACACAGTGTTTAAAGATCCCTAAGGTTTCTTGTCAAGAAAGGATTACCCCACAAGAGATGGGAGCTGCCCTAACAACTGACTCCCCTGTGCAGTTGGTAACCCTGCCAAGGCTGAAGCACCAGAAGATCTGCCTCCTACCCACACCCTCTCTTCATTTTACACAGACCAGTTCGTTGTGCAGCTGGGATTTTAAAACCATGGAAATGAGAACAGCCAAACTGCAAATTTCTTCTTGCTAGTAACCAGATACTTACTCCAAAAAGTACCTTGCACGTCAGGCAAGGAGCTCTTCTCTACTAGTTTTGTTATCTGACTCCACATTAACCCCATTCCCTACTAATGTAAGGAAGTGAGGCTCTAGCCCCCCACTAGCCCCTGACTGCTTCTTCCCACCCTAGGCTCACATCATCTGTGGGCTCAGCACCATTCCAGCCTCTCTCCAGGCCCCCAGCCTTCGCATTTGGCTTCCACGGGGAGGTAAAATTATTTATTCCCAATTTACAGCTGGAGAGAGCCTAGGCACAGAGACACAAACTCAAGTAAACAAACAGCTAGATGAGAAGGGTAGGGGGGTCTGGATGGGCTTTTTTTGCAGTTCCCCAGCCTAGACACCTCTGCCAGACAGTGCAGGAACGGGCTCATCACCTGCCAAGATCTCCAAAACCACGAGCACTCTGCGTCTGATAACGGTAAAATGAGATGATATTGGCACTGCCTCTTAGCCACCTGCTGGGAGCCGCTGCCTCCCTCGGATCTTTCATTCCCCGTGTTCAAAATTTAAGTGAGATTATAGATATGTGCCTTGCTCATTATTTGTTTGGAAGCAGGAGAGAAAGCTTATGAAGTCAGCCCTATTTCTCTGCTTCTGCACAATAACGGTTCAGCAATCTCAGATTTAGAGCTAGATAAGCAGGCACACATTTATATTTTAAACTACCTGCAGGCACCCCGGTACTATCTGGAGCATCCCCCTCGAAGCACAGGCAATTTAAACACGCCACAGATCTTTGCCACAAAGTAATTATTCTTAATGCACGTTGTAGGTATAGTGAGGTTTTATAATCGCTGCCCTGGGTGCGATAACGCAGCTCTCAGTGGGCCAACTCCCACATTAATATGTTAAATAAATACATGTGGAACCACAGAAGCAGAATTTAATAAAGGGAAGATTTGGATTAAAGTGAGCATGAGCCTGAATTCACTCTACGGAGCCTGCAGTCAGCAGAGAGGAGGTAAATCAGGCCACCCTTCTTGCCAGGTGCAAGGAAACCTCACATAGAAAAACAGATCATCTTTCTTAAAAAAACAAACATTTTAAAGTTTGTATATAAATACACAGATTCTGCTTTCACTGACCAGTATCTCTTGTGCACCTTCTGTTTGCTTACCATTATATTAGTCTGAATGGCTGATGTGATTGTTTTAAACTGGTTTTTGGACAACTTTTCTAACCACTCTGAAAATTACTTTGCATAGCAGAGAGAAAACAAAGAATTCAACCACAGTGCTGCTAAGCAAGCGGAATGGAAAAGTATCTCTGCTGATGACACGTCTCTCAGGAAAAAAACTGCCAAAATATACACGATTTTGAGTTTCTGCCCATCCTTCCTGCCTCCTCGCACTCACCTTCCCCATCTGCCCTGCTCTGTCTGCAGAGGATCCTCTCCACTGTGGGCACACAACTCCTAAGTAAACGTGGGACAGTGCAAGAGGCAATCTCGGCCAAGGCCAGAAATCTGGCTGCTGGATTGTGCCCCTGACGCAGCTTAAAGGACTTAAAACGAGCACAGGTCTGATGTAACTCTGGCAGTGTGACCAAACCCAGGTCATGGGGGACACCAATAAATAACCCACGTTAATGAGATGTCATGACACTTGAGGCATCCAGAAGCATGTGGCTGCATAAACAACAGCAGGACCCAGGACCCTGAACTGCTCCTTACTTGTGAGAGATGATGGTGGGGGGAAGCTGTTTGTGGTCCCCTGCCAGGATGCACTTTGGAGCCTTCAGCAGAGGTATCCAGCAGCTGGCTTCCAGGGCCTGAGCACACTCATCTATCACCACCAGATCAAAGTGGTTTTCAGGAAGCAGCTTCAGTGGGCCATCAGAGGAAGCACCTAATTAAAGGAGAAGGTGTGCAGCTTAGCAGGGAAGCACAGAAGAGCAAGCAGCCTGTTTCTGAAACAAACCACACACGCTTTAATTGTGATGGAGGGAGGCAGGTAAAATGATGTTTCTTTGCAGAGATTTAGAAATTCACCTCCGTAGCCCACGCCAAATACATGTTATGTCAGATTTGTTTTTGCCAATTTCTCTTTGTCCTTTTCTGCCCTGGCAGCTGGGCCCAAAAGCTTCCAAGTATCTTCGAAAACACCCGTGAAACCCAGATGACAAACAGAACAATATGCTCGAATACCTCACCCAGAGCAGGAGCAGAGCAAAAGCACTGATGAACACCCACCTCCCTTCTGCCCCCAAACGCAAACAAAACTTCTCCCCAACCAACACTGACAGACTTGAGCTTCGCCTTGCCTGATACCCCGAGGGACAGCCCAGGAGGGAAAGATCAGCTGAGCCCCTGACTCCTCTGCCCCGCTGACCCTGGCTGTGCTGCTCTGTCCTTCCTCATGGCAGTGGGAGAAGGGAAAACGCAGGAGCCCTGCAATCACACAGCCACAGCAAGGGCTGTTTTTTACATCAGACGTCCATGTGCAACGTCAGCCAAATAACCCTTACGCAGGTCCCACTGTAATCCAGATATTGATCCACACATTGACCAGAACTGAGAATTTCAGAGGCATCAAAAATATCTCTGCAATTCGTAAGAAAAAGGGATGCAAAAGGAGGGGAGGAGGATTAAGAAGGCAGCATGCCAGAGAAGGAGGTTTTTATCCACAGCCGTCACAGAAATGTTTTCCCAAAAGCTCCTGTGCAGCTCCGAGAGCAGCTCGGATCAGGGGTGATCTGCTTTGCCACTGTAAATCCTGCTGCCTCTACAGCTTTGCACCAGCTCAGATGTTACAGTTTGGCGACTGAGACACCATCTTTTCCTTTAAAAAGCTTTTTTCCAGCCTATAAGAATCAGCTGTGGTAACAAGGGGTATGTATCTTGAACTGGACTTTTGCAATTTTCCCACGCTGAAGGTGGAAGGAAAAGAAATAAGTAGAAAGAGTTTCTCTATCTAAAAAAGCCTGGACCAACGTGGCATGGAGCTGTGCAGATGGTCTTCCTCCCTCACAGCTCGACTTGACTTTATTGAACTCCCATTAACTAAAGGTCACTGTGTTGCCATGAGAAAATTCGCTCTCTGCTGAACCCAGCAACAGAGCACTTTGCCTTGCAGAAGCAATAATTCCCATCAAACTCCACGGTTTCAGACAAATACCAAAACTGTTTAACTGAGGAAAACACAAAATCCAACCCCTGGTTTGTCCAGCACCTTTTGCTGAAGCAGAGCTGCACAGCCCTCCACGCTGGCTAGCAAGCCCCAGCGTCCCAGGAGAGGAGCACATCTGATCAACACAACGGTCAGCACAAAATACCACTTTTACTGAAAAAAGGAAACCTCCCCCTGTTTTTTTCAGGCAAAGTTAAAAGAAGAGAGAGGCCAATTCCCAGCAAACAATGCACTGGAGGGATTTATCTTTCCTTTAACCTTCACACTAGTAACTTGTGAACGCCCCACGAGGTTCTTTTTCATGACCTAAAATTATTGATGTTTCCCTTCAGCAAATAAACCCTAAGCAACCAAATCTGAAGATTATAAGTTGGCCCTGGAGTATTACACATCTGATCTAGAAAAGCACTTCAGCACACGTTAAACTTTAAGCACTTGTGTTCCCCATCGATCGCAAGGGTCTCACTTCCCTACTTGTAGGTGCAGATGTGCCTCCGTGTGCTGCCTGGTGAATACCTGGGGCTGTTCCCTAAATCCCAAGTCATTTACATCCCTTGGGTGACCTACAGAACTAACCAAATAACGCAGCCTGAGCCCAGGCTATGGAAACATGTGCTGGATTTGATCAGGCACAGAAATTATCCAAGCAGGAAAGCGATTCCATGTGCCTTAAGAAATCCATAAGCAGATTGCACACCTCCGACAGCACTTGTTTACTCACTGGAAGCTCAGCTCCTACTCAGAGCTAACAAAGATGGGCCACGTTGGCTCACACCAAAGGCCCTTCTAGACCAATATTCTTTGTTAAGCAACATCACGTGCCAGAGTGTGAGCAGGGAGAACCCCACCGTGGAGGACTTTGAGAGCATGCAGCAAATTGACTGAACTCCGAGGAGCCTGGAGCAGGGAGACTGAGTCTCCCTCTTACCCTGGCAGGATGCTGCATTGCAGGCCACACTGTTTACACGAGTCCCAGCAAGCGAGGCAAAACACTGCAAAGAAAAAGAGGATCTCACACCTGTGTTCGTAGCAAGGACAACACTGGCACGGGTAAGGGCTGCAGCCATGGCCGTTTCTTCTCGTTCCTTTAGCTCCTTTCTCAGCGCCTTAATCTCACCGAGAAAATGGCTCCGCTCCCCCTTGTCCTGAGCCTTTTTGGTTTTTGCCTATAAAATAGAAAAATCAAGATAGAATAAACTGTTTCTAGTCCTAGGGATATGTTCAGCTTCTCAGATAACCAAAGAACCTGGATACAGCATGGCTTCTCAGTGTCCACCATGATGCACTGGCTCACCATGAGCAGCCCCCCAAAACCCTGGTTTCTCTTCCCTCTCTCCCCCAGAAAGCCCCTTCCACAACCAGTGTCACCTGAGGCATAAGGAGTATTTCTGTCTATGCCAAAGATGAACTGTGTCAATACATCCCCAGGCTCTGAGCATGACGCAGCAACATGAGAATATTGCTGCCCATCAGAGAGCCTGGGAGCATCAGGAGCAACACGTCACTCAGGGTCCAGGCAGGGATTCCTCAGAATTAACTGATCCATGCTTAAACTCCTCTGGCTGCACATTTGGATAGTCTTGAATTGTGAGCATAAAGTGTTGGAGAGGAACTCCCCGGCCGTAAATCCTCTGTTCAGCCCTTCCTGCTCTGCCCTGCACTTTCCCAACGCCCCAAAGAGCAGCAGGGAGAAGGTCAGATGCTTCAGTCCATCCAGTGGCTGAGTCTATGCACCAGTCAAAGCATCTGGGCACAAAGCAGGGAGTAATATATAATGGTGGTCAGGCTTAATGGGAAGGAGAGTCTTGTGCCTTTGCTGGCTGAGGAACTGGGACTTCCTACCTCCCTCTGCTCCCTTGCTCGGGGGAAGCAGGGACCCTCTGGCTCCAAGTGACCTCGAAGCAGGAGGGCTCCCCAAGCTGACTGCGCCACGTCCAGCCAAAGCAGCGGCTTTGCATTTTTAAAAAGGTGTCTCTGAGCTGCTGCAAATGATTCAGAGCAATATCTAGACAGGCTCATGGCTTTTTTCAGCAACGCCTATTAAATATATCTAACACATCAACTCATCACCACTGAGTGCTAGAGCTTCCCCAGCTACAGACCAGCAGCTATGGGACAACAGCCAAGTTCTCGTTCACTGACAGTCACCTTGAGAAAGCTACCTGCACTCTCAGCTGGAAATTTGGGTTACTCCCTTGAAGGTAAGGCTGATGGCTTGAGAAAGCTGAAAAAGCTGCAGACAGAAGCTTTTATAAGCAGCCAAACCAGTGAGACCTGATGGTTCCTACCATCATCCTCTGTATGGATGGATTCTCCAGTGTCTAACATGGTTCAGCTCCTACTGCAGCCTCTCCCCCAGGACAGACATTCACGTGTCTTGCTCCTCAGCCACCTGTTTCGGTTAAACCTGTAGGTATTTAATACCTGTGAGGCCTCTACACGTCTGTCAAGTGTAGTCAAAATTGGCTGAGGGGCCCAGAAGTTCCAGGGGAGGGATCCCAGACACACAGATAGTGTGCTCTCACAGGCATCTGTTCCTTAGCTTGAGCTAAAGGACAGGGTGGGTGCCAGCCCTGACATCCACTGAGCTGAAGGGACAAAGCAGATGAGCGTTGATTCCTCTCTGCTAGAAACAGAGGGAGATTAGAGAGCAAAACTGGTGGTGCCAGGAGGGCCAAGCTTAATGTCTGCTCTGCAAAAAAGATCTACTTAGTAAATGAACAACAGCAACTGTTCTCTGCCGTTGGCTGTGACATTTAAAATCCAAACATTGGGCTGACTCTCAGCTCGGAGAGCAGCTGAGGGAGCAGGGAGCCCAGCCCAGAGGTCACAGAGCAGTCAGCCAGCCCCAAGGACAGGGCTTGTCACTCCATGAGTCTGGATCCCCCTGACTCCTCGTTAGGGCTCTGTGGGCGCCAGCAGGCTCTAACTGCCCTCACCTGCCTCGCTTGGGCCCCCACCCACACACCCATTGGTCTGGGAGCTGCATTTAAGGCCAGACCTCGCTCCTTCTATGAGCTATAGGTTTATGTCCTGGGTTTGGCTTTGTTTATGGGTTGTCTGCCTTGTCACTGAACCTGCCTGGTGATCTGGACTGCTGGATGCCCCTCCTCGGCCTCGCTGGACCCCTGCTGCCTTTCTTGCTGAGGTACTGTGGGACTGCACCCTTGGTGGTGCAAAGAGTACCCAGAAGCTGATGTCCTGGAAAGCTTGAAGCATGAACAGGTGAGGGAAGGAGACACAAAGGGGCAGAAAATGTGCAAAGAGAGCATGGGGGTTTATTTCTATTACTGTGGTTGGGGGGAGTGGTGAAGGAAAGGAGTGGGAAGAGTCAAAATGGGGAATGGAAAAAGGAAGAAACTATTGTGGGGCAAGTAGAGGACATCATTGAAGGGGAGAAACTGAGACAGGATGAGGGAAAGATGGGCCAGGAGCTCAGAGGTGAGCTCTGCAGCCCAGAGAGAGAAAGATGTTAATGAGTCAGGTGCATCTTTAGAGAAAGACCTGCTTGGGGGCAGCTCAAAGCACTGCTGTGTAAGTTGACCTGCAGTGGGATGGGTTTTTGTTTGGTATTTCAGGGCAGAACAAGCCTCACTGGCCAGTTCCTTTCTCCCATCACCACATACCCTTCCTTTAGGGAGGAAGCAGCTGGAGACCTTAGTGCTGGAGGCTCTGCTTGCTCCCTGATTTCCCTTCTACTATGGAAAATTAACAGTGAAAAAAACTTCCTCTCAAGGAGAGGGAAGGGAAAATTAACCCCTAGAGAGAAAGATGCAAAATCCTGCATCTCTGATCGAGACAGGATCTCTCTGAGATGGACACATCTGCAAAATGGCTTCTGGACAATGCTGCCCCCAGAAGTGGGAGGAAAAAAGCTTTAACTAGTATCAAAACCTCTCATCTCATGTGAAAGAGCTACTTTGTAAGCTAAGTTCAGGAAAACTAGGTTGTGAAAGAAGAAATTAAGGGTGCATTTTTACAGTGTACTCTGCTTTCTACTTGAGGTGGCTGAGAGTGGGAGGGAGTGTCAGGACAGCCAGACATCTCGTTAGGAAGTGAATTAACGATGTGAATGTTTCTCTCGCTCTCTGGTGAAGAGCGATGTCAGACAGATAATGTGGAGAGCAGGGCACTGCAGCACCTCCCCACGCAGCAGCAATGACTCTGATTTTGCTGCTTCAATGAGGAATTCAGCTGGGAGGAGCTTTGCCCTCAGTGCCTCCTACAGCAGATGATGAGCAGTGGTGGCAGGTCACCGAGGAGGCTCAGGCAGCCCCTGGTGGAGAGGCTCTCTGGGAGATATCTCTTCAGGCTGGAAGCCTTCCCCATTTCTAAAACTGCCAGGCTTGCACCCTAGTGCCTTTCCTCCAAGGCCAGGTTAAATGCTTCCCAATCAGAGCAACTGGGATTAATCCAGGCCACACACATCTCCAGCTGCCACTGTTAGTCCCCAGCACCAGGCTAGTTTTTCTTCCCTCTGCCCTGAAGTGGCCTTTCTACTCTTGACTGACCCCAAAGAGAGGCTCACGCCCACCAGTGTTCTACCCCTGCCTCTATACAGTAAGACCAAGACTGGGAGCATAACCGTGGGCTCACGGTGCCCTGAACTCACAAGTACCAGGTTCAGGTAGCGTGCAGGCTGGCTGCATGCTGCCTGGGGCTCACATCAGGATGAGTCACTGTGACTTGCCTCTGGCCACTGATTTTAGGGCAACCCAGAGCACCTGGCTATGGTGATTGTCTTCCACGAGTATGCAAGGAGTAGCAGAGTTGTTCCTTAGCCTTAGAGACAAAGTAGCTTGCCTGGCTAGCAGATGAGGTACTGCTAATCTAGAGAGCTGGTGTGCTGCAGGGACACGTACAAAGGCCTGGTCGATGTCCTTCCTGATATCTGCCACGATCTGGGCGTTGTCGCCACGGGCCAAGACGGCGTCCAAGGAGTGCTGCTGGATGGGCTCCAGCAGGCGAGCGGGGTGCCCGAGCCGCAGGATGCGGGCTCTGTAGCCAGCCAGCCTCTCCACCAGGTTATCCACAGCGACGTTGGACGGGGCACAACACAGGACCTGCAAGGGGAGAAGCCAAGCGCTTGTTACTGCCAAGGATGGCAAAACACTGGAGTCGAAGGAAGATGGAGAGAGGGAGACCAACACACATCTACGGGGAATAAACCACTGACATCTCCACAGCTTCCACACACCAAAGGCAGTTCTCACTTTGCAGCACCAGTGCAGCATACTCAATAAATAGCAAACCTGAGTTTTGAAGCCTCTATTTGCACTGAATTTCAGCTGATGGGGGAAACACTGTGGCCCTCGCAAGCCAAGCCAGACTCTGCAGCGTGGCACAGCTGCTCCTGGATCTGCTCCAGCTGCGATGAACCCCAGTGAGTGCACAAAATAACCCGAGGTGATCACTGGCACCGATACTCACTTTCAAGCCTTGCTGTACAGCTTGCAGGATGATCTCTACCAGTGTTGTGGTCTTCCCTGTGCCAGGCGGTCCATGGACGATGGCAAGCTCCCTCTGTGCCAGCGAGAAGGAGACCGCCTCCCTCTGCGACGCGTCCAGCGAGTCGTTGTAAAGCTTTAGAGGTTCTGGGGAGAGAGCAGGAGATTCACTTGGACCTCAGCCCTACCTTGGGTGCTTGCTGAGCAGCACAAGTCCATGAATGCAAAGCAGCAGCTCTCAGTAGCTGGCCCAAATCAATTTGATAATGAGAATAATTCTTGGGGAGGAAGGTGCACTGTGCACCACCCAGGTGGCTGGTAACAGCAAGGCTTGTGATGCTTTCAGGAAGAACAGGCAGCAGAAAAACCCCACAGCATCTGTGAGCAGATAAGAGCAGTCCTGTACTGGTCAACAATGACTGAAAAGGAAGGGAGGAAAAAGATACAACCTGGCAATATAAATGATGAAAACTAAAATTAGTTTGGGCTTTAATGATGAGAAAGGAAAAAAGGGAAAATAACATGCAAATTGCATTACAAGAGAATTGGTTTCACTGCAGAAGATTGCATTCTCACAAGCTGCTTTTTACCTCCCAGATTTATCTAATTTAAACCCATATTTATTCTTATCCCCCCATAATCCTGCTGCTAATCTCCTTGTTCATTATGGAAGTTAATTACAGCAGAGACGATGACTCATTACACTGAGGTTTACTGAAAATACTGTTCCCACGGAAGCTTACATAAGACACATCTCTGGGCATCGTTCCCTGCTGGGCAGCATGGGTTTCATCCCTGTCTTTGTGTTAAGGACTCGATTAAAAGCATGAGTTTCTTCTGGTTTTAGGCAGGTTAACTGGTGTGCAACTCCCACGTCACCTCTGGCACTGCCTTGGGAAGCAGCACAACTAAATGAGGTGTCTGGGTTAAAAAAAATAACACTTGTTAAGCAGCAGCATGGTGAGGAAGACAGAAACAGGACTGATGGTGCTTTTTGCTGTTAACCTGCCCCTTGCTGTATCCGTAAGGCTTGAGTCAGTCTGCTAATGACTCAGAGAAGACTAAGAAGCATCCCATGGGCTGGGGAAAAGAAAGAATAGCTTAAAAACTGAAAGGCATTTCCCACAATAAGGAACAGCCGGCACGTAGGAGTCATTGATATTTCCTCGATCAAGGGATGAGCTCAGAAACAGGCTTCTCCTTGCACACCCTCTTCCCTTTTAGTCACACGCTGCCACAAGCTGCTGTGTGGGCAGGCTGGGAATGTGCCCCTTCTCTGGGCTGGGCACATCAGTGGTGAGGAGGGGGGCAGAGCCTTTTAAGGGATGCTGTGGCCCCTCTAAACTCTTCTCCAGCCAGGAGCTGGGCCTTAAGTAGGCTCACCTGAAGAAATGCAGTCTACCCACCCCAGCAGGGCTGGCCCAAGAGCTCTTTATAAGCAATCAGTTTAGGGTTTGCACAGATGCTCCCAGAAGACACCCGTTAACCCAGCTCTAGCCCTGTGGCATCACCTTGGCATTGCTGCCTCCTGCTCTGCCCAAGGCTCCCCATTTCAGCCCCCCGACGCTCCATGGAGAGGATGAATGTAAATCTGCATCCTTGGGCCTGCAGGGATGGGTCCCACTGTGCTCAGGTAATTCATCCCCTGATGTACAACTTGATCTAGGAGTGTAAGGCTGAAAAAAAAATCACCTTGGCCATCAAGGGTGGTCCTCCAACAATATCTGCAGGGACTCAGACACTTTTCTGCACAGTACCAGCCGTTCAGGTGAAGAAGTGGGTTGGAGGATGATGTTTAAGCCCAGGAAAGGGATCTTTGCACCAAACACGGATGGGAACAGTCCTTCCTGGGAGGAAGAGCTCAAGTTCTCCAGAGCTGGAGGCCTCACTTCTCAGTGCACCTTCTGAATTACATTCCTCACCATCAGTGTGTGTGGACACCAAGAGCAAACTGGACCCCTATGGTACAACCTAACTGGTGGACAAGCCAAACACTGGTGGACAAAATCCAGGTGGGTAATTAACCCTGAAACAAGGAACTTTCCCCGCTCTCCCTGTGAAGCACTTGGCAGCGGAGTTGTCCGGACTGCTTCATCTTCCCCACAGATCTCCAGGGGCTCTTCATGGCCTCTGGGGTGACAAGAGGCATCACACAGCAGAGGGACACGGAGCATTTGAGATTTTTGCAAGTGACTTGTCACGTGCACTGGGCTTGTGTCAGGAAGCCGAGGAAGTTCTGCTAGCAATCCCTGGTGCTCCTGCAGTGCCCTGCCTGCTGGGTTGGCTCATGTCAGGGACACTTCTGCCTTTAACTGGGCTTTTTGTCTTCCTCCTTTCTCTTTTCAAGGGTCTTTTCACAGCAATAGACATAACTAGATACAAGCCATGCCTTCTGCACGCCATGTGAGCACGCAAGCCAGCCGGTGTCCACGCACGGGATGAACACCCCCTTGCTTTTTCTAGACCAGGACTAGAGGAGAGAGCTGGTAGCTATGAGTGATCTGCCCAGGGTTAGGCCTGCAGTAAGGCACAGCCTTATTCCTGAAGGAGAAGGGAATGTGTCCCTCCAGCTGGGCTGGCCGTGCAGCAGGCAGGGCGAGGCTGGCCTCTGCTGGCAAGCACAGCCTCTATGCACCCACCCCTGCAGGGTGCAGGGTCCCTGCGTGTGCTGCGAGGCAGCAGCTGGGAGCAGGGAAGGGTTTCTTGGAGGAGATTTCTGGTGTGAAAGCTCTAACTGCCTCTGGGCCAGCAGCTTAAAGCGGGAGAGAGCCAAGCAGAGCATTTCTTATGGATGGGCTTCTGGATTTTGCTTCCCAGAGAGTCTGAGAGCAGAAATCTTGTTCAGTTCCGAGTTTGCCTTCTAGAAAGCTTATCCTCCCACTTGGTACATGGAGGCAGCAAAGAAAAGGTTGGAAGTGCTCTGTGGTGGGGACCAGTCCCGTTCTTAGCTGCAGATCCCATCTACCCACTGGTGATACCTTCACATGCTCCTTTCGACTGCTCCATAGGTTATTCCTCCCACAGCCTGTCTAGTGTTTTTGTGTTACAGCAAGGATATTTATTCTGAGTTGCATTTTTAAGTGTTTTGAAAGGACTTGGGCTTTGATGTGCAGTGCTATAGGTAACAGCTCAACCTATGCACCATCCCAGCAGCTCAGGAGGAGAGAGGAAAAGCACAGACTCAGTGCCCAGCTTCAGCAAATACAACCCTGGCCACACTGGCCATGGAAGGGGTGTGGGCTTGAGAGGCACTGACATCTCCCACGATCTCCAGTAGCATTTCAGCTATGCCCCTTGTGTAGGAGAGACAGCCTCCAAAACACCCCTGCCACTTGCCATCCCATGGGGAGCCACCAGTTTTCTGAAGCAAACCTGAAGCCCCTGGCTGTCCCTCACAGTTCAGATCCCAAAACTTTTATCAGGCCTGAGCCCAAACATACCCCTTGTCAACCTCATCAGTTGGTGACCGGATTTAGGCACCCTCCTGGGATGACACAGGCTTTAATACAGATCCTCCAGGCGAAGCATTTGGCAGCCTGCTCTCCCGAGATAACCCAGGCAGCTGTGATCCAGCAATGAGAAGGTTGTAGCCAGCAAAGCAGCAACTAAAAGCTATTTACCAGACAGGCCATGAGGCTACTGTAACCCTATGTGGGAATGTCCTGAAGAGACCCTGTATAACCAACCTTTTGGACAATAAAAACACAGATGCTTTTCCCTTTTCCCTCCAGGTTACGAGGCTCCATGCTGGGAAACAGCCACCAGCAGAAAGCACCATGGGAGGAGAGGATGGCACTGAGACCCCACTAGCCTTGCTGCTAGAAGGACCCGCCGTACCTCACATCTGTCAGTGGTACTGGTGAGTGTTCTGCATTTCAACTCAGCCTGGGTACCTGCTTTCTTGAGGACGTGAAGCTTGCACAGACTTGCTGTCTATCTGCTGCCCTTGCAGTTCACACCCCTGTAACACCTGAACCTGCTGACCAGTTTCTAACCGATCTGATATCCAGTCCCTCCACGCTTTATGACAATGCACAGTGGTATCAGAATCCACCTAAAAGCCCCAAGACTCCCACACTTGAAAAATGAGGCTTCTAATTTTTACCCCACAATTAAAAAATTCAATTTAGGATTCTGCTGCTGCACTTATCGCTTGCTGAAGCCTGTTTTGCCCCTGGGAGAACACCCTTGAACATCCAGACATAGAGCTGGGTGCTTAAAATTTCCACTGACTCTTCTACTTCTCCATCTCCTTGTAATTTGGTTCTTCCCCACTGTTTGTACAGAAGATGGTGACAAATGCTCCCCCTCTAGGTATGGATCTCATCTGCTCTGGGCCTTCCTCTTCTCCTGCACAAGTGTCAGTGCCAGCTTTTTTTCTGGGCAGGTGTTTATATGGTCTCACTCCTACCCCCAGTTTCCTGGGCTTCTGATTGAAGTTGAGCTTATATTGCATCCCAGAATGGCACTGATATAGATGTGTGTCTAGACAGCCAGTTTTAGACATGCACAGAACTTAGTAACTCTGAGACTCCTGATGGGTTTGTTTGAAATCAGATAATGGATAGGATGAGACAGACAGGAAAGCATCTCCCTAAGAAACCAGGCTAAAAGATGCTTGGTCATGAAAGGAGACACTGTGTCATGGAGGAGAAGCAGCCTGAAATGCTGTGGGGTTTTTCTATCCTTCTGTGTCAGAGAATGCACCTGAGAAACACTTTCTGCCTTTTGCAGACAGTCCACACATCTGTGAGTTCCTATACTATTTGCAGAGACACATCCCTGTGACCTATGGTGTACAGGACACCTGGGGGACTGCATGTGCTGCCATGTAAGCATGAGAGACAGGATTTATCCAGCCAGCTGCTGAGCTGGCGTTCAAGGTACCTTGCAGGACCTATTTAAAGTTAAAGTCATCATTTAATTCCTGGCTAGTATAACATCCTTCTAGTTGGGGAGAAAGGAGCTATAAAGTGAGAAGGTAAATGGAAGGCCTTTGCCCCCTGCCAGAGCGTCTCGCTGTTCTCAGGTGATATGTTGCCTTCTCATATTGCATCTCCTCTAACGTGGCTGAATGTTTCTATCAACCAATATAATATTCCCAGTGCTGGGGAGGTGTAACATTCACCTCTGTGCTTAGTTTGGCACATCTGAGAGATGTGGTGAGAAGGAGTTTGTCTGCACTAGAGAGGCAGTTCTGCTACCACAGGGGGAAAAGCAGAGCTGAAGCTGCTAAGAAAGTTAGTTCATTAAAATTTAATTATTTTATCTAATATTAAAAACCTGAGTGCACCAAGGTCCCCAGGGAGCCAAAAGGCTAAGAGGTTTGACTCGGGCTAAGCTCAGCACTTACAACTATGGAGATATGACTCACACTAACATTAATTCCTCGTCCTTGGTATATGGTATCAGAAGCCTCGCCTGAAGGTACCCTGCAGGGGAATGGGAGCGTGGATGTGACAGAGGGAAACAACTGTGGACACCAAATAGAGCAACCAGAGGAAGAGAAGAGCTGCAACAGCAAGCACAGAGCGCAAGGAGCTGTGGTGGGGAGGGAGCTGAGCAGGACCTGGCCAGCATGGAACCCGTGGCGTGCTGCTGAGTGCTGAGAGGAGAGACCTGAGCTCTCCACACAGCTTAGATCCAGACTGCCAGGCAGCTGAATCCACCCTCTGCCTTCATTCCCTGATTTGTGCAGCCCAGATGATATTTCCCTTCTGTCAAGGGATAATATTCATTAGCAGTTTCTGAGCACTCGGATATTCTGCTGCTCAGAGGCTTTGGTTTCCCCATGGTTTCTCTGAAAGGGGAAGCTGTGCAATTTTATCTTTCATTTTTCCAAAGACTCACATCAAAAAAGATCTGAGTAAAAGGGGACTGTAATTATATACAATTTTTTGACAGCTGTTGGTAGAACCAAGTTGTGAAGTTTTAAGTATTTGATGAAATCAAAGCAGCCTGCACATCTCCAACTCGACTGAACACAATCAGAAGGCTGTAAAAATAAAAATACAAGTGTTCAAACTGCAGTAGGTCCACAGTCACTTAATTCCCATGAAGGCAGAGTTATTGGATTTTCAATATAGAAGCAGCTTTGGCAGCTTCTGATCTTTGAAGTTTATGGATGGGATTAGGGCAGGAAGCAAATAAGAAATGCCTCATAAACTAAATTGGATTTCAGACTCATGAATGTGTGCAAATTCCCCCATCACAAATCCTGCCTGGTTTATGCCAGAATTCAGCTTTACTTGGTACACTGAGAAAAGTGAGCACTAGCTAGCTGAACAGTGTCCCTTCCAGAGATGACAAGGGTCTTTGCATGAGCAAAGTGTGTCCAGCGACCCATAAACCAGTATGAAAAGTAAGTGTTCAATGCTGCCAGTTGCAACACCACTTACTACTCGCATTCAGTACTTGGGTCTGTCCTGGAGCAAAGCAAGCTGCATGTTTGGATAAAAACTTCCCAAAGATCAGAGTTATTTGTGTTCCCATGGGCAATTTCAAACAATGGGTCTCGAACTGAGCCAACCACAAGCACCCTTCTTGCCTGGTCAGCCCCAGAGACAGGACCTGGGGGACTGGAAGAGGAGCAATGGCAGCACAGTGTGGGAGATGCCTACACAGTCATCACTTGGGGCTCTGGCTCTTTGCCTCTGTCAGACGACACCTGAAGAGGTAAGCATCCTCCTAGCAGGGCAGGGACAGCACACAGCCCTTATCCTCTGGGTAGGGAACCTCAGGCTTCACTGATTGCTCTGGAGAGTGAAGATTCCCCCCACTTTCCCCACAATAACTTCCCATATCTTTGCTTAAAACCAGCATGAGAGCAGCAATATCACTGCTCTCACCAGTCCATCGAAAAGAGCTCTCCACCTGCCTAACTCTCAGCTTCACATACCAAGGCAGACTACAACCAGTAGCAGTCTCAGTGCATGTGCTTGGCTGTGAAGGTCCTGGGGCTCTGACCCGAGCAGTGCAGGAAATCTCTCTAGAAAGGTCAGTCCAGCACCCACCACCAGTTTGGTACAAAAATCTTACAAAGAAGCATCCTTACTTGTTTCACTGAACGCGCTGGGATCAGAAGAGAAGAAGAGGACGTCGATCAGATCAGAGGCTGGGCCACCGTGGTACTGCTTTAGTGCGTTTAAAGCTCTGTCAAAGAAGAAAACAGCCAGGTTACATGCACAGCACGGATTCCTGAGCACCTGAGGGCCCAGGGACAGAAGACTGCAGGCACAGATTCAACTTTTCCAAAGCTGAAAAATGTTACTCCCCAACAGACTAATCCTGTGATCGCTGCACCCCCCAGCCCTCAGGCACACAGCCCTTATGCTGGTCAGACTTCCACGTCCTGCTGTTCCTCCAGTTTGAGCCAGTCAGACCCTGGGCCGAGCCTTTTCAGCATCCTAATTCAGCAAGGAGCTATTCACTTCTCCTGCCAGGATGGAAAAGGCTCTACACAGAACGCAGTGAGTACCAGAGGTGATGATACAACACGGGACCAACATATGTAGCTGAGTGTGGGATGAGGGGTGGGAGAGGAAGAGAGAAGAGCAGGACCGTACCAGCCCATGGGTAGATAAATTTAGGCTGTTGTGATGCTGTAGCATAACATCTCCCCCTGAGTTATCTCAGTGTGGGTTCCCTCAGCAGTTAGCAGAAGAAGAAAGGCACATCCAAAAGGCAGATACCTCCCCTAAGTGGAGCTGCTCTAGGAGTAAGAGGAACAAGATAGGAAAGGAGAGAAATCAAGCCTAGGGAAGTAAACTGAGATCCGTCTCAGAAGAGCTTTTCCAGTATAAACTTGCTGATTTTCAACTGGCTCCTGCACCCCTGAGCAGAGTGACCGTAGGTGAACTCAGCCCTTACCTCTTCAGCCTGTTGTAGGTGACATCGTTGGCCAGTTTCAGCAGGCGGTAGGAGCTCTCCCGGTCCAGGCTCAGGACGCCATCTCGAGACTCCTCAAAGGCCACAGTCACTGCTTTGGAGGTGACACGTGTTACGACGCCGGTGGAGAGCGGGTCACCCTGGCCAGCTGAATCGTAAAGGCCCACAATGTCCCCTGCAGAGACAAGTTTGAAGACAGACCATGAAGCGGGGCAAACGTTTTGAACAGAAGCTCTTTTGGGGAGTCCAGCAGCCAAGCAGGGTCCAATGCAGCCAGCAGGACCGTCCACGCCAACCACAGCTCTAGCACCTTGTTTCCTGCCATGGTCAGAATTTGTGTCAAGGCCATAACGAAGGAGAATCCTTCTTCTAGCTGCCAGCACACAGCATGAGGGAGCAGAAGGACAACTACAGTGAGATGACACCTGACAGCAGCTAACCAGCTACCTTCAGACCTCCACAAACCACAGGCCTTGGGGTGCAGACCAGCCGTGCTCCCCATAGCCAGAGCTGCTCAGAGAGCCAACATGCTCTCACACAGACCTTGGGAGAACCTGACTTCTCTGAACGCTCAGCCAAACCATTTTACATCCATAAAACTCCTTCACAGGACACCAAAAACAACAGTACAGGGAAGGGAGGAAATATGGCAACTCAGGAAGGACAAGGAAAATCCACTTTCCATTTTGCAATTAAAGTATAAGTGACAAAAGCTCCTTGTCTACTGCAAGACATTAGCATGAACACTGGCTTGTACAAAGAACGCTACGAAATCTTGGAAGACAAGAGACCAGGGCTTTGTTTTTATGGATTCAGGAGGAGGAAAGCCAGCTCTTTAATCACTGGCACTATATCCTGGTGCAACGTGTCTGTAACAAGCCGAGGGAAAAAGAGGCTGTTTTTCTCTAGATTCTTCCTGTAGCTGTAACATTTTCTCCCTTCCTTTTTTTGCAGCTCACTCTTTACAAATCCCACATTGGAAAGATGTTAGGAAGAAGACACTGGTCATCTCCTGCTTTGCACTGACAGGAATATCACTCACCAGGCCCGAAGCTGTTATAGGGCAGCTCGGTGTCTGCCTCGTGTTTTCTAGGCTGGAAGGTCACGAGCAGCCGCCCGTAGAGGCCGGTCCTCTGGCTGGCAGCTTGGAGTCTGAGCAAGCAGACGCCTCTGCGCTGCAGCTCCTTCAGGGAGACGCTTTCCTGCCATGCCCTGGAAACCACACACAGGCATGAAACCAGCTGCGGGACTGAAGGTGAGATTCAAAGCTTCAGATAACACAGAAAAAGAAGAGGGCGAGGAGGTGGAAGAGAAGGACGATGGCAAAGGAGACACCAGCTTGCTGAAGTGCTGGCTTATGTGGTCACTCGGTTGTGATGTAACTGGATTGGCTTCCACAGGCTTATTTTGGGGAAAGGGCGGTGCTCACAGAGCCTGGAGAAGAGGTAAGATCTGTCTCTGTGTGTTTCCCCCTCTCCTGGCTGGGTGTAAAGAGGGAGGACGTGCCCAGGAGAGAATAACCTGAAACACAGCCGCTGTGTTTGCTGCCCAGGCTCACTCGGGGCACGGGGTGTCTTTGTTTTTGTATGGATCACAACAAAGAAGAAAATCCCCCAGGTTTATTGCCCTTAGTCCCCCAGTTTGGCTTGTCTGGAGGGAGCTGGTGCCAGGGAACTTCAGGCAGCCGTGGGATGGCCTCATCCTGCCTCCTGGCACCCTCCATCCTCAGGGCTGGGTGAAGTGGGGGTGCCTGCACCCCTGGCACGGCCCCACACCCCCTGGGGGGACCCAGTGACACCCCCGCCCTCGCTGGCACCACGAATCCACGGCAGTCGGGTGGGATTTGGTTTCAGCTCGAGCCCCGGGGCAGGAGGGCAGAGCTGGGGGGGCAGCGCTGCAGGGTCCCAGCACCCCCCCGGGGGCTGGGGGAGGAGAAGGGGAGCCCCAAGGTGCTGCTGACATGAGCCTGGATGCTATAGGTGACAGCGAGCCCTAAAGGGTGAGTCTGCAAGGGATTCCTACAGGGATGAGCTGGTCCTGGGGGGTGAGTCTAGCAGGGTCTCCCATAGGTGAGGGCAGGCCCTATAGGGCGCGTTTCCTATTGGGCTGTGCTCGTGATATAGGAGTACAGCAGCATCTCCTATAGGTGACAGCAGGTCCTATAGGAGTGAGTCAGCAGGGCTTTCTGTAGGTGACAGCAAGTCCCTTAGAGGTATGTCTGTCGGGGTTTCCCATAGGTGACAGCAGGCCCTATAGGGGTGTCAGCAGGATTTCTATAGGTGACTGCAGGTCCCCTGAGGGGGGGGTCCCTCAGGGTTTCTATAGGTGACAGCAGGCCCGGGGAGGGTCCCTCAGGGTTTCTATAGGTGACAGCAGGCCCTATAAGGGTGTCAGCAGGGTTTCTATAGGTGCCAGCAGGCCCGGGGAGGGTCCCTCAGGGTTTCTATAGGTGACAGCAGGCCCTATAGGGGTGTCAGCAGGCCCGGAGAGGGTCCCTCAGGGTTCCTATAGGTGCCAGCAGGCCCTATAGGGGTGTCAGCAGGGTTTCTATAGGTGCCAGCAGGCCCTATAGGGGTGTCAGCAGGGTTTCTATAGGTGCCGGCAGGCCCGGGGAGGGTCCCTCAGGGTTTCTATAGGTGCCAGCAGGCCCTATAGGGGTGAGGCCGGCGGCGTCCCCCACAGGTGCCCGCAGGCCCCGCCCGGGCCGGTGCCCAGGGCCGCTGGAGGTGCCCGCAGGCGCCCTCCCCCACCGGCCGTACCTGCTCTCGGCCAGCTCGGCCTCCCGCTCCTCCCGCAGCAGCTCCAGGTGCCGCCCCGCCGCCTCCGCCGCCATGGCCGCGGCCCGCGCGCCGCCGGCGCTTCCGCTTCCGGGGCGGGGCGCGGGGGCACCGCGATGGCGGCGGCGGCGGCGGGGGCCCGGCGGCGGGCGGCAGGTGAGACGCGACGGGAGGGGACGTTCCGAGCTCCGCTCCGGCCGCGGGAGGCACGGAGGGAGGCGGCGGGGCAGGGGCTCCACCGCCGGCACCGTGAAGGGCGCGGGGCGGCCCCTCGGCGGGCCCAGCGAGCCGCCGCGGCCTCCCCGCGCAGGGCGGGCGCTGCAGCCCCCGGGCGGGCCGTGGCCCCGCTGTATCCACGCCGCGTAGCCGGTGGGTGAGCCCCGGAGCTCTCCCCGTGGGGGAAGGCTGCAGAGGTGAAGGGGGCACAAGAGCAGCGACTCGGGTCTCTTCTGGGCAACCAGCGCTAGGACAAGAGGACACAGCCTCAAGCTTGGCCAGGGGAGGGTCAGGTTGGACATTAGGAAGCATTTCTTCTCAGCAAGGGTCATTAGCCATTGGAAGGGGCTGCCCAGGGAGGTGGTGGAGTCACCATCTCTGGAGGGGTTTAAGAAAAGCCTGGACATGGCGCTTAGTGCCCTGGTCTAGTTGCCATGGTGGTGTCAGGGCAATGGTCGATTGCCCCAGAGGGCTCTTCCAGCCTCATTGATCCTGTGGGTCCTTGCCGGCATCAGCCTCGGGGCAGCCAGGAAGCCGCGGTGGGGGAACGTTAACAAGAAGGAGAATCAGCTTTACCCACTTTTCTAGCCTGGGATGAACCTTTCAGTAATATCCGGGGGATCGGGGGTGTGCAGGGACTCCATCAGCCTCCTCCCTGGGCAGGGCAGCTGGCCGGGTGTTTGTCGTGGGAGCAGGCGGGGGGTCTCGGGGGCCCTGGCCTCTGTCTCTGTGCCGGGTGACCGTGGGGAGCCGCAGCTTCAGCAAGCGAGGAGGTTAAGTGTGTTTGGTTTTAAGAGGTCTTTCCAGTCCCTTGTATTGGTCATGCTTTGGATGGTGAGTGAAAGAGAGAATGGTCCTGCAAAGAAGCTGTGTACAGTCTGCCTTTTAATTAGGCAAATTGCTCCAGAAAGGGGATTGTTATCCCTGAGGTAACACAGGGATAAATCCCTGAGCATGCGCATTTAGGCTTCATCTCTTTCTGCTAATTAACAGCGTGTGCAGGCCCAGCTCCTTTCCAAAAAGTGCTGAAGCTACTCAGAAGTGTAACTGCAGTTGTAGTAACTCATTCTTTGCAGCAGCACTCCTTTGAAGGTTTCTCTGTTGGAACAGTAACACAACCTCCCTGTTTTGGTGAACATTATATGTCGCTCTGCGAAGCATGAATACATTTTTCTAATTCCCACATTCCGTTGTTAACTTTTTTAGCTATGTAGCTCCTCCACTCCCCTTGTCTAGAAGGAAAAGGCACGTTTGGGTTGGTGAAAACCCAGACGGAGGAGTGTTAAAAGCAAATCTGCTGAACCTGCCCCGCTCCTCCAGTTCCCTGGGTTTCACGTGGCGTTGTGTCTGCTGGGGAGCTACAGGGCCAGGGAGTTCCAGGCAATACACCTTCTTTTCCAAGAGGTGGGCTGCTCCGAGTGCATCCATATCAAATTGTTCCATCTAGCTGGAAGTGTCACTTCAAATAAGCGTGTTTGCAGTGGGAGGCCTTTCTCATGCTCTCTTGCAAAGCTGCTCACAACTGATGGGTCCTTTCTCTTATCGTGTGTCTTGTTTTGCTCCCCCCTCTGTCTTTGCCTGTCGTGATAAAACTGAACAAAGCTTTTACAGGCAGAAAAATGGTACCACAAGCTGACCAGCGCTGTGGTGCTTCAGCATTGCTGTAGTGCTGCCTCACCAGGGACTGAAAGCCCAGCAGCTGCTGCTTGTTTTTAATTCTTTTTCCCTCTCTCCCTTTTAGCCTTGCTTTCATCTGTGGTTCGGCACCAGAGTTCCCAGAGCACGTCACTGCAGCCAGGGTAATGTCAAATGACTTTCTGCTTTGCTTTTTGCCCCCTGAGATGCTGACCTTCCCTCGTGGGGTGGGGAGGGCAGATTGTTTTCCCTTTGGAAAGGAGACTTGTCTGACCCCTTTGTCGCTTCTTGGTAAGTGTTGGACTCTGCCTGCCTTCAGTCACCTTTGCCAGAAGGATGCTTCCAGTGGTTTGTGACATTAAGCAGCAGAGTCTAGGGACAGATAATCAGATCCTCCACAGAGGAAGGGGCTGCAGTGTGGGCTCAGCCTGTAGCAGACAGTGGAAAGGCCACTCGAGTCAGGACGTTGCAAACTCCTCAGCTGCAGAAAGGGCTTCAGCTGCCACTCGTCTTTTTAGGGACAGGTGCTCTGCTCCTCAGGCAGGGTTTGCCTCCTGCCTGGAGTCTCTGGTACGTGATAAACACTGAGCTTGCACTGCAGGCTTCATAAAATGGGATTACCAGCCCAAGGACACCCAGCCAGGCAACTTCAGGCTCCGTTTGTTTCTGCACTTTGAGAGCTGCTTGTTTGTGTCTCTATTTTGTTTCCTCTGCTGGGAATTCACACAGAGGGGCTTGGACAGAGCTGCAGGCTGTGCTGCTGCTCGCTTCAACCAGGAGGGGCCACTGCAGAAATGGAGAACTCAAGTGCTTTGAGTTTCTGTTAAACTGAAGCCCTTTGAGAGGTGTTGCTGGGCATTGCGGAGTAAACCGATCATGCTGTTGTTAATTTGCCCTTCTTTCAGTAGCACCTCATGTCTTTTCCTGAATATTTTATGCAGTTTGTGCATCCTGGGTTACTTATAGAAAGTGTGGATCTCGGCACATGGGAAATTCTGAACTTCCCATTCGTGGTGGAGACAGTATTCACTGAGCAGCACCTTTCCCTTCAGGTTTCAGAAACCGACACCTTTCTGGTCACCTGATCAAGATCCAGGGTGAATCTCCCTCCTCTTTAAATCTAAGATTGTCTTTGTGGTATCATAGATTCTTATTTAATAAGGAACTATAATCTGCTGTTTTTGGTCGTGTGAGGTGTTGGACCGAGTCCAGAGGAGGGCGACGAAGCTGGTGAAGGGTCTGGAGGGTCTGACCTACGAGGAACGGCTGAGGGAGCTGGGGGTGTTTAGCCTGGAGGAGGCTCAGAGGTGACCTTAGTGCAGTCTACAACTACCTGAAGGGAGGTTGTAGTGGAGTGGGAGTCGGCCTCTTCTCCGAGGCAACCAGCGATAGGACAAGAGGACACAGCCTCAAACTTGGCCAGGGGAGGGTCAGGTTGGACATGAGGAAGCATTTCTTCTCAGCAAGGGTCATTAGCCATTGGAAGGGGCTGCCCAGGGAGGTGGTGGAGTCACCATCTCTGGAGGGGTTTAAGACAAGACTGGACATGGCACTTAGTGCCCTGGTCTAGTTGCCATGGTGGTGTCAGGGCAATGGTTGGACTCGATGAGCCCAGAGGGCTCTTCCAACCTCATTGATTCTGGGATTCTGTGTCTCTTCCTGAGCAGAGGCATTTGGCACCTCAGGATAACCTCTGAATGCTGCAGGATGGGCTCGTGTCTCCTTTCCCTGCCCCCTGGGCCGTGCACCACAGTTCTGATGAAAGTATTGTCCCTGGTGAGAGCGGTGCTTTTCTCTCCAGTTCTTTGCGAACACATCAATAGTTTCTGTAACTGGCTCTTGTGCAGAGATGTGAACAGCTGCCTCTGGGCCTCCTTGTTGCTCCTTGTCCTAGAGATCTTGAAAAGCAGCTAATTATAAGCAAGCAGCATTTGCATTTTTTCCACTCAAACTCACGCTGTGAGCTTCGCCGAGTGTTTCATTTCTGAATTAACACCCCGTGGCACATTTGAGCAGCGTTAATTGTTGTTCAGCTCTGATGTTCTAAAGGGGGTCCTCAGCCTGTTTTCAGCCCTTCATTCTGTATCCATACTGCAGCCTGCTCGCCTTCAGGCCCCCAGTTTACCCACTGAACTGAAGGTGTCACGTGCAGTGACAGCCATGTACCATTTCAGTAACTAAGAGAGCACCATCTAAGCACAGAAAGCAGAGCATGCTTCAGGGAAGGTGTCTTCTGCACAGAATTTGTCACTCAGGTGCTGGTGCAGTTTGAGCTGTGGTTGCTCCTGCGATTGTATCAGTGCTGGATGGTCCTGAAGGGACACATCTGTGATGCTCAGGAGTCCCCCGGGCTGGTCACCAGGAAGGTCTTCAGGGACTGATGCAACGTCTTGAAATGGAGACGCTCTTGGCTCAGCGGTACAGCTGCAGAGTGAAAAGAAATGTTATTAAAGCGAGACTCTGTCACACCAGTGGAAGCTACCCTTTCAAGGAGAGTGAGGATTTCATTTGCACCTTCTAGCAAAGTTTTTGGTGCTCAAAGTCATCATGAGGAATGACACTTGTGCTTGGCTGGATGGATGTGAGACTGCGTGCTCCCACTCCCTGCTGTGGTCAACCTGAACCAGGAGAGGCATGGGTCTGAGGAGTCTTGTTAGATGCCTCTGCTGGTCCCTTCCCAGTTGGTACTGTTGATGCAGACAGACATGGCAGTGGCACAGAAGAGGCTTTTGGGCTAAATGTTTGTTGTATTAAATGCTGAATCACAGCGAGGGCGGGAGGAGCTGTTATTATTGCCATTCAGGGAACGCAGCTGGAAGTGACAAAAGAGCAGCCTCATAGCTCTCCTGTAAAGAACCCAGCTGTGGTCTTAAGGCCCTCTCTAAACTATTTAACAGAGAAGAGCCTCAAAAACTAGAGGAAAAAAGGATGAATGTGAGTCATTCATGTGTAGCACTCGAGGCTTGTTTGGGAATGCTCATTAGCCCTTCTTCCCCATCAAGGGCACGCTGCCTCCTCCCGGATGCTCCCCACTATCAGAGAGCTTCAGAGCTCTGTACTTGGTGCTGAAGTGGGCTGAGGAGCTTTAACGTGTTCAGCCTCTCAGCTGTGGTGGAGGTAACTTGTGTCTGTGCCTGGAGAAGCTTAACAAGAGCCTTTTATCTAAAGCTCAGGTGTAAGCAAGGCCTGAGGTAGGTCTGTTTCCATTGCAGTTGGTGACAAAATGCCAGTCTGTATAAACAAGGCGCTGGGAAGTGGTCGCTGAGCTTGGTCACCGCTAGCAGAGCACATCCAGCTGCAGATCTCAAGGTCAGGAGCAAGTGAGAACCTAGCCTGGGTGAACTTTCAGTTGATTTTCAGTCTGTCTTTCTGCACCCTTCATTTGTTTCAAACTATTTCAAATAACGTTCTGAAGTGGGAAGTTAAAATAAAGGGGGAAAAGGGAAAAAAAAATCAAGGTCCCATACTGAATTTTATCAAAGAATGGGAGTAAATCAAACCAACCACCGAGGCACTTATCCCTTTTTCTTAGAGCTTGCTGCAATTCGTGGTGGACCTAAATGACATTAAGCCCTGGGAGCACGACGGTGTTTGGTAGAGCATTTGCAGGTTGAACTCAGAAAGCAGACCAAGTGTTTTCTGCTATGGGCTGCAGCTTCAGCACTGGTGCAGCATTGCTTGTCCTGCTGGAGTGCTCTTGCCAGGTGTTGGGAGGAAGGTCTGGGGACTTTGCCATATCCAGTGTCCTCCATTGGATTAAGTCCTGGGGAGGTAACGAGGCTTTTGCCTTGCCTACCACCCTCTGTCCATAACACTTAGGAGCAGAATGGAAAACCTCCCCTTGCTCAGGAGCTGCTACAAAGTGAAATGTGATGTGGGGGAAATTGCCTTCTGGCCCAAGTGGGCTTTGGGTCAAGTCTTTCATACTGACAAACCGTTAAGTCTCCTGTACAACTTCTGCTCCCTCAGGGGCAAACCACTTTCTGCTCCATCTCCAGCTGCTTTTACATTTTTTTCTCCTCTCTTCATGTTTTACATCTCTTGACAGTATCTGTTTGCTACAAGTGAATCTTACCTTATCATTCACAGGCTTGTTGCCAAAACGTCTCTGACTTCACCCCCGTGGCCTGAAGTGAAGCTTCCAGATCCAGTAGAAGAAGCAAAGTACCATGCAGGTAAAGGTCTCAAGTCTCCAAGTGAAGACTGGTGCTCCAGTATTGCCATTGCTGTCCTGAGTGAGCATAAATAAGTGTCTTCAATGACTGGAGCTAGTTTTTGTTCTTCCCATTTTTGTCTCCTTTCTGGCACGTGTGAGTGTCACTGGACCTGTGCTCCAGCTGCTGGTATTGGAGATCTGGGTAGATCTGAGGTCTCCTTAGTTTATGATAACTTGTAACACTCCCAGAGGAATCTTGCCTGATGTGATGTGTTGCTTTCCAAAGCATGAAACAAGCCTTTTGGGCAGGAGAAAACAATTATTTTTCTATTAATGGGTAAATCAAAAAGCTAAAGCCAGCATAAACAGGTGGATGGTGGGCACATCAGAGAGCTGGTGTAGTTAGTGCACAAAACAACGCTAGAGCCAGCATAAGCAGTTGGATGGTGGGCACACGGCAGAGCTGCAGAGGTGTGACATAAGGCAGTGAGCAGCTGGGAAGTGGCATAACGTCAGTGAGTGAATTCTTGTCCCAACATCTAGTGAGGACCATTGCATGCAGCCAGTGGTCCTCCTGAAAGGAGCACGTGGACCAGGCAGCAGTCAGCCCCGCAAGGCAGTGGGTGAAGTGCCTGTAGCTGTGTGGCAACCATCCTCATTGCTTAGCCTCACTGGAACGTGTCAGTCTTCCACTTGTAACCAGACACAGGTTCCCCTGGCAGGAGGGGATGTGCAAATCAAACACAGAGAAGGCGTGTGTGTCTAGCCTGGTATGGCCCAGGTGGGGCTGTTGTCACCCAGACCGTGCTGGGGGGGGCAGCGGGGACGCCAGCACACGTACAGGATGTTTCTCAGGACTAGGCAGTAATGAGCCCCAGCGGGGGAGTTACAGTTGCTGTGGTGGTGGCGGCAATTAGCAGTTGTGTGCTTCATGCAGGCAACGAGCTCCTGTGTTCATTAACAGGCAGTCTTGCTGTCTCATTGTGTTAGCCTGTGGGACATCTATGAGAGGGGCGTGACTTCTCTGCTGTAGATGGGAGTAAGGAGAGGAGTTCTCTTACAAGGAGGGAGGAGAAAAGCTGCTTTGTGTCCACCTTTTTGCTATCAGCTGGCTGGAGTGTGTTAATAACTGAGTGATGTGCTTTGGAGAGAGCCTCCTGCTCCAGCTCTCCTCTCTGGCTGTTTTTCCTCCTGCTTTTTATCTCCTTGGCGCTGCTGGGATCGCTCAAGTGACAGATGCCTGTTCTGTCCCGGAGCATGACTTGACCCAGTAGTGAACCGTGAGCTG
This sequence comes from Nyctibius grandis, assembly GCF_013368605.1. Taxonomy (NCBI): domain Eukaryota; kingdom Metazoa; phylum Chordata; class Aves; order Nyctibiiformes; family Nyctibiidae; genus Nyctibius; species Nyctibius grandis. The sequence continues at coordinate 416,721 of NC_090661.1, forward strand.
CTCAGTTTGCTTTACTGGAGCCCTGTGGTGAGCAGGGTCCCCTGTTGCCCTGATGGATTCACATGGGATCCTCGGGGCCGCTGTGGTTTCCGTGCCTTGAACCTCCTCCTGTTTATGAGCTTGCAGCATTATCTCCTGGCTGTGCTCATCCAAAGCAAACAGCAGCGAGAGCATTTCAGTTCTGCCTTCTGTTTGCCTGCTGGCTGTGGAAACAGCCATGGATATTTTAGGAAGGGTCGCTCCACATGGTGCTGAGATACAATGCTGGCAATCAAATGGTAACGTCACTTGATATTTCCTGTCACTAGAGGTGTTTGGAAGAGCTATCAACAGCTTCAGAGCCCAAGTACAGTGAGGAAAATGTACCTTTTTTGGCTACAAAAAGATGAGAAAGCCCTGTGGGGAGAAAGAGGAAATTTGACAAGGAAATAGCTCTTGTTGGAGCACGACTCTACAGGGGGTGTGCTAAGGGGAAATTGTAGGCCAGCATTTTGAAATTTTGGTTTTGAAAAGTTGACCACAGGACTACTGATATACCTAGATCAGAAGTTTAGAGCTGGAAGAAATTTATTGTACCCGTTGTGCAGCTGAGGGCATAACAAAGAGAAGAGGTTTGTGTTTTTTCTCTGGCCTTTTTGTGAGCCAGAGAAAAGAGCACACAGAGGGTTTTTCTTCTGGGACAGCAACTCCAGCAGCACAGAAGCTGAACTCTTCATCGTAGTGGGAGCTGCAGCAGCTGCTGCCATGCAGATAATTTCTGTTCTTACCTCTACCTTTAACAGTTTGCATCTGCTGGGCTGAAACTTGGGCAGGAGTGTTCCTGTAAGGGCTGGGTTTGGTTTGCCTGGCTGCTGAATTCTTGTCTGTCCCCAATGGATGGTGGTTTCTTTACATTCCAAGAAAAAAATGATTCGGCTGCTTTTGAGGACAATGAAGAAAATCTGTTTTTTCAGTTACAGAAAAGCTGCTCTTTTTCTGAGCAGCTCAGGAGGGTGGAAAGCTGCTGTTTGGCAGTGGAATGGCGCTCATTAAGCAATACCTTTTGATGTTGCCATAAAAATTGGGGTGCTGCACAGGAAGCCGATCACAGAAACCCAAGTTTGTCCATGTGCAGGACCTCATCCCTGGGACTTGTACTGCTCCTGGCACCTGCCCTGCCTGCAGGTGCATAGGGGAGAGATTTTCTGGAAAGGAGGGAGGGAAAGGTCTCCCTTGTCTTTGCTGCGGGTACGAGTTCTCAGGCCAGGCTTTGTTAGTATGCTGGAGCCCTTTTTCCTGTGTGCTTGGCCAAACTCTTCCTGATGTTCCTGTGTGCCTTACACAGTGTTCAGAGTCCTTGGTCTTCTGCAGATGACTTGGAAATTGAGGAGAGCTCCCCTCCAAATGTAGGATGCACGGACAAGCGCTCATCTAGAGCTCTTATATCTGAATACACGCATTTTAGGATGCCTAAGAAATGGGGTGAGAAGCCAACAGTCTTAGATTAGCTGCACAGTGTGTATACCAGGTGTTTAATTCTGCATGGGTTTGCCAGCAACTGAAACACAAATGGGTCATTAAGTTTACGAAAGGGAGGCTCACACGTTGTAGGAGACAACATTGCTGTTGATCCTTGCCTCAAGATTCCCAGAAGGTAAGAGTTTTGGTGGGAGAGCAGTGGGGCTCTTCACGCCTTGCTGGGTTTTCTGTGCTGATTCCTTCCCTGCTGTTTGCCCCCAGAGGTGGTACAGAAGGTGAACGAGATGATCGCAGCCGGGCAGTACGGAAGGCTCTTTGCTGTGGTCCACTTTGCCAGCAAGCAGTGGAAAATAACCAGTGAGGACCTGATTATGATGGACAACGTACTGGAGGCTGAATGTGGAGACCGGATCCGGATGGAAAAGGTGATGTGCCGTGCTGTGTGTAGGGCCAGAGCAAACTGCCTGAGGGAAAACCCGTAACCAGTTTTTAAAAACAAGTCCTGAAAAGCTCCTGTTGGATCTCCTGTTCTTACTCCAGCTATTTGCTTTGCCTGAGTTTTGTTCCAATTTCAGTTAGTGATGATATTATTGTGATTTCTGTTGAACAGGGTTGGAATGAGTTGTGCCAGACTCTGTTAGGAGACAGATTTTTGCTGTACTAACTTAATCCAAAAAAAGAAAATTACAGTTGTTGTTTCCAGAGACAGCAGCTAAAGACTGTGTTTACCTTGAGACTCCAACACGCAAACTACTCGCAGCACTCCCAGAGGGACTGTCGCTGCTCAGTGCTTTGCAAGATCCTTATCACGCTGAGGGGGTGGGTGGAGGGAGAGGATGGTACATGCAGGGGAGGATTGCCAAGATGCAATTCAATATCTGTGCCCTTCGCCTTGGTTAACTAGCAGGAGCTTGTAGAGGCTCATTAATCCAAATCTTAAATGAAAGATTATGAAGTGGGGTTCTGTTGTCTTAGTGTTGGCTGTTAGAGCCGAGCAAGCAGCTGAGGAGAGCTGGGCAGTTTTTCTACTCACCCGTTCCTTTGAAGTCCAGTTTTGAGGCAGCTTTTAGGCCTGCCTTCAGCTGTGTCCTGCGTCCTTGTGTACAGCAGAGAGGAGTGACTGCGTGGAGTAGCCAGCTAGGAATGCAAAGGTCTAGATGGGAGCGAGGAAGGTGAAAAGCTTGCTTAACCACCATAACTCTGGGGATTTTACTGGCAATATCTGTCTAAAACAAAACTCAGAACATCTCATCACCATTTATATGTTGCTTTTAGCTGCTGCCATACAGTTAGTGTGGGGCAGGAGGCAGTCTGTAAGAAATTCTGCCTCTTCTCTGTTGTCCTGCCTGGTCCTTTAGATAGGCAGGTGGTTGAAATGCCCTGAAACAAAAGGGCTAGTCCCTGGGGTGGTGGATCCCCTGAGATGTTCATTTCTTTATTGCCCATCTTGAGGCCTCATGGAGGAGGATGAGGAAGGTGTTTCTCTACTGGGATATGTAGCAATTGCTGTAAAAATCCAATGATTTTAGGAGCTGCCATTCATTCAGATCCCACACAAGACATATTATTCTTCTTCCCTGTGTTGCTTTTCATGTCTTTTACGTTGGTGAGCCAGAACAGAAAGGTTCAGTGTGTTCTGATCAATGTGAAAGATACTTCTAAAGCACGTTTTAGCAGGATAAGCTCTCCTGGAAGACTGTCTGTTTAATGAATCTCTTTCTTGCCTGTTAGCTCCTTTCCCCACCATCCCTCTCTTGTAACAGTGTCAGCTTTGAAATGTGTAAAGGCCTATTTTTAAGCAGTATGACTGCTTTATGGGGACTGTTTTGGAAGGTATTGCTTGCATTTCTGCTGGGACAGTGAACCAGTGATATATGCCTGATTTATGTTCCATAGGTTTTGCTGGTTGGTGCTGACGACTTCACGCTTATTGGAAGGCCGCTTCTGGGGTAAGATGTCTCATACAAGATAATTCTTGCACTTAATTGTAGCTTCAGGGCTCCTGCAGTCCCTGAAACTGAAGAGAAACCTGGATTTGTCAGCACTAGCTTTTTTTCCCAGCCCTGTGGCTTTTGAAGGAGTCACCAATAAAACAAACCTGTTGGCCTCTGCTGACTAGCCATGGCCACAGTGCCAGGATGGAGCAGCAGTGCCCATTTCTGAGGTGACTGTAGGATATTCACCTCTGTTGGGTTGGATCTTTTTCTCATGGTGTAAGCCTTGCACCAGCTAGCAGTAAATCTTGCTCTTCAACATCTGTATTCCCTAACCCTAATTTCAGTGATAGTTATCTTGGAATAACCAGAAATCCTTTCCCATCCCTTAATTTCACTTGGGTTTTTTAACCCATTTCCTTTTGCCCTTGTCTTAACCCAGCAGGCCTTAGTTTTAGAGTTCCTGATTTTCCCTTCCTCCTAGTCACATAGTCCAGCATCACAGAGCTGGGGAGAAGGAGCTGACCCCCTTGGCACCATCCCCATCCCAGTGCTGTAGGGCTTGCTACACAAACTGGCAGAACTCCTGGTTCTTCAGCCTTTTCCTTACCTGTGGAGCCAGAAGCAAAGACCTGAACTGTTGTTTTCCTTGGGACAAGAGGTTTTAGTGGTAAAAAGCAAGTCAAATAAGGTGGGTTGCAGGTTCTCGGAGTATCTGGAAGCTGTGGCTGGGGGCTGGTTGCAGGCTAAACCACATGTTTAGGTCTTAGCTTGAACTGCAGCAGCTTTGGCAGAGGATGGTCAGATAAGGAGGAACTTGTACATCTGAGAATCATTTCGAGGTGGCTTGTGGATTCAGGTTAGCAATACCACACGGATTCAGACTGGTTTCACTTCTGAGTGCTTGCTGTGGTACCAGGGAGCTGCTGGTGTTTGAGTTACTTGTGTTTGAACAGTTGATAACGTGACTTCAGTTGTGCTGGTGGTAACTGCCCCGGGTTCCCTCTGTCAGTCGGGATTTTGAGGGCTGCCAGTCCTTTTAACAGTACTGCAGATAGATTTGGAATAGCAGATTTGAATTATTGCCAGATGTGGCACTTCTGGAAGATTTTAGGAAGGGGAATCTCATTATTAGGGCTAGAAATGTCACCTTGCAGAAATTCAAAGAGTTCTGCAGCCAGGGATGTGCCACATCGGGCAGTTCAGGAGCACCATCCTTCACCTGGCTCTCTTAACTGGTGGCCCTGGGGTGGTTCTTTGCAGCTCTCAGTGTGTGTGTGCTGGACTTGGCGTGTGGCCCCAGACCCAGGAGCTCTGGAACGGGAAGAAAACCAGCTGTTTGGTTCCTGCAAGTGCTCCAAGTGTGTGGAAAGCGTTGTCAGTTGCTTGAAGCAGACCAAACCGCATGTCTGCCAGCGTTAGCTTGAACTCCTGTAACTTTGGCAGAGGGAGAGCAGTGGGAGGAGGAGGAGGCTGACCAGGCAGAAGGAAAGCTGGTGGTGAGGTGCCATCCTCCCTCAGAGCTGTAGGGGAACCTCAGAGTCCCCAGCTCTCTGATGTGGGCCAAGAAAAGGAAAGCAGAACCCAGCCCGTCACAAGCAACGTGGACTGCAGTCCTTCCACATAGTTCCCAGTTGTGCCTAAACCACAGACATTTTGGAGGGGAGATAAGAGGCTGGATGTGAACAAAGGGGGGTTTGTTTTTCTGTTGTTTTAAAAATAAACACATCAGTGAATGCTTGCAGCAGTGCCTGCGTAAGACAGTTCCTTCGGCTGCACTCCCTGCTCAGGCTCGGAGGCGGGCAGGAACTTGTCCTGTTTGGGACAGATGGTGTGTTTGAATTTTCTGTAGCAGGCAGATACCTCCCAAGATGACACTCCTCTAAAGCCTTAAAAAAACATCAGTGCAACAAAACATATCTGCGTGGCAGAGGCTATTCTGGGAACTTGTAGCTGGCTTCTGCTCTGAAATCCCTTGGGCTTTGTGTTTGTTCAAGTAACTTGCTGTCTGGTTGATTGGCACAAGGGTATGGAGCAGTGTGCAGCTGGTTTGGCTGTGTAACGCAGAAATGGGGCACTTTTAAAGCTGTGATTAGAAGGGAACGTAACCTTGGGCAGGTTTGTGTTTCAGGCCATCAGTTGGGTGCCCTCAGTGGGTGAAATGAGCGGTGCCTCTATGAGAAAGCTTAGCTTATTTCTGGACAGCCGATGGGAATTCTTCCCTCTGGGTGAACCTCGCTCTTCCTCCTGCTGCCTGCCCGTTTCTGCAGTGGCTTCAGATGCCAAAGGGCCTTGGACCTGTTCTCTTCCCAGACAGCCAGGCTGGCATTCAGTTGTCTTCTGCAGGGAGCAAGCAAGCTTGTCAGTTGAAATTATTACCTCCAAGAGTTATGCTCCTGTGGGGCTGTGGGTTGTCTGGATCTTCTTCACTGCCCAATGACAATAGCTTTCAGCCCAGCTTAGATCTAGGAGATTTCAGCGTGAATTTTTCTGGCCTCCTGCAGAATCTGATAGATGTGCCTTGTCATGAAGCATTTTGCTGCTGAAAGCAGCCGGCCTGTCTGTCTGTGTCAGGCTCTGGGAAATGTGTGACCCCCTTTTTATTTTTATGGACATTCCAGTCATACCTAAAACATTCGATAGAGATTTTTTTTCTTCCTTGGGCTCTGCTTTGCTGAGAACGTTTCAGTTCGTATGCACGTCACCAGCAAGCTGGCTTCTGCTGTGCTTCAGCCTTTCCTAGTGCTTTGTCCAGCAGAGAAGGACTCACCGGGGCCCGCTGCCCTTGGACTTTGACTCGCAGAGTGAAGCCACGCTTGGATACTCAACGGTCTCAACAATACCCTTAAAGATTTGCTTGAAAGCATGTTGAGCAGTCGGGGGGGGACACATATCTACAGATCCATGTCGATGTTTCTCCCTTTGGCTGGATCCTACCCAAGGCCTAGGACAGCCAGTGCAGTCCAGTGGTACAGAGAGCTGTACTGGGGACAGCTGGGCTGTGCTACTGCAAACCCTGCCTCTCCCGAGAGCAGCACAGATGTCAGTGACTGGGTCACTTTATCTGGCCTGGCCACTTTCCAGTTTCCCCATGGGATCAGTTGTGAGTTTCTTACATGCCTTTGCAGTCTTAAGCCTGTGAGAAGGCGGGGGGAGTTCAGCTTTCCTTTGCCTCTCGGGGCAGAGAAAGTCCAGCTCCCTAATTACGGTGGTAAGACATGGCCAGCCCCTGGAGTGCAGGTCACGTTGTGGTTTCTTTCTGAAAGCTTGCTGAGTGTTTCAGCAGTGCTGCTGGGTCCTGTCACTGGGCTGACTCTGCAGCCTTTAGCTGGGGTGGCAGAGTCACCCAGTGGTCTCAACATCTAGATTATCTTACGTCTGTTTTCCTCTGGGTTAGGCACTTCATGCAGATGTATCGGTTTTCTCCTCTGGCTGTCCTTCCCCCCTCCCTTGAGGGTTCCATCTCTGATATATGTTACACCCCAGAGGGTAAATGTTAAGGGAGATGGTAAATGTCTCGGAGCCTTTGGCCTCCTAGTGACCCTGCTGGCGCAGTCAGGCTGGATGGGTGTCCCCCCTCTGCCTCCCTGAAGTGCAGAGAGTCGTTTGTCAGGAAAATGTTCTTTAAATGTCTTCCGGCAGGGAAGTGAGCATGCTAATGAGCTTTTAATGGTATTCTGCAGTGGTGCTGCCTCAAAGAGTGTCTCTTCCTCCTCCATTGTGACTGTTGATTAAAACCACGCTTTCCAAAGCTTCAGTCTGGCTTTTGTCTGGAGGCGCTTCTCTTCCCAGAGAGGAGCTGTTGTGCAGACAGGTAGCGGGTCCTCCTCCAGACCACCTTGTTCTCCAGCACTGGCGTTTTTCAGATGGCAGCTGGGAATCCCAGCACTCTTCCTCTGACTTCAGCGGGGACTTCTCGTGGAGCTCTGCGGATCCCTGGGTGGGCAGGAGGTGTGTTTGCCCGTGTCGGTGTGGTAGTGTGGAGGGACGAGTTACTCTGGTTTTACTCACCTGGGAAGGAAGTACAGGCCATATTCTTCTCTTCGTCGCCATCCTCGGGGAGGGAGGGTGTTTACTCGCTGAGAATTTCCATGTGTGGAAATGAGATCTAGAAATAATTTGAGTCTTTGAGAGGTCTCACCGCTCAACCTGAACTCCTCCAGCTGCAGGGTGGGGAGCAGTGCGTGAAATCCTCAGTGAGTCCCCGTCTTCTCTTCCAGTTTGGGGTAAACAAGTGGGACAGACCAAGGGTGGGAGGCAGAAGAGAGGCATGTGGGAGGAGAAGTGACTTGCTGCAGCAGCCAATTAGCTCTGCTTCCTGCTGGAAACAGTGGGCCAAGTCTCTTCCCTGAGCCTGTGCCAGGATTTATTCAGGGAAGCAAGGTGAGAAGACTCTTCCAGCAGTCTGTGATGCCTTATAGAAGGAGGAAGGACTTCTGTGTTGACCAGCACAGCACAGGAGAAGGGGCCACACGTGGGTTTAACCTGTACCATACGCAAAGTAGGACACATGAGATCATGGGAATGTGCCAGGGGAATTTCTCTTGCTGTAATCACACAAGTTCCTGCAGGTTTGTCTTCCCACTGCCTCCTTAGCTGGGCCTGATCGTCCCTCCCATGACAGGTACTGCCCTGCAGGCTGTCACATCACTTGGCTGATCACAGACAGCACCTTGAGGCTCTTGGTTTTGCACCGTGAGGCCAACAACCTGACGGCTCTCCCCCCTTTGTAGTTCCTGTGGATCTGGGCTCTGTAGGGCAGGATGTGTTACCTGCGTGTCGCTTTTCCCCAGGAACCTGCTTGCTGATAGGAGGAGAATGTGAATAATTAAAAAGTGATACTTTTAAAATGTATTTTTAAGGAAAGAGCTCGTTCGTGTGGAGGCTACAGTGGTTGAAAAGACGGAGTCGTGGCCGAAAATTAACATGCGCTTTTGGAAGAGGCACAACTATCAAAGGAAGAGAAGTAAGATGGGAAAATACAGAGCTTCCTTCCCTGCTGTTTGGTTGCTGGATAGGGGAGGGGGACGTATCGTGACACGAGGGTGGTGCCTGGGGAGGGGGAGTCAATCACTGTATCCCCGGGACCCCTCGTGGCAGCATCTGCCAGCACCCCTCTCCCCGGAGCCATCGCTCCAGCAGGCACCCTCAGAAAGTTACACCACAGTTTTGTGCTGTCATCTGATCTGTTTTTTTTCCTTCTTCCTTCTTTTTCAGTCATTATCAACCCACAGACCGTCCTTCGGATAAACACCATAGAAGTTTTCCCCTGTTTGTCGTGACCGACGGGTCGGGTGTTGTGTGGCTGAGGTTTGTTGTTGCTTTAGGCAATGATGGAAATAAAACTGCCTTGTCATTGGAAAGTTCTGGACTTCTTGCTGTTGTCAGGAATGGAAATCTATGTGTACTTTCTTTTTCAAAAAACTAAATATTTTTTAAACTATTATTTCAGCCTTGATGGTGTTTATTTGTCAGGAGCTTTAAACAACCCAGGGTCCATTGCTGCTGTCACGCTGTTCCATGCCAGCTGGGTCTCCCTTTGCCTGCACACCTCTCTGTGTACTTGAGGAATTCAGGCTCTCTGCTGTGCCTTAAAAACACCTTGGGCTCCACTGGTTGTGGAGGAGAAGGGCCATCTGCCCCCAGTCCCAGCGGTGAGGCTCTGAGCCTGGCAGCAGCATCCATGTGTGTAATTAGCCAATTTAAAGAGCCTGTTGCTGTGCTTCGTTATCCGGTTCCTCGCGAGCTTCCCTACCCTGGGGCTGTACCCAGGCTGGATGCAGCGTGTTTGGGGGAGCTGATTCACCCTCTGCAGCCCCTCCTGGCTCTCCCCAGACTGCGGTTCCATCGCTGTAAGTAGGTGAGGTGTTTTTAAGAGTCCTAAGTGTCATTTTGCCCCCTGCCCCTTTTCCTCTCGCTGACAAAAGCCCTGCTGCTCTGTCCATGTAATTCCTGGCACCGTGTGGCTTTGGGGAGCATCCTGGGGTACAGTGTGGCCCACAGCAACCATGGGACCGAAGAGAACAGTGAAACAAGATGACTGCGGGATCCCAAATCTGCTCCCAGATCATGCTAAGCCGTGAAAATCCTTCTTAAGGATTAGCAACAGGAGATGCAGCTGAGAGATTATCCTCTTAAAGGTGAGCCAAAGAGTCTATTGCATAGCAATAAATTGTCTGTGTGTATAATACCATCAAAATAACAGATACCAGTGGCTCAGGAGGGATTTTATGCCTGTTTCACAGCCTTGGTGCTTGACCTACTGAGTATATTTTCATGTCTAGATCTCAGGATTTTCTCTCCACTTTGCAAGTCGAGCACTGCCACTTACCAAGCAGCTACATAACTACATCGGGGTCTTGTCCTGCCTTTCAAATCTCACAAGTCCATGTAAACCTTCAGGAGGTCACTTCAGGTGCTGTAAATGGCAAGCTTGGTGGCTCTGGCTGCGTTTCATCCTGCGTGACTTCAGCTGGAGAAGGATCCAGGCGTGCTTGGGTTAAGCTAGTTCTCTAGTCGCTGGAGAGAGATGGGTCTGCAGAGGCTGACTCATCTCCTCCCGTCCGGGCTAGTCTGGCACGAGCAGCCCTTGGGAGATGCTGTTCCTTCCCTCCTGACTGCAGGGGGGTTGGACACCCAGATTTTAAACAGCTGATGGTGGTATGAAGGCAGGGACCTTTCCACAACCAGCTTTGATCGCTGCATCCTTGTTTCCAAGCTCTTACACGTGGAAGGCAGCGGGGGGACCTCTCCTCCAAAAATCATCTCCCACCTCTGCTCCCCCTCTCCCAAAGGTGGTTCCAGATCTTCCACAGACCCCGGCAGCAGCAGGGAGCCGTGGTGTGTTGCAGGCTGGCAACAAGAGTAGTACAAGAGATTAGGGGGGCTTCAAAGCACTTTTGGGGGAGAAGGGCAGGAAGGGAAAACCCAACCAATGCCAGGAAGTCCTGGGTTTAGTTTTGAAAAATTTATAATACAAAATTAGAGCAAAATATTCAGGTTTTATTGAAATGATGCATTCAGACTGAGGCAAAAGGGGATTATTTTTGACGTCTCTTCAGGAGAATTGAAAGAAGCAGCTTTTTGCCGTTCCAAGTGGAAGAAGCAATCCACAGTTCTTCTCCAGAGTGAAGTCACAAGTCTCCATGTGGCTTCCCATGGTGGGGGGTGGCCGCTGCGATCCTCTTTCTGGCTGCTAAACGTGGTTTGCCACATTGAAATCGTTTAAGAGCAGAAATTTTTCAACAAAGCAGGCTTTTTGGATTTGGGTTTTGCATCCCGACAGCAATAAGATCATCATCATGATGGAAGGGGGAATGGCCGTGCTGGTCATCCTACAGGATATTCTGTGGCGTATCTCCAGAGCTCTGGATGTGTTTTAAATCACCTACACGATGGGGTTCCTCCTCCTTCCCTTTGGCTACGTGTCGAAACACGCTTCAGCGGTTAGAAATCGGCAACAGGCAGAATGTGACACCAGGGAACGGCGCTGGGTTCATTCCTCTTGTGCCAGAGGTTTTCTTGTCTCTCATGACAATAAAAAATAGCCCCTTCATTAAGAAGAGAAAGGGAATGCTTCAGCGCCGGGTCCGGGCTGGCACAAAGCCCTTACGGAGAAGCCAGTTAGCGGCCAGCACGCCTGGGCACGAGCTAGCCCTGGGGCTACGTCCCTTTCATCTCTTTTCTCTCTTCCTATTTATAGGACGTGAGAGGAGCAGTTGGGACCCATGTGCCCGCGTCTGCCTGGCTGCTAAGGCAGCTTTGGCAGGGCTGGGGCCAGGTCAGGGTTGGATTTCGGGAGGAACGGAGCTGATGGTCTGGCAGGGATTTAGTCTGGACCACAGTGTGGGACTGACATGATCCAAAGCTACAGCCTGAGGTGATTTGGTTCTTTGTCTGCTTTAGGACAACTTTTTATTCCTGCTGGATTTGAGTTTGCAGGGACATGATTCATGGGTGCCTTTGGCCTCTTGCCCGGTGCAGACTCCACATCTTTAAAAAAACTGCAAGTATGGAGTAGCCTGACCACAAATATTTCAACAGAAAACAATATCTACTCCACCTACTCTCATCTGGCTCCGCCGCAGGTGCTTTGGTACGCTGGAGGTGGCTTATTCAGCGATTGCAGATGATAAAGTCGTGTTTCCATTGTCCTCCAGCTGAAAGGTCCCCAGCAAACGTGGGACCGCGTGGGCCCCGGTGCCGAATGCACGTGTGGGAAGAGACGTGGCTTCCCACCATGCCAAGGAGATCCGTGCGTGAGGTGAGGAGGAGCTTCTCCAGGGAGTCCCCAGATGCGTTGTCAGGGATATAAACCCACCAGCTCCAGGGCCCAAGCCAACCTCTTCCTAAAGAAGTCGAGGATGTGTTGTTCTGTGTCACCTCTGAAGCTGCTGGTGTTGGATTGGAGGGTCACAGCGGTCCCATCCAGCCTGGTCATGAGAGATGGCTTTGAAGGGTGTAGAGCTGTTCTCTCTCCAAGTGGTGCTTTCAGCTCCCCACCTCGGCAGAGGGTCTGCAGCAGTACGTGGTTATCTGGTGATCCCCCAGGCCAGCCCTTCACCGGGCTGGAGGTGAGCCTAACGCTGTGTCTAGGCATGCTGTTGTGGTCTCCAGCAAGAGCCTTCAGAGCTTTAGAGAAGGAGGTCAGTGAGGGCTGAAGGACAGAAGATCGGTTGTTGCCTGGGGCTCTGTTTCTTGAGCTTGATGGCCTTTGCATAAGGTCACCCCAGAGCTGAAAGGTGCCTTCTCCATGCTGAGAGCATCTGCCATGGGTCTCCTGTATGGTTTCTTCTGCGTAGGATAAGGCTGAGCCTTCAGTCCCCTTCTGAGGAACCTTGCTGCGCCGTGTAACGTCTTTGAAATGCTTCACTGTGCCACGGCTGGTTGAAAGGACCCAAAGAGGGGACCTGGATGGGCAGAGGAGGACGCTCACTCGCTAAGACCAGTCTAAGAGGCCTCATGAGAGTCCCAAAGTCCAACCTGGGATCTCATCACTCCGGTTTTAAGCCCGTCCTCCTTGTGCGCTTGTTCCACGATGTACGGAGAGGAGAGGGTAGTGCCCTGCTGTGGGGGCTGCTGGCACATGGGGCATCTGAACAGCCCTTGGGAGCAGCAGGAACAGTTATTCCGGCCTCCTCCAGCCAGGACCCTGCCAGCCAGTTCCTGCCTTCCAAAGCACAAGGGTGATTTGCCAGGAGATTTGAGCGTTTTTTGTCACAAAACCTGCAGGAAAATAATTTTCTCTGTGGCTTCTCCCTCGCTGTCAGATTTGCCTGAACTGGGGCGACGTATTCAAACATGGTATTGAAGAGGATCAGGCAAGACAGAGGATTTGATTGCAGACACTCATTTCCGTAGGAAATGGGGCTAAAAATAGGGAAGGAACATAACGGAGACTTCTTTTTCTTGACGCCCCCCCCTTGCCCAGCTGGGGATCGGCTTTCGTGCTGAAATCTGAGGTTTATTGCTCGTCTTCTGGGCTCCAGATGTCGTCGAGCCGTGAACGTGTCTCTCGCCAGCTGCGGAGAAGCGGTGCGGGAGCGGCTGTGGCGAGTGACGGGCGCTCAGACAGACACGTGCGGGGAGGCACGCGCCAGCCCGCGAGGGCGAGGTGGGGGTCTGGGTGAGCTCTGCTCCGCGCTGCCCCGCTCCTGGTCCTACCCAAAGCCCCTCTCTGCCCCGGCAGCAGCACCAGCAGCGAGGCTTTAGAGAACCCTCTCCCCGTCCGAGGTGAGGCACACATCACATCGGCGACGTTCCCTTTCCATACGTGACACGGACTATAAATATCCGGCGGGTTTCGCGTTACCTTGAGCACCGGCCAAGGCAGTGCGGATGGTCTGTGCTCCGCTGCAGGCAAAGTCACCCGAGAGGGTCAGGCAGAGATCCCCGTGCCAGAGAAATGACTGAAGCCTCCGGAAAAGAGACCGAAGCCCTCGTGCGGGCATTTGCCTGCTCTGCTCTGGGTCGGGTCCGTTCTGCCGGACCGTGCAGCGCTGGTGCCATCTGCGTACGGGCAAGCTGCGTCCTGGAGCTGGCTGAAGGCAGTGGAGATGTGGCAGGACTTTTGGCAGGTCTTTTTCCTTCTTTCCAGCCCCCCGTGCCCACTCTGCTGCTGCTCCGAGCAGTGACACGTTCCCTGTGCCCACGCTTGTGTACCCTGGCACACACGTAACCCCTGGCTCTCACCCTCCCGCTGGTATTTCCCAGCCTCGCGATGCTGCTGCACCAAAGCACTCACAAAGTTTGGTTCCAGGCCCGGTGTGAAGTCTGAGCTCCCGGGTATCGGTGGGGATTTGGGGGCTGATCTGCGCGGAGCCGGGTTCGCTCCTCACCTCGCTGGTGGTCAGGGCAAGGGCTGGGCGCTGGGTGCCCACCCGGCCGTGGGGAGCCGGGGGGGACCCCACCGCCCCTGAAGGGTGGGCAGCTCCGGGGGGAACGGGGGGGGCAGCGGCCGGGCCCGCCCGCCCAGCGGGGGCGGAGCCGTCGGGGCAGCGCCCGGTGGAGCGGGGAGCGCGGCGGAGCGCGGCCGAGCCCCGGCCCCCCGGCCCCGGCATGAGCTTCCCCCGGCCCCTGCGCCGCTCCGTGAGCCTCAGCCCGGCCCGGACCCTGCGCCTCGTCGTGCTGGGGCAGAGCGCCGTGGGCAAGACAGGTAGGACGGGACCCCCGGCATCCCCCCGTATCCCCCCTGCATCCCCCCGTATCCCCCTTGCATCCTCCCAGCACCCTCCGGCACCCCCCTGCATCCCCCGGCACCCCCCTAAATCCCCCCTCCATCCCCCCGGCACCCTCCGGCACCCCCTTGCATCCACCCAGCACGCTCCTGCATCCCCCCTCCGTCTCCCCAGCACCCTCTGGCACCCTCCTGCATCCTCCCAGCACCCTCCGGCACCCCCCGGGTCTCCTTCCCCGGGACGGGGGTCGGGTCCCCGGGGTCCAGCCGGGCTGGGGAGGGGGTTTCTCCGGGGGCCCGGCGGTTCCCTGCCCTGGGCTGCGGGGCGGGCGCTCGGCAGCCCGGGCTCATCCCGTGCCGGGGGGTCCCCGGCCCGAGAGCCGAGCTCAGCTCTGGGCTTTGCCCGGAGTTCGCCGGTGGGGTTCGGCGAAGGGAGCGGGGTTGGAGCGGGCTTTGCGCAGCCCCGTGCTCCAGCCCCGCGCTCGGTTTTCCTCCAGGAAAACTCCCTTTCCCTGCGCTGCGCTCGGCGCTGCCCACCCGGGGCTGTCGGGTGGGGATTTGGGGTGCTGAGTCTCCCTCCTGCACCCCACTCCTGCCCCGGGGGGTCACCCTCCCACCCCTGCCCGCTCCCCTACCCCGGGCTGCAGGCGCCGGGGCCGGAGGGTGCCCCACTCCCTTCCCGTGCCAGGAGCGGGACAAGAGGTGGCTCAGGGAAGGGTGCGTGTCCCACGGGGGTGCCACTGCAGCCAGGCTGGGGAGCAGCGACTCACACAGAGCCTGGGGGGACGCAGCCAGGGCTGCCGTGTCCTTGGGGACAGGGCAGTGCCCCGCTGGCTGCCCGCTCTGGAAGAGGCACGACCTCTCCATCGGCCGCGGCGGTGGCACCTCGCCGGGCTCGTGGCCAGCGGCTCCGGCTCTCGGGGCTCTGCCAGTCGCGTTTCCATATACAGTAACCTCTCGCCTCGCTGGCCGGCGAGTTCCTCTTGCCCAGCGGTAGCGAAAAATCATTATCCCCCTGATTAAATTAAAGGAGGCAACTCCCAGATCTCAATTAGCAGCACCAGGCAGTGGGAGCACAGGAACAGGGCTCAGCTCCAGGCACACCCGGAGCACGGGGGGGTCCCTGGGCGGCGTTTGGCCTCGACGTGCCGGCGAGCAGATGGAGCTGGGAGCGATGGTTGTACAGAGCGTACGAAGCGCCTTGGCTCGCGCCCCTGGGCCTGCACGTACGCGCTGCCCCCGCCGGCGCTCATCCCCCCCGGGCGCCTGGGAGCTGCGGGGGCCCCTCCTGCAGCCGCTGAGCCTCCTCCGTAGGGTCGGATCATGCCAAGGGTCTTTGAAGGTTCCTCCAGGCGGGTTCAGCCCGGTGCCCTCCGTGGTGGCCACGGTGGCACAGCTGGGCGTTGGGCCAGTCTGCAGGGTCTGCCTTGTGCCCGCTCAGCTCCGTGGGTGCCTGCACAGCCTTCGTGCCCCTCAGCAGGGCTTTTTCGCCGTCCTCTTGAGCTGTGGCGGTAACCCAGGCCGTGAAATCTGGGCAGAGGGAGGCGATCGATCCCTGGCTCGTGCAGAGGAGAGCGGGAGCGTGCCAGGAACCCGTGAGCGGCAGCACGCGATCCCCCGCCGGCTGGCAGCCGCCCTGGCACAGGCTCTCCCTGTCCCCGGGGTGCTGCCCTGCCTGTCCCCTCCTGCAAGGGGACAGCGTGTCACCTTCGCTGGGCGCCGTGCCTGAGCCACTGGGTCCTGCTGCCTGTGGGCCCCCGCGCCAGACGGAGCCGGGGAGAGGACACCTGGAAGGGCTTTCCCCTGCCCGGCGGGGCCGTTAACACCCGGGGCAAGGGGCCAAGAGCATCTGGGCTGAGGGACCCGCGTGGGACGGGCGAGGAAGGAGCCAAAAGCATCAGCATCATCGCTGGAGCTCCCACGGGCCGGGGATGATGGGCTGCCAGAGGCGGCGGGTGCTGGTCCCCAAGGCAGGGGGGAGACAGGGCTGGGCAGGAGGGAAAGGGGTGTGAAGTGTGGGGATCCCCCCTTTTGGGGAGGGGAAGCAGCGGAGGGTGAAGGCGGGTTTCATCTGAACCCGCCCCTGAGCTGCCAAGCTCCTGTGCTGGCAGGAGGCGAGTGGAGCCCACGCTGGAGCATCCCCTGGGCGAGCTGGAGCATCCCCTGGGCAAGCCGTTGGCATCTGCCGATGCGGGGAGCAGAAGCCGGGTCGGGGGAGCTGAGGATAGCTGCAAAAGGGGGAAAACCCTCAATTCTCAGCAAGGGAGTTTGATTCCTTGGAGCAGTTTGGAAATCTCCAGGATCTGACGATCTGAGGCCCCAGATCTCCGAGCGGGGACGGTTTGGGCGCAGAGCCGGGGCTGAACCCCGTTGGTAGTTTAAAGGTTTGTCCCAGGCTGCATAAATCACCCGTGGGAGGAGGCTGGACACCCAGCCCGGGCAGAGCCCCGTTATCTCCTGGCTGGGCTGTTGATGCTGGCCAGAGCAGGCTGTGCTGCGCCTCAGAGCGCTCTGCCCACAGCCCACGGCCCCGAGCTGGGTCCGTGCCACGAGGGGATGTTACACGGCAGCACAACCAGAGCAGCACGTGGGGCTCGCCGTGGTCCCCGAGGTGCCTGGTCCAGGTTAATCCTGCATGAGGCCATCCCCAGGGACCAGACTGAATTAACCCTCTCAGCTCTGGGGCTCTCCAGGAGTAACCCCTTTCTGAGGTGACTTATGGTCAAGATGGGGAAAAATAAATCCCTCGAAGGCTGCGTGGACGCGCTGCCGCCTCTGCTGCGCCCGCTCCTGCCCCGGCAGCTCCGCTGGGGGCTTGTGCTCCAGCCAATTTTTAATCCGTGTAATTGGCTCCTCTTCTCACGCAGCACCACGCGCCCCGGCTTTGGGTGCCTGCCTGACACATGACACGGCATCAGGTGCTTTCTAGAGATCCAGCCTGGCTGGTCTCGCTCTCCCCGGGGTAATTTGGTCGCCCCTTTGAAGATGCTGGTCGGGGCCTCCCGTGGGACCCTGGGTTGTCTCCACAGAGCAGTTTTGCTCAATTACATCCTTGTCCCATCACATCCCTTCTCTGCCGGGCAGGGTTTGAAGCGCAGAGGTGGCTTGGAAGGGGAGAGGGGGGTGAGTTCCCCGGGCAGGTGCAGGGGGGCAGGAGAAGCTGCTCGGGGCAGAGATGCTGGGGCTGAGGGGGTTTTTCTTTGACCCGGTGTGTGGGCAGCACCAGGCGCTGGGTCCCCATCCGCAGGGTGGGGATGGAGATGAAGCCTTTGGGCTTGGCTGGGGGGCCCTTCACCAGCAGAGGGGTCTCAGGGGAGGCAGCTGGGCGCCTGCAGTGCCGTGTCCAGGACAGGGCACCTCTCCTGCTGCTGCGGAAGCTCCTCCAGCGCTGGGGGGTTTCACCGGGGCAAAACCAGGTCCTGCGCCGCCTCCTTCGGTGGCCTCTGAGCAGAGGAGGTTCCCGTGGTGCTGCTGCCACGGGGCTGCTCCCAAATCGTGGTTCCTCGCTCCGAGCCGAGCTGCGAACCGCAGCCCCGGCAGGCAGCCACATCCCCACCCGCCTCCTCGGCGCGGCCGCGGTCCCTGCCAGGCCACCGCCACCCGCTGGCTGTCCCACCCTGGACGGGACGCCCCGTGTCGGCTTTGCTCCGAAGCAAAACCACGTCTGGGGCAGCTCTGCAGCCCCGTGGTCCCGCATCCACCCGTGGGATGCTGCGCTCCCGCCGCGCGCTTCCCGAAATGCAGCTGGCTTGGTGGCATCTCGCCCACGGCTGGTGGCACCCCACCCACAGCTTGGTACCATCTCACCCACAGCTTGGTGGCATCTCACCCACGGTTTGGTGGCATCTCACCCATGGCTGGTGGCATCTCGCCCACAGCTGGTGGCATCTCACCCACGGCTCGGTGGCACCTTGCCCACGGTTTGGTGGTGCCTTGCCCACGGTTTGGTGGCACCTCACCCATGGCTGGTGGCACCTCGCCCACGGTTTGGTGGCACCTCACCCACAGCTGGTGGCACCTCGCCCACGGTTTGGTGGCATCTCACCGACAGCTTGGTGGCATCTCACCCATGGCTGGTGGCACCTCACCCACAGTTTGGTGGCATCTCACCCACGGCTGGTGGCACCTCACCCACAGCTTGGTACCATCTCACCCACAGTTTGGTGGCATCTCACCCACGGCTGGTGGCACCTCGCCCACAGCTTGGTACCATCTCACCCACGGTTTGGTGGCATCTCACCCACGGCTGGTGGCATCTCACCAACACCTTCGGAGCATCTCGCCTGCTTCTGCCCATCCTCACGAGCGCCAGTCTCCTCTTGTCAGCCCCTGGTGCCACCCAGGGTGCTGGCATGGGGACCACGATGGTCCTGCCGTGGCCCCGGGGGCTGCTGCGGTGCCGGGGGAGGCCTCCCCGGGTGCAGGTTCTGGATAAAGCCCAGCACGTACCAGGGCAGGGACAGATGCATTTTTGTGTGATGCAGGTTTGTTGTTGTTTTTTACAGCGTTGACCGTAAGGTTCATCACCAGGAGGTTCATCGGAGACTACGACCCAACCCTAGGTGGGTGAAATCCTTTGTCTTGTTGCTTTCCTCCTCTTCCTCCTCGGCCAGGCTGGCAACGGTCACAGCCACCAGCCGTCGTGGCACCTTCCTGCCTCTTGCATCCCTTTTCTCTGCTTTTAAGGCAAAGCCCGTTGGGGTGAGCCATGGGCATCACACGAGGAAGCCCAGCATGCTCGGTCATCCTCGAGCCATTGCTGGGGGGTGGCTGTCAAGGGGACGGAGGTACCTGAGGCACCGGGGCAGCGGCTGGTGCTCGCCTGTCTCCTAGGGGGTTGTTTTTGCTTTGGGGTTTGAGGTTTTTTGGGCACTGAAGCCACGTCCCTGGTGAAGTTTCCCAGAAATGACCTGTGCATCCTTCTGCTGGGCTGGGGAACCTGGGAGGGCTCTGGGAGGACTCTAACCCCCCTGGTTCACAGGGCACCCGAGGGACAGGCTTGGTCTGAAAAACAACCCCGCTGTTGCCTCGCCTGTCCTTTCACAGAACCACAGAATCAATGAGGCTGGAAGAGCCCTCTGGGCTCATCGAGTCCAACCATTGCCCTGACACCACCATGGCAACTAGACCAGGGCACTAAGTGCCATGTCCAGGCTTTTCTTAAACCCCTCCAGAGATGGTGACTCCACCACCTCCCTGGGCAGCCCCTTCCAATGGCTAATGACCCTTGCTGAGAAGAAATGCTTCCTAATGTCCAACCTGACCCTCCCCTGGCCAAGCTTGAGGCTGTGTCCTCTTGTCCTATCGCTAGTTGCCCGGGAGAAGAGGCCGACTGTCTGCTACACCCTCCCTTCAGGTAGCTGTAGACTGCACTAAGGTCACCTCTGAGCCTCCTCTTCTCATCTCCACTGCCCGGCGGAGATGCTGGGCTCGATGCCGTGGGCACGGGGCTGCCTGTCCCAGGTGCGGGGGGACACTGAGGACCGGTTCAAGCTGTGGACTGGAACAGGGGCCACACGTGCTGTAGGCTGCAGCAGGTGGACATCGGCTCCTCGAGGCCACCTGGGTTGTCATGTGCTGCCCGGGGGCTTCTCTCACCCTGCTTTTCTGTGTGTCCACCCCCCCAGAAATGATCTACAGACACGTGGCCGTCATCGACGGGGAGATGGCGCACTTTGAGATCCTCGATACGGCCGGGCAGGTGAGCTCACGCCGACCCACGGCCGTCTGACCCCGGGAAACGCCACTGGGGACGCGCGGTGGCACCGAGGGCGATCCCTGCTCCTCCACCAGCTCCAGTCTGTTGTATCCGAAATACTGATCGAGATTTATCTCAGAAAAAGGATGTTTTGGAGAGTTTATGTCTCTCTAACATCAGTTACAGCGTGGGGGCAGCTGAATGTGTCCCCGTGCCCCTTCCCAGTGTGTGGTGCAGCTCCGCTGCCCATGCCAGGGGAGCGTCCCGAGGGCAGGGAGGCAGCTCGGGGAGCAGGAGCCGCCCGTAACAGGGAGCATCACACAAGATCTGCTGCTGTTCATGCCACAATCGCCACAGGACCTGGTGCAAAGCTCATTAAACTCACTGAAGGGATTCACTGGATTGCAACATCCTTCCTTTCTGCTCATACTTTACACGTTCGAGTAGGAGAGAAGGCAATGGAGAGCGCTCTGTCAAATACAGACGGAAGTGCTGCTGAAATAAAAACCTTTTAATTGGTTTCTAAAGGGGATCCAGTTAGAATTCTGCCATGATTGTACCCAAATTAGTGTTTTAGGAGCAGCTGCACAAATCGCTGGTGGTTCAGGTCTAGGAGCCTTTGCACCGACCCCTTCAGTCACAGAATCACAGAATCAATGAGGTTGGAAGAGCCCTCTGGGGTCATCGAGTCCAACCATGGCCCTGACACCACCATGGCAACTAGACCAGGGCACTAAGTGCCATGTCCAGGCTTTTCTTAAGCCCCTCCAGAGATGGTGACTCCACCACCTCCCTGGGCAGCCCCTTCCAGTGTCTAATGACCCTTGCTGAGAAGAAATGCTTCCTAATGTCCAACCTGAACCTCCCCTGGCCAAGCTTGAGGCTGTCTGCTCATCTGTTGCACCGTGTTACTCCCTAACGCAGACGTAGCTTTAGCAGCACCAACTCTCCCCTCGCCCACCTCAGCACGGGGCTGATGGCTCTCTCCATCCCTCGTTTTGCCCAACCCATCCAATTCCTGCCCCGTGTTGCTTTGCAGGTCGCTGCTGTGTGCGAGCCCGGGGCCAAAACCCTTCAGGGAGGGGGTGATGGGCCACCCCTTGGGCCAGAGCCTCCCTTGGAGGGTTCTCTAGGCTGCAGCCAGTGGGGTTGGTGTTCAGGAGGTGTTGGGGTTGGTGTTCAGGAGGTGTTGGGGCTGCTGGGGTTAACACGAGTTGTCCACCCTGGCAGGAGGAGGATTCCCTGCAGATAGAGGAGAAGATCAAGTGGGGCGACGGCTTCGCCGTGGTCTACTCGGTGACGGACCGGTGCAGCTTCGATGAGGTCATGCGGCTGTGCTTCCTCATCAACCACCTCCACTCCAGCCCCAAGCGGAGCGGCGGCAGCGACCAGCCCCCCGTCGTCATCGTGGGCAACAAGAAGGACTTGCAGTTCGACAGGATGGTGTCCACGGAGGACGGGGAAAACCTCTCCAAAGCCTTGAAGCTTCCTTTCTACGAGATCTCCACCCGGGACAGCTACGAAGAGACCGTGGCGGTGTTCAACACCCTCTACCAGGAGCTCATGAGACAGGGGCACTTCTCCCCGGGCTCCTTCAAGAGGAGGACAGTGTCGAAGCTGATGGAGAAGATCCCCAAGATGCAAGCCAGCTCCACCTTGAGCTCAGCGGGCCGGAGCCTCAGCTTTAACTCCTTCAGGGACTACATCCCCGAGTGAGCGTCCCCCTGGGACTCAAGCTTAGGAGGTGGGAGGGTGGGGTTGGGGGACAGCAGCCTTTTAAAGCCTGTAGGTTGTTACAGGCGGGCTTTGTGTCAGCAGGGAAGATGTTCTTCATCCATCTTGCCCTTTGCTCCCCCTTCCTCCCCCTGCACGCCTGAAGTCCCCAGAGAAGGTGGTTTGTGGTGACTTCAGTGGTGGTGGGTCACCCCGTGGAGGCTCAGCAGTGCTTCGGCGGGGACCAGACCCAGCATGGACACGTCTGTCTGGGCTTCCCCGCTCCCCCAAGAAAGATTTCTGGGCCTGTTCGTGCACCCACAGCGCCGGGGTGACCCTGGGGGTCGCGCTGTGCCCTGGGCTGTCCTCAGCCACCCCTGTCCTGGGGACAACGGCTGTCGCTTCTGCTGCTCAGTGTTGCTGGGGGGCAAAATCCCCTGTCTGCTCAGAACCTTTCCAGCTGCTCTGGGGAGGGGGTCACTGCCCACACCCACCCCTCAGTGCCCCCAGACCCCCAGCCACGTGGGTCGGTGGGCAGCGGAGGGCTGTGTCCCCCCGTCTCTCCCCGAGGAGCCAGCCCAGCTGCTTCGCCCCCCTGCAGCCACCAGCGTCCGTCTGTCCTGGTTTGCCCTGGGTATGTGACCTGAAGCCGCTGCGGAGGGGCAGCCCCCCACGTCCCCCCGCCCGCAGAGGGGCTGCGTCCCCCCGGCTCAGCTGGAGCCCTTCTCCCTCCTGCCGCTCGCAGGCTGGCACCGAGGGCACGGTTAAACACACCAGAGACCTGTTTACGTCGGGGAAAAAAGTTAATCCCTGGCTGTTCTAAAAAGCCATTTTTTATCGTTTCGGGCTCCTCGGCGCGCTCGCCTTTAGTGACTCTGTAAATAAAACCCCGGGCGAGGGGCAGCGGGGGCAGCAGGTGCTGCTGCTCCATCCCCGTGTGCCCGGCGCTCTGCCAGGCTCTCTGCCTGCCCAGAGCCTGCCCCGGTTTTACCCCTCTGCCCCTCTCCGAGGGGGGGCAAATCACCCAGACAGCATTTCTGGGGCACGCTGAACCCTTCGGCCGTGCTGCTCCGTCCCAGGGGAACGGGGGTCCCGGGGCAGCTCCTCCTGCTGCTGCCCGCGCACCCCACCACGGCGTGGGAATTGGAACGTGCTGGAAGCCCTGCGGTGTAACCACCCCCGTGTCCCCCCGTCTGCTGCCACGACAATAAAGCCATCAACACCCACCCGTGACGCTCTCGTGCCTGCGAGCGCGGGGCCGGGGTGATCCTGCTGCGCTGGTGCCCTTTTGGGGGGGCACGGTGGGGGTACAGCCCTTGGACCAGGGCCAGGCACCCCCCTCCTGCCCCAGCACCCTGCGTCCTTCCAGCTCCCTCCATCCCTCTGCGACGGGGAATGGGCAGGGGTGCGTGTCTGGGGGGCTCCCTCCGGGGCATGGCTGCCTGTGAAACCCCTTATCCCACCTCCCCTCCCTGCCACGGACACCCCTGCCCCTCCGACAGCTCCACAGGGGCCTCCTGGGGCTGCCTGCCACCAGCCAAGGGCTCTATCACCAAGGGCTTCATCACCAAGGGCTTCATCACCAAGGGCCCCATCACCAAAGGCTCCATCACCAAGGGCTCCATCACCAAGGGCTTCATCACCAAGGGCTCCATCACCAAGGGCTCCATCACCGAGGGCTCCATCACCGAGGGCTTCATCACCAAGGGCCCCATCACCAAGGGCCCCATCACCAAGGGCTCCATCACCAAGGGCCCCATCACCAAGGGCTTCATGAAATCCCACCATCGTTCATATACCCGCATCCCGCCCGTGGGGTGAAAACAATCCCCGTCAAGGGGCCAGGCCGAGGGAGCAATTAGGGACTGCTCCTTCCCAGCACCTTAATTAAAACCCTGGATGCCAACTGTGGGAAACGCTGCCGGGGGGTGTGGGTTTGCTCCTGGCTCTGCGTAAGGTGAGAGCCCAACGGGGGCTTTGGAGCCCCGGGGAGCTGGGCAGGGGGAGCAAGGGCTGGGGGTTTAATTATAGGGTTTTTTTTATGGCACGTCCCCAAGGCTTGTCCAAGGGACCGTGCTTCCTCGCTGGCTCAAGCCCCGGTCAGCGCAACGCCGAGCAAGGCAGAAATCCACGTTATTGGCAGGAATTATTCAAACTGATGGATGAGGGTGGACCAGCTGCCAGGAACAGCATCCTCGGCGCGCCTGGACCCCGGGAAGGGGCCAGCATTAACCCGGGAGGCAGCTTGGCCTTTCTTGCCAGCCATAACTAGCAAGAAACCTCATTAGTATTGGGCTCAGCTGCTTTCTGAGGCCAGGGGGAGCTCATCAGGGCTGCTAATTGCTAATTAGTGGAAGCCTTTAGAGGCTCTCCTGGGGGAGTTTCCCCTCTCCCGGTACAGAGTCTTGAGGGTGGGGAAAGGCTTGGTGGGGAGGGTTGTTTTTGGGGTGGCCCCTCTGTGGGGACCCAGGGGTTAAAGGTGCCCTTGGGGGTGATGCACTGGGGCAGCCCCATAAATCCTCCATCCCTGTGGTGGGAGCTCTGTGCAAGAAATGAAGAGGAAGAAGAGGAAGGAGGAAGAAGAAGGTCTCTGCCTTCCTCAGAGCAGAGCCTGCAGCTTTAGAGGCTCGGGGAGGTGAGTTAAAGCCAGGTCCATGGAGAGGAGGTGCCCAGACCTCCATCTGCAGCCCCTCGGAGGTGCTTGGGTCTGTGGGGACGCACGACCTGCAGCCTCCCCCTTGCTGAGAGGGGCAATGCCACTAAAACAACGTTTAAGGGGATTTTTGGGGTGGAATCAAGGAGTGTGGGGCTGTGGTTTGGTTTGACTTGGAGACCTCCAGAAAACCCAGACCACCCTTGTGTGGGACCAGGCTTCAGGGCTGCTGAGTAACCCACGCAGGGCAGAGGGAGCGGGGGTATCCCGCACTGATCCTCTGGGCAAACGTTCCTGCGTGGTGTTGGAAAATGCCACCTCTCTGGGGACATGTGGGTGTCCAGAGGGTTGTCCTGTGCCTGGGGACCTTCACTCCTTCGAGCCTGGTGTCTGGGCTGTGATGGCTCAGCTCCACAGAGAGAAGCTGAAGAGCTTTGGTCTCCTCATCCCAAAGGCATCTCCCGGGGCAGAGATTTAATTTGGTGAGCTTGTAGGCTGCAGATCTGCTCACCAGACTTTGGGGAAGCTTGGAGGAGGCAAATGACACAGAACTGTCCTTCCCAAAGCTCCCTCCCCACCAGCAGCTCCCTGGCACGCCGGGCCCCCTTGGACCTTCCCTCGAAGAGCGAGGGCTGTGTGTATCGTGTATTTTCCCCTCCTTTGTGCTCAGGGTGAGCCCTCCTGAGCGATACGGGGCTGGTGCTTGAGTCCTCATGGGACCTGCTCCTCTGCTTACACACCCCACGTCGTTTTGGGGAGCTTCCTCACAAGTTAAGCCAACTGTGGGGCTGGGACTCCACTCCAGCAGCCAAAGCCTTGCTTAGAAAGATAAAACCCCGCTCAGGTGGGGATGGGAAGGCTGGTTTCGGTGGGAGGTGTGACCACCTCTTAGCGAGGGGCACGAGCGAGCCCCCGAGGTGGGGTGGAGCCGCTTTCTCTGCAGCTGTGACCATCAATCTTGTGCTTTTTTAACTTCATTTTTCCATAAAAAACAGAGTTTGGGCTCTTTGAAGGCTTTACCTGGTGTGTGGGTCTGGCCTTGCTGCAGCCCCAACCCAGCTCCTGGGGGTGCAGGGGAGAGCAGAGCTGGGAGCAGCATCTCCCAAGCGGGTGCTGCTCTGGGACACCCCACAGAAGCGTGTCTCCTCTAGTGAACCGCTTTGGTTCAGGCTCCAAGCAGAAGAATTGAGCTTGTCCGGCTGTTGCCATGTGTCCTGGCCTCGAGATGCCCGACCTGGGAGTGCAGGAGGGCCAGCACCCAGCCACGGTGGGCTTCCCCAGCACTGCAGGCTCCTCCATCCCCCATGAGCAGTTTGAGGTGAGTCTTGTGCCAGGAGCGTGTTGGGCACGTGGGCTCGGTCCCTGCCACCCTTCTGCCACACTGGGTGTCCCCTAAATATCAGCCTTTGCCTGGGGTGAGAGGGGAGGGGACAAGGGGTACACGGGGGCTGTTCCCATCCCGTGACACAGCCCGGGGTACCTGCAGGGTGGGGGGCACCCATGGGGTGCTCCGTGCTGTCCCCAGCCCACCTTCACCCCAAAAGGTGCTGCTCCACATGAGACCACGCTGAAAGCTGGGGTGGGTGCAAACAGCTCCCTGTGCCCGGGGGCTCCGGGGTGGGGGGACACGACGTGGGGGGGGACAGAGACAATAGTCCCGAGCGGCCCCTTCCAAGTGCCGTTACTATTTATATGCCCACGAGTCCTGCTGCTCGTTTTATTGCCGTTATAAATAGCCGTGAAGTTCCCTGGGAGCTCGTGGAAATTGGGGAGTGCTTTGCAGGGAGAAACCCGGGGCTGAGGTTTAGGGGTTTCAGGAGCTATCTCACCCTTTTTTCTTTTCTTTTTCTTTTAAACCCATCAACAGCTCAGCTCTAACAACGAGCACAGGCTCTGTAAGGCACGGAGGGTGCCAGCACAGCCCAACCTTTTGCTGGCCCTGAGAGGAAAGGCTGGGAACTGCAACCAGGAGGGAAGCCCCCACCGCAGCGCATCCCCTCCCTGCTCCTGGGGTTGGCTTTTGAGGCGTCTCCTCCGTGTTGGGCACCGGCAGATGAACCCCGGGTAGGTCCCGCGGTGGAGGGGGGCAGGAGGATGGGTACATCTGTGCTGCCAAGCTGCAGGCAGGCTGCTTTGGCTCGTCGCTGTCTCTCCTGGCTTGTGTATGTGATGGGGGAAAAAGGGGGTTTG
This sequence comes from Nyctibius grandis, assembly GCF_013368605.1. Lineage (NCBI taxonomy): Eukaryota > Metazoa > Chordata > Aves > Nyctibiiformes > Nyctibiidae > Nyctibius > Nyctibius grandis. The sequence goes on from NC_090661.1 coordinate 443,042, forward strand.
GGTGGGGGCTTTTAAGGCAACGTGGGATCCATCCCCATGGAGAGCTGGGCCAGCGCCTGGTCGAGGAGAGGCGCCAAGTCCTGGAGAGCTTCGCTGCTCCTGCCCGTTTGCTTTTGCTCTTGGCCAACCCACACATCTCTCTTTATTTTTTTCTCCTTTCTTCTTCTTTTTTTAAATAATAATATAAGAATCCCAAACCAGCATCCCCAGTATAGGCTGGGAAGCTGTGGCTGTAGTCACTGGCGCTTTGAGGCTGGAGGAAAATATTGATGGTGAGGGCTGGTCCTCTCCGAGCGCAGCCCTGGGCTCCTCACGTGGAAAACCCCCGGGGCTGTTCGTGCTCGCTGGGTCTGCAGCCAGCCTGGACGGTCACGGCAGGGTCTGGGGGGCACACTGGGCAGGAAGCCTCCCTTGGGGGCTGCCCATCCTAAACCCAAAGGGAATAAACCTTAGTCCCTGTTTTCGGGGTGTTTCACCAAAAAGCTTTAATTTCTGAGCTCTGCTTGTTGATGCTGGTGGGTTGAATGGATTTCCAGCCCCCCCAGCCCGCTGCGTCGGCACCGCTGCACTCCCCGTCCCCAGGCTCCTCTAATCCCATCTGGAAGCGATTCATAACCCCTCTGCCACCCCCAGCCACGAGTCCATCCTGCGCCATGTGACAGAGCTTTGCCTTGAGCTGCTGCCAGATAACCCCATCGGTCGCCCCCCCAGCCCATTTTGGGGTGAGGAACAGGGAATTGCCGATCCTGGGCAGATTTCTGGATTTTCAGAGCTACCAGCACACCCCCATCCATCCCTCCCTACCCTGGACTGGAGGGCTGAACCCTCCTGGTGCAGCGGGGAGCACAGCCCCACCCCAAAGATCACTTTTCTGATCGCCTCTGCCCTGTTCCTTCATGGTTTTTAGCCAAACTGTGCTCTCGCTGGGGCAGACAGGTTTATAAAACTGCATAAAGAGTGGCAAATCCCCCTAATAACTCGCTTGGCTGGGAGCTGAACAGCTTTGGATCGCTGTGGGATTTTATTAATTCCTCCTTGTTGCCTTTTCCCAGGTCGTGGGGGGTGTTGAGCAGTGCGAGTCCTGCAACTATGCCCATAGCACCCCTTCTTTTTCAATGTTTTCCCCTTTATTTTAACTAGTTTTGGGTCCACAACCTTGATAGTTTTCCTGGGGGAGTCCTGTGAGAGTTGCAGCCTCTTTCTTTAGCACTTCAACCCTGTCTCCATCACTAGAGCTCTGCTGTAGCCTCTCCAGCCTGGCAGTGGGCAGAGCGTTTCCCAGGCGATCCCCGGTCCCTTTGGGCACGGACACCCTCGTCCCACCTCCTCGCCGAGCTCTCGGTGAAGCCCGCCTCATCCTTCCTCCTTAGCCTGGATCCCACCTCTTCTCCCCGCTCTGGAGCCCCTGCCAGCGCCTGGGAGATGCTTGTCCCGATGTGATCGACCCGTTTTCCCTCCATCCCATACTGGAGATTGCCCCAGCCCAAATGGAAAACTAACCCTGGAGGGGTCTACGGGAACGGCCCCTCCAGGGGCTCCTTTGGGCCACGGCCAAGGACCTTCCCGGTGGACCTGGCGGGTCTGAGACCCTCCCAATGAGCAGCGTCTCCTGGGGTGAGCAGTGCTGTTGTCTTTGGGCTCAGGGCTCGGGGTTGTGGGGGTTTCTCCCGGTTGCAGCACGGGGAAATGTGTTGAAATCTCAATTATGGGCTGTAATATTGCTGGTCAAAGCCAGGTCTGCCCTGGTCACCCACAGGCAGGGGGATGACTGGTGGGATGAGTGCGTGGGGCATGGAAAAGGGGATGGACCCACTTCTGCAGGCCTGGGCATGACCCGAGGGGAGCCCCAGGGAGAAAACCCTCCTAAATATAATAATAGTAATAATAATAATAATAATAACACAAAAGGCACAGCAGCAGCACGGGGAGGCTGGGCACTGCCACAGCTCCCTCGTGTGTGGGTTCGCAGGCGCGTAGTAAGGGCTTAACTGGAGCCACCTCAACAACCTTGCAAAAAATCCCTTTAAAATTATTCCTATATAAATAAACGCTTTTAAAAAATATTTTTTAAAATTTCCTGCCTCTGTTTCTCGTGTAACCACCCGAGGAGACGGGCAGCCCGCAGGGGAGCGGGGTGGGAAGGAGGGAGGGAGCCGTGGCTCGGCGTAGGTAAAGCTCTTGGGTTCGTTGGGATCGAGTTGCCGCGGCTCTAAAGGTCTCTGACGTGGCCGGGAGGAAAAACTACCCCGGGGAAAGAGGAGAAAAACCTGGCACCCGGCACGGGCTCTGCTGTGGGGCTGCCGGGGCAGCCTGGCAGCGGGGTTTGCCGGGCGGGGGGAGGCTGGGGAAGGGATTTCTCCACCTTCGCTGCAAAGAGAGAAGAGTTGCGGCTTAATTTTTTTAAACTTTTTTATTTTTTGACTATTCTGAGCAACCCAAGAAGCGGATTTTCTTTCTTGTGCTGCTGCAGGAGGGCAGAGAAAGAGGAGCCGGAGCGATCGCACCATGCCCCTCGCCCGCCCCACCGGCCAAATCCCCGACGCCGCGTGGACCTCGGGCTTCAGGGAGATGACGGAGCCCTGGAAAGGCGCCGTGGGCTGCCTCGGCGTGGCCGTCTTCTTCGCCATGACCATCGGCATCATCTCCTGGCAGGCGCTGGAGCAGCCGCCGGAGGAGTGGGTGCTGCGGGGCCGCGCCGGCGGGGTGCTGTGGGAGCGGCGGCGGGGCGCCCTGCTCCTGCGGGCCACGCCGGCGGGGCGGCCGGTGGCCCTGATCGTGGTGGGCGGCGTGCCGGCCGCCGAGCCGCCCCCGCCGCGGGACCGCTGCTGGCAGGACGGCGGGCAGTTCTGCTACGCCTGGGAGGAGGACGCCGAGCTCCGGCTCTCCCTCGAGCCCTCGCCGGACCCCGCCACCGAGTGCTACGGCGTCCGCTGGACCCCGCTGCGCCCCGACGTGGTGCTGAAGGTAACGGGGACCCGCGTGCCCTGCCCTGGACCGTGGTGGGTGGGGAGGGTCTGGCCTGGACACGCCACTTCCCAGCGTGGTTATGGGGTCGCACCGTGCTCGGGGGCACCCCATCTTCCAAAGCCGCCGGTAGCCAGGGGGGTCCTGTGTGGGAAAAGCCCCTTTGACAGAATCACTCAGGTTGGCAGAGCTCTCTGGGCTCATCGAGTCCAACCATTGCCCTGACACCACCATGGCAACTAGACCAGGGCACTAAGTGCCATGGCCAGTCTTGTCTTAAACCCCTCCAGAGATGGTGACTCCCCCACCTCCCTGGGCAGCCCCTTCCAGTGTCTAATGACCCTTGCTGAGGCAGCCTCGTGCCCTGCTGCTGAGCCCCCAAAGCACGTTGGTAACCCCGGGGTGGGAGAACCGTGTTTATAGAGACTGAATAAACAACAGCTTCAGCTCACAATGCTGGCGAGAGAGGCGAGGAGCTCAGAAGGTCCCTCCAACCACACACACAATGCGGCAGCTCTCTCGGGACGGCGTTAATCCCTGTCCACCGCTGCAGAAATTTATGGGGGCTTTTATTTTTTGTATCCTTCCCTCGGTTAAATAAAAGCAGGCTCTGACCACGAGCCTGAGGGAGGGGAAGGAAAAGCCCTGTCAGCCCGAGGTGTCCTGCTGCGGGGAGCCCTCGGGACAGGCGAGGGGGCAGGACGGGGTCCTGCGGGATGGGGAGTGTTTCCCCTTTAGCTGTAAATCGCACGTTGACATCGGTTTGGTGTTGCCTGAACACAACTGCTGGTTTTCCTTTGCTGACATCAATTTGGGGTGGTTGAGAGGACGAGCAAGATGAAGTAGGTTTTTACCTGCTTTTTAGAAAAACAACAAGAAAAACCCCCAAGAACCAAAAAAACCCAAACTATGGGCAAATATGACCCAGTGAAATTTAAGAGTCAAGAACAGGCTTTTTCCCCTGCTCCTACCCAGCTGCTGTAACTAGTTCAGCTGACACGGGCACAGCTCTGCTGAGCCTCCAGGGTTTCCACTTTAATAATTCACATCTCCTCTCCCCACCCCTCTGCGAGACTTCACCTCCCTCTGCCCCCGCGGCAGCAGCAAGCCGAGGGCTCCGGGGACGCTGCCCGAGCCTTGGGGTGGGGTGAAGCGGGGTGTTGTGTCGAGCTGGGGGGTCCCAGGGTCCCTCCCTGCCTGTCCCTGGGCTGTCGGGGCAGCCTGTCCCATGTGTGGAGTCACGCGGGACGCTAAGCCCTGCTGATCCTAAGTCCTGCTGATCCCTCGCTTTGGCAGAAAGGGGGAAGTTTTAGAGGCTTTGAAGGGGAAGCTGATGGTTTCTGGAAGGAGGTGGGTTGAGGATGGGGATGTCCCCGGGACCCAGTGCCTTTTGGAAGCGGCTCATTGCTCCGCTGCCCATCAGCCCTACAAGAAGAGCCCCAAACTGGTTTAGTCTCGCCTAGGGAAGTGCTTTTTATTACCAGCCCTCAGGGGACAGGGGGGGCTTTGCCTTGGGAGAGCATGGAAAACCCACAAGTTCCCCCAGGGACCCTGCGGTGCTACAAGGTGAGCCCTTGGGGAGGGTTAAAAGCCTCTTTTTAAGGTACAGAGTTTTCATTCCTACCTTGGGATTTTTTATACTCCTCCACCCCGGCCGCAGGCTGACCGCAGGGGCATGAGGGGAAAAGGAAGAAAAGTCATTATCTTTGGCTTTAATCAGCAAGTTAAGCCTTTTTTTGCTCTCTGAGGTAAAGCACACAACTTGCTCTTTGGGCTCTTGCTACAGTTTTTTTTTCCTCTCCCTACTCTGACACCTTTTGATCGCTTTCACAAACTGCAGGCTGAGAAATCAAGCAGTCAGGCAGCATTTCAGTGGGTTTTTTTAATACCTGGGAGCCCAGCTCTAGCTCCTGCAGAGGAAAAACTTAAACCCAGGTATCTTCTACCGGGTTAGGTGGGGAAAGCAGAGAGCGAGCACCCGCTGCTGTCTGCACAAACCACCCAGATCTCCCGGGGTTGGGGTTTTAAGACCTGTCCCGCGATTGCTCGGCAGGATTGGAGCAATCCCCCCCTCCTCTCTCGCCCGCAGGATTGCTTCTCCATGGCCAACGTCTCGTGGTACGGCGGGGCCAGCACCCGCGCCCAGCGCTGGCCGCTCAACGGTGCCGCCAGCCCCGCGCAGCCCTTCGTCAGCGGCGACTTCGGCACAAACCCCGACGGCTACGGGCCCCTCCTGGAGAGATACTTCTTGGGCTCCACAGGTAACCGCAGCCCTCCCTGCCCCACATCCTATTGCTTTAATCCCTGTGTCTCTCCATCCCTCTCCTCATCTCTGAAGCGGGTAGTTTAGGAGCAGGGCAGGTGTCTCGGAGATTAAAATATCCTACAGATGTCCCACGGCCAGTTGTCGTTACACACGGGCCAGCTCCCACGTGCCTCATCCCTGGGGGAAAGGCCACGATGCCAAACCTCAGCGCACCTACACTGTGCTTAAAGTCAGTGCCTGAGAGGATGGGGCTGGCCCCAGCCACCCCAGGGAAATCCCATCCTCTTGGCGTGTCTTTTTTTAATCATTTTTTTTAAGCGGAGATCCTCCAGCTCCACTCGAGTGGCCTCACCCCGCGCTCACGGGTCCCTGCCGCTGCTATGGGATGCTGGATGCCAGCATGAGCGTCGTGGCTGTGGGCGGGTCGTTGGGGTGCTCTGCAGAACGCCAAACTTCAGATATTCCCCCAAATTAATCAATTGATCTGCAGTTGCCCGGCACTGATGGAGCTGAAGCTGCTGCCGAAGCTGAATGCAGAGCAGAAAGGCAAGACGTGGAGCAAACCCAGCCCTTGGAAGGCATTTTGGAGGCTAGAAGGGAACAGAAGCAGAGAGGGGGGATTTGCCTGCGTGGCCAGGATCAATGCAGGAGCTCCTGGCACCAGCTGGGCTCTGCCCCACACATCCCATCCCTGTGACCACCAGTGTGAGGATGCAGAGGGGCCCGGCGCTTGCTGAGACACCGTTTTCTTCTCTCCCCGAAGGTGTGACAGTGACAGTGCCGCCTGACATCCCCCTCCTCCTCTCGCTGGAGAGCGACAGGCACTTCTGCCTGGCCACGCCGGCGGGCAGGGCCGCGGTGCCCCTGCGGTACCTCCTCTGCGTCAGCCCCGACGTGGCGGCCGCCCACCGGCACGTGGGCAGCCAGCTCGGGGGGCAGGCGCGGGCGCTGCCTGACACGGCCCTCCTGGGGTAAGACGCTCCTTCCCCCAGCTGCGGGGCTGCTCCCCGAGCCCTCGGCCCAGCCGCTGCCCCGAGCACAGGGTGCAAACCCCACGGCTCTCCCCACCACGCAGGTCTCCGATCTGGCGGTATCGCGGCCCGGAGGGTTCAGCTGCCAAAATAAAGCGAGGTTTGAGGTCACTGGCCAGGAGGCTGAAGCGGCATCGTCTTCAGGAAGGGGTCCTGGCCCTGGGGGAGCACGGCACCACCGTCCTCGCCGCTGCAGTACGTCCCGTCCTGCTGCCCTTAGGGGAGACAAACGGAGAGCTGCCGTTGGCACCGACAAACCCCTATGTGTGAAACGCAAGCGCACCCGTTGTGTGGGGTGGGGGCTGTGAGCCTCCCCGAGAATGAATGATAGGCCAAGAGGACACAGCCTCCAGCTTGGCCAGGGGAGGGTCAGGTTGGACATTAGGAAGCATTTCTTCTCAGCAAGGGTCATTAGCCATTGGAAGGGGCTGCCCAGGGAGGTGGTGGAGTCACCATCTCTGGAGGGGTTTAAGATAAGCCTGGACATGGCACTTAGTGCCCTGGTCTAGTTGCCATGGTGGTGTCAGGGCAATGGTTGGACTCGATGAGCCCAGAGGGCTCTTCCAACCTCATTGATTCTGCGATTCTGTTTGAGTCGCACCCAAACCCCCCTCATCCCCTTTCCCTCCTGCAGGACCCCGCAGCCCCGGAGCAGAGGGGGTGGCACGGCTCGCCCCATGCCTGGGACCCCTCGGCGATGGACCCGCTGCAGCTCGCCGTCACGCTGTCCCCGTACGCCAGCATCGCCTCCCCGCTCTTCCTGCGCTCGCTGCGGGACGGCGACGCCGCGAGCCCCTGGCTGAGCCTGCGGCCCCGCTTCGGGGGCTGCTCGGTACGGGACCCTCCTCTGACCCTGCTGCCCAGCCTAAAATCAAAGTTAAAGCTGAATAAATCCCCGCAGAGGAGGGGGACAGCCCCTACAGCAAACCCTGTAGGCGCAAAGCAGCGCCTGAGGGAGCGGCTCTTCTCCTCTTTCCTAAGGAAGCAGCTTTCTAATTTCCACTTCAGAAGACATTTTTAAAAGCTGCCAGAGTTCAGAAAATCCCCCCAATTCCCTTTTTTGCAGTTGTTTTGCCAATTTGCCGTTGACTCGGGGATTTTTGGGGGGGATGAGAGAGGGTTTCCCTCTCCGTGTGTCACACCGCGATGGTGCAGATGGCAGGAGGAGGGCAGGGCAGGCGTCCCCCAGCCTCGCACCCCGGGGTTGGAGGGACATTTTATGGGTCTGACGGAAGTTTTCTCCCTTGGCCGCAGGTCCCGCTGCTGACCACGTGGAAGGGGCAGCTTTGCGCCCGCCTCAACGTCACCAGCGAGGCGGCCCTGAGCTGGTACCTGGCACGTGTCCGGCGCCTGCGGCAGGCGCTGGGGGCCGCGTACGTGGCCGTCGAGGGTGCCGAGGGCAACACCTTCCTGGAGCGAGCTGTCCCACCTCCCGCCGAGCTGGCAGGCGATCGGTACACCGAGGTGCTGGCGGCGGCACTGGCCACGCTGGGAAATGCCACAGTCATCAGCGCCGGTGCCAGGTGGGTACTGAGGAGAAGATGCTTTGGTGGAGTCGATGGCTGCGTGAGCTGCTTGGGAGGAGGCTGAGGGGATGCTTCAAGTGTGCCCTTGGGATGCTGAGACACTGCTCAGCACCCAGGGAAGCAGCGCGGAGGTGGTCTAGGGCAATATGTAGGGAGAGGTCGCTCTCATATCTCTCTCTTTTGGGGCATTTCACAGAATCCCAGAATCAATGAGGTTGGAAGAGCCCTCTGGGCTCATCGAGTCCAACCATTGCCCTGACACCACCATGGCAACTAGACCAGGGCACTAAGTGCCATGGCCAGGCTTTTCTTAAACCCCTCCAGAGATGGTGACTCCACCACCTCCCTGGGCAGCCCCTTCCAATGGCTAATGACCCTTGCTGAGAAGAAATGCTTCCTAATGGCCAACCTGACCCTCCCCTGGCCAAGCTTGAGGCTGTGTCCTCTTGTCCTATCACTGGTTGCCTGGGAGAAGAGGCCAACTGTCCACTACAACCTCCCTTCAGGTAGTTGTAGACTGCACTAAGGTCACCTCTGAGCCTCCCCTTTTCCAGGCTAAACACCCCCAGCGCCCTTTAAAAACTTTAAATTATTTTTTTTTAATGTCTCAGGGCATAAAAATGCTTAAATGCATCGATGCCAGATGCAATAAAAACGCACCTTGTAATTTATGGCTGTACAAGCTTCGGGTCGCTGCCTCCGCTGCAGGAGGGAGAGGGTGAGCCCTGGGGTCTTGGCCAAATCCCCGTGTTGGTAGTTTCTTGTGGTGTCAAACGACTGCAGTTCTGACTTTTCATGCTTGCACAGCCCGCAACAGGATTAACTTATTAATTAGCAGTTGTAACATGCCTCGAGACCCTTTGGTTAAAGGCACCAAAAACTGTTAATTTTCCTTTTCCCCATTATTTTTACGCTTGGCAGATGCAAAGGGATGTGCAGGCTGTTTGCAAAATGACTTATTTCCCGTTGGGGATGAGGCATTGATGGTAAATTGCACGAGAAGGCAACTTCAAAACTGTTCAGTTTCAAACAAAAAGCAAAGTTTCACACGCTGAGGTGGTGACGGGCTCTTACTCAACCACCTGCAAAACCAGAGTGGTGGAAATAGCCCCTTTTCTCACCATTTTTCAGCCTGTCCAGGATCAGACCTTTCCTGGTGGGCTGTTTCCAGACCAGAAGCGTGTCATAAACCATCGCACCAGCCTCACCACCTCCTAAGATGAACAAGTGTCCCTGGGAGACCTCTGGGGAGCCAGCAAGTGGGTGGGAGGTTGAGGAGGAAACCCAGCTCCAGGAGCAAGCAGGCTCAGACCAACAAACCTGCTGCGGTTAGATGAGCTCCAGACCATTTTTCAAGCCAAAGCTCATCATGAAGGTCCAGATCTGACCCTTTTTGGCCACCAGAAACACTGCCTCCTCCAAGTAAAAATAAGGCATAGAAATGCTACTGGAAGAAAAATTAATCCCGGGTATGGCTTTTGTGAGCATTTTCCCACTAGGTCAGTGTTGCCTTATGAGCAATGCCAAGAAGATGGCTACAACCCGGAGCGTGGCTGTGCTGCCATCGAGATGGGCCACCAAACTGTGATCCTCCTGAGAACAAGCCAGGAGAAGGAAAGCTTTGAATAGGGGATTTGGGGAGAAGGAGGGGGATTGGGGTTGCTGAACTCGGCTGGGTGGGAGCGGTATTGGGGAGCACTGATTTCCCTCCAACAGAGATGCCAAGTGGTTGGAGAAACCTGTACCTGACACCAGCGGCTGCTGAGGCAGCCAGGCATTGGGGCGTGCCAGCTCCCACGAGCCATATGAAACCACTGGCTTGTGCTTGTCACCCCCAGATCCAGTCACCTACCGCTCTTCATCCAGATGAGCCCGCGGCGCTCGGACTGGAGCCACGCTGGGCTGAAGGGCATTATTCCCTCCGTGCTGCACTACAGCCTCTTGGGCTACAACTTCTTCATCCCCGATGCAGTAGGTAAGAATTTATTTTCCGCTTTTTCCCCTATTTCTGGCTTTTTTGCAGCGGTTGTTCAGGCGAGAGGAGCACGGGAGGGGTGTGCACCACCCGCCTTAGGTGTGCTGTGTGAGGGCTTGGAGTATTTCGCTCCCGGTACCCACTTTTGTGCTGTGCTGACTTGGCTGGGTTGAACGTTACCAGGGAATCGACTGAGGAATAATTGAAAACAAAAAAAACACGCTGTAAATTTTAACAGGCAGCCACAGAAGCAGCCAGGTCTCTGGGGACGGGCAGCCTGCCGCCTCCCGCAGCTCTGCTCCAGCTCAGACCCCCCGGCGTGAGCCAGGAGGAGCCCAGAGCCGGGAAACCGCGTGCCCGGGCCCCTGGCTGGGAAATAGATGTGCCTCAAACGCCAGCAGCCCCGCTCCAAGTTTGCATTTCTGCTCCGAAGCACAATGGCTTGAGAAATCCTTAAATAAAAACGTTATAAAAGCTGAGAAACAATCCTTTAACTGGGGCCAAGGAGCTCGTTTGTCCCCTCTTCTTGGAGGGGACCTGGGTTATTTGTGTTTCAAACGTGCCCCAAACACGCAGACGCTGCATGTGAGGTGTCGGACCCAGAGAGCAGAGCCCTGAAAAAGAGCCTTTTTGAGCAATTTTTAAATTTGGCCTCTACTTTTGGCCAGTTTTCCTTAGAAAACAAGGCTCAGGCAGTCACGGCGTGCTGGTTCCCTCCCTGAGGAGATGCTGAACCCGCTGGCTTATTTCAGCTGACCCAGAGGAGCGAGCGGCTCCCATATGGAGGGGCTGGGGCGTGCGGACCCGCTGCCAGGGCGAGCGGTCTGGGGGCTTGTGTCACTGCAGGGGGGAGTCACAGCAGCACACAGGGGCCACCCGGGGTGGGAAAAGCCGCTGGAGGAGACGGGGCTGTGCAGGCAGTTTGGGTGAGCCCTCGGCGTTGGGGTGTTTTGTGCCGCTCCCAGGGGATGCTGCAGCGCGATGGCTCCTGGAAGGCTCCAGCCCCAAGGGCTTCATCGCCCTTTCCCTGCCCCATCCTCTCCTGTTCTCCCCAAGCCCCTCTCTGGTGTTTCAGAGGGGAACTGTGGTCCAGAGGGGAACTGCGATCCGCTTCCACTGCATGTTTCTGGTGAATTAGCTAGTGATACTCTGCTGCTCCACCACTTCCCACCATGAATTCGAAGGGATCCAAGTTCCAGGAGTGCGTTGCCATCGTGCTTCACCTTTGCACATCAAAGTGGCAGGGGAGCCTAGCGTTTTCCCAGCACTTTTCTTTGCAGGAGAGAAATCTCTTTTTACAATATTCTGCTAAAATTTAGAAACTCCTGAGACATCATCCCCAGCACGTCTGGTCCTAAAACGGCCAGAGGTGGATGGCTGGTTGGCATTTGCTGGTGGTGCTCAAGGAAGGAAAACATGGGTGGGGAGAGCTCAGCTCCTCTGGCGATGGGGTAATGTGTCCCACCTGCATGGGGAGCAGGGCGTTTGGGACTCACCCCAACGATGAGACATCCCCGAACAGCTTCACCCAGCTCCTATCCCTGGCAGGAGGGAGCCTGGCCGGTGACGCCCCGGGGGACCCGGAGCTGTACGTGCGGTGGCTGCAGATCGTGACGTTTCTGCCCGTGATGGCCTTCAGCACGCCGCCCTGGCTCTGCTGCGACGCCTGGGTACGTACCCCCCTGCCCACGGGGGAGGACGCGGTGTCCCTTGTACGACAAACACCCCAAAAGCCATTAAGGTCCCTACTGGGGAAAGCTGGGGCTGTTTAATTACAGTTTGATCAAACAGTTGATATCTACGGTAGAGCGAAGCCTGCAGGTTCACATTCAAGATCGTTTTAAACAGGCGTTTTCCCAGGGATGTCACCCTTAGGGTGACAAAAGGGGAGAGCGATTCTTAAGATTGGTGGCAGGGGGGGAAAAGTCATTAAATCTCCCTCCCAGCAGCAAAAGAGTTCCTTGCTTTGGCTAAAGACACCAACACCCTGGCTGATATCCCCTGCCAGCCCCTGTCCCTGGCTTTCACATCTAAATGGGAATAAATCCTCTGTATCGCTCCTGTTTGCACCTCGTTAGCTGCCATAACTTGATCAGGATGTTGCAATTCCATCATCTCTCTTCCCAAGGAAATATAGATATGTATTTTCTTTCTTTCTGCTTCCTTTGCTGTTTGTTGGATGAAGGACTTGTCACAGGTTTTTCTTCCCCCACCCTGCAGGTCCTGAACCTCACCCGCCAATGCATACGGAGGCACCGGGACTTCGTTGTGCCGGTCCTCATCAAGTACAGCGAGGAATGGCTTCGCGTGGGGTACCCCATCTTCCGACCAGCCTGGTGGCTCAGTCCCACAGACCCAACCGCCTTTACCGTAGAGGATGAATTTCTCATCGGAGACGAGGTAGGAAACGTGGGGACCGAATGTGGTTTAGGGTTAGGGTCCCTAACCCAAAAAGCTTGCCTGATATTTTAATTATTATTATTTTTTTTTCCAGAAGAGCCCGAGCTTGTGGTGGCAGAGCCCAGACAGGAGATGTTTTGACTTCCAAGCTGTTTTTTTTGGAAGCTGGAAGAATAGAAATGTACTCCAAAACCGGCACTTAGTGCCCTGGTCTAGTTGCCATGGTGGTGTCAGGGCAATGGTTGGACCCGATGACCCCAGAGGGCTCTTCCAACCTCATTGATTCTGTGAAGTCGCCTGGAGAGCAGCCCTGGGCAGAGGGCTTTTGAATCCCTCCTTTTTGTCAGCTTGGAGCTAAAGCGCTTCTCCCACCCCCATAACATGTTCATTTCCAGCTGAAATACAAGTTTCTGCTTGGTTTCATATCAGATGATATTTTACTTCATTGAATAAGTCGTATCAAAGAGCCTGCCTGAACCAGATCCTTCCAAGTAGAGGGTCATGGGAGGAAAGAGAAATTCCCAGCCCTGCCACGAATCCCGCGTGGCACAGGGATGTCTCTCGCCCTGACTCTGCCACCAATTCCTGTTACAATCCCATAAAACCTCCTCAGAAGCTGCTTTGTGTGAGCCTGACCCCACATGTAACACCTGGGGTTTACTGGCCAGCCTCTGCTCCTGCTCTGGTCTTGCTCAGCCTAGAAGCACGAGCTTTGTTTTGCAGGAAACACAATGTCTGATGGGCTTTTTTGTTCAGGCCTTTCAAATAGGAGCTGGATGGACTCCAGAGTTACTGCAGGCAGGGATGGATGCTCTCGTTTGCAGCTATAAGCCAGACTTCCTGATCTCCTCGGTGGTTGCCTGCTTGTCCCTTCAGCCTCACAACTTGCTTGGTGCAGCCAGCGGTATGTCCTGGCAGATCCTCCGTGTGCTACGTGTCTTTTTTCTTTCTTTTTTTTTTTTCACTGCAGGTCCTGGTTGCCCCAATAACAGAAAAAGGGCAAACGTGGAGAGATATCTACCTGCCTGGAGAAGGGCACCGCTGGATGGACACCACCACTGCCCGCGTGTTTGACGGAGGCACCGTCCTCAGGAATTACTCCGCCAGCCTCGCAGAGGTGCCGGTTTTTGTAAAGACCTCCTAAATTCAGACTGCCACAGCTTTTGGACAGTTGACCTCTTTCAGAGCAGCGCTGGCCAAACGTGCTCGCTCTTCCTTGAGACTTTCAGCCTATTTGCACTTTTCCAGGAACTTTTTTTTTTAATTATTATTTCAGCAGAAATTGTCTGAATCTTTTATTATTGGCTGTTATTCTAAAATAGCGGAAATACAGCTTTGGCACGAACATGGTGACCTCTATCTTCCCAGGGTTTTCCCAGCGAAAGGTTTGTGTGTGTAGGTGTGTTTAGGTCCAGCATTGCCAGGTCCCTGGCACCATGCTCAAAGATGCGGCCAGAGAGTGGATTTTCCAGAATAGGAGATAAACAAACATCAGCTTATACCAGATAAGATGTTTTGTATGTAAAGAAAAAAGTATATATAGAGAAAACTAAATATGACAGCTCTATTCATGCGCACGGATATCATATGTGCTGAGCACCACCTGCTTCGCTCAGGTGCATGGTCCCCCAGGAGAGGCTTTGGTAGCAAGAGTCCCACTTTGAGGATAATTGGAAAATTGGGTGAATTCTAGCTTTGTTGGAAGCAGGTTTCTGTGGAAGAAAAATAAACTTGATCAAGCAAAGGAGTGGCTCTAACGGAGCATGATGTAGACTGACAGGATCATTGCCCACCTTGGAATAAAAACTCCAGAGCTCAACACCCCAAACTTGACTGACACTGGGCCTCAGCCAGTGCTCTTCACCATTTGTTGAATTTTATGGTTTTTTACCAATTATTTCTTGCAGTGCACGAGGGATCCAGTGTGACCAGCCTTCTTCCACCCAGCAGAAAACACATCCATAGGTAAACCAGATGTCCCACTTGCTCAATATGCATTTAGGGAGACAATTAGCTACTCCGATAATCCAAGTAATGGATTAATGGGACATTAATGTGTACAGTAACAGGGTGATTTCAAAGGCTGGCATTTGAGGGCAGGAACTAGGTGATGGCTGGACTGGAGTGAAGAGCAAGTTTGAGGCTGCAGACTGTGCTGCAGGCAGTGCGGCCGGGCTCAGGCACATCCAGCCTCGAGCGCTGAACGGCAGCAGCCAGCACCTTGGTTTCTCGTGGAAACTGCTGCTCTACCAAGCCCCAGCTCTGCAGAAAAAAAAAAAAAAAAAAGAGATTTAAGGGGTACCAGCTCCTCCCAGCAATTTGTCCCTGAAAATAGCTGGAGGGAAATCAAAACAATATGAACAAATCGGTTTGAGCTTCAGAAACCCAGGGAAGCGAGAGGTGAGGAATTGAGGTGGGGATGGGAGGAGTCCCTCAGCTCCTTCCCTGGTCCGCAGAGGTACACGATGGGACCGGGGGGAGAAGCCAGAGGAAATTATGGGGATTGATGAGGGCAAGCCAAGGCATATCAAGGGGCCTAGGCCATTTCAAAAGACCCGTGAAGGTTCCTGAGGCACGTTAAAAGGCACAAACCAAAATAAAGGAACTTCTCGCTAAGCGTAATACAGAACTCGTTTATTTGGGGGAAGGTCAAGCACTGGAACAGGTTGCCCAGAGGGGGTCTGGAGGCTCCGTCCTGCGAGATCATCAAAGCCCGACGGGACGCGGCCCTGGGCAGCCTGCTCTGCCTGCCCCTGCTCGAGCAGCGCGCTTGGACGAGATGATCTCCAGAGGTCCCTTCCCATGTGCCGCCCAGCCACCACCTCAAGGCCCTCGTGTGTCCCTGGGCTCGTTGCGCTGCCCCAGCGGGCCATGGTCAGGGGCGAGCGCTGTGTTTGCCTTCTGGTGGGGTGTGCTACGAGGCCCGGCGCCCAGCACGGCTGCGGGACCTGCGCTGGGATTGGCTTCTTGTTGCGGGCCGTTCCCTGGAGGAATCGCGACCTCCCCGCTGATGCTGAGATCTTCTCCCCGAGGAGGCCGGGACGTCCTGTTCACGCCTCGGAGTTTGGCCCCCGGTGCTGCGGGACCTGCGCGGGGATTGGCTTCTCCCAGAGGGGGCCGGCACAGCTTGGTCCTCATCAGGATCCCTGCTTCTCCTGCTCCTCCGCCTTGCAGAGGAGTCACGGGCTGTGGTGCCCTGGTGTCCCCTGGAGAATGGCTGGCTTCGCCTGGAGGACCAGCTGCCTTGGCTACCCCGTGCACTGGAACGCTCCCTGTCCCTGCTCTGCCGCCGTGGTCTGCTCTGGTGGCCCCGGGAGTGCTCCTGCTCAGCTCGGCCCCCGGGGCTGTGGGACCTGCGCCGGGACCGGCTCCTTGTCACGGGCCGATCCCTGGAGGAACCCCGGCCTGTCCGTGGGCGCCGCTCGCTCCTCCTCGAGGACGCTGAGACGTCCCGTCCGTGCCTGGGAGCTCGGCCATCATCATCATCAGAGTCCAGAGCCCGGCTCAGCTGCTGCCTCCTGCTTCTTGAGGACTCGGAGCCCTGAGTGTGCGCAGCCCTCCTGCGCCCACCTTGGTCCCTCTCTGGGGCCCCGCTTCGGTCCCTCTCTGGGGCCCTGGCCTCAACACCGCCATGGTCTCTGCTGGCAGAGCTGCGGTGCTGGTGGCCTGAGGAACGCTGCCACCTCCTTTCCTCAGAGCGGAGTTGAGCTCTCCGCCTGTTCTCAGAGTGGAGTCGAGCTCTCCGCCTCATCTCTCTCTCGATGTCGTGCACCTCGTAGGAGTCGGGTCCCAGCTTGCGTAAGACGTAGTCAAAAGGTCCACGACAGTTTGGGCATATGGCTTTGCAGCAGGCCCACTCCAGTATGCAGGAAAAACAGAAGCAGTGGCCGCACCTGCTCACACGGCCTTCATCCTTGATGGGGCCCAGGCAGATTGGGCAGATTGGGTCCTCAGGAGCATCCGTCGGCGCGGCCTGGGGCTCCCGGCTGCTGCTGGCAGCAGGGGAAGAGGTGCCCTGTTCTGCCAAGTCCTCCACCGACTCCATTCCCTGCTGCAAACGAGAGAGATACAAAGCTTGTGAGCTGCCCGGGAGACACGAGCTGCAGGGAGCAGCAAAGGTGCTGCAGTGAAGCGCTAAGGAGGTGCCCGCTGTGCCTGGAGGCTGCGCGTGGGCTGCCACAAACACCCAGCGCCGGCCCGGGGCAGCTGGGTGACACCAAGGGCACGTCTGTGTGCTCCTGGGCTCCGGGCAGGGCAGGGACTGACCTCTCCGACACGTGCAGGCAGGAATTGGGAAGGCACGAAAGCGGTTCGTGGCCTCTCGGCGAGGGCAGCACAAGGGTGGGGGTGCGGCAGGTCGGGACCGGCGCCCCGGGCCCTGCCCGCGTCCCCGTTGGGCAGATCCGCTCTGCGCCCTCAGGCAGCCCACGGGATGGGGGTCCTTCGGCCCCCCGCCCGCAGACGTCTGTCCCCCACGCTCGAGGACAGCACTGTGGCCCTTCGGGGCCGCCCCGCGCCTCAAGAGGACTGACGTCACGGGGGTCACGGTGACGCTCTGGTGGCGTCACAATGCTTTGGGGACCGCACCCAGGAGACGCACCGCAGCTCTGCTGCTGGTGGCCAAAGGTGTGGGGCTACGTGGGAAAGGAGTGACCTGCCACGCAGCCTGGCTGGCGTCTGCGTCCCAAAGACACGTCTCTGTGGGGACGAACGCCTGAGAGACCTGTCCCCAAAGGCTTTGTTCAGACCCCTGCAGAGAAACCGGCCCTGGTTAGGAATGGCTCATTGCTCCTGTCTCAGGGCAGGCGGCTCGCACGGGCCCAGTGAATGAGCCTTTGCAAAGAGCCCGAGGGCAGCATCTGCCCGGACATTGAGAGCCCTGAGGAAAACTCCCTGAAGGTGGGGGACCGTGTTTAGTGTTTCCCTCTGTCTTCGTTTAACCCGCACCCGGGACTGAACAGTAACAGTTTTTCTCTCACCCAATGTCCTGTCCCCAACCGAGGAAGGAAATTGGGAAAAAGAGGGAGAGTCGTGTGTTAAACTTGAACAGATTTAATAAAATCAAGAAACCAATATCAACGACAACACAAAGCACACAGGAGTATAGTTAGCTACGGCTTTGCAGCGGGTTGTTCCAGGAATGCCAGTCATTGGCAAGGCGAAGGGAGGCCAGAAGGGAGGAGAGCAAACACAGACCCCTCTCCCCAGCCAGCCCTCCCTTCTCTGGTGAGCTCCATGTCAGTGCTATAGAACACACCTGTGGGCCAGCCTGGGGCAGCTGCCCTGCATTTAACTGCTGATGGCCCTGATCACCGCGGCTGGCCACAGCCTCAAACCAAACCCCGCTGAAGCCGGGACACCCGCTAGGCCCCAGCCCTTTGGCCCTGCCCAGCACAGGTCACCCCCTGCTCCTTGGAAGCACTGGGTTACTCTCAGCACATCGCACCCAAGGCTCCGCTTCGATTTTGTGATTCTCAGACCTCGGGCCGTTTATGTTTCTGTGCTTGGGCCTTTCCCCAGAAGCATGTCCTGCTTTCACCTCCTGGCCTGGCTTCAGGGAAGCACTGACGCTGCAGTTCCTGTAAGGGCTCTGCCCCACACGGGGCTCTGGGGAGGAAGGGCTTTGTGGAGGAGTCTCCCTCGCGCTCCCCGCCACGGACACAAAGCCAGGAGCACTCAAGTCCCCAGGTGTGAACAGGAGCAGCAGAGAAGCTCAGCGGGTCCTCGCCCCCTTCCCAGTCCTCTGCTGTCACACCCTGCACTCCCCAGGCCCAGGCCCCGCCGCTCCTGCGCTCAGCCCAGGCTTGTGGGGTCAGAGGGGCTCCAGTCCCTTCTCGGTGATATCCAGTGACAGGACAAGAGACAACGGGCACAAACCAAAATAAAGGAACCTCTCGCTAAGCGTAATACAGAACTCGTTTATTTGGGGGTAGATCAAGCACTGGAACAGGTTGCCCAGAGGGGGTCTGGAGGCTCCGTCCTACGAGATCATCAAAGCCCGACGGGACGCGGCCCTGGGCAGCCTGCTCTTCCTGCCCCTGCTCGAGCAGCGCGCTTGGACGAGATGATCTCCAGAGGTCCCTTCCCACGTGCCACCCAGCCACCACCTCAAGGCCCTCGTGTGTCCCTGGGCTCGTTGCGCTGCCCCAGCGGGCCATGGTCAGGGGCGAGCGCTGTGTTTGCCTTCTGGTGGGGTGTGCTACAAGGCCCGGCACCCGGCACGGCTGCGGGACCTGCGCTGGGTTTGGCTTCTTGTCTCGGGCCGTTCTCTGGAGGAATCGCGACCTCCCCGCTGATGCTGAGATCTTCTCCCAGAGGAAGGTGGGATGTCCACTTCTGAGCGTGGAGCTTGCCCCTCCTCAGGATCCCTCGTCTGCTGTTCTGGCTGCAATTGCCTCCTGGTGCTGCGGGACCTGCGCGGGGATCGGCTCCTTGTCACGGGCTGAGCCCTGGAGGAACCCCGGCCTGTCCGTGGGCGCCGCTCGCTCCTCCTCGAGGAGGCCGGGACGTCCCGTCCGCGCCTGGGAGCTCGGCCCTCATCATCATCAGTGTCCAGAGCCCGCCTCAGCTGCCGCCTCCTGCTTCTTGAGGACTCGGAGCCCTGAGTGTGCGCAGCCCTCCTGCGCCCACCTTGGTCCCTCTCTGGGGCCTCGCTTAGGTCCCTCTCCAGGGCCCCGCTTTGGTCCCTCTCTGGGGCCCCGCTTCGGTCCCT
Source organism: Nyctibius grandis (assembly GCF_013368605.1). Lineage (NCBI taxonomy): Eukaryota > Metazoa > Chordata > Aves > Nyctibiiformes > Nyctibiidae > Nyctibius > Nyctibius grandis. Next base: position 461,916 of record NC_090661.1, read on the forward strand.
CTCCGGGGCCCCGCTTTGGTCCCTCTCCGGGGCCCCGCCTCGGTCCCTCTCTGGGGCCCCGCTTTGGTCCCTCTCTGGGGCCCCGCCTCGGTCGCTTTCCGGCGCCCCGCTTTGGTCCCTGTCTGGGGCCCCGCTTCGGTCCCTCTCTGGGGACCCGCTTTGGTCCCTCTCTGGGGCCCCGCTTTGTTCCCTCTCTGGGGCCCCGCCTCGGTCCCTCTCCGGGGCCCCGCTTCGGTCCCTCTCTGGGGCCCCGCTTTGGTCCCTCTCCGGGGCCCTGCTTCGGTCCCTCTGTGGGGACCCGCTTTGGTCCCTCTCCGGGGCCCCGCTTTGTTCCCTCTCTGGGGCCCCGCTTCGGTCCCTCTCCGGGGCCCCGCTTCGGTGCCTCTCTGGGGACCCGCTTTGGTCCCTCTCTGGGGCCCCGCTTTGGTCCCTCTCCGGGGCCCCGCTTCGGTCCCTCTCTGGGGACCCGCTTTGGTCCCTCTCTGGGGCCCCGCTTTGGTCCCTCTCTGGGGCCCCGCTTTGTTCCCTCTCTGGGGCCCCGCCTCGGTCCCTCTCTGGGGCCCCGCTTTGGTCCCTCTCTGGGGACACGCTTCGGTCCCTCTCTGGGGCCCCGCTTCGGTCCCTCTCTGGGGCCCTGCTATGGTCCCTCTCTGGGGCCCTGGCCTCGGCACCGCCATGGTCTCTGCTGGCAGAGCTGCGGTGCCGGTGGCCTAAGGAACGCTGCCGCCTCCTTTCCTCAGTGCGGCGTCGAGCTCTCCGCCTCTTCTCTGTCTCGATGTTGTGCTCCTCGTAGGAGTTGGGTCCCAGCTTGCGTAAGATGTAGCGAAAAGGTCCACGACAGTTTGGGCATATGGCTATGCAGCAGGCCCACTCCAGTATGCAGGGAAAACAGAAGCAGTGGCCGCACCTCCTCACACGGCCTTCTTCCTTGATGGGTTCCAGGCAGATCGGGCAGATTGGGTCCTCAGGGGCAACCGTCGGCACGGCCTGGGGCTCCTGGCTGCTGCTGGCAGCAGGGGAAGAGGTGCCCTGTTCTGCCAAGTCCTCCCCCGACTCCATTCCCTGCTGCAAACGAGAGAGATAAAAAGCTCGTGAGCTGCCCGGGAGACACGAGCTGCAGGGAGCAGCAAAGGTGCTGCAGTGAAGCGCTAAGGAGGTGCCCGCTGTGCCTGGAGGCTGCGCGTGGGCTGCCACAAACACCCAGCGCCGGCCCGGGGCAGCTGGGTGACACCAAGGGCACGTCTGTGTGCTCCTGGGCTCCGGGCAGGGCAGGGACTGACCTCTCCGACACGTGCAGGCAGGAATTGGGAAGGCACGAAAGCGGTTCGTGGCCTCTCGGCGAGGGCAGCACAAGGGTGGGGGTGCGGCAGGTCGGGACCGGCGCCCCGGGCCCTGCCCGCGTCCCCGTTGGGCAGATCCGCTCTGCGCCCTCAGGCAGCCCACGGGATGGGGGTCCTTCGGCCCCCCGCCCGCAGACGTCTGTCCCCCACGCTCGAGGACAGCACTGTGGCCCTTCGGGGCCGCCCCGCGCCTCAAGAGGACTGACGTCACGGGGGTCACGGTGACGCTCTGGTGGCGTCACAATGCTTTGGGGACCGCACCCAGGAGACGCACCGCAGCTCTGCTGCTGGTGGCCAAAGGTGTGGGGCTACGTGGGAAAGGAGTGACCTGCCACGCAGCCTGGCTGGCGTCTGCGTCCCAAAGACACGTCTCTGTGGGGATGAACGCCTGAGAGACCTGTCCCCAAAGGCTTCGTTCAGACCCCTGCAGAGAAACCGGCCCTGGTTAGGAATGGCTCATTGCTCCTGTCTCAGGGCAGGCGGCTCGCACGGGCCCAGTGAATGAGCCTTTGCAAAGAGCCCGAGGGCAGCATCTGCCCGGACATTGAGAGCCCTGAGGAAAACTCCCTGAAGGTGGGGGACCGTGTTTAGTGTTTCCCTCTGTCTTCGTTTAACCTGCACCCGGGACTGAACAATAACAGTTTTTCTCTCACCCAATGTCCTGTCCCCAACCGAGGAAGGAAATTGGGAAAAAGAGGGAGAGTCGTGTGTTAAACTTGAACAGATTTAATAAAATCAAGAAACCAATATCAACGACAACACAAAGCACACAGGAGTATAGTTAGCTACGGCTTTGCAGCGGGTTGTTCCAGGAATGCCAGTCATTGGCAAGGCGAAGGGAGGCCAGAAGGGAGGAGAGCAAACACAGACCCCTCTCCCCAGCCAGCCCTCCCTTCTCTGGTGAGCTCCATGTCAGTGCTATAGAACACACCTGTGGGCCAGCCTGGGGCAGCTGCCCTGCATTTAACTGCTGATGGCCCTGATCACCGCGGCTGGCCACAGCCTCAAACCAAACCCCGCTGAAGCCGGGACACCCGCCAGGCCCCAGCCCTTTGGCCCTGCCCAGCACAGGTCACCCCCTGCTCCTTGGAAGCACTGGGTTACTCTCAGCACATCGCACCCAAGGCTCCGCTTCGATTTTGTGATTCTCAGACCTCGGGCCGTTTATGTTTCCGTGCTTGGGCCTTTCCCCAGAAGCATGTCCTGCTTTCACCTCCTGGCCTGGCTTCAGGGAAGCACTGACGCTGCAGTTCCTGTAAGGGCTCTGCCCCACACGGGGCTCTGGGGAGGAAGGGCTTTGTGGAGGAGTCTCCCTCGCGCTCCCCGCCACGGACACAAAGCCAGGAGCACTCAAGTCCCCAGGTGTGAACAGGAGCAGCAGAGAAGCTCAGCGGGTCCTCGCCCCCTTCCCTGTCCTCTGCTCTCACACCCTGCACTCCCCAGGCCCAGGCCCCGCCGCTCCTGCGCTCAGCCCAGGCTTGTGGGGGCAGAGGGGCTCCAGTCCCTTCTCGGTGATATCCAGTGACAGGACAAGAGACAACGGGCACAAACCGAAATAAAGGAACCTCTCGCTAAGCGTAATACAGAACTCGTTTATTTAGGGGTAGATCAAGCACTGGAACAGGTTGCCCAGAGCGGGTCTGGAGGCTCCGTCCTGCGAGATCATCAAAGCCCGACGGGACGCGGCCCTGGGCAGCCTGCTCTTCCTGCCCCTGCTCGAGCAGCGCGCTTGGACGAGATGATCTCCAGCGGTCCCTTCCCACGTGCCACCCAGCCACCACCTCGAGGCCCTCGTGTGTCCCTGGGCTCGTTGCGCTGCCCCAGCGGGCCATGGTCAGGGGCGAGCGCTGTATTTGCCTTCTGGTGGGGTGTGCTACGAGGCCCGGTGCCCAGCACGGCTGCGGGACCTGCGCTGGGTTTGGCTTCTTGTCTCGGGCCGTTCCCTGGAGGAATCGCGACCTCCCCGCTGACGCTGAGATCTTCTCCCAGAGGAAGGTGGGATGTCCACTTCGGAGCGTGGAGCTTGCCCCTCCTCAGGATCCCTCCTCTCCTGTTCTGGCTGCAATTGCCTCCCGGCACGGCTGCGGGACCTGCGAGGGGATCGGCTTCTTGTTGCTGGCCGTTCTCTGGAGGAATCGCGACCTCCCCGCTGACGCTGAGATCTTCTCCCAGAGGAGGCCGGGACGTCCTGTTCACGCCTGGGAGTTTGGCCCCCGGTGCTGCGGGACCTGCGCGGGGATCGGCTTCTCCCAGAGGGGGCCGGCACAGCTTGGCCCTCATCAGCATCCCTGCTTCTCCTGCTCCTCCGCCTTGCAGAGGAGTCACGGGCTGTGGTGCCCTGGTGTCCCCTGGAGAATGGCTGGCTTCGCCTGGGGGACCGGCTCCGTTGGCTACCCCGTGCACGGGAACGCTCCCTGTTCCTTCTCCGACGCTGTGGTCTGCTCTGGTGGCCCCGGGAGTGCTCCTGCTCAGCTCGGCCCCTGGGGCTGTGGGACCTGCGCCGGGACCGGCTCCTTGTCACGGGCCGATCCCTGGAGGAACCCCGGCCTGTCCGTGGGCGCCGCTCGCTCCTCCTCGAGGAGGCCGGGACGTCCCGTCCGCGCCTGGGAGCTCGGCCCTCATCGTCATCAGTGTCCAGAGCCCGCCTCAGCTGCCGCCTCCTGCTTCTTGAGGACTCGGAGCCCTGAGTGTGCGCAGCCCTCCTCCGCCCACCTTGGTCCCTCTCTGGGGCCTCGCTTCGCTCCCTCTCCGGGGCCCCGCTTCGGTCCCTCTCTGAGGCCCTGGGCTCGGCACCGCCATGGTCTCTGCTGGCAGAGCTGCGGTGCCGGTGGCCTAAGGAACGCTGCCGCCTCCTTTCCTCAGAGCGGCGTTGAGCTCTCCGCCTCTTCTCTGTCTCGATGTCGTGCACCTCGTAGGAGTCGGGTCCCAGCTTGCGTAAGACGTAGTCAAAAGGTCCACGACAGTTTGGGCATATGGCTATGCAGCAGGCCCACTCCAGTATGCAGGGAAAACAGAAGCAGTGGCCGCACCTCCTCACACGGCCTTCTTCAGTGATGGGTTCCAGGCAGATTGGGCAGATTCGGTCCTCAGGGGCATCCGTCGGCACGGCCTGGGGCTCCTGGCTGCTGCTGGCAGCAGGGGAAGAGGTGCCCTGTTCTGCCAAGTCCTCCCCCGACTCCATCCCCTCCTGCAAACGAGAGAGATACAAAGCTCGTGAGCTGCTCGGGAGACACGAGCTGCAGGGAGCAGCAAAGGTGCTGCAGTGAAGCGCTAAGGAGGTGCCCGCTGTGCCTGGAGGCTGCGCGTGGGCTGCCACAAACACCCAGCGCCGGCCCGGGGCAGCTGGGTGACACCAAGGGCACGTCTGTGTGCTCCTGGGCTCCGGGCAGGGCAGGGACTGACCTCTCCGACACGTGCAGGCAGGAATTGGGAAGGCACGAAAGCGGTTCGTGGCCTCTCGGCGAGGGCAGCACAAGGGTGGGGGTGCGGCAGGTCGGGACCGGCGCCCCGGGCCCTGCCCGCGTCCCCGTTGGGCAGATCCGCTCTGCGCCCTCAGGCAGCCCACGGGATGGGGGTCCTTCGGCCCCCCGCCCGCAGACATCTGTCCCCCACGCTCGAGGACAGCACTGTGGCCCTTCGGGGCCGCCTCGCGCCTCAAGAGGACTGACGTCACGGGGGTCACGGTGACGCTCTGGTGGCGTCACAATGCTTTGGGGACCGCACCCAGGAGACGCACCGCAGCTCTGCTGCTGGTGGCCAAAGGTGTGGGGCTACGTGGGAAAGGAGTGACCTGCCACGCAGCCTGGCTGGCGTCTGCCTCCCCACACACACGTCTCTGTGGGGACGAACGCCTGAGAGACCTGTCCCCAAAGGCTTCGTTCAGACCCCTGCAGAGAAACCGGCCCTGGTTAGGAATGGCTCATTGCTCCTGTCTCAGGGCAGGCGGCTCGCACGGGCCCAGTGAATGAGCCTTTGCAAAGAGCCCGAGGGCAGCATCTGCCCGGACATTGAGAGCCCTGAGGAAAACTCCCTGAAGGTGGGGGACCGTGTTTAGTGTTTCCCTCTGTCTTCGTTTAACCCGCACCCGGGACTGAACAATAACAGTTTTTCTCTCACCCAATGTCCTGTCCCCAACCGAGGAAGGAAATTGGGAAAAAGAGGGAGAGTCGTGTGTTAAACTTGAACAGATTTAATAAAATCAAGAAACCAATATCAACGACAACACAAAGCACACAGGAGTATAGTTAGCTACGGCTTTGCAGCGGGTTGTTCCAGGAATGCCAGTCCTTGGCAAGGAGAAGAAGGGAGGCCAGAAGGGAGGAGAGCAAACACAGACCCCTCTCCCCAGCCAGCCCTCCCTTCTCTGGTGAGCTCCATGTCAGTGCTATAGAGCACACCTGTGGGCCAGCCTGGGGCAGCTGCCCTGCATTTAACTGCTGATGGCCCTGATCACCATGGCTGGCCACAGCCTCAAACCAAACCCCGCTGAAGCTGGGACACCCGCCAGGCCCCAGCCCTTTGGCCCTGCCCAGCACAGGTCACCCCCTGCTCCTTGGAAGCACTGGGTTACTCTCAGCACATCGCACCCAAGGCTCTGCTTCGATTTTGTGATTCTCAGACCTCGGGCCGTTTATGTTTCCGTGCTTGGGCCTTTCCCCAGAAGCATGTCCTGCTTTCACCTCCTGGCCTGGCTTCAGGGAAGCACTGACGCTGCAGTTCCTGTAAGGGTTCTGCCCCACACGGGGCTCTGGGGAGGAAGGGCTTTGTGGAGGGGTCTCCCTCGCGCTCCCTTCCACGGACACAAAGCCAGGAGCACTCAAGTCCCCAGGTGTGAACAGGAGCAGCAGAGAAGCTCAGCGGGTCCTCGCCCCCTTCCCGGTCCTCTGCTGTCACACCCTGCACTCCCCAGGCCCAGGCCCCACCGCTCCTGCGCTCAGCCCAGGCTTGTGGGGGCAGAGGGGCTCCAGTCCCTTCTCGGTGATATCCAGTGACAGGACAAGAGACAACGGGCACAAACCGAAATAAAGGAACCTCTCGCTAAGCGTAATACAGAACTCGTTTATTTGGGGGAAGGTCAAGCAGTGGAACAGGTTGCCCAGAGCGGGTCTGGAGGCTCCGTCCTGCGAGATCATCAAAGCCCGACGGGACGCGGCCCTGGGCAGCCTGCTCTGCCTGCCCCTGCTCGAGCAGCGCGCTTGGACGAGATGATCTCCAGCGGTCCCTTCCCACGTGCCACCCAGCCACCACCTCAAGGCCCTCGTGTGTCCCTGGGCTCGTTGCGCTGCCCCAGCGGGCCATGGTCAGGGGCGAGCGCTGTGTTTGCCTTCTGGTGGGGTGTGCTACAAGGCCCGGCGCCCAGCACGGCTGCGGGACCTGCGCTGGGTTCGGCTTCTTATCGCGGGCCGTTCTCTGGAGGAATCGCGACCTCCCCGCTGACGCTGAGATCTTCTCCCAGAGGAAGGTGGGATGTCCACTTCGGAGCGTGGAGCTCGCCCCTCCTCAGGATCCCTCCTCTCCTGTTCTGGCTGCGATCGCCTCCCTGTGCTGCGGGACCTGCGCGGGGATCGGCTTCTTGTTGCGGGCCGATCCCTGGAGGAATCGCGACCTCCCCGCTGACGCTGAGATCTTCTCCCAGAGGAGGCCGGGACGTCCTGTTCGTGCCTGGGAGCTCGGCCCTCATCATCATCAGAGTCCAGAGCCCGCCTCAGCTGCCGCCTCCTGCTTCTTGAGGACTCGGAGCCGTGAGTGTGCGCAGCCCTCCTGCGCCCACCTTGGTCCCTCTCTGGGACCCCTCTTCGGTCCCTCTCTGGGGCCCTGGCCTCGGCACCGCCATGGTCTCTGCTGGCAGAGCTGCGGTGCCGGTGGCCTGAGGAACGCTGCCGCCTCCTTTCCTCAGAGCGGAGTTGAGCTCTCCGCCTGTTCTCAGAGTGGAGTCGAGCTCTCCGCCTCATCTCTCTCTCGATGTCGTGCACCTCGTAGGAGTCGGGTCCCAGCTTGCGTAAGACGTAGTCAAAAGGTCCACGACAGTTTGGGCATATGGCTTTGCAGCAGGCCCACTCCAGTATGCAGGGAAAACAGAAGCAGTGGCCGCACCTCCTCACACGGCCTTCATCGGTGATGGGTTCCAGGCAGATTAGGCAGATTGGGTCCTCAGGGGCAACCGTCGGCACGGCCTGGGGCTCCTGGCTGCTGCTGGCAGCAGGGGAAGAGGTGCCCTGTTCTGCCAAGTCCTCCCCTGACTCCATTCCCTGCTGCAAATGAGAGAGATACAAAGCTCGTGAGCTGCTCGGGAGACACGAGCTGCAGGGAGCAGCAAAGGTGCTGCAGTGAAGCGCTAAGGAGGTGCCCGCTGTGCCTGGAGGCTGCGCGTGGGCTGCCGCAAACACCCAGCGCCGGCCCGGGGCAGCTGGGTGACACCAAGGGCACGTCTGTGTGCTCCTGGGCTCCGGGCAGGGCAGGGACTGACCTCTCCGACACGTGCAGGCAGGAATTGGGAAGGCACGAAAGCGGTTCGTGGCCTCTCGGCGAGGGCAGCACAAGGGTGGGGGTGCGGCAGGTCGGGACCGGCGCCCCGGGCCCTGCCCGCGTCCCCGTTGGGCAGATCCGCTCTGCGCCCTCAGGCAGCCCACGGGATGGGGGTCCTTCGGCCCCCCGCCCGCAGACGTCTGTCCCCCACGCTCGAGGACAGCACTGTGGCCCTTCGGGGCCGCCCCGCGCCTCAAGAGGACTGACGTCACGGGGGTCACGGTGACGCTCTGGTGGCGTCACAATGCTTTGGGGACCGCACCCAGGAGACGCACCGCAGCTCTGCTGCTGGTGGCCAAAGGTGTGGGACTACGTGGGAAAGGAGTGACCTGCCACGCAGCCTGGCTGGCGTCTGCCTCCCCACACACACGTCTCTGTGGGGACGAACGCCTGAGAGACCTGTCCCCAAAGGCTTCGTTCAGACCCCTGCAGAGAAACCGGCCCTGGTTAGGAATGGCTCATTGCTCCTGTCTCAGGGCAGGCGGCTCGCACGGGCCCAGTGAATGAGCCTTTGCAAAGAGCCCGAGGGCAGCATCTGCCCGGACATTGAGAGCCCTGAGGAAAACTCCCTGAAGGTGGGGGACCGTGTTTAGTATTTCCCTCTTCTTCGTTTAACCCGCACCCGGGACTGAACAATAACAGTTTTTCTCTCACCCAATGTCCTGTCCCCAACCGAGGAAGGAAATTGGGAAAAAGAGGGAGAGTCGTGTGTTAAACTTGAACAGATTTAATAAAATCAAGAAACCAATATCAACGACAACACAAAGCACACAGGAGTATAGTTAGCTACGGCTTTGCAGCGGGTTGTTCCAGGAATGCCAGTCATTGGCAAGGAGAAGGGAGGCCAGAAGGGAGGAGAGCAAACACAGACCCCTCTCCCCAGCCAGCCCTCCCTTCTCTGGTGAGCTCCATGTCAGTGCTATAGAACACACCTGTGGGCCAGCCTGGGGCAGCTGCCCTGCATTTAACTGCTGATGGCCCTGATCACCATGGCTGGCCACAGCCTCAAACCAAACCCCGCTGAAGCCGGGACACCCGCTAGGCCCCAGCCCTTTGGCCCTGCCCAGCACAGGTCACCCCCTGCTCCTTGGAAGCACTGGGTTACTCTCAGCACGTCGCACCCAAGGCTCCGCTTCGATTTTGTGATTCTCAGACCTCGGGCCGTTTATGTTTCCGTGCTTGGGCCTTTCCCCAGAAGCATGTCCTGCTTTCACCTCCTGGCCTGGCTTCAGGGAAGCACTGACGCTGCAGTTCCTGTAAGGGCTCTGCCCCACACGGGGCTCTGGGGAGGAAGGGCTTTGTGGAGGAGTCTCCCTCGCGCTCCCCGCCACGGACACAAAGCCAGGAGCGCTCAAGTCCCCAGGTGTGAACAGGAGCAGCAGAGAAGCTCAGCGGGTCCTCGCCCCCTTCCCGGTCCTCTGCTGTCACACCCTGCACTCCCCAGGCCCAGGCCCCGCCGCTCCTGCGCTCAGCCCAGGCTTGTGGGGGCAGAGGGGCTCCAGTCCCTTCTCGGTGATATTCAGTGACAGGACAAGAGACAACGGGCACAAACCGAAATAAAGGAACCTCTCGCTAAGCGTAATACAGAACTCGTTTATTTGGGGGAAGGTCAAGCACTGGAACAGGTTGCCCAGAGGGGGTCTGGAGGCTCCGTCCTACGAGATCATCAAAGCCCGACGGGACGCGGCCCTGGGCAGCCTGCTCTGCCTGCCCCTGCTCGAGCAGCGCGCTTGGACGAGATGATCTCCAGAGGTCCCTTCCCACGTGCCACCCAGCCACCACCTCAAGGCCCTCGTGTGTCCCTGGGCTCATTGCGCTGCTGCAGCGGGCCATGGTCAGGGGCGAGCGCTGTGTTTGCCTTCTGGTGGGGTGTGCTACGAGGCCCGGCGCCCAGCACGGCTGCGGGACCTGCGCTGGGTTTGGCTTCTTGTCTCGGGCCGTTCTCTGGAGGAATCGCGACCTCCCTGCTGACGCTGAGATCTTCTCCCAGAGGAAGGTGGGATGGCCACTTCGGAGCGTGGAGCTTGCCCCTCCTCAGGATCCCTCCTCTCCTGTTCTGGCTGCAATTGCCTCCTGGTGCTGCGGGACCTGCGCGGGGATCGGCTTCTCCCAGAGGGGGCCGGCACAGCTTGGCCCTCATCAGCATCCCTGCTTCTCCTGCTCCTCCGCCTTGCAGAGGAGTCACGGGCTGTGGTGCCCTGGTGTCCCCTGGAGAATGGCTGGCTTCGCCTGGGGGACCGGCTCCGTTGGCTACCCCGTGCACGGGAACGCTCCCTGTTCCTTCTCCGACGCTGTGGTCTGCTCTGGTGGCCCCGGGAGTGCTCCTGCTCAGCTCGGCCCCTGGGGCTGTGGGACCTGCGCCGGGACCGGCTCCTTGTCACGGGCCGATCCCTGGAGGAACCCCGGCCTGTCCGTGGGCGCCGCTCGCTCCTCCTCGAGGAGGCCGGGACGTCCCGTCCGCGCCTGGGAGCTCGGCCCTCATCGTCATCAGTGTCCAGAGCCCGCCTCAGCTGCCGCCTCCTGCTTCTTGAGGACTCGGAGCCCTGAGTGTGCGCAGCCCTCCTGCGCCCACCTTGGTCCCGCCTTGGGGCCCTGCTTTGGTCCCTCTCTGGGGCCCTGGCCTGGGCACCGCCATGGTCTCTGCTGGCTTCAGAGAGGCGTTGAGCGCTCCGCCTGTTCTGGCTTCCGATCTCGTGCACCTCGTAGGAGTCGGCTCCCAGCTTGTGTAAGATGTAGTCCATTGGCCCCCGACAGAATGGGCACACGACTCTGGTGCGGGCCCACTCCTGTATGCAGGAAAAACAGAAGCAGTGGCTGCAGCTGTTGACACGGCCTTCTTCCTTGATGGGGCCCAGGCAGATTGGGCAGATTGGGTCCTCAGGAGCATCCGTCGGCGCAGCCTGGGGCTCCTGGCTGCTGCTGGCAGCAGGGGAAGAGGTGCCCTGTTCTGCCAAGTCCTCCCCCGACTCCATCCCCTCCTGCAAACGAGAGAGATACAAAGCTCGTGAGCTGCCTGGGAGACACGAGCTGCAGGGAGCAGCAAAGGTGCTGCAGTGAAGCGCTAAGGAGGTGCCCGCTGTGCCTGGAGGCTGCGTGTGGGCTGCCGCAAACACCCAGCGCCGGCCCGGGGCAGCTGGGTGACACCAAGGGCACGTCTGTGTGCTCCTGGGCTCCGGGCAGGGCAGGGACTGACCTCTCCGACACGTGCAGGCAGGAATTGGGAAGGCACGAAAGCGGTTCGTGGCCTCTCGGCGAGGGCAGCACAAGGGTGGGGGTGCGGCAGGTCGGGACCGGCGCCCCGGGCCCTGCCCGCGTCCCCGTTGGGCAGATCCGCTCTGCGCCCTCAGGCAGCCCACGGGATGGGGGTCCTTCGGCCCCCCGCCCGCAGACGTCTGTCCCCCACGCTCGAGGACAGCACTGTGGCCCTTCGGGGCCGCCCCGCACCTCAAGAGGACTGACGTCACGGGGGTCACGGTGACGCTCTGGTGGCGTCACAATGCTTTGGGGACCGCACCCAGGAGACGCACCGCAGCTCTGCTGCTGGTGGCCAAAGGTGTGGGGCTACGTGGGAAAGGAGTGACCTGCCACGCAGCCTGGCTGGCGTCTGCGTCCCAAACACACGTCTCTGTGGGGACGAACGCCTGAGAGACCTGTCCCCAAAGGCTTTGTTCAGACCCCTGCAGAGAAACCGGCCCTGGTTAGGAATGGCTCATTGCTCCTGTCTCAGGGCAGGCGGCTCGCACGGGCCCAGTGAATGAGCCTTTGCAAAGAGCCCGAGGGCAGCATCTGCCCGGACATTGAGAGCCCTGAGGAAAACTCCCTGAAGGTGGGGGACCGTGTTTAGTGTTTCCCTCTGTCTTCGTTTAACCCGCACCCGGGACTGAACAGTAACAGTTTTTCTCTCACCCAATGTCCTGTCCCCAACCGAGGAAGGAAATTGGGAAAAAGAGGGAGAGTCGTGTGTTAAACTTGAACAGATTTAATAAAATCAAGAAACCAATATCAACGACAACACAAAGCACACAGGAGTATAGTTAGCTACGGCTTTGCAGCGGGTTGTTCCAGGAATGCCAGTCATTGGCAAGGAGAAGGGAGGCCAGAAGGGAGGAGAGCAAACACAGACCCCTCTCCCCAGCCAGCCCTCCCTTCTCTGGTGAGCTCCATGTCAGTGCTATAGAACACACCTGTGGGCCAGCCTGGGGCAGCTGCCCTGCATTTAACTGCTGATGGCCCTGATCACCGTGGCTGGCCACAGCCTCAAACCAAACCCCGCTGAAGCCGGGACACCCGCCAGGCCCCAGCCCTTTGGCCCTGCCCAGCACAGGTCACCCCCTGCTCCTTGGAAGCACTGGGTTACTCTCAGCACATCGCACCCAAGGCTCCGCTTCGATTTTGTGATTCTCAGACCTCGGGCCGTTTATGTTTCCGTGCTTGGGCCTTTCCCCAGAAGCATGTCCTGCTTTCACCTCCTGGCCTGGCTTCAGGGAAGCACTGACGCTGCAGTTCCTGTAAGGGCTCTGCCCCACACGGGGCTCTGGGGAGGAAGGGCTTTGTGGAGGAGTCTCCCTCGCGCTCCCCGCCACGGACACAAAGCCAGGAGCACTCAAGTCCCCAGGTGTGAACAGGAGCAGCAGAGAAGCTCAGCGGGTCCTCGCCCCCTTCCCTGTCCTCTGCTCTCACACCCTGCACTCCCCAGGCCCAGGCCCCGCCGCTCCTGCGCTCAGCCCAGGCTTGTGGGGGCAGAGGGGCTCCAGTCCCTTCTCGGTGATATCCAGTGACAGGACAAGAGACAACGGGCACAAACCGAAATAAAGGAACCTCTCGCTAAGCGTAATACAGAACTCGTTTATTTGGGGGAAGGTCAAGCACTGGAACAGGTTGCCCAGAGCGGGTCTGGAGGCTCCGTCCTGCGAGATCATCAAAGCCCGACGGGACGCGGCCCTGGGCAGCCTGCTCTGCCTGCCCCTGCTCGAGCAGCGCGCTTGGACGAGATGATCTCCAGCGGTCCCTTCCCACGTGCCACCCAGCCACCACCTCGAGGCCCTCGTGTGTCCCTGGGCTCGTTGCGCTGCCCCAGCGGGCCATGGTCAGGGGCGAGCGCTGTGTTTGCCTTCTGGTGGGGTGTGCTACAAGGCCCAGCACCCGGCACGGCTACGGGACCTGCGCTGGGTTTGGCTTCTTGTCTCGGGCCGTTCTCTGGAGGAATCGCGACCTCCCCGCTGACGCTGAGATCTTCTCCCAGAGGAAGGTGGGATGGCCACTTCGGAGCGTGGAGCTTGCCCCTCCTCAGGATCCCTCGTCTGCTGTTCTCGCTGCAATTGCCTCCCGGTGCTGCGGGACCTGCGCGGGGACCGGCTCCTTGTCACGGGCCGAGCCCTGGAGGAACCCCGGCCTGTCCGTGGGCGCCGCTCGCTCCTCCTCCAGGAGGCCGGTAGGTCCCGTCCGCGCCTGGGAGCTCGGCCCTCATCGTCATCAGTGTCCAGAGCCCGCCTCAGCTGCCGCCTCCTGCTTCTTGAGGACTCGGAGCCCTGAGCGTGCTCAGCCCTCCTGTGCCCACCTTGGTCCCTGTCTGGGGCCTCGCTTAGGTCCATCTCTGGGGCCTCGCTTTGGTCCCTCTCCGGGGCCCCGCCTCGGTCCCTCTCTGGGGCCTCGCTTCGGTCCCTCTCTGGGGCCCTGCTTTGGTCCCTCTCTGGGGCCCTGGCCTGGGCACCGCCATGGTCTTGGCTGGCTTCAGAGAGGCGTTGAGCGCTCCGCCTGTTCTGGCTTCCGATCTCGTGCACCTCGTAGGAGTCGGCTCCCAGCTTGTGAAAGATGAAGTGCATCGGCCCCCGACAGAATGGGCACACGACTCTGGTGCGGGCCCACTCCTGTACGCAGGGAAAACAGAAGCAGTGGCTGCAGCTGATCACACAGCCTTCATCCTTGATGGGGCCCAGGCAGATTGGGCAGATTGGGTCCTCAGGAGCATCCGTCTGCGCGGCCTGGGGCTCCTGGCTGATGCTGGCAGCAGGGGAAGAGGTGCCCTGTTCTGCCAAGTCCTCCCCCGACTCCATCCCCTCCTGCAAACGAGAGAGATACAAAGCTCGTGAGCTGCCTGGGAGACACGAGCTGCAGGGAGCAGCAAAGGTGCTGCAGTGAAGCGCTAAGGAGGTGCCCGCTGTGCCTGGAGGCTGCGTGTGGGCTGCCACAAACACCCAGCGCCGGCCCGGGGCAGCCGGGTGACACCAAGGGCACGTCTGTGTGCTCCTGGGCTCCGGGCAGGGCAGGGACTGACCTCTCCGACACGTGCAGGCAGGAATTGGGAAGGCACGAAAGCGGTTCGTGGCCTCTCGGCGAGGGCAGCACAAGGGTGGGGGTGCGGCAGGTCGGGACCGGCGCCCCGGGCCCTGCCCGCGTCCCCGTTGGGCAGATCCGCTCTGCGCCCTCAGGCAGCCCACGGGATGGGGGTCCTTCGGCCCCCCGCCCGCAGACGTCTGTCCCCCACGCTCGAGGACAGCACTGTGGCCCTTCGGGGCCGCCCCGCGCCTCAAGAGGACTGACGTCACGGGGGTCACGGTGACGCTCTGGTGGCGTCACAATGCTTTGGGGACCGCACCCAGGAGACGCACCGCAGCTCTGCTGCTGGTGGCCAAAGGTGTGGGGCTACGTGGGAAAGGAGTGACCTGCCACGCAGCCTGGCTGGCGTCTGCCTCCCCACACACACGTCTCTGTGGGGACGAACGCCTGAGAGACCTGTCCCCAAAGGCTTTGTTCAGACCCCTGCAGAGAAACCGGCCCTGGTTAGGAATGGCTCATTGCTCCTGTCTCAGGGCAGGCGGCTCGCACGGGCCCAGTGAATGAGCCTTTGCAAAGAGCCCGAGGGCAGCATCTGCCCGGACATTGAGAGCCCTGAGGAAAACTCCCTGAAGGTGGGGGACCGTGTTTAGTGTTTCCCTCTTCTTCATTTAACCCGCACCCGGGACTGAACAATAACAGTTTTTCTCTCACCCAATGTCCTGTCCCCAACCGAGGAAGGAAATTGGGAAAAAGAGGGAGAGTCGTGTGTTAAACTTGAACAGATTTAATAAAATCAAGAAACCAATATCAACGACAACACAAAGCACACAGGAGTATAGTTAGCTACGGCGTTGCAGCGGGTTGTTCCAGGAATGCCAGTCCTTGGCAAGGAGAAGGGAGGCCAGAAGGGAGGAGAGCAAACACAGACCCCTCTCCCCCAGCCAGCCCTCCCTTCTCTGGTGAGCTCCATGTCAGTGCTATAGAACACACCTGTGGGCCAGCCTGGGGCAGCTGCCCTGCATTTAACTGCTGATGGCCCTGATCACCGCGGCTGGCCACAGCCTCAAACCAAACCCCGCTGAAGCCGGGACACCCGCCAGGCCCCAGCCCTTTGGCCCTGCCCAGCACAGGTCACCCCCTGCTCCTTGGAAGCACTGGCTTACTCTCAGCACATCGCACCCAAGGCTCCGCTTCGATTTTGTGATTCTCAGACCTCGGGCCGTTTATGTTTCCGTGCTTGGGCCTTTCCCCAGAAGCATGTCCTGCTTTCACCTCCTGGCCTGGCTTCAGGGAAGCACTGACGCTGCAGTTCCTGTAAGGGCTCTGCCCCACACGGGGCTCTGGGGAGGAAGGGCTTTGTGGAGGAGTCTCCCTCGCGCTCCCCGCCACGGACACAAAGCCAGGAGCACTCAAGTCCCCAGGTGTGAACAGGAGCAGCAGAGAAGCTCAGCGGGTCCTCGCCCCCTTCCCTGTCCTCTGCTGTCACACCCTGCACTCCCCAGGCCCAGGCCCCGCCGCTCCTGCGCTCAGCCCAGGCTTGTGGGGGCAGAGGGGCTCCAGTCCCTTCTCGGTGATATCCAGTGACAGGACAAGAGACAACGGGCACAAACCGAAATAAAGGAACCTCTCGCTAAGCGTAATACAGAACTCGTTTATTTGGGGGTAGATCAAGCACTGGAACAGGTTGCCCAGAGGGGGTCTGGAGGCTCCGTCCTACGAGATCATCAAAGCCCGACGGGACGCGGCCCTGGGCAGCCTGCTCTTCCTGACCCTGCTCGAGCAGCGCGCTTGGACGAGATGATCTCCAGAGGTCCCTTCCCACGTGCCACCCAGCCACCACCTCAAGGCCCTCGTGTGTCCCTGGGCTCGTTGCGCTGCCCCAGCGGGCCATGGTCAGGGGCGAGCGCTGTATTTGCCTTCTGGTGGGGTGTGCTACAAGGCCCGGCGCCCAGCACGGCTGCGGGACCTGCGCTGGGTTTGGCTTCTTGTCGCGGGCCATTCTCTGGAGGAATCGCGACCTCCCCACTGATGCTGAGATCTTCTCCCCGAGGAGGCCGGGACGTCCTGTTCACGCCTGGAAGCTTGGCCCCCGTTGCTGCCCGACCTGCGCGGGGATCGGCTCCTTGTCACGGGCCGATCCCTGGAGGAACCCTGGCCTGTCCGTGGGCGCCGCTCGTTCCTCCTCCAGGAGGCCGGTAGGTCCCGTCCGTGCCTGGGAGCTCGGCCCTCATCGTCATCAGTGTCCAGAGCCCGCCTCAGCTGCCGCCTCCTGCTTCTTGAGGACTCGGAGCCCTGAGTGTGCTCAGCCCTCCTGCGCCCACCTTGGTCCCTCTCTGGGGCCTCGCTTAGGTCCCTCTCTGGGGCCCCGCTTTGGTCCCTCTCTGGGGCCCCGCTTTGGTCCCTCTCTGGGGCCCTGGCTTGGGCACCGCCATGGTCTTGGCTGGCTTCAGAGAGGCGTTGAGCGCTCCGCCTGTTCTGGCTTCCGATCTCGTGCACCTCGTAGGAGTCGGCTCCCAGCTTGTGAAAGATGAAGTGCATTGGCCCCCGACAGAATGGGCACACGACTCTGGTGCGGGCCCACTCCTGTATGCAGGAAAAACAGAAGCAGTGGCTGCAGCTGATCACACAGCCTTCATCCTTGATGGGGCCCAGGCAGATTGGGCAGATTGGGTCCTCAGGAGCATCCGTCTGCGCGGCCTGGGGCTCCTGGCTGATGCTGGCAGCAGGGGAAGAGGTGCCCTGTTCTGCCAAGTCCTCCCCCGACTCCATCCCCTGCTGCAAACGAGAGAGATACAAAGCTTGTGAGCTGCTCGGGAGACACGAGCTGCAGGGAGCAGCAAAGGTGCTGCAGTGAAGCGCTAAGGAGGTGCCCGCTGTGCCTGGAGGCTGCGCGTGGGCTGCCGCAAACACCCAGCGCCGGCCCGGGGCAGCTGGGTGACACCAAGGGCACGTCTGTGTGCTCCTGGGCTCCGGGCAGGGCAGGGACTGACCTCTCCGACACGTGCAGGCAGGAATTGGGAAGGCACGAAAGCGGTTCGTGGCCTCTCGGCGAGGGCAGCACAAGGGTGGGGGTGCGGCAGGTCGGGACCGGCGCCCCGGGCCCTGCCCGCGTCCCCGTTGGGCAGATCCGCTCTGCGCCCTCAGGCAGCCCACGGGATGGGGGTCCTTCGGCCCCCCGCCCGCAGACGTCTGTCCCCCACGCTCGAGGACAGCACTGTGGCCCTTCGGGGCCGCCCCGCGCCTCAAGAGGACTGACGTCACGGGGGTCACGGTGACGCTCTGGTGGCGTCACAATGCTTTGGGGACCGCACCCAGGAGACGCACTGCAGCTCTGCTGCTGGTGGCCAAAGGTGTGGGGCTACGTGGGAAAGGAGTGACCTGCCACGCAGCCTGGCTGGCGTCTGCGTCCCAAACACACGTCTCTGTGGGGACGAACGCCTGAGAGACCTGTCCCCAAAGGCTTCGTTCAGACCCCTGCAGAGAAACCGGCCCTGGTTAGGAATGGCTCATTGCTCCTGTCTCAGGGCAGGCGGCTCGCACGGGCCCAGTGAATGAGCCTTTGCAAAGAGCCTGAGGGCAGCATCTGCCCGGACATTGAGAGCCCTGAGGAAAACTCCCTGAAGGTGGGGGACCGTGTTTAGTGTTTCCCTCTGTCTTCGTTTAACCCGCACCCGGGACTGAACAATAACAGTTTTTCTCTCACCCAATGTCCTGTCCCCAACCGAGGAAGGAAATTGGGAAAAAGAGGGAGAGTCGTGTGTTAAACTTGAACAGATTTAATAAAATCAAGAAACCAATATCAACGACAACACAAAGCACACAGGAGTATAGTTAGCTACGGCTTTGCAGCGGGTTGTTCCAGGAATGCCAGTCCTTGGCAAGGAGAAGGGAGGCCAGAAGGGAGGAGAGCAAACACAGACCCCTCTCCCCAGCCAGCCCTCCCTTCTCTGGTGAGCTCCATGTCAGTGCTATAGAACACACCTGTGGGCCAGCCTGGGGCAGCTGCCCTGCATTTAACTGCTGATGGCCCTGATCACCACGGCTGGCCACAGCCTCAAACCAAACCCCGCTGAAGCCGGGACACCCGCCCAGCCCAAGCGCGATGCCCGAGCAGGAGCAGGCAGAGCTCGGAGGGCAGAGCGCGGCCTTGTGCTCCGCTCTGGAGCGGCCATAAAACTGCAGCTCCCAGCAGGCACCGCGCCGCGCTGGTGCCGGTGGGCGGGGGCGCGGTGCATGCTGGTCCGGCCGCCGGGGCGCGCGGTGCATGCTGGTCCCGCCGCCGGGGCGCGCGGGGCTCGCCACCGGGGCAGGCTGCGCTTCCCGGTGAGCGCCGCCATGGCGGTCGATAGGGACCTGCTGCAGCTGGACCTCTACGGCCTGCTGGGGGTCGGCGAGAAGGCGTCGGAGAAGGAGGTCAGGGCAGCGGGCCGGGACCGCTCGCGGGGCCGCGGGGAGGCGCGGGCCGGGGCTCTCCCCGCCACCCCCCGCCCGGCTCCTCGCCCCCGCTTTTCCCTCAGGGCCGGGGCTGTTGCCGCGGGCAGGAGGCGGCTCGGACGCGGGGCTGCGCTCGCTGCTCGCCGGGCGTTCAGCTGAGCGGTTGCTCCAAGCGCTGTTTGATGTGACACGGTTGCCCCGGACGCTGCTGGCTGGCGGCTGGAGCCGCTGATGAGTGGCCGGGGCCGGTTTTTCTAACGGTGGCTTTGCTGCGCCCAACTGACCCGTTTTCTCCCTTTAAGCCTCTGGGGTGAGACCTGGCCTTGGAGCGGGATGAAATCGGTTGGAGAGAACTGCAGAATTTGTCTCCGACAGTGTTTCTCTCGCTTTGTTTATGTGCCTTCAGAAGGAAAGTCCTCCTGTGTTTGCCAAAAATGCAGTTGTTAGAGGTTGGTCTAGGTATTGTAGGTTCCCATAAGTCATCTTGTTAACTTTGTGGGTTTGGAATTACACGTTTCCATTTTTTTCTTTAATTAATTGGTGAGTCAACACTAAACACAAGATTTGAGCAGCTGAGCTGGGAAAGTGACCCCTTCAAGGGAGGTGAGGCTCTGAGTACAACTGTTAGTAACTGAACAATGTTAAACTCGAAAGGAAAACTTTGGTTTTCCTCCTTAGGCTTTCTCTTTGCCCTCCCCGTAGCAGTAACGAACAGTAGCAGTACAATGGGGTAAAACTTAGAAGCTCCAGTCTGGGCATAACCAGCGATTGTGTCTGAGGCTGCCTGGAAATTCTGCGTGTGTGAAGCACAAAACAGGAACAAGCCAAATGTAACGAGTAGGATTGAATGAGATTAAAGACTTCAGGGGACCTGAAGCTGGTCACTGGGGGGGAAAAGGATGTGAAAATGACGAATTGGATGTTATGGTGTAACTTAGAAAGTGACAAGTGTAGTTTAGAGTGCTTGGTGTGAAATACTTAAGCAACCCCCAGACCCTTTGTATGCAGAGCAGCGTGGCCCAAAGAGATGAACAAAGGGGAGCAAGGCTGTCTTATCTGAACTCCCACACAGAATCGTAATAGTTGTGACTGATGGATGGGGAGGAGACATACCCCTCTGCCGGGGCTGGGGTCAGGCTTCAGCTGCCCCTTTCCCTGCCAAGAGCCGCGTCCACCAGGTGGGGCCAGGCCACCGCTTGTGCCACGGGTTTAACAGCCGGCTGCTTGGCAGGGGGACAGCAGCTTCGCTTCCTTTCCTTTCTTGCATACAGATGTGTCCCTGACAAAGGGAGCTCGGATTGTTGAAGGTCACTTAGCTCAGAAAGTTGTCAGTCTGTCTTTGAAGTGTAGGTGAGATTAAACAGTCTTTGGTCGAAATTTCTTCACCTTGCCAAGTGCAGTTGTCACACAGTACTTTCTCTGTCCCAAAGTTACAGCTGCAAAGAGCACAGTATCCCTCTGGCTAGAAAACTGCCTCGGTGAACCAGCCTTGGCTTTGATGATTGTGAGGTTTGACTGCTGTAGTACAATGCACCTAGAAGTAAAACTTCTGGCTTTGGAAAGCTTAGACTCACTCAAGGTGTGGCTGCCCGCCTGCTAAGTGTCCTGGGCTCAAATGCTTGTCCTTG
Organism: Nyctibius grandis; assembly: GCF_013368605.1. Classification (NCBI taxonomy): domain Eukaryota; kingdom Metazoa; phylum Chordata; class Aves; order Nyctibiiformes; family Nyctibiidae; genus Nyctibius; species Nyctibius grandis. The sequence continues at coordinate 482,119 of NC_090661.1, forward strand.
CAGTACAGTGGGATTAAAAAGGACGGGTCACAGCACTGAGGTTGAAACCCCAGCTTGTCAGAGGTCTCTTGCCATTACAGTAGGCTGCTTTACCTTTCAGTGTGAGGGCCTGGTGGAGCTTTTGGCACTCCAGAAAAGGTCTTTATTTTCTGTCAGGCCTGGGGGGCATCTAGTCATGCACACGAATGCTGGTTCAACCACAGCCTTCTTGTGATAGGAACGTGTGGTTTAATTTAAGCAAAAGCAACAACAAAAGAAACTCTCTGAATAGCAATTTTTTGTTTCTGCAGTGTTGTGTTTTTGTTTGTTTTTTTTTTTCCAAGTTGCTTTTCTCAACACAGACTAAACTGCACCAACCAGTAAATCTCAGTCCTGGCTCTTGCAGGTTAAGAAAGCGTACCGGCAGAAGGCCTTGACTTGTCACCCAGATAAGAACCCGGATGATCCCAGAGCAGGTAAGATGGGACTGTGCAGACACAAACAACTCTTCGTGTTTGCTTTCACGTGTGCAGACTCCTGGAAGTGGCTGTGCTTCACTTCAGGTCTGCCTTTGTATGTAATAAAAGGAGTACCTGGGTGTATGTCCTGTGAAGTGCACATATGCAGGACTAAGAGTTATTTTTGTCACTATTAGCTCTGATTTTTAAGATTGAATGCATACATGTTGGTTTTAGAAACGTCAGTGTTAAGTCAGTGCTGAAATTTCATTTGCACCTCTCAAAATCTTCCCACGTGGTACCTGAATCCTGGACCTTTGGCCACGCTGTCCCAGTGTTTACTGGCTGGTCGCTATTTTAATTCATACTTCTCACAGTTGAAACTTCAACAGCAAGGTTGTAAATCACCTTATGTATGGGTAACACCCATTTTTCTCTGCTGGAGACGAGGCCCTGACTCTGTGGAACTGAATATACCTAAACTGTTAGCAAGGGCTGGCATCTGCAGGTACTCCATGAAGTTTTGTAGCTACAGGTAGCAGTGAACAGCAGTGGTGACCAGAAGGATGGTGTTCATCAGGACACCTCAGAACAAACATTGTTCTTGCATTTTCCAAGTTGATAGGCTACAGTCTTATAGATAGAAAAGTTATAACTGTAGTACAGAGAAAATTTTTCCACCATAAAAAAAAATAAAATATTTTAGCAGCAATGAGAGGAAAGCTGGTGGCTTTGGTGTCTGCAGAACGTTGAGAAGTTATTTGAAGTGTGTGGGGAGGCCCCTGGCTTATATGTGTAACCTTCCAGGTGGAGGGTCAGCAATGTTGATGTAAATGCAAAGTCTGAATCTCGAGCTGAAGTGCTATTGATATAAAAGGGAGAATTTGTAACTATTTCAGGCTGACTGCAGGTGGAGTGATACTTTTGTGTAGATGGGTTCTGCTGAATTCAGATTTCTGTTAAAATTAAATGGTCCCAGTTTGCATTTCTTGATTTACACTGAGGTTTATGTGACAAATGTCCTTTGAGCTGAGGTGATCCTTGCTACAGGTTGCCTTACAAATGCTTTGGAAAGATTATTCTTCTTTCTGATGTTCTGCAGGTCTCTTCCATAAGGGATTGTCTTTCCTGGCTCGTCTCCAGGCCACTAGCATGGTTTTGTGCATCTTACCCTTTTTTCTTGTAATTCCCAGCGGAAGTGTTCCACCAGCTGTCTCAGGCCTTAGCCGTGCTAACAGATGCAGCAGCAAGGGTGAGTGTGCCCATCCCTGGCTGGGGTTGGGGTTGGGTGGTGGTACTCCCTGCCAGTGTGCTGGAGAAGTGTTGGAAGTTCTCTTCCTGTCTCTCCTGCCCTCTTCTCCAGTTGTGACTTCATGAGTGCAAGTCTCATCTGTTGTTCCCTGTGAGATCAAATAGCAGGTGCCAGATAAGAACCAGATAAAATGTTCTTTTTCTGATTTGACCTGCTGGGAATAGCTCTGTTTGCTGCAAGGGTGAGATACTGTCTTTAATAATGTGTTAGACTGGGGCATATCCCGTTTAAAAAAATAATGATAACCACCACTGATTCAGGGACACGTTAAATCCCCATGGCAGTGGTGCATTTGCAGTTCCCTTGAAATCAAGGTCTGACAAATAATGTTTGGATGTGATTGCTAAGGCTCAAAGCCTTCCCTTCCATGGGGCACAAGAGACTTGTAAAGGGAAGAGCTGAATCACAGTCACGATCTCTGTCCTTTTGCTGCAAGAGCTTTGCAGGCTGCCAAACGTAGCGTGGACTCTTTCCTTGCTGTGAGGAAGTGGTTGAGTGCCTGCTGCTCAAGGCCTGAAAGAAATCTGGACACGTGAAGGGAAAGAATAAGAACAAAATAAAAATGAACAAGTACCTCTATCCAGCTAAACTCAGGAGAGAAAGCATATTAAAATTTCAGATTATAAGATTTAAGAACATGAAATAACTCTCCTCTTTTCAAACGTTGGCAAAGCTTGTAATCCCCCTCCAAGGACTTTTTTTTATTGTAAAACTTTGCTCTAAACCAAACCTGGTCTATTACCAGTGCCTCTAAAGCTGCTTTTGGCATGTTCAGGAAACCAGAATATTCTTCCCACCTCTGCAGATGGGTCAGACTTTCTCTCCAGTACACTTTGCAATTATTCCTGGACTTCCTCACCCTTTCAGGCTCCATCTGGAGATCCTTGGGCCTCTTCTCATGTCTTCAGGGCATTTGTGTTAACTGCCAACACTTTTAGGAGGAATGCTAGCAAGCAGCAGAAAATGCTTCACCTCTGCTTACAGTGTTTCAATGTCTGATCTCACCTTTTTTTTTGCTGCTTCCCATTTTACGTCTTCTGCTTTATTCATACTATTGTGTTGCTTCTTTGGCAGGCGGCGTATGACAAAGTGAGGAAGGCTAAGAAGCAAGCTGCAGAAAGGACACAAAAACTTGATGAGAAGCGAAAGAAAGTAAAGCTTGGTAATAAAATCAAAACCTCACTTTCCCTTGGCTTGAAGCCTTCGTTAGCTGGGTGTTTCCATTTCTTCTGCCACTGGGATTCACCACTGATTAATCTGCTGTCCATTTGCGATGGCTGTGGTTTCTTTATGCCCAGTACAATACAGTAGCTGTCTGAAATCCCCTCCCACAGTCACAGCTGGGGGTGGTCGTGCTCTGGAAAGGAATTAGGGGTTTTGATCACTGTTAAGACTGTTGATGTGCCTGGGCAGAGGAGAGGTAGCAGAGCTATCAGGACTCTGCTTTGAAATTGGTGTAGGTGTAGCCAAGTTTGTGATCTTTCCATCCACCTCTGGTCAGCAGTGTCAGCAGTGAAAATTCTCTTTGGGTTGTTTTAATTTTGTTTCTTTCTCTGCAGATCTTGAAGCCAGAGAACGAGAAGCCCAGGCCCGTGAGTGTGAAGAGGAGGAGATCGGGATAACGAGATCATTAGAACAAGAAGTAATGATAAATTCTTAGATTTCTCTGCTTCCTTTGAGAAGAATTGCTTCTTCTCTTTACAATCCTAATGAAAAGTCTTTACAATCCTTGTGAAAACCATGTGATGAGATGCAGCAAATCTATCTATGGCAGTCCTTCAGCCTTTTGGATTAATGGGCTCTATGAAAGAGAGGCATGGAGAAGGGATCTTGTAGCAGTCTGGCAAATGTGTCAGTCTCAGGGGTTTATTTTTTGTCTGCCCTTTTCCTTTTGCATAGCAGACAATAACAGCAGCTAATTGGTTATATGCTGGCTGATAGGGACTGTGTCACATGGGGGGTCCAACTTTATGAGTGCTGGAGCTGTCACAGGGGAACTAGCAGGAGGGTTGCCCCAGGAGATGGGTATGAGACAAAAGCTCTCCTTGGTAGTCTTTAGCTGGCATGAACCAACCGTGGAGCTGTGCCCTCAGATATCTATGCTGTCTTACCTCTGCTATAGATAATCCGCCTGCGTGAAGAAGGCTCCCGTCAGCTTCAGGAGCAGCAGAGGCTCATTCAAGAACAGATCCGGCTTGAAAGAGAGCAGCACATCCAAGGTGAGAACAGAGGAGCTTGGAGCCCTTAGCCAAACTACATGCACGTGGGACTCCAGCTCTTCTGTAGGCAGAGCTCCTGTACAGGTGCCTTCTGACTTGGTCACGTTGCCATATGTGGGATCCTACTTGGCACCTTTTTCAGGGATAAGTCAAAAGACTGGTATTTCTGTGGGGCTGCTTTCTTACATGTGGCATGGTGCTCTCTAGCACGTTGTTGCTGCTCCTTTTCAATAAGTATTCTAAAGCATTGAATCTAGATGGCCTCATGTGGAGCCCCGCAGTTACGTTTGAAGTTGTCTCCCTCTGATTCTCATGGGCTGTTCTGTAGCTGTAGTTAATCTCCTTCATACAGGAGGGGATGAGATTTTTCCAGAATCCCAGAACCTCATCCTTTGGTATTCCTGAACCTCCCTCCCATCCACACGTTTCTATAGTGAATTGCCTTTTGTAATTTTCTGTATCTACCTGGGCTTAAAATAGAGTTTTATGTTTCAGAAAGTTCTGTTCTTCTTTTCAAAACTAGTCTAATCATTGTTCAGGTTTTCAGTTCAATGGGAAGATTTGTTGTTTCTTGTTTCCTACCCCTTTCATTCTAGCAGAAGCTATAGGATAAGATCTGTTGCTTTCTCACAAGAAAAATATTGATCTAATGAGTTAAAAAAACCCAAACAAACAAACAAAAAAACCCCAAAAAAATAAAAAAAAAACACAGCAGAGGTCCAGATGCAGACCTGGGGTCACCAGGGTTTTTCTGTATGACTGTATATGTAAGTCATTCAGCCCACCCTAGCCTTTCCCAGCTTAATTTCACGTATCAGGAATTGGGCAGGATGTTGAGCATTTGCTCGGTGTAAAACACTCTGAGATCCTTGCAATGAGAGCACATCATTATAAAGTATTTAGTTGCAGGGCCAGATAAATTCCTAGGCTGTGCTATCCTTTTTTTTATCTACCCTTATTTTTCCACACTTGTTTGAAGTTGCCATACGTACATTCTCAGGGCGAATTTTGTGCTAAACGCTCTTTGGCAGAGGAGTTTTCACCTATGTCCTTTCCATCTTTTTTTTCCTTTCCTCTCTTTAGGCAAGCAAGAAAGAAATGGAACAGAAGGCAAAATAACTCCCAAACTCAAAGTAAGACATCCTTATAAAGCTGGGTTTTGGTGAAAACTGGTAGAACATTATGCAGCTTCGAAAAGCAGAAGGGACATTTCAACTCTGCTGAACTGACATCTCCCCTTGTACAGTGGAGGTGAAGTTCCTCTATCTAATGTGCATCATGCAGGCGAGCAGCTCCTGTCACTGCCTTTAAAAAACCCTTCCTCCCTCACCCTTTACTGTCTGGTCTACATTTTTGAAGCTGAAATTGAGTTGCCTCTGCTTTGGGCACAGGGAAACATCTGCATATTACCCTGATACAGCCATTAGTGTGCTATCAAGTATTATCTTTTTTATTTCAGCCCGTTCCCCAAGTGATTTGTTCCCTTTGCACATTCTGATGTTGAAATCACTGAGATTCTGAGAGTGTAGCTGTAAATAACAAGCTTGATTATCATGCAGGTGGCAGGAGCTGCATTGAATGGGGCAAGATGTGTTCAAATGGACAAAATTAACTTGTCCTGTTTATTTCCCAGCTAAAATGGAAATGCAGGAAAGAAGATGAGACGAGAGGGGGATACTCAAGAGACGTTCTGTTGCGGATCCTACAAAAGGTCCTGTCTGACACTCTTTCCTACTACTTGATCTTCCCCTGCTCTCAATGGCATAAGAAAGGATAGTCAGTTTTGGGAAACTACATACAAACCAGAGTGGCTTGCTTTTTTTTTTGCTGTTGTCCAGCTTTCTCACTCATGCCACTTTCAGGCATCATCAGAATGATCCATTAGCTGAGGACTGTTCCCCAGCTAGCACCCCTGTCTCCTTCCCAGCAGGGACTCCTGCTGAAACAGAGCAACTGCACACTCTTCCCACTAAATGCTTCATGCCCTGTATAAAAGTTAGTCAGGCTGTGTGGTTGTGGTGCACTTTTGCCTTCACTTAAAGCACTCTACCTTAGCTGCTGTGGGAAGTTCAGAGGCAGGAATAGACAAGCCTTTGATCTGATTAATCCCAGCATGTGATGTTTATTTTCCCTTCATGCAAGTATCTCCTGTAGCTCTGACTCTGAGCTGAGCAGCCCTCTTGCACGGGGGCTTGCTGGAAGCAGTGTGTAGCTCTGTGCCTCCACAGAATTATTTCCTGGAGGGAAAGAAATTATGACAGGTTGGGATCAGTGGAAGCACCACACGAGAGAAAGGGTGACGGCTCAAGCATCATGTCTGTGAAAACACGTTTTCACTGTGTTCATTCCACAGATGAACTTGCCTTCTCTTCTGGCTCTGTAATTAACTTTTCTTTCTTCCTTTGTCTTAACAGTACGGCGATGTGCTCAATCTGTTGATCTCAAGTAGGAAGACTGGGAGTGCAGTTGTGGAATTCGCTACGGTTAAGGCCGCTGTAAGTCTGGCGGAGAACCCAGATGCGTGTAGTGGAGAGTGGGCAAGAAGGGGTGTTGCAGAAGGGAAGGGTTAGCAGACTGACGGCCTGGAGACGCTGCCTTGTCATTAGGACAGTGGAGAAGGGTAATGAGAGTCTAAAGGTACAGATGCCTGAAGGGAGTGGCAAAGCTGGAGGCATAAACCCAGAGCAGATGAGGCACATAAACAAGCAGGCTGTGCGTGTAAAAGGCTGAGGAAAGAGACACTGCTTTAAAAAGCAGGCACTGAGCCATTTAGTCAGCTCTCACTGGAGGTGAAGGACCTATTGTGGCGATGGGCTTAATGAGTTTGAGAGGTTATATCAGGCATTTAGTTTAAAAGAAACCAAAATGTTTTGACTCACTATGAGTTATAATAATTCATGTGGCTGTGGAAAGAGAACTCAGCAGTTACCCTTAATTTTAGTAGTTCTGTCAACTTATACTGTACAAGAGTCTCTATTCCTTGTCACCTGTTCTTTCACTCAGATATCCAAATAACCAAAACCACCCTGAATTGTCTGTGACCTGTTTATCAGAAGTACTGGCAGTGACATGTTCTGTCTATGCTTGATGCAGATACGGACCTGAAAGGGTGCTTCTCGTGTAGGGCAGCTGTGAAATCTTCGTTGTTTGTGCCTTACTTGGCCTTGGAAAAACTTTAATGATTGTTAGTGACCTGTGGGGGAGTGGGGTCTGACACTCAGATGGTGATGGAAGAATATTTTCATTGGTAGGAGATGGCTGTGAAGAATGAAGTTGGCCTGGTAAATAATCCCCTAAAGATTTCCTGGCTGGAGGGCCAGCCCCGGCACAGTCCCAGCACTGTCCACTCTGACAGCACTAGTCAGCCTAGGACTTCACAGGTAAGGAGACACAGGCTGCTGTTATTTAAATCTGTTTCTATAGCAACTGAAATGTGAGTGTGCTTTGCATTTATGGTAAGATATGTTGATTCCCAGCAGACCTGAAAAGAAGCTCTTAATGAAAGGCTTGCCTTTGTGATGAGCCTTCTCGTGCTGAAGCAGTGGCTTTAAGGGACCTTTTGCCTGACTAGCAGCACGCTGAGAACACAAGCTATTTGGATGACTGCATTTTTGCACCATCTCACTCTCTCCCAAGTGAAAAACAAGGATGTTCCTTGCTCAGCCCAAAGCCTCTAATGCCATTCTTCTGGAATTTTTTTTCTAATATACTTTGTGGGCATCCTCTGGCTGATAGCTGGTTGAAATGGGTCTCCTAGAAGGCTTCTTTAGAGAGGCTTGGTTACTCACTGCATTCACAAGAGGATGACATTTCAGTGCTGAAAGGAAACCTATGTTCTTAGGGTCTGCAGGAGGGAAGAGAAAGCAGTATCAAATTAAATATCCTTGTAGAGACCTTATTGTCTGAGTCCTCTCTACCAGTGTGGTTACTTTGGGTGCAAGGTGTTTGCTGACTCTTAGCTGCCTCCTGTTTCTTTCACCAGATGATCCCTCTGAAGCTGTTCCTCTTGAATAGCAGATGTATTCCCATCACAAAACACATGGAAGGCAATAACCTCTAGTGGGTAAAACATAGAAACCAGTCTGAGGCCATGCTGCAGCAGGTTGTTGGGTCTCCGTTACCCCTTGCTGCTGTTGGCCCTCTGGAGTGGGAGGTGTATCCACTTCTTCTGAAGCACGTTACGTTACACTTTGCTCTGTAGCACAGAATTTGTCTCGTGCTCTGCATGTCCTCTGATCTAGTTAGTAATTCCTTGGCTGTGAAGGGACCTGAGATCCTTTGCTGGTTATTTGAGTTCCAGTTCAAACTTCATGGGACGCTTATCCCCCTCCCCTCCTTCCCTGTGGTATAAAGATCAAAAAGATCTAATTGCTGAGAGGACTCCTGCTTCCTGCTCTACAGGCACCCATAGTCTGTGTGTCTGTCTCCATCAGCCTTGTGTGTGTTCACTACTTAAATGTTTTAGCAGCTTGAGAGATTGTTCAGTACAATCACTCTCCTGACTTTTTAAGTACTTTATTTATTAGTAGATGCATTTATACATCAGAATGCCTGCCCTAGTTTTGCTTAGGGTTGTATGTTTTCACTTGGGATGCATGTTCTCTGAACAGTATGCTGCCTAGGCCATGGTTTCCCAGAAATTTTAGGCACAGGTTACAGCATCATAGCCCAGGAGCCAGGCAGATCTCCATGTACCACGTAGAGCCAGCGAGAGTCCTGCAGACACAGCAGATTCACAGAGGTGGCCAGAGTGTTAGAAGGCAAGTTGGGGGAGAAAAAGCAGCATCCGGTTTATTTGAGTATCCCTCATTAGTAGAGAATGAGAACTGGCTCTGAAGGGCTCATTCGTACCTAAGGGCGCAGTTTGATCTGGGTGGTGGATTCTTGCCTCTGTGCACTCAAAAGCCCTGGCTTTTGACTGAGTTTATCTTGGCTTGTTCCCGTGGCCAAAGCTTGTTAGTGTGGAACTGCAGCGCCTGCCTGCTGTGAAGGGTTAGCTTGGAGCAGCAAGGGAGAGCAGGCTAACACAGCTCTGTGGAGGTGGTGCCTCACTTCTGCCCAACACAGCCTTGTCAGTCCTGTATTAGCTCTCAAAATGATGAGGAGTTATGGCCAGTGACTTGTGTCCTTTCCCAAGAATTGCACTGCTGATGCTTGTCTATCCTTTCTACCATTTTTATTTCTTTGCTCCAGTTTCTTTGATTACATTGCAGTCTTGCTGTCCAGGCTAAGATCTCCACGCTGCTCTGGTTCCCACTTTTCCTAGTTTCTACTCCAGACCCTCCCCCAATCCTGCTGCTGCTTCCACTAGGATGCTTCTAAAATCTGTGATGTGGTAATAGCTTCTCTTGGCTGTACTGCTTCCAGTTAACTTATTCTTTGTCCTCAGCCCTTCAACTCTAGGCTATGCAAAACGAGCTCTTTCAGGTAACTTTTGCCACAGCCTCAACCTACCCGCCCCATCTTTACACACCCAGTCTGGCTTCCCAGCCATCAGGGTCCACATTCTTGCTTTCAAGCTGCGTTAATCTCATTCTGACTTAAGCTGCCCTCACTTCCTATTTGCTGCTCCCTCTGGGTTGCTCCTATTTTTGTCTGAATCCACCCCCATGTTTGCTCCCACTCTGCAAATGCAGCTTCTTCCCTGCTCTGCTTCAGAAAACGGCCAAAACCTGCAGCGTTCTCATGGCAACACTACTCATCTGCTTCAGAGCTGTGCCTGCTCCCTGCCTGGGGTAGTCAGCCAGGAGCTGTGCACCAAGGTCTTCAAACAAAGGACAGCCACGCACTCACTAGAGCAGGGGAGCTTTGAGAGCAGTTCCCAGGTGAAAGCAAGGCTGACTGTTGAAAACTCGTGCTGTGAGGAGGCAGTAAGTTGCAAGACACTTGCCTCCACAGTCTTGGTTGGCTTGTTTTCTTCTGTGGCAATAGGTGCACGTTGTCCAGCAGTTCCTGGAGAGCTGCTGGAGCCAGACAGGTGAGGTGTGCTTGAGTTACAGCAGCTGTGGGTTGGCCAGGGTTAGTCTGGGCAATTGGAGAGCAATGACTGATTGCTGCAGCTCTGCAGGGTTCAAAGCACACAACAGCTGTACAGGGCTGTGAAGAGCATATTTTGCCCTTACAACAGCGTGAAGCACTCGCTTCTGGGAAGGTCTTCCTTGCACCACAGTGTGGGATCTCACTGCCAGTGCTCCTCATCCATTTTGGGCCATTCCTGCAGCCATATTAAAGTGCTGAGAAGAGCCTCCTGCCTGGCACTCTTGTGTCTTTTCTAAGCTTCTTTGAGGTTTCATAGAGTTTGTTTCATGGTTATCTGAGTGCAAGGAGGTTTTATTTTTTAAAAAGAGCCCTAGTACCTAATCTAGCTATGAAAAAGGTAAGAATTGGCAACCCAGTAGTTCCTGCAGTGTCCTTTTAACAGTCTGCCCCGGTACTGCCTAAAACGTTCTGAGCCTGGCAGAGCCCTTCCCACTGTCCAGCTCTGGGGTGAAGAACTGTTCATTTCCACACTGAGTCTTGACCTGAGCTGTGGGGAAGATCAAGTACCAGCAGCTCTAGCCTTCTCCCAGCCCAGAAAAGCACAGCCACACTGCTTCCCCACCCACATAAATCCTGAAGTGCCAGAGAGGATAGGTCTTGGTCACTACAGGTAAGAGACCTGTGCTCTTGGTGCCTGGGCTTTTTCTGGCTTGCTACCAATGAAATGAGGCAACAAGACGCTTCCAGTCACAGATACATTTATTCTTCCATATCTGTACAGCTGATAGATCAGTGCATGCTTCACGCAGCAGTATCTAGGGTAATTTCTCCTGCTAGTAGGATAAATAAACAGCTGTGGCTGTATCACCAGCCTGTGTGGATGCTTACCTGTTTCCAGGCTGGGAGTGCCAACTGCACTTGAGTTAGGGGAAAGGAAGCCCACAAGGAAAAAAAAAAAGTAGGAATGGCTTTGATTTTTCACATCCAAACACAGAGGGAGAAGAAACACAAGCTTCTGTCTCTTGAGCCTTGCCATAGCTATGGCTTTGAGATGCAATGCTACTGCCTCCTTGCAAGCTGCCTGCTTATCCCCAAATGGTGTGTGCCATATCCCTTTCTGTCCGTGCTCCGCAGTGTCACAGCCACATCCCCAGAATAACAAGTCTTTTGCCAAACAATGCTATTCTTCCATGAGGGGGAGATGCACAGTCAAGAGTGGGAAATTCCTGGTGTGGAGAATGGAAACTCGTCCACGAGGTTCCAGCAGACAGTGCTCTTGTCTGAGCACAGAGCCTGTGAGCTCTGCTCTGAAGGGCTCCTTGGCAAGGACAGGAACAGTCTGTGGTGGGTAAGACGAGAACAACAAAACAGGCCACACACGACAGGAATGCTGCAGTATCCTTCCTCCCACTAGGACTAGAGAAATTGGTAGCAGCAGTAAGTAAATGTGGTATGTTAAGTGATAAATACCTTCAAATGGTGTAATCTCTTGGGTTCTGTTTCCTGAGGGTCTGCAGAACATCCTCGAGAAGCGATAGCCCCAAATCCACTTTGAAGGACAGGAAGGGATCAGACAGGTCGGAAAGAGTGGTGCCATTCTGGGAAGCTGTCGCTGAGGTCCCGCAGTCTGTTGCCTGGTCCTTGTGGAACTGAGTTTGAGTGGCTTTGTGATATTGATGAGTAGCACCAGAAAAGGAGATGTCAGAGTGAGAATCCGTGTGATCAATGATGTTAGGGCAGCTAGAACTGTCCAGGTACAGCCGGGGAGGCTTGGGAGGTGCTTGTGCCTTGGCTAGGTTCTGCTCACTCTGACATGACAGGTAGTCAGACTTGTCCTTCAGATCCCTCAAGCATTCCCTCTTCTGGCACTGTCCATCACTGTCCAGAGTGTGGCTGTTCTGATTCAAGATGATGACTTGGTTGCCCAGCTTTTTGTGTCTCCTGAGTGAGAAACGTCTGAAGAACGTTGTGGACTTGATGGACCCTCTCCGCCAAGTATCCATGCTGATGAAAGGCACCGAGAAGGAGGAAACTGCTGACTCTTCACAGTCAGGTGTTGGACTTAAGTCGCAGGATCAGCAGCAAGCCACACAACAGGAACAACCTCTTCCTCCTCTGTTCCTGTAGCTGGAAGGAAAACAGAGAGGCTGGTATTGCAGGAAATGCAAACTTGGCACTAACCCTGCGTTAAGGAGCAGTTGGCCTGTCTTAGGTATTAAGGAGTCTCCTTCAGTGGAGAAGGAATGGCAATGTCTGAGCTTACTGAAAGTGTGCTGCAGAAACAAGCTGGTGAGGAACAGCAAAGGCACACAGTCACCATGAGAACAGGTTTAATCTAGCGTCTAGAACAGAAGGGCACTCTGGTGCCATGGTAACCAGCCACCTTCTTGGTGAAGGGCACAGTATAAAAATCTCAGTGGGTGGTTAGGGAGACAGTGACTCAGTCACGCTGAAGGAAACCAGAGAAATACAGTCAAATGGAGATTTAAAAAGCAACAAAACGCAGATGTACAAGACAAACATTAGGAAAATTGAAGGCAAAATAGACTTACGCTGTGTCGGAGCAGCACCTGGGTCTTAACAGGCGGCGAGGAGAAGCTGCTGAAGCACTTGGAGAACTGTGGCTGCCACACTCACCAGTGTGCTGGGACGTTGGGAGAAGCAAGTCCAGGGATGGTTCAGCCAGGCTGGACCCGGAACGCTAAGAATCCACGGTGCCTCCTTCTCTTCATGAGCCTCCTGTCACTGCTTCCCAGGCTGCAGTTCCTCCTGCGTATGTATTTGTTTTGAGCCAAGCCCTTGCTGAGTCAGCCACGTCAGAAACTGGGTTTTACACTGTTGGTAATTGCTAGGATTGCAGGAAGTAGGTGTGTGGAGTGGCAAAGCATCAGCCCACACTCTGCCTGAGGAGAAATGAGGCTCCCTCAGAGGCGCCCAGCTCGCTTGAGGACTGTCAACGTGAATAGCGACTTGTAGCCCGTCTCGGATCAGACTGTTTCTTCTCTTGGTGCTCTCCCTTCTGCCACTTCTGATGGCTGCTTGTGTCAGCAGGGCTCCCAAATGAGGCCAGAAATAATCTCTTGTCTGATTTAAATTTAAATCCAGAGCGTGAGGTCGTGATTCAGGTTTGTGCGGGTGATTCATCTGTGTGAGTCTCATGCAGGCTCTTTCCCTCAGCAGTGTGTGTTTGTGGGTAGTGGACAGGAACTTTGAAGAATCCTGGTTCTGCCACTGCGGGCTGATACGATCTGGTGCTTTCTCAGACACTGCGAACATCTGTGCTGCACGGTGCTGAAAGGTTGTGTCATTCATGCGGCTCCTAAGATACCAATTATGGCATATTAGTCTCTTAATTTCCCAGTCTAAGTTTCTCATCTGTTGTGGGCTTCTATTTTGTCCTTGCAGCTAGACACGCTGCAGCTGAGTGTCTGGGGAGGAACCGCTTTGCTGGCACGTGATAACAAATCTGCACTTGCCCCATTTTCATGCAGGATCTTATTTAGCTCTTCTGTTGCCTTTTCATCCCTTCTATTTGAGATGTCCTTAAATCACCACGAAATCTAGTTCCTAGAAAAAGGAACGTGAGAGATTTTTTTTTTCATTTACCTCCTGTCAAGATGCTTTTATTTCTACCTGAACTGTCAAGCAGACAAGGTGGATGTTTCCAAGCATTGCAGTGCTTTGAATACATCTGGAATAGTAAGGCCACCTACTGATGTTAAATGGCTTGTGAAAGCAGAGTGCCAAACCAGCACTTTGTGATAGCAGCTGTCATCTGCTGCCTACGTTCATAGGCAGAGTCTGCAACCACCACTTAAGTGACGTGACAGTTGCTACCACACACAGCAGAAAGGCTCTGAGAGCTTTTGGGAACTGAAACACTCCTGTGTCAGGTTTGGGAACGTACCTGGTGGTTTTCTTTCCACAGCCAATTCCATGACTAAACCACAGAAAGCTTGATTTCTTTTTTTTATGGCGTTAGCCTTCATAACGGATGATGTGTGCGCTGGACTTTGTGCACTGGTGTGCAGAGCAAGCTGCTTGTCCAACATAACCAGTGAGGCAAGCTGTATCTCCCCATCCCACCTCGCTGTGAGCAGGGAGAGGGTAATTCAGGCTCCCTGCCTGCCCCACTCTGTCCCACTCATGCTGTTACAAGGCAGGCTATTTTCTGTAGCCCAGGCAGCTTTTGCACCGTACCTGGTTTCTCTGGGGTCATCCTGGATGAACCACCTCCCTGACTCAACCGTGCGTGTTGGGAGTGGGGTTTATGGAGAGGGGGGCTGGGGTAGATCCTGTCCTCGACGGGTTCTCTTTGTTTTCTGCTCCCAGGCATCAGTGGTGTCGGAACGGGATTACGAGAGCCTGGTGATGATGCGGCTGCGCCAGGCAGCAGAGAGGCGGCAGCTTATCGAACAGCTCAAGCGGCAAGACGAGGAGGAGTCCCACACCTAGCATGAGTATGGATCCTCCCCACCCCATCCTTCTTCATTTCTAACGCTGTTTCTTAAATTAAGTCAATAAACCTCCTTTTTTAAAACTGTTGTAGGAATACAAACTGTCAGTGACTGCAGCCCTTATCCCTTTCCAGAGGGGGGGAAGAAATGTCTGTATAAGCTTCAAAGTCAGTGTATTAACCTGTCAGTCTGTGTTGTCAGAGCAGCTGCCCCGTCACAGAGGACAGGGTGGGAGAGGTGCTGTCAGAACACCAAACCTTGGAGCTTCTTTTAGTTCCTGAAAGCTTGTTCAGGCCCTATGGATCCAAAAGGCCTTGGCAACAACTGTTTAAAACAACCCACAGGAAGGCATTGGTCTCTTTGGAGAAATGTTTTATTGGTGTTACCCCTACAGCAGGGTTCATACACAGTCCCAAACAATCCAGCATCACAACTGCTGCTGTTAAGGTTACACAGCCCATACCTGACATGTTCATAGGGCCCTTCTAAGGTCATTTCAGGAGCAGTGTGTGACGCTAGAATGACTCTTCGGGCTGGAAGCCTGATGCTGCTGCTAACCACAGTCCCCTTTGGGAGAGAAACCTGCCTTGCTGCCGGGTGAAGGGATTCTCAGGGCGCCGTGTAGGTTTAGCAGTTCAGGGCTGAGAGGGTATGCCCTCTGTGCCCAGCCTCCCCTCCCTGCCCGCCGTGGCCTCGGAGAAGGCGTGCCCTGAGCTCACAGCTCGGCACGTACCTCGCTGGGGCAGCCTGGAGGAACGGGCAGACGAGTCTGTTATTGAGCTTCCTCCAACAGCTGCTAAATAGGAGATGATTAAAATGTACCAAGCTGGTAGTTGCCAGCCTGGTGTTCAGAGGGAGCAGAGCTGGAGCCATCTGTTCCCTGTGCCTGATTTTGTCTGCACTGGGTGTACCTTCCTCCCCCCTCTCGTGACTCGGCAGGGATGGCAAGTTTACACCGGGTCAAGTTTTGCCTCCACACCACTCCTCCCCCGTGCCCGAGCGCCTGGAGTCTGGGACAGAAAGGAATGAAGGGGAAAAGTTTGCTGTCAGTCCTGTGTGAGGTGATCCCAGCGGGGTCTCGTCCAGGAGGAAGGCAGAAGTCTTCCTCGCTATTCCTTGTGGAGGCACCACACCAAGGTCTGGCCCACGCCCGTCATGCTCACCACCCGGTAACCACAGCTCTCCAGCTTGTTCAGGACTACCCGCGGCGCGTCGTTCACGTAGTACTCCCAGCTGCAGGCAGGAAAGAGGAGAAGAAAATGAGGTGGAGAAGGAAGAGACAAGAATTTCCTCATGGAAGGGCCTCTGCCTCACTCCTGAACAATGTAAGACACTGCAGTGACCACCTCTGGCGTGCTGCCTGGGTGCTGCATCTCCTGCTTAACCAGGTGGGGAAGCCCAAAGCCCACAGCTACCAAACCAAGGAGGGAGCCTGTCCAAAAGGCAAGGGTCATGTTAAATTCAAGTGTGGGTCGGGGACCACTCGTCCAAAGCCACGTGCAACCTACCTGAAGGGAGGTTGTAGTGAAGTGGGAGTCGGCCTCTTCTCCTGGGCAACCAGCGATAGGACAAGAGGACACAGCCTCAAGCTTGGCCAGGGGAGGGTCAGGTTGGACATTAGGAAGCATTTCTTCTCAGCAAGGGTCATCAGCCATTGGAAGGGGCTGCCCAGGGAGGTGGTGGAGTCACCATCTCTGGAGGGGTTTAAGAAAAGCCTGGCCATGGCACTTAGTGCCCTGGTCTAGTTGCCATGGTGGTGTCAGGGCAATGGTTGGACTCGATGAGCCCAGAGGGCTCTGCCAACCTCATTGATTCTGGGATTCTGTGCTGCTCAGTTAACTGGGCTGAGACTGCAGCAGAGGGTTCACCAGTATCTGCAGCTGGGAATTCATGGTGAAAGAGGATGGTCTCTGCAGAGCAGGGAAGGATGATTCGGGTGTTTTTAAGGAATGAAAACCCAATGTTTTGGTTTTGTCTGTAAGTTGGGTGTTTTTGAGAGCCTGTGCTTGAAATTTGGGGATTGGGAAAAAAATGCTGCCTTCAGCCAAGCATTCAGCCTTTGGAAAACCAGAAGTCAAATGAGGCGGAGCACAGGCTGGGAGACTGCTCTCCCCATGAGGACAAGAGATGGTGGAGGGGGAGAGCAGCACAGCAGAGAGGCAAAATGAGCTGAATTAGGTGGGAAAGCAGAGCTGAAAGGGTAAGTGTAACTCTGCTGGCTTTGGCAGCCTGTCTGTCCCTGTAACAATCTTTCTGGATGCAGTATTTATTCAGGCAGATGGGATAAGCTTCATAATAGCTGAGCTCTTAGATGACTCACTGCGCCAGATAAGCTGATAATGATGGGCTGCAGGATCCTTGGTGATCTTATTTGGGCACCTTAACAAAGACTCTCCTGATCTTCATAGTAATAACAATAAAAAAAGACCCAAAAGCATTTCCAGAGTCGCTCTTGCTAAAGTTGCAAAAGAGAAATGGAGTGGTGAGTGCTTTTAAAGCATGAAATGGCACCAGGATGGGAAAGCTTTGTTTCAGTTTCTCAAGACAGACTGTACTTCGCTATAATTACAGATGTGGTGTAAAGATAATATGTATTATTATAAGTGTCTTTGAACTTAATGCTTTCTCTAAGAGGCTTGCCACATCCCTTCAGATCCACATGTTGGAGGTGGTAAATATTCCCATTATGCAGAGGAAGGAGCTGAGGCAGGGATTGTTTGTTATTTGTGGGAACCTAAAAAATCTGAGCTAGAAGCAGAAGGAAAACTGAGTTGCCCAGGGCTTTAAACACGTCCCTGTTGAGTGAAACAAAAGCCCGCACCCAGAGCGTGTCAAACGTGCTGCCATCTCTGTGTGCAGCCGCTCTGGATGGGGATGGCGTGGCTGGGACCATGGGCAGAGCCTTTCCTCCCAGCAGGGAACAGAGGAGTCACCCAGGACCAGAGAGGACTTCTGTGCTTGCCCATCGTCTGTCTGTGAGCCCTGCTGCCTCCCCTCCCAGGTGGGCCCTCCTGAGCTGCGTGGGGACGGGGCTGAGCTGGGGCAGGAGTGTCCACACACAGCTAGGGCGAGTGATGGAGCAGCCACGCTCCTCGTGGCACCTGCCCAGCTGTCCTGGCTTCCTCGAGGACGGGCTTTGGCTGTGCCCTGTGGAACAGCTGAAGTGTTAGCAGGTGCCTCAGCCCTCAGCTCCCAAAACCTGACAGCGAGGCATCAGCTTTCACTTCAGACCAAACAGCACTGACAGCCTTTGTAATGAGAGGTGAGGCCGGGACGGTGCCCAGCAGCCATCGGGGTGGGCGCAGAAGCAGCAGCCGAGGGTCGGGCTTGTGGTCCTTGGCCCCACACTGGCTACCAGAAACACGTGGGCTGGGGCAGAGCCCAGCTCCCCCCTTGCTGAAGCCCAGGTGCCCCTGGGATGCGGGCTCTGCCCATCAGATAGGGCAGCCCTGCGTGCCTGCGTGCTGCAGCTGATGGAGCTCAATGATGTGCCACGGCAGCGGGTGGTGCAGGGCGGCCTGACGGGATCAGCACTCTCCCTCATTAGAGGTAATTAAGTCCCTCATCTGTATGTTACAGTGCCCCAGCAGGTCCATACTGCTCAGGCCTTTTCTTTCAGGCTCCTTCCAAGGTCGTGTTTAAGGTTTTGGGGCCCACAGTGCTATGGGAAGGGCAAGATTTGCAGTGTCCTAGAGCCAGGCTTACTGCTGGCAGTCGGGGGTGGCAAGTCCTGCTTGGCGAACGCCAGAGCTCCCACAAATTTGTGGCAGAGCCGCCGTGCCCCTCGGGCTGCCAGCAGCCACATTCCAGCCAGGTTATTTTCTCCACCCCCTGTTGCTCAAGCAAAAACGGGGGAGATGAAGACGTGCCGCGGGGACGCAGCGGAGTTACCCTGGGTGTAACGCAAGACAAGCACGGAGCAGGTGGGGCAAGAGGGAGGCAAGAAGGGTGGTGAATCCAGCGGGGAGGTCCCACAGACAGCTCAGATCCCTCCTCCCAAACAAGCAGAACGTGGCACTCTGTTCATGGCAACGCTGCCTGTCCTCCCTGGCTGCTGGGGCAGATGCCACGGAGGCTTTTCCCCTTCTTCGCCTTCCTTCCCCACCCGAGCCCCCGGCACCCTCACCCCCCAGGACCCAGCAACACTTCTGCCTTCTTGAAGCCTCTTCTTCTCCCCCCTCGGCTCTCCCTTCTCTCGTTGCACAACTCCTGGCAGGCACCAGCGTGGAGCTGCCGTGGCTGCCAACCTCGTGGCCACCCGCAGTGCGGGGATGTCTCAGCCCTGCAAACCCTCCGGGCTGCTGGGCAGGGAGAGGAGGGAGCGAGGGGTCCGAGGGCAGCCCTGCTGCGGGCACAGGGAGAGGAGGGAGCGAGGGGTCCGAGGGCAGCCCTGCTGCGGGCACAGGGAGAGGAGGGAGCGAGGGCTCCGAGGGCAGCCCTGCTGCGGGCACAGGGAGAGGAGGGAGCGAGGGCTCCGAGGGCAGCCCTGCTGCAGGCGCGGGGAGCTGGCAGCGGCCTCGGTTTGCGTTTGGAAGGGTTCCTCTGGGGTTTTAATTTGCGTTTGGGGCTTTATTTTGCTTTGTGTTTCTTTTTTTTCCTGGAGAAAAACAAGAAGTGAGAGATCAAGCGGGGAAAAAAGAAAAAAGACGTGGGCCGAGATGTAACGAATGTGCTGGTAACGTCTCCGAGTTGCACTTTGGTGAAGGCTGGTGTCAAAGTCGGTGCGGGCAGAGAGAGAGAGATGGGGACATGGGGGAGCATCAAATATACACGGCTTGGGAACACGCAGGCTGATGGGCTGGAGTCAGGGAGGAGATGAGGGGAAGCATCTCCAGCCTCAGGGCTCAGCAGCCCAAGGAAAAGCTTCAGGAGCCACCCAGAGGGGCATCCCCAGCGTGGAAGGGGTGAGGAGAGGAGGGGAGGTGGGTCAGGTGCTGAAATGGGGTCAGAACGAGGAAAAAGAAAGAACTAAATTAAATATCGGGCAGCGTTCCCTTGGGTGAGCGTGAACAGGCAGGGCCAGGGCACGTGGGTGCCCTTTCAGCACCAAACTGGTCCTGGGATCAAACTGCCACTGGAAGGTGCCGTGGTGAATAGAGGAGTGACAACATCCTAGATTTTCTTGGGAAAATAAGGAGAGGGGAGAGCCTGAAACGTTGCAGAGGAGGACTTACAAGTGGTTCCCCAGCATGTTCCTCTTCGTGGCCCCCAGGAAGCTCATCAGGCCGGGATCCGAGTGCTCATCTCCCACCATGGTGGGGCCGACCTCCTGCAGGGAAGGGCAGCAGAGCGGGTGAGCGACGTGGGGCCGTACGGCCACCCCCTCCCCGCTCCCACCATGGCTCCAGTGAGAGCTTCCCTGGGCAGGGAAGGGTTGGGAGCCACCTGCCTGTCCCAGGAGCCAGCCTTGGTGGCTTTGCTCCTGGAGGGCCACCTGCTGGGTGAGCTCACGGGGGCCCTGGTCCCCTGGGATCCGCCCTGGGGAGTCTGTAGGACAGCAACGAGGTGCTCCTCAAGCCTCATCATGCAAAACCAGCGAATCTGGGTGTTTTGCCCAGCTGCGCTGGCTGGCGAGGGGAGGGCGGGCAGGTGAGGGCTGGACGCAGCACAGAGGGTGGGATCCCAGCGGGGTGAAAGGCACCCAAGTCAGTGACCGCTGCTAGGCCAGGACGGGCTGGTTCCACGCCAGGTTTCAGGTTGGAAATGTTTGCTTTGCCCTGCTAAAGAGCAGAGTTTCCAAAGTCTCTCGGGGGGGGAACATGCTCAACTACGATAATCCCACCCGCCCTGTTCCGTGCCTCTCCCTAAAGCGCTGTGAGCCCCAACCAGGTGGGGCTTTGCATTATCTCAGCCCATAATCACTTAATCAACGTGTACGATGCCAAATATCGCTGCCAACAGATGCTGCGGTGCCGCGGCAGCCCCAGGGTCCTCGCTCTCAATCCACTGCTCGCTTGGTTTGAGGTGTGTGTGTAACGGGACATCTCCACCCACAGCAGCAGCTCTCACCCAGCTCCTGCCAGCCCGTCCCTTCGCCCTTTTCACCGTTCCCCCTTCCCGTCACAAAGCCACATCGTCACATTGGGGCTTTCAGACGTACGGATCCCCTGTGCTGGGACAAGGAGGAAACCCCAGACAAATTCCGCGAGGCTGCGAGCAGGAGGAAGGACGTTTCCTTTATGCCTTTATCGGGGCGTAACGGGCCGCGCTCCCAGCCCGGGTCTCACCCAAATCCCCGACACCGGGCTGCTGCATGACACCCCGCTGCCCGTAACGCCCTGCCCTCGGCCACGGCCGCGCGTCCCACCGCCCAACGGCTGCTGGGGGAGAGGGAAAACCTCCAGCGAGGACGCGGGGCCAGAGGTTGGTCCCTTTGACGCTCCTGGGATCCTACAAGAAGTTTCCCCAGTCTGTGCCGTGCTGTGCCAGGGGGAGGGTGCTGGGGACCGGGGCGGGGGCGCGGGCACCCGAGTGCTCTCCAGGGCGGGGTATAGCGGGGTGCGAGGGCGGTTGTGCCCAGCGTGGTCGTGCCAGACGCCTCGCACCGGGGGCCGGTGTCGCACAGAGCCGCTGTGCCAGGGCTCCCCCAAACCCGCTGGCCATCCTCACCCCCCCGGAGCCCCGCACCCCCAGCCCGGGCCAGCAGCGAGGGCAGCTGCGGGGACCATCGCAGCCGGGACCGAGCGTGTCCCGCTGCTCCCACCGGTCCCTGCCCGGTCCCTCCCCATCCCCGGCGGCCGTCGGGGCTCCGGGCCCGGGGGGCAGCGGCAGGGTGGGCTCACCATGCGGATCTGCGTGCTGATGAGGAGGTACGGCATGGTGCTGCTCCCGGTGCTCCCCCCGGTACTGCTCCTGCTCCCGGTGCTCCCCCCGGTGCTGCTCCCGGTGCTCCCCCCGGTGCTGCTCCTGCTCCCGGTGCTGCTCCCGGTGCTGCTCCTGCTGCTGCTCCCGGTGCTCCCCCCGGTGCTCCCCCCGGTGCTGCTCCTGCTGCTGCTCCTGCTGCTGATCCCGGTGCTCCCCCGCCGCTCCCGCCGCCGCTCGGGGGACACGTGCCCGTTCCCGTGCCCGTGCCCGGCCCCCAGCGCCCGCCCCCGCCGGCCACGTCCCGCCCGCCCCGTCTGCGGGGGGGTCCGGGGCTCGCGTGAACCCCCGGAGGGTTCAAGGGACTTGGGGAGGGGATGGGTAACCCCGAGGCGTGCAGCAGCCCCGCTGGGTCGGGAGGGACACCCCCGTGGGGGTCCCCGGGGGTCCTGGCTCTGCCCTCCTGGGAAGGGTGGGCGGGCAGGAGGCGGTGGGCAGGGAGGTGATGGACCAGGAGGTGATGGACAGGGAGGTGATGGACAGGGAGGTGATGGACCGGGAGGTGATGGACCGGGAGGTGATGGGCAGGGAGGTAATGGACAGGGAGGTGATGGACAGGGAGGTGATGGACAGGAGGTGATGGACAGGGAGGTGATGGACAGGGAGGTGATGGACCGGGAGGTGATGGACCGGGAGATGATGGACTAGGAGGTGATGGACAGGGAGGTGATGGACCGGGAGGTGATGGACCGGGAGGTGATGGACTAGGAGGTGATGGACAGGGAGGTGATGGACCGGGAGGTGATGGACCGGGAGATGATGGACTAGGAGGTGATGGACCAGGAGGTGATGGACCGGGAGGTGATGGACCAGGAGGTGATGCACAGGGAGGTGATGGACCAGGAGGTGATGGACCAGGAGGTGATGCACAGGGAGGTGATGGACCGGGAGATGATGGACCAGGAGGTGATGGACCGGGAGATGATGGACAGGGAGATGATGGACCGGGAGGTGATGGACCAGGAGGTGATGGACCAGGAGGTGATGCACAGGGACGTGATGGACCAGGAGGTGATGGATCAGGAGGTGATGGACAGGGAGGTGATGGACCAGGAGGTGATGGACAGGGAGGTGATGGACCGGGAGGTGATGGACCAGAAGGTGATGGGCAGGGAGATGATGGACCAGGAGGTGATAGACAAAGGGCCAGGAGACAGCGAGTAGGGAAATGACAGGGAGATGAAGGACCAGGAAACGACAGGCAGGGAAATGAGGACTGGGAGTGATAGCCCAGGAACACCCTGCAGAGCATCCCAGGTCCCACCCTGGGCCCCTTCCCAACCGCTCCCCTTGCAGGGTGTGTGGCACAACCAGCACGTTGGGAAAAAAGTCCTTTTTTCTATGGGCTGTTGAGCTTTTATCTGGAAACATGGGGGTTTAAATCCCTTCAAAATTTGGGGAGAAGCTCATTTCCTGAGGCTGGGACAGACAGAGGTGCTTCCTAGGTGCTGATGGAGTAATTTCCCCTCAGCACCCACCCTAGCAGTTTGAAAACTACGTGTAAAGCAAATAATAATTCCATAAATAGCAAATAATAGTTCCCTAGCCTGAAAACTGGAACGGAAACCTCTCCATGCAGCTCGCCAGAAACTATCAACAAGCCATAACCACTTCCTAATTTTGCTAAAAACTTCAGAAATAAACGGCTGCAGGAGAAAGCAGCAGAGGGGTGTCCCTGCGTGGCAGAGCCTGGGCTGCGCAGCCCCCGTTACTCATTAACTCCAACAGGGAGCAAGGGAGAAAATCAACAGTGCTGCTGGCCAGGCTGAAGGAAACGCTCCGACAAAGCCCAAGCTTGCTGTTATTATTGACATTAACATGGTTGTTGTTATTAACATGTTTGTTGGGTTTGGCATGAGAAATGAAAACACCCAGCAGAGGTTGGTGGTATCATCTTCCTAAAACGTGCCCCAAATATCCCAATATAATCTTTCAAGCTGTGTATGGGATACCTCACTCGTGGGTTGAACGTCGGCTCGTTTAGATCCCTTCCACCCTAAGGAGGGTCTTCCCCAAATCCCCACTGCCAGAACAGCCCCGGTGTTTACTCATAGCTCTTACTTTGCAGCGTAAACCCATGCTTGGCTTCTAGTGCGGCAAATTATCACGTTATTGCCTCTGTTGCCCAGTTAACGGGGAGGAAATGTTGCCTCCTGCGCGTTTCACCTGGGTTCTGTTTGATTTTAACACAAGTCCCAAAAGCCACGACCCCTTTGGACCTCAGCCGGGCTCTCTGGTGCTGCAGTTACCGCCCCGCCAGCCGCAGAGGGGGGCACAGGCAGGAGATCCAGAGCATTCAGTCTGTCCACAAATTAGAGAAGACACTAGCCAGGGCTCTCGCTGCCCAGCTCGCGCTGGTCGGTCTGGCTCGTACGGGGGGAAATAAAATTAGAGAGGAAAATGAACGCAGAGCCTGCACACAACGTTTCGGTATTGAATTTCCTGATGAGATACCGCAGTCTGGGAGACAGCCCGAGCACCCAGCCCTGCAGCAGTGTGAGAGGGGGCTATAAAACACGGCACAATCCATCTCAGCGGCACCATTCATCATCTGAGAGCGACTCATTGCCCTTCGGCACCGGCTCCGACCAGGCTGCGTGCAGCCCGAGCTGGGCATGGAGGGAGCCAGGGGCAGGGCGAGCTGCCAGCGTTGAATCTTGCCCAATAATCCAGATAAAAGAAAGGAAAAGGTGGTCTGGCTCTGCCAGAAATCATCGCCCCGTACCCACGCTTACGAGAGGCAAGTGGTGTACAAAGAGCTTTATTTGTCCTCTTCTGCCAGCAGTGGGTGTTTCTAATGAACCCCCTCTTGTTTCTGCAGTGCCCCATTAAATTTCCTGCCCCAATATTACGCCCTGGCTGGAGGGCAGCACCTTAGGGCACCCCCTGCGCCCGAGGGGCGGGTTTGCAGCTTTGGGCTTTCCCAAATACCCTTTTTTTGCACATTTGTCCCATTTTGTACGTTTGACCGCAGCGTTGGCTCTTTGCAGCCTGTTGCCTCTGATCCCGCGCCGGGGGCTGACGTCGTGGACTCGTTTTTACGAGGAAGCAGCGATTTTTGTACCACGTTTTGATGCCACGTGGGAGAAATAAAGACTTTCCCCCCTAGATTTCAGCCCCTCCACCCGCCAGCGTGCGGCTGGTCCCCGCGGGTAGGAAGGGGTTAAAGGGGAAGAGCAAAGCCCCGTGTCTTCCCGGAAATTATTTCTCTCCGAAAGCTCCTTTTTATCACTTTTATTAAGGCGCAGCGGGGAGGAACGAGGCAGCCGGGGCGCCCCGATACCATCTGCAATATCCGCACCGCGCCGCGGCTGTCACCGTGTCACACGGCCTGTCCCCCCGGCCGCCCCGAGGACAGCTCAGGAGGTGACGGCAGGCGAAGAGCCGGTGGATGTTGCGGGGTTCATCTCGACCCCGCCGAACCGGAGCCCAACGCCCCACGGTTTCAGCGCCAGGCGGGACCGCGGTGCCACGTCTGTGCCACGCCGACAGGGTGTGGTGGCACGGTGGGGGCTGTGGCGGCTGTGGCGGGCGGTGGTGACACCGCGGTAGTTAGTGGGGCCGTGGCGCAGCGCTAGTGGTGGTGGTGGGGTGGGGGTAGGTGGGTGTAGGTGCAGGTGTTGGTGTAGGCGCAGGCGTAGGTGTAGGTGAACATGTAGGCATAGGTGAAGGTGTAGGTGCAGGTGTAGCTGTAGGTGTAGCTGTAGGTGCAGGTTCAGGTGCGGGTGCAGCTATAGGTGTAGGTGCAGGTTCAGGTGTAGCTGTAGGTGCAGGTTCAGGTATAGCTGTAGGTGTAGCTGTAGGTGCAGGTTCAGGTGTAGGTGTAGGTGCAGGTGTAGGTGTAGCTGTAGGTGCAGGTTCAGGTGTAGCTGTAGCTGTAGGTGCAGGTTCAGGTGCGGGTGCAGCTATAGGTGTAGGTGCAGGTTCAGGTGTAGCTGTAGGTTCAGGTGTGGGTGTAGGTGCAGGCCCTGGTGCATGTGCGGGTGTATCTGTAGGTGTAGGTGTAGGCGTAGCTGTAGGTGCAGGTGTAAGTGCAGGTTCAGGTGTAACTGTAGCTTCAGGTGTAGCTATAGGTTGAGGTGTAGGTTCAGGTGCGGGTGTAGCTATAGGTGGAGCTGTAGGTGCAGGCGCAGGTTTGGGAGCAGCTGTAGGTGCGGGTGTAGGTGCAGGTGTAGCTGTAGGTGCAGGTTCAGGTGTAGCTGTAGGTCTAGGTGCAGGGCCTGATGCACGTGCGGGTGTAGCTGTGGGTGTAGGTACAGGTGTAGGTGCAGGTGTAGCTGTAGGTGTAGGTGTAGGTTCAGGTTTAGCTGTAGCTGTAGGTGCAGGTCCTGGTGCACGTGTGGGTGTATCTGTATCTGTATGTGTAGGTGCAGGTGTAGCTGTAGGTGCAGGTTCAGGTGTGGGTGTAGGTGCAGGTGTAGGTGCAGGTGTAGGTTGAGGTTTGGGTGTAGGTGCAGGCCCTGGTGCACGCGCGGGTTCAGCTTCAAGTGCAGGTGCCGCCTCGCCGGCCTCGTGACGTCACGCGGGCCCCGCCCCTGCGCTGGGCCCGCCCCCGCGGCGCGCGGTGATGACGCGGCTCCACGCCATAGGGCGCCTCCCTGCGCGCGTCACGGCGCGCGCCTCCCAGAGCGCAGGCGGACGGAGATGGCGCGGCCCGGGCCGGGGCGGCTGGCGCTGGGGCTGGCGCTGGGCGCCGGCCTGGGGCTGCTCTGGCTGCTGCAGCGGCGGCGGCGGCGCGGCGGGAGGCCCTGGCGGCGGGACAGCGGCAGGAGCTGGGGTAGGGGGACCGTGGGGCCGGGGCGGGGGGCGCGCGGCCTGTGCGGCCCTTCCCGGGCCTCGGGCTGTCGGTCCCCGCTGCCCGGGGGGAGCCGGCCGGGGAGGGGGGCGGCGGGCCTCAGGCTGTCGGGTCCCCGCTGCCCGGGGTGACCGGCCGGGGAGGGGGGCGGCGGCCCCCGGGCTGTCGGTCCCCGCTGCCCGGAGGGAACCGGCCGGGGCGGGGGGCGGCAGATCGGCTCCGCTCCGCCCATGTGCTCCCGCGTTCCTCTCGACGCCGGTCACGGAGCGGCTGCCCTCCGCCGGCCCAGCCCGGCCGCACCGCTGCCGCTCCGGCCTCGCCTCCGCGGGGCCCTGTGAAGAGCTGTTGTAAAGCTCTCGCTTTACCACTCGCTCCCGGCCTCCGGCGGGGTTGGAGCGTTGAACTGTTAGCAGCGCTGCCCCGGAGCCCCGAGCTGGCTGCTGGTTATCCCGGTCTGGGTGCCGGCAGCCGGTGCTGCCCCTTAGTAATAGCTACAGTTAGTAAAGTAGTTTTAAAAATAAAATTACTTCTAGGGAAGAGCTTTTACTTGACTGTCTCTATTGGGGTCTCTGAAGGCCTGTCTTTGGTAGTGTGTTGAGTCGGGAGTAGTTTGGGAGCAGTGTTTTAATCTGTGTTGTTGCAGATCCAGGTTTTAGATATTTATGAGCTTTCAAGAAAACATATTTAAAATCCCCAGATGTAAATGTGTTCTCATGTGCTGCTTGGTCATGCTGTAGCTGCAGGGAGATGTAAGGATCAGAGACTGGTAAAGGCTCTGGGTACTCAGAGAAGGCAAGGACACACTTTGAGGACTAAACTACTCCTTAAAGCCTGATGTCTCCTCTTTGGGTTTCTGTGGGGTTTGCTTCCTTGAATAAGACTAGAGGGTTTTTTGGTTGTGTGGGTTTTTTGGGGGGGTTCTTTTTGGGTTGTTTTTTTTTTTTTAAGAACAGGTCTTTTGGAAAAATTAGCTTCCATTGTCCTTGTTCATTGTCACGTGTTATCTTGTAAGCTGGTTGCTTTCCTGGCTGGGGGCCTCCCCAGTTGATAGCAATTAGGACAAGAGGACACAGCCTCAAGCTTGGCCAGGGGAGGGTCAGGTTGGACATTAGGAAGCATTTCTTCTCAGCAAGGGTCATTAGCCATTGGAAGGGGCTGCCCAGGGAGGTGGAGTCCCCATCTCTGGAGGGGTTTAAGAAAAGCCTGGACATGGCCCTTAGTGCCCTGGTCTAGTTGCCATGGTGGTGTCAGGGCAATGGTTGGACTCGATGAGCCCAGAGGGCTCTTCCAACTTCATTGATTCTGGGATTCTATGATAATCAATTCGGGAGAAAAGCAGAGTGTGGCTCTGGTGTTAATACAGGAGTGTGGAGAACAGGAAGGAAATTAATTTGCAGTAAGTACTTTAAAAAGAAAACCCCAGCAGTTTCTTCACCTACAATAGTCTTTGTGCTATTCAGTATGGTTTTTGTTCTTAAAAAAGAAATGACAAGGGGATTTTCATAGAAGGGTAGTTAAAAGAGCTTTGTTTATCCCTAATTACAATTGCAAATCTGCCGAGTGTGGCTAGATGCTGGTGTTGGAGAAGGGAGTGGGAAACCAGTTGAAGAACTCAAGCCAGGTCAGGCAGCAACACTTGAGCCCAAGCCTCGTGTCCTCTGTTTTCTGCAAACAAAATCATACTCCAGTTTCCCGTGGGAAATCCTTTCCCCTTTGCACCGAATGAGCTTTTTTCTCTCTCATTTTCTCCAAGCGGTGCCCAGCGTGCCGGTTCCCATGGGGGCGGGCGACGGGGCGACGTGCACGCCGCTCCTGCTGTCCGACGAGCACGCGGCCGTGCTGGAGCGCCTGGACGTCGTGTTGAGAAACATCTCGGAGCTCAGCAGAGAGGTGGAGGAGCTGCGGAACAGCCTGCAGCGCTTGGCTGCCGAGATCGTTGGCGAAGTCAGGTACTGACCCTGCCCCTTCCTGTCTGCTGCTGTTGCACATATTTACTCCATGGCAGGGTAAAACAGCCAAGCCTGAGTACATTAAATTTAAAATCCAAAAGTGTCTCTCCAGTTCCCACTGGCATCACGTCTTGACCTCCAGTGAGATTAATGTAAAAACAAAGGTATGTTTAGCCAGGGATGTTTTTTGTCTTATGGAGTATCAAGCAGTGATGGTTGCTTCATACCCTGCACTGGGAAGGTTATTTGGTCTGTAAATGTTTGTCTCTCGCTGCTGCTGTTTTCTCCCTGGTTGCTGACAGCTGTAGCTAGCTGTTGATGTAGAATAAAAGGTCCTGTCTTCTGCAGGGTGTTTTGGGATTCCCTTGTCTTTGCTCACTGAGGAAATCAGAGGGATGCACGTGTTGTGGTTACCCCTGTGTGTATGGATTGTATACAGACCCAGTCTGGGGTCAGACCTGCTTTAACTGCAGAATATGATGTTTGCTGCGTGGTAGCGGGGTGTTTGTGTAAGCAACAGCAAGTCACCTTGTGAATCCTGTGGGTATAAAGCAAACTGGATGGAATGGGCCAGGGAGGAGAAGGGACGTGACACAGCAGACATCTCATTATCAAATGCTTTTATTTCTCTTTTTGCCTTCTGCAAAGGTCCCACCTGGAAGAAACCCAGAAGGTAACTCGCCGGAGGCGGTTTCCACTTCCTAGAGAAAGGAGTGACTCCACAGGCTCCAGTTCCATTTACTTCACAGCCAGCTCAGCAGCAGCCAACACGGACGACGGGGAGAGCGAAGGAGGGTGAGCAGAGCACCTCGTTAGAGGCAGCTTTTAAGGGCTTTGCTGCCCAATTACATCTGAGCAGTTTGTAACGTAAAGGGAGGGACGTTTTTCCCCACTAGGTATCTGTCATCCTGTTGTTTGCTTTTATTACAGTAAGTGTACAGCTGCCAGGGCCAGACTGAGAGAAGTGCAATGATTCTGACTTTTAGAGAAAGGATGGAAAGGAAAAAAATAATATATATAATTTTTCACATTTTTTTTAAAGCAATAATTTGATTAAGGAACCTTGCAGGAAGAAGGGAAGTAGAAGTCCAGCCTGGGACTTGAGTGAGGGAGTTTATAAATAAAATTTCCATACAATAATATACTTTAGAATGTCTGGAAAAAAGGAGAAAATGAAAAATATTTTCCAATTAACTAAAATGTCTTTGGCTAGGATATTTCTTACGGATTTTTTTATCAGTGTGTCACACTGATCAGTTGTGTTGCTTAAGTTCTCATGGTTTAAAACCAGGTGAAAAGTACCGTGTAGTTTAAGAACATCAGTAAAAATTACAATATAGATGCAAATATCATATTAGATAACAAGGGGTCTACTGCATATGTGTATGTGAGTGCTGCCTTTCTGATGAAATGCTTTTCTGTGCCTTAGATGAATTCTATAGCTTTGGAGGCATGTAAGTGTTTCTAAAACATGCAGTGCTGGCTGTGTGTTTGCCCAGGAAAGCTGAAATGAAATGTAATTTGAAGAGAGAAGTTAATTACAGCCCTGAGAGCAAGGCAGGCAGGATTTGAACATGACACGCTGTTTGGTGGCAGCTGGATGACCAGTCAGCTGGTGCAAACTGGCACTTGGTGGCACGGGTTTGTCATTGGGGGACAAAGCAGCTGGGACAGCAGCAGCCTCCTGGCACAAAGGGTGCAGGTTTGCAGGACAGCGGGTTTGGGACTGCTGGGAAACCACGTCCTTTGGTGTTTTATCTTAGTAGCTGGCTTTAGTGAGGCAGGAAGGAGGTGATGTGATCTCATTCAGGTTGTAGAACTGCTTCGTTCATCTGAAGTGGGGGTTCATGTGAAAGCAACATCAGGGAGTGATTCACGGTGGTGTAGTAGGTAACAAGGCTGTGTAACCTATTGGAAAACTATATAGTTGGTTCTGAAGACAAGACCTTGCTGTCTAGATAATAACAGATGCATCGAGTCATTGGGGTGCTGGTGTGTTTTCAAAACATGCTGAAAAGGAGGGTCTTTTCCAGCAGATACCAGCCCTGGGTGTCATCTCATCATTAGAAAATTTTAAGTGATGGTAGAGGCTGATGACAATTCTCAGGTTCAGAGAAGACCTCCTCCTTAGGGAACCTCGGGTGAGCTGGGGAGGAGGGATATATTTACTGCAAAACCTCGTGACTTTATTGGGAACCTAGTGATGGTTGGGGGAGTTCTTACATTTTATTTAAAATCTGTAATTAGGTTTAATGACCGTTGTGGAGAATTAGTGGATAAGCAGCTCTCATCTGATTTAAAAAACAATTGAATAGTATATAATTTCTCACAGTGGTATTTGTCCTGTGCAAATAGATATAATATTAGTCTGGTCAGGACCAGCTGCCTTTAGTATGCAATATTGTCTTTTAGAGATGTAAGTACTAAAATTTTCTAGTAGAAAATCAGGGTAGGAAATGTAAATTTTGGAAAAGACTGTTCAAGCGTCTTAGCAGCCGCTGGGAGGAAGAATGAGACTATTCTCAACAGCTAAATTCCAGCTGTGTATTCATTGCTGGCAGCTGTGTGCTTTTAATGAAATTCAGAGAGAACTGCTCCTGTTTCAGCTTTATTTTCTTAACCACATGGACATAAGCACCTTCTCTGATTTCATATACAATTCACAAAAATCACCACGAGCTTTCAGGAGCCCAGAGGTCTTGGGCTGCTCAGGTTCTCTATATTGCTTTGGCACTGCCTTGGGCTTCTGGGCTTCGTTGCCTCCTCTCTCTGTGTGCTTTTTAGTCCAGATAGTATGTTTTCATTTTCGTTCAGGACGTGTGCTAGCCAGAGGCCTCAACACACTAAAGCATTTAAGAACTTTCCATCGTCGTAAATTCGAGAAAACAGGCTGATAACATCTAAATCCCTTAATCTTCCTGAAAACTCTTGAGTTTGTGAAGTTATGGACGGTATTACTTGTGTTTTTAAACTGGCAGCGTCTTCTGTGAGCTCCCTTGGAGTAAACACATTTTTGTGGTGGAGGAAAAAAGTGCACAGGAGCCATCCCTTGCTGCCTGTTTTTAAAAACCATATTGTGTGTCGGGAGCCTTCGATGTAGAAAGTGTTTTTCAGCTCAAGTACTGAAATTGTTGCAGCTGCCAGGAGAATGTTGTAGTGAGGCAGTGTCCCAGCTGCGTAGCCCACAACTGTGCTGTGTAGGTTAGGATGGGAATTAAGAGCATTCGAGGAGTTTGTGTTTAAGGATCAGTTAGTCCAGAGAACTAATGGTATCATTAATCTTAAGAAAATATTAAGAAATGAAGCTTTTAACCTGAAACAGAGCCTTGCCAGTGTCACTTACTGCGGTGTTACTGCATTATCTGTTAATTTAGTGCTGCCTGGGTCATCTCCAGCATGTCCTGTAGTGCTTGCTTTCCTGTTTTTGCAGTGATAAGGCTGACTCTATTCCTTGTCTAAAATGTTTCAGCACAAAGTGGTGCCTTTTTAAATTTATGGATGGGGGTTAGAGGCTGTGGTGAGCGAGGGTATTTATTTACCCCCTACCAGAGAAGGAAATGCTTGAGCGTTATTGATGGTTCTCAGAAAAACAAAGCTTTGATAGCCAAATGTGTCTTGTTATCTATGTGCAGCCGAATTACTGTGACTGCTTTCTTCAGATACAGACTTTGGTCACGTATCTTTGTCTCCAGAAAAAGGCAGCTCCACGCACAGCACTCGGCCCTCCCTTGGAGGGGGAGTTCAGCGGGGACAAGCAGGGCTGCAGCGGTGCTTACCACATGCCCCCAGCCTGCAGCCACCCTTCGTTCTAGCAGAGCTGGTCAAGTTGGCTTGGGCATAGTTTAATTGGGTGACAATTACAAACACCCCCTAGAATTAAGTGTTTATGGGATTTGAAGTAGCTTGTGCAAGTGAGATGTGGACACTGAGTTGTCCTTTTGAGGGTCCTTCTTTCTTCAGCTTTTTGAGGTTGTGAATATTCCTCTGCCTCTATTAGGCAGAGGATTTTCTGTCCTGTGTGTATAAAACTGTGGCAGGCTGCACAGCATCTCCTCAGACTGATTTGGCGTTGTGTTTTTGGGTTTTTTCTCAAAGGTACAGCACAGCCAACGCTGAGTCTGACTACGACCGGGAGTCGGAGAGGGAGAGCGAAGAAGGGGAAGATGAAGTGAGCTGTGAGACAGTGAGAACTGCACGACGGGATTCCCTGGATCTCGTCAACGAGGATGAAACGCATCTACTCCTGGATTCCTCACTGGAGGAGGGGCTGGGTCAGCTCCTGCAGCAGGCTGACCGCCTGCACGACGGGGAGGAGCAGGAGAAGAGAGAGGGCTTCCAGCTGCTGCTCAACAATAAACTGGCGGTAAAGGTTGCCTTTTGATATTTTCCAGCAGTGATTTGTGTTTTCAGCTAAATAGCTGGGAAGGAGGAAATTGCACATCTGAGCTGGGTCCAGGTCCTACACAGCAACTGGGCTGGTCCCAGTGGCTCCTTCCTCAGGAGCAGCCTGGGAGCGGGCTGAGGGCCAAAACTGCTGGGGCTACAGCAGCAGCCAGTTGCCAGTTCTGTCTGTCTTGGAACTCTGTGTCTCCTCGTGTCATCACTTTCCCTGAGTGAACACGCTGTACATGTGTAAAATAACAGGAGGGGGTGTACAGTAAACTCGGCAAACGTTTTGAGAACATGTACTGCATTGCATGTGCAATGGCTCCATCTGTATTCAGGAAGCTTGGCCTTTCCAAGGACTGCCCAGTGCACGTGTGTGGTGGTTCATGAAATAAGTAAGTTGCATGTTCAGACAGAAGGGTTAGGCAACACTTAGGTGTGTATTACTTAATGAGATGAAAAACCTGGATGTAGCAGGAAAGAAAGAGCAGATAACTTGATCAGTTCTAATTTCAAGTAGATTGGTTTTTTTTTCCTTCCCACCAGGAAGAAGTGACAGGCCTGTTGGCTTCTGACATTCTCTTGCATTGCTTCTTTCTGGTGATTCTATCCCTTTTTTTCTACAATGCTGTCACAGCAGAAGCCAGACTCTTAGGTGGTTGTGTTTTAATTCTCTGAGGTTTAGGGTGGTTTGTTTCCCCGTGTGTTGAGGCTGGCAGGGACTGCTGAAGAACTGCCCGCAGTATGGCCTTTCGGTGGAGGGGTTCCTTGGTGGAAGGTGGCAACAACAAGGCCCGTAGCAGTAGGGTGGCATTGTCAGCTGTAGCTTTGGCCTTCCAGTTGGCTCTTGTGGTTCTGCTTCAGTTCTGGTAGAGTTGGGGCCTTCTAAGGTTTCAAAAAAAGTCTGTGTGACTTCTAGCACACGCCCCCCCCACTTGATTTTTCTTTCTCATGCTCTTTCTCAGTGGCAGAATGGGTCTTGATAGCTCATGTGTATGTTTTCCTGCAGTATGCAGACCAGAAGGACTTTCTGTGGCGCCTGGCCCGAGCACACAGTGACATGTGTGACCTCACGGAGGACGCAGAGGAGAGGAGATCGTACGCATCTGATGGTAAGGAGTTGTGTGCTTGAGGCAAAGGAAGGGGCTGGTCAGAGCTGACACTGCACTTCAGATTTACAAACCCTCCCCTTGCAAACAATGTGGGAGATTTTTTTTTTTCCTTGTAATCTTTTTTTTTAGGTGAGTAGCTAGCAGTGCTGTGGGGCTAAGTGTTTAAAAGAAAGATAGTATAAGTAGACCAAGGGCTAGTTAAAGGTATAAAAGTTTGTTTCTCAAACCTGCCATCCATACCTGTGTGGTATTAAGATAAAACAAGTTTTTGCTGTAACTCATTTAATTTTTTGTGTTGCTAACACATGCAGATATAAAAAAGAAATACATTTTTCAATGTGTGTTTACTTAGAGGAATCAGTTTAGTTTTATTCCCTCATTCTTCTTCCCTGTCTCAAATGTGGTTTGTTGCAAGATTGTAGGTGGGTCAGAATAAAATAAAAAAATCCATTTGTGTTACTGTTAAGAGGTGCAGCAAAAGATACTGTTCTAGGTAATTTGTCCTGTTTATTATGCACATAACTGAACAGAATTAGTTAATACTAAAACTAATGTAATTATTATTTTCTAGAAATCAGTGTAGCCATTTAAAACATGAAATGTTAAGTTTTATTTTGATATCCTTTTAGCCTTCAGTAAAAAGGTTTCAGCTCTTTGAGACTGCAGGTTCTCAGAGGGGAGAGGGGGGAGTGGGGCAGGTCCTGGAGCTGAGGCCGTGCAGTTCATCAGCACAAAACCACTGCCAGCTCTCCTTGCCTTCCCTTGGCGTGGTGGGGAAGGGCTTCTCGTTGTAGATGACTGTACTTCCAAACGAGGTGAAACCAATTTACTACTCAAAATCTGCACCATCTCTTTGAGTAGTCTGGGATGTTCCACATCACTGCAAGAATATGGAATTATTTACAGAACATTTTCAAGCCAAACATGCTTATAAAACTAACAGTTATATAACTTTTTATGCCATTCTGTTATTGTACTCTTAACAGCCTTAAAGAAGGAAGTAGAGAGAGAAAGTGGCTGAATTTCTTATCTCTGACCACTTATTTTTAGGGAAAGAAGAATTAGAAGTTGCCTTACAGAAATGGGATCAAAGTGCTGAGTGCCATCAATGGTATGTAACTTTTTACTTCTTGCTTTTAAGCAGCGTAGGAAAAGGACTTGGAGACTTGGAGATTGCTGTGAGCTGAGGTGCATTTTAAAAAAAAAAGCTGTTTTTAACAGCTTTGGTTAATTGGCATGAGTAAAGGCTTGACGGATGGTAGGTGTGGTTGTGATGATAGTAATAAACTTTGCTTTGCCTGCGCCGGTTTAATTATGAGTTTCTCTCTGAGATGAGATGGCCAGAAGAGTTCTTGAGCCAAAGCTCCCAAACAGAGTAATAAACTTCTTTGAATACTAAGAACAGATTGTGTTGAGGCTTTTGTGAGGCTGCACCTAACGAGTTGATGAACTTTGGTGGTGGTGAAGGATGAACTTCTAGATGAGGTTGTGCAGACCCTGGGAACACGCGTATCAGAGCGCCCCGTTCTGTGCTGGGTGGGGATGGGCTGCCAAAGATTATTTCATGCAGGTAACTTGCAGAAAGCTAGATCCTGAGGTTGAGAGCTCGGGATGGTGAGGCTCTCTTTATTTTCTCTCGAGTCCTCTGTTTGCTTTGGCCCCTTTTCAGCCCCCTGCAGAGCAATGTGTACGTCCTTCGAAGCCGAGCTCCCAGCCAGCTGCACAGCCGTGGGGGCAAAGTCTTTGAGTTACATATTAAATATGAATGAGGCTTTTCCTTTGTGTCCCTCCAACATTCTTGGGTTAATTGTTGGTTTTTCCTCTGTTACTGACATTTTGATAACGCTGCTGCGCAGAGATGCTTGCTCTATGTCAAGAGGTGATATACTTGCCTGAATCAGCTAGGCTTGTCAGTGTGGGCCAACGTTCTTATATTCATCTGAATTCTGGAGTAAGGAGAAACATCATTCTTCTTAGACAGCCTTTTATAGCCCTTTGGAGACTCTCTTCTGCCCTGGTACTGCTGCATTCTGCTCATGGATGCTGCTTGTCACACTGCAAAGCATTCTGGCTTTGGAATGAATTGAAACAGCAGCATATGGCTCTTTTTTAGTTGTTTTCTTTTTTTTTTACAAAGATATTTTATATTTTTTTCATGATAAAAGATGAAATGATCTGCAGTTTAGCTAAGCAAGGTGTTCTGTGTCTGTATGAATGCTGCAGCTGGTTAGGATTCCAGTAAGGAGGGAGGCAAGAGGGAAGGTGCCTTGCTCTCTTCAGCAGCCTGAGTGAGCAGGCTTTGGTTGCAAGTCATGTGGCATTGAAAGCATCGCTCTCCTGTTTTAAAAATACACCAAAAGAGAGTTTGTAGACTGGTACAGATATTTGTAGAGGTAAAGGAACGTGCTTTTCTGGTCTTGTGGTGAATTCGTTGATGAACAGTGTTTATCAGCAGTTACTGTGAAGGACTGACAACATGTAAAATAGAATAAAAGAGAGATGAGTTTTTAAATGGAAATTATTGAAAAAACAGGGTGCTCTGTATCTTTACCATGCAAGATCTGCGCTCTTCTGAGGTGAGTAAATTTATTTGGAGGATCAGTTTGGACTACTGGCATCTAAATAAACGCCTTTATCGTCTTGAAAAGACTGTGTATTTTAGCTCTTGGTAATGAATTGCTGTTCTCAATTAAAGCTTTGATGGGAAGGAAGAACACTGGGACAGACAATGTGACTGATCTCTAGCAGCTTGGGGTGTTTGGCTGTGTCTGCTGGTTTAACATCTTGAAGGAATGGGGTTTTAATTGCCAGGTTGAGTTTGTTAAGCCACTTTGATACATGATTATTTGGTATTTTCCAGAGCAAGGTTCTACTTCAGGGTATATTATTGGTAGCTCAGCTTTGTGATTCAGTTTATGGTGTGCAGAAGCAATGGCTGTAATGTGGTGTTTAGTCATGTGTCTCCAGTAGAAAATCTCCAGCCTTTTGAGCTGAGATGTTCTGGGTGCCTCTGTTACAACCTGTCCCACCTCCTCCCACGATGGTTTTGGGGAAAGAGGGCACAATTCTTGTCCTGTTGGACCCATCTCTTTTCCAAACAGGGTCAGGCTTCTGCACATCTGCATATTGCCTTTAGTTGTAGAGAGCAGCTGGAGAAAGGAAATAGCAGAGAGCGTGTGGGAGGCCTGGGACTTATTGGAAATGAATATGAAACTACCTTTATCAGCCACAGAAATAATGGGTTTCTCCCATGAATAGAACAGGAAATTACTCCCTTTCCAGCTCTGTGTGGGTCGTGGATGGTTGCAAGCTGGTTTAATTGCAGTCTTTTTTTATAGTGATTGGATTTACCCTGAGAAAAAAAATCATTGCTCGTGAAATGATGCTTAATACATGAAAAGATACATATAGATGGAAAATGTAGGATAAAACATAGTACCAAAAGACATCATAGGTAGACCATCCTCCAGCAGGAGGAGCGCAGAGGTGAGCTCACAGCCCCTGATGGAGCTGTCCTCCCTGGGTCTGTGTCATCTTGTTTTGGCCAAGTGTCTCCTGCCCTTTCCATACCGTCCTCTGGGACATATTCCATAATTTAACATGCTCTGTGTGTAAAAGCCTGCTCACTATGTTTGCAATTGCCAGTAGAGGTTTTAAAGCTTTTTTGGGTTTGATTTGCTGCCCTAGCTCGTGGTTTATGGAGAAGTGAACAGAGAATTCACACTTCTTTATAAAGTACAATTTTATCCTGTCCCATTTCTCTCTTCAGTATCTCTTTGCCTTGCTGAAGAATCCTAATCTTCTATTATCTCTTTTCATAGGGAATAATTTTATTATCTCTCATCCCCATGTTGTCTTTCCTGTATTATTCTCTTTCTACCATGTCTTTTTTCAGACAAAAGGACAGGAATTCACTGCCGAGCACGAGTTGTGGGAGTAGCACGGATTTGTGTAACACTAATGTGATGATCCTTTTCATTCTTACTTCCATGTACAGTCGTCAACATTGTCTCTCTCTTTTCCACAACATACTAAGTGGACATTTTAATAGAAGTATTACCAGTGATTTTGATGTCCCTCCTGTGTGGTACAGGCTGTGTGGAGCCCGTGGTTGTGTGGGTACCGTTAGTGCTGCATTTTTTCCTGTGTGCGTTATTTCACGTTGACCATAATTTGCTGTTTAATCAATTGCCACTTAATGCTTATAGATTACTTAAGATGCAATTGTGCTGCGTTTTGGTGCTTATTCATTGTTCTCTTTGCTGTATTATTTGCTTCTGTTGCACGAATCATTCCCTGTTTTATTGGCTTTAAGATGTGATGCTTGTCAAGCAAGACAGAAGATGCTTTGCATGCAATCGTCGTCGCAAGTAAAACTTTTCTCCCCCTCTCTCGGTGCCTCCTAGTTATTGCAGTAATAACTGACATTTTAAAGCAACAAAGAAAATGACTTTGGGAACAAGAAGGGATTTCTGAGTGCTGGCAAAGGCTGAGTGGAGCGGGACTGCCTGCAGCTCCGGAGCGTTCTGTGGCCGGATGGTGTGGAGGCTTTGGCAGCGTGGTAGTAAGTGGTTTCTCAAGAATGACAGAGAAAGCAGTAAGTGTCTGGGACTATGTCTGGACCAGCCTTGGGATCTGCCCAACTATGAAGGAGAGTCCTTTCATGGATCTCTTGGGTCCTCCTGACATTAGATTGGGTACAAAGCTGTTACTGTAGTCGCTTGCTATTGGAAGCCAGCGGGTCCCGAGAGAGCCATCTCCGCAGAGCTGGTCAGAACAGAGCTGGGGTTTGGTCAGGGCTGTGCAGACAAGTCAGCCTGTGTGCAGTGGGACTGGTCTCTGGCTGCACTCCCCTTGTAGGCACTGCTCAGGGGTGTAGAGACGTGTGAGAGTTGTTGGGTGTTTGATGTATTTAGTACCTTTAGAATGGATTTGTATATTGTGGGCTGATTGATGTTCTACCGAGTGTTCTTAATGCCTGTGTACTCCTGTCTTACAATTACCTGATTCTTACTTTTGATAGAGACATCAAAGTCATTCTCTGCTTTAATTGTGAAAGATCTCTGAACACACATACTATGTCCAACTAAATTGATTTCTCCCTTGGCTGATTGCAGCTCAGGAATAGGACAGAGCAAGTTTCCAAGTCTGTTCTTGCTTGCTGTTAGGGATGGATGGAAGAGGTGTCGATTGTTGCACAAACCTGTACATTTTGCTGCTTAGATATTCATATGTGACATCCTCCCAAAGGAAGGTGGAGAAACAATTGTGGCCTTGTTAGAATCCCCTGTCTGTTTCAGTGTGGCTCTGCTCTTTGCAGCACAACTGCAAGCACGTAACAGCAGCTTTGGGGATCAGGAACGGATAGGGAGCTGTGTGTTTGCCTTGGCTTCTGCTCCTGTTGTCAAAAGAAATATTGGAAGTACAGCAGAGCAATGAGGGATTTCAGAGGTCCATCAGGGAAAACATTTTCAGGTGCTGTATTACCAGCTTTTGTTTGAGTTAAATATTTCACATGGGAAATTAAATGCTATTTGCTGGCTGCTGAAAGCTGTCATTGTGAAGAAGTAATAAGCTTTGGGCCTCTTGGAGATACTATATATGTTACAGAGAAGCAGGAGGAGGATGAGCCTCTGAAATGTGCCCTCTCTTCTAAAGAGTCTGTCACTTTGGTGGAGCATCTTGCACGCTTGATAGCCCCTGAGTTGTGTACCAGCCCTTTGAAATGCTGTTGGTACATCTGGCTGTCCGTGGGCAGGTGCCAGGTTTTTGAGAAGTGACAGCATTCGGGATGTGACTTGAAGATAGATAGCTTCAATGTTAACAGCTGGCAGTATGTCAGGACTTAACTCTTCATGGATTGCTGTGCAGGTCTGGCCAATTTTGAGCTGCATCTGGATTTATGAGCTGAGTGTTTCCTGTTCCCCAGGTGGATGAAACAGGGGAGTTACTGGCTGTAGATGAGGGGCAGAACTAACTATAGCAACTAGGAATAGGCATTAGAAGGTATTTCAGAGCTAGAGCTGCCTGATGGTATCCCCCTGACTCAGGAGGGTCCCTCCCTTTGTCAGGGGTGTTGGTACCCTGAAGCATCTCCATGTCCCGAGCCACGGAGGCTCTGGGAGTGGGAACACCAGAGAGGAGACGGGGAAGAGAAAGTACTGAAAACTATGAGGAAGGACAAAAGAAATCTCAGCAGGGATCAGTATTCCCTCCTCTTGGAAACAGTGAAGTCACTTGACATTTCCAGTCTGTGGGTTGCTTTTTACGTGTCAGGCATAAAGAAAAGAGGAGTTCTGAGAACTGAGATCCTGAGAGTACGTCAGCAGAAAGCTCTCATAGCACGGTTGGTAATGCTACAAATGTGGAAAACAACTCATGCGCTCCAAAAGGCTCCATTTGGGAGCTCTCCTCATCAGTGTGGGTGCGGGTGACACCTTCCTTGACAGCACTAGCAGTTCCTGCAGCCTTTTTTTATTTATAGTTTGAACACCTTGCCCAGGTATGTCCAGGCTCTTTGCTGGTGGCTCTTGGGAAGACAACTGAAAGGGCAAGTCTTCTGAGTAAAACCAGAGGTTTAAATAAGCATGAGGTCGCTCCACAAAAATTGTATGTTCTACACAATAAATACTGTTTGTATCTTCAGACTTGACTGGGGATGAATACATTTTGTTCCACAAAGAGGACACATGTGGTATCACCTCCTGAGGCAGACTGGAGATCTTCAGCAGATAAAACCAACATAGACATTGAAGAAAACTGAAGACACGTTTTGTGTCCCAGCTGAGGCAGCTAATGAAGATTTTAACTTCTTCAGGATCAAGGAAAGGTGTATTGTGATAGAGGTAGAGAAGGGGATAAGATTAAAATAGTTTTCATATAAAATAGTGAAGACCTTCAGACAAATATCCAGGCATTCAGGAATGTTATGGCTTGGCAGTGGGATGATGTTCGTACTGCTGTAACCATGGCTCTTGTGGATTCTACTCATGAGTCAAACCCATATGAGGTCTCCTGCAGTTGTGCAAGTAACGCTGAAGTCGTTCCCAAACTACAGTCCAGAGCAGTCAGGAGAAGCCTACAGAGAGCTTTCTGTGTGGTTTTGCTATCACTTCAGCTAGAAAAATGTATTCTGTTACTTTTTCCACCCAGTTGTGCAAGCATGTGACAGAGGACAGCTACTTACAGGTCCAAGGTTTGTAACAGGTTGCTGGGAATTTTAAGAAATTAGGTGGGTTTGTTTTTTCCCTTTCTCACCATACCTACATGTGTACCTACCTGGAGTTAAAATCAGTACACCAGCCTCTAGATTAGGAGATACACAGTTTGATTATGGTGTGTTGAGGAAAAAAGTTCACACATGCAAGTAAAATAATTATACTAGTGAAAAAATAAACGATAACCTGCAGGCACAAGTCTGTGGCTTGGGAAAGCATGTGTCTGTGTGTCTGTTTTTTAAGCCATATATTAGTTGACTTGTTTAGCATTATGAGGTTTTAAAACTTGGTAAGAGGAATTAACATGTGGAAAGGTGTCAGATTAGTTGTTTTGCCAGAGCTGATGGTCTGCAACTAAACCAGTCAGTGCTTAAGGAGCCTCAGCATCGTGTTCAAGTGATTAAAACCTTGTTTAGGTGGTGAGTACCTGTGGAATATTTAGTCTTGCAAATCTTTGCACCTACAGCTTAGGGTGGGCTGCGCTGAATAATTTTTCACTTGAAAACAGGGGAGTTAGATTTGTGTGAAATGGGAATATGAGGAACATAATCTCTTTAAAAACTCTGCAGGTCTGTCCTCGCCTTCTCTAAAAAGATGTTGTAAAACGGCAGCATTAGCAGAGGAGTGTGACGAGGGAGAGCGAAAGCCCAGAGCAGCTGTTGTAATAGTTAGTGAATAGATTTAAGTCTTGTCAGGCTGGAAGGAAGGTAACTGAGAGGAGCAGAACGTACCTGTACCTCAGGTGGCGTGGAGAGGGTGAAGTGGGAGCGCTTTCTTCCAAAGCAAGAGCTAGATGGCATCAAATAAAGCTGCTAAGCTTTCACTTTGACCAGTTGGCTGCAAAATAGCTCCTTCTCCCCACCTCTTTCCCCTTCTCCTGTTATTCCCCTTTGCCTCACTGTTTCTTTTTCATTTACTAATTGTCTTGTGCAGCAAGGAGCCCCGGCACACTCCGCGGGCGAGTCTGAAATGGTTAAAAGAGATAAGAGACGTGTTTGGGTTGGCAGAGCACCCTGGCCAGGGAGCTGGAGGTGCTGGGCTGCACAGAGCCGTGTGTTGCGTGTCCAAGGGCCAGGAGTCCTGCTTCGAGGGGAGTCAGCCAGAGTGCAGCGCTGAAAGCGAAGGTTCTTCAGAGCTGGTGCTGCGAGCTGGGGGATTTAAGCTGGAAGAACAGGCGGTCTCTCATCTGGTAGTATCTGCTTCCACAGAGTTTATTTTCTGATAAATGGGGAAATCCTTACCGAGCTGAGATTCCTGTGGGAACGCACAGTTTGACCAGTGTCAGCAGCTTGATGAGTAGTTCTGGTCAATAATTAGTCCAGCGATACCATCGTGCAAGGTTTCGGTAACTGCTGAGACATCGACCTGAACAGTGCTTCAGAGGCTACGTGTT
This sequence comes from Nyctibius grandis, assembly GCF_013368605.1. Classification (NCBI taxonomy): domain Eukaryota; kingdom Metazoa; phylum Chordata; class Aves; order Nyctibiiformes; family Nyctibiidae; genus Nyctibius; species Nyctibius grandis. The sequence continues at coordinate 524,236 of NC_090661.1, forward strand.
GTTTACAGAGGATGAAAATCCCCTTCCCAAACTCATTATTTTTAATCTGTCCTGTTACTGCAACTCAGTAGGGCCTCTCGGGACGTTCATCCAAGGCGTTTCACAAAGCGAACGGGAATGAGCAGCTCCAAGAAGCCAAGCTAAACAAGCAGAGAGAGAAAAGCAGCAAACCACGTTGGCGCTGCCGAGGGAGGAAGGGAGGGCCGGGATCTGAAGATCTCCAGAGCCTAAAGTCTCAGAACTGCAAAGTCTTGCATATGAAAATCAGCAACATGCTGGTGGCCTTGGACCTCGAGGCACAAGCTGAAAAGGAAGGTTCATGCAAAGGGCTGAGACCAGCAAAGCTGGGCTGGGTAGAGTCGTCTCTTCCTGGGAGTGCGATGAAAGAAGTAGTTCAAGCATCTCTTACCTGCTTTTTTTTTTGGTGACACAAAGATAGGACTGCTATTTACTGCTTGTTTCACATAACATTTCACTAGGCTGTTAAAAAATATGTGGTATTTATATTTCTTGAGAGCTGAATATTGCACCACTTGACATTTATAGGGTTGCTGGTGGAGGGATGAGGCTGGGCTAGCCATCAATTTATGGCTGCGCTGAAGGGGCTCGTTAGGCTTTCCCTGAGGAAGGACGGGGGGTAGAAAGGGAGGTTAGGCAGGGTTTAGCTTCCCTTTTCAAAAGGCACGGTGTTTCCCCGTTGTGTTGCAAAACCTTGAACTTGACCTAATTGTATTTAATGCCTGCCCATGTATTTGGGAGCCTGAACAACGTGGTTATGGGAGCCACAGTCTGGCACGTTCCTGTGTGTTAGGGTACAGGCTGTGTGATTTACTGTATCAGTGTGTTTTATCTTGTGATCTTGGAAAATAAACCTTTTATTGGCTCGTATTTCTAAGCCCTAGTCATGTTGTGGTTAGGAAGATTTAGCAGAGGCTGATGTTTGTTGTGAAACAAACTGGGAAAGATCATAAAAACACTTAATTTCACCATCTGCAAGCGACAGATTGTGGCAGTGCAGCTGTGGACTTTTTCAACTGGAGGAAAAGGGTTTTACCCAATTAAGGAGCTGATCTGGTAATCTTCTCCATTATCATGAAAAATAAGAATTTTAGAACTGAACCAGAGTTTTTAAACAAGAAAGTTAACATGTTAAAGGAATGGGATTTAATGACAACACTGTAAATATTCAGGAGATGCAGCTTCTTTGTGTTGTAACTTACACATTGAAGGTTTAGTTCAGGCAAGAGCAATGAGGTGTGAAATGTTTTGTGGGTTTTTTTGTGACGCTGAAGAAAGTGCACTTGGAGATTCAGAAGTCTTCTGACAAGTTCCTGCATGGACATCTGTTGTGGTTCACCATCAGCGGGGATGCTTTGGGATCTCATGTGGTGAGGTGAGAGAGAGTATCCAGCAACACTGGGGTGTGGGTGTAGTGAGAGAAATCTCAAGGGAGGTTTACTTGCATCTTCCTTCTCAGCTTTATTTTTTGAAAGAACGAGACTTGTATTACTCATCTGTCCATCCATTCCACCTAATGTTTTGAGCCAACCTCAGAATCACAGAATCACAGAATCAACCAGGTTGGAAGAGACCTCAGGGATCATTGAGTCCAACCGTTGCCCTGACACCACCCTGTCAACTAGACCATGGCACTAAGTGCCATGTCCAGTCTTTAAGAGGGGGAAGCCTCTCTGTTCCCCCAGCTCTCCCCTAAGCAGGATGGCAGAGGTCAAAGACCGACCCAGCGTGGCTGAAACTCCAACTCCTGTGTTCTGTGCAGCAGCGGTGCCCTCGCACGCCTCCACGATTTGTTGTTTCTTGGGAAGCAAAGCAGGGAGGGAGGGGGTTTGGGCCGCTGTGGTGCGGGGAGGTGAGATGGGAGGGTGTAAATCCATGGTCATTAACCTTCCTTAGCTTTTACAGCTCATTAAATAGCTAATTTTGCTAGGTGCTGTGCTTCTCAGGGGCAAAATTTACGATCTCTTACTTGACTCTTGCACTTGCAACACCTAAAACGTGTTATTTTGCTTCTCAAGTCTGGTGGCCATGTGGGGCTGGAGGATATAGGTAGGTTTTCACAATATTTTCCCTCCAACTAGACAACTGCTGTGCTATAGGTTGGCTGTTGTGTAGGGAAGGTCGCTACGCACCTCCGTTCATTAGAGCTCTTTGTAGATTTTCATGTCGCATTAAACCACTCCTGTTGCCTCGCTGGCATCCTTCAAGCCAACACCTTCCTGCGCACTAAATTCTTGCTGTGTATGTCTCCTCCCTGTAAAAGTTGTCCAGCACTCCTTGTTTTCCCCAGTAAGTTGTGAGGCTTTAATGCACTTAAATATCTTCCTTCTGAAGATATGGACAGAATGTGGGTGTGTATTTGAAACTGACTGATTTCACGTGCCTGTCTCCTCTGTGTAGGTACGCTGTTCTCTGTGGGCAGTTATCAGAACACGAGAGCATTCAGAAGCGCATTCAGACTGGGTATGTTTTTAAGGTGAGTAGAATCACACAGAATCACAGAATCAATGAGGTTAGAAGAGCCCTCAGGGATCATCGAGTCCAACCATTGCCCTGACACCACCATGGCAACTAGACCAGGGCACTAAGTGCCATGGCCAGGCTTTTCTTAAACCCCTCCAGAGATGGTGACTCCACCACCTCCCTGGGCAGCCCCTCCCAATGGCTAATGACCCTTGCTGAGAAGAAATGAGTAGAAAGGATGCGCTGGTTTTTGTGCAACACCACTTATTTCTGTCGTAGTAAGTCAGGAAAATTCACTCCAGCTCTTATTAGGAACACGATAGGTCCCAAAGAGATGCTGTGAGTGGGTGGTTTGGGCTGAAGAGGGTGATTCCAGCAACGTGGGATGGGAATGACTGGTCCGGCTCTGCACTTTGCAAATAAAATGTATGTGTATGATGAGACCGAGAACTTGAAACATGGAATTACCACGTGGTAGTAAGATACAGCACCAACGCTTCTGCAGCAGCTGCCTGTGAGCGTGCTTGTGCCCTCCCCTAAATGCAGAGCAGTTATTTTTCAAAGGGGTTTTAATCTGCCTCAGACTCCTTTATTTGCCTGTCGTCCACAGCAGGGATGTTGCAGGGTAAGAGGATCCACTGGAACAGTTACTACAGAACTGGCCACCTATAATTATTACCCCGTCAGCTATTGACATGACCAGTAATTTGGTTGTGCCAAAGCTCTGAAAAGGTGGCACAATAGAATGAAGGGCAGCTTCCTTTTTGTGTGTGCTAATTCTTGCCTGAGGCTGATAAAATGCTGGTTTTCCGTGTTTGCTGAAAGCATGTTAAGAAAATTTGGAATCTCTTTGTAGCTGTAATTTTATTGATCACCAACACTTAAATTGTGGACTCCTTCCTTTCCTCTTCCCACATTTATTCGCCTGCTCTCGTGGGTGTTGTATTTGCTTATAACAAAAACGTAACGTGTGTTGGTGGTGGTTTTCCACAGGAACACATTGATAAAGCGATTGAGCTGAAACCAGAGGATCCAAAGTCTTACTACCTTTTGGGCAGGTGGTGTTACCAGGTAAACCAGTTCATTACTATTTATTGCTGTTCTCTTGGCTTTTTGGTCACTGCAGGCGGCGTGGGAGGTGAAATGGCAAGGAATGGATTAGGAAAAGCACTAGCTGCAAACTAGCTCACTGTTCCCCGTGCTTTATTCAGTAAAAACACACTCCCTTCAATCCTTTAAGCACATATGGGTGTGATCAAGGCCATTTCAGGGCTGGCAAGAGCTGCTGCACACAGTATATCTGTACAGTCCTCTGCCTGTGCTTCCTCTGCCCTTGCTACACAGAGTGTTGGAGGGATTGGAAGCAGCGTGCCGGCTGCTTTGTATTTCTTGACAGGGAAAAGCTTGGAGTCAAACACCATAAATCAGATTTAGTGCCTATAAAGAGAAATAAGAGTTCACAGTAACTGTCTGCTTCTCAGTGTACACCATTTGCAAGTGCTTTGCTGCTGTCAATAATGAAGTCACACTGCAGAGGTCGTAGCTGAGATAATTGACGGAGGTAATTACAGAGGAGCAGCGAGCTAAACTAGTGGAAGCTCCCAGCTTGTTACTCTGATGTGGACTTTCTGCTCAGCCTTACTGCTCTGGGGGCTGCTGAAGCTGTGAAACAGAAGCAGATGTGTGTAGAAATATGTTAGTGCTTCTGCTGTTCTGCATTATAAGAATTATACAGTATCAAATGAAGATATTGTCAGAAGTTCCAGTCCTGTGCATCCTTGCCCCCACTGAAGTTTCAGGGCGTTTCTTAGAGAGGAGCTGGGAGCAGGAGAATAAGATTTCATGAAATAATTGTAGCTGCCTGTTTCTCAATGTGAATATCTGTTGGTGGGAAGGCATCAGCCTGGAGTGCTCAGCTGTAGAGATGAATCTATCTTTGAGCATTGTGTGTGTGGCAGGTGGTAGATGGAGCTGCAAAAGCTGTCTCAGGATGAGGAAAAGCAGAACAGGTTTAATTCTGTGGCTGGAGTTTGCTGCTTGTCCAGAATCTACCAACACAAGATCTTTGCCTTTCTCCCAGGTGCCCGAGCCAGCTACAAGAAGCTGGATAACTCCTTGTCTGTGTACTTTGCATATGCTGTGTCTCTAGTGGGCTTGACAGTTTCATTGTACTGTCTCTGCAGGTTTCCCACCTGGGGTGGCTTGAAAAAAAGACTGCTTCTGCTTTGTTTGAAGCCCTTCCTACAGCCACGGTGCAGGACGCGCTGCAGAACTTCTTACGGGTAATCAAGTGTGATGAGCAAGGGGATCACTGACCTGACAAGTGCAGTCACGAGTGTGGGACTGGAGTACTTGTGTTCTGCTTGAACTCCTCACTCCCTGGGTGCTCCATGGTACCATATTCCAGCACCTGAAGGGGCTACAGGAAAGCTGGAGAAGGGCTTTTTACAAGGGCAGGTAGTGACAGGACGAGGGGGAACGGTTTTAAACTGAAAGAGGGGAGATTGAGATGAGATATTGGGAAGAAATTCTTTGCTGTGAGGGTGGTGAGAGCCTGGCCCAGGTTGCCCAGAGAAGCTGTGGCTGCCCCCTCCCTGGCAGTGTTCAAGGCCAGGTTGGATGGGGCTTGGAGCAACCTGGTCTGGTGGAAGGTGTCCTGCCCGGGGCAGGGGGGTGGGACTGGATGGGCTTTAAGGTCCCTCCAACCCAAACCAGTCTGTGATTCTGTGGTGCATTTCCATCAACTAGAACCTGCAGAAGAAAAGCTGGTGAAAGCAGAAATGTTGGAGCGTCTGTTACAGAACAGCCAGACAGAAGGATGGGATTTTGAAGACCTCAGAACTAGCCCCAAAGTGTTCAGAGTTGGTTTTAAGGGGTTTGGTTTTCCTTTTAAAAGCTGCATAGCGGAGTGATTCATTGCTTGGTACTGAGTGCATGTGGCCTGTACTCCTTCAGGGTCTGTAAGAGCTGTTGGAGCTCTTGTGTAGACACTCAGAACATTCTGTCATTTTAATTTCTCTCAGAATATTGTATTAAAAGGCTGGCTGATTAGGTCAGACTTCTCAGTTCAAACTTTTGAAGACAGCTACTTGAAGGTTTCAGGGGCACATTGCTTATGTATTTCCTGAAATTAATTCTTAGGAGGTATCTGGTGACAGGCAATATATTTTTTCAGCCAAAGTGGTTAACTCATTTCAGAGATAAGTTTGAGGCAAAGTGTTTTGTTTCTCTTCATTAGAGAGAAAAATAGCCTGTCACTTTTACTGATAAGTCAGAGCGGGGCTGTGGTTTGAAACAGGAACTTGCATTTTTCTGAGGTTTAGCTTTGGTCAAACACGGAGAGAATTCTAAAAGGACCCCAAAACATCCCTCTGGAAGCTAATTACCCCCTGAACAAGTGCCCTTCCCACATCCCAGCAGAATCATTTCAGCTTTCAGCCCCAGCTGGCGTGCTGCAGGGGAAGGGACATCTGCCAGCAAGTTGCAGCTCCGAGTTAGTCACAAGCTGAACTAGGTCTAAGGGCAGACAACAGAATTACGAGGAGGAACGTTGTCTGTGTTGGGCTCTCAGTGCCTCCTCTGGGGTCTGGGCGACCTTGGTGGAGCGTGTGGGGGAGTTTGGATGCTGATGGGATGCGGGTCGAGCCAAGGGTTTGTAATAGGAACATGCTGGAACAAAGCTGCTTGGAGAGTGATGACTAACGGAGGTGAATGGAAGGAGGGAGAGGGATGTGGGAACTAGGAAACTGGGAGTTGGTAGCTGGGAAGGAGCAGATAAAAACTGGGGGAAGATTGCTGAGGTTTGGCACCAGCGTGTTCTGGAGGAGCCCAAGTGGATGAGACTGGGCAAGGAGGTTAGAGGCAGGGCACGCATGCGGGCGGGAGGAGGTCATCAGGCTGCTCCTGAGCGTCCCTGAGCTTTGGGTGCTCGACTCCCACCTCACCCTTCTTCCATGACCCTGATGTTATGTGAGAGTGTGAGTGTTGTGCGTTGGGTCACAGGCACTTGGTGAGAACCTGAGGGCTTTGCTAACCCAGCCAGGCGAGCCTATGAAAAATTCCTACACTGATTGATGCATTTACAAAAGTAGGGTTTAGTCATGGATTTATTTTTTTTTAAGAGATGCAATAAGCCTGATACAGGCATTAATCATGTCCCTTGCATATGCTAATGTCTGCTTCTCTCTGCCTGTCCCACCCTCCCCTCTGTTCTTTGTAGGTTGAGGAGCTGAGCCCAGGGTTTTCCAGAGCAGGAAGAGTTTACATCGCCAAGGTAACCAGGCACTTGGTGCTTTCTTAGTTCAGTGTATGCTTCTGGGATAAGAAATGTATTAAAAAATTAGCTTTGGCTGTGAAGTGCTAAGCACGTGGAAATTACTCCATGAGGAAGCAAGATTTTATAAGATGATAACATTTCTAAAAAAGGCCAAATCATCTAGTGCAGAGGCACTAAAATTCAGGGAGGGTTTTGCCTTTGAGCCATCCAGGGGAGCATCCTTCTTTATTAACAGATTAAATTCTATATAAAGTGGCACTGGTAACGTGTAAGCCACAGGCTGGAGGTTTAATCCCACCACCATGGGTTTGTGTGGTGTATGCAGAAAGAGAATGATGGGGAAAAGTAAAGGATAAAGGATGTCTCTGTTTTACCAATACAGGTGGGAGTCTTGAGCGATGGTTAAATACACCACGAGTGCCTGGAGCTGGGGCTCCCAAGATCTTTTTGTTTGCATTGAGGGAACAGTTGGTTTTGAACTCTTGAATGTTAAAATTACTGCTTAATTCCTACAACCTCTAGTTGGAGTGTAGAAATATTTAAAGCCCGAATAGCTTTAGAAATGTTAGCCAGAGTGGGCACAGCAAAGAGTAGCTGCAGTCATTCTCTGTGCAATTCCTGAATTCCCAACGTCCCAAAGAATGTGAATTGTATCAGGGCAGCGTGCAAGCCGTAGGGTCTGCTTGGTCTGGAGTACATTATTACTGGAACCTAGATGCAGAATTTATTTCTGAATAAGAATCATCTCATTAAAGGAGAATGAAGGTGACAGCAGAGGAGGAAAACCCAGCAGGAGGTGTAGTAGCCTTCCCACCAGCTGGATTTTGTCTTTGATGTACTGCAGCTCACTCTGGGTGCTTGGTGATGAGTCTGTTAGGTGAAATCCACCACGTATTCATACACCAGCTAGCCTTTTGTACCATGGTGAAATGTGCTCTTAATTGCTTCTCTCTGCTTGTAAATATAGCCAGCATTCACAGACATTCAAAATCACCCCTAAATGTCATGTATAGAGTAAAGATTGGAAGACTTGGAACTTACTCCAGTGAAGCTGCAGCAGCAAATCCTTGCAAGTCTTAACCTGAACAGATTTTCAGAGTTGATGTAAAAAATTTGGGTTTCACTGTATGTAATGATATGTTTTGGTTGGACTGACAGTTCACCACATGTCTGGCAGATGTTATTTAGCTTCAGAAATTACCCTGCAAACACAAATTAGCCTGGGAGTTAATAGGACTGCTTGTGTCTGTTTGATTTTGGGTTTGGGTTTTTTTTTTTCCCTGAAGCCCAGACTCTGTTGCTTTGGATCACATCCTTAATCAGAAAATTTAAGAAGTGCAATTGTTATCTAATTGTTTTGAAGGAGGTAGTACTCTGATGGGTCAAACTTCAAATAAAAAAAAAGAATTGTGTTTTATAGTTGTGTTCTGATGTGTTTGACTGATATACAGGGACAGGGGGTTTTTAAAGGCTTCCAGGATGCCCATGACTCCATCTATTTTGAATTCACCAGATGCAGAAGTCTGACAGCACTCACAGCAGAACAGATAGTTCTCTGTTAGAACTATCCCACGACTCAGGAAAATCACCAAAACACACACATGCACACGCTGTGCAGTGACATTTAAGAGTCTGCAGTACCAGCCCTGCAGGAGTTTAACTGTTGTCCTTATCCTAACTGTGTGTTGGCAATTACAGCCATGATTAACTGCATTACTAATGTTGGGGTTTTTAGCAACCACTTCCTCTTACCATGCTTGTTTTGTAGTCCCCAAATGCCTCCAGGACTCTCTAGGCACTGAAAACCTTCCTGTTACCCAGCGGGGTGACTGTTTCTCTGCTGTTGGAGAAGAGTTCATGATGAGGAGTATTTCACACCTACTGTGAGCCCTGAGACACCCGTCAGTGTTAGATGTTGAAGCTCATTTTTGACAACCGGGGGAATACAAGCTTTGTAAGATGATGTGCTCAGTTGTGGAGGTTTTATGATGAAAGCGGGGTGAGGAATCGTGTCTGTGTAAGTGGAAATAAAAATAGAACTTGGAAAATGGTGAAAATCACGGGGAAACCTTAATCTCCAAGCAAAAAAACCAACCTCCTTGCCCAAAACAAAGAAGGAAATCTAGTATTGCATAGTCTGATGGTGATTATAGTGTTTTGTGAGTGAAGGATGCTGCAGGAAGAGCCAGAAGCCTGGTTAAGAGAGAGAAATAGCTCTCTCTATCAGTTGCCAGGGTCCATAACTGCTCAGTTACATCTGCTGCCTATTTTTTCCCATTTAACTCCTCTCACCTTGTCATCTTTTCTTCACAGTGTTGCAGGGACCTGGGGAACAACTCTGCAGCTGTCCTCTGGATGAATCTTGCTTCAGAGCTGCCAGTTAACACAAAAGAGGTAGCAGTCTCAGTAAGCACATGATGATGAGCAGAGATGAAACGGTTACAAAGATAACATTGTTTTCTAAGAGATGTTCCAGCTCGTGAGCCCAGGTTTTAAAGTATTTTGTTCCTTAGCGTGGGCTCTCTTCTTCTCTTGGGACCTCTTATCCGAATGCCTAAAGCAATTCAGCAAAGTAATGAAAAATATTAAGAAGCTGTGAGTATGTCTGATATGGGCTTAGAAGTCCAGCAGACCACTGTGCAAGTTCTGTGCTGCTTGCAGGGTTTGGGTACAGACACACCTGAATGCCCTGCATGTGTTCAGCACTGCAGCTCATAAACTGGAGGGTCTGCAAGACTGCTGAGCAGCTGCAGAACACTTCCCAGTACCCCCATTTTGGGGAAGGTTCGTTCCTTTGAGCACTGTCATGCCTGGCCAGCTCAATTCAGATGGGGCCACTTAAGCTGAGTGGTTGTCCTAGGGCTGGAGCACTTCTAATTACCTGTGTGGCTCTGGAGGAGCAGCCACCCTTAATTCCCTTGGTGCCACGTGAGCTCCTGAGCTCACAGCTTTTTTGTGTTTAATATCTAGGATATTTCAGCTCTTTTGTTACTTGTGCTGGGTTTTGGAGAGCAGCCTGTACTGCCTTGTAGGAACTGCCATGGGGCAGTGGTCCCCACCTGGGAGCTCTTTTGCCACTCTGCTTTTAAGGCCATAATTAGTTTTTAGGTTGCTGTAGCGAAAGTATTATGCCGAGACTCAAACCACAAGTATGCAAGAGATCTTGGCAGACCGTCTGGCAAGGAGCTGGCTTGCCTGGGCTACCATCTGCAGGGCCCTGGCCAGCATCGCCTAAACCACTTGGCCACAGGCTGCTGCCAGATGTGGGGAAACCAGGGCATGGAGCAGAAGTTACTCCCTGCAGAAGGAAAGATCCAGCTCTGCCTCGTGAGGAGCTTCCTCATCCTACGCTGGTTGGAAGCCTCTCTAGACAGAGGTAGAAAGGTTTGGCTGATAAATAAAAGATCTTTTCCAAAAGAACAAGAAATAGATGTGCTGCAGGCGTGAGAGTTGAATCAGAAAAGCACTGAGATTTTCAGGAAACACCAGGAGAGAGCTACAGGCAGGAGAGTCATGAACAGTTAATTCTCTCTGCTGCTCTGAAATTAAAAGTGGGAGTCGAGTAAGGAAGCCAGTGCTTAAGTGGCTTTGGGTAAGTCTTTGTTTTTCCTTCTCAGCGTGATGGAAGTTGTTTGGTTGATGATGAGAATGTTTGCAAAGGCATTTATCCAGACTGAAAGTCAGTGAGGGAGCAGAGGCTGCTCTGGTTGTCAGTTCTCATCTCACAAAACGAAACATGAGAGAAACTCCTTGATACTTGGAAAGCTTAAATAGGCTTCAAAGACAGTGGTACGAGGGGTGGGGGGGAGCATTAGGGGGGAAAAAGTAAGGCTGGGATAAACTTAAAACCTCGTATGGGGTTGGAGAAGAAAAGGGAAACTCTCTTTTTTAATTGTTTCAATGAGGCTGTGTGTTTATCTGTTCTCTTACTGCATTTCCAGGATGCAGAAAGCGAGAGGGAACTCGAAGAGATGCGGTCGGTCCTGCAGGAGTGAATCTGTGAAGGCTCGTTCCACTTGATACTGCACAGACAGAAAAATTCCAGTTAAAGGGGTTTCATCATCCTGACAACTCCGATGGCACTTGGTGGATAAGCCACAAGAGTTTACAGGAAAAAACACGCAGCAGGCTCGTCAGCACGTCCAGGAAGAGACCTTGGTGGGATTTAATCGGATAAAACTTTGTATAATTTTCCTTCTTACAGCACTGCATGTGTTTGATTTTAAAATTCCTGAAAACTGTCGAATTCCTGAAAACTGTCAAATTCCTAAAAACCTGTATGGGGGTGTATAGGTAGAATTTGTGATATAAAAATATTTGTGATTATATATATATATATATATATCATATATATATGCAAGATATATACTTTGTGATATAAAAATATATACACAAATATATACATATTTATATATACACACATATCTTTTATATCACAGACTCTACCTACCTGACAGCCTGAACTTCAGGCCTGCTTGCTGGTGAGCTCTCAACTGGTTCCTGAGGAAGTCTTCAGCCAAAATTTTTTCCAGATTAATTGATTTCTCTTTTCCTTAATAATATGTATTACTTGAACCAGTTGAAATAACTGGTTACATCCCTTTCACAGATGTTTAGGTGAGGTAAAATTCTTGACTTTTACTGTGCAGGTGTCAGATTCCTGGCTCTTATTGTGCAGATTGGAAATCTACACCCCTCTAAACGATGCTGCTATGGCTTAGATGTAATAACTTAGTTTGAAAAGTAGTTATTTATCGATGAGACGCTGGTTATGGGAACAGGAATATTCTGTGGCAAAGCTGATGCTTCCCTGGGGTGTTCTGCTGCTGGTTCTTTGTGGCTCATTGGCGACACCGAGAAGGTGAAGCTGACGACTGACATGTGGGTACCAGCAGAACTGGAGAGCTTTGTACCCTGGCACACAGGGGGAAGCAAGACCTAAAAATTTCCCCCAATATTTAGCGAGGCTTTCGTGATATCCCTCCAGGTTTCAGCTGGCAGCTAACTGCACTGAGCTCATTTTTTAATGTTTGTTACATTGTGTAGTGTTTGTGAAGTGTCAAGTGAAAAAGTGCAAGAGTAGAACACTTCTTAATCACCTTTTTTAGTCCCTTGCACGTGTATATTAAGCTGATGGGTTTTTTACTTTGTGAAAATAACACCGAAGGGGAAATGTGTGGCAAACTGGAGCTTTAAAACTTCCCATTTTATGGATTTGGCACTTTTCAGCTTGTTTGTTTGTTTGTCCAAATTAAACTCTCTCAGATTTTGGTGCTGAACTCATCTCACGAGATCCAGGCAAGTGTGCAATTAGCTTGATTTGACTGAAACAATAAAAATCAATAATTATAGGTGGAGCCCTGAGTCCTGGTGGGCTCTTGATCCCTGTGTCCCCTTACTGTGAGTGGGCACTTGATCTGTGATTGCAGGGCTTTGGTTTGTGCTCGCTGGGTTCTTCCCTGGCCTGATGGAGCTGCCTTTTTCACTTGGTGTGAATCTCTCATTTTGCATATTTCCCAGTGGACAACATTTTATTTTTCTTCCAAACATCCAATCTTTAAATATTTGCACAAGTTTTTTCAGCTATTTTCTTTTTGATTGCTTAAGCCAAGCTGGGAAATTCGCAACAGTGATATCCAAAAGTTGATGATCAGCAACTTGATTCTTTCATGGAAGATTTGCAGGGTTGTTTTTCTGGAGAAAAACCCGGCTCTGGGTTACAGACCAACAGCGTGTCCAGAAACTGGGGCCAAAACTCTTGGGCTTCTCACAGATAGAAGCTGAAGTGATTTTCTTCTCAGGGGGAGAAGGCATTTAGTGCAGTCGTGTGGGGCTGTGAGCAGAGCCTCTGTCTTTGAGATAACCTGCTTCCCTGGAGGAGAAGGTGCTAATGAGATGATGGTAATTATTCTCCTTGGGTGTCATTTGGATGATCTCACACGGGTGCAGCCTTTCAACTCCCATCTATTCTATTCCAGACCTTTGGTGAATGCTTTGAGCTTTCCCTGCCTCACTTCTGTGGGGTTTTTAAAAAAAAATAGATTTCAGTTTTGGCTCCTAAGAGCAGGGTCTGGCATCTTGCTCCCTCGTATCCTTCATGTGTGTGGCCTTGTCCCTGTCTCGGGGGATCTGAAGCTGAGGGTCTGGTCTGGTTTTCCTGAGGAAGGGTTTCCAGGGCAGCTCCTGCCTGCAGCACTGCTAGTTTGTGTCGAGCATGGTGTTTTTTCTAGCCTGCTCTATCTGCTGGAACCTAATTAACGCCTCTCGACACGATGAGAGGTGATGACAGGACACACAGCTCCTTTCAAGTGCAGATAAAAGCTGTCTTTTGCCAGCTTCGGTCTGATCCCCGGGGAGTTATGACATAACGATCAAAAGAACCTTTCTGGGGTTGGTTTTCCCTTTTCCTGGCTTGTTGTGACTAGGAGGAATGTGACGAATTAACATAATTTAATTGTAGCAGCGCAGCTTGCTGTGGAGATGAGGCGAGGCTGGGAGCTCAAACGCTTCCCCATGGATAACGCTGGGGATCTGTTGGGTTTTAGCAGTAAATGTGCAGGCTGCTCTTGGGCTGGGGACAGGGAAGCTCCAGGGGGAGGATGCGCTTCAGCAGCTCTCAGACAGCGTGGAGATGGAGCCTTTTTAAAATCAGCACGTGCTCTGCAGACTGATCCCCGAGCACAATGTGAATTCCTCGCGGACGCCTGCGCTGTGCATGTGCCAGGACGAGAAACTCGCCTGGTGCAGTTTGGGCAGAGGGATGCACTGTCCTGGTCCCACCCAGGTGAGTTCTTCTGGGCTTACCCCAGGGCGAGAGAGAAGAATTTCCTGGAGCTGCTCTTAATTTTAAAACATACCTACCTGTGGTTAAAGGATGATACTAAAGAATAACTGAAGCTATTTAATGAATGTATCCTCACTGGGCTGTTCTGTTTGGAATATTTATCAATAAGGAGGAGGGGATCCTGCTCAGAAGTTACCTGTGGTGCTCTCCTGCTTTTTATGCCAATACATCTATAGGTGAAGAAACCCAGGGTGGAGATCTCTGTACCATCGTTGTATCGTACACGGGGTGGCTGTGCCAGGTGACACAGGACATGAAGGGGCAGTGATGTTATTGTCTGTGTAACGCTGTTTGTGATGCCGTGGGTTACACCTGTAGCACATTCTGTGTGTCAGTGCAACAACTACTGCTCGTGGTTTTAAAATGCACCAAGGTGATACAGCCACGCTCTGTGGCGAGCGACGTGCTCTGAGTAAACTTGTTTTTAAATAAAGGTGGGTGATGAGTTGTGACCTGGTGCGAGTGTTCGTGATCCTAAAGGCCATCATCAGCTTCCCCACCACACAGGCTGTGCTCGTGTTGGCTCGGGGGGCTTCAGGCTGCCTGGGGTTTAGCTCCTTTTATTTCACATTGCACCTTACAGAGAGTTTTGCTTTGCCCAAGAGAAGGAGCCGATACCAGGGGCATCCTGCCAAGGTCATCTGCTCTGGGGAGAAGAGGACCCCAGAAGCAGAAAAGGGGGTTGTGCAGGATGAGACCTGTGGTACCTGCAGGTTCCTGGCTTAGCCAAAGGTGGGACACACTGGGGACACCGACCCGGGGATGCACACGTAGGTCCCCTGTGGTTTTGTGTAAATCTCTGACTCTTGGACCATCACAAGTTTCTGAATGACTTTTACAAGGGATGTTTTGCAGTACTTGAGTGTTAACTTAGCGATCGGGGGAGTGGTGGCTTAGAGCATGGGTGGGAGAATGGTTTTAAGTAACTTGGACATCGTGGAGAGGAGCTCAGCGCTGAGCCTCTGGGACAGGGCAGCCTGTGGAGAGAGAAGGGTTTGAAAGCATCTGAATGCGGTCATGGGGTTGGTTCCCAATAAAGGGGGACACCAGAGCTGTGGCCACCTCTCCATGTGCTGGGAAAAACTGGGAAACTTCTGACTCGGGATTGGAATAGAAATGTCAACATCGCTTCCTCCTGGGAATGGGACAGTCGTTCCAACGCCCGGCTCAGTTCTGACCCCAGATTTCTTTGGTTCAGTGACACTCGTAATGCCTTGGAAATCCCCTGGCAGAATCCGCCCTGCCCAGCCCCTGCGTGGTTTGGGCGACAACCTGGAGGGGGGGATTGCAAGCAGCAGGCTTGTGGTCTTGTTTTAATTGGCATCAGTTGACTTGGCTCGTGTTTGAGTATTGTGTGCAAAGCACGTAGGAAAATCAGAGAAAAAGCTGCCCTTAGGGAGGCGTTTTCACTGTGAAGAAAAAGTGAAGTTAAAATTGGGGAGGAAAGAGGGGGGGATAAGGATGAGCACAGTTACAGCTTGCTACAGACCTGCAGTGCTTGTGGTTCTGCACGTGCGGGCAGACATGGCAGTGTGGGGCATGGAAACGTGCTCTGGGTAACTCCAGCAGCCAGAGGTTTAGTTCTCTTTGTAAGATGTATTTAATTTTTGCTTTCCCAAAAGTAAAAATCCAAGAAGGGCTCAAGACCCTGAAGGCAGACAGGGTAATACAGGGTTGGCCTCTGGCTGGAGAGTCCCATCGTTATAAATGCGTCCTGTAACAAAAATCAGCGTGTTTACTGGGCTGGTGTCGGCGTGGCTGCGGGGTGGAAGGTAAAAGCCTTTGGGTCAGGGTTTAATAACTGTTTATGAGAAGCAGAAAGGGCTCTGAGGTTGGTCTGGGCTCCCGGCGCTGCGTCGCTTACGGACCTGCAGGGAATTGTTTGGAAGGCAAGATCAGTGGTGGGCTGATTGCTTGGGTGCTTGGGTCTGCAGCCAGGTCTCGGGTGTGTCTTGCTTGGTAACAGAGAGCATCTTCCAGCTGAACATGAGAAATGAGGTGGTCAAAGTATTGCAAAATCGTTCGAGTGCTGGGAGCAGATTTATCAGCATCCAGTGGGTTCCTGATGAGCAGCAGCGACCTGACCTCTTTTTTTGGTGGGTGGGGGACAAGAAGGGGGAGCAAAACACCCTCAACATGCAGATGGGTTCACACAGAGCCTGAGGGACGTGAGTCTCAGCTTGAGGCTTCAACTGCCTTTCCCTGCCCAGGGCAGAGGGTTGGGACCAGATGATCTTTGAGGTCCCTTCCAACCCAAACCAGTCTGTGATTCTATCACCTGCACTGGCTGCTGCTGCCTTCGTCTTGCGCTGGGTCCTGTGGGGTTATGGTGGGCGTGTTGCTTCTGTTGATCATGGGTGTCACGGTCATACCGGTGTCATGGTCATACCGGTGCCACCAGCAGCACTGCAGTGCGAGATGGACTTGAGATGCTCTGGGATGGCTTAAAGAGGAGGGCTGAGGCCCCGGGGCTGTTCCCGTACTCATTCCAACCTACTTCTGGGTGCCCACAGCCTCTTCCTGCTCCAAGCAGAGGCTTGTAGAGGAGAAACACCTTCCCTGGGTTGTTCTGTCCCCAGGGAGGTGGCCCTCCACCCCATGCCACAAGCCACCAGTGGGGTCTGGGTGGAAGGGGGTGTGAGAAAGCCCCCCAAAGCCTTCCCAGACCTCCTTCCACACCCAAATCGGAGCAGGGAGACTTGCTCATGGCTTCTAACTGATGGGGCCATCCTCCTACACCCTGGCAACTGCTCCTTAAATGCTTCTTAAGCTCCATCAACAAGATCCCCCCAGCCTCCCTTAGCTCCCGCGGGGCTTTCCTTGATGTTGGGAAGTGCATCCCCCCCACTATCCTCCTCCAGCCTTTTGCTGCAGTAGGTGAAGCAAATTCCTCCTCGCTGCACCCTGGGGTGAAGTGGGGGGTCTGGTCCTTGCAGGGAGGTCCCTGTGGGGAGGTGGGTTTTGATCCGTCCTGGGGTGGGAGAGCTCAGGGGATGGAGGAGGGGGGGCTGGGGTGTGAAGGATGCTTCCAGCTGCCACCCCCCAGAGAAACGAGCAGAGCCAGGTCCCGCGTCAAGGGCATTTATTGCTGCGGGGACTCGCTGCCCTTCACCCCGCGGGGCAGGGAGGTGCTGGATCCAACCCCACACCCCGGCCCTGCCAGCTCCAACCCAAGGGGGTGCAGCACAGACGGGCCCCGCCGACGCTCAGGGCTGGGTGGGCGCGGGGTGCCGCTGCCGCACGGTGACGGTGAAGGGCCGCGGCTTCAGCGCCAGCCCGTGCACGCAGTCCATGGTGAGGTGCTCCGCCGGGTTGGCGTGGAAGGAGCACTGGTGGAGGAGGATGGCGGTGAAGAGGAAGAGCTGGAGCTTGGCGAGCTGGTCGCCGATGCAGCGCCGCTGGCCGGCCGAGAAGATCATGATGCCGCCGGCACGGTCGCGGTCCAGGCGCTGCTGCGCGTCCAAGAAGCGCGCGGGGTCGAAGCGTTCCGGGTCGGGCCACTTGCCACTGTCGTGGTTGACCGACCACTGGTTGATGAAGACCACGGTGCCCTTGGGGATGTGGAAGCCCTCGAGCTCCACGTCGTCCATGGTAGCGTGTGGGATGGTGATGGGCACGAAGCTGCTGTAGCGCAGCGTCTCGCAGATGAAGGCCTCCACGAGGGGCAGGTGGGGCCGGTCCTCGGCCGTGGGCAACCGGGAGCGTCCCACCACGCGGTCCAGCTCGGCCTGGAGCTCCCGCTGGAGCCGCGGGTGCTTGAGCAGCAGCAGGAGCACCCACGCGAGCGCTGTGGACGTGGTGTCCTGCCCCGCGCCGAAGATGTCGGTCATGGCGCCCTCCACATCCTCGGGCCCCAGGCCCTCGGGGGGCCTCTCCCCACGCTCCACCGCGGCGATCATGGCGTCGCTGACGTCGCGGGTGACGCGCGGGTCGAAGGTCTGCCGGTGCTGCGCCACCTTGGCGCGCACGAAGCCGTGCAGCTCCCGGTTGAGGGCTTGGAAGTCGCGGAAGACGCGGCGCACGGGGTTGGGGAAGCGCAGGAGCCAGGGCAGCACGTCCACCACGCTGCCCGCCCCCACCGTCTGCCCGAAGCGGTCGTTGCGGCCCAGCAGCGCCGTGAACTCGCTGTCGGCGTGGCTGTAGCGGCGGCCGAAGCAGAGGGCGCAGAGGACGTTGGCGTTGGCCACCACCAGCAGGGGGGAGGGCTCGAAGTAGGCGCCGCCCCGGCTGCGCCGCAGGAGGAGCCGGACGAGCTCCGCCGCCTCGGCCGCCACGTGCCGCTCCACCTCGGCCGCCGTCGAGCGGGCGCGCAGGGCGGCGTGGGCCAGGCGCCGGCGGGCCCTCCAGCGCGGCGAGCAGGAGCCGAAGGCCACGCTGTGCCCTCCGGACACCAGCTGGAAGGAGGGGAAATCGGGGCGGCCGGCGAAGCGGGTGCCCAGCCCCACCAGCGCCCGCCGGATGACGGCCTCGCCGTGCAGCACCACGACGCGCCGGCGGCCCAGCCGCAGCTGGAAGACGGGGCCGTAGCGCCGCGCCATCCGCCCCAGAGCCAGGTGGGGCAGGCGGCCCAGCTGCAGCGCGTTGCCCACCAAGGGCCAAGCGAAGGGTCCCGGGGGGCTCCGGCTGCCCCAGAGCCCCTGCTGCGTCCCGGCACGACGGCGAGCCCTGGACAGCACCAGGAGGGCTCCCAGGGCCAGCAGGAGGAGGGGTCCGAGGGCACCCATGGCCTGGAGCAGGAGGGGTCCGAGGGCACCCAGGGCCAGCAGCAGGAGGGCACCCATGGCCAGCAGCAGCGCCGGCCCCGGGGCCGCCCCGTCGGGGCTGCCCGCAGCGCTCATGGCCGCGGCCGCTCTGCCCCCGGGGCCGCTGCTCCGAGCCGCTTTGTAGCCGGCTCCGAGGGGGCCGAGCCTGTCCCCTCCCCCGGCAGAGCCCGCCCGGTGCTGTGGGGGGGGAGCCGGTGCCCGACGGGGCGCACGGAGCCGGGCGGAGCAAGAAAACGGGGGGGTGTGTGTGGAAAAGGGGGGTGCTGGGCTCTCTGCCTGGCTGCGCGCGCCGCTGTGGGCGCTTGGGGAGGCAACCGGCAGGGAAAATTCATCTGGGAGGGAGGAAATTCCTATAACGACCTATTCCCTCCCCAAAACCAGAGCTGCCGCCCCGGCACGGGCGCTGCCCGGGGGCCCGCTGCCCCCCAGCTCTGTCCCCTCGCCTTCCCGGGGCCGTGGGGGCCCCCCGGCACTCGCGGGTGCAGAGCCCGGCCCCACGCTGTGGCTTTCGGTGGAATTTGGGCTCCGGGTGGGTTTCTGCTCCTCTGGCGCTGGCTGTCGCCTCATCCTGACCGGAGCATCGCTGGGTGAGGCTGCGGGTACGGGGCTGGGGATGCGCGGGCACGTTTGGGGTTTGCTGCGTTACCGGGTGGCCCAAAAATCTCCTGGTCCCTTTTTCTCCTGGCACCCACCTCCGAAACGGTCCCCCCCCGCCTGCTGCGGGCGAGCACTCGCCAGAAGTGGCCGGGAAGGGCTGGAGAGGGTTATTTGTGTCAGGAGAGGCGGCGTTTTTCTCACGCATCCCCCTTCAGATGCTCAGCCGTGTCCCCCGGGATGCTGAAGGAGAAGGTCCTGCCGAGCCAAACGGGGGGATAAACACGGTGCTGCGGGGCTTTCTGTGCCGCTGTCACCCCGGGGACACGCTACCTCCTGCCCAGCTTCTGCCTCCTGCCTCCCACCTCCAGAAGCTGCCCCGGCTTCGGGGGCTTGGCTGCGGGTGGGAGCAGATCCCTGGCACAGCCTCTCATCGCACCCGCTCGGGGTAGGTGGGACAGAGCAAAGCTGGGTGCTGGCGATGCCCTGGAAAGAAAAAAAAAAACAGTTTTCCCTCTAAAAAAAAAAGGGATGTGGGTCTGCTCGTGGCAGGAGCCGTTGGAGGTTTATCGTGGCATTAGGCTTCCGTGGGCACGAGTCTGTCCTTCCAAGAGGGGTTTTGTAATCGCCGCATTTTCCTGTGAAAACTGGGATTTCTGTAGGTTGGGTGAGAGCTCAGGGATGGAAACAGGCGTTTTGCTGGCGGATCCCAAGGGAACAGCGATGCCAAAGCAAAGCTCAGGCGCCTGCAGGCTGAAGTGCGCGGGTGTAGGGGCGAGGCGGGGGGCAGAGCAGCCCAAGTGCTGGTGCCATATGGAGCATCCCAAGAGCTGGCACCATAAGGAGCATCCCAAGAGCTGGGGCTGGGGTGAGGAGAGCAGCGTGTCCCCTCCTTCCCTCGGCAGCTTTCCTGCAGCCCCCAGGATTAGGGCTCAGCCGTGGGGCTCACGGCCGGTTTCACACGCGGCGTCACAGCCGTCGCCGCGCCTGTCGTCGAGGCTCATTTGTCAGGAATTAAACTCCACGTCCCTCGAGGTCTCTGCGGGACGGAGGGAGCCCAGCACCAGCTCTCCCAGGGAACAAACAACATTTATTTCCCCGTAGTTCTTGGCGTGCAGAGCGATCACACTTGATGATTAAGCTGCAGTTTTGGGGCTTCTGTAACACGGACCTTTGCTCTCCAGGTGAGGCTGTGATTCCCCTCGGTGTTTCCTTTAATTTAAAACTCTCAGGTCAGTAACTCCTGCGATCTGACACATGCACTTTGGGGCTGGATCTCAGCAGCTCTGGGGCAGGTCGGCGGGTCCTGGTGCTGCAAAGTTGCGTTGGGCACAGCAGAGCAGCAAACCCCGTTTGCTTGGGTGAAGGAAAGTTATTTCTCTGTGGATGGGGTGAAATGGGAAATCTTCTCGGCTGTTTCTCACGCTGGTCACCCCAAAAACTAGTGGTGTCTTCCGTTGCTCCCACCTGGCTCTTTGCCCACGGGCTCCCCTCGCTGCTGAGCAGGGGATGGAGCTGCTGGTTTCATAGACTCATAGAATGGTTTGGGTTGGAAGGGACCTTAAAGCCACCCAGTTCCACCCCCCTGCCACGGGCAGGGACACCTTCCACCACACCAGGTTGCTCCATGGTGGCCTTGAGCACTGCCAGGGAGGGGGCAGCCACAGCTTCTCTGGGCAACCTGGGCCAGGCTCTCACCACCCTCACAGCAAAGAATTTCTTCTTAATATCCAATCTAAATCTACTTTTTTTCAGTTTAAAACCATTACTCCTCATCCTATCACTCCATGCCCTTGTAAACATCCCTCTCCAGCTTTCCTGTAGCCCCTTCAGGCACTGGATATACAAAAGAACTCACCAAAGCCAAGACTCTCCCTTTGTATCTCCAAGTCCCACAGATACACCTAGTGGAAGCTGCACTCTGTGCTCCTGTTAGTCATTTCATCCTGCATTGTACCTCCCAAACTGCACTCATGAATAAACCCAACAATTTCACAGCTGAACAGGTTCAAGTGCAACGTGACGCTGCAAACTCGCTGTGCAGGGACCACCACACTGCCCGTGACTCAATACACTGCCACAGGTTTTCTGGCGATGGTCAAGTCTTCATCAATGAAGAAAAACCCTATACTTAAGACTATTTATTTAATTTTAAAAAGCTCCAAAAGGTTAATGAAAGAAGCAACTGCTCCTGAAGGAACACACAGACAGGAGGAGAACATTTTCACAGCGTGTAATGGCTCATCACTCAGTAAAAACACACTGAAATTCAGACACGGAACCACAGAACATCTCGAGCTGGAAGGGACCCATGAGGATCATCAAGCTCAACTCCCCGCTCCTCGCAGGGGCATAAAACTTTACATAACTGGACATAACTTTACATAACTGTAAAAGATTCCAGTTTGCTTTTAAATAATTTCGGATCAGCCTGGGCCAGAGATGAAAACAATTTAAACCTCCGTGTACGTGGTTACACAGAGTTATCCCATGCCCACCTCCAGTTTAACTCTGTTCCACCAACGACCGTTTTACATAATACATAATTAAGCTATTGAAATTAAGCTATTGTTCATTAATTAAGCGATTAAGAATAATTGAGCTATTAATAATTAAGTAAACTATTTGAAAAGGAAAAAACCCCAGGGCTCGTTCAACGTGGCCTCTCCCTTTTTATTTGAAAAAAACTTGTATTTTGTTACGTATTTATGTGTTTTTATATATGTATTTTTAATGTATTTATATACACAGATAGATAAATCATTGTGCAGATGCACAACAGTTAGTCTGAAAACGGTTATGGTATAACTCTATACAACTATATATATATATATTTTATTTGTTTTTTCCATCTCTGGCCCAGCGCTGTGGATTGGTTTGAAAATGACGGCTCCATTTCCCAGCTTGGCAGCGAGGGGAGGCATGAGGCTGCCTCAGCCTCTCTGAACGCACTGGCTGTGCTCAGCTGCACAATTATTTATATATAAATATATAAATGTATATATAAATATATAAAAATATATAAAATATATAAAAATAAATATAAATATACACATATAAATATATAAAAATTTATATAAATATATAATTATATAAAGGTATAAATATATAAATGCATAAATCTAGAATATATACATAAATATAAATATACAAATACATAAATATATAAACATATACTATATAAACATACACATTTTACAAGATCTGGGTGTGCTGGGGGAATTTTGATGTGGGGAGGCAGAAAGAGCCCCTCCAGCACCCCAATGTGCTGTCACACGATGTGTTACACCCACAGATGTGGTTCAGCTGAATCCCCCCGCCCCATTTGAGGGGTCTCTGGACCAGAAAAGCGAATGCAGACGAATTAAATGCCTAAAAACCCCCAGCAGTGGGTGGGAGGAGAGGGTTCTGCTTCAAATTAAAAACACATTTGGAAAAACAAATCTTCTGTAACATCCCATTTCCCCTCAGTGGGCTGACACAGTGGCTGATGTTAAACCACTCTGAGGGGATTTTTTTCCATCCCATGTGGTTATAAACCCCCCGAGCCCCCACATCTGCTTCCCCAAGGACCCTTTAACGGGGATTATTTGTTTTCTTTGGGGGGATGCAAACAGAAGGTGCCTTTAATCCCTTTTTTGAGGGTCTGGTTGTAGTTGTTGCCCTCGCTGGGCGATGCGGCTGCTGGACCTTCCTCTGGCTGCGGGGAGCACACGCCTCTCCCCACATACACCCTTTCTTTAATGGTTTTCCCAACCCATTTCAAACCCAACAGTAGCAGTCGTCTTGCCAAGAAAGTTTCTCAGCCTGTAAAACAGTGCTGAGAGGCTTTTTCCTGCCCCCCCATCATTTACCCCCCCCCAAAATGGGTCACCGTCCTGCTTCCCCAGCATAAATCACCACAATGAATCGAACTTCTCAGATTTACCCAAGGAGGGTACAATGTTGTTCTCTTTATTGTAAACCTTAATAAATTAAGGAATAATTAAACCTACGCAGGAGGGAGCTGGGAAAGCAGCCGGTGAAGCCGGGAGCAAAACCTCCAGCGAAGGGACGCTCAAACCCACCTGGAGGTGGTGGGAAATGATTTGCTTTGAGCAATCAAACCTTAATGTTTGGTTTGAATGATTTATGTGTCCCTTGTGTGCTTTTGAGGGTGACTTGGGGAAGACTCGGAGGGGGAAGAGCCCCCTGCTTTGGGCTCTCCTGGGAGCCAGCAGAGATGCCATCGCTTCCCTCCGGGTAATGGACATGAGGAAGCATTTCTTCTCAGCAAAGGTCATTAGACGTTGGAAGGGGCTGCCCAGGGAGGTGGTGGAGTCACCATCTCTGGAGGGGTTTAAGACAAGCCTGGACATGGCACTTAGTGCCCTGGTCTAGTTGCCATGGTGGTGTCAGGGCAATGGTTGGACTCGATGAGCCCAGAGGGCTCTTCCAGCCTCATTGATTCTGAGATTCTGTAATTTGGCTACAAACCAGGTGAGCTTTGCCCCAAGGGGCCGCAGGTGGGTGGCTGTGGGTGTAAAGGAGGTTGTAAAGAGGAAAATGTGGTCAGTGTCGCTGTGAGATGTTTAATGGGGGGGTTCAAGGGGAGCTCATGGCCGTGGCTGCTGCACCCACGGCCGTTTTAATGAGCCAGAAGAGCCAGAAGAGCTCGTTATTCCAATCTATTCAAACCCAATCTAAGGGGCTGTAAGTGAGCTTGTAGCCCAGGTAGATGCTCTGGCACCGCCTGCGCTGCGTCCAGAGCTGCCCAGGGCTTTAAACTGGTGGGGTAAGCCCATCGTGTGGGGTTTCATGAAGAATTGGGGTGGAGGACATTGCGTTTTCAAAGAGCAACTGGCCAGCAGCGAGGCTGGGGAGACCTGGAGTTCAGAGGCTCCTGGAGAGGGGGAGCTGAGGTGGGAGCTGCCCTGCCCCAGCGCCAGACCAAAGGGAGACGTGGGTCTGGGTCCGGGCATCCTTACTGGGGGGTTCTGCTGCCACGTGTTCACCCTCAAAACCCACCCGAGATGGGGTGAGGGGACACGCAGCGCTGAAGCCACCTCATGGACCAGCAGCTGCGGGGCAGGGAGCCACCGTCACCCTCCCCACGAGCCATTTTCAGGACGTTTTCTCTGCGTTAGCAGCACAAACGCTGAATCCTGGCAGTTAAATCTGCCCGTGAGGGGTGCAGGGAGAGCTGGAACCCCACGATTCATGCGGCCAGAGCGACGTGGTTCTTGTGCCTGAGGGGACAAGGCAGAAACCTTCCAGCTCCTACAGGCTGGTGGAGATAACAGGAGATATATAAATGATGAGGGCTGGAGTTGTGGGCAGGAAGGTTGTGCCTCCCATCACCTGACTCTCGTCTCGAGCAGGAATTCAAGGTTTTTTGGGTTGTGGTGAAACAAGGGCTGTGGCTGGGAGGAAAAGCAGGTCTCAGGCAGAGCTGGAAGCTTAGTCCTGGCTGTGACAACAGAGCAACTGTGCGAAGGCTGGAGGTGGCTCGTCCCTTGGAGCCAGCATCTACAAACCAGCTGTGTTCAGGCTCTGGAAATGGTGTTGAAATAGTCCTGAAAGGGTTTGCTGCGGGCCTGGGTGCACCAGCCTCCCCTCCAGCAGCCGTGGGCTTCCACGGGAATTAATTCACTTCTCCATCACTTCATAAACCAGGATGAAAATCCAGTGAGGAGAAGGGGGGGCTGGAATGAGCGACTGGCTGGAGCTGGGCAGCCCTGACCCGCCAGGCTCCAAGGGGCACCTTCACTTCGGAGTTTTCACCCTAGCAAAGCCTTTCCCTGGGGGGTGGTGGTGGGGTTTGCACACACTTGTGCTTTTCTCTTTTTTTCCAGCAGATTTAGATGTTTTTAAAAGATGTGAGGGACCACCAGTGATTAAAGGATCGTATTTTATACGAAATACAGACAAAGAAACAAGTACAGTGAAGTCATCTTACAAATGATCTTCTGCTAAAGAAAAATCAAATCCTCAGGATGAATTTAAGCAGCAGTAGGATACAACCAGGTTAATAAAAATGAATGATTTTAAGTGAATTTTTAGCCTTGCAGTTTGTTTTGTGAAGACACACCACAGCCTGGTTAAGACGTTCTAAATATTCTGGATTTAAGCTGCAGCGTTCCCTCCGTTTTACTTTTCTTCTCAAGGTTACAGTGATTAAAACTTCCTTTGTGTCTTTATTTAATGATGGGACAAACAAATACCAAGTGCTCCGACGGATCGTAGCTGGGTTACGCAGACATTTTCTGCCTTTCCTGGAGGAGGACACAGCCCACGTGAGCGAGACGGAGAGAAGGATGATGTAGCTCTACGGCACAGAGAAACCACTTCAGATTTTAAAGCTTCTCCTGAAAATAAAGGCTGGAACCATCTGGAAGGGAAATGGTGGATGGTACATGGACATAGCAGTCACAGCAGGAGGCCACCAGTTGGCCGTTCAGGTCTTGTCGCCATCAGCAGCAAGGTCTGGGCCAGGAAGGATGGAGAAGAAGGGATGGAGAAGAAAGGATGAAAGAGGGATGTAGTAGGAAGGACGGAGTAGGAAGGATGGAGTAGGAGGGATGGAGAAGAAGGAATGGAGAAGGAGGGATGGAGAAGGAGGGATGGAAGAGGGATGGAGAAGGAGGGATGGAGTAGGAAGGATGGAGAAGGAAGGATGGAGAAGGAGGGATGGAGTAGAAGGGAT
Organism: Nyctibius grandis; assembly: GCF_013368605.1. Lineage (NCBI taxonomy): Eukaryota > Metazoa > Chordata > Aves > Nyctibiiformes > Nyctibiidae > Nyctibius > Nyctibius grandis. Next base: position 549,879 of record NC_090661.1, read on the forward strand.
GGAGTAGGAAGGATGGAGTAGGAGGGATGGAGTACGAACACGCTGTTTTGATAGCATGAGTACACTGATGGTACGAGGAAAACCACCCCAGCCAAGACTGCCACCCGCTGCTGGCCAAGCTCAGCAGAGCAGTGATAAACCAGGTACAGGTTCGTGTAGTTTAATTAAGTTATGCAGTGAAATTAACTGTTACCTCAGACTTCGGGCACTTCTGCCTGGGGTTATTTCTCTCCTCCCTGGCGAGAGGGACCCGGGTTGTGCGAGGTCACCGTGTCAGGCTGATGCTGCAACCTCAGGTCTCAGTGGGGAAACTGAGGCACGGGGGTGTATTGAGTGAAGCTGACATAAACCACACGCAGAGAGCTGGTTGTTTTGGGGCCAGGCTGTGACCGTTAGCAAAGATTCCTCCCTGGGATTAAATCCACGCGCCGGGGAAGCTCCGTGGTCACACAGTAGGTTGGTGTATTTTCAAGGCTCCCACAGAGCGTGGTTGGGAAACACACACACTGCCCCACTTGTGAATTTAAAAGTGAATATGATTCCTCGTCATATCCCACTGCCTCAGGAGGAAATTTTTGGGGAAACATCAAGAGTATTTCAAGGAGACAGCAGGCAAGTTGCTTACTAAAGGAGTATTAATTGTGTCTCCTGGAGATTGGGGCAATGTTGACAATAAGCTTAGTTAATTAGCATTTCATAGCATCGTCATGAGCAACTCAAACCCTCTGTGGCAATCCCTGCCTGTGCAGCTGCCCCAGGGATGTCATAACTTGAGAAAGATCTTTCGAGAAAGGCTCTTGTGTTTAAAAAAATAAACCAAACTCCCCCAAATCCCCCCGAGCTCAGAGCCTGAGCTGAGTCAGAGCTTGGAGACGAGCATCCAATAGTTCCTCGTTTTTTTTTTCACCCTTTTTCCTCCCACCAAAGTTACAAACCCTTCAGCCAGCCAAGAGAAGTGCTGCGGGCTGTGGGACAAACTGGTTTGCCTGGCAGTGGTCAGTGTCACCCCGTAAGCTGCCGAGCTCAAGGACAGCGGTGAGGGACCTTTGGGTCGTTGTGGAACTTTTAAGCATATTAGAAGTTCATATTCAGATCATTTAACTCCCATCTGCAACTTGAAATGAGATTTCAGTGTTGTATTTTACACTGGGGGCAACTGGAAATGCGTTTAAGACAAGTCTGGACGTGGCACTTAGTGCCCTGGTCTAGTTGCCATGGTGGTGTCAGGGCAATGGTTGGACTCGATGAGCCCTGAGGGCTCTTCCAACCTCAGTGATACTGCTGAGTTCAACCCCAATTTAATCCCCCAGTTAATGTTTTTTTGTGAGTTTTGATTCCTGAAATTCAGCTGCAGGCAATGGTGACAGCCATGGCCTTTTGTGCACAAGAGGACACAGCCTCAAGCTTGGCCAGGGGAGGGTCAGGTTGGACATTAGGAAGCATTTCTTCTCAGCAAGGGTCATTAGCCATTGGAAGGGGCTGCCCAGGGAGGTGGTGGAGTCACCATCTCTGGAGGGGTTTCTAGCACAAGTAATTATGTACCTGAATAGATGTAGCTCACACCTGCCAGCCTGTGAGAGATGGTTGGATCCCACTGTACATATTCTTCATTATTTGTCCCAGAAAAATTGTCCCAGAGTAAAAGAACGAGGAAAATATTTTTTGCTGCCAACCACCACGATGATATTATTCTCTTTAATCAAGTTTAGAGCAGTTCACAATAGCAGAGCTTATATAAAAATAGTGCATAATATAAAAGAACCTTTTTAACCCCAAAAACTCTTAACAGACACCTACAGGGCACTTATAGCACAGTTGCACTGCACGTCCCAAATCAAGGAGATGATGCATTTTGTTAGCATTAGGAGGAAAAAAAAGAATCCAGACTTGAGATTTGTTGAAGATTTATGTATCTTCTTCCCACCTGCAGATAAAAAATGCCTCTGTCTGAATTAACGCCCCGCTGAATCCCAGAAACCTGTGATGTCGTCACTATTTTCATGGTCCTTTTTATTAAAAGCAGATTTCCACAGAGAATTAATGAAATAATACAAAAAAATGTCATTGAAATGTAAATTAACAGTTCCCAAAAAAACAACAGGTTGCAGCACCCAAACCAAAATTAACACAAGGAATATGGATTGTGATCGTCATCAATCCTCAAACGTGGAACACCATTCTGCTTTATTTTATAATTAAGGCAATCCATTAAGTATTTGAGTCACCACTCTTCTTATTTGACAAACCCATCGATGCTACTTCAAATTCACCAGGTTATGAACTACAGCCACATACTCTCAGATGTTACTGCACTGTGTCCACTGGCAGGATCCAGCTGGAGCAACAGCTGTGAGGAAAACACAAAGGCCTCTGACATGGTCCTCTGAAAATGTTCTCAAGGAACCACGTGAGGCTAACGTGTGACTGGAGCCTGAGGGCAGGTCTCTTCCAAGAAACACCTCCAGATGTGTCTCAAAGTGTATCCACCCGAGGGACTCTGAAATACAGCAGGTTCTTCTGTGTTGGGAAAGCATCTGTAAGGTGAAAGGAGCCTTTTATGGACACCTACTCTTGGGTTACAGGGGAAATGAATCGGAGTCCTCAGTCTTTAGCATCTCCCACTCCATCAGCATTAATAGCAAACATGGCTTCGGCCTCAGGAAGGCAAGGAGAGTCATAAATTTTACATATCCTGGTTTCACCTCGGCCTTTTCGCAGATACAGTCTAAGAGGGAGAAGGAAACAGAACAGGTAAGGGCGTGTGTTCTACCGTCAGTAAATCATTATCATCATCATTAAAACATTATGTTGGTACATGAATACAGCACTGCAGAGCCACGAGAGCATCTGAAAATGTTGTGTTGATTTTACTGCAGATTAAGAGTGCTCAGAACAGCACTTGGTTGTTGAGAAGGAGGCTGGACTTGCCCTTGACAGACCAGGTAGAAACCCAGAATTAAAGGCACTCAGCCAGTTCCACAAACCCTCCCAAACAAGGCTGACGGAATGATGACCTGTTCTCTCACCTCGTGGTGGAAGCATGCGCTATGATATTTCCTCCAATGGGTTTTTTGGGATCTGCAGCAAACATGGCTGCTCCATCTACTTGTGCCACCACCTGGTTAGTGATAACCACGGCCACGCCAAACTGTAGGAGAAAAGCAACAAAGCAAAATGGATTTGGTTTCCACAATCTGAATCTCTGCTGCCCATAACCTCTCAAACCAACCTAGAAGCAGGCACTGGGCGGGCAGAAAGCCACGTGTACAAAACTGCTGAGCTTTACAAGGGAAAGAAAACCGACCAGTCCTTTAGAGAGAAAAGCAAAGGGCTTCGTTTACCTCATCTGCCAGTCGCAGCAGCATACGCAGAAATCTGGCCAGATGCATCTGCCTGGCTGACAGCTCACCCCTGCCCGAGTAGTCTGTCCGGTACAGGGCCGTGGCACTGTCCACTATCAGCAGTGCATACCTGGGGGGGATACAGACAAGGTCTCATGAACAGGCACGAAGAACTCCTCCATGGGAGTGTGGCAGTGCCCAGCAAACTGCCAGGCTGCACAGACGTGGGTGTCAGCTCCTCTGAACATCCACAGATGTGGATGTCTTCTCCTCAGTTAGCAGAGTTACTATTTTTAACAACACTGACTGGATCTGTAACGTTCAGATCACTAACTACACAATAAAACCCAGTGAACCCAAAGCTGCTGCATGATTAAAAACTTAGATTTATTGTACTCTTATAAACTAGCCCAGAATGTAATGTTTTGACACCACCGTGGCCAGGTTCCCACACACCTCATACCACCGCCTCCTTCCCTCTAAAGGGGCCTGTAAATCTTAAGTTTGAAACTCAAGCTGTCTGCACAGGCTCCCTCGGTGCTTGGCACGCTCTAAATCAACACTCTTTATTTCTGAAAGCAATTCCAAACTGATCTTTGAAGTTGTTTCTCAGGCTGGCACTTGTTCTTTGTAAAGTAACATCAGTTGTCGCAGCTCGAGTCAGTCGCTGCCATCCAACATGTCAACAGCAAGAGGGACTGCTGACACACCAAGCTTGATATCTGGATGTGCCACAGCATCATCCACAGAATGAATGAGGTTGGAAGAGCCCTCTGGGCTCATCGAGTCCAACCATTGCCCTGACACCACCATGGCAACTAGACCAGGGCACTAAGTGCCATGGCCAGGCTTTTCTTAAACCCCTCCAGAGACGGTGACTCCACCACCTCCCTGGGCAGCCCCTTCCAATGGCTAATGACCCTTGCTGAGAAGAAATGCTTCCTAATGTCCAACCTGACCCTCCCCTGGCCAAGCTTGAGGCTGTGTCCTCTTCTCCTATCGCTATTTTATCCAGTTTGGGAATAACAGAACCTGATCTCATGGAGCCAAGCACTGAAGAAAGCAAAAAAGTTAACTTTGGAAGTAAACATTTACTTTGACATTTCACAGTTTTGTAGCTCTCCTTCTCTTGCACTTGTTCATCACCTACAGGTAGCTTTATAATGTGAATATAAAGTGATATAAATATATTGGCAGAAAAATCACTCCATCTAAGCCTCATTACCGTGACTCAGCCATCATTGCAGACGCCTGGTACAGGAGCTGGGTCTGATGATCCGTGTTAAAACCTCGAGCATAGGCCACGTTATCTAGGACATCGCTGCCAGACAGGCCATACCTGGAGAGATCAGGGAAAGAAAAATACAAATCTGTAAGTGACAGCTTCATCAACAGGGGTTATCTAGCTGGATTACCTATAGAATAAAAATTCACATTCCTGGGAGAGCCTTGGAGATAAAAACAGACAGCAAAAAATGCAGCACAACTTAGTGATGAAAAGAGAATGGAATGATTTGAAACCATTTTTAAATATATTTTCCTGCCTAGGAACAACAGTAAAGTAGAACACCAGATATTTTCCTCGAAATAAAAGCTACCATCCTGGAGCAGCACATTCTGAAAGCAACACATTGCTAATAAACATGATAAACAGCCTTCCACCTGCAATACCTCTGACAGCATTTTGCTACCAAAAAAAAACCCCAGGATAGTTTCATTCAACATCTTGCATTTAAATTATTTATAAGGCACTTTGAGAAATCCCTTATTATTGGAGAACCAGCTGAAGCACATCAATGGACAGAAGTGCACGTTCAGTTGATAAGACGTCCTGGGAGGAGGGTGCAAAACTTTTCTGTTGTCACAGAAGTGATTTTTTAGATTCTACCTGAAGAGCCAGGTCAAAGAGGGTTCTCTGGTGAAGGGCCACCACTTCCAACAAGAGAGTTTTACACTCTAATGACACTGGCACAGCTGAACTTGACTTTCATCAGTATGAAAGATGCAAGTCATACCAAAATACATCAGGTTAAGAACATGAATTAAAGTATCTTTATGATTTCAGTACTCTGCTCTTCACAGCTGGACACCTAATGTCTCCCTAATTCCTGTAGAAATTAGACTTCCAGGCTGAGCACAGCTTTGAAGAGCACACATTTCATATTCTCATCAGTGCCCGAGAGGTGTTTGCTGCCAAATATCCACTGGTGACAGGGAACACGGGAGCACTCCTCTGCTTGCTGCAGGAAAAGCCAGCAGGGTTAGATCAAATAGTCTCCAAAGAGAGTTAACAGCTGACTAGGAAGCACATTCCCTTCCAGTAGCAAAAAAGTGAGGGAAATTACTTCTTGCAGAGGGATAATTACACAACAGCTGTGGGGAGAGAGTAGCAGCACAGAGAGGAGAGGAATAGTAATACCAGATGTTTCCAAAGTGAACATCTGTCAAATTAACCTCTAGGACCTGTGTAAAATATCTTCCAAAAAGTTTTTTTTTTGCCTTTCAGTAACAAACCATCCGAATCCAGTGCTGACCCAAATCTTCAGCTTACTATTTTACAATAACTTGACCTTACTTTTTGACATACTGTGAAACCAGCCTGCAGCAGAAGGAAGGCAGCTTTGCCTAACACGTCACCTGGGGTCTTGGCAAAAAAAATCACTTCATGAAAACAATATCTGCTGAGGAAGGACGAAGGGTAAAAACAAAGAAACTCTAGAGAAAACATCTGTAATGACAGGCCAGGCCTTGAAGTGTACTTGAAGGAAACACAGTCACTTGGCAGTTAAGTCTGGCTTCTGTAAATGCACAGTAAAAAAAGGATGGTTGCTTTTTAAGCTAGGAAATTTGCAGAAAAGTTTTAAAAATACTTGTAAAAAAGCCCCACATACACAACCTGAAAAACTACGAACCTAAACCAGACTAGCAAAAGGGTAGGAGAAAACATGCCAATGGATTCTACCTTTGCAGGACACCTGAGCCTCTGTATTCAAACCACCCAGCCTTGCTGCAGGGTTTTGGCTTGCAGCTTAGAAACTATCAGTGTCTGTCATCTTACTGCTTCCAGGAGAAAGCACACAGCTTATGGACATGAAAATTCTAATCAGTATCTAGGTGGAAGTATTTTTTTAAACTACCATATAAATGAAAGTGTTAATCTGAAGCTTAGGCCCAAATTCCAATCTGAATAACTGCGTTCTGCGTCCCTAAAATCCCCCTCTTACTCCAGCCAGGTCTGACATCCTTCACATCCCTTCCCACAGCGCTGGGCTACTTTTCTGCTCAAGCTGACACAATTTCAGCAATTGATAAGCACTGCAAGATAAATACTCCAAGCCAAGTTCACTGAAGCTGCATATATACCTTGATATTTAATTGAAACAACAATCACAGAGAATTAAGCCCCATAGAAGCAGTTTTAATTTTGAGAAAGTTTAAAGAATCACAAGACAAGAAGTAGCTCCTTTTTTTAAGGTACAGAACCAGTACTTCAGGCTTCTAAGTCTAACCAGAATCTCCGTGTAGACAGACAGCAGAATTTTTACCTGGGTAATTAATTTTTACTTTCCAACTGGTATAAAAATCACGTCAGCACATTCTGAGATAGAGGCAGGAGATGACAAAACAGCTTTTCAGCTGGTCAGTGGATGCTCTCATATTTCCTAACAAAAATTTTCCAGCTGCTGTTGCAATAACCTCTTTACAAAAGAACCTTTGCTTCAAGGTAATGCTATTGGCAGAATTTAAGAAAAAAATCTTTGTATTTCACTAACAGTAAAATCGAATTTGGAAGAGACACTAGTCAGAAGTGAAGACATCATATTCCAGGGGACAACGATGCTAGCTGCTGTCATATCCAAGTAAAACTAGAAATATGTGGTCCAACATGCATGTAGGCTGACAGACAACTAGAATACTCAAAGGTTTTTGGCTGGTTAGTTTTTTTTTAGGGACAGTTCTTACTGCAACAGCCCCATGAGTTTAGGGAGACAGGCTGATTTACACAGGGATCCTTATTAACTAAGTTGTCCCATGAGTAAATTACTCCTCTCTTCAACTAATGCCCCTTCTAGCCGTACGTACAGACCTTTCAGCCACAGCAAGGAGACGTTCTGGGCGGAAGGTCCCCTCGGTGTCGATGTACATGGCTTTTCCTTCACCACCACCCCGGTCAATGGGGAGCTAAAGGAAAAGCAAAGGAGTGAACGTGAAATCAAGTATCAACAAATAAACCAGTTATTGCCTTACGCCCTCAACTGGTATCACACAGTAACACACCAAGTGTGATTGAAATCACATTTATCTGGGAAAAGTGAGAAGAAAGAGTCCTGTTTTCAACCTCTGATACCTACGTAAGAGGACAGGTGCTTAACTTTGAGCTGGTTTATATACTTCATTTTAGTAAAGTGGACTACTCACTTGACAGGTTACTGCCAGGGTATGACACAACTGGGTTTTTCCAGTACGAAACTCCCCGAATAACTCTGTTATGGACCCTGTTTCTATTCCTCCTGAATGGAAAATAATAATAATAATAATTAAAAATAATTTAAAAAAGGTCACATAGCTCAAACAAAGACCACGTATAAGGTATGACATTTACAGAAATTCAGTTAAACACTTACTTTGGCTAAAAGTTTCAAAACTCTAACTGGAAAAATTGGTTTTTATACTGAGCTTTGTTCATGTTGCAGATAAGATGTTTAGATAAGTGTATTTTTGAAGATGCTGAAAAGTCAAAATGACTTGTTTTGATTTTTTGATTTTAAGTAGGAACAGGGAGAAGGTGACACCTGGTTTTGTTTTCTTGAAAGAAGTCATAGACTAGAATAACTAGAAACATCCAAAATGAACAGCTCTGAGTATTGCATCATGACTAAAAGGTTTTAAAACTATTTCTACAGCTTTTAAAAGCAAATCAATTGTGATAGAAGAGAGCAAAACTTTTTTGTTTAACCAGAACTTGTGTGTCTTACATGTTTTTGTCCAAGGATCATGTTCATAGGAAAAAAAAAAAGCAGATAATAAAGGCTAATCAATAAAGAGAAATAGAATTATCACCTTGAAGAAGTTTATCAAGTTCTTTGGACCCAGTGGTGATCTGGATGATCTCTGACCTTCGCTGGTGGAATTCTGTTGCTGTGGTGAAACCCATCGGAACCAGTTTAGCTGCTTCAGCCTAAAGAAAACCAAACTAAGCAGTGCGAGGAGAGTTCATCCCGTTCATTTATCCCCTCTAGTAATTAATACTGTAATTTTCTATGTTGTCAGATGGACAGGCACCTATATAATCTGATGCACACATTTTATTTTATAGACCATATATTAGCTGGTATCTCTGAAAAGAACTGAAATTCCCATCAAAGAAAAAGCTTCAATATCTGTGATAATGCTGTGAGATTACAACCCAGGCTTCAACCCTCCATCCCAGAAGCAACCCCCAGGTCCCAGGGTGTGCACCTGAGGTACCCAATTAACACCCGTAAGGAAACCAGCAGAACAGCTGTACTGGGCCAGTCCCATCATCCCTAACGCTGTATCCTCTGTCTTGACAACCTCCAGCAGTGGATGCTTAGGGAAAGGGTGTGACAAAGCAGGGAACAAGGGACTGACCCTCTCCCTAGTAGTTCCTCTGGGTTCAGTTAGCGAGCTTCTCCATCTGGTTGTTACCCCACAAACATTGCACTTAACCCCTTTCTAAACCAATTTATGCTACAGATGGTCACCGTGTCTTGGGACAAGGAGTTCCATAACTCAATTACAACCTGTATGAAAAAGTACTTCCTTTGCTTTAGGCTTATCATAAAAAATACTGAGCTAGAAAGAGCAGTCATCTTGGGCACATTCTCCACACCTTCCATGATTTTTACAGACTTTTCTAACGGTCCTAGTGGTTTTTGAAGCTGGTCCTAGTGGTTTTTGCCTCTTCTCATCAAAAGTCAGGTCATACCTCTAATCACCTTTACTGCCCTTCTCAGTGTATCGTTAATGGAGACCTTTTAAAATCACCAGAATGCTTTAAGCCACTAGAAATAAAACTTCTTGAACATCTTGGGTTAAAGCCTTTCCATAACACCCTTACCAAGATTTTGTCAGCTTTGGCTTCGCTGATGCCTTTAATATTTAGCAGCTCCTTCTTTGGTGCGTAAGCAACAGCCTCCACCGTGTGAAATCCAGCTTCTTCTAATTTCTTCACATCGTTTGCATTTATACCACATTGCTGAAAGGGAGGGGAGAAAAAAGGACACACTAAGACACAAATAGCTGAATCTAACTTCCACTGAATACCTTCAATTGGCTTCAGCAGGTTTAGATCAAACTCTGTTATGACAAGTCAGCATATTGGTTACCTCCCTATTCACTTATACACAAAGAACCACAAAAAATAAAATCCTTTTACCAGTGTAATGTTTGCACAAGCTCTTTACTATAGAGATGGCACAGAACAGGCAGAAAATATCATTCTCTGGTTTAATAGATGCTGGAGGTAACTGATATGTGTTAGGAAAGGGTACACAGCAGGGCAACACAATATAAACCATACCTGTTAACATGTTGGCGTTGTTTTGTTTGGGTTTTTTTTTGACAGAACACAAGGAAGAATTTAGCGACACAATTTTCAGACGCGACACGAGTTTGAGGAAAAAGACCAGCAGATTTCTTGAAAACTTACTCTAGAGCTAACTCCTTACCTACCTCTAACCTAGATATGGGCTGTGGGCCAAAGCTCTCCTCCTCTGCTGACGTATCTGCGTTTGCTTCGAACTCCATCTGCATAGCCATGGCGGCGAGTGCTCAGGGCAGCCCCACTAGGAGAAAACCAGACAACTCCATTCAAACAAGATATATGTGCAAAGTGTTTCAAAATACATTAACAGCTCATCCAAAGCAGGATGTGATGGTTTTCTCCCCTCCCATATCTCATGGTGTGCAAGTGCTGTAAGAAATACCTTTTGTGTGCTTTCCAGTGTAGTATTAAACATTAAAAACCAAACCCAAACATCTCTCGTGTTACCTGGTAAGGAGTAATGAGGCTGAATAGAGAGCTCCACAGTATTTAGGAGTATAACGTAACAAAACTGATTTGCTGTAAGCAGTATCCCATTTTAGCAAGAAGTTACGTGGTCACATCAGATGTATTACTTGAAGCTGTTACCTGACGTTCTGGCTGTGTTGTGCCCAAGAGACTGCCCTGACGACCACTACAACTGCCACTAGTGCCTGTGGAAGCCTGAAAGGGGCTTTGGACCCTCCCTCCGGGCCCCGCCAGCGCTGCCATGCAGCTGTGCCACCTTCCCGGGCAGAGGAGCGGTGCGAGCAGCCGAGGGAACGGGCAGGGAATGAGGCCGTTTCCCCACTCCTCGGGGGGGCTTTACCGGGGGGGCCTGGCAGGAGCCAGACACCGCGTCCCCTAACAGCACCCCGGACACAAGCTGTCCCCCGGGAGCACGGCAGCGGCAGGTTCGCTCCCGGACAAGCCCGGCTGGCCCAGGGCCTGCCCCAGGGCCGAGCCCCCCGGAGCAGCCGCACAGACCCACGGCACGCACGGGCCCCGCAGCTCCCCCTGACCTTCATCCGCTCCTCCACGCACCACGGTCATAACTCCCTCCTTTCTCCCACGCTGGGTCCTCTCACCTCGTCTAATTATCATTATTTATCTCCCCTCACAGGCCCCGGCGGGGCCCTCCCCGTCCCTCAGGCCGCCGGAGGCCTCCCCCGCAGCTCGCCAGGCCCAGCCGCTCCCGGCGCGCAGGCCCGCGGGAGAGAAGCGGAGGAGAAGCGGGGAGGCCGCAGGGGGGGCCCGGGCTCACTCACCCCGGGCTCACTCACCCCGCGGCGGGGCCGGGCCCGGCGCCGCTCCCGGCCCGTTGCGCTCGCAGCCGCCGCCGGTTCGGAGGAGCCCGCCACCGCGTCACGTGACGGCGCGCGCGCAAAGCCCCGCCCCTCCGCGCGCGCGCGCAACCAGGCGGCGGCGCCTTAAAGGGGCCGCTCCCCTCTGCCCGCGAGGGGGCAAAGGGTGGCGAGGCAGAGGGTGGGGTCTGAGCACCCCAGGCTTTGAGCAAGAGTTAGGCCCAGAGCGAGTGAGCTTGGGCTCTCCTTGAGCGGTGCAAAACAAGGAACTTGGCAGTTGTAACAGACACGTAAGTGGAACGAGGTCCGGGGAGAGGGTGGTTACAACTCTGAGTATGTAAATCTGCAGACCAATCATGCGCTATCAGGACGCGTGGACAGCAAGGCTTAACCAAGGGGAACGTGGGCTCGGGTGTGTGATCAGCGTGCGCTCTGCTGAAAGGCTGGATCTCCTCTGCGCACCCTTGTGATACAGGAGAACTTCCGTACTCACAGGGAGATCGTGTCGTTACTCTGGACCGTCGCCCAGCGCCTGCGAGCCGCGCCCCCGTTTTCCTCTTCAACTGGTAGCAGAGGATGGTTACAACAGATCGGAAATCAGTCCCTCCGGCCGCGACCTCGGTTCCACAACTGTGGTAAGCAGAGACTTTTGGAGGGTGCTGGGAAAAGGACGGCTGGGAGTGGCGCTGCAGAGCAGACACTGGTTGAGCGGGCGCCCCTCGGCTCCCAGAGCGCCAGGAGGAAGCATGGAGACAGACGCTGCAGCCGCGTTGCTCGCTAGTATCCTCTCTAAGAGAGGAATGGAGACAGCGGGAAAGCAATTGATTGAGCTGATAAAATTGGGACAGCGCTGGGGATATTTTAAAGACATGGTGCTTGTATTCTCTGTGGAGGAATGGAAAGAACTGGGGCATACCATGTGGAAAAAGACTGTTAGTAACGACCCTGCTGAAAAGGAGATAAGGGAGGCAAGCGGATTGTGGCAGAAAGTGACTGAGACTCTTAAAACTATGAAGGAGGAGAGGGAGGTCGCCTGTGTGGCTGCTCAGATGTTGGCAGCCCCAGCATCCACCCCCCCTATAAAAAAGGAAAAGACTTCTGGAGCTTTCGCGTGGGTTTTTGGGTTACCCGCGGTTAGCATGTCGGCGCCAATACAACCGTCTGTCGTCGAGGCTCGGGCTGCGTTAGAACCGGGATTCAATCGCGAGCAGCTGCGCAGCAAAAATTCAAAAGCAGAAGTTCAGGAGAAAGAGGAAGCTAGCCCTTGGAGAGCAGGGTGCTCGACTGACAAAAAGGAGGAAGTACCCGGGGAGGAGGAGGAGGAGTGGCCAGCTCCTCCTGACCCTGCCCAGTTACTGGGAGGAGAGGACAGGCCTCCTCCTTCCCCACCACCATTGTACCCTCCTCTTCCGCCCTCACCTTGCTCATCACGAGCTACCTCACCTACACCACCTGACCGTGGGAACCCAGAAACTGACATCGTTAAATTGTTACAACGAAGCCTCCTAGAATTAAAAGAAGAGATAAAAGAGTTAAAGACACAGCAACAACAACCAAGAGCATCCGCTCACGGATTACAAAATAGGGATGACGCCATGGATGTTCCGCTACCACCGGCGCCACGGGCACGGAGGTGGAGTGGGATAATTCGGGATGCCATATTAGAAGGACACTGGAGTGCTGCTGCTGATTTGGGCGGAGTGGGAGCTTTCCCTGTGGTACAACAGAACGGAGCAGCTACTTGGGAACCACACGACTGGAAGATTCTGCAACAGGCGAAATCCGCAGTTACACAATACGGAATAAAAGCAGATGCTACAAGGAATAGAGTCTCTTGGATTTTTTCTGCGGACCTTTTATGCCCACGTGACTCCCGGAATTTAATGAAGCTATTGTTAACACCCACACAGTTCCTTCTGTGGGGATCAGAATGGGCACAGCGAGCAGCCAACGAAGCGGCACGGCGAATGAACAACCCAAATGATCCGTTGCACGGAGTTACTGTGGACATTCTGACAGGACAGGGAAATTACTCTACCGTCCAGGCTCAGCTACAATTACCAGCAGTAGTTCTACAGAAATCCGCACAGCTCGCATTTGAAGCATTCCAAGCTCTGCCTGGTTCCTCGATTCCATCGTTCAGGGCAGTGGTTCAAGGAGCAACGGAAAAATATGAGAACTTTATTAACAGACTGTGGGAGGCAGTAATGAATCATCCTGACCTAGAAGAAGAAAATAGACAACAGATGCTAAAAAACTTGGCTTTTGATAATGCGAACAAGCAAACCAAACAGCTGCTAGCCAGCCTACCTAAGGGTGCTGGAGTAGCGGAGATGGTAAGGCAGGTTGAGCGCGCTGATGTTCAAAGAGCTCAAAATACTGTCGTGAAAGAAGTAGTTCAGCCTTTGACAGCAATCACACAACAACGAGGAGGGCGACGACCGACACGAAAGGGACAGTCTTTTCAAGGAAATTGCTATCGATGTGGAGAGAAGGGACATGCCAGAAAAGATTGCCGAGCTGCTGTTTGGTGTGATACCTGCCAGAAGAATAACCATGCAACCAAGACGTGTCAGGGAAACTCCCGAAGGAGCGCGGAGGGGGGCGGCGTGAGGAGACAAGTCAACCCATCATGCGAACCAAAGGCTTTCTACAACAGCACCAACCAGCAACCAGAGGAAGCCTGGGGTCCAACGTGGAAATCTGGGAATTCGAGGGTGGTTGTTGGACTTGATAAAAATGATCATGATGGGAATGTTTATAATCATGGTTGTTTTGTTGGTGATACCATGTCTGTTTCCTTGCAGAAAGCTTTGATGAAAATTGTTAATCAAGCCTGGCTTGCTCAAAAACAAGAAGGGGGAATTGTAGAGGCTTGGCTAAGTGAGAAGGGGCATGATTTCATGCCACTGACCTGTCTGAGCAACCCAGGCTTTGAGCAAGAGTTAGGCCCAGAGCGAGCGACCTTGGACTCTCCTTGAACGGTGCAAAACAAGGAACTTGGCAGTTGTAACAGACACGTAAGCGGAACAAGGTCCGGGGAGAGGGCGGTTACGACTCTGAGTATGTAAATCTGCAGACCAATCCTATGCGCTATCAGGACGCGTGGACAGCAAGGCTTAACCAAGGGGAACGTGGGCTTGGGTGCGTGATCACCGTGTGCTCTGCTTAAAGGCTGGATCTCCTCTGTGCACTCTTGTAATAAAGGAGAACTTCCATACTCACAGTGAGATCGTGTCGTTACTCTGGACCGTCGCCCAGCACCTGCGAGCCGCGCCCCCGTTTTCCCCTTCTTTATATTTCCATAAAAATAAATTAGCTACAGAAAAATCCCACTTGAGCTCTTCCCATAGATAAAAGCATCTGTTAAAATACCAAAAAAGCATTTTACACGTAGCACTTGTAGTGACGAGGTAGCAGAGGAAGCTGGAGGGACACCTCTCTGCGTGGAGGAAAGGGTTTTTTACAGCCTTTCCGCCCTGGTGAGCCTTGGAAGCAAACTACTGGGCAAGATGGACTTTTGTGTGGCAAGCGAGGGTAATGCTGAGTAGGAAAATCTGCATTTCACCAGTGCTTCTCCTGTCTTCAGCTGACCAAGGTTTACAGGGAATTCCTCCCGCTCCCAGCTTTATTAGTACCAAGCGTTAGGACAAAACTGAGCAGAACCCTGTTATCACAGACACTGACTAGAAACTTCTGGCACTAGACAAAGCATCGTAATCAAAACAGCTGCAGGCCAGGCGTGTTAGAAATGCCTGCAGAGTTTTATGCTTTTCATTAAAATGTTTATTAAACCCATTTTAGTGCTGGCAAGCTCTCAGGAGCATCACGCAAAGGTAAAGGACGTGAGGTTTGAAAGAGGTATCAGCCAGCATTAAATATATGAGAATATTTACACAGCCAGCTTTGAAAGGGCCGTTAACAACTGAAATGGGGATCTAACAGAAGGAGGAGGAAAGGATACAGCTGGTTTGCAAATAGACGCCCCACACTCGGACTTAATTGTAATTTACTTACAGTAAGTAAGTTGAGTCAATACCAGAATTTTCCTTCACTTCCTGAGTTAGCCAACACTTGCTTTAGGGCTATTCTGGCCTTTCATCTTACTCTAAGCTGCAAAACTTTTTAATCCAGCACTCACTCCCCTCTTGGCCACTCCTCATCGCCACACGTTTAAATGCGTACGTTCTCCATCAGCGTTCCGATCTTCTGTCCAGGTTTTGGAATGTTTCCTATGAAAACTAAGGTTGGGAACACGAAAGCAGAGTATCACTAATAATACACAAATATTTGCATCCTCATTATTTAACCTTTTGCCAATGAGCTAAAGAATTTCATACACAGTTAGGAAGACAAACCAGAGATCACAAGAGGCTTTTGCATTTGTGGATATCAGTCTGAAGTCAGCAGTACTGAAGGACCACAGAAGATTCTTTTCCCATAACATACTAGAGCTTGGATGTGGTTGACATTCTCTAATGCTGGGGCATAAGTGCTTATGGATGATCTCCAAATTTACAAGAACAAGTGCTTTAAATTAAACACATAAACCAACATGCACTATTACTGATATCCATAAATTAATCATTAAAGAAAGCCACAATCAAAACAACATTCCAGTTGTATTAGTATGAAAACACAATAGTGCTCGTTCTTTCACAGCTAGTAGTATATTACCAAACATGAAATAAGAATCATCACCTATAGACTTTTTTTTCCTAGAAAAGTAAATTAATTCTTGAAACATAATTAACTTATTCTCCTTTACCTTTTCCCTCATCCTTAGAAGTGGCACAGCCGTAACTTGAGATCTAATCTGAGTTTCACTCCATGAATCACAGTGGATTGTTGCAGGAGATAAGGAGCTCTCTAATATTATAGATCCAGCTTTATGACTGAACAATGGTTACAATAAGCACTGTGTGTGAAAAGCTTCAGTAATGGCATTCTCACCAAAATTTGGCTAGCAAAATAACATAGTTTTTTAAAAATGTTACCTCTATGAAGATTTTAACAGTAATACATCAAGTCCTGTAGATGACATCACAATCTTTAAGTCCTGCTGCCCTGAGAGGAGTTTAAATAAGAGGGTCAAGTACAAATATAAATTAAATATAAACCTGGAACTGGTTAATTTCTGCCTAATTCCCTTGTTCTACTGCGAGTGCAAGGCTTTGTTTTGCTCTGTTTCATCAGCTACTTTGATTCAATATCCAGAGCAATATAATAAACTCGACCAAAAACTCACTTGAGTCTTCATACTTACCGGATTCTTTAGCTTGTAAATATGCTGAAAGAAAACTAAACCAGGCAAAAAAAAAAAGCCCAGGCTGGGTAGTGCTCATGAAGTGCTGCTGCAGTACCCTCTGCTGGTTAATAACGCTGATACAACCACCTTAGGAAATATAACAGTAATTCCAGGTACAATACTCAAGTCATTTGCAACTTAGGCACTATTTTCCTAATTAAAAAAAAAAAATCCTTCTGTGAAAGCCAGGCCATAGAAAGCTAACACTAGGAAATGAGGGGAAAAAAATACAGGTTCATATTATGAAAAGTCCTCTCAAATAGCTAACAAAGTTATTTCAATAGTAGCAGGCAAATTTTCAGTCACAAGTTTAAATAGCGCAGCCAATAATCACAACTGTAAGAAGGAAGAGCAATAATGCAAATGTTTAATGAACCTTCCAAATAGAAGGAAAATTTGTAAAAAGACAGAAACATATAAACACTTAAACACATGAAAACATTTTTAAACTCAACGTATTTTACAGAGATACAAAAATTTGCATCTGCCTACAGAAGGGACAGTTGAGAAGAAGTAGGCACTTCTGCACGATAAACTCCATCAGGGTTAGATCTGTTCCCAAAGCTCAACCTACACAATATACAAAATATATACAAACCCATCTAGACTGCACCAACAGATACCATCTAAATTGAAATAGCTCCATCTCCTCACTAAGATCCTAACACATTACAAACTCAGACAGTACCAGAACCAAGAGACAGATCGTGCTGGACAAATACACCGAATATCAGAACAAACTTCTAGTTGGAGAGGATCACACAGGAGGAACCTGATGGCTTTGAGTCTGTGGCACCACAAAGTCTATGGTCAAGCCCAGGGATCTTCAGTCTTCATGACAAAAGCACTTCTGACTTTGGCCACCTCGTTAGTTATTGCAGGTTATTTGGTTAATCAGAAGCAGGACTATAGTTGCTGTGTTTTGGGAGGGGTTCCAGGAAACTGATAAAAATCAAACGTGATGTGGTATGTTAAAATGCTCGCAGTAATGAAGTAATGATGGTGAAAGTAAATTCCAGTCATGGTAATTTAGAAAATACTCATTATTGTTTTATACGAGAGCTCTGTAAACCAACCCAGAACAAAATTAACGTGCTATGTCAGCAGAATATCCATACTAGGAAAGACAATACAAGGAGGCCAAGACCACCAGTGACTGAAAGAGGATAAGAGGCAGACTGGATTTATAAAAGAAATAAGAAATTCTTCCTTCTCTTTAGAGACCTCTGCTTTTATAAAAGCTTGTGGCCTACACCAAGCATCCTGGATATCAACCAGTTATTAGACAAGATTGCTAAAGAGCTGAGTAGTTAACAGCACTCCCATTCTGGTGAGAGACAGCTCGAATTCTCACAAAACTAAAATCAAAGAGTATCTGGTCTGGCTTCTTCAGTCCTGCATGTGGATCTAGTGAATCATCTGGGATCCTGGAGCAAATTCTGATGAATCAGGCTGACTGTTCTCCGCAGATAGTGGTAGCCAACTGGTACACTGGAGAGAACAGCAGAGATTTCCTTCTCCCTGGGAAAGATAAAATTATCACACATGTTTGAGAGGATGTGGAACATTTAATTCCCCATCCCTAGCTTTGAAACTTAAATCATGTGGAGTGGTTCTCTCTGTTCAACTCACCCAATATTCCCGATTTGCTTCTGGACAGTAAAAGGCAGTGAAGCAGATGGGTAGCTGGCAGATAGAGACAGGGTCAACTCAAACTTTGCAAAAGCTGTGGCAGCCGAGAACAAAAGCTTCACTCTGTATGTGAAATAAACCCAAGCAAAAAGATCAATACAAAATATTCAAATGTACTGCTACCACCTCTGAGTTAGGTTTCAGAAGTGAAAACTGATGTAATTGATGCAATAAGCTCAATAACTTCTAAAGAGTTCCAGCATATACTAACCGTAACTTCATAAATAAGGTTAAAAGAACCTTTCCACTCTATCAGCATTCCAACAGTGAGTTAGAATATAAAACCCCAGCTTTCCTCACAGGAAGAGTTAATACAGACATAATTCCCATAACCCAAGTAAATCTCCAAGAATTTGCAACTTCCTGAGCACAGGCTGCCCTTGCATCTGTGTTGATGACTTAACTAAATACAGCTTTTATGGGATCTTTGGCATGTAGTGGAACACCACACTTGCAAAGGGGACTACAAAATTAGAATAACCTATGGGAACAGCATCAAGGCATGTAGAGCAAGGTTAACTGGACACTTCTTAGTTCAGGATATATATCAATAATAGAAGGATAAGGTGAAGTAGTATTGGGACATGCCACAGAATCAGGAATAAAATGAAAACTGAAGAAAATAAACTGAAGTTTAAGTGCATTCATCCTTCAGTGACTGATCCTGCTTGGCTGAAGCAAGTAGAAGAATAAAAGAAACAAAGCACTAAGCTACAGGTAAGCTCTTGGCTCTGTTTCCTTTGCTTTGCTACACTCTGGCCTGAAGTTTTAAGTGAGAGTCAAGTCAAACAGGAAAGTAGCAAGGAAGGAGAGATGACATGATAGTAAGGAAGTGGCTGAATCCAAGAACAGCTTAATTTCTATGCATTTGGATATTATGGTGCAACTGTATTAAAATAAATCAGATTGTTGTTAAAAGTAGTTGCATAAAATCTCAATTTCAAGAAAGCCAAATTGAAAATATTTCAGTGTTTTGTTTCTTATTATCTAGAAACACTCCCTGAAGGGCTGGTGTAAACTCCATCTGGAGTTACTCACTTTGTGTCACTGATATCTGTCTTCAGAAGATTAAATTTTCCACCCCATCTCTCCAGAAATTCAATCTCCTCTCCCAAGATCTTGCAACGACTCACCACCAGAGAGACGTCATGGAGAACCTAAGTGGGCAATCAGAAAAGCAAGCACATTGGCACTCAGGCTGGTAAACTCTGACACTTGAAAATGCAGTTTATGCTAAAAAGTATATTAAAAAAAAGTAGCTTAACCACTTTCTAGGTTGGGCATGAAAATGAAATTGTACAAGCATAACAACAAATATACATTCTCTGCCCTAAATTTCTCCCTTCAGCTCCCTTCATACATGCAGGAACACCAGGTTTGACTTGGCAATTTAAACCATTAATTCTTTAGGAAGCAGAATGGCATTCAGCTCAATTCTTTCATTTCTACTAGCAGAAACAAAAGAATTTTAAGAACAGACATTAACAGCAGACATTAATGCAGCAAACAAGGAAGAAACCACAGCTTTTAGGACTCTTGCCTTCAGGGACAGGTACTTCCCCTCGCACCTCAGAGTATTAGTGAAGCAGATTTTGATTTGCATTGATGAAGCATTCATTAAGATGCTTTTGTTCTCAGTATCAGCCCTATTCTCTGTGACAGAAAAGATCTCGTTTTTCCAGAGCCTTACAGGCTTTCCAGGGACATTACCTGGGACAAGTGGTACAGTGTGGGACACTTCTCCTGCCAGCATCCCTGACTTTCAATAAACTGGAAGATGAGTCTTTGGACTAAACACGAGGAGGGTGGAGCTTTTTCCTCTGTAACACAAAAGAAAACCACGTTTTAAAGCCATATAGTAATGCATTAGCAGATAAACCACAAATTTACAGATGTCTTCCCAAGAAGAGATTATCAGGGCAGCTACTTCCAAGCTACTTGAAAAATCTTACCATCCAAGAGAGATTCAAAGCTCAGGCTAACTATCTTTCTGGAAGGATCTTCACCAAAAACATCACCATCTGAGAAGTAAAGGGAAAAAAAAACCCAACAGTAGTTATTTCCATACTTAGTCCTGGAGTTACAGCTCTTCCTCTTCAGAAACAGCCACTCGTTACACACGTTTCTGAATTTTCATAGAAAGCACTGATAAACACATTCAAAGCCACCCCTCCCAGCTTACATGCTCCTCCTATAGTGTGGTTTCTATTTCCTTTTAGCAGACCTGCACAAATATAGAAACTTTAGGTTTCTATTATAGAACTATTTAACCTTTCAAATTCATAAAACTGAAACCTACCAGTTTTGCAACTTACCTATTGGGGGTCCAAACACAACTGTGAGTTCAATAGAATCGTAAAGAAAATTAAAGACTGCCTGCTGCTCACTCCATTCAGTAATCTCCCACTCAGTGAAGCTAAAAAGGAGGGGAAAAAGCCACCATCACTCTAAGTTTCAACCAACGAACCAGAACAATTATCTGAAGGACAAAGATCAGAATATTAAGTGCACTTGCAGCTATTAACACATAATATACCCATAAAATTTTCCCTTTCCAACAGAACACAAGAATCTGGTGGGAATGCAAGCATAATACTATTAATTTTACAAAACTGTTCATTTTGGAATTGGAGGAGAGTTGGATATAAAGACTGAACGTGGAGTATCACTGCAAAGTTGTTAATAGAAAAACAGTGCATCACATGGAAGTTCACTGAGACTTTATTGCTTATCCTGGGCTGCGAGGAGGTGGACATCCAAAGATTGCCCAAATCAAATAAGGAAAAACAAAACCAAAAACATTTATATACTAATGTGAGGCCCCAGAGCTAGCTGATAAAAATAAAACCTGAAGGTCTTTTCCTTACTCATATCTCTCCAGGAATTCCTGGCAGCTTTTTTCTTCTTCCTTTAGCTGGTTCATCTGAGCAAGCATTTGCTCCTTCTCAGCCTCCAGATCTGACAGTTCTCTGCAAAGATAAACCAACCACATGAGATGTAGCACAATGGTTAAAAAACCACCAACCCTCTAAAACCTGAATGTACACATTATTTAAGGTCTATAGATCCTCTTTGACATCTTACCTTTGAAGTTCCTCTTCTTGGGCTTTGAGGCTTTCCAGTTCTAAGAGAAAGGGAAAAAAGCTGTGAGAGAAAAGAACAGCAAATAAAGCCCTAACTTGCTCTGCAGTCACTGTTCTTAATAGGGAAGATCTCAACCTGATGGCTGTTACTCCTACCTGAATACAGATATGCAATCAACAAAGGTTAGTAATGATTGAACAATTAAAATGCTGAATGTGATAGCCAGCACACACTCTTCAAGTCACACTGTACCAAGCTCTAAACTACATTTTTCCAGGGGAAATACAGTCCTTTTCCACTTCAACATCTGTGTAATGAGCTATACCTAGTGCAGAAAAGAAAGCAGTAGTGCTTGCATTCATATCAGAATTAATGTATCAGGGTGGGGGTTGAGTATCACCCTCTCCAGAATTTAAAAAACAAACCCCAAAGTGCCATTCAGCTGGTACTATTACCTTTCTTCAGGTTTTTCCCTTCTGCCATTTCATCACTGTCATCTGCTTCCCATTCTTCCCAGTCAGAATCTATGGGAAAGAAGTATCAGGCCTCTGCAGGACTCCCAGATTCAATACTTAGATTCCATTTTTTGTCTGTGGGTTCTGTAAATATTAGTATTTCAAAGCTAACTAACAAAAAATGTACAAAAAGCTGGAAGGGTGTCTCCCAAACACCTCAAAAAGTAACAGATAACAAGGAAAACTCCTTTTATTGCATTGTTTTAAAGCTGCTGCTGTGCACTTTGATTTCTGCTTAAGGCATTGGAAGAAAATTCAGTTGGAAGAGGTGAAAATACACAGTGTTGTTACACAGCAACGCCAAGCACTGACTGCAGCTTGTGAGAACACAGCTGGACAAGTTCTAAGCCATGCAGCTACGATGCTGAAAACAGTCCTGGAGTGCAAAGCTTAGTCTTGCCTGCCTGCAGGATGGCTGGCAGGTTTTGCAGCCATTTTGAACTGCAGCTGCACTGTCACTGCTAGCAGATTTAGCCAGCTTGGTTATGTGTTCACAGGCTACAGCTATAATTCTGTATTTCAGTGCAGATATACTCCGAGTCTTCATATGATGTGTAGGTGATTCCCACAGGATAAGCTTGCAGACACAAATGAAGGCATTTAGGCTTAACAAATCCTTGTAACAAAGGGATTGTAAAATTCCAAGCAACCACCAAACACAGAATCTTGAACTGACCCTTTAAACAGCAGCTCTGCAGAAAAATACAGAGATCAGCACGTGGGGCACTGATTTGGAAACACATACCTGATTCCAGAGCAACAATACAGCGCTCTGCCTCCTTGAGCAGTTCATCCAGCTTTTCCATTCTTGCCTGTAGCTTTCCTTGTTGTTCCTAAGATGGGAAAATAGTACTCAAGCCAATGACATTTTTTAAAAAGCTAAATTGTCTTCTGGGACCACCCTGTGGATCTCTGCTAAGAAACTAATTAAAGCAGCTGATATAATCTGTCATAAGAACAAAGATGCAGACTGACAGACACTAAGGCAGTAGCCATGCGTAAGAAAGCACTAGATACTTAACGATGTGTCTTGCTAATGACTTTTCTTATGAAGGGATGAGGTAAGACAGGGAAATAAATAAATCCCTAGAGCTTTTAACACGTGCAGATTTCTGATACCTATCACGATGCATTACTTCTGCATTTCCTTGTTAGTTACCAATCCTGACATTACTACAGTACAGAGAGCTCATTTCTGATGGCATTTCCTTTAATACTCCCATTTTTCACTCTACTTTAACTGCCAAAACCCTTAGGCAGAAGGTTCCTGTAGTGTAAGTGCAAGAAAGTCACTGTCCCAATGTGTTTTACATTTGCACGTAAATAAAATGGAAGGACGTTGTCCTGGTTTGGCTCAAACCAGGCCAAATAGCCTTAGAGAACCCAAGGTCACTGCTTACATGTAAAGAGCCGAAGGGGGTTGTACCTGCAGGGAGGAGTGGACGGGGCAGGTGACCCAGGATTGACCAGCAAGGTATTCCATCCCATACATGTCATTCTCACTTTCCTGTTTATCTCTAACCCACTGCCTCCTGGAGGTGGGGCCCAGGAGGGAGGGGCCCTCCTGTCTCCCACTGATTGGTACCAGCTTTGCCAAATCTCCAGTTAAAAGCCTGCAGGTGTGATGGCAGTGGAGCTTTTTGCATTTTGCCCTCTGCCCGTGCTGGGTGGAGCTTCTGCATTTTGCTCTCTGTCTGTGCTGGGGGGAGGTACTGCCTTTTCCCCTCTGCCTGTACTGGGGGGAGCAATTCTGCCTGAGGAGGATTTCCAAGCTCTTGATCTTGGTTTTGTACATATTTGTATATATTTGGTTATTTCTATTATTATTGTTATTATATTCTTTTTCATTATTACAGTTTATTAAAACTGTTTTAACTTTCCAACCCATAAGTCTCTCTCCCTTTTCCCTTTCCCTTTCCCTTAGGTGGGGGGGAGAGGGTTAACAGAGAGTATCTGCCACCTGGTTAATAGCTGGCCCAGCTTTAAACCGTGACAGATTTATTGGCGCCCAACGTGGGGCTCGAGAGAAGCTCCAACAGGTTGCTCTGATAAGTTGAATCCTGGCTCTGGTGGGAGGAGACCCGGAGAGCTCAGCTGAGAGAATATCAGATTTCTTCCTTTGAGATTTACAAGGGGTTGGAAAGTTAAAACAGATAGTGAAGATGGTGATGTCATTTTTGAATGCTGTGTTATCTCATCTTTTTATGGAGTTTCTTTCACAATTGAGTATTGCAATGATGCCTTACCTGCCGTGGGCACTGTGTTATTGCTTGCTTCTTATGAATGTTTACATGCAGTTTAGCAGTGGGCGCTGGTCGAAATGTATTGTTTTGGTATGGGGTTTGATACTGATTTATGCTGTGATAAACTGGGCAGTTAATATTCCGATCTCTTATCTCTATGACACAATGATGGGCAGCTTTAATCGCGAATCAGTAGCAGCGACTTCATCTGCACGCTCCAGGCGTCCTTTAGCTGATTCTGTTAATGATTACACTTCCAGTTTTACTTTGGGAAATAGTACCTTCTCCTTTTCTGCCAAGCTGATTCCACTAGATTTTGCGAAATTAGGATGGTGCTGTCTAGGTGGCATGTTTTTATTTTTGGTTGTCCTGAATGTGTTTCTGATGTGGGATAAGATTAAATATCGGTGCAGGGACAGTTGTAAGTGTTATGCAGCCACCTCAGATCCTACAGTGTGTACTGCCGCTACAGCCTCAGATCCTACAGTGTGTACTGCCGCTACAGCCACTAAACCCACTGAAACCTCGGCAGCCTGTACCACAGCTGCTACACCCCCCAAGATGGCCACTGTAGCTACTCAGACTCTCAGCACTCCCAAGACAGCCACTGCATCTACTCAGACTCCAGCATCTATCGAATCTCTACCAATTGCTCCTGTAACCAGGAAGAAATACCAAAAGAAATCAGCTCGTGAAGTGAAGGATGATGACTCAGAGCCTTCTAAGGCAGAGCCATCATATGACCCAGGTGAGGGCCCTTCTCAGGCAGAGTTAGGGCCTGACACAGATGGGGGTTTCCTCGATCGTCCTTTTAAAGCAGACCCATCACAGAAGAAAGGCCCTTCTAAAGCAGAACTATCACAAGAGGACTCGGACGTAGAGATAACCTACCACTCCTTATCCCTGAAGGACCTGAGAAATATAAGGAAAGACTTCAGCCGTTATGACAGTGAACCTATTATTACCTGGTTGCTCCGATGCTGGGATAATGGGGCAGACAGCATGCAATTGGATGGCAGAGAAGCCAGACAGTTGGGATCCCTGTCCAGAGATGGTGGTATTGATAAAGCGCTCGCAAGAAAGTCAAACACTGTCAGTCTCTGGAGGCGACTCTTGTCAGCTGTAAAGAGCAGGTATCCCTATAAAGATGATGTTATGAGCCACCTAAGCAAATGGACCACTATAGAAAAAGGTATTAACTACCTTAGAGAACTGGCTGTGCAAGAGATCATTTATAGACACCCACGGGACATTGTAGATCCTGTAGATCCTGATGAAGTGGAATGCAACCGATCCATGTTCCGGAAGGTTGTGAAGAATGCTCCACCGACATATACCCATACATTGTCAATATTAGTCTGGGGAGAAGATGCTATGGCACATTCTACTGTGGGCGAAATGGCTAACTGTATGCGACAGTATGAAGATAGTATTTCTTCCCCACTGCAGGCACGCATCTCGGCTGTGGAAAAACTGACTAAGGAGAACAAGGACTCATTTAAACAACTGTCAGACAAACTGTCCATGATCGAGAATAAACTTGACTCTCTACCTACACAGGCGCGCGTTGCAGCTGTTAAGAGAAAACGTTCTCCTACAGGACCAGCTCAAAGGAAAAGGAACACATCACGAGGTATCCTGTGGTTTGCCCTGCGTGGTTATGGGGAGGACATGAGCAGATGGCATGGACAACCTACCAGTACCCTACAGGCACGAGTACGTGAGTTGCAAGCTAAAAGAAATACCAGAGAGAATTTTTCTAGGAGGATGGTTGCTCCAGTTACCAGTGAGCAGGACCCCAGTCAGGGGAGATGGGCCTCAAATCACTTTTTCCCAAGTGTGAATAGGAGAAATGAAGGTCCAGTCCCTGTGAGCAGCATGAATCCATTTCTTAATTAGGGGGGCCCTGCCTCCAGCCAGGTGGAGGAGAGGGACAACCGGATTTATTGGACTGTGTGGATTCGATGGCCTGGCACATTAAAACCACAAAGGTATCGAGCCCTGGTAGACACTGGTGCACAGTGCACCCTAATGCCATCGGATCATAAAGGGGCAGAATCTATCAGCATTTCAGGAGTAACAGGAGGATCTCAAGTGTTATCTGTATTGGAGGCCGAAGTGAGCCTAACTAAAAATGAATGGAAAAAGCACCCCATTGTGACTGGCCCAGATGCTCCGTGCATCCTTGGCATAGACTACCTCAAGAGAGGGTATTTTAAGGACCCAAAAGGGTACAGATGGGCCTTTGGTATAGCAGCTGTAGAGACTGAGGACATTAAACAGCTGTCTACCTTGCCTGGCCTCTCAGAAGATCCTTCTGTTGTGGGGTTGCTGAAGGTTGAAGAACAACAGGTGCCAATTGCTACTACCACGGTGCACCGACGACAATATCGCACCAATCGAGACTCCCTGATCCCCATTCATAAACTGATTAGACAATTAGAAAATCAAGGAGTGATTACCAAGACTCGCTCACCCTTTAATAGTCCTATATGGCCAGTGCGAAAGTCTGATGGAGAATGGAGATTAACTGTGGACTATCGTGGCCTAAATGAAGTTACGCCACCGCTGAGTGCTGCTGTGCCAGACATGCTAGAACTTCAATACGAACTGGAGTCAAAGGCAGCCAAGTGGTACGCCACCATAGACATTGCTAATGCATTTTTCTCTATTCCTTTGGCACCAAAGTGCAGGCCACAGTTTGCTTTTACCTGGAGAGGTATCCAGTACACCTGGAATCGACTGCCCCAGGGGTGGAAACACAGTCCTACTATTTGCCATGGACTGATCCAGACTGCACTAGAAAAGGGTGGAGCTCCAGAACATTTGCAATACATTGATGACATCATTGTGTGGGGTGATACATCAGCAGAAGTTTTTGACAAAGGGGAGAAAATAATCCAAATTCTTCTGAAAGCTGGTTTTGCCATAAAAAGGGGCAAGGTCAAGGGACCTGCCCGGGAGATCCAGTTTTTAGGGATTAAATGGCAAGATGGGCGTCGCCAGATCCCGATAGAGGTGATCAACAAAATAACAGCAATGTCCGCACCAACTAACAAAAAGGAAACACAAGCCTTCTTAGGCGTTGTGGGTTTCTGGAGAATGCATATTCCAGATTACAGCCAGATTGTACGCCCTCTTTATCAAGTGACCAGAAAGAAGAATGATTTTCAGTGGGGCCCTGAACAACGACAGGCTTTTGAACAGATTAAACAAGAGATTGTGCATGCAGTAGCCCTTGGACCAGTCCGTACGGGACAAGATGTTAAAAATGTGCTCTACACCGCAGCTGGGGACAATGGTCCTACCTGGAGCCTCTGGCAGAAAGTGCCAGGGGAGACTCGAGGTCGACCCCTAGGATTTTGGAGTCGAGGATACAAGGGCTCCGAGGCCAATTACACCCCAACTGAAAAAGAGATACTGGCAGCATATGAAGGAGTTAGAGCTGCTTCAGAGGTAATTGGTACTGAAGCACAACTTCTCCTAGCACCTCGACTACCAGTACTAGGCTGGATGTTCAAGGGTAAGGTTCCCACTACCCATCATGCAACTGATGCGACGTGGAGTAAATGGATTGCATTAATTACGCAGAGGGCTCGAATAGGAAACCCTAATCGCCCAGGAATCTTAGAAGTAATCATGGACTGGCCAGAAGGCAAAGACTTCGGAATGCCACCAGAAAAGGAGGTGACACGTGCTGAAGAAGCCCCACCATATAATGAACTACCAGAGGATGAGAAGCAGTATGCCCTGTTCACCGATGGATCCTGCCGTCTTGTAGGAAAGCATCGGAAGTGGAAAGCTGCTGTATGGAGTCCTATACGACGAGTCACAGAAGCTACAGAAGGACAAGGTGAATCAAGTCAATTTGCAGAAGTAAAAGCCATCCAGCTGGCTTTAGACATTGCTAAACGAGAAAAGTGGCCAAGGCTGTATCTTTATACTGACTCATGGATGGTGGCAAATGCCTTGTGGGGGTGGTTAAAGCAGTGGAAGCAAAGCAACTGGCAGCGCAAAGGGAAACCTATTTGGGCTGCTAAATTGTGGCAAGATATTGCTGCTCGGCTAGAGAAACTAGTCGTGAAGGCACGTCATGTAGATGCTCACGTACCTAAAAGTCGGGCAACTGAGGAACATCGAAACAACCAACAAGCGGATCAAGCTGCTAAAGTGTTCCAAATAGATTTGGACTGGGAACACAAAGGTGAACTATTTTTAGCTCGGTGGGCTCATGACACTTCAGGTCATCAAGGGAGAGATGCAACATACAGATGGGCTCGTGACCGAGGGGTGGACTTAACCATGGACTCTATTGCACAGGTTATCCATGATTGTGAAACATGCGCCGCAATTAAGCAAGCCAAACGGTTAAAACCTTTGTGGTATGGGGGACGGTGGTTGAAATATAAATATGGGGAGGCCTGGCAAATTGACTACATCACACTCCCTCAAACCCGCCAGGGTAAACGCTATGTGCTTACCATGGTGGAGGCGACCACCGGATGGTTGGAAACATACTCTGTGCCCCATGCCACTGCCCGGAACACTATTCTGGGCCTCGAAAAGCAAATCTTGTGGCGACATGGCACACCAGAGAGAATTGAGTCGGACAATGGGACTCATTTCAAAAACAGTCTCATAGACAACTGGGCCAAAGAGCACGGCATCGAATGGGTATATCACATCCCCTATCATGCACCAGCCTCTGGGAAAATTGAACGGTATAATGGGCTGTTAAAAACTACCCTGAAAGCAATGGGGGGTGGAACCTTTAAAAATTGGGATAAACATCTGGCACAAGCTACCTGGTTAGTTAACACCAGGGGATCTATCAATCGAGCTGGCCCTGCTCAGTCAGACCTTCTACATACAGTAGAAGGAGATAAAGTCCCTGTGGTGCATGAAAGGAATCTGTTGGGAAAAACTGTCTGGATTCTTCCTGTAACGGGCAAAGGTAAACCCATTCGTGGGATTGCTTTTGCTCAGGGACCTGGATGTACTTGGTGGGTGATGTTGCAAGATGGTGAAGTCCGATGTGTCCCTGAAGGTGATCTGATTCTGGGTGAGACTACTTAAGTCTGAACTGCATGTTGTTGCTGCGTAAGTGTCTTTTAGGTTAAGACAGTGGTGATGAGACCGGAACTAGCTTCATCAAGTGGCGTCCAGTAACCTCCTCGAGTCTGACATCTTTAACCTGCAACCCGTGGGCACGAACCATGACAAAAGAGAGACTGCTAGCCAGAAAGACTGCTGAGAGACTGTTAACCAGATGGAAACCCACAATCCTGAACCAAATGAACTTGATGGACTTTTTGCATAAAGATGAATCATAGACTAGTGATATGTATATATATATTTGAAAATGAAAAGGTACTGGTGATCTGAGTATGACATGAATGGTATGGAATAAGGGGTGGAATGTCCTGGTTTGGCTCAAACCAGGCCAAATAGCCTTAGAGAACCCAAGGTCACTGCTTACATGTAAAGAGCCGAAGGGGGTTGTACCTGCAGGGAGGAGTGGACGGGGCAGGTGACCCAGGATTGACCAGCAAGGTATTCCATCCCATACATGTCATTCTCACTTTCCTGTTTATCTCTAACCCACTGCCTCCTGGAGGTGGGGCCCAGGAGGGAGGGGCCCTCCTGTCTCCCACTGATTGGTACCAGCTTTGCCAAATCTCCAGTTAAAAGCCTGCAGGTGTGATGGCAGTGGAGCTTTTTGCATTTTGCCCTCTGCCCGTGCTGGGTGGAGCTTCTGCATTTTGCTCTCTGTCTGTGCTGGGGGGAGGTACTGCCTTTTCCCCTCTGCCTGTACTGGGGGGAGCAATTCTGCCTGAGGAGGATTTCCAAGCTCTTGATCTTGGTTTTGTACATATTTGTATATATTTGGTTATTTCTATTATTATTGTTATTATATTCTTTTTCATTATTACAGTTTATTAAAACTGTTTTAACTTTCCAACCCATAAGTCTCTCTCCCTTTTCCCTTTCCCTTTCCCTTAGGTGGGGGGGAGAGGGTTAACAGAGAGTATCTGCCACCTGGTTAATAGCTGGCCCAGCTTTAAACCGTGACAGACGTTTAATAAGAAGGAAACTTTCAAGAGAATGCACACTTAGATACAATAATTAGGTTCCTAAACTTGACAGTCAAAGAGGGATGAAATATGGTAAAGTTCCTTTTTTTAAAGCTAAACCTCTGCAGCCCTGTGGCACGTTACCTGTGTGCTCTGCAGCAGTTTGCTGTACAGTGTCGCTTTCTCATTGTGAGCCAAGATTTTACTCTCCTTGGTGAAACAGGATTTCATTTTGTTCAGCTCTGCTCCAAAGCTCTTCAACTGCAGTGAAGGGAAAATACCACGAGAAAGTGAACGGGAACGTGCAACAAAGGATGGTTCAATCAACCCTTTAGACTCTTTCTCCCTTCTGTGCTCCTCCCAATAACCCATTTCTCTAGTAGCAATATCACACTATGCTTGCAAATTAAATCACATTTAAGACTGGCCAGTCCCTGTTAATTCAAGTACAGTTGCCTACTAAAGTAACTGATTTTCTTTGCAATCTACCTTCTCAGTTCTGGCTGGGGTCCTTTTATAATACTTCTGATTTTTAAATGCAAATGTCTTTGGCTGCTTTTTTTGTGCCCATTATCATTAGCATTCTCCTTTAAATACCCTCTGGCCTCATCTTTTGTTTTGGCATGCGACACCATCGTTGCACTCCAGATCCTGTATGCAGCTTTATTTTTGTGTAATCACACATATTTTCTGTTCATTACATGTCTTGGGACATGACATCTTTCTGAACTAGGTAAGCATATAAGTTAATGGACAATTCTGCTCCACCAATGAAGCAACAGAGTCTCTACAATCAGAGCAGTTCATTTTTCCCTTCCAAAATTGCACTGTTTGCTTAGGCCCCTCTAAACTTTTTCTTCTCTTTTCTGCCCTCAACTAACCTGAATTACCAACTTCAATTATCAAGTTTTTCTGCTTTATAGCAACATACTCCCTTTAATATATTTTAAAGGGCACATATCCTTGCATTCTTCTGACATATTGGAAGTTCTCATTGCAGTTTTCCATTCAGAAAATATTTTACCTTGCATCACCTACCTGCCTACCATTATTCTGTGACCATTCTGGTTCTTATTATGTTTGAATACATAAATTAACCTTACTTCTTCATTCTGTACGAAACAACATTATCTCTTCATGCAGTATTACCTCTTCATCAGAGCAGGTTCTCATGACTTCCCACAAACTCCTATTCACATTCACCAGGAGTTGATCCTGGATGTTTGCACACAGTTTTAACCTGATGTGGGGGGGGAAAAAAGTTGAAAGAAAGTCTTGTTGCAACTGCACCAAGCACATAAAATACAATTACTAATGAACTCTTGACTGAAATAACACTTACTCATCTATCATCTGAGAAAGGGCCTGGCAATCTTCTTCATAAATACGGAGCTTGGGGCGATAAATGTATTGGCTGTAAATGAGGTCTTCTGGAGTCGGCGGTGCACTGACTGCACACTGGGCAAAAACAGAGGAAAAATGGTGAAGAAGAAAAGATGCATATTTTTCAGAAACAGTAACTTCCAATAATTCATGTACAGAAACCAGCAAAAGGCCTGGAATCTTTTATTTTTGCAGAACAGGAAAAAAAACCCTAATGGAGGCAACCTGACATACTTAAATGATTGTTTTCATTCTGGACTTGTCCCGTTTCATTCTGAGACATTTTGTGAGCCTGATGAATGTTTAGAGACAGCTCAGTATGAATAAATTTGCAAAATGAAAGTGTAAACTAAACTGTAACTAAGATAGTACAGAATTTTAAATAAGAACAGAAGAGATTTAAAAGTCATAAAGGAAGCAATTTCATCAATACAAATTATATTCGTTTAGTTGTGATTCTTTTTATTCAGTTTTCACTGTTTTGTCATAACAGTTTTAAAGACCTTTAAATGGACAGATTTTTTGCTGTAAGGCTTGGTTGTACAGGAGCCAGTCTGCAACTAATGTGAAGTACTAGAATGAATGTCACAAGAATTTTCAGAAATAAACCACTTTCCACGTGAAGAATATGATCTTGACCACACCTTTTCATACACAGAAATTGCTTCACTCTTCCACTTCTTGTCATAAAGACATATGAAGAATTCCTACCAAAACAGGTGTCACACCACCCAGTTGAAAGAAGGAAGATCAAATCCTATTAGAACTTAATTAGCATTGAACAGACTGCTGAGAAGTTCTCCAGCACTCTAGAATAAGTATTGGCATAGAAGGAACTCCCAAACCAGTGTGAAAATTAAGCAGACACTGCTAAGGTTTTCCACTTTCCAGGAAGGCTTTTCCATTGCCCCAGTGCATCGTTCACTGTGCCAGTAGAAACTGTAGTAAGCAGCAGGAAATTGAAGTATTTGAACTAAATCCCCATGTACTTTATTAAAACAATGCCAAGCATTGCAATCTTACAAACCTTCTCTGTTTGTGAAGCTTGAAACTTTTCCATGTCAGTATAATACCTACGTACAGAAAACTAAGCAGCTCATTCACACTACTTCGTTACATAAGTATCATGCCTCAGGAAGATTATTTGTGAAAACCAGACAGAAAACAGAGACCAGCCCCAGCATCCAGTTAGAAATCCAGTTGGCTACACAAATGTGTACAAATAAGCAAGTCAAACACTCCTCTTAAGGAAGCCTATATGTGAAAATAAGGCGCCTTTCCTGCAAACAAAGGATTTTGTTTTCAGGATGATTGCAGAGTAAAATTATTGCCTTGTTCAGCATCAAGTTACTACCAGTGGGTGGTACTGTGTGCAATAAAAAGTTGCTCCCATGTCTGCAAGAGTTCAGTGGAAACCTTTCAGGATGAGGATGCTGAAACGGGGTCCAGGCAGAACAGACGTAAGGGGAAGAAATAAAGAGCAGTAATGTCATGGTGAAGCACTTATGAATGAGAGAGTACAACAGGTAGTAGGAGGCAGAGTAGCACTTCAGGATTCTGGTTTCAGTGGCTGATGGACATAGTAAGTCCATCAGGTTAGCAGTGACCTTGGTTTCTCTAAGACTAATTGGCCTGGTTTGGGCCAAACCAGGACATAAGACAAAGTGAAAAGGTTAGACCGAGCTTCTAATTCTTACTTTCAAACTTAGCCTTAAAACAAGGTAAAAAAGCAAGAATTACTAGATTTCCCAAGAACAGATAATCCTGAATACATGGTGTTTTGTGAAGAGACTGCAAGCTACTCTGTTCTTCAGGATTGAGGGAAAAAAAAGCATCAGACTTACCAGAGGTGAACAAGCAAAGAGAGAAGAGGAAGCATGCAATGTCTAACACACTTGCCAAGGTGGAACTGACTTCTGGCTTCTCATTTAAAGGCCTTTAATACAGACTGATTAGTTGATAAAAATTAAAAAAAAAAAAAGACAAAGGAATATAATTTAAGGTCAATTATACTATGCTTATCAAAGGAGATACTCACACTGGCTGGGAGGTGGCTACGCCGGGGCTTCTGAATTGGAACATGGACTTCAAGAAGTGTAAAAAACTCCCCAACTGTAATAACACCACTCTGAAATTTCTGTACAGAGTAGGAAAAACGTCCAGATGAGTACATTTTTCAAGCAAGAATGCTTACTTGCACACACGCACAGGAGTGTTTTTCCTGTTAGGACAAGAAGTTAGCACCTTTCAGCTATTTACATACCTCCCGTAAGGCATCCTCACAAATGCTGTCTGTGAGAAGGTGAGACTCCATCTGACTGCTTCGCTGAACTAGCCGAAAAAAAAGGGGATATCGCTGGGGTTAATAATATTCTTACAGAAATATGAACCTGAGCTTATTAGCTCTAGAAAAATAAAAGCAATTTTAATGTGTGTTTAATTTTTATGTGTGTTTCCAGTGCTGAATGAAGTAACTGAGGAAACAACTACTTGAGGCAAATCAGGAGGACTAGATTAAAAATCTAATGTAAAATAAAATCTGTCAGAGCAGTAATGGCATGAGAGAGTTCACTTTTCTATGGGAGTAAAGCCATATGTAACATACCAAAAAGTAAAACTGAGAAAGAGACTCCAGCCAGTTCAGAGGCCATCCTATGTAGACAGAGGCCAAGCTTTCAAGGCCAAAACATGGCTTTCAAGTTCTGAGCCAACAAGGGCTAGTTTCTCACTCAGAGGAAAAAGCCCAACTTCTGCTGGATAAGGCATGTGCTTTCATGGTTGCAGGAGGCCAAAATTGGAATTGGTTTGGTATATAGAGGCAAGATATCACTTACCAGACGATTGGCAGGTTTCTGCCTCATTGTTAGGTATCAGCTAATTAGCAAGAGCTAATTAAACCTGGGCGTTGAATCTGCTTAGAGACTGTCCCTGCAATGCACTCTGAGGAGTCTCCTTCCAAGAGCGCAGTGCTGAGACACGCAGACTCATTCTGCATGGAACCAACTTAAAACCATCTTTATTTAGGATGGGGCTTTGCTAAGGTAACTAAACTGCCTCACCAGCCCAACTTGCCCTCGAAAACAAAGCTGTACTTAAATTCTGCTCCTTTTTCTTCTCACCTCAGTTTTCCTTGAATGGGGTGGACTCTTAGCCAGAACGTAAGAGCGTGTTGGCTGGGTGGGAAGCTGACACAGGCATTCGAGGCCTTTCCCAAATGAAACACATGGTAGGGGTTGGGCTCTTCCTTGATTAAGGGTCAAGAACACGAGCGTTTGAGACTACCCCCACAAAGGAAGGCTTACTTGTTAATTCCGTGTCAGCCTTAACGGAATCCAGAGAGCTGCTGGTGCTGGCACGAGTGCAGTCAGGGCTTTTAGCTGATACATTTGGAGGATCTTCACCTTCATGAACTTCTGCTTGGCTTTGAGGCACAGTGCCCAAAGTCACCTAATATTAGCAAGTTTAAAAAAAAATATCAAAAGAGTTATATGAAACAAAACAAGAGTAAGTCCATCAGCAGTTCACTGTAGCCATTTCTTGACATTCAGAATTGTTTCATTTTTAGTATCAGCACACTTTATGTCTAATCAGCATGACAAACCAGCATATGGCTCGTCAAGCCATTTCCTACGATGACGTGTAGGAAGTAAAGCTGCAAAATCCTTCATTCATTTCTCAATCAAAGCAGTAGCCACCAGAGCACACCCTTCCAGCTTTTGGAACTAGAAAGTTTCTATGTACTGATGATGTACAAACTTATTTTTAAGGTCAGATTAATGTTCCATATTTGCACAGATTTTCTTGATTCAGCTACGATTTGTGCTGTCTATAAAAAAAGCTAATTTAAACTAAACATCCCTGTTTGGATTTTAAATAATTGCTTTAGGCCTTACTCTATCATTGTACCTAAGCAACAACACGCAAATAGGTTAGTTCAGAGGACTAAGAGCATTTAGTAGAGAAAGGATATGGAGAAAATGATTTAAAATTGACATGTCCCTTATTCTGTCTGGTTTGAGTGGTTCAGGAAAGCTGCACACATCAACACACATTTTGGCAAAACAATGAAAAATACAGGGGATGACACAGCAAAATGGTGGTGAAGAGAAACAAGAAAACCTACCAAGAGATCTGCTTACACCCCAAAACTCAAACAAGTCCTGTTAGTGTTCACTCTACCCTTATAACGAGTGATCAGGCTCACCTGCAGGTCTTGAGAGCCTTCACCACCCAAGTTTTCATCCCTCTTGAGCTTCTTTGGACTTTGAAGATCCTCCTCATCTCGTTCCAAAGCTCTTTTTGTGTTGTTGCAAGTTTCTGTCTCTTCAGATTGATTCTTTTCATTGTGGAAGATTTGTTTTTTGCTTATTTCATTGCAAGCATTTTCCACGAGTTCAGAGCTTGCAGTTTCATTTGAATCCATTTCTTCTAGGCAGACAGGAAGAAATTCCTCTGCTATGAACTGAGAAGGGCTGAAGTTCTGCCTACTAGACTCCTTGTTACCTGGGGTTTCACCAGCGTTTAAACCTACTTCTGAAACTGGTGCTTCTCCTTTGTCTGAAGATTTTGCATTTATGTCTTGTACACTAGAAACAGAAGGATTTCTTCTGTTTGGTAATTTAGGCTGGAAGATACCTAGAGGGACATTTATTCCTTGATATTTATCCTTAAGTGCCATGCCTAAATTTGCATCTATGGAAGCAGCTCCAGACTCAAGACATGTGTTCTCCTGCTTTTTGGTATAAAATAAATCATTTGGTTCATTTACAGTATTTTTTCCTAACTTCAAGGTATCCTCTGGCTGAGTTGGTGATTTGGGCAACTGGTCAGAAAAAGCACTTTCAGAAATGGAGAGAACTGTAGATTTCCTTCTAATATTGTTCAGTCTTGAACAAACATTTAAAATACCTAATAATTCAGGTGCAAGAGTGGGATCTGTTTGATGTCTTGGACTATCACTGACCAAAAGTTGCTTGGTTTGTTCAGAGTTTATCTGAAAGTCTTCTGGAGGTGTCTCCCCTTCAGCTGACAGCCCCTCATTTTCCTCTGATTCCTTGTTAGAAACTGGAACAAGGCTTGCTCCAGCCAAGCCTAAATCTGTAGCTAACTCTTCACGTCTAGATGAATAACCTTTCAACACTTGGTTTCTCTGAGCACTCTGTGCATCTGTAGAACTCATCGGAGAATCTGGTTGCTGGATGGGAAGTGAAACATGGGATACCCAATCGCCACTCTCTTCACTGCAATCCATAGGCCCATTACTTGGAAGCTTGAAAGACATTCTCTTTGATTTCAGGTTTTCTGGAGGTGTGAGGTCCTGCTGACTGTTCACAGGGACAGAATTATCCATGGGAAGCTCAAGATCCGGTGGTGCCTGCATACCCACAGTCTCTTCTGGAAATGAGACAGAATAAACGGAATCTGGTGGTGTGCCACTGTGGACTTTGGGAGCTCCTTTCTCACTCGGAAATGCTGCAGCTGATGAAGAAGAGGGAATGCTGGGCTTATCCTTAGATTTTGTATGATATTCACCATTCAGGTCTTCTGTGTGCAGGGAATCTATTTCATCTCTGCGAGAAGACAACACCACAATATGCAAGTCTGGTTGCAGAGTGCTTTTCTGTGACACTTCTTGGTTCTCAAACCCATTCACATTGTTATTAACAGCAACAGGGTGAGATGCAGTTATTTCCATATTATCGTGGTTGGGGGTGAACACAGTGGTTTTATCAGCAGGAACTGCAGAAATGGCTGGGATGGATGCTCTGTCCTGTACATCAGTTTCACCCCTTAATACAGCTGTATGAGTTTTAGTGATCTCCATATCCTCAGCTGAAGTAAAAACAACTGTTCTGCTCTCTGGAGCAGCCTCCTGCCCAACCTTAGCCAGGTTTAGTCTGTCCTCACGTAAGACTCTTTCAATACTTTCATCAACAGAGTGAGACTCAGTCATTTCCATGTCAGCCTGGCAACTCGTAAACATAATTGTGGAAGTTGAAGGACCTGACTGACTGGGCTGCCTACCTTGCAGGGAATTTTCTTCCAAAGCTACATTATGGGTTTTGGTGATTTCCATATCATCCATAGCTAACACTGTAGCTTCACTATTCGAAGGTGCTTGCTGTCCAACCTCCTTATCCAAGTGCAGTTTATCATCACACACAACTTTTACAGTAATTTTATCAGCAGAGCAAGACTTGGTGATGTCCATGTCAGCCTGGCTACTCGTGAACATAACAGTTTTAACAGGATGAGCTGAAGAGACGCAATGAAGCCCTCCCTCATTCTGTGAGACAATTTCATGGCCTATTGCAGCTGTATGGCTCTCTGTGATCTCCATGTCATTATTCTCATCATTCAGCGAAAATAAGAGTGTTTTCTCCCCTGTTGTTCCCTTCAAGCTTTTCCTCCCAGGCCTTTTAGCCATGTCAAGCATCCCTTGAGATGCAGCCTTTTCCACAGATTTATCAATTGCAACAGTATCAAGTCTACTTATTTCCATGTCATCATTGTAGGTAAAAACACAAGTTTTACCTCCAGAAATTAAGGATACATCATCATTTGAACTTTTATGCTGCAAAATTATTTTGTCTGCTGAAACTGTGTGACTTCTGGTTATGTCCATATCAGCATCTTCTGAAAATACGGTCGTTTTCTCACCTGCAAAAGGCAAATGTTTTAAACCAGTCATGGGTAACATTTTCTTGCCAGATACCAAGGAGTACACACCACACGCAGGCTGCTCCTGACTATTTGTCGTCACCATGACCCCCTTTTTTAAGGACATTATTTTATTTTCATCTTGAACAAAGTATCCAGGTGCTGCTTTTCGTTCTGATAACACAGCACTGATGTTGTAATCAGGAACCATCACCACGCAGTTTCCAGTCAAGTCCATGTTTTCACCAGAGGGAAACACAACTGACTTTTCTAAAACCGAAGGCAACGGGGCACTTCCCCTATGTGGTTCAGATGTATTGGCCAGTAAGGGCTCTTCAGCACCCTTCAAGCGCAGGCCATCAGCTGAGAGAGGGGTTTTAAAATCATCTTCTGACGAAACTGTTTTACCAATTGAAAAATCTCTCTCAGAACCTACTCGAGTTGGCAATACTTTGTTTACTGCCGTCACAGTACGGGCTTTCTCTTGCCTGTCTGAGTCTTGGCAATCTGCATTTATTCCTAATATTGTTCCAAGCTGTTCATTTCTTTTCATTCCAGAGGGAGCAGGCTCATTACTGGAAATAAGTGAACCATTTGGAGCCAAAGGAGTAACAGTTTGCTTATTTGTGTTCATTTTCCAATCCCCACATTCCCTTGCTGCAGCCTGACTTGTGATATTTACACTAGAATTACCAGAAAACTGGAAGGTCTGGGTTTGCAGCTGCTTGGATATTACATTATTTCGATTATGATTATTCTCATAATCTTGTACGGTATTAATAGGAGCAACATCAAACGCAGCAGGATGAGTTTTGGTTATGTCCATGCTTTGATCATCTGAAAACATGCCCATTTTGTCATTTGTGCAGGCAACTGAAGCATTGAGAAGGGTTTTTTCCAAAGGTTGTGATACAAAAACTTTTTGACTTTGCAAAGACACGAACGCACTGGTGTCGGTGACAATATTCTCAGGGACTTCTCTCTTTTGCTCTTGTAATGAACACACGCTCTTTGCGTAGGAACTTGGACCACTTGCCTGAAAGTTTGGTTTTCCAAGCTTCTTGTCAACCATTATCACCTCAAGATCTTTACTATTCATTTCTATAGCCTGGCTTCTTTTAATATTCCCATCGATACTGATCACCTCAAGATTTTCCTTGTCCATATCTAAAGAATTCGCACCTTCAATGACATTTTTGCTCTGGTTCTTTCTTGGAATTATTTTACAATGCATTTGTTTTGCTTCTGCAGTTATCCCATTGCTTTGATCATCAATGACAACAGGGTGGCATTTGGTTATTTCCATTTCTTCCTGTTCATTTAAATTGGGAGCTGTAGATCTGTTACCAAGAAAATGAGGTTTGCAGGTGACAGAGGTGAACACTCCAGCAGGAGATTCATTTTCAACATTCTTACCATCATCCTTGACCACACAGCTTTTAGTCAAGTCCATATCTTCTCCTGAGAATATTACTGTCTTCTCACCTGGCAGAGAAACACGTTGAGAGTTTGCTAGTCTGTGCTGAAGTCTACTCTTAGAAACACCAGCAGACACTGAATTTGTACGTGAATCAAAACCAACATTCACTGAAGCCGTCCCGTGATCTTGGGCCACTTTTTCAATTTGTTCATCTGAGCCTGAAGGTAGTTCAAGAGCACTATTTTTATATGACACAGAAGCTCGATTATCTAAAGATGTCAGACTCTTTGTAATGCCCCTGTCACCAGGTGCTGGACATCTGTTTTCTGCTACCGAAGAGTTTGTATTAACTGGCTTTTCAAAAGGTTTATGACGTGAACTGTTCATTTCTTTGGTACTGTCATTAGAGATTACATCTGTATAATTCCCAGTAATTTCCATGTCATCACACTTAGAAAAAACAACAGTTTTATCACCTCGGAAGACAGTCTCAGAAGAAATGGACCCTGGGATAGCAGACATTGTTCTGGCCTCTTGTTTAACACTTCGCAGCACCGTAGGATCTCGTCTGTCTTCAACATTTACTATTTTTTTGTCTGTACAAAGTTGAGGGTTGTGCTGAACAATTAAGTGCTGATTAGATGCTGTCTTTAATATAGAATTATCTAACTCGGTGGACGGGAGATCCTTTTTGAAGTTTAGACTCTGATTCCCGACACTGGCGAAGGGAAAAGACATCTTTGCTGTGTGACTAGTTGTCATGTCCATCCCATCGTCTATGAACGCCTCGGTAACATCTGCACGCGGTAATTGCTCTGGGGGAGCTGCACAGCTACCAGAAAACACAGCTTTGACATCAGATGCCTGGCATTTTGTCATCTCCATTCCATCATCTTGCCCTCTGAAGACTTTTGTTACATTGCAGGTGTCTAGAGGTTCATGGGAATATACAGATTCCACCGATGACCGTGCCATGTCTTCCGAGACTTGCGAAGGGACAAAAAACACATTCTCTTTTTCAGGTCCCTCAATAGGATTGAGTGCCTTTTCGTTTGACTTCAAGCTCATCAAAAATTCATTGAAATCTATTTTTTTTACAGCAGTAGCATCTTCCTTCTGTTCCAGAGATGGGCACGAATGGTTCGTAGGGCCAGAGAAAAAATTAAATTCTTTGCTCATTTCTGCCTTTCCACTGTTAGAGTTTAACCCAGCCAGAAACGACGTGATATCTATTTTCTCAGTGTTGTCAGCTTGATTGTTTTCCAGGTTATGTGTAATCACTGCAGTGTGACTAGCTGTCATATCTATTTCATTTTCATCTGAAAAGATGAGGGTGGTGTCATGCCTGTTTGTCCTTTGAATGGCATTGTCCGCATCATGCCACTAAAAAAGAAAAAAAGGAAGGAATTACAGTTACTGACACTTAAAACAAACGATACAGTGGTTTATTCTATTTAAAACAAAAGTCAATTAATGCAGTCCTAAGGTTATAGCTCTATCTTTACATTTTTTAAAAAAAAACAACAAAGAACATTGATTTCAGTCCTCCTCGATAAGCTGTAACACATTCAAGGAAAAGATAACGACTTAATTATTACACATACCATATTTAAATGCCCTTTTTTGAAAGCACGTGTCTCAGTTTAACTGTTGGGCAAAGACTTCATATCTAGACATGTCACTCTAAGCATGCAACAGTTACTGAGTCCTATGGATCAGTATTTTCTATATCCCTGCAGTGTGGTTTCCACCTTTTTCTTCCTCGCTTCACTGCAGGCAAAAACCTTGCCCAGCTTATCACACGAGCCCCAAAGCAGCAACACCACGGTGGATGTTTTAAAAGACTTCCCACCACTGATTAGGGAGAGTTTAGTCTCTAACAGAGAGGATTTATAGTTTTAAAGCTGTGGGGAAAAAAAACGGCCAGTAACAAGATATAATACTATATTTTATCAAATATAATGGATATATTAAGAACAGCTTCACGTTTACTTCAAATTACATGTGCTATTTTATAAATGCAAGAAATCAAATACACTAGAAGCACAAGGGAGACTGTTCCAACAATTGCTTTAACCCCACAGTGCTGTCACATCATCACTGAAGTGTAACACATCCAGGATTTCTGTGCAATTGTGCCCGTGAAGGTCTTAGCTAAGAATTTTGTGGTTTATCCCTTGATTCCACTGAAGACATTCAGTTACCTTTTCAGGTTAATCATTGCAGTTTGCCTAAAGCTTTTTAACAGCAGGAACAGAGGGTACATTTGTGCATATCCATGGAAGAAAAACCACACAAGCAGAGAGTAACTCATGAGGAAAAATACATAACCAGACCTATGTGAAACATAAGCTCCTTTGCATATTCTTAGATAAGAATTGAAAAGAATGGAGGAACTAGCTCAGGTACTGGAAAATTAGCAAGCAATTTTAGAAGCAAGAGTTATCAACACTGCAGTATAATGCCTATCAGATTAGGAAAATGCTTCAAAATATAGAAGATTAGCTTTCAGAAGCATTTTATGTAAATACAAGGATTTATTTTTTAGGCAGTTGAGTTATTTTTCATCTTTACTACGCAAATTATTGGAATATAGTTTGGACACTGATATTTTTAATTGAAAGCCTTCACATACCTCAGTCTGCTGCACTGATGCCTGGATAGGGGCATGAAGCAAAG
This sequence comes from Nyctibius grandis, assembly GCF_013368605.1. Lineage (NCBI taxonomy): Eukaryota > Metazoa > Chordata > Aves > Nyctibiiformes > Nyctibiidae > Nyctibius > Nyctibius grandis. Next base: position 592,129 of record NC_090661.1, read on the forward strand.
TGTTCATCCCTGGGGAAAGAAAAGGGAATACTCTATTTGTTGCACTACTTTGTTATTATTTTATCCACCGAGCTGAAGATCTATTTCCAAACTCACCAGTGATCTCACACGGAACAGCTTCAGGTTCTTCATTTCTACAAAAGGTGGGTTGGGTAAAGTTTGTTAAAAGATTTCAAATTCAGCAATATACTGAAAGGGCAGAGAATTCTGTTGCATAGCTCATACAGGACTGGGCAGCAGGTATCAGACACTACTTGTATGTCTTCAGTGTATTCTAATTTGAGCTGCAATCTTATTTTACCATGAGATTCTCTCATCTTAGCACGCCACAAGCCATTGTTCAACATACAGGTGGCATTTTAATTCCTCAGTAACAAGTGAAAAAAGGGAAAAGATTACTACTTTATTTTGAACCCAGACCTTCCATTTTTAGCTATTCCTTTCTCTTTGGGAAACTGAAGCTGTGTTCCTAAAGCCTGAAATCATTCCTCTGTAAAATAAAAAGCCAGATAAAATGTCCAGCTTGTGTAGTTTTGTCTATTTTTTAATGCTCTCCACTGTTTTATTGATTGCTCTTTAAAGACCAAGAAACCTTAGCTAGACTACTGATTTTTTTTAATATATATATATGCACACGCACACACACATGTGTTACTATACTGGGTTAATACCTTTAAAAGCATGAGTTAACTACAGCTGTACATAAGCTGGTTCCTTGATATATATTTTAAAGGTAAGAAATTCCCCTTCACGCATAGCAGTTGTCTAAATCTTGTTATTTTACTTACCAGGTCATTTTAATTTTAAAAATCCCATCATTGTTTTTTATCTAGACAAGAACTTTGAGGCCAGACTAACAGTTTATCTACCTCTGAGGGAAAAAGTTATGTATAAACATCAAAGATTATGTCTATCAGATATGGAAACTGGTAGGTCTTTCCTGGAAAACATTCCCAAGCCGTTTCAAGCCATAATTGTTCAATTTTTCAGAAACCACTACGTTTGTGTGAGTGACCAACACAGCTATATCCTTTTTTTTTTTTGCTGTATCCCTTCTTTCACCAAAAGCACTGAGCAATTTTATACATAAATAAATACATATGCTGCATTTCTTTGAGGAGTAATATTTTGATGGTTGCATGTCATGGGAAGAAATGTATTTGCAGGACAGAGCTCTACAGTCATGGGAGATTTTTCTCAAACTTACTGATTAAGAAGGACATCATTCTTTGTATCTGCTGCGCACTCTGAAAAATAATAAGAAAATTATGACATTACAATGTGAGTATGATGAAAACATTCAGAGACAAGAGTAAACTACACAGAAAAGAATGTTCTGAAGTTCTTGCTCTTGATGTGCCTTCTTATCGTGGCAAAAACCCAGAGAAGTACTTTAAAAATGCATTAGCTTTTCAGATTCTTCTAGGTAATCTTTGACAGAGAATATGACATTCTGCTCAGCCTTGTTTTGATCTAAATCCCCAAGGCAGATTTTGATGTAGGTGCATTTTGTCTGAAAAAATAATTCTTTTTCTGAGCTACAAGATCCACAGTACCAGTAACTAATGGGTTTGCAGACAGTCCAGGATAAACAGCTGACTGTATTGCTCCTTACCTGTGACTGACAGGCCTGACTTCTTAAATTCAGGCTAAAATCTTGTTGCTAATAGCCTGTGAATCCTGTCAGGAGAAGAAAAAGCAGGTTTACCTGTATTTTCTCTCTCTGCCGCGTTATTCTTAAGGTCTGTCTGGAAGACTCTGCAGCTAAGAACAAGAACACCACCAGGTTTTGAAAACACAAGACCATCTGTTTCAAAGCAAATTAAAAAAGTAACCTCCCCCCTCCCAAATCAGCCCTAATGTCAATCTTTTCCACATGGTATGGTCTGAAGTGAGATATCAAAAGCCAGCAGCGTACTGAACCCAACTGTATTTTCCAGCAAGAAGATGCCATTATCACACTTAAGCTGGAAATCACTAAAAAATTCAATGGGAAACAAAAATTCCTAATTATATTAAATTCACTGAACTGTTTTTTGTTTTCCTAGCTAGGAAAAGAAAATTAATAATGGGTCAAAAGCAACTCAGTCTGACAAGAGTTTGCTGTTTGCATACATTTGTGAATATTCAGTGAGGGTAATTTTAGGGGATACCAGATCATTACCTACAGCCTGCATTTTATGCTTAAATAAAGGATGTAGATCTGCATCCTTCAGATCAAACTTACTTTATGGTGTTTGCAAAGCTGACCCGGCGAGAGTTTTTCCTACGTTTTTCTATATTGATGTCCTGACAATAAAGAACACAACACTTTCAGAGGACTGTTCTTATCCCAGAAGTCACAATAAGCTTTTCATGAAACACAAAAACCAATAAACACCCCCCAAAAAGTGTGAGCCCAGTAAGTACAACAGATACTACCAACATCCCTACTTTATAGTTCTCCAGCTTCACCTGACATAAAGACACCCATCTCATAAGAAGTAGGATCTAAAGATCACTGTGAGAAATGTCTGGTTTCAAACACAAGCAGCAGAGTACCAGTTATACGGATTTCTATCTGGCATACTAGGGAAAATATATGTAGTTGCTTAGCAAGGATTTTTTTTTCTTTAGTTTTCCATTACAAGAGGTGCAAAAAAAATAGTAATAATGGTTTGTCTTTATGGGAGAAAGGGAAGCATTCATGAAAGAATCAAAGTCACTATTTTCCTATATAAATGTTTCTATGGTGTCACTGACATGATCTCATGCCAATGCAATGTTACAAGGTACATAACGATGCAATATTACACATACTGGCAAGCTAACTCATCCCACCACTGCTGTGCATATATGATGCAGCTATAACATTAGCCCCTAGAACACACCCCAGGTAGAAATGGCATTTAAAAAGAAATGCAAACTGAACAGGCCTATAGTTACAATTTCTAAGAAACAACAGACACTATAAACATGAAATACATTCTGTATGTATTTCTGGAATAAAAGATTTATTTTGTAGCTTTCACTTTAAATAAATTGTCAGGGTGATTTTTTTTCAGATGTAAAACCATCTTACTGACTATACCAGTTTGTACACTGGTGGATCAAACTTCAAGTCAAATGAAGGAGCAAGTTATACTATTTATCTGTTTATTCCTCTTGATAGAAGAAATATTCTGATGTAAAATAGAAATATAAAAAAAACTCGGTGGATTTCTTATAATATTTAGTACTCCAATCATTATCCTCCTAAGCAGTTATTAGAGGACTTTTTATACCTGTATTACTCTAGTGACACAGTCTGATCAGCGACAGGTTGAGGAGGAAACTGAAGGTGTTAAAAGCATCGGCAAGAAAGGACTTAACAGACCTACCTGAGTCAGTTCATTCCCATTTCCCAGATCATCAAGAGGATTTCGGGGAGCCTTTAAAATCTAAAAGAAAGTGTAATAGTTGAGCAGATCAGCTCCAACTACAAGAACTGATTACTTGGCTGGAGAGAATTTATAAGAGCCACCAGTGCCCTAGTCAACCATATCAATCTAATAGGTTCTCTCTTTGCTTTTGGAATGGTTTTCTCATCACAGCTGAAGAAAAGAAGTTCCTCTTTACAGCTTCCCTTTCTTTCCCTCACTCACACAGTTTTATTTTGAGAAATGCCTTAAGTTACTCACAGAGGACAGTCGCTTCCCTCTGATGTGCTCTGTATTATCACTGGAGGGGAAAAAAGGGAAACAGGTATTAGGGCATAGACTTGAACCAAGATGTATTTCTTGAACAGTACTGCCATGGTTTTAAGGTTAATAAATTGATTTCTCTATTATTTTTACAAGTGTGAAATTAAATAAACAAGCTTGCTTGGAATAGATCATTCATTCCAGCACTAGTTCCCAAAAATGAGCTTTGGCAAATTCAGCAGGTTGCCCTCCAAGCCCCACGGTCAGTTAGTCTCCAGGTGATCCACTGCTATGAAATTTCCTACACATGACCAAAGAAACTCCCTGTTCTGCTTCACAACAGAAAACACATTTCAACCAAGAGATGCTGAAGCACGTGCAGGGATTAAGAAAAGTTTTTCCTCTAATTTATAATATTTGTACCACAATAAAATTCTTAGAAGGTTTCAGCTTACTTTTCCATGTTAGGGTCTGTATAAATCTTGTCCATTTCTGAAGGATGTGCTTTTCCTATAAAACACAGTACTGAAAGCCAAAAACATTAACGAATCTCAGCAAGAAAATTGCATAAAACCACAACTAGGGGCTAGCCTTAGATGCTGTAATTTTTCTCTCCATCTTTCTCTAGTCACAGGAATGCACTGAAGTTTAACGGGCCTCTCAAGTCCACATTTTCTATTACATATCATGTTATAAAACAACTGTGCTAATAGCTTGAGTCTTACTGGTTAGGCGTCCTTTTATTTAAAGGTAAGATTCTGGTAACTGCTGGAGATAAACCTTACACAATACAAAGTTTGCTAGGCTGCTCTGACACACAAGACAATTTTTCAGTCAGTACTTCACCGTAAGACCAATACATGCCATTTTCTGTGCTATTTCCTACATTTCAGTGATCTTTATCCACATGCACCCCTCCATCAATAACCACGCAAGTACTTACACAAGAGCTATCACCATTTATCAGGTTACTTTATTCTCCCCTCATTAAACCCCAGCAGGCAACGTTGTAAGAGAAACCCTTGCCTAAGCAAGGATTAAGTGATTTGTAAAACTGACGATTAAGTTTTACAATTAGGAACAGAGAGATCTCACAGAACTGCTCAGCTTTTGCATTTCACAGGCTCACAGGTCTGTGAGGACCTCTGGAGATCACGTAGGCCACCTCCCTGCTCAAAGGCACAGCAGGTTGCTGAGGACATTGTCCATTCCAGGGCTGAGTATCTCCAAAGAGGAAACCCCACAGTCTCTCTGGACAAGCTGTTCCATCTTCACTGCATTTTTTTCCCCTTATGTTTAAATGGAATTTCTTGTATTTCAGTTTGTGCCCACTGACTCTTGTCCCTTCACTGGATACAACTGAGAAGAGCCTGGCTCCACCTTCTTTAAACCCTCCCACCAGGTATTCACACACATTGATAATTCCCCTCTGATAAGCAACATCCACTGCTCTCCCCTTGTCCACCAAGCCAGTTATCTCATCACAGGTGATTTAAACCACAAATTGACTCTTATTTTCCAAGCTAAAACTAAGCCTTATGTAGGAAAAAGAAAGCTCTAGATTTAGCAAAATGCTCAATGACATAAAATGCTGCTGCATATTATTGGGATATTGCTCACAATGGAGAGCAGAGTTTGAATTATAGAGGGAGGGAAAAGGAACAATCTTTTCAGAAATACCAGTTTGCTCAAAGACGATGTTCAGGCAGGGCAAGAAAGCATGATGAGAAAACAGCCAACAGAATTTTTTTCCCAGTAAATTTCTGTTTAGGCAAACAGGGAAAAAAAGCACTATTTTGAAGACACTATTAAGTGTGAGGGTATAACAAGAGCCACAGAAGTTTCAGGCCAGCAGCCTGAATGCTCTGCACGTAAGAACTGCTGCACTGGATCAGACTAAACCCCACACAGAAGTGACACGAGAGATGGCCGTGCATACAGGTGTCTGGAGAAGAGCAAAAGGGCAGAGCGTGGCTGTTGAAAGCCCGTTTAGCGTGCTAGGAGTCTGCTATTAGGTCTATTAATCTGGAATTCACGTCCCAATCAACATTCTCTAATCCTTCTTTGAACTTATTTACATATCTTTGACCTACAAGCATACAGCAGCGAGGTGAAACGCTTTGTTATTCTGTTTATAAAAAAGCACCTCTTTTTATTTTTATATTTACTAATTAAGCACCTCCCAGTTCCACACTGGGAACACCAAGAATCATTCCATTAATTCTTTCAATTCTTGCATGATCTTATAGATGCCAACCCAGGCCCTCCTCGGCCTTCCCCCTCTATAACAGTAAGAGCCTTTAGTCTCTCTTTCCGACTCCTTTTTGTTCTCCAGCATTTTCCCTCACCATCCCCCGTGTTATTCCCTTTCCCGCCCTGACAGGCCTGGGAGCACTGTCCAGAACGTCCTCCAAACGCGAATTGACACCTCATTATCACTTATATCACTATTTTCCCAAACGTGAATTACTCCGCATTGATCGGGACCGCATTTATGGGTCAATTCATCGGCAGATTCCCCTCACGCTTCGAGGCCGGCCCCGACTCCAGCCACCCCAGGTGAAATCTCCTCAGGCCTGGCCTCGACGCCCCTCAGCCCTCTTTCCCCCTCGGGGCTGCGAGGCCTGCGGGGCGGCCTCTCCTTCCAGCGGGACCGACCTGCTCCTCCCGCCTTTTGTCCGCCCTCCCCTCAGCGGCCGCTACCCCGCAGGATCCGCGCCAGCCGCAAGCAACAGCCGCCGCCTCAGGCGCTCCCGCGCTCCCCCGGCCCGCCCTCGCCTTCTCCCCGCCGGGACCCGTCCTCGGCCGCTCTCACCTGCCGCTCCGGTCCCGGCTCTCCCGCCAGCCGCCGGCGGGGCCCCCCCGCTCCCATAAGGCCGCGCCGCCGCCGCTTCGCTATTCAAACCTAACCGCCGCCCCGCGCGCCTGCGCCCCGCGCCAAAACGCCGTCGTGACGACAGCACAGTGGCGCTCTGCGGCCCCAGCCGTACAGCATGGCGGCCCCCAGCGCTCCGTACAACATGGCGCCCTCCGCGGTACCATCCCGCGGCCTGCCATTTCGGTATTTCCCCTCACCAGCGCGCCCGGTACCGGAGCGATGAGGCCGGCGCGGCAACACCCGGCCCCCGCAGGGTTGCCCGGTCCCGGCGCGGCGACCTCGCTCCGCGTTGTGCCAACGAAGAACCGAGGAGGCGGCAGCACCTCGCAGAGAGAGCGGCGGGGAGAAGAGAGGCCGGGAGCGGGCGGCATACTTCCTTCTAGGCTGAGCGAGAAACAGCGCTGGCGTGACGAGGTGGCCGAGTGGTTAAGGCGATGGACTGCTAATCCATTGTGCTCTGCACGCGTGGGTTCGAATCCCATCCTCGTCGGGAACTTAAATTTTTTTTCCCCCCTCCACACCCTTATTTTTTTTCCCTAAATCCTCAGGGGAGCGAAGCGCTCGGTGCCACTCACGGCTCAGGCTCCCGCCTCCCCGGGCTGGTACTTTAACCACTCCGGAGAGTAGTTTAACCATCCCGGGGCAGCCACCGCTGCTGTGGCGGTGCCAGGACGGTGTCCCGGGGGTTGCGGTGTCACAGCCCCACGTGGGTGGCTCCGTGTGGGGCTGGCCAAGCTGCCAGGCCCCTGCGGCCTTCCCCACTTCTCCTCAGAAACAGGCCGCAGGCCCTGACGCCGCTGGGAACAAACCACGTCTGAAACTCCTCTTGCCATCCCAACAAAGTGTCACCTTGGGGCCGGCCTGGCCCTCAGAGGAGCTTTGGGTGGATATCAGCAAGATCAGGGGTTGAGGGAGCTCCAGGCAAAGTGGAAAATTACGTCAAGGTTTGCTTTAGAAAAGTAATTACCGCACTCAGCCTTGCTTTTCATGAAGCTATAATTTAAAAAGCATAAATGATTGTGTTGAAGAGATACAGGAAAGCTTTTCCCCTCTGCCTCATCCATCAATAGTGAACTTTTAAAAAGTCTGGAAGCAGAAGTTAATGAAACAGCTCGCACCAGCCTGCCCTGCTCCGCGGGTTAAACACACCACGGACGGGGCCTCTCACACCTAATCTGCTGACCAGCTCTGCCAGCCCTCCGGGCGTACGCTGGAGCAGATTGAACTGCGCTTAAATCCTGCTGGAAATTACATACTAAATCCTGCACAGAGATGGGCCAGATCGTGACTGTGTCACCTCACAAAGGGCACCTACAATGGACCGCTTAAAACACAGCTGGAAAAGTGTTACCGTGTGGAAGATGGGCGACTTGGTGGTGTTTGAGGGGTTAATTCCGAGTTGATCCTACACAAACCCCGAGTTGATCCTACACAAGTGAGTAAGGCACAGCGAAGTTCCCACCAGCGTTTGCCAGGAGGGTTTATTTGTATAGATAAGTGCTTTAGCTGCTGGTGAGATGCATGTTCTCCTGGTCGTTTGCTGTAGCATAAAAACATGTATGAAAATAAAACTGTACTACAGAAAGGGCTTCTTCCAGAAAAAAATAAAAATAAGTTGGCAGACTGACCTCCACTTTGGATTTTTGCTCAAGTATGAAGCTGTTTTCAATGAGGCAGGAGGGATAGAGATAATAGGGAAGAGAAGGAAGATGTTTTTGAGAAGGCAGATACATCACAGGGGAGGTAGCAGAGAGAAAGACAAAAAAATCTACTAAATCAGTCTCCTTATAAATCTCAAAGACAAAATCTGGGGACAAGTACCTCCAAAAATAGGCCCAATACAAGGAGATCAGTCCCTTGAGTTACTAACTTTAAATTAAGTCATTACTCAAATGAATACTCAAAGAGCAATTCCAAAGCAAAGTCCACCTTGCTGCCAGTGAGCACAAAAGGCATCAGCTTCACAGTGCTCTGGGTTTGCCTTATGGTGCTCTCAGTGACACGGTTTGAGTTTTAAAATCAGTCTGACAATAAAATACAGTAAAAATAGTTCCATGTATGACATGACATCCAGCATGTTTGAAGACATTCCAGCAGCTCTTATTGTAAGATACAAGAACACAGCAGGCCAGGAGGAAAATCAGTTGCTTTTAAGTGCGTGCACTTAATTACCTGTGTGGATAATCAACAGCAGACCCAGAATACGTTGAGGTGAAAGGCAAAGCTGCCCGTGTCGAGTGATGTTTGTTGCCCCGAAGTGCTAGTTCACTAAAGGGCAACCTAAATCTAGTTCTCCAGCCCCAACCACCCTTCCCACCCCATCCCAAGTCACGGGCAGTTTGTTCACCTCAACCACACGGAGAAAGGAAATCTTGGGTCTTTACAAGACGCTTTCCTGGCCAACCACGTCCGTAGGTGTCAGATGTCCTCATTCCTCCCAGTCTTCCATTGCCCACTCGGGCATCTTGGAGCAATACTCAAACTCCGCTCCCTTGTAGCGCAAGGCGTGGAGGTACATCACCAGCTCCTTGGGAGATGGGTCCCGCCTTGTCATTTTACACTCCACGCACAAAGGGTCCTTCTCTTCTGAGCTCTTTTCACCCGTTTGCCCATCCTGATTCTCACAGGAACCGAGTTCTTTATTTTTTTCAAGCGTTTCCAGGTTGGTATCAGAGTTCAGTGGACAAGCTGCTACGTCATTTCTCTCGGGATCCTTAGCATCCCTCTCGGGCTCCTTAGTGTCCTCGGCAGGGCAGGAGTTCTCATTTAGAGGAGGAGCCTGCGCAGACTTTGTGCAGTCACCTGAATCACCACAGTCTTTATTTTCAGCATCGGAGTTCAAGTCCTCCTCCGAAATACCCAAGACATCCAGGCTCTGTTTGGAACGATGCTCCTCTACTAGCGCCTTAAGGAGTTCTTCATCCGTTTTATCGATCTTGCCACCCTTGCCCCTGTCAGGGCCCCAGGCTTCCATGTTATAGATGGGGTCGTTGACAATCGGGTGCCCCAAATACTGCAGATGGACCCGGATCTGGTGCGTGCGGCCAGTACGTGGTAGACACTTGACCACGCTGGTCTTGCCGTTGTAGCTGAGTCTCTGGAAGATGGTTTTGCAGAATTTCCCCTTGGGGTCCACGCGGCACACTCCCACTTTGTAGGAAACAACCAGTATGGGCTCTTCACAGACCACTTCGTCTGCTGGAAACTCCCCCACCACGCGACAGACGTACTCCTTTTCCAGCTACGGGCAGACACAAGAGTAACTCTCACAACACAGAACAGAAAGCTCTCTCCTGATTACACCCAAGTCTCATCCCAGCTACTCCTCTCTTCAATGAAATACATTTGTAGGCAACACACTGCCAAAATTTTCTTACAACTGAACAGGAAGGAGAAAAAAAATAAAATCAGCTATTTAAAGCCAAATTTCTTTCATACTCTCCTCAACTAATCAGGAAATCAAGAACACAAGGGCCTGGCCTATTTTCCTCATATGAAATTCAAGAGCCAGCTCTCAGTGACCTTCAGTTTACGGCCTCGAAGCACATCCTAGAAGCTAGTACCCTACAGCTTCTGTTTGGGTCAAGAGCCACTAGAAAAAAAAAAAAAAAAGAGAAACGCTTCTAAAACTTTTAAAATTAAAAAAGTATGAGAGGACCAACACATTTCCACTTAAAACTACTCTCTGTTTTGCACAATCCCAGTCAGTTTGCACAGCCCCTTAGGAAAGGGGATCCCTTTCAATCTAATATTACCAAAATCAATTACATTTTTAGTCAGTCTTTTTCTCTTGATGCCTCTCCTGCTTCATACAATAAGAGCAGTAAGGTGACCACAAGCTGTTCTGGGAACTTGGACTCGCTTAGACCAAAAATTTGGCTGACTTTGGACCTAACCTGTTTCAAGAAAATACCATTGAAGGGACTCCAAAAATGACTGCAGCTCTCACCTGCCTCTCCCGAACCTGCTCATCGATCCTCTTGGACACCGCCACGGTCTTGGCAAACATAAGTACTCCCGAGGTCATGCGATCGAGGCGGTGAATGGTGTGCAGCTCCTTCAGGTCATGCTCTTTGCCCAGGATGAAGATGACGGTGTTGTGACGAAACCTGCCACAGGGATGTACCGGCAAAGAGGAGGGTTTGTCCACAACCACCACCTCATCGTCCTCCGCCAAGATCTGGACAGGCTGGGCAGTGACCGGCGGCTCATGGCGATGCACCGTGTTCCTGAGAAAATCATTATTCTGCAAGAAAGATGGACAATGAGCGTGAATCCAGGCTGCATCACCACCCCACGTGGCCACAAACAATGGGGGCTTCATATTGGGGGGGGGTTTGTCCTGGCAGCCAGGGTTTAGCAGCGCAGCTCTGCACATCGCCGTGTTAACTCCACAACCTGCCTCACGCCCGTTCTCAGGGGGCTGAGCAGGCAGCTGTGGGGCACGCTGGCTCCGTGAGCCACATGCTCCTGACCCCCTGACTGGGGTGAGGCCTCCCTGGGAGACCCCACTCCCCGTAAACACCGCAGCTGTTACCACCACCGCGGGGTTACTCCACCCCACTGCTCGGGGTGATGCTCAGCGCTGTGGTCCCCCAGCTCGGCTCACCGGCCCGCCACGCCACGCTCGTTACCAGGACGCCCAGCCCCGGCGGTGCCAGCCCCGGGGGGGGGGGGGTGCCCACCTTCAGCACGACGTCCAGGTCGCGCACAGGCTCCTCGTTGAGGCGGAGGCGGCCGGCGCGGGCGGCGGCGCGGTAGTAGGCGAGGGGCTGGGCGCGGAACTCGGTGCTGAAGACGTGCAGGAGGCTGCGGCCCACCCAGCGGCCCTTGCAGTAGGTGCGGAAGTCGAAGTAGTAGGGGCGCACCTTGCGCAGCCCCCCCTCGAAGTAGTAGGAGGTCTCGGCGAAGTGCTCCGCGCCGAAGCTCACCCCCGTGCTCAGCTTCCGCGGCGGCGGCACGTACCGCTCCCCGGCCGCCAGCCGCCGCTTCTTACGGGCCGGCGCCGCTTCCTCCTTGTCCCCGGGGCCCGGCTCCCCCACCCCGCCGCCGGTGGGGCCGGGGCCCGGCTCCGCCATGCCACCCACGCGGGGCAGGAGCGGGCGCGGCGGCCGGGCCCGGCTCCGCACCCCCGTGCGCACCCACGCTGCCCACAGCGCGCCGGCGCGACGTGACGCACGACGCCACGCACGGCGGCGTGACCAATCAGCGCGAGGCCACGCCCCCCCGCGCTCGCCCCTCCCCTTCCCGCCCCGCGTCCCCTCAGGCGCCGCCCGGGCGCCAAGGCCGCTACCGGCACCGGCACGGCTGGGCCGCTCCGCCCCTACAAGCGTTCCAGAAGAGCCCCTTGGGCCTCCCCGCCGCTCCCGAGCCCCCCGCTTCTGCCGGCCGAGCGGCAGCGGGAGAAGCCGGGAGCTTTTCCTTACCCCCAAGCCCTCAGCGTTGCTCATAGAGCTTTAGCTGATGCAAGGCAAGAAGATAACGCGCTTTCATAATTAAACTTATGACAAATGAGGGCACGTCGCTGCTGTGAAACAGTAATTACGTCTTATTTTCTCCAAGCATTAGGCAGAGTAGTCAATGTTAGAGAGTATTTTTAGTGAAGGTTTAAGTATTCCTGTCTGCTTTTGGAATTCTCTGTGAATAGATGTTATCTACGGCTTATCAGAGAGGACAGCTGGACTGAGCTGGATCCACTCAGGGTCTAGAACCAGACACGGCATCCAAGAGCCTCCCCTGCTCCTGCTGCTGGAGAAACACCCTCTTCTCCATCCCTCCGTAACGCTCTGCTAAAGCAGCGCTTGCCTTCGCGACACGTCCGCTGATAAAGCTTCTGTCCAAAAAGCAAAACCATGCAGACCCTCTACAGTCATAAGTCCCATTCATGAGCTTTCTGAGGTCACTCTAGAGATATCCATCCATCAGAATTCGTCCCTGAGGCAAAGAAAAACCAACAGTTACTATTCGTGGCCTTCAGTTCAGCGACAGAATCAACACGGCTACGGCGTTTATGGAAGTGCACAGGCTCCAAAAAAAGGAAAAAGAAAAGCTTGAGTCCTCAGCCTGCAAGCCCTATCTAACAGAAAATACACCCTGCTCTCCTGCTGTGCCTCACCACAGCCAAGCCTCTTTCTTCTCTTTTTTTACAAGCAGCATCTGCTAGGAATCCAGGACTGTCAGTAAAGCCAGCAGTCAAGGAGAGCAAGCTCACAGGGACAGCTGAGAGGAAGAGGCGTTCCTCAAAGGAGAGGAAATTTTTACCGAGGCCACTGCTTTTCCTTATCTGTCAGAGGAACGTAGATGACGCCCATCAGCTGCGTTTCGATGATCTGCCCGTCGCTGGTTTTGTCGTACTGCATCAGAACCTGGTTTGCGCCCTCGGGACCAACAGGCAGTATTAACCGACCTCCTGGCTTCAGTTCATTCAGCAACTGGCAAGCAGAGAAATCAGAGTCAGCAGAGCCAAAAAAAGAGACAACAGAAACAAGCCACGCTGTGAAGACACCTTGAAAAGCAGAAGCTTGCCAGCTCTGTAGAAAACAGACAAAGAAGCTTCCAGTGGCTCCCTAATTATTAGGTTTTTTACAGCCACTGATGCAGGCAGCCCAGAGCAGAGGACATCCAGCACGAGCACCCTCACCTCCTTGGGTACAGTTGCTGCTGCTGCTCCAACGTGAATGGCATCGTAAGGAGCCTCTTCGGGGTACCCCTGCCTGCCGTCTCCAACTGCAGGAGGAAAAAGCATGCAGAAAAGACTTTTGTTCTGGTCACAACTCCCCGCAAAAATAATTCTTCCTATATCCTTTCAATTGCAATCTAGATGATGAAAACTTTGTAACAAGATTATGATGGGAATTTTGAGTTTTGTTGGTTTACTTTTGAAAAAGGGGGAGAGATTTCTGGAACTGAGCCATGCTAGAAGGAAGGTCAAAGCCAGGAACACCTTTCAGTAACACAGTGGCTTTGTGCAGGCTGGAGATTCCAGATACAGGAAGAGCTGACTCAAGTTATCCCCCAAAAAAACCACTAGAGTGTGTGCAGACCCATTCAAATAAACTAAAACCCTGATGGGGCACAACCACTCTCCTCTGAAGAGCGTCTCTTACTGACTTAATCACTACATGCTTGGAAGTAAGGTGTATAAGACTAATTGTAACATTCAATACTACTTGTTTGCACCGCAGTGTTCAGGTCAGTGTGGCAGGGGGCTTACTTAGCCAGTGGTTTCTGGCAACACCGTGGCAAGCACCAACACAAACTGAAACAACTGCTTGGAGAAGCAGAGCTCCAGAGGCAGCCAGAGCCAACGCATTCACAGAACAAGCATCAGGATCCCAGAGCGCTCACCCACAAGCTTTACACGGCCAGAGCTGAGCAAAGTCGGGTCATCTTCTTGGACATTTCTTATGGATTCATGTACCAGCTCCTTAATGTGCTCTACGCCCACAGCTTTCCCTGTTGGGCCCATCTGAAAAGAAAAACAGCAGACAAAGAGGTGTATTTTATAGGGCAAGTCACTGTGGGGAGTGGAGAATTTCCAGGAAGAAACCTAAGAGCAGAGCTTCTGAAGAGGAGGTGCAAATACTCTGCCCCCTGGGTTTTAAGGCTGAGCAGTCCCAGTTATTTTAGCTACTTGAGGGATACACAGACACTGCCTGTGGGGATTCCTAGTAATCATTTCCAAAGGAATTTGGTAGAATTAGCTGCTGCCGTGGCAGGGCCAGTTCTTGACTAACTGACCTCCTGAGAAGAGTAACTCAACCAGCTTTCTAACGCTCCACAGCAAATAATTTCAGGAGTTTAGAAAACAGACTGTGACTACTTAAGCAAACAAAAAAGAACCTACAATGGACTGGCACAGTAGATTAACGCACTCCTCTCAGTCTGAACTGGGTCAACATACAGGACATCTCACGGCAGATACAGCATCCATTTAGATTCCAAAAATTACTGCATTTGTTTTTACTACAAGCTGGTCTGGGAGGAGTTTATCCCTTCCTCCCACCGCCTCCTCTCCCTGCAAAAAGCATGTGCCAGCTCTGGCAAGCTGCCCGTCCTGGTGCACCTTGCTAGCTGGAAGCAGCGCCGTGAGCTCACCATCCTGGCAAAGCAGGCTGTCAGGTATCCACTCCCAGATCCTACATCCAGCGCTTTTGCACCTTCCACAAGCTGATCCTTCAGCAGTTCCAGGGCGTGGGCATGCTGTGTGGACAAGAAGGTGTGAGACATCCCATTTTCATTTCCTCTCCTAAAACTTTTTCTTGTTCTAAGCGTTATCTGCTCCGATGTGAACACGGCACACGTGGCTTTTTGTCTGATACATTGGGAGTGAAATTCAAGTGTTCCATCTGGGACACCTTTTTGTAGAACAGCATTTAGGAAGAGGCTCCGGAATAAGATGTGAAGCAGCAGGAGAAAAGGTCTCAGGCAAAAATTGGCCAACATTAACGGGTAGCCTCAGCCACACAGAATTCCTGTCTAAGCACACTTTTAAAGCAACTTAAAGAGCGTGGGGCAAGCTCTTCTTCAGAAGAAAAAAGCTTCACATATATAGTGCCTAAAGAAACAAGCATGACGATCATGTCCGTGGGATGTTTCACCTTTCTACTGTAGTATTTAAGAAAAAACAAAATAAAAAATGGCAATTTCCTCAGTAAAAAGTTTCATCTTACCATGTGAGGGGCACTAATTGTAGCCTTGTATCCTGAAAGGAAACGAGTGACAAGGTTATGTGACAAAGAAACCACAACTAAAATTACCAATGTGAACAGTTCTTTATCCTCCCCCACTTTCCTCTAAAAATATGAAAACACTTTTCTCTTTTGCCACACTAAAGCACTTAATTGACTTAATTAAGCAGCTGCACTGCTCTTCCCTCTGGATCCCACAGATCCCAGCCGTAAAAACAGTGATACTTTGCCTTAAGTTACTCACCGATAGATTGAGGAGAATCCATGTACGGGAAATATTTGATGTAGTGACCTCTGTCAGTAGCCAACAGCACATCAAAGACTCGCTGGGATTTAATTATCCCTTTTTCTGTGAGAAGAAGGAAAACAGAAAGGACTTCAACCCTCAGTCCTGTGGCGTAAGGGGATTTGGAAGCGGGGAGTACAGGTCAGGGAGCTGGTGGAACTGGGAGAAATCAACCTTAAGGCTCAGAAGGGACAGAAAACAAAACTGCAGATGGAAGAACGTCCTTTTCAGTTTCTGCTATGCCAAATGAAAGCACGTTATGGTCCCAGCCACCAGCCCAGTCTCTCTCAGAGGACAGTGACTTACACCCACAATGATCCTGGGGCTGCCAAACGTGATGAAAGACAGAGTCACATGAAAGTGGAGACTCCGGTTCAGGTTTCAGGAGCACTGGCACAGCAGGTAAGCTAAAGTTAAGCGTGATGACTGCAGAAACATTCATCACCCCTTCATGCCTCGTCTCTGAGGGAACTTTTACAGGGGAAAAATCAGCTTCAGCAGCAGGGGAAAGTCAAAGCTGTTTTTAAGTGCGTTCCAGCCCACTGCCCGGAGCGGAGTGGTCGCCCCAAGCACACCCCAGTCCCAGGGCTTGTCACCAGAGCTTGTCACAGGCCGCCAAGCGCCTCAGCATCTACAGCCTCAGCACCACGTCATGCTGTGCAGCATTTATAAGGTGTCAGGTGATAACCACTCCAGAGGAGGGGAAGGCAGGCCCTGGATAGTCCTTCCTGCCACTCCTCGTGTGACATCTTGTTTCCAATTATAAACAGAACAAGTTCAGACTGGGACAAATACTGAAATTCAGGCAATATTAACTCCAACCTTTCAGAATGAACAGCATCACAATGTATCACTGCATGACACTAAATATCCCTGTGCTGAAGGGCCGACAGATTCTGTCGGCGGCTTCAGGACGTACCCCGAGCAGGAGCCCGCGCTGGTACTCACTGTAGAGGTTGTTGACCAGCTCGGGGTGCGTCTTCCCGCTGGACGTCCAGGCCATGGTTCTGGCGAAGAGCAGTCCCATGAGTGTCAGCGCGGCGCAGGGCAGCACGCAGCTCATCCCACGGAGACGGGACACAGCCTGCTCGGAGAGGGGGCTCAAAACCAGCCGCTCAGGCACCCCAAAGCTAAACCTGCCCTTGTAACGTGATCTTACACTTATTATACTACTCGGAATAGGGCAGAGCTTGCACGTTACGCAGGACGGACTGTCAGCCCCGGGGAACCACCGCCGCTGCCGTGCCAGCCAGCACGGGCTGTAAGGAGCAACCACTCGCCGGCTGCAGCTCTCCACCGTTACCGCGACACACCGCACCCCAGCGCCCCCGACAGCGGGGACAGGCCGCCGGTTAACCCGCTGCCGTGCGGGTCCGGGTGGCACCAGCTGACGGCCAAGCCGCCGGGAGGGGACGAGGCCTCCGCTCCGCCAGAGGACACAGGGGCGGGGGGGCCCGCCGCGCCTCCTCGGAAAGGCCGCGGCAGAGGCGGAGGTGGCGAAGAGCGCACCCCGGGCACCGGAGCCACAAGGTCCCCTTTACCCCCGGAGGAGCGGCCTCCTCCCCGGCTCGGCCTGCACCGGGCGGCCGCCGCCTTGCTGCGGAAAGCGGGGCCGAGAGGGCACGGCCTCCGGCCCGGAGCAGGCCCCGCCCGCCCCTCCGTGGTCGTACCGGTACCGGTATCGGTACCGGCCTCGTCCCCGGCCCCGGCACTCACCGCGCAGCCGCACTGAGCCCCCCGCGGCCCGTTGCCCGGTGTAACGGCCCGCCCGCCTCCGCCCCGCACGAACACTTCCGCCCTTTACCAAGATGGCGCCGCAGCGGATTCACTTCCCCTCCCTCACCCTGCGTATTCCCCGCCCCCCGCTGGGCGGTAGGCGAATAAGCGCCCCTCTCGCCACCGGCGGAGCGCGGTGATTGGCCAGACCCGGACGCCCATCACCGCGCGGTGAGCAGCCGTTGCGGCTTCCCGTGCTTACGGTACGGGCGGCTGCGGCGGTGGCCGAGACGGGTGCGGGGGGCGAGGCGGCCCCTCTGTGTCCCCGGGGAGCGGTGGTGACAGGGGCCTGCGGGGGAAGGGGCGGAGGGGGCGCCGTGCCGGCAGGCGGGCAGGGAGGGGCAGCTCGGCCTGCCTCCGTGCCGGGTCCCTCCGGGGCTCGCTGGGCCCCGGGTGTCAAAGCGACACGGCAGAGCGCATCATCGCGCTCGGGAGGGCGGCCGCGCTTCCCCGGTGCGGTGGGAGGTCCCCAAAGCACCCGGTGATGGGGCTTGGGCAGAGGGGGGTACGTAGGGGGAGGCCTGGGAGAGAGGGTTTTCTGCTCGGTGTTCATTTAATCCCCCCACCTCAGGCCTTCGCGATGAGGATGATTGAGAGCGTTGACTCCGCGGTCACCAGGTCCAGCGAAGACCTCTGGGCTGAAATCTGCTCGTGTCTGCCACGTCCAGACCAGAAGGACGCCAGCGATGCCTTTACAGACTCCTTCATGGATGCCTACGCCGACGGAGGAAGCCAGGGCAGCGGAGCAGGTGGCTCTTCCCAAACCAACCTGAAGCCCTGGGCACCCCTGAACGATTCAGAGGTGTATTTGGCATCCCTGGGTGAGTGTCTGGTAAGGCGTCGATCTCTCCCTTTGCTTAGGTGCCTGCTGACAGTTGTGGCTCTGTTTATGCAGCTGGGGTGACGGTGCTCACAGCTCTGGTTGGAAAGATGCCTTGAGACTATTTAACAGAGCATCTGACTCATTTACTGCAAGTGCATTAGTGGCAACAAGCAGCATGGTCATGCCACAGAAAAGAACTTTTTATCAAGTACAAACCAAAGAATTTGTTTTTTTCCCCCCAAATAAACAGGGTAGGGACACTGCTGTTTTTTTCTCTGAGGAGCACGTAGTTCCACTGTAGTTGTCTTGGGGAAGCAAAATGCATTCTGAACTCATTACAGAGCCTCTGTGTTTTTGTGTTCCCAGTATTTGTCTCATTCTTTTTTATTGAGTCTTAGGAGACGCTTCTGAGTGGAAAGAGAAAAGTGAATTTTCTTTCTGTGACCTGTTCTCTGGTTGGAGAGGAGGGGGATAGGTATGGGAAAGAAAGCTCTGATGCTTTCCCAAATCATGCCTGCTAGAATGTGTATTTTAAGATGACAGATCATGCAGATCACCTTTGCACAATTGCTTCTGTTAATTCCTGCATAATCTATAAAGCCATAAATTGATTGTGAACAGTATAACAGCTGATAGAAACACTTGATACAAGGGATGATGAGCTTAGCAGTACTGGAGCTAACATCCTAGCACAGCTAAGTGCTGCAGCCTTTAGCTCTAAGGCCAGGGCATTTGCCACCCTGAACCCTCCTGTGTGATTTCCTAGAAACAGAACAGTAAGTGCAAAAGTTATTAAAACTCAAACATGGGCAGAGTTGACTGATTGCATAAACCTTATTTCCTTCAGAAGCATCACCTAAAAAATACTGTCCTGTATACACAGAAGAAATGCAGTCATGCAGCCTTGAAATACAGGGGGAAAAATGACTTAATATATGACTTAGTCTTGACAAGCTGATTTAACTTTTTTGATATAGAAGTCCAGATGCTTCTTTTCTTCCCTTTCAGAAGAAAACGTAAAAGATAACAACGAGCCCTCCTTTTCCCCTTCACAGAGAGAAGACTGATGAGAATTAAAGGCTTGTCTCAGGAGGTGACCTCCAAGGACATGCTGCGCACTCTCTCCCAGGCTAAGAAGGAGTGCTGGGACAGGTTCCTGCAGGAGAAGTTTGAGTCTGAATTTTATGTAGAGGGACATGACTCTGATGAGAGGTAATAAGCAAGTCCATGAGAAGGGATTGCCACTTGCAGTGTTGGCAAACAGACTTTATTTCTTAAAAACTGGGTTTTGTCAGGACTTGTGATAGGGCATTATGACAAAAATAGCATCTCATTGCGACTTGGTAGGGCTGTCACAGGCTTTCTGAAAGGGTTTGATAACAGCCATTTGTGTCATACTAGAGGGAACACACAGAGCACGGAGGGTTTGAACTTCCAATGCTGTTCACTGATTTTTGCATCCCTCAGGCTGGGGCAATCCAGCATGGAAGCAACCAGAACCTACCTGACAGTTTCCCTTGTCACATTTGGGGTAGGGAGGGGATGGAGTGGAGGAGGGGATGGCTGATGTGGCTCAGATTGCCTTTTTAAGGCTTAACTTTAAAAGTGGACCCGAGGCCCTTCCCTCCACCGTCGTAAGGGCCCAGTTAAGCACTGCTTCAGGCACAAGTGGGATTTTAAGTTCTTGACAGGGTTGGTACCAGGCCTGAGATTAGATTTCCCAAGTGGCTCTCCCTTCCCTGCCTCTCAGTGCTGCTGCTCTCTCACCCATTACCCTCTTACAGATGGTGTGTCAATTAAGATGAGAGTCCTTTTCTTTGGCAATCTCACATTTCTAATCACTTATAATGCTCTCCATATTTCTCCTTTCTGAGCTGACATTTTTCATGATCGATTGCTTTTAGCTGAAAAGAAGATTATTTTTCTCCCTTGAAGAAAATCTACTTAAGCTAGTTTGGGAGTTTAAGTATGAAAAATAATCCACATTTATAAGGAGTTTTTAGATTCTTTTTTTGACCAGTTAACTTCAATGTGATTTATATTTAAAACAAGATATGGTTATCATTCTAGAATGTACACATGCTGCCTTTTTCTTCTTCAATCTCTCGGTGTTATTAATGGTCACACATTTTTATATGTTCTTCCTGGTTTGGTTTTGTTCCTTGCCCTTCCCCTCCTGTATTTCCTAACCTTCATCACAGTTAGGCAGGTGTGGGGTTTGTTTGTTTGTTTTAACACTAGTTTTCTTCCTTCCAGCCCAGAAAGCTGGAAATGGAGTTGCAGTCTTTGGCTGTGGGGACAGACTAGTTCTTCAGGAATGTAAAGGCTGATGGAGCTGCTGAGGGGTGTTTTCATAGAGAAAAAAATCTGAGTGTAAAACTCTTCTAACCATAGTTCAAAAAGCCCAACTACAGCAGAATGTCTTTGTAGAATGAAAGATTCTGCTTGCTCCTCTGGCACATGGATCAGTCTCATGATAGACCTTGTCTGTGGCAACAGAAACACCTACAGAGGTGAAAGAAATGTGTCATGTGGAGGATTTTCCTGACTTTTTTCATACATTCCTGTGAGGCTTCGTTGCTCTCGTTTCACTTTGTGTCTTTTCTTTCCCTCAGCACGCTAGAACATCTAAAGCGGTGGCTGCAACCTGATAAAGTGGCAATCAATACCGAGGAGGTGCAGTACCTCATCCCTCCAGAACCTCAGCCAGAGAAGCAGGAGACTGAGGAAGAACCTCCATCTGCAGAGCAGTGAGATCTGCACCAGCCATGCCACCCCACAGAGCTGCCTCTCGTCCAAGCCTCGGTGAAGTTGTATCCAGAGATAGTAATAAGGGGGAGGGGGGCAGAAGTGCCAGTTATGTCATTTAAAAAAAAAAAAAAAACAACAAAAAAAAAAACCCAACACACAAAAAAAACCAGCTCTGGACCTCCAGAGAGAGTAACTGGTGTTATGGACAGGAGTGGAACCCCTGTGACACAGCATATGCTGAACTGAAACCTTACTCTGATCCTCTCCCAGCCTGTAGCAACCTAATCATTCCAGTCTGAATGTGAATTGTTTGTAATTAATTCATCAGGAGACATATTAAACAATAGAAAAGCAGTTGTTCAGAAGCATCAGAAAACATAATGGTCTAGAATAGAACAGATAAAACCACTTAATCAGGTTTTTTTGTTACTCAATTGAGCTTTTTTCCCCTGCAAAGCCCACTGTGGTGTTTTCTGTAGATCTTCACTACCTAAGTCCGAGCTGGCCCTGAGCTGTGCCTGGGGGAAGACGGTATTTGTCACCTACACGACTTTGGAACCCTAAAGGAAGCTCTGGTTGCAATCATCACATTGATGCTGTCATTGACGTTGTAACTATTTAACATTCCTCTCTAATGTACCCTCCTGCAACATCCCACTTCATTGGCTGAACTCTCTATTGTAGAACAGACTGGAGGTGGAATATTTTTTCTCTTGTTGGTCATTTTGTACCTGTTCTTTATCTCCTTCAGCCTCTCCAAAAGAAGGTCAGATGAGATTCTGCATCAGGAAACCAAGAGTGATAACCAGGGAGGCTACAAGTAACTTGTCTTTATCACAGACTTGCGTAGAATTATCTGACTTCAAATATGTTCTAGTATTTAATTGTTTTTCATTCTGTTTAACACTGCAGAGGGTTATTTCCCGTTACTAGTCAAAGAATCTGTACTTGTATAAGGCTGATGCTTCCCTAAGCTGTGCCTCCTGTCCTGGCATTGACGCTGAGGGTCGGTAGAGGGAAGCAGCGTCCGTCTTCTGTCAGATAAAGCTGGTTCAGACAGAAATGTAGGGGCACTTCTAGCAGGTTATGCACACCAGGTTCACACCATGTTATGTACCTGTATGAAAATACATTTTTAAAAGCAGCTTCTTGATAGACCTTCCTTGTTTCCTGCCTGTACAATTATAAATGGTGCTATTACCTCATTCCCTGGCAGCTGGTGGTGTGTTGGGGCTGCTCCTCCAGTGGCATCACTCGGGGTTTGTCTCCACGCTCAGCGTTGTCAGTGTAACCGCCCACCCCAGGCTCAGCGCTCACAGACAGTCACGCTCCTAATGCTCCATCAGAACAAACACTTCTCTAAGACTCCAGAAATACAGTGAATCACCTGTGTGTCAGTGATACAAGACTTGCAAGTCTCGTGTCTTGTTGGAGGGCGGCTTTTGTCATGTTTTAAACGTCCCTTTTAATTTATCTCTAAGAATAAGTCTGCTTTCCTGTGCAGAGACAGTGCTGTAACTCTCTCACCTGGGATGTCAAGCAGAACAAAGATGCTTCCGAGTATTTACCAGAAACAGTATGTACAGAGAGAGAAAGATGCAATTTCTGTCTGCACCAAGGCTATTTCATGGCCAATACATTTCTTCTTGTGATTAGCAGTGACTGTGAAGATGCTTTATATTATTTTTGTCCCTGTTAAAGCTATCTGAGAAAGAAATGTATTCAAAGCAACTGTACTGAAACCCTTACAGTGCCAGGTCCACATAACCTAGTGCTTCCTCTAGAGGAGGGACCTGAGAGAAGGTAGATCTTGCCATTTAAATTTTTAAAAATAGCTCAGAAGCTCCAGGAAAGGATCTGGGGAAGAGCTGTGTGCAGCGTGGCGTGGGTTTGCTCGGTCATGCTGGACGCAAGTCAGGAAGAAATCCCAGTTTTCCTGTTGGTAATGTCAGCACAAGGCTGTGAATGAGGTCCTGAAGCACTGCAGCATCATCTTCTCAGCAGAGAATTAGACCTGCCAAAGCACTTCTAGATTGGCATTTAATTGGGGAGCGCCTTCAGCTCAGGCAGTAGATCCAGCCCTATCAATGTGCAGGCTTGCCCCAAAGGCCGTCTGACTCAGCCCAGCTCCACTGGGATGTAAACAGTCGGGCTGAAAGACCTGATCTATCTGCTTAAGAGCAAACAAAAGCTTTTTAAGAAGCTGTTTTATAAGCACACAAGCTATTGTTGATCTAGCTTTAACCCAACCACACTCTTACTGTATAGAAACATTTACACTTGAGTAGTCCACCCTGTGTTGCCCGAGGAAAGGGACAAAATCCAGCGAAGGCACCACAGGACGGAGGCGTGCAGCAGAACAAGCTGGGAGCTTTCACATGGGCCACCCTTTGGGCACTGGCCCAGAAGAAATCAAACTTAGGACGAGTCTATACATAAATCACCATAAGGACAGCAAGAACTCCCCTGTTAAGACCCTCAAGAACTTCTTTACAAGATCACTTGAACTGTGAATACGTGAAGAAGCGTGACGCACCCAGGCGGGGTTCTTGCACGTGGTGGTGATGCTGCCTGTGGTTTAACTAGCAAGGGCTTGACTTCAAGCTATTGTGGTTTATTCTAGGAATAATGAGCTGGTTATCTCCTATCAATAAAGCAAACTCTCGCTGGTACAAGTGGCATTTTCACCAGGGATTTTTTTACTTATACAGCAACGACCGTCAGCTTTGGATCAGGCAGCCAGGTACGCCGGGCACATTAAATAACGAGCAACCCTGTGACTAAACACTCCCTCATTACAGGGCATACAGTAATTAATACATCTGGCTTCAAAGCGTTGCCTGTGGAGAAGCAAAGGTTTGGTTTTCCTTCCACAGGAGAAAGAAAAAAAAGATAAAATCACAAATCCCCAGTCTTTGTGAGGGGCAATAACTGCTCCGAAGCAGTTTCACGACAGCGGATAGCTGAGAGCTGTAAAATGGCAATGTTTGTCCTGACACTTCTAATAAAAACTTCACACCAGTGTTTTAGCTGAAAGATGGTGTTTGTGGCTGGGGGAAAGCAGCTGCTTATTTTTTCCAGGACTAACTTTGCAAACCCAGGGTGGATTTCTGGATGCTTGTTGCCCTCCCAGTGCCTTCACAATCCGCTGCCCTACAGTAAATGACCCAAACCCATTAGAGTCCACGGGGAATTGAGCTGCACGGGGTGGCCAGGGGGGCTTTAACCCCATCTTGCACTTACAAATATTTTCAGGTTTGTTTTTACTCTTTATCTGCACTGGGATATCTCTGAGAGCAGCCCCTTCCCTGCCCAGCTGGGACTAGGATTCAAGTCCTGCCCAGAACCCACAAACACCAATCCCCAGCCAGCTCCTCCTGCCATCCCCAGGCAAACCAAAGGCACCTGAATGTGTGGAGTCATGAAAATCCCGTTATGATCCCAAAACGACACGCCAGGTTTGCTGCTGGGGCCATTAGGAGCCATATATCATTAACTTCATCTTGCCACTGAAATCAATATCAAAGCAATACTCGGTTCCTCTTTTTAATCACACGATGCAACCGTGTTACAGCAATAAGTGCCCAATTAAGGCTGATTTCTCCCAAGCCCCCGTTTCTGAGGTCGGTAGCTGCGTTTGGATCGATTGCGTGGCAATTTGCTAACTGGAAACAAGCTGGAAATAATTTCTGCAGGGAAACTCGGAGTGGAACGAGCATCTCTGTTGTGGCAGAGCCCGCGAGAAACGGGCGACCAGAGGGGTGGGAGAGAAGGGGGAGAGGAGCCGCAGCTCGTGCACGCTCCGAGCAGGTCCTACATAGGAAAGACGCCCAAGGAATCGCCCTCGGTCTGGGTAAGGCGAGGAAGAGAGTGGGGAGAAGGGCTGGTGGAGCTCGCCCAGCTCCCTGCTATACCACCTTCTCTCCCTCCAGCCCCAGCCCCTCCTTGGACACGGCTGTTGCTGTTTCTCTGCTCATTTAATTACCTGAAGTTGTTGGGTACCAGCTGGGTACGCAGCCAGCGACCCGATACCTCTCCAGCAAAGCCTGAACTGCTCGCAGTTGCCAAGAGCTTTGTGCTCATCACTGTTGCATGAGGCTGACTCCAGCCACGCTCTTATGTTATCCCCCCTCTTATTTCGAGCTCTCAGCCCTACCAAAGACCTGCTGGTACAGCCACCTCCTCCTGCAGCCACCCCACGGGGCAGGCTGCTTTGCCCGGGTCCCCCTGCC
Organism: Nyctibius grandis; assembly: GCF_013368605.1. Lineage (NCBI taxonomy): Eukaryota > Metazoa > Chordata > Aves > Nyctibiiformes > Nyctibiidae > Nyctibius > Nyctibius grandis. The sequence goes on from NC_090661.1 coordinate 617,227, forward strand.
CCGCTCCAGTGGGGCAAGGAAGGGGACACGCCAGCGCTGCCACCACACGCCAGCTTGGGAATGGACCCGCGGGGGAAAACCCTGAGCAAAAGCCCGAGCGTGGGCAGTGCCACAAGCAGGCTGGTGCAGCTGCAAAGGGCTAAGGAGGCTGGTGGGGAAAAGCTCCGTGGTTTTCCCTCTCCCTGCCCCAGCTCACCTTCAGGTGGGTGCTCCCGAAGAAGGACAGGCAGAGCAGAGCTCCAGGGTTTGGTACTTACATTTTTGGGTAACCCCTTCTCACTCCCCCGCCCCATACATGGTGTGGGATCGGCGTCATCGAGCTCTTCCACGGGAACAAAAGCACCTTTATACCATAACACCAAGGAGATGGAAACCCCCTCACTGCCAAAGGCAGCTCTCCCCTCTCCCAATCAGCAGAACAAACCTGCTTGGGGCTTTTTCCCCACTGCAATTTTTTTCCCCACGTTCTGTGAAGCCCTTAAATCGCTATTTCTGAGTTTAGCAAATTGCTTCTGCTCCCCCAGCTGCTGGGCTCTGCAGAGGCCAGAGCCAAGAGACCTGCTGACCAGGAGTAATCCCTTACAAAAAGGGCCTACGGGACCTTTTATATCTGATCAGGGAATTGGTTTCACCTCTGGAAGCACCTTTGGCTGCTTCAGGCACAGCTGAAGCCCCAGCCCCGCTGCCCCAGCACCTCCCCGGCCTTAATTGCGTTTGAGCAGAGCAATAGCCCAGGCACCTGACCTTAAACCGGGTTTAAAGGCACGACTATGGCCCCGACTGCATGTAAAACCTCTGGTGAAAAGGAGAAAGCTCATTAAAATAATCCCAGCTGCCCTCCGAGGCTCTGCCTGTCCAGATGAGCTCCCGAAAGGGAGTGAACACGGGTGGGAAGGAATAAACGAAACACATCTGCCACTCCCGATCCTACCAGCTTCACTCAGTGTGAACAGCACAGGGGGAGACTGGGTTTATTCGGTTTTAAAGTAATTTACATTATTTGTAAACACACATAGGAGGGAGCAGCCAGGAAACAAAAATCTAATCCTGCTTCTTGCACATCCCGAAACGCTCCAAGTGCGTCGGAGCAGCTTTTCCAAGTGTCTGTGCAAAGAGCATTTTAGTGCTGAAGCTTTTCTCCCAAGCTCTTAAAAATGTCGATATTGATGTCACCTCGAAGGTAAAAGCAGTCCTGCATTCCTGGTGTGCCTCCGTGCCCACCCTGCAAGCCCCGAGGTCCTGGAATGCAGCTCTGGTGAAAGGTGACCCAGGGTGTTCCTGGAAAAACGGGGAACGCTGGTGGGTTGGGGGAGAGAAAACACCTGCGTGACGGCTGGCCCTGGCTCTGCCCCGCACCACGGCCGGCTGGTGGCCCCCGATGGCTGGGCCACGCTCCCCCCACGGCTGGGTGCCCATCAACCCACGGCTGGACCACCCTCACCCCACCCTGCCCTTGCCCCATGGCTGGGCAACGAGCGCCCCGTGGTTGGGCGCCCATTGCTCTACAGCGGGGCCACCCTTGCCCCATGGCTGTGTTCACCCCACGGCTGCCATCACCCCGCTCCACCTTCACCCCCCCCCTCGCCCCCCGCCCGCTGCCCCGGGCCAGGACCCCGGACGGGGCGGCCGCTGCCGGCGCCCGGGACCCCCGACGGTCCCCTCGCCCTCCGGCCCCGTCCCCTCCCCGTCCCCTCCGGGCCCTCCCCTCCGCTCCCTGCCGGGGGGGGTCTCCCGGAGCCGGCCCCGAGGGCGGACGGGCCCCCCTGGCCAGCGCTGCGGTCCCCGGGAGCCTTCGGGGCTCCCCCCGCGGAGCGGCGGGGCGGGACGTGCGCGTCCCCGCGGGACCGGGAACACACCGGGCACGGCGGGGGGACACGTCCTGCTCCTCCGCGGCTTCCGAGCTCAGGCATCGGTGCAAAAAAAACCCCAAAACCCAACAAACCCACAGGAAAACCCGAGCGAAACCGGCTGCCGGTGAGTGACCCCCGTGCGCGGAACGCTCCCGGCACCGGGGGAGACCCGCTCGCCATCCCCCCGGGGCACAGCCCCCGGCCCCGTCGGGGCTTGGGGGGTCTCAGCAGGTCCCTCGGTTGGGCTCGGTCCCCACCGGACCCCCCGTAACGCAGCCGGAGCCGCTGGGTCGGACCCCGCCGGTGTCCGGGGCGCGGGGACGGACCCTCGCGGTGCAGCGGTGGGGCTGGCTCGGTTCATCGAGGGAACGAAGCTGGATAATTGTTCTTTACATTAATGAGCATCTCGGCTTCTGGGCAGCAAGGGTTGATCTGGGTTTTGTGTTCCCACCCCGGGCAGGGCACGGGGACCCGGAGCTGCGGTACTCACCGCGTGAGCAGCCGTGAAGTACAAACCCATTATTAATTGGGTTAATTACGGGGGCTCCTTAATGAATGCTGTTTTGACTCTCCACTGGGGGGAAGAAGACTGTCCAGGTCCTGCTGAGGGGGATGAAATGGTAAATCTGACAGCGAGGGGGCCGAGGGGAGGGTCCGGGAGGGTCATTCTTAATTTCTTTACGCTTTCTGCTAGAATAGATCTGCCATCGTCCCCCGGCGCTGCTGGAAGGAGCGCTGTGGCCGTGCCCAGGGAGCCACACGCTCCCCCCGCTGTGGGTGCTGCAAGGGGAGGCAGGAGGAAACCACCCGGGGCAGGAGAAGCCCCAGCTCGGTGCGTGGTGGAGGAGAAACCAAGGGGGTAAATAACCCCGTGGGATGGGGGAATGGTGGGGTGGGCTGGGATGGAGAGAGGCGGGAGGGCAGGGGGGTGGAGGGGACCCACGAGGTGGGTGGCCGTGGGGCAGTGGCAGGGCTGGCAGGTCGGGGTGGGGTCGGCAGGGGAAAAGGAAAAGCCAGAAGTGCAGAAGTGCCTTTGATTTCTGCGCTGTGTCGGCACAGCTCCCGGGCTCCTCTCCCTGGGGCACCCCGAGCCGCTCTCCCTGCCCTGCTGCTCCAAGCCGGCAGCTCCCCGCAGACCTGGGGGACCCTTTCCTAGCCAGGGTCCCCGTTTTCTCCCCACCGAAGCTCTGCTGTGTCTGCCGTGGGGAATGTTCACTCTTAAAAAGTCACAGCAGCTTCTAAGTCAGCCGGTGCATCGCTACGGGGCTGTGCAAGAGGACCTGGACCCTGGGGACGGGTTCTTCTGCCCACAACTACAACCCAAGCACGTTTCTTTCCCCTCCAGGGCTAACGGTCTCATCTCTGGCTTCAAGGCGCGGAGAAGCAGCATCAGGCGCAGGAGGGACAGCATGGCTCACAGTCAGCTGCCCAACGGCTCCTGGCACAACGGCTCAGCCCCTCTCTTCACCGGCCTGGAGCTCCTCCTGGAGCTGAAGCCCCTCTTCATCCCGCTCTACGCCACGCTGGTGGCAGTGGCGTGCACAGGAAACCTCTTCCTCATCCTCCTCATCGCTCTCACCAAGAAGCTGCACTGCACCACCAACTTCCTGATCGGGAACCTGGCGGCGGCCGACTTCATCATGTGCCTCGCCTGCGTCCCCCTCACCGTCTCCTACGCCTTCGAGGAGCGGGGCTGGCTCTTCGGGATGTTCATGTGCTACTTCGTCACCTTGATGCAGGCCACCACCGTCTTCGTCTCGGTGCTGTCCCTCACCGCCATCGCCATCGACCGGTACGTGGTGGTGGCGTACCCCATCCGCAGGAGGATAAGCCGCAGGTCCTGCGTCTGCCTCGTGGCCTGCATTTGGTTGCTCTCCATCATGGCCTCGGTTCCGACGTCACTGCACACCCACTACTTGGATCTCAACACCATCGGCCACGACATGATCATCTGCGAAGAGTTTTGGAAGCACGAAGAGAGAGAGCGGCTGCTGTACTCGTGCCTGATGCTCCTCCTGTCCTACATGCTCCCGCTTTTGGCGGTGTTGGTCTCCTTCTGTGCCATCACCTACCACCTGCAGCGGAGGAACGTCCCGGGCGCTGCCTATCCCTGCCAAGACAAGTGGACCAAAACGAAGCAGAAGACCTTCCGGGTGCTGACCGTCTCGGTGGTGTGCTTTGCTATCTGCTGGCTGCCCCTCCAGGTGGTGAACTTCATCCGAGACATCGACGAGGAGTTCACTATCCTGGACAAGAGGTACGTCAACGTCATCCAGGTCTCGTGTCACCTGATCGCCATGAGCTCTGCCTGCTACAACCCTTTCATCTATGCCTCCCTCCATGACAAGTTCTGGTTCCACCTCAGCAGCTGCTTCTACCGTAAGAAGAAGAGCTCCAGCATTGTGTCCTGCAAGGCTTCTCGAGTCAATACCTGCTCCACCCTGGCAGATGCTCCCACCGGGGGCTCGGATAAGATAGCTTTGCAGACTCGATTCTCTTAACTGAAGGACCCCAAGAGCTCAGTTTTGCTTTTGGACCTGGTGTGCACTTGGCTTTAGCCTGGACAGGGGAGCTGGTGGCTGGTCTTGGTGGTGTGTGGCCGTTCCCTTGTGCCTGGCAAGGCGAGCAAGCAGCAGGGAACAAACCGATGGGCTTCGTGTCCTCGAGGAGCAGCTCTTCTGAGCAGCTCAGGGATGTTGTGTTCTTTGGGGAAAACAAACCAGTGCAACAACAAACTCCGCAGCCAGGCCAAGGCAGAGTAACTCGGAGCAGGACGTACCTGCTAGACGCGCTGGAGCAGCAGGAGGTGTTTCCTCCTGGCCCAATTCAACAGACAGCTGGGAAGATGTGTCAGTGAGACAATGGTTGCTTGGCTCGTTGAAACACACCAACGGATCAGTGTCCAGATTAACGACCGGGCACGCAACTAGCCTGATGAGTCCTCTGTAAGCCCCAGTTCTCAGAAATGCCTCCACGTCGGCGTGGCCAAAGTCTGCCTCCGTCTGTGCGATGAGGAGCAGCGCCCGAGCCACGTCCCTGCGGACGCTGGGGCGGTGGGTGGGAAGGTGGGGGCTGCCTGGGACGGGCATGGGGCTTTCACAGACCTTATCTCACATCGTGGCTGGGTATGGGGCACCCTATATCTCGCACCATGACTTGGGGCACATGCCCTATATGTCACATCACGGCTGGGTGTAGCAGGTGGCCGGCGCTGTATTTGGAGCACAAGGACTTCTCCCCGCGGTTTATTTAGGAGGTGGGTCAGCTTCTGAGCGAGACAAACAGCCATCGGGTGTGTTTAAAAACTCCTCAGACAGCGTACGTCTTGGTTCTGTAGGATAAAGATTGTTCCTAAGCAACAGGCAGCACTTTGTGCCTCTGGAAGGACGCGGGCGGCAGTTAAATCGCTGTGTGGTTTTGCTGTTAAATTGCGGTTTGTTGGCGAAAGGACGACACGCATCCAGCAGTGTGTGCTCTTGGTCGGGGACTGTGTGGGAGCACGCGGGCACAGAGAGCAGACGGCGTGTTTTGAGTGGGGGGGACGGTCATAACCTGCTCACCCTTCTGAAGAAGGCTGGAGGGTCCCAGTTTCTCCAGCTGACAGCGTGCAGCCAAAGCAGGCAGACACAGCCGGGCACACCAGTGAAGTTGTCCCTGTTCTTTGTAGCCAAAGAGGACTCAAGGGGATGGGATGGGGCACCCAGAAAGGTCTCGAGTGATGTGTCTGCTGGGGAAGGTGTCTCAGTGTCTGCTCTCGGGGTGGTTTGATCGTGTACACCCGTGTTCAGGCTCCTCGGGTGGAGGTGGGAATCTTGGCGACGGGCTGCTCGAAGAAACTGCCGGGTAAAGGGTGGGTTTGCTCGTGGAGACGCTGCTCGGTGTCTCCAGATGCCTGGCAGCTGGGTCCACACAAGCAGCACACCAAGAAGGTGCCATCTCTTTGCACCTGGATGCCCAGCTCGGCTTTAAGCTCCTGCTTTCCCAGGAGGAGCCTTTGGGGACAGCCCACAGGTACCAGCATCACCACAAGCACCAAGTCTCAGGGTTGTGACAGCTGCTGGACACCCAAGGCCAGCTGAAACGTGGGAAGGTCCATCTCAATAGGAGGAAAAACTTCTATGCTGTGGGGGTGGCAGAGCCCTGGCACAGGCTGCCCAGGGAGGGGGGGAGTCTCCTTCTCTGGAGATATTCAAACCCGCCTGGACACGGCCCTGTGCAACGTGCTCTGGGTGACCCTGCTTTGGTTAGAGCTTTCTGTGACCCACCTGGTCCTTCCCATCATCTGAAACAATTGATGAACAATTCATTAAAAAAAATAATATATATATATATATAAAAATCCTGGAGAACTGATCTACAAAGAGTACAAGGTTTCCTCTTCCATGTTTCCACACTAGACTAGACTTCACAATCACTGAGCACCAGAACAAACCCCCACCCCCAGGTTCCCTGTTGAGATGTTTTGCTCATCTCACCCAATTATGTGCAGGAAATGGGAAAACACTGTTTTGTGAGCTAAACCCTGAGCGTCTTCTGAGGACAAATTCAGAACCACTCCAGAAATCCTGTAGCCACAGCCTCTGATTCACAGAAACTGGATATATAAAGAAGAGCATAATTTGTTTACTTAATGAAAGTAAATTAAATAAATGGGTGATGAAAACATGTTTGAAGGCTGATTCCGGAGAGCTTTCCTCAAGAAGATACTATCAGCTTTTGCTACCAGAAACCAGTGGGTACAAAAGGGATAATTTTGCTGAACCATCCTCCATTATTAAGACTTTTTCCAAATATTCTGCCTAAGCACGTTTCCTCCTTGCAAACTCTCTTGTCGGTTGAAATAGGGTTGCTCTCTGAGGGCTCTTGCCAGCTTGGTACCGCTCTTGGGCTTAGCATTTCTTCTCAGCAAGGGTCATTAGACACTGGAAGGGGCTGCCCAGGGAGGTGGTGGAGTCACCATCTCTGGAGGGGTTGAAGAAAAGCCTGGACATGGCACTTAGTGCCCTGGTCTAGTTGCCATGGTGGTGTCAGGGCAATGGTTGGACTCGATGAGCCCAGAGGGCTCTGCCAACCTCACTGATTCTGGGATTCCCTGTTCCTGCGAGGGGAGCTCGGCAGCCGCTCAGCTGGAGCTGGGTGACCTCAGGTGCTTTTTCACTTTTAGATTTTTCAGCAGGTGACTTGGTGGCTTCTTCCTTACCCTCAGGTACCCAGGACACTGACGCTTCCCAGCCTGACTTGTTTGAGGGCACCTCCAAGAACCACCCTCCCAAATCACGAACCTTTTTCTCCAGCATCAGCTTCGGGCAGGGACGTCTCAGCGTCTGGCGTGGAAGAGCAGCCACACGTCCCCCGCAGCCTCCCCAGCCCCACGCATTTCTCATCTCTCTCCGCTTTGGGCTGTTAAGAAATTTGGAAAACTTTCTGAAGTAGAAGGGTGCTGCCAACGAGGTTCTTCTTATCAGAGACCCCCAAAAGGGGAAACATTAGACACAAACCTACAGGGAGATTTAACAGCAGCAAGGGCCCAGGGTATTTACCCTTAGTCTGTTTCAATGTCTATAGCTCTGAGAGAGATAATATTATTTATTATGGTGCTGTTATTTAGAAAGCACTTGAGAGATGATGTTTTGAAAGAGCCTACGTACATACAAAGGATTATTACCATTCTTTGATGACCACTCTGGTGTCTCCCACAGCTGCAAAGGATGAAATCCTTTGTCCAGCCTTTCGGAATAAACTGAGATGTAGCATTAGCTGTAAACACACACGAAGGATCACGGATTTTTTTCATGTGTACTGAATTGCCTCTTGGAAATTTCCTCCTTTGTCTTCTAATCAGGCAGAGCAAACAAAATTAACCTGGTAATTTTCCACTGGTTTTAGCCCCCGCTGTCTTGATGTCATCAGTGATGAAGGCGATTGCAGTTGGCAAAACAGCCAATAAACCAGAACTTCCTCCACTGAACATCAGACAAATTTTGTTCGTGGAGGAACTTGGCTGGAAAATGCGTAGGAAATTATTTATTTGATTATTGCTTCCTGGTTTATTAAGAATAATATTCTGACTCTGGCCAGCCATTTCTGATTTCCTTGACAGATCTTGCAAAACAGCTTTTGCATTTCTCTGTAAGCAGAGATTTCGTGGGCCAGACAAACTGTCCCCATCTCTTTCTTCTCAGGCCTTGGCTCAAGCTAGAGAGGTGGGTCTGCAACATTTACATGAGCCAACTAGGCTTATTTGCACTGCTTTTGGCTAAAAACACAGCTACTACAGCTCAGGCCTCCAGAAATGATTTATACCCTGGCAGAAAGGCAGCTCTTCTCCCCAGTCATCTGTCCAAGGGGTCTTTTCTTTATTCAGAAACTTAATTATTTAGAAATAAAAAAATATTTGCCTTGCCTGTTGTCCATTACGCAGTAGGACACGCAGCTGGTTGTGTTGAAAGGCACAGAGCAGGGCTGTGGTGCTGCCCTGGGTACCCAAAAAGCAAAGTGATGGGTCAGCTGGAGCGGGGGGTGCAGGTTTTTGGGTGATGGAGTTGCCCTAGCAGGGTCCCTCGGTGGCTGGTGCTGATGAAGAGCCACCCACGTGCAGACAAACCCAATTTCCCACCTCTTCAGCTTGGGCTGAGGCTCAAAGCCCCAGCCGACCCCAGAAGGTAACGCACAGAATCACAGAATCAACCAGGTTGGAAGAGCCCTCTGGGCTCATCGAGTCCAACCATTGCCCTGACACCACCATGGCAACTAGACCAGGGCACTAAGTGCCATGTCCAGGCTTTTCTTCAACCCCTCCAGAGATGGTGACTCCACCACTCCAACGCCGTACATTTCCCAGTAATGCCAAAGTACCTGGGGCTCAGCAGAAGCCCATGGAAGAGTCTGATGGCCAAAATCCCTTGGAGACAACGTTCAGCTGGAATGAGAAGCAGTTGGTGACGGAGAAGAGATGGGAGGGCTGACGAGGTGCCCCATCGAGCTGAGATGAGCGATTTCTGCAGAAATAAGGAGTAATGGCTTCTCTCTGAAGATGAACCACCTTCTGTGCACGCTGGATAGTTGACCTCTTGCCTTCTTTTGTCATGGGGACCTAATGGAAACCATCAGCGAGTCTATTTTTGGCAGGAGGTAACAACCCTGCAAGGCAACAACGTGCGCTTCGGTGGCCAAGAGGCAAGAGCACGGGGCTCCGCTCGTCAGGCGCCGCTATTCCCATGTACTGCTGAGAGGCTTCTATTGTGCTCCGAGGACAACAAACAATTATGGGCTCCTTATTCCGTTGTTCATTAACTAACGAGGCTGAGTCACTCTCGCTGCGGGGTTTGCAGCCGCCTCGGCAGAGCCGTTGGCCGGGGCTGGTGGCAGGAGGTCGCTGTGGTTGGTACAACTGCTCGGGCATCCCCAGACGGGCGAGTGCTGTGGTTGCACCGGGCATGGTGCCATCACAAGGGGTTTCAGCACCATGAGGCCATCCATCACCGCGGGAGCAGCCATGCCTCCAGCTCGTTGGGTGGACAGTCCCAAGCCCTGACCCACCTTCACTCCTGCTGGGGTTTTTGGGGGGTCCTAACGTGCCCCCCTTCCTTTCAAACCCATCCTCTCCTGCATCTTTATTGAGTGGCAGATCCCTTTTGATCCTTGCAGCTCTTTATCCCCAAAACCACGGCAAAAAAGGGTGTTACAATATGGGATGTTGGGATGCACCAAGCGCCTGGACAAAGCTTGATCTGGCAAAAGGGTGAATTTTTAAGATTTACCCCCAATCGCAGCCAAGGGCACAGCCCGGCAGGGGATCACCAGCCTCCTGGACCACCCCGAGCCAACACCAGGAGACACCCAGGTGGGTTTATTGATGCTCCTGCCTCCCGTATTAACAAGAAATCTTCATTTATACACTTACCGCAGGGAGTTTTCAGGCTGCCAGCTCCTTCCTTTCACCGAAGACGACACAGTTTCTCCGTAATTATTTACACGTGGGCTGTATTTATTGGCAATTAAGTGGTTCAGTGGCTCTGAGACATTAGTCTCCTCTAAACATGTTGTCTGCCAGATTGCCTCCTGCCAGCAATCCCTGCGGGCCGGGGAATCCTGCCGAGCCCTCCGGGGCTCCGCGGGAGCAGCTGGCAGAGCCTCCCCGCCGCGGCCACTCTCCCTCGGAAAAAATAATGCTGTAACACGGCCTCACGTTTGACAATTCAGAGCCAACAGGAGGGGATCGTGTTTGCTTTAAAAACACGTTTGCAGGCAGGCAGATCTGAGCCCCGGGAGATAGGAGAGGTTGCAGGGATGGTGTGTGCAGCGTCCGTGGGAAATAGCCTGGGAAAAATGCACTGAGCTGGGAAAACACGTGGCAATTTGGTAAAACTCGCGGTGGGGAGATAAAAAAAAAATGCAGCCGTCTGGGAAAATGTGGGAGACCCTAGAAAAATCTGCAGTGGTCCTGCTAAAACATGCAGCAGGGTGGTAAGGCATGAAGCGAGCCCATAACACGCAGGAAACACACAGCGGCTCTGGCAAGACGTGCAATAACCCTGATAAAACATCCAGCAGCCCCAGGAAAATACACAGCAACCTGGTAAAACACGGGCTGCTCTGCCAGAGCGTGCAGCAGTGCTTGCAGTGACCTGGTAAAACACGCAATGACCCCGCTAAGACACGCAAGGACCACGTAAAACCACGTAAAACGCCGTTAACCATCACCCCTGGCAGAGGGGAGGGGAGACGGGGTGGGCGAGGGGCAGCCCAAGTGCTGCAGAGAGACGGGGACCCGTGGAGGGGGTCGTGTGGCTGAAAAAGGGGGGAGTGGGCTTGAACAGGGGTTGGAAACGGGCTTCGGGGTGAAGAACTTTGTCTGGTGAAACAGGAGGGGAGGTTTGGCCTTAGGCAGTGGGAGAGATTATTTTGGGTGGTAAAAAAAAAAATAAAATTAAAGAAAAAACAAAAAAGAAAGAAAAAGGAAAAAAGAAAGAAGAGAAAAAAGAAGAAAGAGATGAAGAAAGAAAAAAAAAAGACAAAAAAGAATCAGCTTAAGACCCACTTGGACTCGCTAACGAGCGCCAGGCAGCGGGACGGAGGCGGTGGGACGAGCGTGGAGCGTGGGCATCTGGATATTTAAGTGCATTTATTATGTTTTCGGGTTTTAAATGTCAAGCTTTCGCTGTTTCCCCCCTGCCTGGCCCTTTCCCACGTTGTTACCCATTTATCCTTCACTCCTCGGTATTACTCAGGCATCTTAAAAACCTACTAAACAGCTTCAGCAGGGTTGGCACCACGTGCCTGCGTTGCTCTGGTTTTAGCATCCCTAGTTCCCATATTTCCCCCACTCACCTGACGCTTCCCTGCAGAGATACAGCAACAAACGTGATTTTGCTGGTTGCTTGGAGCTTATTTCCCAGCTGCCAACCCCCCACGTGTTGGATGGGGGTGGAAATACACCCCCAGCGCTTTTAGGAGAGCAGAAGGACACGTCTCAGCCCCGGAGCGTCCTGTTGTTTCCCATTTCAGAGAATTTTCACCCCAAGCAAGAAGATGAATCGGCGTGGTGGGACGTGAGCAATTCACCTCTGCGCCAGGAACGCTGGGGGGAACGTGGGCTCCCGCAGAAGTTGTGTGACCACAGAATCAATGAGGTTGGAAGAGCCCTCTGGGCTCATCGAGTCCAACCGTTGCCCTGACACCACCATGGCAACTAGACCAGGGCACTAAGTGCCATGTCCAGGCTTTTCTTAAACCCCTCCAGAGATGGTGACTCCACCACCTCCCTGGGCAGCCCCTTCCAATGGCTAATGACCCTTGCTGAGAAGAAATGCTTCCTAATGTCCAACCTGACCCTCCCCTGGCCAAGCTTGAGGCTCTGCCCTCTTGTCCTAGCGCTGGTTGCCTGGGAGAAGAGGCCGACTCCCACCCCACTACAACCTCCCTTCAGGTAGTTGAGGCTTAATAAAATACAATAATTCAAAAGAGAAAAGATCCCCTTTTCATTCTGCTGGAGGGCTGCAAGCGTGGAGATGGAAGGTGGAAAAAGGAGCTGCCAAACTGGAACAGATCAGACAGCAGCAACATTAAGGAGTTTGATTAAACCAAACCAGTTTGTACCTTTATGTTTCCTCCCCGTTTGTACTTGAGCTGCCACGAAATCCCCTCCTCCCTCTCCACGTCCCCACAGAGGAGGGCTGGGTCCCGCTCGGCCTCTCGCACCTCCAGCCCTCGCTGTCAGCTGTGGAATTTGCTCCTGATTTATTCCCCACTGGAGAAACACCTGACAAAAGAAAGCAACGACACCGCTGCTGAGCCAGATTACTTTTTTTTCGTCCTACTTGGCCAAAAGCTTTCTCAGGGAATTGTGTTATTGGCCATGGACCAGGTGAAGCTCCACTAATGGAAACCTGATTGATTTTTCATATTTGCTGACTTGCAGCAAAGAGATCAGAAAACCAAAGACAGCCCATAACCTTGACCAAGTAAGAAAAATAAAGTGCAGAGGTACATGGCAGAATTTCCCCACTTCAGCCTTTGGGAGACTTCCCCACCCTCCGTACGGTTTTGCCAGGTATGGGACAAACTTCTGCCCAAGCCTCCTTTAAAACCCTGCTCACGGGAGGGTACGAGGAGGTGGGAGGCCATTTAAAGAGAAAAAGGTCAATGATATCCAGTAAAGGAGTAAGAGACAGTCAAGGAAAAGCAAAATCTTTCTCTCTGTGCAGTAAATTAGATTAAGGGGACAAGAGACAATTTAATACAGAGAACAGAAGCTGCAGCAGATAAACAAACAAGCGGCATAAACGTTTAAAACCACTGAGAAATAAACATTTAATTAAAAACCCAATCGCTAAACAAGCAGGAAACGTTCCCTCAGCTTCAACAAAGCAGACAAAGACGCTAAAGTCTTACCAGCTTGTTCCTAGTTAGACCTGGAGGTCAGGCTTCGTTAAACCTCAGACCACCCCACCATCAGCATCTGTTTTCCAAAATAAAATCCGATTCCCAGCTGGTACCTGGAGAAGATGACACATCTCCTGCTCTTCCAGCACCAGGCACCAAACCCGCTGGGGACAGACAGCAGTGGGGCAGGTTTCAGGCCGGGCACAAGCAAAGCCAATTTCAAACCCGTTTTTCATACAGGGTGGGTGGCCAGGAGCTGAAGTCCATCAACGCACCAGTCATCGCTCTTGTGCCAACCACGATGCCATTATCAAAGGTAAAAATCCCTCAACTCAACCTGTGCTCGGCTACTGACAGAGGGAGATGGTGATTTTACCAGGAGAGTTTATGGATACAATAAATCCATGAAGTTACCCAAGTCATGCCCTAGGCAGGAGTTTTCATCCCACCGCTTTGAGTTCGCTTGTCCGTGGCTCCATGCCCTTCTTCCAGACAATTTCACAAATCCTAAAGAAAACACTTTAATTTTCCTTCCCCCTTTTTAATCCCAGCTCCCCGCACTACCTACACTCCACCCCCACCGCGTTGTACCTACCCCACAGCAATCAGGAACCTCTTTTGCTGCTGCTTTTCATCCAATTGCCCGTGTCGAGTCATTGCCTCGTCGCTCAGCGCGGGTGCGTTCTTTCTCCACTCATTACCGCCGCTCTGGCACTTAAAACACAAATTAATCAAGGCAGGAACCGTGCATTCGTCATACTTTCACACCGTGGCTTAGCACGAGGGGCAGGCGGCCTCTCCAAGAACGCAAATAAACACCAACATCGAAGGGAAAGCGCTGAGAAAGACTAATTCATATCAAAACTTTATTAGAAATGAGGACACAGCCTCCCAGGAACAACACTCTACATTATCTCCCAAACTTTTACAACGGAACGGCCATAATTAAATACACGTAGCTACAAAAACGGTGCCCGCGTCTATAAAAGAAGGGAGAACTAATCCTCAAATCGCTGTTGTTTCAAACAGGGCTGGAGAAGGTATTTTTCCAGGGTGGTTCGCAGGCAGGTGGGCACGCAGCCACCCCCGAGGCCGCGAGCTGGCACACGGCGGGGCGGGGGGTTGTGTCTGTCCCGAGGACCGGGGTGGGCTCTGATCCTGACACGAGTCTGTATTGCTTTAATTGAAAGAGAGAGAGAGAAGAGCAAATTTTTATAGCTTGATATTGCAGCTGATACATTAATCTGAGTAAATAGTTGGTACTATCAAATTGTAGAATCGCACAGAAGTGAATATTGTCCTATCGCTAGTTTTATTTCAATGGAAAATAAAATAATAATAATAATAATAATAATAATAGGTACTGCTATCACAGAAAAAAAGACCAGCCTCATTTAACCACCATTACAGAGGAGAAAATAAAGGATAAATAGGACCTAGTTTATAAAACCCTTTTCTTCTACTCATACCCCAAAAAACTATCTCCTACCTAATCCAGGACCAGTTTTAACAGCGCTAATTTTTAGCGCCCCAGCCACTGTATTATTAGCGCATCGACCGCTGTGTGATGATTGCAATTCAGCCGCGTAATGTTTAGTACAAAACACAAGAGGAGGAAAAAAAAAATACTTAAAATATATCCATTTCTCAATTTCCTTACAGGTGTTTTCCACGTCATGCCATAAAAAGAGAATTTAAAGCAAAATAGATATACAAAAGCTACTGTGCTCAAGTCAGCGGCGTATGTACACGTTAAAATCAGAACGATACAAAAAGTATTCTAGTAGCAAAGGCAATATATAATATTTAATATAAACAGTGTTTGAAAGGTACAAAATTAGGAAATAATGCATAGAAGAGCGTGTTTCACAGGCCCTGCAGCAACGTGTTACTCGCAGCAACGGCTGCATTAGCAAATCCTCGCAGCCAAGGCAGGATTTGCACCAGATCCCGAAACGAACCCCTCACTGCCTGCAGAACTCGCTGGTTACGTTGGGAAGGGGGTAGGCGAAGAGGGAGAAATCCAGGATGTATTTTGGTAACAGCTCTTTGATCAGCCGGCGCTGGGTGTTGCACAGGTAGTACTGGAGCGTTTCTGCCGTCACGGGCTTGTACCACGACTGCCGTTCGGGGAAGCGGATGAAGGAGGGCGACTGCACTCGCTCGAGGACGTAGTTGGCGTCCGCGTTGAGCCGCTCGTAGGAGCCGATGAAGTCGTACCTCACGGCGCAGGGCTGGCACAGGTTGTAGATGGGCATCCAGTGCTCGTTCATCCTCTCCACCTCCTCGTCCAGCAGGTACCGGAGGAACTCGGAGAAGGTCACGTCGTCGCCTGCCGAATTCCCCCCGTTCTTCCGATACCGCCTGACGATCTCCACCCCGTACTTCTGCTGGTACTCCTTGATCTCCCCGAATTTATTCCTGTAGGCCGACAGCAGCCGCTCCATGGGGTTTCGCACGAAGATGAACTTGTAGTAGTTCTTCAGGCGGTAGCTGATCTCGTCCGGCTTCATGTCCCCCAGGAACACCAGGTCGCTCTTGTGGTCCATCTTCAGCTTGACGTCGACGCTCTCCAGCGCGCCGTCCAGCACCTTCAGGATGCGCTTCCAGTTGGAGCAGGCCACCTTGGGCACGTAGCAGTACAAGAAGCGGTACTTGTCGCTGACCAGGAGGTGCCGGAGCACCGTCCGCCGCTGCCCGGGCGGCAGCTCCCACACGCTGCGGGGCATGGCCCGCTGCCCGCACACGGCGCGGATCGTGCGGTTGCGGATGTCCCGCAGCACCTCGTGCTCCAGGTCGCCGCCGGCCTCCTCGCCCCCACGGCCTCCGCCCCGCCGGGAGAGCTCCCCCGGCAGCGGGTGCAGCGGCGGCGGCTTCACCTCGGCCAGGATGCCCTTCTCGATCATGAGCAGCAGCCCGCTGGAGGCCACGATCACGCCGAACATCAGCATGGAGGGCAGCAGCGCGGCGCCGCCGCCAGCCCCCCGCGGGCGGGCCCGGCTGCGGCCCGCGGCGGCCACCCGCCGCCCCTCGGCGGGGCCGGGGGCCCGGGGCAGCATGGCCGCGGAGGGCGCGGGCCGCCGCCTCAGCCGCCGCGCCGCATGGCGGGGCCGGGGCCGGGGGCCTGGCTGGCGGCTGCCGGCGGCCTCGGCGAGGCGGGGCGGCGGCCGGCAGTGACGGGCGCGGAGGGCGGGCCGCGGGGGGCGGCGGCCATGGCGCGGTGGGCCCGCCCCGCCGCTCGCCTCCCGCACGGGGAAGGGCCGGGCCGGGGGCTGCGGCACCCGGAGGGAGCGCGGAGTCGGTGTGGTTGTGAAGCAGCTTTAGGATCGTGGGTAAAGGATCCTTCAAGGCCGGGCTGGACGGGGCTGGGAGCAGCCTGCTCTGGTGGAAGGGGTCCCTGCCTGTGCTGGGGGTGGAACCAGATGGTCTTTACGGTCCCTTCCAACCCAAACCATCCTGTGATCATCAAGTCCCAACCATAACCCAGCGCTGCCCAGGCCACCACCAACCCACGTCCCTCAGCACCACATCTACACCGCTTTAAACCCCGCCAGGGATGGGGACTCTGCCCTGCGCAGCCCGTTCGATGTTTAACCACCCGCCAGCACCAGGCACAGGCATCACTGCCTCTATCAGCTGTCTGAGTAACACCCCACGCTCCCCTCTCCCCAAAATACATTAAGCGTGATATAAAATAAAACCCTCCGGGGTTTGCTCTGAGTTACAGGGCGCTGCTCGCAGCACAGTTCAAAGCCTGGTGGTTCTCAGCTCATATTTAGCCCTTACGTGGCTATGTGCAGTGATACAGGCTTTAATTAAATGGCTTTTTACAGTACTAGCCCAAACTAGCTGTAATTAGTCGTTGTGCCACTTTATCGCTGTATGGGTTTAGCAGCCGAGAGGAGAAGGAGATGGAAGTTACCTGTGAGCCGAGCAGAGTTACACATAGTCTGGGCCGAGGACGGCTGTGCCACCACCTGAAAGGCAAAGGACAAGATTTCTAAAACTTTGTAGGTGTTTCCCCCAAGCCGCCTTCTTCGAACGACTCCGCTGACGTCCTCCTCCCACCACCTCTGCTTAGGGCAAACCGCTCGATGCCGAGGCTTTGACCAGCCAAAGCAGCCACAAGCTGTAGCAGCGGCTTGTCGGTGGAGCCAGGCAGCAGCCCGAACAGCCGTAGCACGAAGCTGGCCGTGAGGATGCCATTCCTACAGCCAGCCCTTGCCGGAGCAGAAATCATTTCATACCCGCATAGTTCAGCGTATTTTTCTTTCAATGTGTTTTCAGAGCCTACCACGGGGCTTGTGCGTTGTAACTAGTCTTGCAGGGGCTCTCTCTGTCAAAAGCTTTCTTAACATCAAGAGAAAAAACAGCTTCCACTTAGTTTTCTTTGATCAAAAGCCAAGAGCATTTTGTCAGCCAAGGCAGACAAAGCATTTGTAGTGCAGCGCGAGAGCCTGAAGCTAGATGATTTTACATTTTACAGGTTTATTTTGATGTAAATACAGCTTTAGCTCTAGGAAGTGGTGGTATCTTCTGCTCTGCCACCAGCAGCACAGCTGTAAATCTGCACACTGTAGCGTTAGCAGATTTCTGCTCCGATTTCAGAGGGCAGGTCCAAGGATCTGATCTTGATCTCAACACCAGCGCAAACTGAAGCTGCACCAACATATAGAATCTGTGGCATCAAGAGGAGAAAAGCCCTCATCTTAGAGAAAAAGTCTCTGATTGCAGTAAACTCCTGCACAGGCACTAATACTAGTGCCAAAGCAGCCAAGGGAAAGTGTTGTTTCTTAGAAGGCATCAGTCTGGCTCCGCTTGTCCTCTTTTGTTTCTATTCACCCCAATAGCTACAGGTCTAGAGCAGTTACATGTGATAACAGAGTGGTTCTGAAAATATATTCCAGACTGCTAGAAATAGAAGACTGCCCATGATGTCAGTGGGTTTATTTGTCTCCTAGGTGTGCAAGGGAACTTTGATTTAAGGACTGAAGAGCACAGGTGTCTGGCAACGGGACGGTGACTCCTAACGTGGGCAAATGAGACCCCTTGGGCGGATCCGAGCAGCTCCAGATCAAGAAGTAAAACAAGCAAAGGAAGAAGAGATGTGATGTTGTGGCTGCGTGTCCAGAGATTATCCAGTAATTTAGTGTGATAAAGCCTCTTAACCAAGTGGATAAGCACAGAAGGCATTTCACAATCGGCTCACTGTGAAGGCAGTTTCTTATCTCTAGGGAAAAAGTCATCTTTTTAAAACAAAGTCAAACATGGTGGATGAATATGCTGAATAATTCAGAGGAGATTGTTACGATAGGCTCAGTTCATCTCCCTCATAACAAAAAATCACCATTTTCAAGGAAAATGTAGTGCTGACGGATCTGCTTATCTGGGAACTGCAAATTAATTGATACGCAGCTGGCTGAACTCGCAAAGACCTTATGCTGAGCTTGGTTCCCCTCTCCCCGCTCCGCTGTGCATAACTGTGACATCGCTTTTGAACTGAGACATTTCAGGAGCTTTAGTTCCTCCGAGCAAGGAGAACCACCACGCACCTACGTGGTCAGCAGAAGCCGTAACGGCTCGTCCCTCCTCGGCTTCCCGGCGGGGTGTGATGCACGGAGGGAGCACATCCAGGTCCCCGGGGATGGCAAGGACAGCGGGTCCGTGGTACCAGACACAGAGGCTGCCAGGAGCCCACGGGGAAGGCAGCCAGCGCGGCTGGCACAAGCTGCACAGCTATACGTTCCCCCCGGGAGCTACACGCACCGTATAGGAGCCAGCGACGCGCGCTCAAATGTGCTCCAGCTGGGCAGGAGGTCAGAGAGAGTTCAGAAATACCGCAGGCGCCAGCACAACGGGGCCGGCGTTCGGGAACGTGGCTGAGTCAGAGCCTTCCTGGTGCTGCCACGGGCAGCTGCTCCCAGGGCTTCCCAAAAGACCGGGTCAACGTGCACAAGCCATTCCCAGGCTGAGCGTATTCAACCCTAGAAGTCAGTAACAACCACAACTCCCTTTTTCTACCCTTCATCCCCCACAAACCCACCGACCAAGCTCTAACCCCTTCCAACCCTTACACACCAGGGCTACCTCTCTGGCTACCAGATTGGCACGCATTGTGCCAGCAGCCAGCTGGGGTTTTACCATCCGTTTTCAAACCCAACACACGTTGGATCCCACATAGCTATGAAACCTGTGTTGCAGGAGAGTCTCAAAGCCTCTTAACTTATTCCAGGTATGTCTGCTACTCTTTACAACAAGCAGTTGCCTGAGGCTCCCATGCAGCTCTTGCGGGGCTGGAATGAAGTTGGGAGTCCCGCAGGTCCTTTCCGGGGATCAGCACCAGCCTCGTTACCCCCACGCACGCTTAAATAACGCAGAAAGTTCACAGAATCACAGAATCAACCAGGTTGGAAGAGCCCTCTGGGATCATCGAGTCCAACCATGGCAACTAGACCAGGGCACTAAGTGCCATGTCCAGGCTTTTCTTAAACCCCTCCAGAGATGGTGACTCCACCACCTCCCTGGGCAGCCCCTTCCAATGGCTAATGACCCTTGCTGAGAAGAAATGCTTCCTAATGTCCAACCTGACCCTCCCCTGGCCAAGCTTGAGGCTGTGTCCTCTTGTCCTGTCGCTGGTTGCCTGGGAGAAGAGGCCGACTCCCCGAGTAGAAATAAGTTATTTACATTCCTTAATAAAACAAAATCAAACATCAGGATAAGAAACAGCAACTTCTTTCCTGCAAAATGGACAGAGCCAAAGCCCAGGTCACCATACCGTGTTGCCAGTGTGACCCCTCCGCAGCACCAACATGTTTTTTGCTGTTTGCTGCTTGAATTTGTCCAACTAATGTTTCTGTGACCCACTTAATTTCACAGGCAGCGGAACAAGGACTAAATCTGCTCCAACACCTCCTAAACCTGCAGCATCTTGTCTCTGACACCAGAAATCATTGTCACAAGGCAAAAAAAACCCCAAACAGTGTGCAGAAAGGAACTGATCATTACCTGTTTGACTGAGCCCTGCTTAGATTTACAGGATCACAGAATCACTCAGGTTGGAAGAGACCTCAAGGGCTGATGCCGCTGCGTCGCTGGGGTCTGCGGGAGCAACCAGCAGCTAGAGATGAACATGAAAAGCTTAAACCTCGGTTTTATTCAGCTTCCAACGGAACAGCCAGCGCGGGAGCAACGCAGAAAGCGGCTCTGAAACGCTGCAGACCCCGGGTGGCACCAGCTCTACTGGGGCTGGTGCTGCCACCAGTCATGTGGCCACTAGCCACGGGGCAAACCTCGGGCAGCCACACGCTGCTGCTCCGGCACAGCTCGTTTATCAGCAGCCGCTTTAAGGGCGCCGAGCAGGGAGAGTGACTGAGCGCTCCGTCACGTTAATGTGACAGCCCAAATTGCTCCCGCCGCTTGGCTGCGATGAATTTTGGCACAATTACAGTCGATTATAATTAGCGGCGTTAAAGCAGCGGTTAAACGTAACCAGGAGCTCGTGGCTTTGGCTCGGGGTGGGAGGATGCTTCGGCACCGGGAGCGAGTCCTGAGCACGGCTTTGGGTCTGTGGGGTGGGGGAGCCCCGGGAAGCCCCCCAAGGCGGGTGCCAGGAGCCCAGCTGGCACCGGCCCCGGGGCAGGGAGCTCCGCCACGGAGTGAAGAGCCACACCAGCGTCCCCCAGGCTGCAGGAATGGCAGTGACAACGCGGACAAACCCTCCCGTGCTTCCCAAAGGACTGAATTCCCAAAGCCCAGGATGCACTTTTGAACATCTCCCACCCACCCAACGCGCCTGTCCCAGCACCCAAACCCCAGCCGAAGCCTCTGCAGGTGCCTGCAGCCCCGACTGCTCCTTCCCAGCACCCCCAGTGCCACCTTCCCCCAGCGATGCTGATAACGCCGTCACCTCCAGACGTGGAAACGAGGGGAGATGCGACGCAGCAGACTGGCTCCACCAGTCACCTCCATCACCGTTGGGTCATCAAAACCAGACGTGGAGCCACCACGAGGTCCTCAGCAGTGCGGGATGCAGGTGGCAACGCACCTCTGGGCTTCACAGCGGCGTGAGCCCACCTCTGCCAACACACGGTGTCACCTCCTGGGATGGCCCCGTGCCCACGGGGCAGCAGCAGGTCCCTGGCAGCACCAGATGAGGTACCAGAGCAGGAGGTTGTTGGACGTCGGATGCAGAAGAGCTGGACACCACACGCTCCCTCGGGCAGCAGATTTCAACAGTAAATCCAATTTGGTCTGACATTAATCCCAACTTTTCAGTCCGCCACAGATTATCCCTTTGACTGCAGCTTGCCAGAGCTGGGACAGAAAAGCTTTTTTCTTGGTTTTCTTTTTAATGTGCCCCTCCGAGAGGCCGTCCTGGTGGGCAAAGTGCCAGAGCTGGCCCGAGGCGTGGGGCATGCACAGGGCACGGGGTCTGCTCCACTCCTGGCACCCGCGTTACTGATGCCTCCGGGCAGCCGAGTCGCATTAAATACAACGGGGAAAATGTGAAATTGGTTCTTCAGCAGAAATCCAAGGCCACGGGGTCAGAAGTATCATGCCCATGACCCCACACCAGCTTGCAAATTTAAATGGCACAGGGTGAGCTCCTGCCTCCCTTTGGGAAGATAATTCACAGCTTAATACGCTTCGGTATCAAGACATTTCCTTTTTCAGCTTGAATTCAGCTTCCTGCCATGGCTCCTGCACCCACCCCGGTAGAGACGAGCTTGGCCACTGCCACCTGCCCTGCCTGAATGGCACAGACTGAAATAGAGAATCAGAATCCCAGACTGGTTTGGGTTGGGAGGGACCTTAAAGCCCATCCAGTTCCAACCCCCTGCCACGGGCAGGGACACCTTCCACCAGACCAGGTTGCTCCCAGCCCCATCCAACCTGGCCTTGAACACTGCCAGGGAGGGGGCAGCCACAGCTTCTCTGGGCAACCTGGGCCAGGGTCTCACCACCCTCACAGCAAAGAATTTCTTCCCAATATCACATCTCAATCTCCCCTCTTTCAGTTTAAAACCGTTCCCCCTCGTCCTGTCACTACTTGTCCTTGTCAAAAGCCCCTCTCCCGCCCTCCTGTAGCCCCTTCAGGCACTGGAAGGTCCTAGAAGGTCTCCCTGGAGCCTTCTCTTCTCCAGGCTCTTCTCCACATCATAGAAAGGTCGGTTCCAACTCAAACCAACAACAGCAGCTGCCAAGAGGAGATTGGGGAAAAAAAAAATCAGCATCCCCCAGCCCTCCTCCTTCCCTTTGCACTGGAAACCCCAAGAGTCACCCCACTGCTCACCCCAAGACCCCGAGCACCCACGTTGGCACCTTCCCAGTGGGCCCGAGTGGCAAGTTTGGGCAAGGAAGAGAAGAACAGCGCAGCACGGGGTTGTTTTCTAAATCAATACGGTTTTTCAAATTTATTTTTTAAGAATTACTTCTAATATATCTTTCTCACAGAAGGAGGGTATAGGGAATGTTCTCATTCCGTCTGTAAACACTGAAATACAGATCTGGGAAACCAGGGAAGAGACACAAAAAAGTGCATTTTACAAAATTATCAACTAAAATATATTTTACATGTATTACGTTTCAATTTAAATTCTACTGACTGCATTTTCAGTTTCAAAAAATATTTCCATATCTAATAGATTAAAAAAGCATGAAATATTTTCATTATGGATAAGACATTTCAATTCATTTACATGCTGTTTTGCACAACAGCATCAGCAACCACGTGAATCTCAAACGATGTTCCTGGCCCGAAGCAGATTCTAACGTGAGAAGAGGCAGGATTTGTCCTCTCCGGCCACGGGCCAGAGCCCGTTCCAGACCCAGGACAAGTCCAAGTTCTCTTCTCCGTGGCGAGGAGCCAGGACAAAGGTGGGAGCGGGGGGCAGAGGGCTCAGAAGAAGGATTTGCAGCGAGTTACTGTGGTTTCCCAGGCTGGGGTCCACCTGCCTGGCGGGTCTCAGAGCACCCTGCAGCGGGTGGTACTTCTGCTAGAGGGAGGTGGCCACGGGCTGGGTGTCAGAGGGTCCCCACCGAGTCAAGCGTGTGCATTTAGGGCTCCCCATCACCTTCCACGCCACCACGGCAGCTGCTCCCCTCCCCTCCAGCGCTGCCCTGGGCAGCCACGATCCCCTTCTGCGAGGGGCAGGAGCAGCCCCGCTCCCCCAGCCACTAACAGCCTCTTCCCAGGAGCATCAGACCCCACTTTCTCCAGCACCTCCTTGCACCCCGTGGCACTTCCATGGGGCTCCCAACTCCCACCCTGACACAGCACAGCCCAACCGCATCGTTCCAAGAGGCCACCAGCGCCCAAGAGGCCACCAGCGCCCAAGAGGCCACCAGCGCCCAAGCGAATCGTTAAGGAGAAATCTGAGCAATTAACTCTGACACTAACAGTATCTTGAGGTATAAGTGAGATAAGATGCTTCACCCCCAAACTCCTGCTCGCACCCCTAAGACCGACCCTCCTGGAGCTGGGTGTTCTCCCCGGGGCCGCGCAGGCAAGAACAAACAGGGCTTTTCCAGCCCCTTCTGCCACACTGAGCAGGGCTCACCCACCGACAGCAGGGACACGCGTGCCCTGTTCGCCCACATCTTGCCACCTTCTCTCCAGCCATCGCCTTCTAGACACGTTCCCCTCTTTGGTATGTAGAGCAAATCTCCTGCGTTACAAACTACCTCCCCGGAAGGGATTTGATGCTGGGGGTTTCTCTCCAGGCCAGGTGAGCCCTGCGCTCCCCCATGAGCTCAGAAGCCCCCAAAGACCAGCCAACTGCAGAGCACGTTTCAACGAGCGACTCGGTTCTGTTGATCCTCCTTCTTTACGTCAGTGCAACGCAGGAGTGGGCTCCCAGCTCTGTGTGAGCGACTCTGACGCTGTCCTTTGGTTTGCTTCAGAGTGAACTCAGTTTGCGTGAAGATAAGCCAAGGTCTCTCTAGGATCTACACACGTAAGGCAAGAGGCAATATCCGCGGGGCTCAGGGCGTGGTGGTCGATGTGAACCTTGACCAACGCTCAGCTCCTTCCAGGAGCCCCGAAGCCACTTTGGTGAGCTTGCTCAGGTGCCAGGATGGGGCTGGAGGGGGCAGGCTGCCAGGCAGCGCCCAGACAGCCCTGCTGATGGCTTCACCAGGGTCAGGACAGGAGAGGAGGGGGCGGAATTTAAAAAAGCCAAACACACTCAAGAAGAGGGTTTGCCATTTCGCCCTCTGGCCTCTTGCTTCTTCACACCGAAGCCATATGGGGTTAAACAGGGACTGTGAACGACACTAGAGGAAAACAAACCAGGAAGAAAGAGCAAAGCCACTGATTGCTCCAGCCCCTCAGCCGCTGGAGGAAGAGCAATGCTCAGAAGAGAAAACATTGTGGCAGACGCCCAGCTCTCCCCGACACTGCGCCGGGGCGCAAAGCCTGCGCTCCTGCCGGCTCCCTCTCCGCTCTGTGATGGGGCAGATCTCCAAGCCCCGATCCAGGGGGTGAATCACAGAGCAGTGAGGTGAGGGGAAGAGAAAGGGGAGGGAGAACAGGGGTCACCTCTTCCCCCGACGGAGCACAACCTCCCCAGGCACGACACGCAGCCACTCTGCCCCCAGGCAGCTCCCGAAGCATCGGCTGTGCTTTGGAGCAGCTCTCACCCGCCAGGAGCCCCCAGCGTCTGTCCTGCGGGATGCAGGAGGCTCCTGTGCTCTGCCCCGTCCTCACGCTTCCCATCAGGGCACGAAAACCACAGAACTGTCACAGCTTGACTCACACAACGCACCAAAGCGTCCCTCCTGCGCCTCTCCACCGCTCCCACCAGCCATGGCTCTAGATTCAGTTTACTGGCTTTTATCCCCTGCAACCCCCTCCCAATATATGCATCTCTACATACATATATAGATATAGATTTACATAGGCAAGTACCTATATCTATATACATATATTTATTTTATACGTATATATTTTCACTTATGCTTTTAACGAAGTGCTGTGCTTTCAACCGCCGCCTGCCGCCGCGGGGCTCTGCTCCTGCGCCCGTTTCCCAGTCCGAGCAGCGAGCACCGGGCGCTCTCGGCCACGAGCAGCACGAGCTCAGCCTCCCACCGGCCCTCCGGCGCCGCCCGGCCTCGCCGCGGTCCGACCCAAGGACGGTGCTACTGCGGGTTCTTCAAGATGCGCCCGTGCCTGAAGTCGTAGACGTGACGACAGAGGAAAACCAGCTCGGGGTCAGTGTCCTCGGGCACCTTGCGGTGCAGAGGCGTGGAGTACTCCTCCGAGGGAGGAACCAGCATGGTTTTCCTGCCCGGGATCCCTTCGACTCGACGCTTTGCCAAGGCACAAAATCTGCAAGGCAATGACAGTGGAAGAATTAGAATCATAGATCATAGACTCATGGAATGGGAGGGGTTGGAAGGGACCTCTGGAGATCATCGAGTCCAACCCCCTGCCAGAGCAGGACCAATCTAGGGCAGGTCACACAGGAACGCATCCACACGGGGCTTGGAAGCCTCCAGAGAAGGAGACCCCACACCCTCTCTGGGGAGCCTGTGCCAGGGCTCTGGCACCCTCACAGTAAAGAAGTTCTTCCTCACGTTGAGGTTGAACTTCCCGTGCTCCAGCTCGCATCCATCGCCCCTTGTCCTATCGCAGGGCACAAGAGGTTGCCCCTTTCCTCTCGACACCCAGCCCTCATCTATTTATACCCATTAATCAGATCCCCTCTCAAGTCTTCTCTTCTCCACACTCAAAAGCCCCAGGTCTCCCAACCTTTCCTCCTAAGGCAGGTGTTCCAGTCCCTTCATCACCCTCGTAGCCCTCCGTTGGACTCTCTCCAGTAGATCCCTGTCCCTCTTGAACTGGGGAGCCCAGAACTGACCGCAACACCCCAGGGGAGCTCTCAGCAGGGTAGAGGGGGAGGAGGACCTCCCTCGATCTGCTGGACACACTCTTCTGAATG
Source organism: Nyctibius grandis (assembly GCF_013368605.1). Lineage (NCBI taxonomy): Eukaryota > Metazoa > Chordata > Aves > Nyctibiiformes > Nyctibiidae > Nyctibius > Nyctibius grandis. Next base: position 642,902 of record NC_090661.1, read on the forward strand.
CACCCCAGGATCCCATCGGCCTTCTTGGCCCCAAGGGCACATTGCTGTCCCATGGGTAACTTGTTGTCCACCAGGACTCCAAGGTCCTTCTCCACGGAGCTGCTCTCGAGCAGATCGCCTCCTAACCTGTCCTGGTGCATTTTATTCCTCCTCCCCAGGTGCAGGATGAAAGACAACTGCAATTCACCCACCTTGCTTTTACCGCTTTGGCCTTGATTTTGTTAATTAGCCCCAGCAAAGGCTGGGAGAGTTCTGCTGAGTGATGGTTGGAAACGGAAAGGGTGACAAGAGCTGGTGACGGATGAAGGTCTCGGGCAGAGCACAAGTTAAGAGCACCACCTACCTGCAGTACTCTGCAAAGGTCAGCACGTAGCACTTCTCCTCTATGCAGGCAACGCTGTTTTCGTCCTGATGCCGGGATGCAAAGATCTCATTCTGCAAGAGAAGGAAGGAGGAGGTCACCCAGCTGGCCAGGAGCCCCGGGGAGGTAGGGCCAGCTCCATGCCTTCACCCATCTCCTTAAAGGGGAGTCTCTCAAAGCATGCTCGTAGCAGATACCCTTCAGAGCCGGTATTTCACATCACCCAGACACCCTCCAGGTGTTGTGGGACCCATTCATAGTGTGCACCAGGATTTTATCCAGCACCACGTGAGCACAGCATTGAGTTCCCCCACCATTTAACGCTGCCCAGCACACTGGGAGGCCACGTGTCCCAATCCCACACATACTGCCAACGTTACAAACGCACTCCAGCAGCAAGACCGCTACCAGCTACACCCCTCAGCCTCCTCTTTCCTCCTGGGGATGACAGATGGCTTGTGGCCACCGCTGAGCAGTGTCCCAGGAGACGAGCCTTTGCAATGCTGCACTGGAAAAAATAAAAGCAGCGTTTTGAAAGTGCTGTTGGGATACCTGGGGATGACAGGTAAGAGGGAGGGAGGCTGAGTCCGTCGGGAGAGGTACTGCCCAGGCTCAGAGAGAGGAAAAACCCCTGCAAGAGGTGCCTCTGCTCCAGCTGATCCGAAATCTGACTTTGTGCTCACACTCCACGTGGAAGGAGCCGTCGGAGGGCGTCCAGCAAACCCAGCGAGCGATGCTCCTGCAGGCAGGAGCTCGGAGCACTCCCCACCCACACGTTCCTCCGAGCTCCTAGGGACGTTCTTCACTCCTTTTCCCTCTCCTGTGCTGGAAACCCTCCCAATTCACTTGTACAGCTACGAACTGAAACGGAGGTTGGACAGCACTTTGCTGTCTTTACTACTAAGCCTTGACACACGACCAGTCTTTCTAACCCATCTCTACATCAAAGCTAAAGGAATTCCTTCTTTTCCAACCCTTCCTCACCCCAATTCAATTAGAAAGGCTGGTTTAGTCAGGGAAGCAGCAATAGCCTTTTTTCCCAGGGTAATTTAGGAAACTTGGCTCTGCAGCAGGCAGGATTGGTTAGATATGGGGCAACCCTGACAGAGCTATTAAAGAATTTCAGGTGTGGTTAGATCAGCAAAGGCGATCTCTGCGAGGAAGGATGCTCTGCACAAGTCTGGAAGCATTCCCTGCAGGCTTGGTTTCTGCTCACAGCCCCGAGGAAGGAGGCTGGAGGGAAAGGCTCACAGAAGGGTCACCGTTTGGGGACACGCTTCACCAGAGAAACCGAAAATGCCACGCCTCGCTTCTGCACATTGGGGTTTTGGGCTGCTCCTTCCCTCAGAACTGTCTGAGTCATCTTTGGCAAGCCCAGCCCAGCCACTCAGCTCTCATTTGAAGTCTTGGGTAATTAAGCAGGTGTGCAAAAAACTGGCTTCGTTCCTCCTGGCCAGACTCCTGGCACAGTCTCTATGCTAAAACGCAACCAGATACAGTCACGTTTCGTTTATGGACCACAAAAGGAGAAGGTGCCACGTTGTGGTTTAGAAACTCATCTGTGCCCTGTGAGTCAGGCAGGTCCAGCTCCCCAGCGGCTCCCCAGTCCGGCTCTCACCCCCTCCCTCCCCTTTTATTGAAGAAAGTAAAAAAGGAAAAAGGCACCAAGTATTTTGGTGGGTTGAAAACAGCAGGAAATTCTCCATTCCCAGTTTAACACCAGCTTGTTCTGTCACCCAACACAAGCCCACGCAAAGCAGAGCAAGGCGCCAAGTCATAATGATTCACGTTTTTCTACACTGGCACAACACCCTTGAGTCAGCCTTTAATTCTCACCATAAATCTACCCAGGGGAAGGACGATGCACCCACGTTTCTGCACAAAACAAACAAGTTTCTGGAGTTTAAGAAGTAGATGAATGGATTTATGATAGAAGGGTAGCACATGATACAGGTAACTCCAACGTCCTGCAGAATTGCAGCAGCTTTTGCACTGAGCTCTGTGTTTCTGAGGGAATTAGAACAGCCTTTGTGGGAGGGCGTCTGCTCTTGAGTCAGTATCAGCTCACTCCTTACTCCTAAGGCAGCACTGAAACAACTTTTCATTTAGCACACAGGATTTTCTCAGATTAAAGGGAGAAACACTAAACCTTAACAGAAGCGGCCATGTGGAAAGTGCAGCAGCTTGTTACAGCCCAGAGTCTCTACACACGACAACAAACTGGGGAAAAGCCCATCTGTAGGACACAACCACTCCACACATCTGGCAACAGCTGCATTGCAGCCAAGAGACAGCTCCATTTCACCCAAACCAGCAGCTCAGCCCGAGTCTGAGCCCACCCAGGGACGCAGGGAGATGCTCAGGCTCACCCCCTCCTCCTGCAGAACCACACGCCCCAGCACCCCCCCACCCCGGCTCACCTGGTGCATACTGGGGTTGCGGCCTCCCTGCGTGTGCTCCGGTCTGTAGTACCACAGGAGGCTCATCATCAGCTCCCCTGCAAGAAGGTGGATTAAAATACGTCAAGCCCCAGTTTTCTCGTAGTGTTCTCCCACTAACACCCAGCTTCCTCCTCCTGCTCCATCCCTTTCATCCCCACAGCGCTCACGGCGAGGCAGCTGTGCCGTGATAAATATTTCATGCTGAATTAGGTGTCCTTTTGTTACAGCAAGGAGCTGTATGAAGTCGGTCACGTTGCTATTGCATTACACCTTCACCCCCTTCTACTTGGGTTACATCGTCACAAAGAGGTCAGTTAGGCACCAAAAAAAATATAAAAGCCCCCCAAAATCCAAAGTTTCCACCTGAAAAAAGTATCCCTTCAGAGCACAAGCTGGAGAAGGTGATCTTCAAGGTCCTTTCCAACCAGAATGGTTCTATGATCCTAAGATGCTCATCCAAAGCTCGGTACTTGCAGCATTAACTCCCAGGTTAATGCCAGAATCGCTGTCACAGGATGACATGACCAAGATGGGCCTCACCACCACACGATCATCACTTCTTTTACACATAACTTATTTTTTTTAACTTTTAAGCAAAATCTGTACTTGGTGGCATCTGGCACAGCCTCCTTGGCTCAGGTATCGCTAGTCAGACACGGCACCTTACCACCAAGCCCCCACTACTCCAGTCACTGTCTCTGCTCAGTCCCACTGAGCTGCTGCAGGGAAGCCCGTGCTCCACACCACCTCCCAGCCCAGACGCTGGATAGAGCAGAGGAGCAACCAGCACCTCCTGAGATGTCTGTTGTGATGAAATAACGAAGGAGATCGTTGCTAAGACGGGCACTTGGCAGATATTACGTGCTTTCACAACCAGGAAGATTTTGATTACCAGTCCCAAGCTAGTGATTAAAGAGCATTTCAGCTCCTGGAATAATCTGAACCAAAGCCACGGAGCTAATCTCTTCCCCTTCATCACCCCGGCTGGCAGCGGTGCGGCACCCTAACGAGCTGGCGGCTCTCCCGAGCCCCATCACTTCCCCAGTCCCAGCACAGAGGCAAGCCACACTCTTTTGGGGTGGCTTGTACCCAAGTTTTGGGGTCTTCCCACAGTACCTGTTTTGGGGTCTTCCCACAGCGCCGATATCTTCGCGACGTACGGCATGGATTTCTTCCGGGGCCCCGATTTCAAGAGGACGGTGTCTCGCACCCGGATGATCTCCCCATCTCTCTCCACAGCCTGGTAGCTCTTGCGAACGGCCGGCTCGGGTTCATTCTGTACCATTAGAACACACACACACAAAATAAAACAACCTGAGGGCACAGGCAAGGGGTTAGTTTAGTGTTTGCTGCCCTAATCCAAGGCTCCTTTGGTCCTGCTGCGAATAAAAGCTCGCCTAAGCCTACTCAGAGCTAAGTGCTTCCACTCCAAGAGATCTCCAAGAGAAGATAAGACCACTCGGGGCATCTCTGTTCCCACCAGGTTGGTTTATAACAACAATCAGGCCAAATGAGTTACTTTTTCTACGGGTAGGGCATCCATAGGTAAAGAAAGCTCATGGAGAAAGAGCATCCAAGTGCTCGCAGGTCACACATGGCCAAAGTTTTCAAATAAAACAAGAGAGCAAACACAACTATTTCTCCTATGCAGTGCTGGCAGTAAGGAGCAGGTGTCACAAAAGCATTATTTCTGAAATTAATACCCTTATTTCAAATTAAAACCAACTGCTCCTTCAATTCTGCATGCAAAAACCTTCAGAAAAATCACCATTTTATCCGCCTACCTGTGCCTTGCCTTCATACCCAAAGGCATGGAAAACCCGGTGTATTTTGAATGCTGTGCATTTCTCCAATACAAATATTGTAAGAAAATAAATAAAAGGGGAAACATTTCACCTGAGCAGGGCAGGGGGTGGCAGGGAGGCAGCGGCACAAAGCTCTCCTTAACGAGATGGCTACCATTGCCTGTACCCTCTAACCTTACACAATGATCACTTTTTGGACTGTGAACTGGGCAGGGGGTTATTTTATTTAATTTTTGCTCTGAAAACTCATTTCAGAATGCCTGAGTAGGCCGGGTTTACCTCCTGCCAGACCGCCCAGGCAAAGGAGATTAACGGTGTGCTGCTCCTTCCGAGGTGTCACAGACTGAGCGACGGGTGCCAGGGGCCCATCTCTGCCTTTCACGGGCTCCAGCCTCGCACCCACACACAGCCCCGAGGGCTGAAGCCCCGAAACCCTTCGTGGATGATGCTCTTGGCAGCTCCAGGTTGTACCCCCGCCCCACGCGGCGCCACGGCTCCCCTGGCTGCTGACACTCACTGCACGTAGCTCAACACCTTGTCCCACCTTCCCAGACAGCACGTGGGCCCACGTGCCACGTCCACAGCTCTGATGTTTCAATAACACGAAGGATATCGCCTTCTCTCTCAACTGAAGTGGACTTTACTGGAGTGAATTAAATTTTCTGGCAGGAAGTTTCCAGTCATGCAAGAGCCAGACTCTGCCCCTGAACACAACGAATGGGAAAGTACAGACAAGGAATCCTTGAAGGAGTGTGTGAAGGAGTGTGTAGGAAGAGTGTGGCCAACAGGTCAAGGGAGGTTCTCCTGCCCCTCTACACGGCCCTGGTGAGGCCACATCTGGAGTAACTGTGTGCAGTTCTGGGCCCCCCAGTTCAAGAAAGATAAGGAATTACTGGAGAGAGTCCAGCGAAGGGCTACAAAGATGGTCAGAGGGCTGGAGCATCTCTCTTATGAGGAGAGGCCGAGGGAGCTGGGGCTGTTCAGCTGGAGAAGAGCAGACTGAGGGGGGATCTTATCAACACTTACAAATACCTTAGGGGTGGGTGTCAGGGGGATGGGGCCAGACTCTTCTCAGTGGTGCCCAGTGACAGGACAAGGGGCAATGGGCACAAGCTGAAACATGGAAAGTTCCACCTGAATATGAGGAGGAACTTCTTTACTGTGAGGGTGGCAGAGCCCTGGCACAGGCTGCCCAGGGAGGCGGGGGAGTCTCCTTCTCTGGAGATATTCAAACCCGCCTGGACACGACCCTGTGCAACGTGCTCTGGGTGACCCTGCTTTGGCAGGGGTTGGACTGGGTGGTCTCCAGAGGCCCCTTCCAACCCTGAACCATTCTGTGATTCTGTGAGTGACTGGCCATCGCACCAGATCAGTTACAAGGAGGAGGATATTGGGTGCTAGAAAAATTCCATCTGGGAGCCAGGATACTGTCCCAGTCCTCTGTGCTCTCCAGGAGATTCCTGCTGGGTGACAGCCACCATCAGCGAGAACAACCACCTCACGAGAGCTGCCTTTAGACAACCACTCCTTGTAAGAAGGCTAAAACCTCCCTCATTTTCTCAGACAGGTTCGCCCTACCTAACCCAGGAGGAAGAAGCTAGAGGCTGATCTCTGTAGGTTGGACTCACAGGTGCTACAGGTGCCACCCTTGTAAATGCCAAAGCCAGAAGCATTCGTCATCGTGGCGGTTCAGCTGATGCTAGCACAGGAGCAGCAGGTTTTCCTTCCTTTCCAAACCACGGGTCATGCTGTGCGAGGTAACACCAGGGCGCAGGAGAAAAACAAAGCCAACAGCAGCTCGGCCTCGAAGCCCAGCCAAAACTGGGCTCCCCAGTTCAAGAGGGACAGAGATCTACTGGAGAGAGTCCAACGGAGGGCTATGAGGATGATGAAGGGACTGGAACACCTGCCTTAGGAGGAAGGGTTGAGAGACCTGGGGCTTTTGAGTGTGGAGAAGAGAAGATTGAGAGGATCTGATTAATGGGTATGAATAGATGAGGGCTGAGTGTCAAGAGGGAAGGGGCAACCTCTTGTCACTTGTGCCCTGCGATAGGACAAGGGGCAATGGGTGCGAGCTGGAGCACAGGAAGGTCAACCTCAACGTGAGGAAGAACTTCTTTACTGTAAGGGTGACAGAGCACTGGCACAGGCTCCCCAGAGAGGGTGTGGAGTCTCCTTCTCTGGAGCCTTCCAAGCCCCGTGTGGATGCGTTCCTGTGTGACCTGCCCTAGCCTGGTCCTGCTCTGGCAGGGGGTTGGACTCGATGATCTCCAGAGGTCCCTTCCAACCCCTCACATTCTATGAAAAGGCACTATTTGCTTGTCCAGGAGGTTCTAGATGGCATCTAGTGACCACCTCCACCTTGAAGCAAGACCCAAAACGCTCTCAAGCCTCCACGATCTTAGTCCCCTGGAGATGTACAAGTGGGAATAGCCGTACACACGCAAAAACCAGCGCTCCACAGACACCTACCACGACGTAGACGGCCTTCTCGCAGGCCGTGCCGACGGGCATCCAGCCGTTGGTAGCCCTCCGCCTGCCGATGCGCTGCTGCTTCGGGTGGGAGTGACCTCCTGCCGCTTTGCTGTCGGAGGCGTGGAGACAGCCCGGAGTATTTCGGAGCCCGGATTTGGAGCCGCTGGGAGGCTTCGAGCTCTGGGGACATTCGCGGGCCATGGTCTGAGGGTCAGAGTTGGGGGTCTGCAGATGAGGAACGGGTTCTGCAGCCGGTGGCACGCTGGGTACAGGACATCCTGAGAGCGGGTGGGCAGGCGACGCGGGGTGCCCTGCCACAGGGATTGTGAGGTTCAGCTGGTCCAGAGACTTGCAGCCTTCTAAGGGAAGAAAAGAGGCACGTATGTAACTTGAAACAAGATGACCACACAATTGGGACTATCCCAAGCTACCACTGCTGTCCCCTGAAATTCCCTTTATTGCATTAGAGCAGTAAAGACTCTTCACGTTGTCGTTTCATTTTGCACCGTCACTGGATTCTGAAAGCAAAGACACTTCCAAGCCTGCGATGCTCCAACGTGTTGCTGCCGATGACGCCGCACTACAACAAACCCAGCTGAAATCCCCCGAAGTAACGCCAGCGTGAGGCTGGCCAGTGGCCAAAGCAGTTCCAGCCTGTCAATATGTATAAAAGAAATAAAAGGCTTATCAAAACGCCGGGGAGGATTAAACCACACCAGCAGAAGCAGCCAGCTTCTTTCAAACAGCCAAATTCTACTAGTCGGGGAAAACTGAGAAGATCCTCCAAAATAACTCCAGAAATATGAAACAACGTAGAACAAAACTCTGTAAGACGATGCACGCTGCTGCCTTCAGCAAAACCGCGTCCCCAAAGCAGACGCGTTAACCACCACAGGTCAGTAGCTTGGCTGGCGCACTCAGGACACCTCACACCGCTCCAGGAGGCACAAAACAAGGCCTCAGCCCTGGCCAACGCGTCCAACCAGGGCATGTTGGATCTGAGTTACCCCCCGTGAGCAGGCAGACAGCTCCCAGAGCAACGCACACCGCAGCCCTGCTCCCTGGACCTGACAGTGTGCTTTTTGGGGGACCAGCTTCAGGCCACCTCCAGGAGATGCCTCCAGACCAGAGTGTGTCCTAGCAGACCTGTGGGACTGCACAGCTGCTAAAACATCTAAAAGTGAAAAAGCACCCGAGGTCACCCAGCTCCAGTGACAGGACAAGAGGACACAGCCTCAAGCTGCGCCAGGGGAGGTTCAGGTTGGACATTAGGAAGCATTTCTTCTCAGCAAGGGTCATTAGCCATTGGAAGGGGCTGCCCAGGGAGGTGGTGGAGTCACCATCTCTGGAGGGGTTTAAGAAAAGACTGGACATGGCACTTAGTGCCATGGTCTAGTTGCCACGGTGGTGTCAGGGCAATGGTTGGACTCGATGAGCCCAGAGGGCTCTTCCAACCTCACTGATTCTGTGATTCAATCCACAAAACAAAGCCTAAACTACTCTGATGTTGCAGGCTTTTAAATCAAAGTTGCTCCCAAGGTAGGAACTCACACTAAGGAAGAGCTTCGCAGCAGGGTGACACCCAGCTAGTGATTACACACCCCTGGCACCACCATGAGAAATCATCGAGTGCACGGGGAGGGCTGAACCCCGAAAAATACTCTGCTTGCACCCTGCATCCTTCTGGTTGCACAAAGCCAGAGGCACCAGCACGCAACATTTCAGGAACAAAGTCGACTGACGTGACCTCAGGGCATGACACAGAAAACCATCAGCCAAGAGCACACTGCTGAGCTGGTTGTCTTGCAAGCACGCAGCTTCAGAGAGCACTGAAGCCACCAGTGAGCACGGTCTAGCTGCTACTGTAGGCAGCGGCACCATGACAGGGGGGTATTTAGGGAAAATGGAAATTATACCTCAACCAAACGCTCCTGAGTTTCAGCAGCTTCCTACAATGGAAGATGACAAAGCCTCGCTCAACCATAACTTCATCCCCCTACCTGAAAATCTGGTTTAAGTGGCTAAGTCATGGCTCCCTCAGGCCTGAACACATGGTGAGCTGGAAGATCGATGTTTACACTCCCACCAGCTGAAGAAGACAGACAGGGGCAGAGGAGAGCCAGGCAAGTAACTACATCACCTCTCACACCGCCACCTCTTCTCCTTTCAATGCCTTGTGTTCAGACATTCTTTAAGATGGCATCACTGCTCGCCAAACTAATGGTGTACGCGGCACTTACAACTCAGAATCAATGAATGAGGTCGGAAGAGCCCTCTGGGATCATCGAGTCCAACCATGGCCCTGACACCACCACGGCAACTAGACCAGGGCACTAAGTGCCATGGCCAGGCTTTTCTTAAACCCCTCCAGAGATGGTGACTCCACCACCTCCCTGGGCAGCCCCTTCCAATGCCTAATGACCCTTGCTGAGAAGAAATGCTTCCTAATGGCCAACCTGACCCTCCCCTGGCCAAGCTTGAGGCTGTGTCCTCTTGTCCTAGCGCTGGTTGCCTGGGAGAAGAGCCCGACTCCCACCCCGCTACAACCTCCCTTCAGGTACTTGTAGACTGCACTAAGGTCACCTCTGAGCCTCCTCTTCTCCAGGCTAAACACCCCCAGCTCCCTCAGCCATTCCTCGGAGGTCAGACCCTCCAGACCCTTCACCAGCTTGGTCGCCCTCCTCTGCACTCGCTCCAACACCTCAACATCTCTCTTGAAGTGCGGGGCCCAGAACTGGACACAGGATTCAAGGTGCGGCCTCACCAGTGCTGAGTACAGAGGGACGATCACTTCCCCAGACCGGCTGGTCACACTGCTCCTAACAGAGGCCAGGATGCCATTGGCCTTCACGGCGGTGATACTCCAGCATCTGGCCAAACACCAGACTCGACCCGAATCGTTACGCAGCCCTGCCAGATCTCATCTGTAAGATCTCAAACGGCTGCACCCCCACACAGCTCGCACCAGCAACAGCCCAATGACCGAGGCAGTGCCTGCTCCTTCGCACCGCTCTGTGAAGATACTTCAGCCCCGAGAGCTGCTGGGAATGGAGGAGGAACTCAGCCTGATGTGCTTCAGACCCTCCGCTCAGAGCAGCCCGGCAGGATGGCGAGAGGCCTCGCAGAGCACGGAGCAACTAAACCCCAGTCATTTTACACGGCTCAAAGCTACGCGGTTCGCTCTGGCGTGACCAGTCACGAGTCACCTTCTCACTGCCCAAACCCTTTCACCGATTCTACACTTTCCACGCCAATAAGACCTTTCAGTGGGAAAACCCTCGGGGCTAAACATGGGGGAAGAGGAGAGGAAATGCAGATTTGTTCCGAGCCGCAGTTGGGCTGCCGAAGCTGAGCCAGAGCTCGCCTCCGGCAACGAGACACCTTCGTCGGCCACCACGCTGAACCAGCCCTCCTCTCCTGGGAACGCCGAGCGAGACCTGCTCCTTACCTGCTGCAAAAGGCATTTTGTAGGGGTAGCTGTTGCGCCCCGCGTGCACGCCGCCAACCCTGCCCTCGGGCACGTGCACCACGCCGCAGACGCTGTAGCTGTTGATGGCCGTCCCTTCTCCGCAGCAGTACGGCGAGTTACACCAGTGGAGCGGCTGGAAGTGAGCCCCGGCCGGCAAGGAGCCGGGCGACACCAAGAGCCCCTCGCAGGGAGCGGGTTGGGAAAGCTCGTCCTTGGGGTAAACGGAGCAGTGAGAGTAGCCACTGTATCCACTTTGGCCATAATAAACGTAAAACCCGTTGAGCGGAGTCAGATCGGAGGCTTCGTAGAGACATCCACAATCCGCGTGGTTCCCGGGCACGGGCAGGGGAGGGAACTGCTGCACGGGGAAGGAAGGCTGATGAAACTCCTGCTTGGGGGTCGGCGATTTCTCCCCGGGTCTTCCGTACTCCGGCTTCATGGAAGCTTGCCCCCCCATGAGCAAAGGCAGTCTGTGGTAGAAACCCTCCGTGCTGGCGTAGGAGCCCGACAGCGACTCGTAAGGGACGGGCTCTGTCCCGTAGAGCCGAGAGGAGTCCCGCTGCTCTCCCTTCCCCAAAGCGCCCAGAGTAAGCCCTCGCCAGCCGTGCTGCCCGTCCGTTTTGAAGCTGGCCGTTTCCTTCTTGGATTTGACGCAATTCTTCCTCCCGGCTTTGGCCCATTTGAGCGTAGATTTGGAGCAGTGGTTCTCGGACTTGCCCTCTCCGTCCGATTTACTCCTCTGCTTCAGGGGTTGGTCTTTCTCATGGGTCAGCTTCAGAAAGGCCACGGCGTTCAGGCTGGCCAGTCTCTTTGGGGTGGGATGGTAGGAGATGGCACCGTCCTCCCTCTTTGTGCCGTCGTCAAAGACCTCATCCAGCGAATGGTCACAGCTATTGCATTTCTGACTGGGCTCGTGCCGGTTCTTTCCTTTCCCTGCTTTCACAGCTGTTTTTTCCAGCGCAGGCCAGTTGTCACCAGCTTTGCAGTGCAAGCTCTTACCGGTACAGTCTCCGCCGGCTTTAACGGAGTCCCTCCGACAACGCCTGCCTGATAACAAGCCATCGTCCCGTTCAAAAAGCAGGTTGTTCACCGCCTCCGCGTTCAGCGAGGCCAGCCTGCGCTTCCTGGGCTCTGAAGGAGCGCTGTCAAGGTCTTGCTCTGTCCCTGGATAAGTTATTGTGCACTTTTCCCCCGATGAATCACTCTTCCCTGCTCCCACAGGCTGAACTTGTTCGGAGAACAAAGCAGGTCCCAAACCCTCCATCCAACTGGGAAGGTCCTTTTTTTTACAGCTCTGGGTCTGTTTTGACAGAGATCCAGCCACGTCCTCCAGCCTGGTGAGGAGCACTTTGCAGGTCTTTTTGCTCACCGAGGGGAGCAGGCGTCTCCGCAGCGGGTACGTCTTTCGCACCTCGTGCAAATTCTTGCTTTTGTTCGTCCCCACAAACCCGCTCGGACAGCTCGGAGCCTCGGTGGCATCTCCGTCCCTCTGCTCGCCACACTCTGCGTCGGTCCTGTCCATCCTCCTGCTGCCCGCCGGGGACGAAGCTCGGCCAGCAGAACCAGCTGGATGTTTCAGAAGGAAAAGTTGTTTCTTCCGGGCATGCGTCATAGGATCAATGTCCAATCCTGCGAACGAACAGAAGAAAACATCTATTAATATCGCTGAGAGGGACCCGGCTCCTCACAAAGCACCAACTGCCAATTAGGAAATATTTGGGGAAGCTTGTTTCTATACACAGCAGAGTCTTCTTGGGTGATGGCCAGTTAAGCCAATTAAGAGACAGGATGCAATGAGATGCGGCTTAATATTAAGCCGTAGAACACGACTGTAATTAAAAGCAAGGCGGTGACAGCAAATGCCACAGCAGCTGGGAAAAGCAGGGTATGGCCAGCAAGCTGCTTCACCCCGCTCCCAGTCCGAGGACGCTCCCCGTTCCACTGATCCTGTTTCTAACACGTTACAGATTCTCATCAAATCTACGAAAGCTGATCTGGATGCTGGTCCGGGGCACGCAGCAGAAACAAACCCCAGGTATCTGACTGCTTGCATGTTGTTACAGGCAGAATGTTTCATTGTCGTTTGCTGAAACAATTAGACCAAAGAAAAACAAAAAGTCCACCTACTCATGTGAAAAGTAAACTCCGTCTATTAAGCAGAGATCTGCCAACATTAATAAATTAAATACATGCAAATCCCTGTGCAGGTTAGAACCTGGCTACTCCCTGCTGCTGTCGTTCCCTACGGTCGTATTTTATAAACGTTGTGGACATTAAAGAACCAAATCAACAGGCTCAGCAGAGAGGCCCTAAAAATACGTTTATGGGAGGAAAAAGAATTACTCATCTGCATGTCATTCCTGACTTTTCATCTAGATGCTATGTGAAGTCACAGTTCAAAACTGACACAAATTACTAAAACATAGAGAGATAAGAATCTGCACCCAGAGCAGGAACCGCCTCGCTGGAGGAACGGCTGAGCAGAGCAACACCCAGCACCCCACCGAAGCTGCTGGCAGAGCGGGCAGCTGCAGCACAGCTGGACTCTCCTGGCCAGGTAGAACATAGAATCATAGATCATAGACTCATAAATTGGGAGGGGTTGGAAGGGACCTCTGGAGATCATCGAGTCCAACCCCCTGCCAGAGCAGGACCAGGCTAGGGCAGGTCACACAGGAACGCGTCCAGACGGGGCTTGGAAGCCTCCAGAGAAGGAGGGTCCACACCCTCTCTGGGGAGCCTGTGCCAGGGCTCTGGCACCCTCACAGTAAAGAAGTTCTTCCTCATGTTGAGGTTGAACTTCCCGTGCTCCAGCTCGCATCCATTGCCCTGCACAAGTGACAAGAGGTTGCCCCTTTCCTCTTGACACCCACCCTCATCTATTTATACCCATTAACCAGATCCCCTCTCAATCTTCTCTTCTCCACACTCAAAAGCCCCAGGTCTCCCAACCTTTCCTCCTAAGGCAGGTGTTCCAGTCCCTTCATCACCCTCGTAGCCCTCTGTTAGACTCTCTCCAGTAGATCTCTGTCCCTCTTGAACTGGGGAGCCCAGAACTGAACGCAATACCCCAGGTGAGGTCTCAACAGGGTAGAGGGGGAGGAGGACCTCCCTCGATCTGCTGGACACACTCTTCTGAATGCGGTCTGGCCCTGATGTACCCTAAGAGGGAACTTCCCCTGCAAACGCCCAAGGCACCCCAGCTGCAGGAGGAGGATGGCTCCCCCAGGCAGCACATCGCAAGAGGTCTCCATGGAGAGGCGGGGAGGAAGCACCAAACCCAGAAGAAACAGAGACAACTGCTGACTGCCCTCACCCAAGGGTCAGCGCAGAGCCTGGGGCCTCACCCAGCCACGCAACGGGTACGGCCCAGGCGTTCCCACCACACCGCGAGTAGGAGCTCGCTACTCAACGGCCTCTAAGTATTTAGTAAGCAAGTGATACGAGAGGAGCAGCACCGTCTGGAGAGCCCCTTCAGCCACGAGTTGGCTTCCGAGTTATCCAACAAACTAAACCTGATTTTTAGCTTTCCTGTTCCATTTTTTTTGCATTTTTTTTGCCTTTGCACTCCTGCATTTCAACCTCAGCAAGCGACCTGCAGCAGGCTCGTGCCAGGTATCTGAGAATTAAGCAATTTTGCAGTCTGGAGGAGCACACGTTCACATAAGAAGCCGTAGGTCTAACACTAAGGATACAGGTAGGTGACACTAACCTGTAAACATTAAAAAAAGTTAACCTAATTAAGCGATACTGGAATAGATTTAATTAAATCTGTACCTGAGCACAGGAAAGAGCAGAAAAGGACAATTGCTGGCATTTAATGGTATTTATGAAATAGTCAGATTCCCTTCAGCAGCACCAAAGAGTTGGTCTTCACATCAGCATCAACCTCGGAGTGGTTTGATCTTCGCTGCAGTCGGGGATTTGGCTGGAACACCTCTCCATTGACACGATCGACACCGGTCTGCCACTTCCGAGGCTTTAATTAAAGCTACTACTGCCTTTGCAGTGATTAGAACAAAGCTGCTGAATTACAAGAACTGTTCATTTGATATGGTTTAATCAAGCTGATAATTAGATTATCTATTTGAAATAAGCCCACTGTGTTTTAATTGACTTGCTTATATATGCCTTAACTAAAAGAAACTTCGGGCTTGAAAGCCACTGTGGTTTGCACGGTGCTTTTCTAGATGTCAGACTCTTCCCAGCGTGTTTTGGGGTAACTGACCCCTTACACCCCATGACACACAGGGTATCCCCCTAGTGCTCTGTGGGGAGCAAACATTTATGTATATCCATGGTGGGTTTGATTAGAAAACAGGTTCTGGAAATTAGGAGGATGCTTATCAAGTCAGACAGACAATTTCCTCCAAAACTGGAATTCTTCTTGCCCAAGAGGCCAAACTGACCACACAAACTCCACCTCTGCAGTTTGCAAGAGGACTATAATTTCAAAAACAAATCGGGCAGAGCAGGGTTTGGCAGGGGCAGCCCGGGCATCCTACGTAACCGTGCCCTGGGGAGGACAACCTTTCCCAGGCTATATTGGCCAGTGGTTTCCTTGCAGCTCTCACCCTATTTTCTGTTGTCCGTACCGAGAGGCTGAGCGTCTGGCAGAGGTGCCCAGCGGAGAGGTGAAAAACCCAAAATAAACAGCCGTGGCTTGCCTTAAAAACCAGCAGCAGCCACCTTCTCCTCAAGCTTTCGCCAGCAGCAGCGTGACCTTCTGGCCACCCACCACACACCCTTCACTTGCTGGGCTCTACAGCCTGCCAGCACTCAAATGAGTTAGAGTATCTATCAAAACCTGAGTACCACAGACATGACTTTGTTCCTACCTCATCTGCTCTAAAGTTAGAAAAATCCTGGCAGCGACTGAAGGACGGGGATTTTTCCAACAGTGGAGCAGAGTCATTAACACCACAGTGACCATCTCCCCTGTTTGACCCTATGAGGAATGCCAAGACAAACAACACCTTAAATAAAACACCTTTTCTGGAACCTAAGCATAGGAATGCTTTAAGCAGCACTACCCAAAGTGAAGACTGATTTTTCCTCCCCCTCCTTTTTTCAACATGTTCCCTAGAACTGCGAGAAACCCACCTCCCTCTCCAAAGCCCGGACACAAGATGTGTCTTCCAGCCCAAAGCAGGTAGCAACATCTTGCCGTGTTGTAACGCGTTTACACAGCTCATACTCCAACCCAGCTTTCATCACTGACAGGCTGCAACCAGGAGTGTCAAGAGAAACACTCGAGTTGAACATGCAAAGATGACAACAGAGATATCAAGTCAAAAAGGCATTAAAGCAGGAAGAGCACCAAGATTCGATGCAATCCATTTTAAGAGTCTCAGTCGCGTAAGCCCTTTGACACGACAAGTTCTTGGGCACAACAGGAATCAATCACAGGCAGCTGGGATTTTAATTATTGCTTTTTTAATAAAAGGAGGTTATGTCTGCATAGATCTCCTTGGCACCTGGCCTCTAAGTTCTCTCTCCCACACTCAGAGGTCAGCTGCTCTAACACCATAACGCACTGATCTACAGATGAAGAACTAAATATCTGGAAATTTGTGGAAAGGCAAAATAAGCCGACCCCACACATTCTGGCATTGTAGCCAAGTAAATCCTTTAAGTGCCAGCAAGGAAAACACCAGTACCATCCAGCAGCACATGATCGTAAACCCTCTGCAACCCAGCTTCACAGCAGAAACACAGGACAACGTGCAGAAATACAACCAAAGTAACTCAGGCAAACGCAGAAGTTGGCATTACTCTCAAATTTCTACGATGGATTCCTTGGGTAAACAAAAACAAACAAAAAAATCAGCCAAGTTTCTCCCCGACCTACTCAGTTTGGAGACCGAGAGGTTATTCTTCCACATCCCACCCCACTAAAAACCTAAGTCCAAAGTCAGGTGAATTCTGTTTGTCTTCAGACACATGACTGAACCCCATTTGCTCTGCGCTGCCTCAATATTTATTATCAGTATATTATCAATAGAAATAAACCAATTTTAAGTGGATCAGTTGCAAAGTGTGGTTGAAAAGGTTCAGTTTCTACACAGGGAACTTTCCCCTGATACCACCACAATAAAACCACCACCACAACCCACTGAGTGGTTTGTAGAAGTTGGGGCATTGTTTATCCTCCCAAGTCTACCACTACCTGAAGGGAGGTTGTAGCGGAGTAGGGGTCAGCCTCTTCTCCCGGGCAACCAGTGATAGGACAAGAGGACACAGCCTCAAGCTTCGCCAGAGGAGGTTCAGGTTGGACATTAGCAGCATTTCTTCTCAGCAAGGGTCATTAGCCATTGGAAGGGGCTGCCCAGGGAGGTGGTGGAGTCACCATCTCTGGAGGGGTTGAAGAAAAGCCTGGCCATGGCACTTAGTGCCCTGGTCTAGTTGCCATGGTGGTGTCAGGGCAATGGTTGGACTCAATGAGCCCAGAGGGCTCTTCCAACCTCATTGATTCTGTGAAACAAGTTCAACAAAGCAGTTTAGTGTAACCAGCTGCATCCAGAGCCCACCAAGCATTTGGAAGCTAGTCGGAATTGCTGCCTCCTTCCTCAGACTGGACTGGTTCTGAAAAATTGTCTTGACAGCTGCTGAACCCAAACCAGATCAGAACAAAGCAAAATTAAACACCACCACCACCGGTCCAGTTTTCTGCTAGAATAAAACACTACCCAAACAGCAAAATCAGAAGAGAGTTGATGCCTCATTAGCAGGAAAATAAAGCAAGTGTGTTAACAGCTGCATTTTCTGTAATCACGCAGCTGCAGCATCTGTCTCTCCATCTCCATCACTTGATTGCGAGTGAAATTAGAAGAAACTAGTCTGGGACTACCCGTTCAAGCACCATTTCCTTTCCAAGGCTTCACTACGGAGACGCGCTCGTTCCACGGAGACGATGCCAAAAGCACAGAAATTTAAAGCTTTTAAAGCTCCTCATCCATTTGGCACTTCAGTAATACACAAAGAGTTACGACAACACGGATCTTCCTCTCCACACGCATCTTCTTGTTGACTTTCAGCCCTCGTCTACTTGAAGAAGTTATATCCATTTAAATTGGCGCAGCTCATGCTATGACAACAGCCCTGTAACTGTGAGTATCTGGAGGATCAGCTCCTTTCTCCCCGCTGCTTTCACAGTCGAGCAATCCCTGGTGCTATAAGGAGGGCGTTGCATGAAGGAAGCCTCCCAGGAGCTCTCGAAAATCCAGATAAATCACAGAAGCCTCAGGTATCCCAGGCTGAACCACCTCAACGCCATGCGAGCAGAAGCATCGTTTCAACCTCAAACATTTAGAAAAACAGTAATTGTTGCAGGCTGCAATTTGTCTTCCCAGGGTCCAGCCCTGATTTTTCTCCCGAGGCCCATCGAAAGCTCCATCATCCACACGCTCCAGAGAAAACTGTTTATACAGAGCTCGTTAGAGTGCAGAAAAGGCTTGGTCCTCTCTCTCATCAACACAGCCCTGTTTGCCAGCTCCTCCCGAGCGCCACGCGAATACCGTGCCGGAGGACGCAGCCCGTGCCTCCGGAGCTCCAGACAGGCTGGCAAAGAGGGATCTGGGGCAACTCTCGCGCTGTCAGGAGAGGATCTCTGGATGGGACTCGGCTCTGCTCCACTCCCTGGTCCAACACCGGTAATTATAACTGCGTTGCGAAAGCCTGTGCTCGAGCCACGTCGCTGGGAGTGTTGCAGAACGTGTGTGGCCGTGATGAATTACAGTGCTCAACCCGCTGCAATTATAACCCGATGCTTTACAACCAGGAGTGCTAAACCTGTCAGAAGGCAATGGCAAGCCGGGAACGAAACACGCCGGGGCGCAGCCCCTACCTGCACGGCTGACCACTTGCATAAACACGGGCTAGACCTGTTACCACCCCGCAGAGACGATCCCCAGCTGACACCTTGGGAGAGCCCGTCCTGGCCTCGATTATCTGCTTTCAGATCTTGCCTAGTGGCAGTGCTCTGAAGCGCTTTGCAGGGAAGCCAAAATTAAATTTCTCCGGCTGTTCTCACACTCTCCACAGCCCCAGCAAGCTGCGTTCACAAGGAAGAAGAAAGAAAGAAAAGAAGAAATCCTTGCTGCTCCACCAAAGCCTGACCTTCAGTGCACGAGAGCCCAGCAAACAGGAGTCCCCCGAGCAGGCACAGAGCCCCGGGCAGACGGAGCTCCTGGAACCCCGGGCTCCGACCTCCTCTCTCCACGCAGCATTTGTGACCAGCACCACTTAGGAGTAAACTGCTTAATTCAACTCACAGCTGGTTGAGAAAAGCCAGCTCTTCCGATAGCAGTGGGAAAGAGGATGTACAAGTTTGGGGAGAGCGGGGAAATGCTTCCTCACAAA
This sequence comes from Nyctibius grandis, assembly GCF_013368605.1. NCBI lineage: Eukaryota > Metazoa > Chordata > Aves > Nyctibiiformes > Nyctibiidae > Nyctibius > Nyctibius grandis. The sequence goes on from NC_090661.1 coordinate 661,814, forward strand.
TCGATGACAAGGTGTGCTGTTGGGGGACTAACACCACATCTGGAGAAAGCACACTCCTTTCTGGAAAGGCCCCAGCGCTCCTTTCCCCGTTACTGATGCTAAGAAGCCATGTGAGTGTGTTACGTTCTCAGTGAAGGGCGGCCACTTAAGTTGAATATTCAGTAAATGCTCTAGCAAAAAATAAACGTGGGAAGTAACGCGATCTCAGCAACTCAAACATCAGCCACTAAAACCAGATCAAGCTCTGTCTGAGCCCTGCCAAACAGCACCATGACATCGGTTCAGGCGAGGTCAGAGCTCAAGAGGCAACACAGAACCACAGAATCAATGAGGTTGGAAGAGCCCTCTGGGCTCATCGAGTCCAACCATTGCCCTGACACCACCATGGCAACTAGACCAGGGCACTAAGTGCCATGGCCAGGCTTTTCTTAAACCCCTCCAGAGATGGTGACTCCACCAGCTCCCTGGGCAGCCCCTTCCAATGGCTAATGACCCTTGCTGAGAAGAAATGCTTCCTCATGTCCAACCTGAACCTCCCCTGGAGAAGCTTGAGGCTGTGTCCTCTTGTCCTATCACTAGTTGCCTGGGAGAAGAGGCTGAAACCACTTCTTTGCCAACGCTGTCATTATTCCTGCAGTGCAAAGCCCACCATCAGCTTCTCACCTCTCAAGACCAATCTGAAAAAAAAAAAATTAAAGCTGAGAACGCTGGATAACCGGACCCACCGACGCTGCTGCAACAAAAGCCCAGGCAAGGCAGAGGAAATCCCCGGCATTTGCAAGCGCTGGAGATGAGTACGTGGAGGTGGGGGTGAAAATCAGGCTCAGCTTGTCTGAAGGCTGCCACCTTCGAATGAAAGCACTCACGCTTAAGAGACGCTTTGACACTTGGCCTTTGCTATATCACTCCCCAGTGAATCAGTAATTAAGGTTTCCTTTTAATGAGGCAGGCAGAGCGCAGAGATTAGGCAGGACGAGTGCTGCAGAGGTGCATAGGATGGAGCACCTGAGAAACGGGAAGGCTGAAGTTTACACGGGGTTTGCACTTCTGGAATATCCCAGACATCAGCAGCAACAACTACTACACATAAAATACTAGATATATTAAATATTATACATTTACACAGAATTGCCTGTTAGAACTTTAAATAGGTTCTGCATAAAGCTGCCTACGTGACAGCTACGCTAACGACGCCCTGTAAGACACCCATGAGTAGTTTGAAAAACCAAGTCAAAAATATTTCAGGCCAGCTTTGACAGTCGTGTTTTTAGAAGGAGCACAAGCTTTGCCAATCAAGTTAATCAAGGTTTAAAAAAACCCAAGCCCTGCTCATCTGATTTTCCATATATGCAAAATGCAAACTAAATTCCTTCACGGCAGAAGGCTGAGTCTGGGAAAGTATCAATCACACGTCGCTTTGCTCAGATAGCTCTGGCACCGTTCCTGGTGATACGGACAAAACGGAATAACAAATTACTCCAAGACTTTATTTGAAGAACAAGGTGCAAGATTTTTCTACAGTAAATATTAAAGCTCTTCTATATATTACAATCACACTCTTCCAGAACCGCTTTAGGAACTTCCTCCAAGCTGCTCAGCTTAAATAATTCAAGATGTGCCGTGATTTCGTGTTTTACACGTGCATCTGCCAAACGGTGCTGCCTCGGGGAATTTCAAGGGCAGGTGCATCCCCGCCAGCCCTGCTCCACAGCACGGAGCCGTCGCTGCCATCCCACCTCTGGATCTGGGCTCCCTTGAGATCCAAAGGCAACATGTTACTGCTCAACAAGCTCAAAAGTTGCTTTAGGGGACAAAAAACACCACCACAGGAAATTCAGGGAAGGGCAAGGCATTCCTTCGACGTAACACTGAATTAACCATCCTAAAATCTCACCCAAAATGCAACTTCAAGAACATTATTTTTTCCTTTAAATAATCTTCACCTTATTGTCCTCCCCTCAGAGCATCCCTCAAACTCTCTGACAACCCAGCACCCCACTCAGTGTCTGAACCCTGGGCATTGCGGCTCCAGGTACTGACTCTACCCGTTATCATCTCCGAGAGGAGTGCAGAAGAGAGACTGGATTTTAAAATTTAACAGACACGCATGTTTATAACCTCAACTTAAATTTACAGAAGGCTTAAACCCAGACACGCAAAGAAAGGCTACGTTAAATAGCAAGTTCATGTAATATTTTCAAGGATTCCTGTGTTCTGACTCATCCCCAGCTGAAATACATTGACCAGAGCTACCTCGTCAGACTAAAACTGTAATCTCAACGTATTTTCAGTTCTAGAATAAGTACTTCAGACAGGATCATCTTTCATTTGCAAATACCTATTGTTTCTGTGCAGTTTTAAAAGTAGTATCCCATTACTCCAGCCTCCGCTTGGCCTATACAGAGCAAGTTGTCCATAAAGCAGAACACCTTTCTGGGATTTCAGATTTCCTCCGTCACAGGTTTCGATTCCTCTTTATAGTCAAAGTGCAACAGACATTTCAGAAGAAAATAGTCTTTCTAGTTCTTCATTCTCCCTTTCCTGCCATCACTCGAAATACCAGCATCCTCCACACGCTTCCCCGGCCTCGATCCCCATCCAGAATTCAAGTCAAAGAAAGACTTTACAAAATCACAGAATCAATGAGGTTGGAAGAGCCCTCTGGGCTCATCGAGGCCAACCATTGCCCTGACACCACCATGGCAACTAGACCAGGGCACTAAGTGCCATGTCCAGTCTTGTCTTAAACCCCTCCAGAGATGGTGACTCCACCACCTCCCTGGGCAGCCCCTTCCAGTGGCTAATAACACTGTACAAGTTCCTCTTAAAATTTCACAACTCAACTGGTTTAATGCATTAGGTCAGTCAAAAAAAATTTAGCGCAACTCAACAGTGCTGCAACACCTCCTGATCTGCCAAAGAACAAGTTTCTTAATTCCTGAGGTGGTGTTAACACCCTCACCTGTATGACTGAATTTGGACAAGGGCTTTTTCTGTTGGTTTGTTTTTTAAAGAGCAGTTTATTAACTGATTCTCCATTAAGGGAATTAGCATGCCGGGGTACGGCAGCGGGTAGAAAGGTGGAAGACAGTCACAGACTCAGGGAAGTCCCAAAGCGTGGTCGCACCCGTAGGGGAAACAGATGAGATTTTAGCCTGGAACCTAACGTTATTAATGTCTTCATCAGGCCAGCCTGAACCTCCACCAGCCACTAAGTGCTTCAAGTTAATTGCCTGGCAATTACCCTTTTCATTACTAAGCAATTAGCACTTCAAGGTTTTTAAGTGCCCAGCACTGGCTCTTTCCAGAATTATTAGGGGTCCAGGTCGGGCTGGGGAAACCCAAGCACGGCACGTGGACCATGTCAAACACCCCCGCTGCCACACCGCCCTGACCAAGGCGGAGGAATCACCACCTTAATTTTGATAATTTAAGCCCAGGGAAGCAGAGGGCCCCAACGCCCACGCTGCCAGAGGTCTCAAGCAGAACCAGAAGAGCGTTTCTAGCGACCAGCAGCTCCGTGATGTTGCCATCAGAAATCTGAGGAGAGAACACTCTGAGGCAAGACAGTTGGATGTTGTTGTGTGTCTCCACAGAAGAACTGTTAAGTGGCATTAAAATAACAGAAACCACAAGCCAAACACGGGCAATTCAGCCACTTTTGACAGCTCGAAGCCCCATCACTGGAACACTGCTTCCACGAGAGCCCATTTATCCCCCATTAGAAGCTGGCCCAGCTCGTTCATCCTCTACCTGTATCATTAGAGATATATTTAAATACACACATTTGCCTGCACCCCGGGTTTGATCAGTCATGGCAACAAATATCACCTTTAAATAGATGGGACTAACAACACTACTCACAAGACTACACTAAAAAACCAAGTCTAGTTAACCCAAACAAGTGCTGCGGGAACTCTGTCCCACACCACGCGTTACAAGAGGATCACCACAACTCATGCAGCCACGGTGAGCTCCAGAGGATAAACTAACACCAGATCTCGGGCAAAGGAGCATAATTACGACTCCTTCTTGGGAACCACAAAGATTTTAAAGAGTTCGGCCTAGATTTATGGCAAAGTCACGGGTGCCTCCAGCTGGATTTTGAGGAAGGTCCCTCGAAGTCAGGCTGTGGCTTCAAAACATCTAAGGGTGTTGAGTACTGGGGACAAGAGTCCTACACGTGCTACACAAGCTGTCCTTCACAAACGAGTGCTCTGATACTTTGAAGACACCCCTGTGGTTCCTCCAACTCTGGCTTCAAGGAGAATATGCTCATAACAGGGAAGAGCAAAACGTTTGAGGAACTCCTAGCACCAACAAGAGGAGAAAGAAAAATAATCAGTATTACCCCTTGATCGTCAGCTACAGGATTTGAGAACGTTGATTGAACATTGAGATGTTCAACACATGGGGAAGACAAAAATGCCCTCGTACATCCGAGTCACGGGCATGAGAGCACTAGGGTAAAAGATGCAAACAGTTCAGAGCTACAGACACCAGTGGGCTGGGGTAGAGGCAGGCAAAATGTGAAGCTAGACCATCGTAAATCTGACCAGAGAGGCGATCCGAGAAGGATGCCTGCAGCTGCGAGAGCCGCCAGCTGAAGCAGAGCCAAGCGACAGCAGGAGATGCTCGCAGCTACCGGCCGAACGGCGCAAGAACTGGCAGAAAGTTTCCAGGAGCTGCTGGAAGACAGAACCAAGCTGCAGCGAGCTCTGCTCTCCCGTGCTGGCGCAGAGCAAGGGTAAACAGCTGATAAGCAGGTACATGCCGCAAAGCCCTCCTCCGCCGCGGAGCCGCAGCCCCAAGGTCGGCTCCCAGCGCCTGTGCCCACCTCCCCGGAGCCAGTTTTGCCGCTGGCGGTCCGAATCTCCGGAGATTTGATCCGAGGAGGATCTGACGCTGGACAACAGCTGCAGAGAGCTCGGAGCCCAGGAGTTCCTGCAGTTACAAGGCACAAGGACACAATATCCCCACGCAGGATATCCCCAGATACCAGGATTTCAGCTCCAGCTATTTGTCACAGTAAAACATTTTAAGCCCAAGCGTGCTAGCAGCATTCTTTAAACTAAAATGACGGATAATATCCCATTTTAGAGCTCCAAAGCGAGAACCTCGCTACTCATTTCAATAACCGAGATAAACATTGTATTTAATGGCTGTATTAGCAGGCAGAAACACACTTCTCTCCGGAACGCAAGGCAGACTTACAATTCTGGCTTCTGCGGAATTTAAAATTCTCAATTAAAGAAAAATTCCTTTAAATGGAGGAAAAAACCCTCATTTCTTCTAAACAGAACCCAAGTTCTGCCTTCGAGTCTCCAGACTACTCCGGGGCTTCCCACCCTGCTCACAGCTTTGCCACGTGGCGTGGGAGCACGGGCAGAGCCCCGCGGACACGGCGTGTGTCACGAGTGCTGTCGGTTCTCTGCTGTGGGGTCTGCAGAAGGCGACGAGCACCCACGAACCCCGCAGCGTTACGCTCTGTCTAACCGTACGGGTTCCCTCTCGCATCTCCGAGGCTCAGCGTGCTCGAGCTGGTGAGCGTCTGGAAATTCTCACGCCTCGGGTAAAAGATGAGCCCTCGGGGCACCGCAGCACCTTCAGCTGGTCTGAGGGATCAGAAGCCGATATCTGAATATTCATCCGCTTTCCTGCTCCCCAGGCAACGCGTATCACTACTGCTGCCCTCCAAACCCGCGCAGAAATACACCAGCGTGCAGCACCAAGAGCCCTCGCTGCTCTTTTAACACGACCAGGACACTCATCTTTAATTTAACTAAACGCTTTCAATTTATATATATTTTTTTGGAGGGGTCTAAAGATACACATAAAGACTCCCTTGGGTAGAGCAGGGAGAAAGCATTTGCAGCCTGCTTTGTTCAGCTGAGGGGCTGGGCACGTTTTTATACAGCTGCACGAGTCTCCCAGCCTGCTGGAAAGGAAAGAAAATTAGGACCTCACTGTACAAAACCATCATCTAGATGGGAAAGTCTAAGAGCTGGAATGAGACCTCGGGGGCAGCACCTGAAGCCACTTTCCTCCTTTTTTTTTTTTTATTTTTAAATGGACTATGTTTCATTTACACACAACACAGACTCCTCCAAGAGGAACTATCTGACCTTTGAGTACTCTAAACACCGCTCTATATAGGGCTATTACAACTAACTAGGTTTTAATCATGTTTAAGCACTCAAAAGTACACCCGCTGCTGCGCCTGCTTCCCTGCCCCTCCATGGCCCATTTCTCACCGTTGCCTCCGATGGTTTCCTTGGAAACATATGCAAGCTCAAATTGGATTGACATTCACTTAGTGGACAGATGGAGTTTGGAACAGCCCAGCGCCTGAAATTCAAGGCCAAGCCTTGGGATAAGTCACATTATCAATACAAAAAACATCCCCCGCGAGCTCCCAAACCCCCAAACTTTGTGGAAAGGTTAAGGATCACCTAATTATTCAGTAACGAGCTTGGAGGTGGCATCTCAGGCAAGGTCAGCGATTACCCATTGTGCTGGCGTGAAAAGCATCGGCGGAAGCACGCGACAACATTGTTGTTTGGAGGGAAGGATTTAATTTTTGTTAAGCGCAGAGAAAACAGAAGAGCTCTTAAGCTCATTAGTGGTTGCAGGCAGGATGACTGATGCAGATCACACACACGGCGAGCGCAGGCAAGAGCCTTTCGCAGGTAGCGATGCTCTATCTGTGCTTGAATTATGCCACTTGCATCAAAAACTTGGGTGCTCGGCTGCCGTTATCACCGACCCGCAGAGCTGCCGTCCCCTCCTGCCCCAGCACCACGAGGGACAGGTTTTCTATCCCACCTTTAGAGCCCCGGAGGTGTCAGGACTGCAATTTCAGCCAAGCTGGTAATTTATTCTGAAGTGGGAATTACTCCCTGGCTCTTCTTCCATTACATGGGGAGAAATGGAAACGGCAAGAAATGGAAATGGCTTTTTTTGAAGGCTGTCCTCTCCAACAGGATTTGAAAGGATTCACCTCTTTGCAACGTGAGGAGGACAGCAGAAATCCCAAATAACTACGTTCCTGGAGATCTTTCATGAAATCCAGCATCTAAGAAAGGGAGAGACAAGACGCCAGGGCTCTCGGGAGGGGAAGGGGGGGCAGAGAGCGGCCGTCACATCTCCTGCCTCGCCAGGCGCTCTGCCCAGCACGTGCTCGGGTGTTGTCCGTCCCACCTCTGGGTAATTAGGGGTGCGAGAGTGGGGGTCATTAAGCAATTGTTTAGGGCACACACCCCCAGAACGCCTGGCTCACTGCTGACGCCCAAGGAATTCCCAGTTTGGGATTTACCTGTCCAAGGCATCAGGATTTTCATAGCTGTCTGGCCACCGGGTGTTTAGCCAGGATTTTAAGACTCTTCTTCTCTGTCTACACGTGATTAGAGCTGCCAACTCCTTCTCCTTTGCTATCTTGCTCACCTTGGAGAGATCTGCTGTGTCTCCGTACTCTGAACCACCTCCAACCTTGCTTTCTTGGACTGATTTTGACCAAGCTAAACAAACAAAGCAGCAAAATGAAACACACCTCTTGCATCTGTTTTTTTGTTTTTTTTTTTTTTTATTTAAAAAACCTCCTGCTGCCCACTAGTTTCCTTCACAACCACCTCTTCCCCCCATGCCTCACTCCCAATTTCTGCTTTTTTTTCCCCCCTCGCTGCCAATTTAAGGCTGTTCCAGGTATTGTGCAGGCGCCCGGAGCCACAATGAAGGCAGGCAGCAGAGGATAACGCTGCGCTGCGCCGAGGCAGGCTCCAGCTCCCTATTTTCAGTGCTCGACGCAGGCCACAGCCAGGAACAATAGAAGGGCCACGCACGGGGTGTACGGATGGAGCATGCCCACGGATCTCTTTACCACTGTGATTTTTATTTAAAGGATGATAATTCAGACCCTGAAAAAAATAAGCCACCAGCAAAGCGGTTTTATTCAAATCAATGCTAGGAAAATGCCTCCTTTTTATTTCTAAGAGCATCGTAAATAATTTGAAATATTGATACACACACAGTCGCTAAAAGCCAAGATCTTTTATTTTAAAAAAATAAATGATCAAGCCTGCTGAGCTGGGCAAGCTGTAGAGTTTCAAAGCTGAGCATGAGAAAGCCCTTCAAAAACTGCTTGAAGAACAATGGGTGCCAGCGAGCACTCCTGCGATGTGGCTTACAAAGGGGAAAAAAAAAATAAAAATCATGATTTTCTTGTTTAGTCACACCTTTGTTCAAGAGAACTGGGACACGAGGAGCATGGCAACTGGCAGCTCTGAACCGAAACATCACCTTATTCCTGAACATGACATATTCAACATAAATCCCACGCTCTCCAATAGCAAAACCACTCCGGTTCAGCCACGAGGAGCCCAACTGCTTCGCGCGCCGTTTCCACAAGTGCCTACACGCACGACACGCAGGGCAGCACCCGCGTGGGCAGCGTGTCACAGCGGGACGAGAACCCCCCCAGGCTGCACCGTGCTCCTTTGGGCAGGGGAAGGGGACAGGCACAGCACCCCACAGAATCAATGAGGTTGGAAGAGCCCTCTGGGATCATCGAGTCCAACCCTTGCCCTGACACCACCATGGCAACTAGACCAGGGCACTAAGTGCCATGGCCAGGCTTTTCTTAAACCCCTCCAGAGATGGTGACCCCACCACCTCCCTGGGCAGCCCCTTCCAATGGCTAATGACCCTTGCTGAGAAGAAATGCTTCCTAATGTCCAACCTGAACCTCCCCTGGCCAAGCTTGAGGCTGTGTCCTCTTGTCCTGTCGCTGGTTGCCTGGGAGAAGAGGCCGACTCCCACTGCGCTACAACCTCCCTGCAGGTAGTTGTAGACTGCACTAAGGTCACCTCTGAGCCTCCTCTTCTCCAGGCTAAACACCCCCAGCTCCCTCAGCCATTCCTCGGAGGTCAGACCCTCCAGACCCTTCCCCAGCTTGGTCGCCCTCCTCTGCACTCGCTCCAACACCTCAACATCTCTCTTGAAGTGCAGGGCCCACAACTGGACACAGGATTCAAGGTGCGGCCTCACCAGTGCCGAGTACAGAGGGACGATCCCTTCCCCAGTCTGGCTGGTCACACTATTCCTGATAGAGGCCAGGATGCCATTGGCCTTCTTGGCCACCTGGGCACACTGCTGGCTCACGTTCAGCCTGGCACCCCCAGGTCTCTTTCTAACCACTCTTCCCCCAGCCTGTAGCCCTGCATGGGGTTGTTGTGGCCCAAGTGTCAGACCCGGCCCTTGTTCTTGTTGAACCTCACGCCGTTGGTCTCGGCCCATCTACCCAACCCATCCAGATCCCTCTGTAGTGCCTTCCTACCCTCCAGCCGATCAACACTCCCACCCAGCTTGGGCTCAACTGCACATTCACTGAGGGTGCACTCAATCCCTACGCCTAGATCATCTATAAAGATACTGAACAGCACCCACAGCACCCCTGCCCTGAGCCACCCCGACGAGCTGACACCCTGCCCACACCACGAGGCTCTTCGTCCCGGCGCGTGGCCCCACGTGCTACAGCAAACACCTCAAGCCTCTAAACACTCTGGGAAATTTAAACAGCAAAGGCAGGGGAATGACAAAGGGAAGGACTGAAAGCAGCCCTCGGCGAGAACTCAGCCGAGTGTCGGTAATGAAGACGCACCTACAATCTAAGTCGGAATTTTTAAAACAAGGTGCTAAAAGCAGCGCTGCCGTCCCCAGTCGAGGGGCTTCCACTACGATTTAACTTGAAATATTCTTTGGAAATTATATTACTGCAACGTGGATAGTTTAGAGATTTAAAAGAGAGGTTGGGGTTGCTCAGCTGACCTCACCTCGTACATCTCACCACCTCTCCACGCTCTCCCCTGCCCTGCACGGGTCTCACCCACCCTGTGGGAGAGGTAGTAACACGTAACAAATCCAATTCCAATGCCACAAATATCGACAGGGACAGAACAGGTGCAAAATTAATTTATTTTAAATCAGATTTACATCTATTCTTCTTAATGACATCCTTTGGTTTAACTTTGTAACGATAACACGAGCCCCTCATTTCACTTTACAACAAGATAAAGATTTCCATGGTCTTGTTCTTCCATTTGAAGATTTTTTTTTACTCTGATGCGAAATATCACCGTGACTCTACTTTATTCTGCTTTTTTATAATAAAGCTTCATGCTAGAGCATCAAGTCTGGACAATAACTGGGTAAAGGCCTATTGCCTTGTCCCATACAATCACATTTCTTTCTGTCTTAAGAAATAAACCCAGCAGCATCACATTTAAGTGCATTTTCCCCATTTAAAGGGTATTGGTTACCCATATGGGGGCTGCAAGTGCGAAAGCTTAGAGGGTTAAACCCAATGGTCTTATTACAGATAACTCATTCACTCAGAGCAGCAGTCTGGCCATGAATTTTAATATTTTTGTAATTAAAAACCATGCCTTTGGTCCAAATGAGAAAGGACGCTGCAGCACTGGACAGCTATGAGTGTGTCCAACGAAACCCCCTGCCCCAAAGCCTTAGGGGGGGACACAATCCCTCCTAAGCACCCCCTACCAAGCCTCCCCCCTTTTTTTCCCCTTAAATTCGGTTTGCATCCAGAAGCCACCAACGCTCCTCACTCAGAGGAAATAGCCAAGACAGACACAAATCCACAGCCACAAAGATAACGCGGGACCACCAAACCTCCTGGCCACCACATACACGGCTGCCCTGGCCCCGACAGCTCATGGCACAACGTGCACAGCTCGTGTTCGACGCTACTTTTAGTTGTAGGACTTCTTTGGGGTGTTTATTTTGCAGGTTTGTGTATTCCCCAGTTACCTGAACTGCCGTTTCACCTGTTATTAACAACATGATAGTTGTGACTTGATTAGTTCGGCCGGTTGGGCACGAAGCGGGGCTTGTTCCCGTCATTACTTCCAGGGCTGCATCGCTGTGGTTAACTGAGTATTCGATGGGGCAAAAAAAGCCCCGCACGGCTCCTTCTGCACGCGATATCTGCACATCTGAGCACACTTTCCTCCTTCTGCAGCACCAGGTACAATCATTCATTCATTCTCTTGTGATCTGAACTCAACGTCAAGCAGCGAGCGTGCCTTCGCCTACGATTTCTAATTATTTTTCAGTTCTTTTCTTCGGATAGATTTGCTGCTAAGGGCTTGTTTTCAGCTTTTCATTAGAAAAGCATTTGCTGCAGGGTGTATTTCCCCCAAATCATCACCCAGCGCTATCTAAAGTCTGGGGATATCTAAAGTATCCACAGACTGTACCAGCACACGTGTCCCGCGGTCCGCGCAGCCCCCAAGTCACGCAGGAGCAATTAACGCCATCACAGCAAACAAAATTAGCGTACGTATTCTGCCCAGAGAGGTTAAAAAAACCCCAAATAAACACTAAGGCTGTCAGACTGGAGACAGAAAGGCGATGCAGATGACTGGCAAGAGGTACAGGCCACCAACATTAGACTAATTGATACAGTTGGGCGAGAAAACCTCAGCGGCTTCTGAAATAACAACATTTCTGCTACCGGACCAGGGCTGCGGTTGTTTTTCCCCCAAATGCCACATTTCTCAGCAGCATTATATTATTCTGTGCAATCGCCACTGTCAACCCACAGCAAACAGAGCATCCAGGAAGGATCCACTCTCAGAAAGCTGAGGGAATTATTTTCACCTGTAGGCTGGGTATTTTCCAGCTGATTTTACACCTATAAGCGATGTTACACTTCACCGTGGTAGGAATTCTGTCCTGCTCGAGAACAGCAGTTGGAAAGCCTGTGCTGCTGCTCCACTGAAAACGCTGCACTGAATTCATCAGGAAAATAAACAGAAATCAGTGTTTAAATCCAAAATGCCCCGTTAAATCAGACTAACACACACAGTTTCCTATCGCAAGCAAATATTTAGACAGTTGCAGCTGAAGCTCGCGAAGGATTCAGGTAGCCAGGACATGCCAAACGTGAAGGATGGCTCGGGATGAATACGTTAGCAGGGTATTTCTGTTAAAGCCATCAGCAGCGTGCTGGTATTTAAACCACATTAAGATTTCAAAAGCATCAGTCTATCACACAGCTCATGTCACCCTACCTCTCGCAACCGCCAGGACTGGAAACCTTAAAATAAAAGCCCGAGCCCCCAGAACGCAGCCCTGCGACCGCAGCGCCAAAGATCACCCAGAGCCCGCCAGGCTGGAGCGAGCGCTTTCTAATTGTGGCAAACTGACGGACAGATCAATTAAGCAGGGGAGCAAAAGCCCAGGCCAGCCTCTCGCTTTGAGGTTCGCCTGCTCCTGACAATGATGACTTCAGATGGAGAGCGAGCACGAGGGGCAGCTGTATTCCCCAAAACAAAACCAGAACCTCTTTCAGATAAGCACTCGTGGAGAGAGGGAGGGGTGGGAGAGAAGGCAGACAGAATAGATCCCAAACGCTCGTGTTTTTCAAGTTTTTGTGGCTGCTTTTTTGAAAGAGAAGAGGTCCCCGTGACCCCCCCGGTGCTGGGGCAGGGAGGGAGACAGCGGGGTTCGGCATCCCCGCGCTGGCGGGCGGCTGTCGAGCAGCAGCCCCGAGAGCACTTGCTGGTCTGCCGAGATCTGCCCAGTCACATGTGCTGGCTCCTGCGCCTCGTAGAAGCAGCTGGAAAAGAGGGAGCCAGCGGAGCTGCCTCCATTAGGAGCTACCGCCACACAAAAGGAGAAGAGGAAACAAGCCCTCGGCCACCCGGGCCACCGGCGAGAAAGGAGCTGGCCAGGGCAAGCGCGGCCGAGAGGGGCCTGGCGGGGTGAAAACACGATGGAAATTAAAACTCCTCGGCCGCCCCCAAAGAGGCTCGATGCCACCTGCGCTCCCACCGCTCCCCATCACCGACACCTCGCAGCAAACCCCGGCAAAGTCGCCCAACTCGCCCGGGCAATTACCGGCCGCCCAGGCGCGGGGCTCATCCCCACGCTCAGCCGGGGCCCCCCCCCCCGAACCCCGGCCCACCGCAAACTTCGCGAGGGGCAGAGCTGGTTCTGCCGGCGGCGGTCGCCCCGAAGCACCCTCCGCTGCCCCGGAGGGGCCGGGGCAGAGCGGCTCCGCCAACCCCCCGGTGTCTCCGGGAATCGCCTCCAAACCGCAGCTCTCGACACGAACCGTCACCTTCCCCCCGCGGCCATGAGCCCCCGCCGGTTCCGGCCCCCGCAACTCCCCCGGGCCCCCCCCGCCCCGCGCCGCTGTCAGCCGGCCCCGCCGCCTTTGTCCTGCCGAGCTGCCGGGGCCGGAGGGGCTCGCCCCGCGGGAGGACCCGCCGGGGGTCCGGGGAGAAGGAGGAGGGGGTCCCTCGCACCGCCGGGACTTCGCAAGTTAACGGCGGCCGCGCGCGCCCGCCCGCCGCCCGCACCTGAGGGCGGCCCGGCCCGGCCCGGCCCACCTGCCGCCGAGGCCGCTTCCCCGCGGGGCGCCGAGCCGCGGCCGCCCGCGATGCCCTCCCGGGGCTCCGGAGCCGCCCACCCGCGTCGGCGAGGAAAGTTCCCGGTGGCCCCGCGCCCCCCTCCCCCGGGGCGGCGGCACCTGCTCCCGGCCCGCCGGAGTCACCGGGGGCGAGGCGGCGCCGCGGGCTCCGCCGGCCGCTCGGCACGGCCGCGTGGGGACTCACTGGGGCGCGCTCCCGCGCCGCGGGGCTGCCGCAGGCCCCGGCTGGGGAGAGATCCAGCGACGGGAGCCCTCCCGGGGCGCCCGACTCCCGGGCTCCACGCTGCTGCGTCAGCGCCGCCTCCTCCTCCGCCGCCTCTTCGGCAGCCGCCCGGCTGCGGGATGGGGATGAGGCGCCCCCGCTGCCGCCGCCCGCCCTCGCCGCAGGGCGTCGCGATCCGGCGCGGCCCGGGCGGGCGGCGCGCAGAGGCCGGGAGCGGGCGGGGGCGGGTGCCGGGGCCGCGGAGGGGGCGGGGGGGGGGGGGCCGGGGGGGAGGCGCCGCCACCGCCGCTCGCCGCCGCCGCCGCGAACTCCCCGCAAGCCGCGAGCCCCTCCGGCCTCCTTCCTGCTTCCTCGTCCTCAGCCAATCGCCGGCCGCCGCTCCGCCGCTCGCTCCGCCGCGCCGGCCAATCGCGCGCCCTCCTGCCCGCCGCCACCGGCCAATCACCGCGCGCGTCCCCGCCCCTCGCCCCCCCCCGTTCCCCCCCCCCGCCCCGGTGCCGGCCCCCCCCGGACCCCTCACAGCCCCGGCCGCGCCCGGCCCCCCCCGGTCCCGGCCCCCCCCCGCCGCGGCCCGGAGGCACCGGGATAAGCGCCGCGGTGCCGGGGGTGCCGCCCCCCCCCCCGGCGGGGGGTCACAGCCGAGCTGGGGGCGCCCGGGAAGCCCCCCGGCGCCGGCGGGTCCCTCACGGGACGGGGAGCGTGAGGCGCGGCCCCGCGCTCTCCTGTCAGCGGGCGGCGGCGGCCACCGGCCGTTTCCCCAGCGGAACCTGCGCTCCCCGCGGCGCCTTCACACCCCGCAGCCGTTACCACCGCCTCCCCGCCCGGCCACCGGCGGCCTCCGCGGCCCAGGGCCCCGTCCCCGCGGGGGATCCCACCGGGCTCACCGGTGGGGTGTCCCCTCTTAAACCGAGTCCTTGCATCCAAACTCCGGAAAAGTTCGAAGTCACGGGGAGTTGTTTCGGCAGCGAGTGCCCGAGCAGGGGGCTGGGAGCTGCCCCGGAGGAGGGGAGCGAGGCAGATCGGGGAGCCCGGCCTGCACACCCGCCTCGTCCCGGGAGAGCCGAGCACGGGCACCGGCGTAGTGAAAGGTCGAGGACCCTCCTCGGCTGGTCGCCTTCCTCCCCGAGCAGCCCTGTAACCCGCCGTCGGTGAAATGCCCCGCTCCTCTGCGGGGGGAAAAGGCCAACGGGGAATTATCGGGTGCCCCAGAGCTTCCCCACGCAGCCTGTCCCCACCGGGACACGCCGTGTCCTCACCGGGACGTGGTCTACACGGGCTCCAGCAACAGGCCTGACACACGGCAGCGATTTCTCCTTCTTCCCAACCAGGAGAGCGCCTGTAACTTTCCGTATTCTCCTGAAAAAGGGGCTTCAAACCCTAACGTAGATACAACAGGTATTTAATCAGTGATGTGGTACCTTTGGCAGGACCACAGTCCGCTACCACTGAAGTCTCTCCATCAGTTGCAGAAGGGGTTTGTTTTGTTTGTCCTATTTCTTTTCAACCTAGGAAACTTCTGAGAAGGGAGCAACTAGGGCATGGGACAAGCAACCCAAAGTGCACCAGGAGAGAAAAATACACACAGGATGAGTTAAACCCCCCCAAGCCCCAAGGGTCTGCTGGAAATACACTAAACTGCAGGAAACCTGGGAGGCTAAGACGCTTTCTCTGCCTTGTTCCCGTGGTCCTTGGTCCACAAGGACCTCACAAGCAAGGGCAAGCTCAGCCATGGTATGATCTTTGCAGGACCCAGATGCTCTGCAGAAGATCGAGGGAAAATTCAGCTATTAGGAGATGCTGACTCCAAAAATGCGTGGTTTCCTTCACATCTGAAGTTTGAAGCTGAAGTTTCTCTTCCCTCCTCTGTGTACAAGATGAGCGAAAAATCCAACCGTTCCCTGCAATCAGGATTTGTGAGCTCCGAGCAGCAGCAGCTCCCACATGATGACCACGTAACGCCGTGGACAACACGGGCTTGGCTGCACCGACTTCGAGCCAGGCAGCACACGTAGGAAAAGGGATCAGCACTTTTTTCGTGCTCAGTTGAACTGTACCTGATGGTGTATCAGTGAACGTGAGAGCGGCAAATAAATGGTGCCCACCCTCGTGTTCCTGGAGTGCCCTAGGCGAAGCGGAGGCCCATCTAGAGGGACAGAGCTCGGCACAGGAGTCCCCAGCAGCAAGCTGAGCGTGGCTTACGAATAAACCAGAAGCCTGCCTGAAACACATACCACTCGCTGGTGATGCAGCAGCAAAGAACAGAGCTGAAATAAATAACCTCAACCTGGCAGCCCACAAGGGCCATGTGCAGCAGCATCTGCACCGTCCCATCACAGCAGCTCCCCTGTTGTAGCCTACTCGGGTTATAATCCCGCTCATATAGGGCTGAACAATGAGCTCTCCCGGGTGTTTAGGCAGCATTCAAATGGGAAACTACTCGTGCAGGGAAGTGTTTATGAGACCACCACCAGATCATTGTCAAATGAGAAGGTAGCAAACATCTTACATACCCAAAAAAACCCACTCCTACATTACCCCATTTCTCTGCTTCCCCTAGGAGCTACAATGTAGAAATGCCCCCTTTGGATGAGACCCTCACAAGCTCCGTTTCATGCAGCCGAGCATCACCAAGAGCTGCTCCAGGAGCAGAAGGGTTGCCCCTCTCCTCAGGCCAGAGCTGCACTGCGCCGCTCCCCACCTGCAAAGCAAAGGCAGCTCATATTGCTGCCAAAGTGCCCCCTAAAAATGGCATTTTTTGTAGATCCCTCCCCTCGGCTGCACTTCGTGCATAAACAGGGCACATGATTGAGCCCCACATTTTAATTAGTGGTTCTTTATTAGCCCCCAACCCGTTCCTACTGCCACGCCTGGTCTGGGTTAGGCTTTGCTGAAGCCACACTGCAGCTCCAGCAAACCAGCACTAAACCTACAGCTTCCCAGCGTTCAGGAGGCAAGTACTCAGACAAAATTAATGCTGAAGTTTAACAATAAATATCAGACATTTAACAGCTGCTTTTTGGTGAAGGTGAGGCCACGGGCTGCGTGCTCTAGAGCTGTACAGGAGTGGAAAGCACGGCAAAGCCATCTGCAGAGCTCTGTCCCTTTTGAGAAACTAATTTATGCTGAAGTGGGGCCTTTCCCTGTCCCTTTCTCAAAGGGATGAGGGGGAAAAAAATGGAAAGCTAATTGCTGATTACAGAACAATATGGCTGTGTGTCTGCTATTCTTCAACCTGTCAGCATAGAGGCACAGACAGGACATGTTTTTTTTTCTCTTCCCTCATTAACTAGGAAGAACAAACCACCAAAGCCCCAACAGGAGATCTTCCTACCCCAACTTCTGACCTGTTTTTTGGGAAAGGGACAACATCCAGGGCTGTTCTGCTTCCTCCTGCCTGACTAGCAGCCAAACAGGGATCTGCTGTCACCACACTCCCCATCTCATTAGCTGGGCTACGGCAGCGACTTGCTGAGGTTGTCGCCGTTGGCAAAAGAGGCTGTAAAGCCCCAGAGCTGTAGGAGGAGCTGGGGCAGCTCCAGCACGGGCCAGGTAGCAGCAGAGATTAAGGACCAGGTTTTCTCTCCTTGCACCCCTCATCTTAACAGGTATTGGGGTGGGAGAGACACACACAACTGAACCAGCCCTGAAAGGTAAAGGAAGGGAAAAGAGGATTTCACCGCTGAACACAGGGGTAGTTGAGGGAAAGGATCTTTCCATTTTTTGACTCAGTTTCAGGAGTAAAAGCTTGATTTGTCCTGCAGGAACGTAACAGCAGAGAGACTGGAGAAGAGCCGCAGCATCACCCTGCTCAGGGCGGGTCGGCAGCCCAGGCTGGGAGAAGGGGTGTTTGCACTGTGCATCCTCAGAGCAACACTCGGAGCTCTTCCAACCTTCAGGAACAACTGTGGCAAGTTTTAAGAAGTCACAGAAATACCTAAGAAGAGTTAAAAATCCCCCAGCAAGGCTGCAAGGACAGAGAAGGGAAGCCTCGAGCTCTGGTGTCTTTGCTCACAGGAGGCTGCTGCATTGGCTCCAGCGGCAAGAGAGGTGGGTTTTAGTGGTCCCCCTCTTTTTCTTCCCTGCTCTGGGGCTAACCCAGTAAATACAAAAGGCCGAATTAATTCCTGGTGGGGCTCTGTTGACTGACTCAGAATGATATTACACCAAAAAAGCAAACTGGCTGTCAGTGTTTAGGTACACAGCATACCAGCCGTGGTTACACAGGCAGCTTCCTTTGAGATTTCTGTTTAAACATCAGCTTTTGCTCATTCATTTTGGGGTGAAATATTTCCCCTTTCCTATCGAAAGAAGTGAGAGGGATTCAGGCTGGATGAGAAGGGTCTGCCAGCACAGGGGTATCATATGTGATCTCATGACCTACCTGCAAAAATGGCAAATAAAAAGCACTGCATTTGTGTCTCAGGGAATCAGCTGTGGGTTTTTAGCTCTTTTTACTGCTATGAAGGTTTAATTTATATTTTATTTTAGTTTTAGAAAAGTTGATGCTGCTTGTATCAGATGCTATTGTCTACCAAACAGAGCCAGGGAAGTGCAGCCCACGTGCGCTGCAAAAGGAAGGGGGTTGCTATGTCCTGTTTCTTATTTCACCTCTTCAGACTTTAAAGTGCTTTAGTGAGGAAAATATAAGCACCGTTCGCCAAATTTATTGATGGAGAGAAAAAAACAGAGGGACAATGAATTCTGCTTGAGATGAGCTTGGTGGGGACCAGCACAACCAGGAAATGAGACCTGGATTAAATTAAAGGAGAAAATCACAGGAGTAAGAGTTAAAAACACACCTAAGTGTTATCATGGACAGAGGTGAACGTAGGCGTGTGCTTAACGTATTGCAAAATGAGGGTTAAAACCGAGGGCTCTGCTTTATGAGCTGGATCGTGGCAGCGCTAGTGAAAAATTCATGTGCACGGGAAGAAGAAAATGTTGTGCCTCGCGTTCCCTAGGTAGCCATTATTTTATGAAGTGTGATTCACAAAACCAGGGAGGCTGGAGAAACGCGAACGCAAAACACATGTCCCAAAAAGACACGATGGGAAAGCAAACAGTAATTACGTGGCCATCTGCGAACTGCGGTGTGAGAGGATGGGGTTTAGCCCGTGCAGCTGCGTGCGAGGGCTGCGCTCGGCGGGGCTGCGGCACCGGAGCCGGTCCTTGGCTGCTGGGCGCCGGGCAGGGCGTTAGCCACGGCCAGCGTGGGCAAGTCAGCGGGAGCCAAACCAGCGCTGTGGTTACCCCTCAAACCGGTGGGGTTTGTCCTTGCACAGAACTAATACAGGAAACCTCATAAGAAATCCCGAAGGCGTCGGCTCGGCCAGTCTGTACTTCCATAGGAAACAGCTGCATCACCAGGGAAATCTTCAGCCTCCTCGGAGCTCGTGCCAGCGCACGATGTGACAGTGACACTCCTCGGCGGAGGGGACACGTGTCTGCTCCTCCACGCTCCCGGGCGGCTGCATTAAACCAACCTGTTTTGCTGGCTGGGCCTCCAGGGAGGTGATGTCTCGGGGGGAAAAGCGGGGAGTTAAGGGGTGGCAGCTTTTTAGCTCGCTGCAGCTGGCTCCTCTGCGCCCTGGCTGCCGCGGCGCTGGCTCCTGGGCTTAAAACAGAGGAGATCATTTTGTTCTGCTCACCCGAGGTGTTGCACAAGCAGCTAAATATCCGTGTGCTGTGGTAATGCTGCTGCCTTGGTGAGAGTGGGCGAGAGAGCCTCGGGGCAAAGGAAGAGCAGGAAAGGAGGCTGAATGGGGCATGAAACCCCTGCTCCTCCGTGCCAGCCCCAGTGCCCTGGTGTCCCAGGCAAAGGTGAAACCAGTTCAGCAGTCAAAGGACAACAGCGTGGTTGCGTGGTGGTTAGGAACATCCCTGCTCTCCCCACGGACACTTCTGCCCGAGCACTGGGGCACCGAGGAGCAATTTGCCTTCAGCCCTCGGCCAGGACAACTTCATTTAATAACGAGTGGTTTGAGCTGCTCGGGCACATCACCCCTCCTCGGGCTTTCCGCTCTGACTTGCACCAGTATCAATCTGGGCTACGTTCTCCCACCCGACGCAAGTGTCATCACCATCAAGACTCGTACCCACAAAAGCCATCTCAAATATTACAGGCTGGCTGGGAATTTTGTGACCTCTGCAGAAAAAGCCCTTCTGCTGCCCTAATTTTCAGGTCCGCTGGAAGATGCTGTCGTACAGAACCTCACTAGTTTGCAGTGAATCCAGCTGTGGACGACTGCGAGTTGTGAATTACTGCCTAAGCAAAGAAAATACAGGCAAAAAGGGAGATGATATTTCTCAAAATGGACTTTGCTCATTTATTTTATCATTTGTAGCTTCGTTTGAGTTATTTATGGTAATACTTTGTAGTGGCGTCTGTAGAGTATGTTGTGAAAATAATGAAATCCACTTCACGTGAGCCTTCACTCTGTTAAACCTCTGCAGAAGGGTGAGGAGAGCTTGCCAGGTTCTGCACGCTTTAAGTGCAGGAGGGAGGGGAGGTGGGAGGTTCCCTGGGAGTTAGAAGTGGTTTCTAGTTTTCGGCCCACTCTGCATCCGTTTGCATCCGTTGCTTGGTGGCCATCTGAAATAAAACCTCTCTGGAACGGGATATTCCTCGTCTGGTGTCTGCACAGAGGCTGATTTCCCCCCATGGTCCCAGCCGACGCAGGGCAGCTCCTTCAGAGTGCACTCACGTAATAAAAAAAGCAGGGACACAAAAACCCTGACACTGGGGGGGTTTATTCAAGCTCAAAGAAAACCTGTTCAGGGGTTCTGCACGTTGTGACCTCAGAAATCCTGGTGCGTTGATGGAAACTGGGGATGGTATTTCCTCAGCTTCCTTATTCTGCTGGGTTTTGGATGGCTGAGCACGCAGGGAATGCATTTATCTCTGAATTGCTCTTACTCGTGGATTAATTCTTCAGGCTTTCCACTAAAGGTGGCTCAGCCTTGACGAAGCAATTCAGCCCTGGAAGTGTTTTGCAGTGAACCCAGGGCTTTCTTACTCGACAGATTCTCCTCTGCCGCTCTTCGCTCTGCACCAAGCTTTAGATGGGCATGAAGAAGATTTCAAACACAGATCTTGGCTCACATGGATGCACGGGTTTAACTGGAGCGGGGGTATCGTGGTTTGGTGGGAAACCAAGCAAATTTGGCCTGGGGTCACTGAGAGCTCGTTAACCCAGGGCTCCACCGTATCAGGCGTTTTGGAGCACACCCCCCCGTGCCTCCGCCATGGAGCTGCCTCAAGCGCTGTATCTCTAATGATGCTCTTGAGGTACCTCAGCGCTGAAGCTTTAGAGTTAAAAGCACATTAAAAAGCACCTGGGGGTACACTGGCATGAGAAAAATAACCCCCCCATCACTGCCAGTGACCCGTGGAGGTCCCTCCTGATGCAGGATGTGAGGACCTGAGACATTGGCAGGGGCTGCCCAGGGAGGTGGTGGAGTCACCATCTCTGGAGGGGTTTAAGAAAAGCCTGGACATGGCACTTAGTCCTCCCCCTTCCTTTGCACACACCGTAACCCACCGAAACGGGAAGCACGAGTAATTTCTGTACTCATTTGTTTCGAAACTCGTTCAGGTGTTTAAATTAATGCGTGTGTAACCTCCTTCCTCACGTGGTTCTGCAAAAAGGAGCCTTTCTCGCAGGTCATCTGGGAGGAACATACTCACGAGACGTCCTTGGTCCAGGATGGCTGGGAAGCTGCTTTCCTCCCTTTTAACCAGAGAGAAACCATGAATCAATGGGGTTAGAGCACTTCTGAAATGTTCTTGTATGCAACAAATACGGAAAATGCTGGCAGAGGTTTTGCAGGCCACCTCTAAGGCCTTTTAAGAAAAAAATACACTATAAAATGAAAATAAAATGTGAACAAAGTATGTGCAGTTTAAATATGGAGTGATATACAGCTCTGAACACGTACAGTGAACAGATCTATCACATTTTCACAGGCAAATTATCACTTGAGTCGCGGGTACCAATTTCCCTCATAAAAGTTGTCACTGCAGGATCTTTACCCCTCCAGGTAAGCTGCACCACAGCTCCAGGACAGCGCCAGAGCCTGGTCCAGCACCACCCGCTGAATCACTGGAATTAGATCTTAAATGTGGAGTTGTTGGGTAGCTGGAGTGGAACGGGAGCGGGGCTGGAGTGGCTGCGGGGGAGCGGCGGGTGCGCTCCGTCCCGGGGAGGGGGGGGCTTCTCTTACCCCGACATATCGGACAGAAAAAGTTTCTTTTCTAAAAATCTTCCACTTTTTTTGGCCTGTGACAATCCCCCGTGTACCCCTTGGGGCCGGGCTCACGGAAAATGAGCCAAGCCCTGGGCTCGGTGTGGCGAGGGACCAGCCAAACCATCCACCCCGGCCCCTTGGGCGGACGCCCACCACAGACGTGTTGAAAACCCCCCAGCGCCCATCGAGTCTCCAACTCTGAAAGGTTTGGTCCAGCGTTGTAACTATTTGTTCATTTAGTTATTTTTCTTTAAGCTGGATGCTTTATTGTCATCTTGTCCCCGAGCTCCCAGATTTGCCTGGCCCCATGAGGTCCTCCCAGCATCCCACCTGGGGATGTTCTCAGCCCTAAGGGTTTTTTTTTTTTAACTTCCCTTATTTTCAGTAGCTTGAGGTCAAAGCAGCACAAGGAAGGAGCATCACCTCCCTGGGCTTTTGGTGGAGACATCAGAAAAAGCTCTGAAAGCCTCTTTAAGACAATAACAACTTCTCCGTGGCAGGTGGAAAATATACATACACACATTGTTGGTTAAGCTCGACTTAGTGCTGTGGGTTGCAGGGATGACTTGGGGTTCAGCACCCACGTTGTGAAGCTCATGGGGATGCTGGGGAGCATCTGCACCTCCACCCTTTGGTGGCTGTACGTCAGGTACCTGGCGAGCAGCAGGAGAGTTGAGGTAACAACGGGGCAGTAAGTTTGACAGGGAGGTTTGGAGTTCAGCTGTACAAATCCTATTAGCATTAACGTCGGCTGTGTGGCTAAATCCTCGCGTTCTGCACAGAAATTGAATCCCTGAGGGGCTGCCTGAAAGCAGCAAATACCCGGAGTCAGAGCAGAGGAAGGTTTGTCCGGGGACGGTGGCTCCTGTGGGCAGTAAATGAGGCGGCGCTGGGGGATCCGGGGCTGCCGAGGTGCTGTGGAGAGTCAGTTCAGTCGGTGTCGGCGGCGCATCCAAAGGCCTTGCAATGAGCTGGGGCGAACGTTGCACCCACCCCGTACCCCGAGGGGATGGAAGAGGGTGGGCAGGGGATGAGCCTGGCCTGAAACAGCAAGAGAAAAGAGAGGGGAAAAGGTAAAAGTGGGGGGAAGGAGATTTATTTGAGGAGCGGAGGAGAAAAGTGGCAAGAGAAGAGGATGTGAGCAGAGGGAAGGAGCGGGAGAGGGAAGAGGGAGCGGGGAGAGGCAGAATGGAAGAGGAGGGGAAAATGGAGAATGTGGAAGGCAGAGGGTGGGAGCAGCCCCTTCCCCAGGGACGGGCCCTGGATTGAGCGCTGCGCTGTGACAAGCAGCCGGGGAAGTTACAAATCACTCACTCAAAGCGACGGCGCCGGACTCGCCAGGGACCTGCTCTCTGAAGGGCAAATGCAGACCTGAGCAAGCCTGGCTCAGCCAGAGGTACCTGAAGGCGCTGAGACTCATAGGTCAGGGTGCTCAGCTCCCCCCAGTTCTGCTGCTGGGGCTGCCCCATTGCAGCCTTCCCCACTCCTCCCAGTCCAGGTCCCACCCCACAGCCCCCAGCTCACACCCCAGTGCAGGCTTCTTGCCCGGAGACTCAACCTCTGGGTCTCCTGCAGACCTGAGCCTGTGCCTGGGCTTACACAGGACCTAGTGGAGCCTTTTGAAGTACAAAAGTCCCCTTGAGAAGAACCCCTGGGGCTGCTGAGGATGCAGGTGGGTGCGAGGGGCTGGTGGGGTAACCTCCCCCCAGGCAGGACGCACAAACTCCACCTGAGAGCAGCGACACTGATAAATCCTCCTTCATTTCATCCCTGTGGGCAGCAATCGCTGCCAGACCTGCCTCATCCCCGGACCTGCTCGGGGTGCTGGTGCGGGTCTCAGCCAGCCCCCATCCCATCAAAGCAGCTTTCTGAGTTCATTGGAGGAAAAGCTGCTCAAAGGTGTCACTTACGGTGCAAAAAGCAGTTTTGCACCAGGGGAATTTGGAGCCAGATGAATTTTCAAAGCTCAAATGGGCAACAAAGCTCGTCCTGACGGCAGAATTGCTCAGACCTGGGGAGGTAAAACTGATTAAAAGTCATGAAGCTGCAAGCCACGATGACAGGCTGGAAACGAGC
This sequence comes from Nyctibius grandis, assembly GCF_013368605.1. Lineage (NCBI taxonomy): Eukaryota > Metazoa > Chordata > Aves > Nyctibiiformes > Nyctibiidae > Nyctibius > Nyctibius grandis. Next base: position 685,810 of record NC_090661.1, read on the forward strand.
TGGTGAGACTGGGCTGGCTTAAGCAAAGAAGAGGAAAATTGGGATGGGGGAAGGACTGGGAAGAAAAGGCCTCCTCTCTCCCCCGCGTCCCCAGAGGGATGCTCGAGACCTTTCCCTTCAGGCAGGCTCTGCTCTGCAGCACTGGCACCCCTTTCTCCTGCACAGCCTGTCAGGTTTCCCACCTGGGAAAGCAGCTTCAAAGAGCCGAGCTGGAGTCTCCCCACTATGGCCAGAGACGAGCGGGAGCGGGTTTCGCTGCCTCGACATCCCCCCCACGCACCCCCTCACCAGACAGCGGCTGCTGCTGCGGCAACGACGAAGGAACAAAACCCCAGGGACCAGCGAGCGCACGACGCTCTCCTGGCTCCTTCGAGCATCCCCCCGCCCTGTCCTTCAGAAATGGGAAAATGGGGAGAAAGATGCGATTTGCACACCTAAAATGGGGAACGAGGTGTGATTTGCACCTGATGGGCATTAAATCCCTGAGGGGAGCCCAGTCCTCCTCACCAGCCCTTCTCCGCCGTGATTATAATCCTTAATTTCAGGTTTTGCCACCTGCACTATGTTTCATAAAATTTTAAAGCTAATGCTCTGCCAGACTCCAATGGCACGGGAGCAGATGTTTAAGTGCAGCCTTGGATGAATAAATTATGGAGCCCGTGGATGTACAGGGAGGGAAGGAGAGGCTGGGTGGCTCTGAACGGAGAGATAATTGATTTAAATGACATTGTCCATTGCAATCGCCTGGGACTGGCTCTTTGGGCACGGGCAGAGTAAGAGATGTGGCAATTAGAGATCCTGCTCTAGCGACAGCAACGACTTGCCTGCACGCGATCCCTGCTCAGCCTTTTTTTTGGCAGCTCTGAGGGTTTTCTACCTCTTTATCCCACCTCGAGCATCAGGCAGGGATGTTGGGGACGGGGGAGCTGCAGCAAGGACGTGGGGAAAGGATTTGGGGCTGGAGGAGAAGCTCCGGTGTGAGACGCTGCCGGGGAGCAGCCTGTTTGGGTTCTCCACCGCAGCGCTGGGGGGATGGCATTGCAACGTCCAAGTACCTGCGGGGGAGAGTGTGTTAAGCATTAAAGAGCTTTTTAATTTTATAGAGAAAGGCGTAAGAAGAATCAGTGGTTGGACACCAAGTCCAGACCCGGCAGCACTGCGTGACCGGGAGCAGGAGGATGCTCCTGCCCGGAGGACGGCGGTGGCAAAGGGCAGGGTGTCCTGCCCAGCCGTGGTTTGGGGGACGTCCCCCCACCCTGCTCACTGTGGCACCACGGGGCTGGGATCACCCCATTCCTCCCAGATCCCTTTGAAATGATGAACCCCCAGCCGGACCCGCTGCCCTCCACGTGCCAGGGGCAGCCGGTGCCGGGGGCAGCCGGTGCCGCCTGCTCCAGCCCGGTGTGCGGGATCCCGCTGTCCCCTTTGGCCAGCGCACCCAGCAGAGGCTTTTTCCCCCCATTCAGGCTGACAACTGGGCCCCGGCTCAGCTGCTGCCTGCTCGGCATCGGCCTTTCAGCCAGCGGCAGGTGCGAGCGGGGCGACCCCGGGCCCCGCTGCCGTAATCCCCGCTCCCCCCGGGCCCTCCTCAGCACAATATCGTCCCCTCGCCTCAAGAATGTTTTTGTCTCCCCTTCACAGTGGCGAATTCTTTTATATATTGAAAAGAAATCTCTTTCTAATCTCCCTGCGCAGGCACGGCTGGGGAAGCGTGGAGGATCCGCTCCCTCCTGGGCAGCTGCTGCCCGCGTCCCTGGCAGCAGAGCGGGCGGCTGCACGGGCTCTCACCCACCCTGGCACAGAAACCAGCTCACCCACGCGTGGGAAACACGGAGGTGACACGGCAGCGGGTCTGTGCTCTGTCACCGCTGTGCTGCACCCGGCTCGGGCATCCCCGCAGGGCTGCGCCTCAGCTCAGCTCCTCCGCACAGTGAAAACGCGACTCGGCGACACTTTCGTTATGTGTCACCCTGTGCTGAAATCACACAGCAAACCCAGGGCGGGAGGGAAACATCCTCCTCCCCGCGGCTTACCAGAGCCTCCCTTCCCCTCCTGGACCGGCCCCACAGGCACGCAACCGCATCCTCTGCCACACACGTGCGCAGACACGAGCACACACACGCTCCCCGCTGCCACCGGGGACGGGGCGGGGGGCACAGGGGCTCTGCAGGGAGGTGCTGAGAGCGAGCAGGGCGTCCTACAGCGACACAGCCGACTGGAAATCCCACCTGGCAGCCCCAGCAGGACTCGGGAGGGGTGTTTTGGGGGGGACCAACCCGCACAGGTCCCTGCCAAGAAGTGGGGACAAGCGCTGCCCTGCCCGGGATGCTGCTCAAACACGGGTCCCTCTTCTCTGCTGCACCTTCCACTTCCCTTGACACGAGTCTCTGCATCAGACACGTTTCAGTACCTGCTCTGGCAGCTCAGCACAAGCCCAGCTTGTCCACGACCAGCTGCCTTTTCCCACAAACAGCTCCAGAGAGGACCCACGGAGCAAAGGGGCATCGATTAAGGACACAGAACAAGTTTCCTCCTGCAAATGCCATCAGTGTTTATGGCAGCAGAGCCGAGGAGCTGGGAGAGAGCAGAGCTGCAGCGCCTGGGGCAGGAACATCCCCAGGTCCACGCGGCTGTTCCTCAGCAGGACGCCTTCAGCTGCAGAGTAAGAGATCAAACCCAGCCAGGGCTTCGCTGCCTTCAGGACACCGTGCTCAGGCTGTTCTTCCACCACAGGGCACAAGCTGCAGAGCGGCTCCGACCGCACGTGGCGAGAAATCAGTCACGGGCGCTGGGTGCCACAGGGGCCAGCGGGGTTTGTCTGTGTCCCAGAGATCAGCGCGTGCCAACCTGGGCGACCTGCCCCGCTGCTGCAGGACGGGCACAAACCCACCGCGGGAGCACCCCAAACCTCATCCAGGGCGGGTGCTGCGGGGGGCAGGCGCTCGGTCCTGCCGTTCCCAGGACAGGCAGCATTTGTGGACTCCCAACAAGCTACGAGAAACTTCCTTGGGAACCCACAGAATCACAGAAGGGTTAAGGGTTGGAAGGGCCCTCTGGAGATCATCCAGTCCACCCCCTGCCCAAGGAGGGTCACCCAGAGCACGTTGCACAGGGTCACATCCAGGCAGGTTTGAATATCTCCAGAGAAGGAGACTCCCCCCCACCCTGGGCAGCCTGTGCCAGGGCTCTGCCACCCTCACAGCAAAGAAGTTCCTCCTCATATTCAGATGGAACTTTCCATGTTTCAGCTTGTGCCCGTTGCCCCTTGTCCTGTCACTGGGCACCACTGAGAAGAGTCTGGCCCCATCCCCTTGACACCCCCCGCAAGGTATTTGTAAGTGTTGATAAGATCCCCCCTCAGTCTGCTCTTCTCCAGCTGAACAGCCCCAGCTCCCTCAGCCTCTCCTCATGAGAGATGCTCCAGCCCTCTGACCATCTTTGTAGCCCTTCGCTGGACTCTCTCCAGTAATTCCTTATCTTTCCTTGGGAACCCGCCTCGTTCCAACTCCCCCCTCCCCGTTCTCTACACGCTGCTAACACCCCCTCCGTGCTTACCTTCACGAGTAACCCCCTCCGCTCTCCACGCTCCCTCTGCTGAACAGCCAGCTCTGAACAGGGCAAGTACCTTGAGCCCCAGGCACGGCGCAGCACACCCAACCCTGGCCACCAGCGGCCAAAGGCTCATGGCCCGGGACAATTCCCATCACAAATCCGAGCAGACACCGTTGAGGTCACGGCCAGAGGCACAGCGCCCTGCCGTGTCTTCCCTGTTAGCTCTGCTGCTCTCCAGAGGAGGCCTGAGGCACAGCCCAGGCGTAGCACTATAAATATATATTTTTTTAAATGAGAGTTAGGGGGAAAAGCTGTGGTTGGTAAGAGGGAGAGGAGGGAGAAGGGAAAGCAGCGCCGTAGCCCTTGCTGCTGCCAGTCTGGATGCACAGCAGGGGGTTGCAGACCTTGTCTACCCTCTGCTGGGAAACACCCCCAGGAGCACAGGCCACTCAGCAAAAGCTTATTTATTAGAATCACAGACTGGTTTGGGTTGGGAGGGACCTTAAAGCTCATCTCATTCCAACCCCCTGCCATGGGCAGGGACACCTTCCACCAGACCAGGTTGCTCCAAGCCCCATCCAACCTGGCCTTGAACACTGCCAGGGAGGGGGCAGCCACAGCTTCTCTGGGCAACCAGGGCCAGGCTCTCACCACCCTCACAGCAAAGGATTTCTTCCTCACATCTCATCTCAATCTCCCCTCTTGCAGTTTAAAACCGTTCCCCCTCGTCCTGTCACTCCATGCCCTTGTCAAAAGCCCCTCTCCCGCTTTCCTGTAGCCCCTTCAGGTGCTGGAAGGTGCTAGAAGGTCTCCCCGGAGCCTTCTCTTCTCCAGGCTGAACAGCCCCAGCTCTCTCAGCCTGTCTCCATAGCAGAGGGGCCCTCTGAGCATCTCTGTGGCCTCCTCTGGACTCGCTCCAACAGCTCCACGTCCTTCTGATGTTATAAAGATTAAAACCCTTCTCCCCTGAAGGGCCCTCCCCAGCCCTTGTTTTCACACCCCAGTGACACCTGCCCAGCGCCAGGGAAGCTGGCACAGTGCTGCTGGGGAAGGGAGAGCTGCTTAACTGAACCCAGCTGAAGATTTACGGATCTCTCCCTCCACCCTGCCCCATGATGCACGAGACATTGATTCATTTCACCCTGAACTCCAAGGTGCTGATCAGCCTGGAAAGTGAAGGCGTTATTTATGATGTGTGTTAAAAATCAGACCTCGCCAACGCTAGAGGACAGGTTTGGGAACCTGCGGGTCCCTCCCAGCTTAGAAAACCTATTTTTAACAACCTGAATCTCACGACACCCTGACGTGGCTCCGACGCTCGTCAGAGCAGCTCCTCTGGCCACAGATGGATCACAACGTGGTGATTCAGTTCCTGTGTTCTTCTGAGAGTCTCCAAGGCAAATTGCAGTGATTTGTCCCCGTATTTAAGAGCTGAAGAACACACAGGTAAAAGAGGAGTCTGCGACAGGCCTTGGAGACGCTGTGCCTGTGCTCCCACCACCTCTCCAGCGAGATGTGCCACGGCACTGGGACACGGAACCGGGATAAAATATAAAGTACAGTACTGCACTTAGTGTTTCACGTGTGGAGTGCACCTCACTTGCGCTTCGAGGCTCATCTCCAAAGCATTTTCAGGTGCAGCTCAAGACACTCCTGACAGGCCACCTCTGTCCACTCCCTGCTACCTCCAGCCAGAGATTAAGGCTGAAAATTAAACCCCGGGCCCCTTCCAGAGTGACAGCAGCTGAATCAACACCAAGTTTAGGAAGAAGGCGCTTCCACCGTGACTTTAGAAGCTCTTTCTAGCTCTCAATTAAGTTTCGTAGCTGTTAAACACACTTGGTGACCTACCTGGCAACTCAGGAAAGTGAATTTTTCTTCACTCTGTGGCATTTCAGAATTCTGTATTAGTCCACTGTCACCTAGTACAGAGAGATGTCAACTACAACCAAAAAAACACACAAAGCTTGGAGCTCTTTTTTGTTAAAACTGCTGTGATGTTCCCTACATGGCAACTGTTTAATTAATTGTGCTGCAATATTTACAACATCCGATTTTCCTTTGTGATTTCCTCTTTAAGGCTGGCAGTATACCATGTGATTTTCTTTACTAAAGCTAGATCAACTTCCATTTGCTGTAAATATGCAGTGAAAACCCCCCCAAAACACTGCTGCGCTCGCTCTGACTTCTCCAGCCAGCCCAAGGTGGAGTGTGAGTACAAGCTTCTGCCAAAACAACAACCTTCAGACAAAAAACCACATAACCCCAACCCCAAAAGTCAGCCTAGGAGCAGCAGGAGGAGGGAAGGGAGGACACAAAGCAGCAGCTGGGGTATTTTAACGAGGTTTGAGGGATCAGCACCTAAAACACCGCCTGTACATCGATGATGCTTCAGTGTTCATGAATCACCCCCGGGATGTGGGCGGCGTTGAGCTCCCAAAGTGGAAGTTATTCATCCCATCAGAAGGCCACAGGGGGAAGTTTCTCCTTCCCCTGGTAACAGGCGAACTGCTAGCTATTTAATGGCACTCTGCTTTTTTTAACTGAACAAAATTGTTCCCTCATTGTCCATTTTTCCGGGGGGTGGGTGACTTTCTGTGCTCAGCAGCGGCTGCCTCTTGTTTCAGGCGTCCTGCGCAGCAGCCTGCTTCGATGGCAACACGTCCCCTGGATGAACCTCAGCCCTGTAACGCTGGGAATCAGGATGGCTTGTGAACAGGATGAATCAGGATGATCAGGAGAAAACACACGTTTCCTTCTGTGCTGCCAGCTGATTCATTTTGTCCAAGCCTGGTCCAGCAGCATCTGTTCACAGAGCAGGAGAAGAGAGCCCGCAGGTGACGATCCCAGAATCACAAGCAGGAAGAAGAAGAGTTGTGCGCTCCAGCCCCTACAGTCAAAGGCCTCATGGTGGTCACGGTGCTGTCTCTCCGCTGATGGACGTTACTTGAAGGTGGCATTAAAGGCCCTGCCAATGACCAGCCTGCGCACTTCACTGGTGCCTGCCCCGATCTCATAGAGCTTGGCATCCCGCAGGAAGCGCCCCATGGGATAGTCGTTGATGTAACCGTTCCCACCTGCAACCAGAGAGGTGTCCAAAGTCATTTCTTCTCTCTGATTTCAGGGGCTGAGGGTGGGACGGGAGAGAGCATTGCTCTTGCAACCGCTCAGAGCCAAACGCTGCCGGTGACTTACCCAGACACTGAATCCCATCCAGAGCCACCTGGGTCGCGCACTCTGCGGAGTACAGGATCACTCCAGCGCAGTCCTAAAGGAGAGTCACAACGATGGCAGTCAGGAGAGGTGTCACCTGCCTGTCTCCCATCTCCGTGCTGCTCTGACCTTTCCATTACTCTACAGACATCTGCTAACAAGCCCCAACTACTTGATCACAAAGTGCAGGATTCATTCCCCAGCGAGCCAGAAGCTGCAGCCTCTTTCTGTCACTACAGAATCCTCGTGTCAGGTCTGTAAAGGCCACGTGAGGACAGAAAAAGGAAAAAAAGAAAAGAGAGGAGTGCAGCAGGGGAGCTGGTCTCTCACGAACACACATCACACCCCCAGGAGACCAGTGTGATTTGATTTGGCATGCAGGGCTCTGTGCTCCCACTGCTAAACACTCAGTCCCCTCCTTTGCTGGAGGTGTGGTGACGGTTGTGGTGATGACAACACCTCAAATGACTGCTACAGCCCCAGCAATAGCCAGGAGAGCGTGTCTGAGCTTCCAATAAACACCTACCGATGCTGCTACATCTGTTGCCTTGTAGGACAAGGCTTCCTTTTCCTTTGGGGGGAAAAAGCAGCACTCAGGGCTGTGAGCGAGTCATTTTAACCCCCAGTCCAGAACCTCCACCCTGCTCACGACCCGGGACCCCAGGGAAAGGAATTCCCCCAGCAGACACAGCCCAGGGGGAGTGGGCTCACCTTGGCGTTGAAGTGGCCCCGGTCACAGGCCTTGGCCACGTTGTACACGTACTGCCGACACGCCATCAGCCGCGTGTACATATCTGCCATCTTGCCCTGCATCAGCTGCACGGCACAGAAGACAAGGAGACAACATGAGCAAGGGGGGGGTTATCTTCTGCATGAGCACTGGGGATCACCCCTTCCCCAAACTGTCTCAGAGAAACCAGAGAAGTGATAAGACGTGGATTCGGCAGACACAGATGAGGGAGCTGGAGGTTCTGTCAATTCACAAGCTCCCCGACGTCAGCCACAGTCCCTCACCCACCACCAGCAGCCTCGGGCAGACAGGCCCAGAGATCCTTCCACCTTCTCACCACAGCATTCCATCACGCAGCCCCAGCACAAACTCCAGGCAACCTTCTCCATGCAAAGCCCTCCCAGGACATGAGCTCTGTCTTCTCATTTTAAAAGAAAAAGCAAGGTGACATAAATTTCTAATTTCCTTTCTGCCTCACCTGGAAGTGGCCAATCTTCTGTCCAAATGCTTCTCTTACATGTAGGTATGGAATGGCGTGGTCAAGAACAGCTTGCATGAGCCTAAGAAGAGCACAGATATGCAGGAAAACAACAGAACTATTAATTAATAATAATTAAACCTTGGAAGTACAATCTAAGGCAAAAAGGTTCTCACCCCTAAAGTGATATGCTGCTGTCCTCCTATAGCTGCACTCAAACAGTGCTAAGAATAAAATGCAAACGTCCCATTTTTCTCCCTAGTGCTCTACATGTTGCTCTTTTGGGACATCTTGTGGTAAGGAAGGTCTTACCTATAAAAGATGCCAAGCCCTTACCCCAGTGGCCCACCAGACAGCACGAGTCTCTCCAGGTCCAATCCACTCATCAGAACGTAGACTCCTTTGCTCAGCGTCCCCAAGACGTTTTCAGCTGCAATCAGCAAAGGAAAGCGAATTACTTACGTGCAAAACCAAGCCAAGCTGTTGTCTGAGGGCCTGTGTTCACTGGGAGAGGATTCAAGCTTCCAGTCCCATTCACTTTCTTTTTGGCTTGAGACACAAACGTTCAGGATGAGCTGGACAGGCGCTGAGGTTTGATACATATACCCCCTACCACTGAAATGTCTTTTCAATCCAACCACAGCCAAAAAGGAGAAGGCTTTGGGGGTACAACCTCTACTAGGGTTATAAAGTGCAGCTACCATCGCTGCTATTCTCTTGCCTGTTTTCTACAGAGGCAGGTGCTCTTCAGAGATCCTCCAGCTCAGCATTTGTACCAACAAGAACAGGAGACTTAATAGCCCGTGAGGACAAATTGGGAGCTCCCTTCCCCATCCCCTGAGTTTGTATCTAACCCAGACAGACAGCGTTACCACCCGATGTCTGCTGAGTGTGTGTTTGAAATGAACCCAAATCCTGGTCTGACATGCTTGGGTCACCTCTCTGAGCACTCCCAGGCCAGGAACCAAAGCTCACACAGGCAAGCAGTCAAAGCTCACCGCTTACCACGCGTCGGAGTGACGTATATGAGTCTTCTGAGATTGGAGAACACAAACAGTCATTATCCCCCCTTCTGAGGGGGGCTGAGCAGAACATTGCAGTTGTTATAAATAAACGTTTGGAAAAGACAAGTATTATTTCTGTGAAAATGGAACAGGAAAATAGCCACATTAGATAATGGGCTGAGAAAAATCCTCAAGAAACCGTTTCACTTTGGGACAATTAAAGCATGTGCTGATGTTAAACAAGTATGAAGAGAGAAGCAGGATCAAAAGGCTCATCTCAGCAAGGCTGTACTCTTACAACTGGGAGAGAACTTAAAGCCTAACAACTGTCCTTCGTAGATGGACAGAGATTATCCACTGATCACACCATGTAGGAGAACTGACACACACTTCAGGCTTTGATCACAAGAGACCTGAGAGGTGTGATATGCAAAGTGAAAATGAGGCAGGACTTGGACACATGCATAGTCTCCTGAAATAAATAATCTGTTTTTCAGTGGCACAAACTCATTCACTCCTGCTTACTGAAGAGCATGGTGATGTAGCGTATGGAGAAGTGCAGCCTCTGCAGGGCCATCATCATCATGTTGGAGCTAGGAAGAGGACGAAGAAGAATGGAGCTTGGCTTTCCGAGGAAAAGCTCAAAAGCCCCACAGACAAGAAAGAAAAATACTAATAGCAAACATTACTTTGAAGACCAGAACACAAATGCCAGCATCAGTAACACTAAAGTGACAAAGCTGATCGTGAGTAATGACATCTCACAGCTAAAAGAGGACTGAAGAGCCTGAATGCTTTCCTGGATGTCCAGGGAAGAGGGATGGATAGGTACGTGGGGAGCTGAAGGACACGTGTGCTGACTGCACAAGGGGGGAGACCTGCTGGCTGGGAATCACAGCAAAAAAAAGAAAACCCACAACGTTGGGGCTCTGAACCAACTTTTACCAATGCAACATGACTGAACGACTCCATGGACACCACTTTTGATGAGAAAAACAGCCACTCGGTGGAGCGTGGCTGACAGTGGAACCCACGTATCTCAGAGTGGATGGCATTGCAGCGCTAGAGGACATCTTCATCTGAGAGAAACATCCTGCAGACACACGAAATGGCATCAGACTGGTTCAGCTTCCAAGGCAGAAGATCAGAAGCGGCATCAGTGGCCAGAGTGCAAAGTGTGTTAGCTTTCAGCGCTGCAGTGATGGGCTTCTCCGAGCTACCAGAAAATGGAAATCCCGTTACCAGGAGAACACGCTGCCCTGTACGGATGATTACCCAGGAGATGATCTAAAGACTTGGGCACTGGCCTTTCTGATGTCAGAGGGGAGGGATCCAATAAAGTTAGAAATGTCAGATGTCAGCTGAAACTCACTTACTGCGAAGCTTTGGGTGGTGTGTGGGGAGCTGGAGTTACTTGCTCTGCAGATATGCAATCAGGATTTCCAGGAGTTCAGGTAAGGCATCCCCTCCACTTGCTATACAGTGGCTGTCAATTTTCTGTCAACAAAAATAGCCACTGGAGTAACAAAAGTGGCCATTCCAATGGCCCCTGCTGTACTAACTCATGGGGAAAGGAGGTCCATTTCCAGGCCCTCACCCCAAAAGGACTCAGAAATGTTCCAGGCAAACCAGAAGTCTGTTGGATGGTCTCCAGTGACTTTGGAGGAAAAAAAACATCAAGGCAAATAAGCTCTCATGTATACAAGATGGGGAGCTCTAATGCAAACAGACAAGTTTCTTTGGAAGCCTCACCTAGGCTTTGTGGTTACAAGTTAGGTCCATGAGGGTGAAAAAGAGTGACCTAACAAGGGATGTGCTCATTCACTGCAACCCAGCAGATTGCACTCTTCCAGTTCCACCAGCTCTCTTGCCAGGCTGCCAAAGAGCAGATAACCATCTGCAAAGCCCTCTAGGTCACAGTCTGAACACACATGTAATTAGTGATCCCATTTATCTGATCAAGAAGACAGGAATCATGCATGCTGCCATGATCTGAACCCAACTCACCGGGGATCTTGCAGTCTTCAAAGATCAACTCACAGGTATTAGACCCTCTCATGCCCAGCTTATCGAGCTTCTGGGCCGTGCTGAAACCTGGCATTCCCTGCAAAGGCAGGATGGTAAAAACACATTTCAAATCTCAGTTCTGACAGACTAAATAAAATCACTAGATGTCTGTGAGACTTCCCTGACCACACGAACACGTGTAGAGTACCAGACGGGAGTCGAAGTGAACTGCCCACTCTGGGAACAAGAACAGGCATTAAGTGCAGAGGAGGCAAATGAGCAGAGAAGCAGGCACACGTGGGGGCACATCTGAACTGAGTGCATCCATCTTCTCATGCACATAAATATTAAATAAATAAATTATTTAGATAGCTGCCAACACTGACCCTCCTAAAGTCAGGGCTGCAAGCTTTGCCAGTCACTGCACGTCAGGGTAAGCCCATCAGAAGGTTTACTGTTCTCTGAGATTTTATATTTCTTCCAGTACCATTTATTTTATTACAGCTTCCTGTCTGCCTTGTGGGGCCAGAGATGTGTATAGCACAGCCTCAAATAATTGAAAGGGAAGAAAAAAGCCAATAGATTCCTGTTTTCCAAGGGCTCCCCATTGAACAGCCTGTTTCTGCTCCCTTTGGCCTGCTCTGCTTTGCATAAATGTTTGGGCCATCTCAGGATTCCCAAAGGGGCAGTGCAAGAAAATGGGGGCGGGGGAGAAATGATCAGAGCTATTTTAATGCCTTGGCTTGAAAAAAACCACATGAAGTTAGATAATGGGATAGTAGGACATATTTACATGGCCCCCAATATCTCTGGCAATTTTGATGTTTTATTCCTAGTTCAGTGGTCTCTGTACAAAAAGCTTGTGAGAATTATTAAACCTACCCTCTCCACAATGAACGCAGTTATACCTCGGGAGGCTGGGACTGCATTAACATCAGTTTTGGCATAAACGATGAGGACATCTGCATCCGGCCCGTTGGTGATCCAAAATTTGTTCCCATTCAAAACGAAGTAGTCTCCTAGAAGCAGAGAGCTGCAATCTGTTAGCTCACGACAGACACCACCTATATCCTCACTCCATTTATTTCAAAACAGGCGTCCAAGGATGCTCTTTAAGACCCCCACAAACAGCATGCACAAATCCTTCCCAAGTCCAAGAAAACTCCTGTCCTTAATTCCTGGAGTCCAAACACAGTTTAGCAAATGCCTGACAAAAGAAGGCACTTACCACTGGTTCCTTCATACCACCAACCTCCACCACCACCACCAGAAGTCCTCTTTTAGACCTTCAACCATCCACCTTGTGTCTTCACTACCTGGCTTTATCACACGTTGAATCTCCTGGGAGGCAGCACAAGCCTGCACACATGGCCTGGTATACCCAGGCCTAAGCACTGTATCTCAGTGGTGTTGGGGAGGTCAGTCTAAGTTTACAGGAGACATCCTCTACACCAGCTGTCTATCCAGGCAGCACATGACAGGCTTTACCTTTCTTATCTGCTTTCAGCTTCATGGACACAACATCAGATCCAGCATTGGGTTCGCTCATGGCTAAGGCTCCAATGTGCTCCCCGCTGATGAGCTGGAAGAAAAGACAAGTATAAGAAAGGGAGGAGGAATAGTTGCATTGTTTCTGCTCCCTCCTTAGCCTGCCTTCCTCTTTTTTTCCCTGCACTGAATCTCCACAGTAGCTGTTCTATGCCAGAACTGCAAATGAGAGCTGTTGTTCCTGGTGGAGTCCTAGCAGGGAGCTCCCTTGTGCTGCTGTGCTGAGGGAACAGAACCAGATCACAGCGGGATGAGAAGGATGATTCAGCTCATGCCTGAGCTAGGTGAGCGCAGCCCTGCTTACAAAACACCATCTCCAGGAAGGTGCCAAAGGAACCATGCAGGCAGCCATATGCTTCTCACAAGCTCCTTGCTCTGCGCTTGATGACTGCCCTTTCACATAACCAAGAGTTGTTGAACACAAAAGGCCGAGGAGGGAGATGAAAAGAGATCGCAAAGTTCTTAGAGATGTTCTCGTAGCCCCCACACTCGCCCTACAACAGCAGATGGACACCCTCCTTCTGTGCCTGCTCATACCAGGCTCTGGCATAGCTGTTGCTTCCTCTTCACTGTTCCTTTCATCCTGCCCTTTTCTCCTTGCCTTTTTTCTCCCTGTGTACTTTTATCCATCTTCTCCTCCTTTTGATCTCTTATTTTTTTAAAACCAGACTCAACGCTTACGATACGTGTTCAACCCATTCAACCCATCAGTGCATTTCTACAGAAGTCTTCAGGATATGCTCAAAACTAGTTCAGTTCCATCACATACTCTGTCATGAACCAGGACAAGAAGTGATCACGCATCTCATATTGAAAGGCAATGAATGAGGGCACTAAAATACACTGCAATGAGGACAATGCAGGGTTACACATCAGCAGGCTGCACAATGCTTTGAGGAAGCGACACTGTACTTTGCATGTTGTTTAAAACAAGTTTCTTGCACTGATCATGTCGGTGATATTTACAGTAGCTGGGATTCAATGTACTAGTTAAGTTCTTCCATGCATTTAAACACTGAAATCTGTTTAACATGCTTTTGAGTCACAAACATCAATGCTGCAAATGATGAAGTTGCACGTGCCATTAATTAGCAGAGGCAAACCAAGCATTTGGGCAGTGAGAAATGGAGAATATCAGAAAGCAGCGACTCATTCAGAAATCTCAAAACAATTTGGGAAGTTGGAAGAATATCAACCAGTGCCACCTCAAAGCCTCGTTTAGTAACGCAGCTCCAGAGAGCTGGACTATGCTCCCTACAGACATGGCCCTCAGCACAGACCGAGGTCAGTATGGATTAATAGGACAAAAATTAACAAGCTAGAGAAGGGCAGGTACAATATTTCCTAAAGGTTGGGTGTCTGAAATCAGCTAGTGCTTAAAATGCTACACACCATGAGAGACACTCATCCTTGCACGCAGCCAAAACCCAAATGCATTCCAGGTTCTTCCAGCCACATACCTTGGGCAAGTACTTGTTCTTCTGGGCCTCGTTGCCGTTACGCACTAGCTGGTTGATGCAAAGGTTTGAGTGGGCGCCGTAACTAAGCCCAACAGATGCTGATGCACGAGAAATTTCCTCCATCACCAGCACGTGGTCCAGATACCCCAAGGCAGATCCACCATATTCAGCTGAAAAGAGAAGAGAAACCTCATGTCAACCACCATGGAGTACATCACACGTGCACAAGATCCCAGGGTCAGGCTCAGCCTTGAACGAGATCAGAGACATTTAAAAGAGAGCTGCTGTTTTTGCCTCACACTGTCCCTAAACTGTACACTTCTGGCTTTCCCCAGATGGGGAAAAAACCCATCCTAAAAGATGGGTTGAACAATTTCTCATATATGCCAAAACAAGAGAGTTTTCTGTTCATTCCTAAAGGATGGATGGGTTGGGTGTTGTTGCCTCAAGGAAAGGTGCCGGCCTGCTGCAAGCAGTACTGGCCCAGGATTGCTTTGTACTGCACAACTTTGTACTGCACAAGGTACAAGAAAATAATCCTGCCAGACAGCTCCTCATATAATACAAACCATAGTGCAAGTTAGAGTGATGCTGCCCTTTCAAAATTACTCTTTGTGTACAACGTGCCTGTATTATCGTTCCATAGTAGCTACATATTTGCATTTCTTAATTTAGCTCTTTATAAAATAAATGGAAAATCACATCAAACCAACACAGTCTTCTTAGTTTTAAGAAAACAAAAGGCACTTATTTAAAATGCTCCCTTGATAGACTTGATCCACTAGTGTCCAAATTGAGTATATGCCCTCACAAGATTTCACATTATCTTCACATCCTAAATCCCAGTCTCCACCTCCTACAACAAAACCAGTGCCAATAAAGAAAGTGCCCACAACTATACGATCAAAAATAAGGCAAAAAAATTCTGGGCATGGGAGGGTTTTAGAGGTAAATCTTTGAGGAAATCAAAAAGGACAGGACTCGTGAGGGGATGGCTTATTTATAGTGTGGGAAACTGCTGTAAGCCTCAGGCACAACATCAAAGAAGAAAGAAGGTAAGAGTGAGAAAAAACAGGAGCAGCAGTAAATTGGGAAGAGTAAAGAGAAAGCAAGCAGAAATGCAGAGCCTTTCAAGCAGACTCAGCGCTGCTGAAAGAAACGCAGCGGCATTATTCCAACGCATTGCTATTCAGCCTGCTGCTGCAGAAACCTTTGCACCCACACATCCAGAAACACAGACTTTGCAGTGGGGAAAGAAAGGCCCCATCGGCTGCTTTTCTCCACTAAGGGCTTCTCCTCATTACACCGTGTCAGGGCATTCAGCACGCCCACAGCAGCCTCAGTAATCTGTAACATGAATCAAAACACTTTTCAACTAACCTGGGCAAGGCTGAATAAGATTTACCCTGATTTTTTCTGACTGGTTGGATGTGGTCAGCTCTCCATTAAGTTATCACAGCTTTTCAGAGCGTTGTTTTACACCCTCTAACTCCTCCTATTAGAGATGGATGTTTGTTCTAGGATACTTTTATCTATAGCTCTCCTCCTTCAAAACTCGCAGCAAACGCTTCATACTGGAAAAGTGCAACATGTTAGAGTTGCATATGTTGTATCTGGAGAAACCATTTCTGAACAGTATTTTTAAACCATAAAAGCCATTTTACAATTGTCCAGAAGTCTAACAAGGAAAAAGGATTCTGAGCCAGTGAAGAATAACAAAAGTTGCAAAAGAGTTTTTAAAAAACAGGAAGATAGGAGCCTCTGGACAAAATGGATGTCACATCACACACAAGGCTGTTATGGACTGGAAAAGGTGAGTTTAAGTGGCCTCTCTTGTTTGAAGAATCACCCAGCAGAAGGTAAAAGGCAGGAACAGACTTACCAGGAGCTGTGATCCCCAGAACTCCCAGTTCCCCCAGTTTCTTCCAAAACTCCTACAAACACAGAACAAGCAATCAGTCCAGACGCGCAGTCAGGGCATCAGCATAAGCAGTTTTCCCAGGTAGTTCCCCAGACAATCAATTTACCTTATTCTTGTGATACCTCAGAGGTAAATACATCGATACCTATTCCTCCTGCAGCAGCAGCTCCATCTTTGGACTAAGAACCCAGACAGACTTAAGGATGTTAGTTACGCTACACATGGGAGCAGTCTGTTGAATTCAGTGAAAATCCACAACCTAAATTTAATTCTGGAAGGACAGGTCCTAAGATTTAACTCATTGCCTAGTTTAAGGAGAATTTTGATGAATTAAAACCTCCCATTAATTTAAAAAACTGCACCCTAGGCTTTTGTATACTATCACTTGCTAAAAATAATTTAGGATGTTATGACTTAAATTTATGCTTGTCTTTGACCTCATGCATCCTTTGGCAGCACTGCGAAGGGCTGTCAGCCTGTGGCTGCCACAAATGGTGGTCAGCATAAGTTATCCATGACTGAAACCTTGGAAATACTTAGAAGAGCTGCTTTTAGCTGGCCATTTAACTCTTCTAGTAAAACAGCAACTGATCAGGAAAGCCAAGGAAGCCTCCTTGGGAGAGATTAAAACCAGGGAATGTTATAGCTGGGGCAGAGAGAGGTGCTGCCTGTCTCGCAGGCGGTATAGAACAGTTAAACAAGGTGACCAGAACAGAGAATCTGTGAACACTTTGGGCTTGTGAAGCTAAAGGAGCTGAATCCACCAGAGCCGCTCCAGCACATAACCGGTAGGTTTTCAAGAGTGCCAGGACACCAGCCACACGTGGGGACTGGACAGCATTACTGAGCTTTGCATAGCTGGACACATGTGCTGTGAAGTTCACCTGCCTGAGGACAAGCTGTCCCCCTTGACTGCCGACTCCTCCACTCGCCTGTTGCCCAGGTTTATCCCACTGGCAACACCACCACCCACCCGACAGCCACGACTCGAGGCACAGAGCTGCCGGCTGACCTGAACGTACACATCAGCTGTGCCTGGCACACGGCACCACAGAGCAAGAGGGAAGCCGTGACATAATGCAGCAGCAAAGGATGTCACCAACGAGGACCACACGTGTGCTGGAGGGGCCATCTCTTTGCTGCTGCTTCAGACTGCAGCCTCTCCTCCACTACATGATGGACACACAGGTGAGTGCTTGTCGCATGGCCTCAGTGTCCAGCGATAATTATCAGTGAATAGTTTCCAGAGACTTCAAAAAGTATTATTCAATAGCTCTGGATGACATCTGGTGCGCCAGGCTAAATTTATATACTTCACTTCAAAGCTGCACATATATCCCTGAAAACAGCAACATCAGAGCTCTGGGAAATCCTAGCAGATGTTCTGAGCTTTTTAAGTCGTGTGGAGCTTATGAAAACCAACAGTTAGATCTCTCATTTTCATCAATCAAAACATCCTGTTGCACATAATTTGTTGCTTTTATTAGGAAGGCAAGTTTCAGCTCGACAGACAAATAACTGCATTTCAGCAGTTGCACACAATATTTTCACAACAAATTTGAGAGAAAACTCAGATGTCCAAGAAAAGGTCCTAGCTAGAATACAAAGCACATACTAGAGATGGAGTCTGAACAGAGCCAAGCAGAAATACCACAATGAGAAGCCAAACAAGACCGTTATCAATCCATCTTTTTTCTTTTTTAATTGGATGCTGGCTGGGTTCTTCCCCAGGTCGCTGAAAGTCATTAACAAAAGATAAAACAGGAAATCAAAAAATTGTTTCCTCTATGGCTTTCAAGTTTGAAAAGTTAATGCATATGTTCCTGTGGTGTGGACTGGGACTCTTTGTCTGGGCTAATGTACAGATCAAAGTACCAGCAGGCTTTCACTACCATCTATTTTAAATGCACACATGAAATACTCACCCGCATGCCTTTGAATTCATTTTCCTGGTCAATCTGTTGGGCCTTTGGAGCCAAATGCTCTTGACAGAACTTTGTCATGGTCTGTCTGAGCTGGGGAAAGAGGAGAAACACATACGTTACTTCTCATCAATATATTGTCATCTTCGTCCCCAGAATACGGCCAACATTCCCGTGCCAGGCAACTCCAGGTTCCCAAACCCAGACACACAAGACCATAAGGAAAGGGATGTTCCAGGTTACTGGCTGTAAGAGCACATGAAAGGCCCTTTAGTCTTTTAAAGAGAAGATACTGATGTACTTAAGTTCCTCTCAGCGTTTAACCTTAACAATCTTACCCCAACATCAGAGAATGCTACTTAACTACTGCCTGCACTAGGGCTTCGGGGGATGTTTTTGGCCAGGAAACTTCGAAAGCCGATGAATATTGCTTATGATGTATCATCCTCATCCAGTAGCTGCTTATGGTTTCATTTAATTATATGCAAATGCCTGTAATAAGCATGCACACTAATTAAAATGTGTTAGTGTATCAAGCTGGAACTACATGAGCTATCCTACTCTTTTCTACAGAGAGGAAATTTGATTTGAAATTTGAATTTGAAAGTCAGGCATGCTTGTTGTTCCAAGTGTTAAAAACCTCAAAACCTTTTTCTAAACTTTAAACTCGGAATACTTACATGTGTTCTGCAGAAGTCTATACACATACTAGGAAAATATATAAAATATCTCAAGTGTTTTTATTATGAAGATTTTAAAACTTTGTCTAGATGTTATGGTAGAGCTTAATAATCCCATTTTCCCTTTTGCTTCTTTATTCCCACAAGTTAATGCTGGTGAAGGAACGGTCTCAGAGACTGAAAGCCTCTGCTGTATAACCTGTAGAAAGGACAGAAGCAGCAAACCAACACACACCCAGGCTTCTCTGCCCTTTTCTCAACCACACAATCAAAGCAGCCTCTTTTTTACAATTAAGACGATATGTTAGTTTCCATGGCCACCCAGACGTTGGATTCCAGTACCAGCAAACAAGTTTTCCACCCTGTTGATAGATCTTTTCCCCCCCGCACTAAGTTTTTAAACATTAGATGAGTTTCCATTGTGACAAAGTTGACAGCTGTAAACTTGAGCATAAAGCTTAAAAGAAAAAAAAAAGCGTAAAACCTTAATAATCTTAAACAATTAGAGACAGGGACACACTCAGACATCCCTGGTACTCTAAGATGGTTAATAGCAGTTACAGTGCTGTTAATTCACAGCTTCAAGAGCATTACTGAAGATTTATTTGTGATTTTTTTCAGCTTTTCCACCAGGTAGATAAGAACTACAAGAATATTTTCCTCCTTTTACACCTGCTGAATGCAGAAGCACAAAGAAACATCAAGTTAATTTGAGCTGATAAGGCTACAAACCGCAAACACAAAATTGGTAAAGAATACTGCTGTAAGTAGTAGAAGTGAGAATGAGTAATTATAAGAAAGAAGTGAGAATGAGTAAGTTTATTTTGTACATCCATATGCTTGCACTGTCATAATTATCTAGAAAGCACGGCTACAGCTCCAGACCCAGCAGCACCAAGGGAAGGAGCTGCACTGGCAGAAGCCGCTCTGGGACAGCCCGGGGCGAGTGCTGCGATGGCTAGCGTAGCTGCTCTTGAACACAGGAGGAAACAGTAAAGCTGAGAACTATTGTCCTAAAGCTTTATGTCCTCCATCGTGCAAGAGAACAAGCCGGGAGAGCTGCAACACTTCGAGAGGATTTGACGAGACCCAATTAATTCCTCTCTTGGATCACAAATATGATCACCAAGGGCGTCCCACGGGAACGCAGGGGCTTTTTTCACGCAGTGCTTCGTCGTGCGGCGTTTTATCGTGGAGAGGCGCCTTTCCCCGCTGAAAAAAGCCACAGCAAACTGGGACCGCCTTGTGCCGGGGCCACCTCCCGCCGGCCACGTGCCCGGGGCGCGCCCTCGCCGCCGGGGTCGCGCCGCGCCCCCTCTGCGCGCCCGCTGATAGGCCGGCTGCCCACGGCCGCGGCCAATCACCGCCCGCCAGTCGCGACACACCCCCCCCAGGGCGGGGCTCCGCCAGGCCCCGGGCCCGCCTCCCCGCCCCAGCCCGGGGCCGCCCGCCCGCGGGGGCCCGGAGAGCCGGGGCTGGCGCGGCCCTACCTGCCGCTGCTCCTCGCTCAGCCCGTTCACCGTGTCGTCCACCGCCAGCCCCGCGCAGCCCCGCCGCAGCAGCCCCAGCCTTTGTCGCCGCCGCGCTCCGCGTAGCCCCACGCCCACCGCCGCCCGCCCGAGCACCGCCGCCGCCATGGCTACCCCCGGACGCACTGGCGCGCAGGCGCGGCCCAGCCCCGGGGAGAGCCCCGCCCCGCCCCGCCGCCCGCCTTTCCGGTGGGGCCCGGGCGGAGGAGGGAGGCGGAAGGTGAAGGAAGGGCACCCGTGCACAGCCTTCCAGTACATTTAATGGATAAAAACCGGGAACGGCTACAAGACACCGACAGATCGAAAGAGATGAGCCGTTCACCGGCACGGTGTGGAGGGGGAGAGCCCGGGCAAGGCCCCGGTGGATGCGGGAAGAGCAACAAGAGCTATGAGTGCTTGACACATGCAGCCAGCCATTGCTGCTCTCCCCCAGCCACCCGCCCTGCTCCGACCCCCGGCAGGTGCTGTCCCACCTCACTACTGGGTTTGCAAAGCAGTTTGCACTGAACTGGGAATAAAACATCAAAAAACAAAAGACAGTACAGTCCGTCCTCGTGCCTCACATAGCCAGGAGCAGCTCCAACTTATCAAGTGTTGCTGAATGTTCCTTAATTTCTGCTTCAAAGGAGGAATGCTTCTCCAGCGACTGGCATCTCCCTTCTTCTGCTGACTTCCACTTCGCCATCGCTGTCTGCGCAGAGAAGATGGTGTACACAACATTTTACTAACACCAAAGCACGGGATAGCAAAGCCAAACTCTAAAGCAGCTCCAGCTAAAGCATTTGAACTCATCAGCAGGGTCTTACTAAGATTAGTCTAGCCTGACTGGGATGTCTTTCACTTCTGTTCCTTGAGGAAAATGGCAATTCATCTGTGACCAAATTTTAGGAAGTCTTATATAATAGCAATTTCATTAATTAACTCTTAAGGTTCTGCCAGTGGTGCTTACAACCACCTGTAACAGTCTCAAAAGCTCTCTCTTGAGAGGAGCCAGTCCAAGCAGAGATGGCTCAATTTCCAGTCCTGACATCCATATTTATTTTAGAACTGATTCCATCTAACTTGAAAGCTACCAGTCATTAATGTCACTCTTGTCTTTGACCTTGTTTCAAGTTCAATTCAACTTGAATTGACTGAGATGAGAATTAACATTGCCCTACCATAAACTTTGCTTTAGGCCCTCTATTTAGAGGGGGAGTAACACCTGCAGTTCCCCTAATGCATGTGTATTTATAAGAAAAGATGAGTGATACTGGAGGCTTTCACTGCCTAGTTCATTTGGAGAATAGAGCAGCACTGGGAAGAGCAAAATAACTTCAGAATCTCACTCAGCACCAGCTGCTTGTTACCTGTTTGAGTCTGAAACAAAGCCCCAGGCTTACCTGAAGCACCTCCTTTTCCTTTGCAGCTGTTTGATTAAATAGCCTCAATTCTTCTATGAGCTTCTCAGTTAACAGCTGAAGAGCAAAAGGAAAAGAGTTTAATAGAATGCCAATAAATGCAAGTCTCAGCAGCTGTTTCCACAACACCAGCAGAAAAGGACAGTAGCACACAGACCTCTCAAAGCCCCTTTAAATCCCACTGCTATTTCAAAATTTTCTTACCGTTGTCTGCTTCTGGCATTCTTGTGTCTTTTCTTCCTCCTCCAAAATGTTGCTGCCTGTAACTAATTTATGAGATGCATTAGTGAACCTCTAATATACAGGTAACTTCGCTTGTAAGAGCTAACAGCTTTTAAAGTAAATTTCTACAGCAAGAAAGACTAAATTATTTTCAAAGTTTATCCAGGACAGGGCCTACTACAGGAAGCAGCTTCTTCTCTTAAGCTAGGAAAAAAAAAAAAGAAATCCCCTGGAGTTACAGGAGTATTTCCTCAATGAGGAAGCAGAGTCCAAATGTCTTATGAAGACTCACAACAGGAAACAAAGAACTTAAAGAGTTCTGAAGAGTGAGTACCAGAATGGTATGTGAAGTGCATAGTCCTTACCAGGATCAATGTTCCTGCTTTCTAAAATCACCATGCAAGTCTCCTGAAATTTCTTGAGCTTCTCAACTTCTTGCACCAGGCCTTCATTCTCCTCCTTTAACTCCTTTATAGTGCCCTGTCATTAACACAGGTTGTAAGTGAATCAAGTTTCCAAGATTTTCTTCTCATTAGTCAGTAATACTGAGTGTGATGCTAATGGCTTAACAAGTGCTCCACTAGCACCCAGAATCAGTCCTTCTGGCTCTGCCACCATAGCAAATTAGCCTGTTGCAGGCCCTTAGTCCTGCTTCTTGACAGGATTAATACATTTATCACATCCACATGTCACAGCAGTTACTAGAAAAATTTGATCCTAAATTCCTTTTAGGCAATCCTAGAATATTTTTTCTTGTGCTCCCTCTCATATATATAAATAATTCAAGAGTTTGGTGCGTTGAAGAGCATATAAACATTGGGAAGAAAGGGGCATCTTAGAATCTTTAAGCCACAGCATTATTCCCTACACAGCTGAGATGTTACCAGGCAATCGGATAAGCTGATCAACCTCCCAAGTTGAATGCAATTCTCCAAGAGAATCAATAAGCATGTGGATTAGGGTGATCCATCTGACAGCGTCAGAAGCTTTTGGAACATTTCATGGGAGGTCTCAAAGGCTCTTAAAGAAATCAAGCTGTGAGATAAGAGGAAGGATCATCTCACAGATTAGTAACTGGTTGAGAAGTAGGAAATAAAGTGAGGTTTTACAACTGAAGGTTACCAGGAGGGCCTCTTGCACATGACAGAACTTGTGCTAAGTGTATCCTAGAATGATCTGTAAGAGGTGGTGAATAACGAGGTGCCAATTCTGAACCTAAACTTGATTCAAGAAGTCAAAGCTGTTTGAAACAGAATCCACTGAATACACTGAACAGTCCCAGCTTTCTCAGCCTCTCCTCCAGTCCCTTAATCATCTCAGTGGCCCTTTGCCAGACTCTCTCCAGTATGTCCATGTCTCTCTTGTACCAGGAGCCCAGAACCAGACACAATACTCCAGGTTTGGCTCACCAGTGCTGAGCAGAGGAAAAAAACTTGCAGGAGAATACAAAGACACTAAAAGATTAGGCAGCAATGTGACACAATAGCACATGAAAAAATGTCAGCTTATATAAACTGAGCTCTGCATTAAAGAGAACGAGGTCACTGTCCCTCAAACACGACCAAAATCCAAGTAGAATGTTCTTCGTCACTAAAATGAGACCATACACACTCCTGAACCCACGTCTCCAATACTGTATGCACGTTCACACCACACTGTGTGATGGGTTAACAAAGCTAGGAGAGATTGGGCAAAAGGAACAAGGAAATTGAATAGCTTATCTACCATATGTTAGGAGCTATGGAAGAAAAAAGAATTAATAGACCTCAAACCATCAGTGGCAAGTGATTATTTACCGTTTCTCTTGATGTAGCTAGAAAGCATCTAGCAATATTGAGGCTCTTTTAATAAAATTTCATGCAAGTGTATAGTTGTGAACTTGAAATATTTTCCCACAGCGAGTTTAAACTTGAATTAGAGCTCTGATGACTATTTAACAGTGAACTGGATGGATTAGCCACCCAAATACATCTGCAGCTCTGCTGGTTTCCAGGTTCTAGCAGGTATCACTGGTGTCAGAGGAGAAAAACCAGCCCACCCAAACTCTACTGACTTCTGATGGGGACAGGAAAATGAGCAAGACAGTCCTTTGATCTGACCCTGTAGGGATCAGAATATAATAATTACTCAATAATTGATTTACTTTTCCCGCCCTTTCCTTACCTGTGCTCCCGTTAGTCTGGAGTGTAGCTGCTGTTTGGCTGTTTCTAACAGCTGATTCTGGGCCTTCAGCTCTGCTTCTAGTTTGTATCTGTTGAGAGGTCTGTAGAGTCAAACATCAAAGATTTAAGGGCAAAAACATCAGCATTACACACCTTCTCTTCTCCTTCCACAAACATGCCCTTTTTCAAAGCATTTGTTCTTGTTTCTGACCAAAAGCTTTAATCAGCAAACTTGGCAAGAAAGCTGTACATGGCTGAGAGCTCATCATAACCCTCCCAGGGGGAACATTACTGTATGAGGGCAACTAAGAGAGATTGGAGGAAACATACCCTCTTGTAGCTGTCTTCTTTGAAAGCGGTTCCACTTTCTTGGCAGATTTAGGCAACCTTAAAAGATGGATAAAATACAATTATCAGAAGACCCTTGCGTTCTTGCAGATTACCAAGTTGGTAATTTGACAAAATCTGCCAAATTCTAAGCCATCTTTAGGACATTTGCCAAGCAATAAGTCCATCGATATTTTACTTTCATTTACCCTTGGTTTGTAGCTTTGAAGACACCATCTGCTGGGATGTTTGAGCTAAAGTTAAAATTGGGATCTTTGTGGAACTCTAGGTCTGCTGTCTTGCTGACGCACTGTTTCTTTGAAGGACAAGTCGTTTGCATTTCTGCAAGAAAAAGACAACAATGAAAACACTACAGTCTACAGGAGACCACCATCATACACAGAAGTCCTGGATCTCTTAAGCCTTCAATTTTAGGTAAATCACAATTATATCTGGCTAGAATGGAGACTTTAAGGTAGCGACAACTAAGAGCAGTCTTCAAACTTTACCCAGGATTAAGGGTCCAGAACAAGCCAGAGATAGCTCTGATGGTAGACAGTGCTAAAACATAATTACCAAGCTAGTGCTAATGAGAGAAAGTTTGAAAGCAGTAATACAGGCGTGATAATAAAGGAGGTCTCAACATCAACTGGACAGCATGCCACAGGGTTCCCAAGCAAAGTTGTTCAGTACTGGAAGCAAAACAAACACAGCCCACTTGAAACCCTCAGTTAGGAGAGCTCCGTATTTCAATTAACTATGAGTAGTTAGACTTCTAAAATGACTCTATAGAGAACTAGCTTTCTATGTAAAGTTTATTCGGCTTTAAACAGCAGCTATTTGAGTACATAAAGCTTTGTTCACATAGTGCATTTGGGAATGTTTTTTTTTGTTTTTTTGCAATTTTTTTTTTCAAATGACATACCCATAAGCACATTTATACTAGAGTAACATGGGAGTTCCCACTGATAGAGACTAGCGCCCACATTTTTAACGTTAAACCTCACACTCTTTAGGCCCAGCACTGCAGTACGCCTCAAGGGCCTGAGCTGTGACACAGCCAGCGACCGCCCGCCCAGCTCCGAGGTGCACTGTTAGCAAAAAAAGGTTAACTTAAGCCTGAAATAGAGCCCAAACAGTTGAAAAAAGCCTGTAATTAGGCTCCGCAACAGCCACCACAGACCAAGGCAGTACTGGAGCTGCCTAAAGACGCCGCCGCCCCCCCACCCGCGTCGGCCTAACCCGGTCACCAGCCCTCCGCGCCCCGGAGCCCCGCGGCGAAGCAGGGCAGTGTCCCCCCTCCCTCCCTCCCTCCCTCCCTCCCTCCCTCACAGGGTACGCACCCGCGGGCGGGCCGGTGCGGTGGAGCGCGCTGTAGACGGGGATGCGGGAGGACTCCCCCTCCATGCCGCCGCCTCCCGCCGCCGCCGTTTGAATCGAACCCGCCGGCAAACGGCCCCGCGCATGCGCACAAGCGCCCCCCGCCCCGGCCAGCAGTGCGCAGGCGCAGTGCGCGCGCGGCGGTGCTGTGAGGGGGCGCGCGCCGCTTCCCGCCCTTTTTGTGCTTCCCGCACTTTAGGCGCTTCGCTCAGAGAAGGCCCCGCGGGGATGGCGGCTTCCCCGGGCCGGTGGGACGCTGTTCCCCCTCGCAGCTGCCCTCAGGGGAGCCGGCCGCCGCCGGGGACAGTCCTCCCTGCCTCCCGCTGCCTCGCCCGGTGGTTTGGGCACTCGGGGCCCGGCGCCCTCAAGGCCTCTGAGGCCTTCAGAGGGGGAACTTGGCGGCCATGGAGGCCTCCCTGCTGTGCCCTCAGGGCGTCGGTGCTGCCGCTGGCGTTTGAGGCCGTTAAAATTGCCCTTCCGTGCTGTAAGGGGCAAGGAGGCGTCTGTGTAAAATGTTTCCCGAGACATTTTTCAAAATGGGTGAGAAGTCCCTCCAAATAGTAACGGAAGCAGCTCCCGTGTGAAGAGGATTTTGGTCAGCGTTGGGCCCCAGCCCGAGGGCAGGTCTGGTTGCCAAAACGCCCACCTGAACACCCAGTATGAGAACTGAACTGGGAAAATGCAAAACTGAACAGCATTGTATATTTCAAGTGTTGTTACTAGCTTTAAAAGACCATATTCCTAATCATCAGTGAGTTGTGGCCTGTCTCCCGCAGAGCACAGACAACTACTTGTGGGTGTCAGAAGGAGCAAACCTTTTTAAGATGTATACTTTCCTTTTGCTGATTATGTTGAAGAATATATTAGGCACTTAAAAGATGAAGAAAATGAACCACAGTGTTCTTGGTGAAAATGAAGCATCACTCAGATTTAGGAAAGTTTGTCATAAGCATTTATTTTATGTCAACTTGATAGAGAATGTTTTCTCTTTTTCAACAGATGATAAAGGCAAGGAAGTGTTTGTTTTCCTGTTTGTTTCTCGTAGAGAAAAACAAAAAAAAAAAGTAAAACTCAAGATTCACCAGATATGCAGATTTTAAAAGTTACATGTTTGTGGGGAATGCCTTGAGTGGACACAAGCTATGAAGACAACACACAAAGCACCCGAGTCACTGAGGGGACGAGGACACTTTTCTCAAAGGGGAAATCTCACACTGAAAATCTTTGGCAGTACTAGAATTTCTTCGATAAAACAAACTGAAATTGTCACTGAAAATAGATTTGGGTTGGATTCTGCAGCCTCCTCCATGATCCGTAAGAGACTGTATCAACTCAAAAGTCTCAATGAGATTTTTTTATAATATCTGAACTATTGTGATGAGATCTCTGAAGCCGGACTTCACAGAAAGCAGTTTCTGATTCAGTAGAAAATGAAAGACTTTCTTTTTTTATTAACAGTACACTCTTCACTTCATATCTAGATTTTCAGTAGTTGTGTGTTTGGGTTTTGGGTATTTTTTCCCCACACACATGAGCTCTCTTTCTCTTGTTAAATATCTGGGGAGATTCAGCTCATTATTTCTCTCCTATGTGACCTTGACAAGAAAACAAAACCTAATCACCTTGTAGGAAATGACAAAACAGCTTTACTCGCTAAGTTTTGTGGTACAGCTGTGAATATGGCACCAAACACTGGAAGGGCAAAGGGTTTGTACTCCATCACGATGGATCTCACATCCTCTCACTAGTATCAGATTTGCTGGTTCTGTGAAGACACAGGTATTTGCACAGCTGAAATACTAAGAAATAGTCTCAGCTCTAGGAGAGGTGGGAGGAAAAAACTGGTATTTACAGTTCCAAGGAGATTTTGCCTTCCCCTTTCCCTAGCAGTACAGTTCTGTTTTCCGCAAGGTTTCAAGTGTTGTAACCAGAACTTTGTGCACTGGATCGTTTGATCCAAACATCGGGCATGTCTGGTTGGCTGTTTGGTAACACAACCGGACCTTCGCTCCCTAATCCAAACCGATTTTTCCATGAAGAACTGTTCTGCTGCGATGCTGCTGGAGAGATATCAAAGACAGTCTCCCTCAGGTCCAGCCGCAGGGTATCTCTCTTGCCGTTCAAGAAACCTCTCTCCATTTGACTGTACGAATCGGACAGCTCTAAGACATCAGGACAGGAACTGGCTGATTCAGCGATCTTCAGGCCTTGCTCAAAATCACTAATCGACGTCTCGCTGGAGATGTTAAGCATGTCAAAAGAGCTGCCAAGAGAACAAAGGCATCTGTGAATTTTGTAGATGTCAGCAGCAGGGAGATGGCTGTTGTCTGAGGTATAATCCGACTGCTGCTGGGCAGTGTCACTGGAGCACTGTGATTTATTGAGCTGCCCCTCTTCTTTTGTGCCAGCCGGATGGATATGGTCCAGCCCAGAGCCATCCCAAGCTTTCGGACCGTACTTTCGACATCGACAATCCCGGCAGAGTCTCTCCCTGGGAATTTCTGCTCCTGAGCTGCTGTGCTTGTATGGAGAGGAAGTTTGCAAGGCAGGACACTGGCACAGGCCAGCCTGCTGGTCTCCAAGGGTCTCCTGCAGATTCTGTCTCTCAAGGGAAGGATGCGTTCCTATTCTGGGGCATCTATTATCTTCCACTTGTGTGTCTTCAGAGAGCACTGACGGCCGGTTGGACAGCTTGCTTGTGGAAGTGCTGTTGTCAAAACTGTCGCTGAGTTTTCTGGACAAGGGCTGGAGCTCATACTGCTCGTTTGCAGTGTTGGACTCCTGGACCTTCCGCAACCGGTTTTGCTTCTCGCTCCCCCCACAGGCAAAGCTTCCGTTCAGCCCAGAGTCATCAGAATAGTCTTTCATGGTGTGGGCACAAGGCCAGAGGATCTGCCCACAGTTCTTCTCTGGGCCGAAGAAGCAGCACAGTGACTGGAAGAAGAAGCTGGCAAACCCACAGCCGATACATTTGATCATCATGATGAATATCCCCAACTTCCTATATGCCAGGACCGTCGCAGGCAACATAATGACCCCTGCAGAGAAGAGAGCAGAAGCTGCCATGGCTGTGGCACAGCTCATTTGCTTCAGGGAAAAGGCCACTCGGCTCAGGCGGTCGGAATGGGGGCACAGATGATAGGAGATACAGTAGTTGACGGTAAAGTCAACAGAGAGTCCTACTGCAGCCGAAATGAAGAGAGACTCCACTGCGTTGAGCTGCCATTCCAAGAGGACCAAAAGGCCAATGGTTACCAGGACAGTGCCTGCGATGGCAGTAACAGAGAAAATGCTAAGGAGAACGTTCCAGGTAGTGAGCAGCAGCACCACGAAGGAAATGGCTATGGAGAGCCCCATGACCACCATCGTTTCTGTGCTGAGACTGTGCTGGAGGTTGTAGAGCTCTAGTTTACTGGTAAACCATCCGTTCTGAAGCCCCACGGGGGCCGTTTTCATTTCCTCCGTTACCCAGAGGTTGATTTCCTCATAGAATTGTTTGGCTTTGCTGTAGTTGAAGCTGTAGTGATAAATAGTTTGAAACTGCAGCACTAAGGCAGCGAGATTTCCCTCCCTGTCAAACCTGAGGCCCAGATCGTACATTTCTGCCCCTTCCCTGCCCTGTTCCAGGAGCATCATTTTGATGCAATGTAGGAAGACTTCGCTTCCGTACGGGAAAGAGAACTGGTTACAGCAAAGATTGAAGCTGTGGTCTCGCTGGGAGCACTGGCGACTGTCCATCCACCTGAGGAACTCCTCCATGAAGCACACAGTAGATTTCTGCTCTGCGTCAGGGTAGTAGAAAGTTTTGTTCTTCAGTTTTTGGCAGAATTCAAGGAGCCACTTCTGGGCATCAGGGTTTTGGATTGTGAAGGTGACGTCTGTCACTAGGGTGCCGTTGCTTTTTGGATTGAAATGGTCCCCATTATCCACGGGCAGAATGCCCCAGACTATCGTGACAGGCATACGCTGCCCTTCTCCATGCTCCAGCCTCTCAAACATGAACTGGTGGCAGTACTCAGAATCGTACCTCTCGAAGGGGTGGCTCAGTCTAAACACCTGGACAGATGATGTCTCGAGAGTCGGCAGTTTGAGTTTGGGGTTGGAACAGGAAATGTAGGCACCTCCTATCGCTAAGGCAGCGAACCAGCAGATCCAGATGTACCGAAACTTGATGACCCCACAAGGCAGAAGCTTTTCAAACAGCAGCTTGGAGGTTTCAGACAGCGTGTTCTGGAGGCTCCTGAGAATGTAATGGAGGGAGAGAGCGACTCTCTTATGGCCAGTGTTGTTCCAGTAGTCTTCTGGCTTGTAAATGCAGGTCGTTGCTATGTAGCGCTCGTACAGCACCACCGAAGAAGGAAGCCAAGTCATCATGAACACCAGATTCACCAGCACGGAGGTGCCCATGTAGACCGCGAAGCAGCGGATGGCTATTATATTGCTCATGTAGCTGGCATAGAAGGCAGCACCTGTTGTGAAGCAAGATGCCAGCATGAGATACCCAAAATGGTGCATGGTTTGACTCACCCACTGAGAAAGCCCAGCAGAAGGGTTCTGGTTCTTGCTGAGGTTCCAGAGGTCAAAGAAGACAAAGGTGTGGTTGGCACAAATGCTGCTGAGAATGATGACTGCTGTCAGGTTCACAAAAGGGAAATAGGTGAATCTGAAGGCCACCTTGTACAAGAAGTAGGAGATCATTAAGGAGCTGACAACAGCAAGCAGGACCATCAAGGTAATAAAGACTGAGCGTAAATAAAAAGAAATGCTTAGAAAAATAGCTAATATTGCCAGGACCGGATACTTAGTATCCAGTAGCAGATAGTGCTGGAATAGTTTCTGTTTAAGGCCCAGGTCCATTCCGGTGATAGATGTATAGTTATCAAACAGATCCCAGGATTCGAGATTGTCTAAGTAGATCCCCATCATAGATGCACCTTTCCTTGTAGGCAAAAACAGCAGGCTGTATTTGAGAGATGGCACTTGGTACTCCATCGTCTGGGGGCTCAGAAAGTCTCTGTCGACCAAGAAGTGAAGGAGCTGGTAAATGGCGTTGAAGCGGGTACATTTTTCTGGGACTTTGGCACACTGAGAGTGTTTCTGTCTCACAGCCTCGGGACCTATGCAAGAGGGAGTGAGGATGCCTTTGTGGTAGTCTGGAGCACAGGCACGAAGGAGGGCCAGGGTATGGGAGATGTCTCCTTGGGTTATCTCCAAACACGAAGACCTGTTGTACAGGACAGCAATGTAGTTCCCCAGAGACCAGCTTGGGCAGCATTCGTTGGCCTCAGTACGTTGGCAGAGGTCTCTAAAATGAACGTGTGAGCGTATCTGAAAAACAGGCGAGGGAGTATCATGTCAGACCTGCTCTGCTCACTTCATCTCGCAGCCCTGTAGTTCCTTGCTCCGCGCAGTAATCCTCCCCTCCAGGTGTACGAGCCATGGCTCGCCATCCTCCCAGTGACAAATTGCAAACGCTACAGCTATTGCAACACACCAGCCTTTTGCAGAAGTTAAACCCTGTCCATCATTTCTATTTTATAACCTCTGATTTGAAAATTTGGATCCTAGGGCAAACACAGCTCATCCAATTAAACTTCCCACTCGCAAAACTTGCTGTCACAGCCTCCAAGATGACAGCTCCCTTTTGGTAATTAGGTTCTGCTGCCTCAAATTCTCAGCAGCTTCTGATGGACACCTTTGGCTTCTGGACCAGGCTCTTGTTCAGTGTCTGTTTATTCTTGTTTAATGGCAGCTGCTGCTTTGCAGCTGGACTTTAGTGACAGGTGGAATCCTCCCTGTATTGCTAAGTAGGTAAAATGCTTTGGAGTCCTCTAGGCTGAAACCTGTTCTGTAGCTTATGTTATTTTTGTCTGGCTTCCTTTCAGCTAGAGATTAAAGATTACAGCAGTCGGAAAAGAGACAGCATGTATGTATGTTCTTCCTGAGATTACTAACCTTGTCTTGTTCAATTTGACACATGGACTGAATAGCTTGCAAGTTCCATAAGCTCCCAGCAGTTGTGGACATAAATACCAGCTGGGAATAGCTCTTTTCTGAAATAAAGAAGTAGAAAAAAAAATAAAGGGATTAGGTAATGAAGATGAATCAGGCAGGCTGTTGGGAGTCAACTGTGCACAGAAAAAAAAAAAATATATATCCCTGTCTGTATGACTGCTATGGAGGATTGCCTGAGGGAAGCAGGTCACAAAGACAGTAGCTTGTAGTGAGTGGTTGCATTTGCCTCGTGTGCTCTGACCTCTGCTCCTCGCCCATCTGTCAGCAGCAGGAGAGCAGCATTGGGGCGTTTTCAAAACACGCTCTCCCTGCTGTCAGCAAGTTGTAGTGAGTGCTGGCATCTGGCTCTGCACCCCTTGTTACAAAGTGAGGGGCTCGAGTTCAGCCACAAACTCCCAAGGACCAGAGGGTTTGGTGTTTGACTGGTTTCAGAGGTGGAGCAGAGGCAGGGAAGGGAGTAAAAATATCTTCATGCTGTTCCTCTTTCTTCTACTTACTAGTGTCCATTTTGGGACACATTTTGGGTGTCTTGGCATTTTCCCCTTTTTTCTCTCCAGTTTTTACTGCCACTTACACTTTTCAAGACGAAAAGAAGGAACAGAGAGGGAGTGGGAACAGAGAGGGAGTGGGGCACATGCCATTTTTTCAGACTATTCACTTTTGATATGGGTAAATGGTGAAAACATTAGTCCTTTTACTGGTGCTTGTAAGGCATATTTCTAAAGGGGAAAAAGAAGTATGGCAAAAAGATAAGGAGAAACAAGTCTTCTCCAGAATTTCAGAACAAGCCTTTTCTAAGCACTCAGTGATGAAGTGCTGGAAGATCACTGCCCAAAAGGTGGCTTAGCTTTCCCAGGGCGGTGTTGTACACACTGCTTGCTTAGAGCACTTCACGAACATTTCCCTGTGTCCTAAACCACCTTGACAATTCTGTGTGCTGGGGAGTTCTGGGTGTGTAATACTTACTACCCCATCGAGATGTCACTCACCTGGGGGGCCACAAAAGAAACCATCCGCTCCGTAGATTTGTTCCACCATTCTCCGTGTCCTCGCTTCTTGTTCTCCCCGAGCAGCCTTCTGTCCTCTGCTGATGCCAATGTCATCATAGCTAGCAAGAGATCAGATTATTGGCGTAACTAGAGACCATCTGGCTGTGAGCTACGTTCACTGACCAGGCTCTGATGCCACACATAACACTGCTGCAGCACTAAGAGTCGTCATAGTCTTGAAAGAGCATCGCTTGGGTGGGAACTTTTTGGTGGTGGGTTGACTGTGCCCCTTTATAGGGAACTGCATGAGACTAAGTGAGAAACTGCATCCCCCTGTGCAGACATGCCGAGTCGCCTCTGCACTGAAGTAAACATGTGAAGAGTTTAGAGCCTAATTCCTGGTTTCCAGAATCAGGAGCTCAAGTACATTGGAGGCAAATAGGCTATAAACTCTCCAGTCCCTTGGTCGCTTTTAAGCGTAGTGTTTATGTTGTAATTCACAGAGATATCTTGGAACATTGAATTTGCAGCTTTACAGCAAACATCTTCCTCAAACCCCCCAAACCAAACTCAAATACCTTTTCTTCTCGGCATAGGGAGAAAGGGAGAAGGTCTTCTTGTAGCCTGTGTGGCTCTCTACATTCCTCCACACAACGAGCTTTCTGCCAATCTCAGTATCTCGTGGCTCGAAACCCTGCAGCCAAGCAAAAGGGCTTTGTCATCAGCTTGCATTTTAGTTTAGTTTAGCTTTCCTTAATCCTCCTCCTAGACACAGAAACTATGTGAGATTATTACTGCATCTTGGAGAGATACACAGCTTGAGCTTTCCCTGGAAATACTGCATCCCAGAGCTGACAGGAAAAAATATTTCTACGTTCATTTCCTTTCTGGGCAAGGATGGCTACAATTCTGTCTCCCTGATCTTATAAGACTCCTTTCTTCCTCTTCAAGTAAAACAGTCACTTACAGAAATGGGAGTAATTTTTCTCTTCCTGGACAAACTCTAGTCTATTCTTATTTTCTCAGGATTCTTCCATTAATGAGAGACAGGGATGACTTTAGCAAATGTGGGATCCTGCCTGGAAAACAGGACCCTGTGCAGCAACGCTCAGAACAGGGCAGCCTCGCCATTTCAAAAGCCTCGCACACAGGCTGTAGTAGCCGAAGCCAGACCCTCCATCTGATCTCCACCCAGCCTAGCTAGTCCTTTTGGGCCACCCCAGCCTTCCAGCAGTGGGAAGGGAGCAGAAGGAGCAATCCTGGTTTGTGCCAGTAGTGTCTCCACACCGGGGTGAGAGCACTAGTGCAAGTCCGCAGCATTGCTGAGAGATGGGCTGGTGGGTGCCACTGGCGTGGGCTGTGCTCTTTCTGTGGTGTCAAAGAACCATAAGTGCTGTGCATTACTCTGACACATGTTCACCCTGAAGGAATCTTGCTTTGGTTGCACGCTGGGAAGATGTGGGTTAAGGACAACAGATCACGGATAAACATGGACACTTTTCTACTGGCTTTAACGTCCTCCTTGGTTTACTGTCCTGCCTCACTGCCTCTGTCTGCAGAGAAGGAAGGCAGCAGGTTCATTTTATATGGCAGAAAGGGTATATCACTGGTTGGCCGGTGGATTTTCCTTATGTTCATGTTGACATATCATCTGTAGGGACTTACCATTAAGGGCTCGGAAAAGTCAGGCAAATTTCCAACAAGCAGGCCAGCTAAAGTGCAGACCACAGCCGTGACCGAGCACAGCACCAGGACGGCTATGGGCCACTCCGCGATCACTTGGGAATAGCTGGAATGAACAGGAGAAGAAAAAATGCAGCTGTTGAGGGGCTTCTGCTGGTAGCACAAAACCTGCTGTTGAACCGGTGTAGTGTTAGTAAAAGGAAGTAAAAGCATTAGGGCTTTCTGGTTTGAGCAGTTCGAGGCTCTAGTGTGGCTATTAATGAACTTATTATACCTCCAACTGGATGCTTGCAGGCAATTCTAATTAACTTGGGTAATTACATTTTGCCTCCCTGCATTTTCCTGCTTTTTCAATCAGAAATAATAAAACCCAGACTCTTACATCCTAGGGCAAAATGAAGCTTTAAATATTTAACTTAAAAGACTGCATTTAAAAAGAGCTTCTTCCTTCCCCCCACATTGTGCAATCTGAGCGAGTAGCTGCCTGACAGTTTGGCCTGCAGATTTTCAGCCCATGGACCCAGAGGTGTCTTTGGGCTATTCTGAAGAGTCCCCTAGAGATAACTAACTCAAGCAGGTCCATTGTCATTGGTCTAAATTCACAGAATCACAGAATCAACCAGGTTGGAAGAGCCCTCTGGGCTCATCGAGTCCAACCGTTGCCCTGACACCACCATGGCAACTAGACCAGGGCACTAAGTGCCATGTCCAGTCTTTTCTTAAACCCCTCCAGAGATGGGGACTCCACCACCTCCCTGGGCAGCCCCTTCCAATGGCTAATAACCCTTTCTGAAAAGAAATTCTTCCTAATGTCCAACCTGACCCTCCCCTGGCGAAGCTTGAGGCTTCGCTCACTGTGTAGGAGCCTGCCTTCCTGTTGGGAAGTGCATGGACACCTGCACAGCAAAAGAGGGTGGAAAGCACGGATCTGAGGAGTGGCCAGTGTTAGGATTGCCAGCAGCATTCACAGAGTGGACAAGTGGCTTCTGCGTCCGCAGGATGAGTGAATCTCACCCTGATCTCAGCCTCAAAACCAAACACTGAACACAAGAGAGTCTGCAAATGCAGCAGACCAGTTATCCCGCAGGCTCTGGAGAACACCTACAAGCCCACAGGCCAGGGCCATGCCTGGAGTGCAGATCAGCGTGGTGTGGTGGCACACACATTTATAATGACACTTCTATACAAACAAAACCCTTCCAGGGAAGCAGCTTACTCTGGCCTAAAGTATTTTTGCCAGTTCCTTTGTTCTTAAAAGCTGGTCTCAAATTTTTCATCCAAGTTCTATTTTTCTTTTGGGACAAACTGTGTCTCCTATAGGATGATCTATTAAAGTTACTATCCCACTGTTCTTTACCAGGGCAGGTTTTACTGCGTCAAGATTTTTGTCTTCCTCAAAAATATTTGTTGAGAGATATCAGAATGGGTTCCTGCTCTGGTTTGGCAGGTTCTAGGTAGTCCTTCTGTATTCTGATGTATTTCTGAAATATAAGAAATTCTTTGTTCAAAAATAGATGACAGATATTTGAGCTTCACGGGGAAGTGAAATATTTATGAACTTCAGAGCGGCCGTGCCAGTGCGTATCAGTCTTTAGACATAGTGCTCCTGCTTGCCTGCTCTTTTGCTCCTCATGCCTCCAACTTCACTGAGGCAAATAATGCAGCTATTCCTCATGATTAGACATCATCACAAGCCCTTCAAGCAGCTTTTCACGTGACTTTGGGTCAGGCCTGGTATTTTTTTTAATTTAATACTGCCTTATCAAGTTTGTTTTCATCGATGAAGTCTTTGCTGTGAAAATGAACAAAAATTACTCTTTACACGTTAGCGTACCTAATTTCTGGAGGCTGGTTTGGGTGATTCCATGTCCAATTACCAGGAAAAAAATTACCAGGTTAAATTGATCCTGCACACAAACTGAGATTTCCCCAAGCAGGTGGGACGCCCCGAGCGGGGAGCGCTGACCTTGCCTCCTCAGCGGGGCCTGCCGTGGATGTCACCAGCAATAGTGCTCTGCATTTCCTAACAGCAGGGTAGGAGAGCAGTGATAAATGGGGGAGAAGGACAGGAAGCTTTTGATATTAAACATACCTTTTTGGCATCCTGAAAGCTTTGTCATGTCTGCAGAGAGAGGAAAAAAAAAAAAGATGTTTTCATTTCATTTATTATTTTCCTCCAAAGCGGAGTGCTGGGCTGTTAATGAGTGAGGTAACCCTTTCAGGGGCTGTAAAGCACTAAGCTGGGCCGTTGCTGCAAGAGCACTGGCACTACAGGAATTAGTTTAATGAATAACAGTCTTTTCCTCTCCATTGGCATTCTAATCAAACAGGACGGGATGACATGCAGTCACTCCTCAGTTTTTCCCCTCTAAGAAAACCCTGTAGTCACTCTCAGTGGCATGTGTAATAAATTATATTGTGTTTTCCTCATCACACTAATGCTCTGTAGGTTTGGGAGAGAAAAAGAAAAATCCTCGCCAGATTATCAGAGAGGTCTCTTTCTGGCAGCACACTGCCCATCCTGTGCTAATTCTCTCACAATAGCTTCTCAAGCAGATTTGCTTGGATTAAAAACCCCATTCGAGCATTATTATGTTATCACTTTTCTGTCTGCTAGTGCTGCACATCCTGCCAGGGATTTGCAATCCAGCTGCGTTTCCTACTTAAATAACCTGTTACGGAGAACGTAGCTGACAATTTTGTTGATGGCATATGAGCTGAAAAGGATCCAGGCTCCACTCCTCCGACTGCATCTGCTCTACACTGCAAACACAAGCAAATTAAATCCTCTGTTAATGGCTAGAAAATAAGACCGTAAAGGGCTTTTGTGCCTAACCCTGCACCGCTGTGCAAAGGCAAGGAAGGGATCCTGTGCCGTCTTTGATCGGACTTTGCTGGCTACTGCTGTGGTAGCAGAGGGATCACGGACTTCAGTGCCAACAGTGGGCTCCAGAAGGCACAGGCAGAGAGGCAGGGTGATGCTGGCTGGGAAGGACAGAGGCTGTAGCTCAGGCTGTGGGGGTGCCCATCCTGTGTGCGTCCTTACAGCGCTGCCCAAGAAACATCCACCACCCAAGCGAGTCACTGGGGTGCCCTGCACACCAATGGAGCTTGCCTGGTTCTGTCAGGGACAATACAGAATTAAACCCTTGTTGCTGCCCAACCTGGAAAACCAAATAATCTTCCCCACTTTTGTATTTCTCGCTGCTCAGCGGCAGCCAGCGCTCACCCTCTGCTGCCTCTCCCTTCCAGCACAGGCAGCAGATTCGATGGGGCAGAAAAAGAAATGAACTCTGCTCTTATCCCTGAGAAACTCTGCCAAGAGAAAGGATTAGCCAGCTGGATGTCTTGCAGTGCAAAAGGAGAAAATACAAAGATCGCAGGAGGGAGGCATAGTCAGAGCCGCATGATCTAGGAGCAACTGAGTGACCTTGGCTTTATCCAGGGAGTCACCTTGAGAAGCAAATCCTGCCTCTCCCTGCTGTGGGAACGACAGCTCTCTGCACACCCTTCACAGAGGTGGAGAGAGCAGACTGGATCCCTCCGTGCATTTTGGGGCAGCTGCTGCCTCATGCTGAAGAGTAAACCCCTGTTCCGTGCAACCCCACTTAGGCCCTTCTCATCTTCTCCACCTTCCCGTTCAGGAGATGATTTTTTAACGCCCCTGAGCCGCTCTCCATGTGCCTCTTACCTGACTGTCACAATGTGATGCTGCACTGGCCGTCGCTGCCCGGGGGACCACTGTTTCCAGTGAGTTTCTGAGTCCTCGTGGTGGGAAGCTGGCGCGGGATCACTGCTGGAAAGGTGGGAACACAACATGGGCCTCTCGCCGTGCCCAGGGAGCGGGGGCAGGCCATAGCTGCCTCGGGGCTCCTGCTGGTTGCAGGGGTAATACAGGTGATGCTGCTGCGAGTCCTGGGAGCTCGATGGCACCTGGCCATTGGACTGGGTGGAGACTGGCCCAAGCGTGTGGCTGGAGGAGGGCAGGGGGTCTCCCCCCAGCCTGGGGGATGCAGGAATGGGGCAGTGATGGACCGGGCAGATTCTTTCCCAGGAAGTGCCACTGTAGCTGGGCTCGGTGTTCCCAATCTCTGGCATGGCGAGACAGGTCTGGCAAGGTCCTGCATTTTGTTTTTCTCTGTGAGAGAAAATAAAGGTACAGTAAAACAGCAGAGCAGTAGAAAGGCTACGCAGGGGAATCACACCCTGCCAACTGGAGGCTCTCACAGGCCTCCCACATAGCACAAGGTGTAAAACCTCACCCACTATTTGCTGTACCCAGAGCCACTCTCAGGGCGGAGCTGAATTATGCTTTTTATAAAGACAGCCATGACTCAGGCAGGGATTCCAGCTGATGGAGAGCCCACCACATCTTCGTGCGTGTTGCTCCAAAATTTTGAAGAATTGGGTAACACCACCACAAACAATTCGGCAAGGTATTTCATTGTGGGGAGGGTGGTGATAATGGCAGGGTCCTAACTCAGGGCCACAAAGTGACTACAGAGATCTGGGGAAAGGGAAACCAAAGGAGGCTGCATGTGAAGAAGACAATTATCTGCGCTTCTTGGGAGGATGAATTTGTTTGATTGCTCTGCAGAAGGACTGGCTCTGCTCCACGTTGGAGAGTGAATCGTTGGAGTAGGAGAGTGAATCATCCCTGGCACTAAGAACACTGAACAGAGAACCTGATGGCTGTGACGGTGTAAAAGGGGCTTCAGCCTCCAGCCTGGCATGTGCCCTAATGGCTCCCATGTCCTTCAGCCTCTCCACTGGGCTCTTCAGGATCTGTTTAGACATACATGTCCCAAGGATGACAGCAACAGATATTATTGGTCTTGGTATGTAGGAAGGGGATGGGCTAGGATCTCTCAAGATCTTTTGAAGCTTGGCTTTCCTCTGACTGCTCAATTTACTGAGACAAAACATGTGCAGACTTTAGTTCCCAAGTAATGAGGTCTCTGCAGGATACGCTTTCTTCTCTCCAAGGAATTTTAAAAATTATTTCATCCCTATAGTTCTTGATTTGGAACGTGGGAGATTTTGCTAGCTTGGAGAAAGTTCAAGTAATACATTGAGGGACTGGTTAGTCTGTGTGACACCAAAAACCCCTCACACACAGTAGACGGAGGTCACACCGACCCCAAAAATGCCTTAGGAATTGCTGTCTCAAGAGATGCAGCTGGTCGAGGTGTCGGAGTTTCAGCAGCACTGTGCAAGCTGGAGCTCAAAAAGAAAGCACAGCATGGAAACACCAGCAGCCTCTGCTCCTTGTTCAGAGCACGTGCCGTGGTGTCTGCAGCTGAGTTATGTTCCTGCTCTAGCGTCTGGCGTCGAGGACTGAGTGTGATGAATGAATCAGGCCAGCTAGAATCACAAAGTGTCTCAAGTCATCAAACAATTATGAGTGCTGGAGTGAGACTAGAGTGAGATGAACTTTAGCCTGAGGCACCTGATGCAATGTGGGAAAAAAATGAAGGCAAAATGTTTGAGAAGGGAATGTTTTTGAAAATTTGCAGGGTCCCTCTCATTTCTGTTTCAGACAGCCATGGAAAAAGACAGAATTTTAGCAATTGCAAGTCTCTGGAATTTCACCCAAAGTTAAATGGCATGATAATATCAATGACAAAAGGGATTTGAAGAATCCTGTTAGCTCAGTATTGCTTGAAAATGGGTAGTTTTTCCAGAAAGAAGGACATGTTGGCCTTGGCAGCTTGTGCTATGTACTTTCCAACATCAATTGAGTTTATCAACACTGAGAAACTATATTTCATAATTATACAAAATGGGCTCATTTCATTAAAATCATTACAACAGAGTAATGTTGGTGGTACCAGTTACACCAGTGCTGGTGTGGAGACTCACAGCACAGGCATCGCACTCAGTGTTACTTGCACAGTGTACCAGTCCAGGGACTAGTAACAAAGAAATCTCGACTCATTAGACACCATCCAATGCTGATTTATTTTTTAAGCCAGAAGACAGCTGACATAGTTACAGACACAGGCGACATGTTCTTAAGTCGTTATTACAACGACACTGACTGCAGAAGCAATAACCGATGCTCCAATGCAGGTTTTCTGAAGCTCAGGCCATGCAGGAGGGGAGAACTACAGGCGTGATTTTATTTGGGGTCGTCAGATTCCTTTGCTGAATATTTTTTGGTAGTGGCCAAGGAGGGAGAGAAGAAATGGCAGAATGATATTAAAATAGTCTGCAAATACCAGTGTCTGTGTCAGTGAGCTTCTTTGCATCCTCAGAAGAGGCCGTACGCGCAGAGAGAGCAACATCAGACAGCATCTGCGAGACTGTTAATGTCTCCTGTGACAACAGACAGACAAAGTGGCTGAAAGAAGTCAAAGTTTGCACTGAAGCAGGTGCCAGAAAACCAGCAGACAGGTGTGTGTGCACCTCGTTGGGATAAGCTGGACGGGTTGTACCCAGCAGTTCCAGCGCTTGGTTGCCTCTGCCCTACAACCCAAAGTGGTAGTAAGACTTGAGCTAGTTCAGCGTAGCAAAAGGGAGTGCTGTTGGCCAGAGCAGGAGCTCCTGAACAGATTGTGACAATGACATCCCGTTCACCCGCAGAATTTGTCAGAAGAAATAATATCAACCACGCTGCGTGAAGTCCTTGCTGTCCTGTCACAGATGGATTAGCGGCAGGATTGCCCAGACTTTCAAGCACGTTATTTGTGTTATAGCTCTGTATAAAGGCAGTTTACAACAAAGACTGGACAAAGTTGTCATTGGTGTGTGTGAATGCAATACATGAGATTACAAGTTAGGTGCCAGCAAAGCTGTTCAGGAGATGTAATCTAAGGTCTTGTCTGGACTTGTTAGTCTTGCCAGAGTAACCCCTGCACTGGAGGGATCCAGGTCCAGCTGTACTGCTGCAGCACTGGGCAGGTGCGCTGCAGGTAGACGAAAGAAAGATTACAGTCTCTGATAGTCAACATATAAAATGACATCTTTAATTAGTCATTGCTCATCTATACTAATTATAGAACCCACCTGACTGGAGGTGGTAACCACGACATCCCCTACGGCTCTGCCGAGCTGCAGGAGCAGAGTTTGTTTGGGAGAGCTGACCTGGAGAGTCCCTCAATCCACTCTCTCAAGCCTGAAGTGTAATTTATCTCACTCTTCCCAGGTGACCAGTGACTGAAGTGCGGGTGCATCTTATTGGGGGTTTGTGGTTTTGTGCTAGTAGTCCTGGGTCAGGGTATTTCATCAGAGAGCTGGGACTGTGGTAGTTATGCTTTGGCAAGGTCTAGACCTTTTCTCACTCCCTTTTTGATGCGTCTAAGTTACTATTTTCCCTCTGCCTTGATCCTGTTGTTTTTCCTGCTTTTTGTACACTTAAATAGGTGATGGTTTCCTACAATGCATAATAATTCACGAGACACTGCTGCACTGACAGCTTGTGCTTTTGGTATTCCCACACCCATACAATATTTATGTTCTTTCTTTTCAAAGCAAAACCAAAATTCTTTTCCATTTGAACTTCTGGATCTGCATAGGAGATTGGGACCAGAGGCTTTTTGTAACTAAATTCATCTGGTGGCTGTACTGCCACGTCTGCCTCATCTGATGGTAAACATGTAACGCAGGACAGAACAAAAAGGCTTTCACAAAACACACTTTGAAGATGGTCAGGGAGATGCAGGAAGCATGCAATGAAAAATTCCTCCTCCCAAAAGCCCTCAGCTACAAAACCTCCTGGTGAGGAATGCAGATGACAAACTCTTGGATATCACAGATTGCTTCCAGTTTTTATGCACATAGGCTAATATATTTGATTCTAATATTTCACACGAAAGCCCATTCTTCTTGTTTACCATCTTTGCTGCGAAATACTGTCAAGTTCCATTCTTCCCCCGCGTGTTGTCTCTCAACTCAATCCCCTGCCTGCTCAGTGACTTCATATTTTAGAATAACTTTGGCTAGTTCAAGTCATTCACTCGTGACTCTTCTTCATTATCTCCTTTCAGACCAAACAATTACAGTTCTGTCAATCACCCCCTGGATACGAGTTGCCTTATGCTCAGCTCTCTCCAGCTCCATGACAATGTGACCTTGGTTATCCGAAGTCTCCAGGGAAACCTGGAGCTCGCAAAGAGTGATCGGTTTGGATAATCACTGCTGGCAGCTCTGCAGAATTCGAGTCTTCACTTGCTACGCTCCTAATTAGCCACAGTGCTGGCGGGCTTAATGTTCGATATGCTGAGGTCTGCACCAGAGATCTGGGCTGGTCCTTGTTTGCCTGCAACCATGTCACTATTATTTTTCTGGGCCTGCAGAACCCTGAACTATGCTAGAAGAATGGTTGTGGAGGAGTTTCTGATACCTGTTTACTGTCAGGCAGGAGAAGAGGTGGGCAGAGCACTGCTCTGGACTCTGCTTGCCACACTAACAAAGACTAACATCAGGGGAAGAGAAAC
Organism: Nyctibius grandis; assembly: GCF_013368605.1. Classification (NCBI taxonomy): domain Eukaryota; kingdom Metazoa; phylum Chordata; class Aves; order Nyctibiiformes; family Nyctibiidae; genus Nyctibius; species Nyctibius grandis. The sequence goes on from NC_090661.1 coordinate 728,470, forward strand.
TTTTTTTTTAATGTTCATTCCCAGTCTGGGCCATGTCAGATCTTTGACATCTGTGGGACTGAGTGGGCAGAAGTGGTCCCTCAGCCACAGAAAAGCCTGCAGAGGCAGCCTGGCAGCCTCCATTTTCTTCTTCAAGCTCAGTTGGATGCAACCAACTGGGAAAAGAGAGGACGAGGAGGTGTAGGGCAAGGGACAGACTGGAGTTAACTGGTCCTGTTACCCACAGCAATGAGTTGTGTTTCTCACACTATTTGCTTCCCCATCTCTTCCCTTGAGATGTGTAGACAGTGTAAAAATCCAGTTTATGAAACTGCCCGAGTCACTCTGAGTGCAGCAAGTGAGAGAAAGGGCAAGAGTCTGTATCTTGACTACACCAGAGACCTTCTTCCCCGGGAACCATTGCTCAGTTAGACAGGAAGCACTGCAAAATTTCATTCATAAAAAAAGAAGCTAGTTTTTTTTTCTTTCCCTTTTTTTTCTTACCCTAGCAAGGTTTTGCTTGTGTATCAGCTGCAAGTTTTCCCAAGTGAAAAAAAACATAAATTCTTTCTGAATTAAAACCATGTGCTCTAGGTCAGCTTCCGTCTGGATTAATGGCTTTTTCTTTGAGAGCTGTAAATGACTTTTTAAGAATGGGTTTTGATAATGGGATTTAAATAGCGGTTTTCTCTTTGAACATATCACCAGCACCACAGCAGTGGAGCTCTCAAGAAAAAAGAGCTACTTTGCTTGTGTTTTCTAGGGAGATGAGAGTGCCCTTTTGCAGAGATTAGGGAAGGGTTCATTGCGTTTCACTCTCACCTCGTTACCGGGCTCCCCTGGCTCGCTGTCAGGGAGAGACAGGCACCTCCTGAGCAGTTCATCTCCTCCTTAGGCAGGGTCAAATTCTTGTGCACTGAAATATTTCTGTGTAGTCGCTATTTGTTTTGCTTTTTCGGTCTAGCAGCAGAATAGAGCGTATCCTTGAGAAGAGCTCCAGTCTCATTGTTAATGAGACTCCTGAGTATGTTAAATCATCATGAAAAATTAATGAGACTGCAAAACTCTGCTTCCCACGTAGTCTGCCAAGAAAAGTTTAGTTTTATAATCCTTTCCATTGACTCGTCTGCACAGCCTTACCTTTACCCCAGGCAGCTGCTGCTGCTGTGTGTACAGCTACGTGTGATGGGAGACAGCCAGACACACGGGGCTCAAGATCCCCATCCAGAATTCAGCGCCAGGACAGGTCTGGGTGCAGTTTGCTTGATATACCCTGGCAGTGTAAAATGCATTGATGATAAAGAGCATTGACCAGGAGCAGAGGACGAGGACTACAGAGCTAACCCTTCAGTGGCTATAGAAAGAGCCTTGCATAGGGAAGCATTTATGTATACACATCCTCAGGAGTGAGAGCGCTAGCTTCTTGTATTTATTGCCATAAATTTTAGTTCCTGAGTGAGCAGCAGGAGTAAAATTCAAAATACACCTGTTTCAGATGTCTTCACTCATCTCTAACCTCACTCTTACAGGCTGCAGCATTCGTTTCAAAAGACCTGTTCGAATGAGCAAGGATTGCTCAGGCAAGCCAAGCTAACGGGGCTTGTGGGAATGTCTCAGCACGACTACCCTGTATCAGACAGAAGTGAAACCCTTTGGCTTTGGGAAGGAATTTGTGTGCTGTTGACCTGGGGGTGTGCTCTGGTCAAACAGAATCTGAAGAGCTCAGAAGATCTGTTGTCTCTGGTCTAACAAATATCAATGTGCTTGCAAATGTGGGGATGGCTCCTTGCCCGTGATCATGGGCTTGTTGACATTTCCAAAAAATTACAATGATTGTGGCTGCCAACCTGGTTTAAGACACCAGGTGAAGAGCATATGGCACAGAAGGGAGAAGATGAGGGCTGCAGGGTTTTATAGAAAACATCTTCGGAGTGAAAACCGTGCTTGCCCAGAGCCTAGCGCAACGAGGACTGAAACATGCTGAGCTTCACCAACAATAGCTCACCCGCTGCTGCAGAAGGGAGAGCTCACCACGTTGCAGGACACAAACCTGCCAGGGAGGCCAAGCCAGGCAGTCGCCCACGGACACGGCTGGCCCCGCACGCTGTGCCTGTCCCCTTGCGGGAGCAACCAGGGCACCGCCCGGGCAGCACGGATCCCCCAGCCCCAAACGGCGGGGTGGGCCGGCGGGCAGGCAGCCAGGGGCTGTGCCTGCTCTCTCGGTGGGAGGACGGGACACACCTCAGCGGGACCGGGGGCCGTGCCCAGCTCCGCACCCCCGGTCCCGGGAAAACCCCGCTGGCACCGGCCACCTCCGCCCTCACAGAGCCGGAGGCGGTGGCAGGGCGGGAGCTCCCACCCGCCGGGGCACCGGCTCCGCCGCGCCGGCTCGGCCCCGCAGCACCGGGCACAGCCCGGCCGCGCCGCCTGCCCCGCCGCACCGGGCACAGCCCGGCCCCGCCGCCTGCCCCGCCGCACCGGACAAGCGCTGCTGGCTGCCCCGCCGCACCGGGCACAGCCCGGCCCCGCCGCCTGCCCCGCCGCACCGGACAAGCGCTGCCGGCTGCCCCGCCGCACCGGGCACAGCGCTGCCGGCTGCCCCGCCCGCGAGGGGAGGGAAGCCCTCGCGCCCCCGCCACCGGCCCCGGCGTCCCGTGCCCCGCAGCGCCGCCGGGCCCCGCGCTCCTACCTGGGGCCGCGGCCGCGGCGCGTCCCCTCGGGCCGCTGCTCCCGGCGCGGCGACCCCGGCGCGGCCTCCATGGCCGGCGGCGGCGGGCGCTGTCCGCTGCCCGCGGTGCTGAACGCTCCCGGCGCGGCGGCGGCAGCGCCCCGGCGCGGCGCTTGCGCGGCCGCGGAGGCGGGCCCGGCGCGGGCGGCCAATAGCCGCGGGGCGAGCGGTTGCCGGCTGCCCCGGGGGGCGCGGCGGGGGCTGCCGGGGGGCGGGTGATCCCCGAGGCCGGGCCGCCCGGCTCCTCCCTGCGTCCCCAGGCCAACCGGGATGGGGTTGAGCGGGCAGGGTCGCGGGCGGGAGCTCCGGGGCACGTGGCGGTGCAAGGAAGCGGGGTCTTCTCCAAGCCTGGAGGTGGACCCGACCTCCTTGCGCGGCCCCCAGATCCTCTTCCCGTCCTCACGCCCAGCAGCGCCGTTCCTGGCGAAAGGTGGCTCGTGGGGTGCAGCGAGGGGGGCTGCGGGTTCAGACAGTGCACGGATCCCTTCGGGCAGCAGGGCCCTCATCCCAGCAGAGCTGTGCTGCTGGCGGGGGCAAGGTGGGACAGCCCCCAGAAGCAGTCCTGGGTCTGCGTGGCCAGTGCAAGGCAGCATTTTGAAGTGTGTGGGTTCACCTGCTGGATTTTAGTAGCATTAAATAAGTAAAGAATTTGTTGAAATAAATGGGCGTTTTGAAACAACTGAGTTGAAAGCATGGGGAACACAAGGAGGTCAGACACGCTCCCCTCCTTGCAGGATCCTGAGTTGTGTAGCAGCCACGCGTGTCCCCTTGTGCCATGGGGAGAGCTTCCCACGGAGCCTGCGGAAGGTGGCTGCTCCTTCTGCAACCTCTCCCATGCCAATGACCATGACATTACTTGTGCTGGGAAGGGCCTGGGCTGTGCGTATGGCTGCTGGAGTGGCAGTGACCTCGTCCCTTCTCATCATCCTGTGTCTGGCCATGGTGATGGCTATGACCTTCTCCTTTCTCACAGCCATGCCTGTGGTCCTCACTGTGCTAAAGACCTTCTTCCTCATGAGGGTGGCAACCTTTTTGCTTCACGTGCTACAGAACAGCTGAAGCAACAAGGGAGTTTATCTGACAGGAGAGTATCCTGTAGCTCCCACTAATCCTCTGGCTGCTTAGAATAAGCCCTTCCTGCCTTAATGACTTGAATGTCTGAGACAGTTTAATGAACAAAAGCTTTTCCTAGTGCCAGGGTGGGTGCCTCTCTCCGGCCGCAGGCTGCCACCTCTCCGCACCCACAGGAGGGAGTTCCCAAGAACAAGTGCCCTGGCACGGTGATCCTGGCTGGGCTGGGCCGTGGGGACTAGCCCACGTTCCTGAGCCTTAGCCACAGCAATGTTGCTTGCCTGGTAGGCGCAGATACGCTGCGAGGAGCAGCTACAGAGCACCTTGTGTTATGTGGCCCAGCAGGAAAGACTGAAACCTGGTATCTGCTGATAAGACTGGCTGGCATTAAAGTGATGACAAGGACATGGGTGCTACTTCCTACTTTCTTCCCAATAATAATACGTGCAGCAGTAATGATGGTAATAAAGCCACGGGAGCGGAAAGGGTGGTGAGAATCGGCTGAGCTGCAAACATCCCACCGCTTCCGACAGACAGCCGCGTCTTACAGCTTGGAGTTTGGCTCAGCTCGATGTGTGAACTCCCTGTCTGGGAAGTGGGGGTGATCACACTTCCGCACACCCACAGCTTGGCAGGTTTCCTCTGTGGCCTGCAAAGTATTCGACACATGGATTAATTTTTTTTAATTGCCCTTACCCAGGGACTACAGCAGGGTTCGTGCTCCCGGCTACCTGTGAAGCACTGCGCGAGGCAGTCAGGGGGGCTGCCCGTGGCCCTCTCGGGGCTGCTGCTCCATGGCTGGGGCTGGAGGGGTTGGTTGGTACATCACGTTGGCTTTTGTCGTTCTTCGGCACCGCGGGAGCTGGCTCTTTGCCATGGCAACCCACATCCGAGACCTGCCAGCATCAGACGGGTCAAGCTGGTCCCTGGTGTCCCTCCGACATGCAGGAAGGTGGAGGAGGGTGAGACATCTCCTCTGCAGCACTCCGGGGTGAGCCAGGGCAAGCATCTCCTCTGCACCACATCCCCGTTGTCTCCCCAGGAGGCAGGGTGAGGCAGGAAGGCTGCCAAGGGGACTGTGTAACAAAGCCCCACGAGGAGGGTTGGGTATTTTTGTCACTAATTGATGTTTGTGGCAACTGAAGACAGATTTCTTACCTCTCCTGCTTGACCTGTGAAAGAGATGAGACAAAAAAACTCCGCATTTGAGCTTTGATACATTTTTTACTTGAAGCATCTCTTTTCTTCATTTTGTACCACTGATTACTTCTCCTAGCCCTCCTGCTCACCATCCACTTGCATTTCTTTCACAAACAAAAAAGCAAAACATTGTCTCTGCAGCTCTCCTCTGTCTTGAGACAAGCCTGAGCCAGAAGTGAACACTACATTTCACTTGCTGTGTGTGCAAAGTCCCCCCAGTTTGGAGGTCCCTCCCTTTCCCACCAAAGTCAATGACAAGGCTCCCTTTATCTTTAGGAGTACAAGCCAAGCTTTAGGAGTACAAGCTAAGCATATCCTTAAGAAAAGACTAAGAAGGCAGAATAAGGCTTTAACTTGGTGGGCTGGCAGACATGACCAGAGCATTTCCCAAGGGATTAGCTTTGCGCTACAGTCACAGTTCAGCCTGGCTCATTTCATGGTGCCCTCTCTTAGCACGGTTCCTTTCAGCACAATTCGTTTCCCTTCACTGTAAATCAACATTTCCCCAAGCAGAACTGAGCTCAGTTCACAATGTCCTGACTCCGTGAGCAGAGCTCAGCATTTCACACACCGGTGGCGGCTGGCTCGGCGGTGCCCACGCAGCAGCCGGGCAGGGCAGGGTGCTGGAGCGTGGCGGTCCCGGGCTCGCGCGGTTTTGCAGTCTCTTGGCTGACTGCTAACATTTGCCATTGGCTGTTTTGGCTCGGATCACTTTGGTTCATCTCCACTGACACTGTCACAAGACAATCCCCCCTGTGCTCTGCCCTTTCTGCTTTTGCTCCTGCTCCTTTTTGGGTTGTCAGGAACAGGCAGCGACACGTCCGTGCGGATCAGGGGACAGTAGCTCCTGACAGCCCACATTTGCTCCTTAGGCAGTGCTGGCATCACCCCCTGAGATAACTGTATCTCCAGGACTGACATCGTGGGTCCCTGAGCCTCCACAAGCCCTCTTGCTACACTGCAAATATATTCATTTAATGTAAGGCCTTGACCTCTTCTTAGCAAGGTGGACCTACAACCTGCTGTTGAGTCTTGGGCAGTGGTTTTGGCATCTGTTTCTCCCTCTTGCTGCCCCAGGAGATGTTTCAGGGTTTGGCCCCTTTGGAAGTGGACGCCAGGCTATTTTGTGGTTCTAAACTATGTAACTAGTTGTTAAAGAGACTGCACTGGCTGGCATCCCTGGGGTGGCACAGTGAGCAAAGATGATACCTGCCCCTGGAGCTACATGTGCTCTTCTTCCCATGGCTGCCAGTCATTTTTAGTCCCTTTCTGACATTTGGCTCCCTCAGAGTAGGACAGAAAGAAAAACACAGTATCAGCAGCAGCCTGCAAAAGAAAGCCAGGTCTTGGGCAAAACCTGAGAGCCAAAGGACCCCTTACCCGAATCCGTAATGAGTTGTTCAATACAGGAGGTGACCAATGGAGAAAAATCAGAATAGGGCAAAAGGAATAAAAACCAGCTGCTTTTATTGCAGTTGAAGACGCCTCTCTCTCAGCCCCCCTGTGTGCACATGACTGACACCAAACGCTGATTGAAGCGATTCACAACAAGCAGCATGAGTGTGTACACACCACATGGTTACCCCCAGCTGAGGCATCTCCACCAGCCGGTGCAGCCATGTTGCACAGAAATGCTCCGAAACAAGCCCTGCCTTTCTGGCCAGACACCCACGTTCTGCTGCTTCCCTGCTCTGCTGTGTGTGTCTGGCTTTGCGAGGAGCCAGTGCCAGCACAGAGAAAGAGACAGCCAGTCCTGCAGTCCTTCTGCCAGCTGATATGAACAGGCTGCTGCAAACACGGCTACGCTCGTGCCATCCCCATCCAAGGAGGGGGCTGGCATGGACCGGGAGCTCCTCCTAGACCTCTGCCTGGACCTCGCACCCACCTGCAGTCAGTGCTGGGAGGGAGCGGCTGTGGTGGCCAAACTCCTGGAAGCCAGGAGCCCCTTTCTTCAAAATCTGCTTGGCTCTTGCCCCTGCACTGCAGCAGTGGAGGAGCTGCTGGTGCCCATCAGCACACACCATCGGCCAGAAGCTGATGCTGGCAGCCCATGGCTTGGACAGATGCACTCTTCTCTGGGTTAAGAACTGGCTGGATGGTCGGGCCCAGAGAGTGGTGGTGAACAGTACTGCATCCAGTTGGCATCTGGTCACTAGTGGTGTCCCCCAGGGTTCAGTACTGGGCCCAGTCCTGTTTAATATCTTTATTGATGATCTGGATGAGGGTATTGAGTGCATCCTCAGTAAATTCATGGATGACACCAAATTGGGTGGGAGTGTTGATCTGCAGGGTAGGGTAGGAAGGCTCTGCAGAGGGATTGGGACAGGTTAGATAGATGGGCCGAGACCAATGGTATGAAGTTCAACAAGGCCAAGTGCCGGGTCCTACACTTTGACCATAACAACGCCATACAGTGCTACAGGCTGGGGGAAGAGTGGTTGGAAAGTGACCTGATGGAAAAGGACCTGGGGCTATTGGTGGACAGCTGGCTGAACATGAGCCAGCAGTGTGCCCAGGTGGCCAAGAAGGCCACCAGCATCCTGGCTTGTATCAGGAAAACCCAAGAGTGAGCAGGAAGGATGAGCAAAAGGGGCTCCCAAACTGTTTTAGGAACATAAATGATGCCAAGACAATTCCTTCAAACTGAGACCATCCTTCATGCAAAGGAATGTTTTCTTCCGCAGTGCCTGGCAAACCACGATGGGTGAGTGAGCAGGGTGGAGGCAGAGCGGTCTGGATCGGTCTCTTTGGATGGGGATGCATCCCTGCCTCTCTTGCTGCAGGCAGTGCTACCCTGGCTCTCAAAAAAAAAGTCCACGCTCAAAGCTGGCTGCTTGCAGTGGTGACACCACCACGATGTTTTGTACAGGGCAAAACCAGTCACATTATGAGTTTCATGGACAGCCGAGCCCTTGGGGTCACTGTGGTCAAGGCAAGGCTGGAGATCGCTGTGCAGCTGCTTGGCTTTGCAGCAGGCTGCTGGTTTCCAAGCAATGTGCAATGTCTCGCAGATCTGCAGCCAAACCCTGGCCTGTCACTGCTCACTAGAGCAATAAAATAGCAAGGGTATTTTGCTCCTCAAAGCCAGGACAGCGTGCCAGACACCTCCCGTGCTGGAAGATTTCCATGGGTACAGCAGCAGCAGTCCTGGCGTCTTCTGCTTCATAAACCTCCTGTTGTCTCAGCCTGTGAAATTGTTTCCTTAGCCAGAGCACCGGTCCGTGGCGGGGCTGGTGCTGTGTTAGCAAATCGAGCCCCGTTCGCCTTCACTGTACAGAGCTTATTTTGCAGGTGAATGTAGCTACTCACCTTCTGCAACTCTGGAAGGTTTAATTCGGAGATAGAAATGCGCTTTAGTCATGGTTTGAATGCCAAGACCTGACTCAGACCTGTTTATGCGAACGGCCACTTACATCTTGGCTGATGCTTATGCCAAAAGCGTCAGCACTGGGTGCCTAAAGAGAAGGGCCTCGATGGGTGGTTGGTCGCCCTTATAGAGCTGGTCAGATCTGCTGCTGATCTGCTGCGCTGGCAGCACGGCGTGAGCAATGCTGTTGTGTGAAGGACACATGTCTCTGCAGACATTTGCACTCAGCAGAGACCATCTTCTTCCTCCTTGCAACTCCATTTACGTGAGTCAGATGAGCTGTTCCATGGTTGCCTTTTTCTGGCTCGGAGGTGCACTGATGCTGTGAATTCTTAGAAATACAACTACAGAAAAAATACAGTTTAGTGCCTTTTTATTCAAAGTCATTTGTGACCACTCTGTCCTGGGACGGGCTTGGAGGAACTCTCACCTTCCAAAGCTTGCGCAGTTGTCTGTGCCGCTGGGAAGCATCCTCCACAACGTCTGTGTCAGTGTAAGACACAAGATTTCAAAGGGACTGAGGAATCGGGCTCACGGGGCAATTTTAATGGCCGGTTGTTATTTCTGTCCATCACATGTGCCCAAGGTGTGTGCTGGAGCATGGCCCACACGCAGCACAGGAAGGAGAGGTCCACACGGGGCCCTTCTCCTGATGGTGACTGCGAGGTTCCTGCAGTGCTGGAAACCTTTGAGCAGTGGTTGACACATTACCATGGGCTAAGAAGGTACCAGGCATACGGCAGTTATGTTTCTGGGCAGCAGTACATTGCAAACTGAAGCAAATAAGAGATGTGATGGGTTTGCTGTGTGTTTGAAGGGGCAGGAGGCCCATGGAGACCCAATTCAGCACTGTCTTGGCAGGGAAAATCTCACTGTAGCTATATTGCACCATTTTCTGCAGTGCCTTGTGCTGGGAGCACAGCCACGTTTGCTCTGAAGCAGCCCATATGCTCGCAGCATCTCTCAGCGTGATTGACAGTGAGCCAGTTCCCTCAGAGCATCCTGAGATATCCCAGACTAATTCATCCTTTGCGCGTAAATATTCTTCTTATGGGGATTTGGGACATAAATTCTCAGCCTGGGGGAGGCCAGAGGAGACATTGGGGTATATCAACACTAACTGTGTCTGCTACAATACCTTCTTTAGCTTCAAAAAGGTTTGAAAATCACAGCTGACTTTTAGTGGAACTGAGGATCTTGCAAACAGCCTGCACAGTGTGGTCCTGCCAGGACTCGGCTGAATACTCGTGTGAGATCAAACACTGCAAAACCAGCCATCCCCTTTCCCAGGCTCCTGCAGTTCACCAGACCCATACTTCAAGCCTGACTCTGCAAAATGCGCTATGCCCAAGTGTCTCACAGCACACTAAAGCCCAGCATTGAAATACCCGTGTCTCTGGAGTAAGGAAAGGTGATCTGGCCATGATAATGTGCTGAATGGGCCAACCACCCTCTTTTTAAGAATAAATAAAGGTGTGGGACCACTTATCTGGCAGGGGTTGAGTCTTCAGGAAAGCCCTGGCATGGTGTTAGTTGCCCTCTTGGTATGAAGATGTGTGAGGAAGCAGGACGTGGCCGAGACTTGTCGGGCCATCCTGACAGAGAAGGGAGCAAGCCACAAATTTTCTGCTGCATCTGTTGCAACTTTGCACACCCCACTTGTCTTGGATTGTATCTGCTCCTGGCTGGATGCAGGCAGATTGTTGCTGAAAAGAGAGTATTACAGGTCAGTGAGTCTCAGGCATCAATTTTTCATTCCAGAAGGACAGGTCGTTAATAAACGTGACGAGGAGTACACCAGGAGGCACCATTTGCTGGCAATACCTTGGCCTCGAAGCTGTACAGTGGCTCAGCTTGGCACAAAAGGGGGTTTTGATTGATGCTGAGGAACACACAGGTGAGAGACGAGCACATTTCTGCTGTCTGTGGGTCTGGGCGCTTTGTTTTGGAAACACAAAAAGGGCCACAGCTCCAAGACTTCAGAATACTAATCTTTTTTGAAACAGGAGATTCGCTGACGCAGGGATTTTATGTGAAAAATGTCTCTTCTCCTGAACTGATATTTCCCCAATGGGAAGAAAAAAATCTTACAAAAACCCCTCCCAACTATCTAAAGTATTGTTAGATGGAGGTGGATACGCCCTTGGAGACTTATGTCTCCTGCTTTGCATACAGCCCTTCTGTGTCAGCAGACAAAAGCGTTTGCATTCAGAATGTGACCGTAGAGCCTCCTCCAAAGGCAGCCGTGCGACGCGCCCCGGCACACACAGCTCGGGCATCTCCCTCCCGACCTGGAGGTCCCTCCTCCCCCGAGCTCACTTGCTTCGTTAGCGGTGTTGCTCGAAGTGCTGCTGACTCCTGTGGTTTTGTCTGGTAGCTTTGCAGGCTGATACGACCTGTGTTATCACCGCTGGGCAAACACAGCCGAGGTATCAGTTACCAGGAGACTCTCAGCCTTGCTAATCTAATTTTTCAGTAGGGAAGTTTGCCTGAGAGCTCCAGGGAGTATTTAACTGTCTGCCCTCCTGCTCCAGCCCTGGGAAAAGAGGACTGGGTAGCTCTTTCCGTTGTGGCAAGGCTTATTTAAGGGGTTCCTGCTCTCCCCTTCCTCATTTGGGTGTGTCAAGGCAGTGCTAACAGAGTTAAGGACAAGAGAAAGTCTCAGCCTGTGTGAGTCTGTCCATGCCAAGGAGAAGAACATCAGGTGAATGACCAGGAAGTTTTAACAGCGGACAGCTTTTTATTTTACAGCCTTATTGGGTCATTCTTTATCTTGGTGAATCTAAGCTTTGCCATAATGCCTTCAAAATAGGAGTATTACAGTCTTGCCAGGGACGAGTTTAAATTCCAACCCTAAAAGCTAGTGCTAGCAGGGGTGGTTGCCCTCAGATCAGTTTGGTGGCTCTGGCAGGTTTCTGGACTGTTGTGAAGGCGATAGTCAAAGCTGCAGCTGGGAATAGGACCAGGTATAACGAAGGGCAGAAGAACTACTCTAAAATACAACCCTAATCCTGGCTGTTGAACGTAGCACTAACAAGGTCTTCCCCTCTGCCAGGAGAAACTCCTGCGGCCTGTGCAGGGCTGGCAGACCCCAACAAAAGATCGAGACATCCCACCCTTGCGTGGCTGAGCTGCCAGCCCCGTTCCTGATCATTGTTTTAATTGCTGATCAGAGCTGAGCTAGTTAGCTGTCCTCCCCTAAGCTGCTTAGTGCTGCTGGCACGAGCGATTTCCCTCTGAGCCTTCACTGGTGTAACACAGGCGGCAGCTGATACCGGTCCAGACCCAATCCATCGCCTGCCTGGGGCCAACGCAGAGAATTAACCATGAACCAATCCCTCAACCTGTATTCAGCTGTGAATTTGCCCTTTTTATTTCATAGTCACAACCCTAACCCTTCTCACACCACACATACCAGCTTTGCAGCTGGATCCCACACGATCACAGCTGCTCTGGCTCCTGCCCGCTCCTCTGTAAAGGGAGGAGAACTCAAGCGAGCAGAGCTGGCTGTAGACTGCTGATCCCTGCCTATGCCGGTCTCATCTCAGCCCCACGGGACTTGCAGGACCTCCCAGGAGTAATTGTGGGGTCTCCTCTTGGACCTTGGTAAATGTGATATGAATTTATCACAAGCTGAGTGCAAGGGTTGAAATAAGGCCAACGTGGCTCAAATTCTGACCATAGCTGGGAGAAGGACCAGTGTCTCCAGCTGGGCTTTAATGCACCCTCTTGAACCATGATTTCCATCCTGCTGGAGCACGGATTATTTGCAATTTCAAGAGTTTTCTGCCACTTGAGTGAAGTACTGAGCCAGCCAGGCACAGCGCAGAAAGTGTCTGCGAGCGCTTTCATGTACCTCCACCCTTTCTCTCCACCCAAGTATTAATTATTGTTGAACTGGTCCCTTAATATTTAATTGCCACCTTGACTCCCCTTTTCATCTCCTCCCTCTCAGGCGTCTCTGTGCCTCTTGCAGGCTGGCCCTCGCACTTTCCCTGGGCTTGTTCTCCAAATCAGCTCCGCACCTTGACCCTGCGCAAGGAAAGCTCAGAGCTGAGCCCGAACCGAACCCATGCAGCATCGGTGCGATGTGACGCCGCTGGGGTCCGTGAAGAGTCTTCAGCCCGGGTTAGACCCTGGAGCCAAGGTTGGTCTCTGGAGTTTGCTTTTGAGTTCTTCTGGCAAAGGGAAGTGAAATGGTTTGTTTGGCTTTAATTGAGCTTGGTTGGGATGAGAGGCACTCGTGGGCCTGGAGAACAGCCGCTGAACTTGCCACTTCTTTCTTCTTGCGTCAGACTGAAAGTGGGTCATGTTGCCACTGGTGTAGCCCCAAAGCAGCCCTGTGTCGAGTAATTTTGACTTTTTGTAGTTCACAAGGGACACATGACTGTGTCAAGAACCAGCTGGCTCTTGGCATGCTCACTTCCAGCTTGCAAACTACAACTTACAGGCCGTTGGGCTGCCCACGTTCTCCTGGATCTGGGCTGAAGGCATGGGCTGGAATGGGGAACCTCCCTTGGCCCCTGCTGATGACAGCTTTCATCCAGGGCGAACCAGTTGCTGTCTGCAGCTCTCCATGCTTTCCCCAAGGACTGCATTTCCATAAAAGATGAAAAGAACCTGCCTGACTGGCTGTCCCGGCCACCTTCCACAGCCTGGCACCTTTCCCAAGGCTGGGTCCTGTGTCCTTCTTCTGAAGACTGGGGTAGCAAATGGGGTGAGCAACCCTGCATTTGGCCCTGCTGTGCATGCCTGGAAGTGGGAAGAACTAAGAGGACAGATCCTCTGATCGTTCGCTCAGCTTCAGAGGCCCTACACTAGAATTACAAGTTTTTCAGGAGCAGAAAATATCAGGTGAAGTGATGAGATCATGAGTTATTCAAGGTGGCGTTAAACGCGGGTAGGCACAGATCTCACCCACAGGACTTGGGGCAAGAACCTGCAGGCTGGGATGATGTGCAGGGAGGGGGAAAAGAGGGGACAGACTTGTCCTCCGATGGGAACAGGGCTGCTCTGCACGTCCTGAGAGGTTTCTGTGCTGGTGCTATGACTGGTGTCTCTCTGCGAAGTACCAGCAGGCAGTTAGATCTTCACTGATTTTAAGCAGGACCAAGGTGCCACTATAGCCTTTAACAAACTTTGGTAGTTTTAATTTTAATTGTATATTGATACATTGAAAAATGAATGTCTCAGCAGTCCTTTGATCCATATGAGTCTCTCCAGCTAAAGCCCATTTAAGGTTTCTGGCTGGTCCCTCCTCCCAGCTTAGGGAATATGCTGACCTTTCTCCTGGCTGGCTGGAGGAAACGCCTCAAATGCCTGAAGGACCAGAGCGGGGGGGAAGCAAGGGAGGCAAAGGAGCAGTTTGTTTATTGCAGGGAAGTTTGCTCTGTGATTGAGGTGACCTTATTGCCGTCTACAACTACCTGAAGGGAGGTTGTAGCGCAGTGGGAGTCGGCCTCTTCTCCCAGGCAACCAGCGCTAGGACAAGAGGACACAGCCTCAAGCTTGGCCAGGGGAGGGTCAGGTTGGCCATTAGGAAGCATTTCTTCTCAGCAAGGGTCATTAGCCATTGGAAGGGGCTGCCCAGGGAGGTGGTGGAGTCACCATCTCTGGAGGGGTTTAAGAAAAGCCTGGACATGGCACTTAGTGCCCTGGTCTAGTCGACAGGGTGGTGTCAGGGCAATGGTTGGACTCGATGATCCCTGAGGTCTCTTCCAACCTGGTTGATTCTGTGATACAAGAGATGCCTCCAGCCCGACGGGAAACTCTTCTTTGATATATTGCATGTTCCCATCCCTGTGTCTGCCCGACAGGCCTGGGGAGGGGTTGCCAGGTCTGCTCCAGAGCCTGGGGCAGCGTGATGTGAGAGTTCATTGCTGCACAGGGCAGTGCAGGAGCGTCTCTGAAACTCCGTGCCCCTTATCTGCAGTCCCGACACTCGATACAAAAGCAGCCTCCCAAAACAGCCAGACCTAAGCTCCTTCCACAGTGGGCTTTTTGGCAGCTGGCTCCCAGCCTCTCCCGGCAGTTACCGAGTGCCATCTGTTGACTAAATAGCGGTCATGCAAAAAATGGAGAGAAGCCAAGCCGAAGCTGGGTGAAGTGCACTTGGGAAAAGTGGCAGCATGGCACTGAGTGGCTCTGGAGGGGTTTCACGGAGTGCAAAAGGAAAAGGGAGGAGGGTTTCAAGCCAAGGCGGTTCCTGCTGGTGGAAGGGCTGATGAAGGGACGCCAGGAATGCTTCTTGGGACAGTCACGTTTGGGTTTATTGAGGAATCAGATTCTTCTCTTCAGCCTTTGTGCAAGGCAGAGAGACAGAGAAGAAACAAATAGTCTTGCTGTCAAAATACGAGGCAATACTTGCTGCAAGCTGCTGAACGCTGTCCTGGAGTGGGGAGGTTGTAGACTCCTGTCAGAGAGGGTTCTTTGTGCTGAAACTGCTCAGGGAGAGGCTTTGCAGTGCACAGCTAGAGAACGGGACTGTTCCACCGTCACGAGCGCAAAATGGACAGGTCATTGCCCTGATTTCCTTCCTTTGCCCCAGAAAAATCTCCAGCAAACTTCACCCTGAGTGGAGAGCAGGGGCTCCAGGTAGGCAGCTGAAGGCTGTACTTAAGGGAGGTCAGCCGAGCCCCTGTGTAGCTCAGCACCGGCAGGGCAGCGCTGCAAAAATCCCCTTATGTCCTCTTGATTCCTCCAGCCTTCAGGCTGTCCTGAAAGCAAGCTGCTGTCCACCCCAGGGACTGCTCCTTCGGGGGCTGCCAATAGTTAGCAAGAGCTGATGCATCCTCTTTCTGTGAAGTGGAAGCTGCAGAGCCAACCTGGGGTACCTACACTGGCTACGCCCCATGGCTTCTGTGCTGAGTAGGCTTCAGAGATGGCACAAGCCAGCCCACAGCAGCTAGAGCCCAGAATCAGGCCATCCTGCCTATTAAAGGTCTTCTGGCCATTTCAGAAGATTAAAGGGATTAACTCTGGGGCTGGTGGACAAATTCCTGGGTGATTAATTAAGCTGGTTTCTCCAAATGTTCTTCCTCTCGCACATGGATGTAATATACACTCGCTGGCTGAAGGACTCTGTCAAGGTACTGCATGCAGGGAAATAGCTGCCACCAACTGCATGAGAGATCAGTACTGATGTGCTTCAGCCTCCGGGGTGGGGGGGTTGCTCGTGTGAACAGGGGTGAGTGTGTCCCAAGGTCCTGCAGTACCCCAAAATGCCATGCAGCCAACGTGCCCTTCTCACTGGAGCAGGACACTGGGGACCATCTCGGCTCCTCTCCTTCCCAAGTGGCAGAGCTCTGGGTATGGGTGCTCCCTGGTGCCAGGACGATGGTCCTGGAGGATTGCCCTTACCCTGAGGTGGGCACAGAGCCCATGGGAAGGCAGTGCTAGTCTTGGGACTGACACTGCACTTAAGAGCACAGCAGAGGTTTTGACAGTTCAGAGCAAGCCCTCGAGTCGAGGACAGCCTTGGTGTTATTGCAGCCCCTCCTGGCCATGGCACCAGGAATAAACAAATATATGTGCATGTATATAACCCCATAAATCTCAGCATATTTATAAGGTTCTGCTTTCTGCATCCTGTGAGAGTCCCACAAGCACCAACAGGTCCCCAGACCAACCTGTTCTGCCCCACTGCTGAAGCTGCAGATGCTGCTCCCTTGACTGGGCCCTTTCGCCCCTGGGTTTCTGTGTCCGCAGCATTGACTGAGTATTCATCTCATCAGTCTCAGATGACGATGCAGAAGTAGGTGCTTGTCATTTATGTCACTCAGACGTGGTAAAGGAGAGCTGAGAGATGATAGCTGTTTGTGTCGAGGGCGGTGGAGTAGGCGACGCTGCCCTGGAGGGACCTGCAGCCCTCCAGGGACATTAGCAAAGGCAGAGGTGTTTTGGGGCTCTTCATGCCTGCTCGTGGCATTGCTGGTTGCTGGAAGAGCTTGGCCACACCATTGGTAACAGCAGAGCCCTAGGATGCCACAGCTATGAGGTCTGTAGAAACCCCTTGCAAGCACTTAGCTTATGCTGTGACAACTTGGGCATGACATGGCCCCTTAGCTGCTGTGATCCAGGGGTAGCACAACGGACCCCGCTGCACGTGGTGCTTACCCTGCACTGTGCAAAGAACCTGGCCTGGGTGTTTGGGATAATGGTGGGGGTCTCTGTGTTAACCTGGACCCGGGTGCCAGCAGCGTGTGCAGACTCCTCGAGCCCAGGACCATGGCCACTGTGCAAACAGGATAACGCCCCATTGTTGGAAAAAGTGTTTCCATGAACATTGACTCTCTGACTCAGCCCAGCAGCATCTGCTAGGGCTGACCTTGTCCCCCCAGCCACCAGCCCAGCCAAAAATGGGCCATCACTCCACCCTCACAAGGGACTGTGCCAGCTTGGAAACCCAAGGCAGCACCATCCTCCCAGCTCCCCTGTGTTTCTGGGGCAAGGGAAGGCCCCGCGTGGCTCCACACCTCCTGCACAGGCTTGTCCATCACAAACCTCTTGTCAAGCACTTGGGGTCTAGCAAAGCTCTTGTGTCTTTTTCCCAATTTTCCATCCACAGCAGTCTTCATTTCCTTCCTCAAGCCTGAATCTAGAGGCGCTGCCTGGCAAACAGTTTCAATTTCTTTTCATCATTTCAGTAGCTACTAATTAATCGGGTCAGTCTTTCCCCCTAAGTGCTTTTCCTGAGCCATGCTTCCAGCTCCTGTAGTGCCTTCGCTCTGATCTCCAATAGTTAGAGTTGGATACTGAGGAGGGGCCAAATTCAGAGTTCTTCAAAGTCTTTTGAAGGCTTCCCTTGAACCGTGCTGGATTTTGGGTTGAACTTCTTGGGTTTTGTGAACCCAAAGGTCTGAGAGGGGATAGGTACGAGCAGCAGACCTGCTCCTTTTTTTTAATGCTACAACGTACAAACTTAGCAGGGCCCTCATTAACGTTGGGGTGTGCATCAGTCCTTGGGCAACATAATGTTCCCCTGTGTGCTTCCAACTCCTCTGCGCCTCTTGCCTGGTCTGGGTCCCTCGGAGGTTGAGGGAGACGGCAGCCAGGCTGCGCTGAGGGAGGACACAGCACACAGCCAGGACACGGTGCTGAGGTCAGGGTTGGAGTGTGGCAACCTGAGGTGGCAGGAGGCAGATGCCTGTTTTCTCAAAGCCCCACTGTCTGCAACTCTCCTGGGGGTCATTTGAGCAGCTCTCAGATGAGGACTTAGGGGGGGAACCTCTCCTTTGACTAAGTGCTTTCTGCTAGTCGTGGTGCTGCATGGTAATGCCCACCCCAGAGCATTGCTTCTGCTCCCTCACTGAAAGAAAGGCACATTTGAAAAGCAGGGAAATCAGAATTCAGAATACTGAAATTAAACAGAAAAAGGCAAGCCTGGCCCTTTTTTTCCTTCGAAGGCCCTCGCACATACTCGCACTGGCGAGGCATTGGGGACCCCGGCTATTTTCCCGACTCCCCGTCAGGCGTGCGACCAGCCATGCATAAACAAATGCCACGACCCCATGAATGGCCACAAAGTGAAGTCAAGCTGTTTGCCTGCTCCATTTTTCATTGTCCGCCCGGCTTTTCCCACTTTGAACGAGGGCTTGTGGCATCAGGAAGTTAAAAGGAGTCAGGAGGGGGGGAAAAGGGGGAGTGTTTCTTTTAAAAAGAGGGTGAGATTGGAGAGGAGGACACAGGCACTCAAAACCCTGTCTGTGCTTGGTATATTAGGCAGCCAGTGCTCTTGGCTGGGAGCCCAGACGAGGCTTTTGTAATCAAAACATGATCTTGTATGCTGTGCAACCAGTGCTGAGAAAGGCCGTCTGATGGCTCTCCTCTTTTAGCTCTGCTCTGGAATCCGCCGGGCTCCGCTGCCGATGGCCAACATGCACCGAGCTGTGAGTGCTGCCTCTGCGGGGCCCGGGAGGGGCGCGGGGCGGTGGGCTCCCTCACCCAGAAAAGGCCACGGAACGCCTTGCGCTTGCTTCCTTCGGGGTGGCCTTGCCGCCGTTGTCGCTTTGTTGTTTGTTTTGCCTCGCCTGGCTGCCGGCGGGCACGGGGAGCAAACGAGCCATACCGTGTCGTGGGGGGGTGCTGGGGGGGGCACTCTGGGGGCCGGGGTTTGTGTGTCCATCGCCGGGACAGGTTGCAGCGGCTGGCTCAGGACAACGCGCCTCCCGGGAGGGTGGGAGAGCGGGTGGGTAACAAACAGAAACCCGGGCAGGGCTGGATGCTGCCTGTCCCGGCGAGGGCTTCGGCTGCAGCTGTCAAGGTAGAGGATTTTTCTCAAAAAGAGTAGATGCGTTTGCTGACGCAGAAGAGTGTTAGCTGAGGGCCCCGCTCCTCTCTCCTCTTCCCTCCCCCCCACCGTCTGTCTTTCTCGCTTTTCCAACCCTGCCGCCTCCGAGGGCTCTCGCTGTAGGAGCAGGCGATCGTAGAAGTATGTGGGAAAACACTGCGCGCAGAGGGAGTGTGGAGCGAGGCGTCCCTCCAGCCCCCGATGAGCCGCGTAGTGTGTGTGTGCCACTTAGGAGTGGGGGGTATGACAGAATGACATGTCGTCATTTAATTGAAGCGCGAAGCCACTTGCTTCCCATTTCTCCTTGTGTGACATTTTTATTTGCCACAGAAAGAGGCTTCCCGTTCTGCAGCTCCGTTGCCCTGCCTTGCTATCTAGGAGGCACCGCGCTCGACTGCTTTCTGATTCAAAGCCATCGCACGTTTGTGCTGCCAAAGCCATTTATAACTCTCCCGTCGCTGTGACATACGGGCACCTTGGCTCCCCGGAAGAGCTTTACCCCGGGGAGGGCACGGCGTAGCCACTTTCCACCCCGAGCATCAGCTCCAGCATGGGCTGGGCTGGTGGGTTCGTTCCAGAAGCGGAGCAGAGGGCACATCCCCCTGTCACCGGCTGGCTCGGAGCGGCGGCTGACGAGCAAACGCTGACTTGGCTTAACCATACAATGGGTGAGCCCCCGCGGGCCGGTGCGTGGGCTCCAAACACCGCCCGGGCCGCTCTGGGACCGCGGGGTGCGCGGGCAAGGGACCACCGCTCATCCACAGCTCCCCAGCGCTCGCTGAAATAGATCATGCGGAGACAAATACCTTAATGGCTTCATTAATAAAGGGGAGGAGAAGTGCTGAATACCAGCAAAACTTCCCTTCCAGTGACTTGTTTCCAGCTGGAAATGGAAAGACCCCCCTCCCCCCTGCGCTGGCTGTGCTGCAACATAGACAAAATGCTGACAAACGTGCAGCCCTGCGCGGGGAGGGAGAGCGGCCTGGCAGGGCTTCTCCATCTTTTGCCTTTGAAAAGAGCACAAATACAATCTCTGCTGGAATTTTTAAATTCTTCCTGAGCCGGTAGCTCTGTCAGTCCTCCTTCAAAGGAATTTGAAGAGGCAAGGGTTTGTTTGAGGGCAAGCACCACTTTGATCCCACCCTCAAGCAGCCAACACCCCAGCACTCGGCAGCGAACCTGCCAATTTAGCGCTCACAGAATAGCTTCTGTTCAGGTAAACGCTGAATTCAGCTTTAATCAACCTTGCAAAAAGGCCATGAAAGTGTATCCACCCACACGGACAATATACTCACCTGGCACGTACCTGGGTGATGGGTGGCAGTGGAAAAGCGTGGTTTGTTCTCCTGCAGACCTTGATAAAATCCCATTGTCCAGCAGGAGGATGTGTGGAGGTGCTTTAAATGTCCCTGTTGTTCCACCTGGACACAAACGCTGCCTGTGTCCTGGCAGAGTGGCCCTCGGCAAGGGCTGTTCCGTCTGCACAGGCAGAACATCCCTCATTTGAGACACGAGTGAGGATGTGCTTGTGCAGGAGCTGGGGCCTGCTTTAGCAACCCGGTTCTCCTGCCCTTCTCCTCTCTGGTTTCTGACATCCAGCACACCTCCTCTGTGATGCTGTCACATTTTCAGCCTTTAGTCCCTTTTCTCCAAAGAACGTTATGCACACAGACTTCTCCCCCATCCGTGGCCCTATTGTTTGCAGATCAAGCATGGAGCTGTTTGATCAGAGCAGAAATGTAGTTAGTTTGGGGGTTTTTTCAAGTAAAGCCCTTGAAAGGAAGGCCTAGCATGGCAGGGGTGTGCGGTGATTCAGCAGCTGGATCCCCTCCTGTGAGGGCGAGCACTGGCCGTGCACACAGGGGGTGATTTGCAGCCCTGGATGATTTGCAGCCCTGGTTCCCGGGAGGCTTGTGACACTTTTGGATGAGCAGTGATGCTAACCCTGGCTGCATTCCCACGCGCTACCTAGAATTATTTTCTGAAGGGCCAGCTGATCAAACGTGCCCCCATTCTTGGTGTCCATCTCCTAGGTAGCTGAAAACCTTCCCGTGTTAAGGAGGTAATTCCTGCAGCTCATCAGAAATCTTGTGCTTTCAGCTGGGCAGGGTATTCCCATCCTGGTGAAATGCTACATGACACACAAAAATCATGGGTCAGGTTCACAGCACCTTAATTCTGCCTCCCTCGATACATCGGCACGCTATAAACACGTCTTCAGGAGGCTGGAGCCCCTGTACATCACTGGATAGAGTTCACAAACGTAGCTGGGAACACGAAGTAGTCAGAGGCTTTCCCTCCCCTGGGCTGTAGCATCTGTGGTTTTACTCTTTGCCTTCAAGCCTTGGGCTTCTCGCTGTGTGTTAGCTCAGTTTAAGAAGGGCTGTTTGCCAGCACCCCTCCATTCCCTCCTCCCAACCTCCACTGCTCCAGTGTTTCCTCTGGTGACCTCATGAGGACCAGGCAAAAGGCAACTGAGGTCTCCAGGAGAAACCCTCCCCTCCCAGGAGAAGGGCTTTGCAAGCCTGTTGGCTACCGCTCACAGCTGGGCCCTGGGGAGCCTGGCTGCCTGACTCCCCGCCAGCAGGGAGGCACCCAGGGCACGGCGGGCACCAGACCCAGAGCCCGTGTCCCCAGCTGCCGTGGCTGGCCCCTGACGTGTCCTCCCTGAAGGAGTTCACACCTGCTGTGTCATGATTAATGAAGGAAAACCCCGTCCTGCTTGGGCAGAAGCTCTTCCCAGCCTTGAACGCTGCAGAGCCCGCAGCAGAGGATGCTTCTGGGGATTCTGCCCTTGGGATGGGCACAGCCGGGAGCCGTCGGCCCTGAGGAAGCGAGGGCAGCAGGAACAGGGAACATCACTCGCAGGGATGCAGCAGCGATTCGCTCCCGTGGAAATGGGGAAACCGACAGTTGTCCTGAGGGTCTTGGTGTCTTTATGAGTAATTTGATAGGAAGCCAACGGGGATGGGCAAAAACATGCCGTACCCACGCGTCGCGAGCAAAACCACTTTAGTGTTTCGGGGAATTTTAAGCAATTTTATTGGCCAATTAACTGTCTATTACCGACTGATTCTGGCTTTAAAGAAAAATAAAACCAAACACACACACTCGTAGGAAAAACACCCCCACTTCCCTCCCGGCACCGCTCCCTCCCAGTGCTTTTGTTCGCTGTCCCGCTCAGCACAGGGCAGCCCGTCCCGTCAGTGAGGCGAGGGCAGCGTCGGTGATGGGGGTTCATGCCTGGTGGCCCCCCCGCCGGCAGCAGCCCCTCCAGGGTCCCCTCTCGGGTGGGCCACCCTCCTCCTCCTCCCACCAGGGCCTTTTTCTCCTGGACCTCCTCCTGCTCCATCCTCGACAGGTCCCGGGCGAGGGTGGGACCAGGATGGTCACGTGCAGATGCTGGCCCCAGAGACCATTGGCACACACGAACATCTTGGCCAGCCCTTGGGGACCGTCAGTGTGCCTTTAACCACACGCTGGCTGCTTCTGCTTCGTAAGGACACAACCTCGAGAGTCACCCGCAGCAGCAACACCTAGTTGTAGTGAGGTGGACCATGGTTTTGTCACATTTGCGTCTCGATTCCTCCAGCCTTTCCTGGCACTGGGGGCGATACGCATCGCGCACGGCAGCTGGGTTTGCTGCAGTGCTCCTGCGGCACGTTGACTGCAGAGGGACAAATGGCACAGGCTGGGGGTGGCCTGGTGGTGGTCAGAGTTGTGGTGTCAGCAAAACAGATATCTGGGCGTGCAATGTCTGCTCAGAGATATGGGGTTCCTCTCCTCCCCTCCCCAGTCTCACGTTGTCTTATCCAGCTCTGTGTGAGCGGAGGAGAGGGAATACGAGATCTCTGCAGAATGCAGATGCCGTGCTGATAAGGAGAGCACAAAAACACTGTTTAAAAATAAACCTGTAGTGCCTTGGAGATCTCAGCCTTGCCACCTTGCTCTTCATGCGAACACCAGGCAGAGTCTAGATGACACAGATCAGCTTGCTGCAGTGAGTTGATACTCATCAGAATTAATTTTCGCTAGATGCTGCTGTCAGTAGAATTTAAAAAATCTGATTTGTTATCCCCAGTGGTAATCGAGGTGCTCTCTGAATGTAAATGGA
Organism: Nyctibius grandis; assembly: GCF_013368605.1. Lineage (NCBI taxonomy): Eukaryota > Metazoa > Chordata > Aves > Nyctibiiformes > Nyctibiidae > Nyctibius > Nyctibius grandis. The sequence goes on from NC_090661.1 coordinate 751,217, forward strand.
GGGGGACTGATGTGCCTGAGAACACCTGGACCCGCAGCAGGGAGAGGGGTCATTTACTGCATGCAGCTAAGCCGTGCGTTAACTCTGGAGCCTACCGACAGCCACCAAAGTGGGGCAGCAGCTTTTTGCTCTAACTACCTCACTGCTGAAAAAAATTGTAAGAAAATAAAAGGTCAGTTGTGTCAGGAAAAGGTCAATTTACAAGATACAGTATTTTTAATGGAGAACCAAGGGGAGAAAGGGTGGGGAAACACCCTTCTACTTCCTACCCTGGCCAAAGAGAAGGAGCAGGTTTCGTCTTGTTGATGTGATGACTGAGAGGAGCTTTGCCCCTTCTGTTTGCAGGATGCTGCTGTGGATGATGCAGTGTTAAGGAAGAAAGAACAGAAAGATGTGGAACTCGATAAGAAAATCTTGGCTTTGCGGAAAAAGAATGAAGCACTCATACGAAGATACCAGGTGAGTCTGCAGGTTCTGACCTTCCCCAGCTCCCTTTTGGAGTCCTCAACTCACAAAGGAAATGGTCAGCAGTGTTGGCGCTTGCCTTGCTGCTGCCTTTGGTACCACAGGAGCTATTTTGGACCTTTTCTGGTGGCAGCAAAAATGGTGTATAGTGGTAAGTTATGGGGAAGGCTGAATGCCACGAGTAGCTGGGGGAGAGGAACTCTTACCCCCACCTGAAATGCTGCCCACCTGCCACCACCACTCGGCTTCTAGAAGAAGCTGCCTAGTAGATAGCCAGATCTCAGCCACCTCCCCTTGGCCACAGATAATGCCCTGGCCCCAGACTGGTACAGGGTCCATGGCTTCTGTGCACGGCCCTCTCTTTCTGCAGGGTCCTGTGTCTTCCCCTCTCCACATGTCCTATACCAAATCTTTCATTAACCTCACACTGATCATCTTCCCTGCCTGTCAGGAAGGGACCCCTTGTCTGTGCTTGCTTCCCATTGCATGTGCTGAGACCACAGCAGACACTCTGTGTCAACAAGAGTGGCACAGGGACAGGTAACGCAGGTCACAGCTGCCTGTGACCCCTTCCAAGGGCACACCAATGGGACACAAGTTGGTCCACTCCCTCTTAGAGGTGGAGGTGGGTCCATTTAGGAGAAATCCTAAACAGAAGAATGGACAACATCTGTAGACATCCAGGTACAGGCTGATGATATGGATATATATGTGTTTCAGGAAATAGAAGAGGACAAAAAGCAAGCTGAGCAGAAGGGAATGGCTGTTACCTCCAGGAGACCCAAGCAGGATGGACTCACTATTACCATCACCAAAGCTCACAACGTAAGTGCTGCCTCTCCTTCACCACAGGCCAGCTCTCACTCCAGGCCTACCTCAGTGGCATTTCTGAAAGAGAGAGCCTCCACAGCAAAGCTCTTTCAGGCAGAGGACATAACTCCTAAGCCCTTGCAAAAACAATGTGAAAACTCTGCAGAGGTGTGTGCTCAGGGTGATTTTAGGTGATGCACATAAATTTCCAGCCATGCCCAGGCACCTGTACCCAAGCATGTAGAATTAACAGGGAAATGAATGGATGTGTGAACAGGCACGCTTGGCCCTGCGTGGGCCCCAGGTGTCAACGTTGCTGCAAATACACAGGCAGAACCTACCAGGTGTCTGTGTGTCCCTGGAGGTGTCAGGAATGCTCTGAGGATGCCCGTAGGCTGGGTAAAGTCATGGTCTCCTTAGGCTTTGTGAGTGAGCAAAACGAGTAGCCCTTGGTTGCTTTGGGGCTTCCCACAAGGGGGGCAAAGGCTTCAAGTCCCAGGCTTCCTTCCTCACCAGACCAAATCTGTGTCTGACAAGCCCTGTCCACCCCTCCTGGCAGTGTGGGGCTTGGTAAACCACCCACCCAGCCCTGCTTGAACCCCCAGCTGAAGTCCTCTGCCAGAGCTCGCGCGGAGTGTGCCGAGCCAGCCCACCCTCCTTCTGCCAGCCAGCACTCCTGGGTTGTTAGATCCAGGCTAGTGCATTGCTCACTCCTCAACCACGCCCCGGCCCGTGCTGTTCTCTGGAGGTGCGCTGTTGCACACATTTTTCTCTCATACAGGACCTGAAAGATGCAATTACCCAGACTGAACACTATGGACAAGATAGCCCAGCCCTCTCGATGGTGAGCACCACCCTCAGGAGCCATCCACTTGGCTTCCAAGGCCATCTCCATCAGGACTTAGGCTTTCCCGATCTAACTCAGAGTGCTGCAGAAAGAGATGAGGATGACATTTGTTTCCTATAACTCTGGCATTTTGGTCTGAAATGTCAGATTTGTAAGTGCAAAGGATTTTCCAGACCCGCTGTAATTGTGGGTTTCGCTGCTGAGCAGACAACGAGCCCCTTGTTCCCTAGGAATGTCACGGCACCGCGCCGGGCACAGAAAGCTTCCTGGGGGCAAGGCCTGCCTTTCTGTAGCTGGCCTCCCTGCTGGCCTGCAGGTGTGTTTGGGGAAGGGAATCACACTCATGAGCAGAGGGGCCTGGATGTGCTAACAGAAGTGATTCGTTTTCCAGGACAAAAGGGTGGTAAGCGAGAAATGGGGGAGCCCCTGTCCTACGAGCCCTGGGTTCGGCATTGGCAGTGAGGAAGAGGAGGAGGAGGAGGAAGCAGATCATATGTTCACATTCAGGATGGGGAAGAGGATGCAGCTGGCCGTTACCATGGACAACAAAGCCAAGGTGAGCAGGGAAGAGGATTCCTCTTACACTGCAGCCTCTTGACTTACAAAGGGGCTTCTGTTCTGCCTCTCACTTGAGCTGTCTGCTTGGTGTGTTCCCCCGGTGTCTCGTCTCCGAAGGGAATCGTTCCCTTCTTGCCTCTTTGCTTTCATTTCTCAATCCTTCAGCACAGCCTCAGTCTCCATCTCGAGTTGCCACGCACTTTCCTCCCCATGTCTGATTCACAGGAATCAGCCCCCAGGCCTTGCTAAACCTCCAGCAACTCCATTCAGCCATGCACAGCCAGTTCCCATTCTGGGAGATCAGTCACCTCATTGTCCTCCTGGGCCACCGGCGGGTTTGTTAAACTGTGTCGCTGTGCCTGGAAAGGGGATGGGAATAAGTGGGAGCTCAGACAGATTTATCTGCGTTACTCCCCAGCTATTCCCAGGGAGGCAATGATGTTTGGTGGTAAAAACAGCATCATTGCTCCCTGTTGCTGTGTTCTAGAAAGTCCTAAATACAGAAGGAAAAACGGAGTGACATGAGTGCTGCAGCTGCCGATGTGATGGGCTGAAAATGTGACCCAGTATTTGCAGACTTAATTAAAAATTGTGCGAAAAGGCAAAAGTAATTGAAAACGCTACTTCACTTTTCAAATCCCCAACCATCCCCTCCTGGGCGCTGCCCTGTCCCTCGTGGGGTCTGTGCATCCAGATATAATGACCCTCATGGCAGCTTCTGCACGTCGGGACTTGTTTGCCAAGAAGGGTTTGATAAACCTTTGGCAGTTAGTACTGGCAGCACGTCCAAGGAAGTACGTCCCTGCGTGAGCTTCATGCTCTTATTTTCTTCCCTTGGAGCATATCTCAGGGGACTGATCCTGTTCTCACTGGAGTTAGGAAGTTTGACCACTGAGATAATAGGAACGAGGACCAGAAGTGCCACCTTCTTTGGAAAGATGGAGTATCTGCGTGCACAGATGCGCCTGTACGGGGACTGAGGGAAGCTCTCCAGTTAGTGAGTCTCTGGATGGAGATCACTGCTGCAGGTGATGCTTCTTGCTGTTGAATACATTCAAAAAGAATACAAGAGGCAATGTTATGTATTTATTGGTTAAGACTAAGGAGACACGAGTGAGACAATGGGGACACGACACCCAGGTGAGCACAGCCCCTCTGTGCTGACCACGCCGATGTGAAGGAGACAGAAAGCCTCAGCTGGCCCTGGGCCTCACTGAGACCTTGGGGCAGACAAGGTCAGCTCCTGTCTCCATCACGGCAGCGCTGGGAACAGGAACTGGTGGCAGCAAACGGTGCTCCCCTGGGTCCCCTCTTAGGCGCAGCAACGTGCTTGGCCCACAAAATGAGAGTGGGCTTTTTGGAACTGAGGTCTGAGCCAAGGACCTTCCCCAGGGTAATGAAGCGAAACCTCACCCTTCCTGCTGCCCTGGTGCTTTGGGGTGGGAGTGCTGAAACCCTGGGCTGTAAACAAAAGGCAGAGAGACATTTCTCTCTCTGCAGCTGCTTGGAAATATTTTTCTGATCTTGTGCCTCGAATGCCTTTTCATTTCTGTTTCTCTGTGACCTAGTTACCCTTTCTTTCCACGAAGAGAGGCCACAATCACTGTGCCATTATGAAGTCATTCTATGTTACCTTGAAGGAACTGAATCGTTTAGGAAATAATGCACCTTTCAGAAGGATTTTTCAGGAGAAGGGACTGAGGCTTCTCATTCCCTTTGTTCCAGATAGATTACCAGTAGCGTGAACATGCCCTTCAGATGAAATCTCATTCCAGCACAACCAAACCACCTCCTGATGGAAGGGGAAAAGTTCTGTTTTTTCTTAGAATAGCGGGTACATAGACATGTAACCATCCTCGTTACTGGCTGAACTTTACCAATGAGATACTTGAGAGTCTCCTCCAAGGTTTCTCCTGGCTATAGCTCTGCACGGGGTGCCTCTATCTGAAGCAATTACATTTGCAGAGCGAGTGGCTCTCGCAGACAGGCTGTGTCCCCTGGAGCCGTTTCCATAATCTATAGCTCAGAATTCAAGTCCTAGGTGGGGATTTGTATTAGCACAAAGCACTGGCAGCTAAATCACATTGCTGCCTTAAGCTCTGTGCCACGGTTTTTCAGCATGGCCAATTAATAGACCTCTGAGATTTTTCTGCTGGCAATGCAGACCTCTGTGGAAGCTCCCCACAAGTTCCCTGTTGTATGGTGTGTATGAATTTGCTTGCATTAAGCACCTTTCACAGGCCTTAGAAGCCCCCCAAGGTGTCCTGAGTGTTGGTGTAAAGCACAACCCAGCAGCCTGACTTGATGACAGAGGAAAACTGATTTATTGGTGAATGCACCAGTGGCATCAATCCAGAACCTTCCTTCAGTTACTTGAAATATACTTCTCAAAGTGGGTGAGTAGAAAGAGCATAGGACCGTAATGGGTGAGAGGGGAAAAATTATCAGGGTTTTGGACAAAATTGTGTTTGATATCACATGAAGTACAAGCTTATTTGTGGCTGCTGCCCCGTTAAGGCATCCTCTGGGCTGCTGAAGATTAAAAGAGAGGGCAGGTAACTTCAGCGTCCCAGTGAGCAAGGCTTCAGCAGGCGTCTCTGGAGAGACTTGCTCGGTGACACCGGGATGACTCAATGGGCTGTCACCATCCTTCCTCTGACCGTTGCAAGGTTCAAGCAACAGAGTTGTTGGGCTGTACAGAAAACCATTTACATTCAATCCTAAATATCACAAATCATTGCAAAGTGAGAAATCCCAAAGGAAAGACAGCTGGAAAATTGCATAAACTGGTCAGAAGTCCAGGTTTTTCCTTCGTTCCTCGTGTTCTTTTTCCTGACACTCCTCAGACAGGTATTTTTAACGCTGCCTTTGCATTCTGGGCACTGCTCAGTTACGGTTTCTCAGTGAATTGCTACAAGGAAAGCGGTGTAATTTTGTCTGACTGCAGCTAAATAACTAGTGCCAGAGTCTCAAACCTCCTGGAGGCAGCGAGTGAGCTGGGACAGGCCCCGTGGAGGGGAAGAGGTGGCTCTGCCAGGCTCTGCTGGCTCTTTGGGCCCTAGTCCTCTGTTCCTTTTGGCTCTGCACGGGCGTTTTCCTCGTCTGACATCCCTTGCTTTGGGAGCTCGCCCACCAAGGGCCAGGATTTCCCGATGTAGGACAAGCAACCTGGGAAATCACTGATATTCTTAAAGTAATAAACAAGTGAAAGAAGACACATGTTGTCACATAAGCAGAATGTGCCTTCAGGCATCGCATCCCAGCCAGAAGCAGTATGGGGAGGGAGAGAGGGAGGGTTACCTAGAAAAGCTGGTGGTCTCCCAGCCTGGGTATGTTCAGCTATCCCTGCTCTGCTAAATAGATATTTCCCGTGTCAGCCCCTGAGTCTTCCTTGCCACCTGCTCAATAAACCACAGGGTTTAATGGCTTTGCCAATGCGCCAGCCTTCCCACTGTGACCTTTAACATCTGATGGCCCAAGGAAGGTGCCACCTCCCTGTAAATCCAGCAGTGCACTTTGAGACTTCTGTCCTGTTAGTGCTGATACACAGTGAGTTCCTAAAATGACCATGTTAATACCGTGTTACTGAGCTACTAGATCATCTCAGCATAGCTGCCAACATGAATGAGACCAGAGGATACTCTTGTGGCCGCAGTCATTGCCCCATGAACCCAGAGAGGATGGCAGGAGCTTCAAATTATCCAGCCCAGCTCTTAGGTCTGAAATGCAAGACCAAGATAGTCTATTCAAAAGGTTAATTTTTGTTCCACCCGTGTCTATTAATACTGATTTGCACTGACATAAAGAAAAACCACGCTGATTTCTTCGACTGCAAGCAGGAATCCTGTGCTGACCATTCTAATTCCAGTCTCCAGTTACAGTGAAATTTAGGAAAAAAAAATATGAATCATAGAGTGCAAACAGGATTTGAAATATTCTTTTCATTTTAAAATATCCTGTGTTTGTATTGGCTCATAGTTCTGGCAATGGAAACATGTTACCTTTGGACATGATGCAATTCAGTCATTTGGAGGCAGGTGCCACTTAAAAGCCAAGACATAAGTGCTTGTGAGCTTCATGGCTGACTAATCCTGAGTTCTGGTCTGTCCTACCTAGTTCTGGTTGTGACTGCAGTGGTGTGTGGAATTAGGGACAGTATAGCACGCCCTACTCGTGGAGGGCGAGTAAATCTAGGATTTCAGAGCAGTTCAGAGAAGCTCTGCCCAGTCTTGGATAAAATCACATCCCTCTTAAGACAGACATAGACTGAAACCTTTAAAACAGCTCACAGAGTTCATAGGTATGAGCACTTTTCCAGGACATATATCCTGGCTGCAGGATACCCATAAACCTCTGGCTATGGTAGGTGCCACGACAGTTGTACTCCATATTTACATGATTGCATATTCTCTTGACTATCAGATCTTACTTTCTCAGGAAAATGATCTTGACATCTCTAGGGATGGCTCACAGATGTTGGTCCTCGTCAGCAGTCAAAGTAGGAGGCTGCATTGACACAAACATACAGAACGACATGGAAAGTGCTAGAATGGCATTGAACAGATTGGCAGCAGATCCTTGCTTTGAACGCAACATGTGGCTTCGCTTATTTCCAGAAAAGCAGAAATAGCAAAGATCCTGCTAAGGGCAGCAAAACTTGTTAGGAGCTCCAGCTGAAACCTAAAAGCAGAGCTGTACGTACTCAAGGACTGTATAAAAAGGTTCCCCCCATGCCCACACAGCTCTGGCAGACAGAACCACGGCAGCGCAGGGACCCGCTCCTCCTCTCGCATGCACCAGACTAACTCAAGAACTGTCTCTGCTGAGCCAGCAAAATTATACAGATGTGCAAGAATAAACAAGAGACTGAAGGTCTGATGCTGGAAATACTCCAGCACCTCCTAAAACATTTATCATGTGTTAGGAAGCTTGATGACTGCACAAGCGATAAAAAAGGTCTTGCTGACGGAGGCTGTCTGCAGCAAGGCTCCCTCCGTGCTCACATCTGCACTTGTGGCAGAGCCAAGTGAAGAGGAGGCTAATGCAAGACATCTTGAGATCATGTGTCATGGCAAACCCACTGATGCTTGCAAGGCTTCCATACAAATCAGAGGTCAGTGCGTGCTGGTTGTTTTTGAAACCAAGTTTGTAGCGACAAAGAGTTCCCAGGTTTCACTGAAGTATACGTGGAGATTTTGAGCTCCTTTGAAATCAAAACTCCAGTATGTGTGGAAGCCCAAGGAGAAAAACAGAGGAAAATATACCATCCCTTAGAGAGGGGAGCTTCTGGGGGTTGTTCATCCCTGGTAAAGCTGAGCAGAGGAATCATACAGACGTAGAGAAAGGAAAAAGATCAGAGATAAAGATGGAGACGACTTATTAAGTCCCTCATTTCCTTTTAAGGGAAAAATAAAAAGGCACATGATGGAACTGAAAGTTGATACTTTTAAATGAGAAAAAGTATGTATTTTTGTACAAAAGATGTGCTCATTTTGTGGAAGTGATGGCTGAGGGCACTGGCAGGAGCTCAGCCAGCAACAAAGATAATTAACAAAATAAGAACCAGATGTAAATCCATGCAATAAAGGCATGAACTGATACAGACAGCTGGAAATAATATCTGAAAGGGGTAAACTGCCCTTGTTCAAGGAGTTTATATATCAGTTTTCTAAACTATTCCACTGCTGAATAAATCATTCCAGAAATATGAACGCACAATGGCTGTGAAGATGATAAATTATCAAGTGTTAATACACTTCAGGGTAGGAACTGCTTTGTGGGCAAGGTTGGAAAAAACACCACTCTTTCCCTTCTCCTTCATCCTCTAGGCTTGTGCTCCAATGCAGACTCACATTTTATTGGGACGTGTTGTTTGGTGAGAGGACAACTTCACATTCCTTTCAAAGACACAAAGGCAGGATGGCTCGCCTGTCTGAAATAAAAACGTCAGTCAGCATCTGAACAGGGTGAATCCCACCCTGCCTAGGTTGTGCTCAGTTAAACATGACTATGTGGTATTACATATTCCTTGAAGTATCGAGGGTGGCAGCTGTATAAACCAAGACAACTGACTATCTGGCTCGTGTTTCTGTTCTGCCAGACCGAAATCCTTTGCAGCTTGGGGATGGCCGCTCTCGAGGAAGGGCACTGCACAGGGCTCATGGATGTGTTGTTAACCCAGCCTGTCCTTTCCAGGGCAAGCGGATCGTCAGTGAGAAACGCACCGAGAGCTTCCCCGGCCCAGGCAGAGGGCCAGACCTGAGCGAGGAAGAGACAGACCACTTGGTGGCTTTCCGCCGGGGGAGAAGGATGCAGATTGCCATCACCATGGATAACAAGGAAAAAGTAAGTGCATTGCAAATGACTGGGCTGCGACGTATCAGTGGCATCCACTTGTTCTGCTGGTGTGAGAAGGGCCATGGAGACAGATGAGGAGCTAGCCCAGCAACAGGGCATTGGGAGGGACTATATATTAATAGTGTGGAGCCTGTCACCATAAAACTCTGGCTTCCATCACTGTGAGAGAGGAAAGGCTACAATCCTTTCCCTTCTCTGTGATCCTAGCTAGAGCTAGAAGGCTGTTAAACATACTGGGTCCATCAGAAATATCAGCTGCTGTTTTGGGAGGATCGATGAAAGCACTGCCAGCTATGGGGCAGGAATCTCACCTCCTGTGTCTCACCAACTTGCTTTTGGGGCCATAGAGCAGATTGAGTCAGGAGTGCTGTCCACTTGACTCACTGCACGACTTAAAAGTTAACAGAGCTGGGCAATATCTGCTTCTAAACCCAGGTCCTGCTGTGCCTGGCCATAACCTGCTGGGTGAGCTGGCTGAACTTTGTTAATCCTTGAAACATATTTCAAATACTTCTTTGCAAATACCTTCCTCTTTACACACACAGAGGCATGTGATATTTTCCTGTTTGAGAGTTTGCACAAAGTAAGAATGCCTGCAGCAAACAGGGTCAGCAAAGGCTATGAAGGAAAACAACACTTAGTGTAGCTGCCAAACACACCCAGGAACGCTGGGAGACCTATGCAGTACCCTCGCTGGGACAGCAACCAACCACATTACCCTTCAGCCTCTCCTCCTCCCCAGAGTTTACCTAGGCTCTGAAAGCCCACGTGCTCCTTTCTTGTGGCTGTCAACCAGCTTTTTGAATGCCATGGACCTCACATAGGCAGCCTGATGGAGCCACTGGTAACTCTCCATTCGCCAGAGGTTCACGTGGTGGCTGTTGCCCGTTTCAGTCTGGCATCTTGAACGTACCTAGACATGATGAGTGACCTGACCGTGCCTGTGCTGTCGCTGTCCTTGAGGCTGTCAGTGTAATTCTGTGATGTGCAGGACAAGTGTCTTCGCTTCTGCTCTTGCTGGGCTTGTTTAAATACTTGTCTCTGAGGTCATCAAGGCTGGGACTGTGCTAGGAGAGAGCAGCAGGAGGAGTGCCTAGATTTTGGCTTCAGAACCTGAGCCCTGTTCTAAGTGCATGGACAGCCCTGGAAAGAGTAATCTCTCATATGCTTTCATTATGGAACACGAAATTTGAGGCTGAGGGTCCATGTATGTGGTTTTGGCGATGCCTTGCTCACGTTGGCCCCAAAGCAGTTAGATTCAGAGTGTGTATGAGAGCAGGCCTGCAGCTGGGCTAGCTTAAAGCCATATCTGCCTACACATTTTCACATGAACCACTGAAGAACACAAAGAGGGTGTGACGTCCCTGACGCCTGGCAGATTTGATTTTGGTGATTCAGCAGAGGCTGGTGTCTTGGGTCTTGCTCCTGCTACTTTCAGCTCCCACTGTGCTGCCATTCATTTGAGCTCATTCATTTAAATTCATTCCAAATGAAAGCAATTACCTCCATATAGCAGTGCAAGGAGCTCACGTAATTCTGTCAGCCCTCCTTCCCTCAATTGTACAGAGCAACAGTGCTCTCCTTCACACATCTTGGGCTAGAAGGTAATCCTGCTAATCCCCAGGAATGCAAACAACTCTACACTGCTCCTCCTCAGATATCAAAGTTCATTTAAAGTCTTCCCTTTTTTTTTGCTTAATCCAAACCCAGTGGCTCAGGTGGCAGAGGCAGGACTGAAGCTCAGGCACTCTTCTAGCAGCAGCGTGCTGCAAGGGAGGCCTGCTAGGTGCTGGACACGAGCCTGCTGGTGCTGATGGCCACAGGGAGAAGGATGTGCAGAGCCATTTGGTGCCTTCACGCCTTGGCTGAACAAGGGAAGGATCTCTGTTGGGAGCACAGGAAAGGCACGGAGGCTTCAAACAACACTACGAGGAGCAGTATATGCCCTCAGCATGTTAATGATCTTATTTTAAAAATGGGCTTTCATGGGAGTATTTGTTGTTATTCTTTGAATTCCTTTTATAATTTAGAAAAAGACACCAAACCATGTGTTTGAAACTCTATACTCTGTGATACCTGTTACCAGTTGGATAAGTTTCAGGGTCCAGCGGAGCTCAGGTTTCCTTGTTCCTGGTGATTTCCCTAGACTGATCAGGCCCTGTTCCATCCCTAGTTAATCAAGATATCTTCATACTACTACTTTAATTATGTAACTTCACACAACAGCTACAACAGCCAGGACAAAAACCAGCTCTCGCCACGCAGGCACCTTACAACATGACTAAAGGACGTGGCTGTAGGAGAGTTAAACTGTTGGATTTCAGGGTCATCTCTGCAAGCTACTTTCTTCCGTCCGCACTTGGTCAGCCTTTTCCCAGGATCAGTGACAGAAGCAGATGGGGCTTGAAGTGACAGGTCACGTTGGCATCTCACATCATGCCAGCTTGGGCTGGTTGAGTCAAGGGAGATTTGGTCCAGCCCACCCTGTCACTTCAGCTGTTCCTAAGCTGCGTTGAGGATTAGTGTTTTGAACAAGTGCTTCTTTTTACTGGTAGTCGCAGTGCTTGAAAAACTGAAACCAGGCAAGTCTGGCTCACATGCTGTGCCTCAGGACGATGTGTTTCTCCAAGAGGCACTGGAAGACTGCAGTGCAGAGGGCAGATCAGAGTCAGTAACACCAAAATGTATAAAATGCTGTATTAAATGATTTTAGCCTATAGAACTCAGTGTGTGTCGCGGGGATGTTGAATACAGCGATTCATTTTGGAAATGGAGGCTGAATCCCCCCAGCACTGGTGGGATCACGGCACCCACAAACCCTGGCTGCCCTGGGCTTCAGTTCCCCCCACGCAGCAGGGTTATAGCGTGACTCTGCTGTGGGGGCAATAAGCATGTGAGCGATGCCGAGCGGCTCAGCGCTGCATCACTTCAGGAAAGCAGCTGGTGAACAGGGAAACCTGCCCTGGAGGGTTCTGCGACCCAAAGGCAGCCCAGGACCGCAGAGAGCGGGACCTGCCGGCGTGGGCTGTGCTCTAACAGCAGCGGGAGTGCGGCAGTGTCTGCACGAACACTGTTTGCAGCAGCAGCCAACAGCACAGCGTCAGGGAAAGAGCAGGAGATCAGGGACGCCTGCAGCCATCCCTCCCCTCTCGTACTCACCAGCCCCCAAGGTAGGGCTCTCCTCTGCCAGAACAGCATCTTTCTCCTTGACAGGCTTTTTCCTGCCTGAATTCTCATCTTTTTTTTTTTGGAGTCCATCTAAACTTTATCCCCCACATCTCCAGCCAGGAGCTGCAACCTTAAGCGCCGTGCTGTGTTGAAACATCCCTTCTTTTTCTTCAAACTTGTTACCTGATCACTCCACTCGATGTTCCTGCGTCACGGGAAGCAGCACATGGATCATCCCCTGTTCACTTTCCCAAAGCACAACCGATTTTATCGACCCGTTTCACATATCCCTTCATCTCTTCTGCAGGCTTAAGAGACTGACCCTATTTAGATGTGTCTGGTGAGGAAGTTGTTCTAAATTTTTGATCACTCTCATTGTCCTTGTTTGTGCCTTGGTTATTTTTACTATATTTTAATACAAGAAGACCAGAGCTGTACATGGTATTCGAGCTGCGGATGTACTCAGTGCATAACAATGTTCTGGCTTGTTCTCTATTCTTCTCCCAACAACTTTGCATTTTGTTTGCTTTTTTTCTAAATGATTGAGCTAACGTTTTCAGAGAACTAGTCACAATAACACCAAAATTTCATTCCTGAGTGTTAATCGTAGTTCAGGCTTCATTAATCTGCGTGTGTATATATAAGAAGGGGCATTTTTCTCCATGTGATTTATTTCGTATTATTGATATTGAATTTCATCTGTAATTTTATGATGCAGGCATTCAATGTCAAGAGAGCTTTTGCAGCTCTTTCCTGGCAAATTACATTCTTTGCTCTGGATGATTTAGTATCATCAGCAAACTGTCATCTCTCTATTCAGCTCCTTTTCCAGACCATTTATGAGCATGTTGAGCAGCGTGTGTTCCAGCGGCACACCCCTGCTAAGCTTCTGCCATGGAAACTGGCATTTTCTTGCCACTTTTTGTCTTCTATCCTTTAATTAGTTGTTAATCCAAAAGAGAAACTTAATTTTCATCCCCACATTGACCAGCTACTGGGAGAGCCTGGTGGGATATCAGTGTTGTCATCTGAGTAGCTGTGTGTTAGGACCTGAGCTGAGACGCCCAGGCTGAGGATTAGCTTTCAGCCTCCCTTATTATCCCAGCATGGTCTGTCCTGTGGGGTTTTTCCCCTCATGCCCCAGCTGGTTCCCTGCTCATTCTGGGTTATTTGTGTCCTCCCTCCCACAGAGGCCTGCGGTGCCTAGGAGAGAGGATCACATCCATCCCTCTGCCTTCGGCCACATCCCATAGCTTGGCCGCTGTCAAATCTGCCTCCTCCTCTCTGCACTTGCCAAATTCATCATATTAAAACATTTGATGGGCATCCTCGTTATCCCACATTTTTCTCTATTTTTATTCATGATGAAATTCGATTTAAAAAAAAAAAAAGACTCCCATTCTTGCTGCCCTTGGTGCTGCTAGCTGGCACCACATTGTCAGCCCCAGCACACAGCTGGGTCAGAGGCTGCCAAGGAGGAAATGCAAGGGAAAAAAGGTTGTTCTCATTATTTTATTTTCCAAAACAGTCCCAGTGCCTTATATTACCCTGCCATCTTGAAGCCTGTTTTTTTCTACCCAGTGAAAGACTCTTCCACTCTCTGTTAGCACAGAGGGCTGGAGGGACCAAATTATCCTGTCTCCTTGCAGAACACATGGCTCTACTGATGCAACTCCATGGCCTCCAGTGCTGCTGCTGGCCTGGAGGTGCTGCACCGGGGATCTTTCTTCCCACCTCTGCCTGGCTGCCCCTCAGTCTGCATCAGGGCTCTCCCTGCAAGCAGGACCGAGGGTAATGCCTAGTGTTTAGCACTGGTTTTCCTAAAGAGCCACTCCATGCTCTGGCAGAGTTTCAGGATCATTAATACATTAGAGCTGCGAGCCAGCAGCCCAGGACCAGTGGAGCACAATGGTTAATTAGCAGGTTACAAATCATCTTTTAAATGGACAGTTGATAGGGCTTCAGGGCTTTTAAATTGTCCTTTTATTAACAGAGTTTTCCCAGGATGGTGTATCAGAAATGACTGTTTGTAATCAAGACACACAAAAGCTGCTTTCAGGGACTTAACAGATGAGTTTGACTCCCGTGCTTGCATGGGAGAGGAACCAAACCCGTGGCTGGAGAAACACTTGCTTTCACATTGCAGATGGGAGGGGAAGATATAGGCAGAAAGGGCGGCTGAAAACTCTTTAGCTCACTTCAGGCAGCACAATTAGTAGGTACGTTTTTCAAAAGAGTTAGAAAAAATATCCTCTCACATGCTAGTTTCAAAAATCCTGCCCAGTGGGGAACCTGAGCACTGGGAAACGAGCTCTAAGCTCTTACAAAAATAAGAAATGCCAGTTCTGGTGCTGACACGTGCCTGGAGAAGTGGGTACCAAAAGGTTAATTTAACACATCTGTCGGTGCTTATGTTTAAAGTAAGAAGAAGGGAAGTAGCCCAGAGGTGTCGAAGCCCATCAAAGCTTTTGGTTTGGAGAACTGTTAGTACAAAACAACGCTTAACACGGCTGGAAATGGCATCAGCATTGTCACCATTGCATGGTAACGTTAGCTGGGTGTCTGTACGTCGGGAGGGCAGACAAACCCGGTGTCAGAGAGCATTTGGGGTCCCAGGGCTGTATCCTGGTTAGGATCATTCCGTGGCCGAGAAATTGAGAAATCCTTGCATAAATCTCAGAATAAACAAACATAATCTTCACTGCCTGCTTTAGGTTTTTGTTCCCTCCTCATGTCTCTCCCCCTGCTGTGCAGGAACAGTTAAACTATGGGATGATAATGTCATTGTCGTATTTCATAATTTTGGGGGCGGAGAAGAGGAAGGAGGAGAAAAACATGTTTTGCTTCCCCATGGCCTGGGTGTGTCATAACAGGCTAACAGAGCTCTGGGGCAGCACGGATGCGAAAATCTGCTCCTGAGCAAGCGCACGGGCAACGCGAACCGTGTGCTCCCAACTGCCCAGCTCAGACCTGCTCTCCTGGTACAAAAGAACCCGATTTGGTTGGTCCTCTCTATTTTCCGCAGTGCCCTTTGAGGAGCAAAAATAGAAGCAGACTAAGGAAAAAGGCAGCCTGGCTTTGAGGGAGGGGTGTGAAAGGATGCAGAGCCGTACAGCGTCCCTGTGGCAGTGATTTGTGGTGTGCACTGAGGAGCTGGTGCCCCAAACCAGCCAGCTTTGGGGGGCAGGTCTCCAGCGCTGGCCAGCCACGAGGAGCTGCATCTTCTCCTGGGTCTCGCGAGCAGCAGCGCAGTCCCTCAGCCGGGCCGTCCCAGCACATCTCCTGGGTGCAGACTCACTCTTCGCTGCTCCTGGGCAGAGACAGGGCTGCAGTCAAGCTGCGCTGGGCTGCAGACAGGCAGAGGCACGCTGCTCCCCCCGCAGCTTACGCACACCCTGGCTCCGTGCTCTGGCTGTGCGGATGCTCTGGCTTTCCGGTTCCCGTCTTTGGGGACACAATCAGGCATTGTAAAGGATCCAAACCGAATCATTCTTTGCATGAGCTTCCATGAGAAATATGCAGACTCAGATGAAACAATAGCACACCCATGCAGCTCCCTGCCTCAGTTTCCCCATCAATTATGAGCTCTCTTTGGCATTTCCAAGACAATCAGTGCTCCTTCTCTCCTGTCTCTCCTCCCACACAAGGTTTCCCCCAGGGACGGAAGGGCTCCAGCTCTTCTGCAGCAGCTGGCTCCTTTGTACTCTTTCTAAAACAGTGATTTTCTTTTACAGCTGCTTTAAAGGCTGAACATCCATCTGCACCTTGCTCCCCAGCCAGCCTCCTCCAATAAGCAAAGTTTCCAGGTTTCTGCTGTTTTAATCTCTCTACAAATGCAAGGTCTCAGTTTTGGGCTGCAGAGACTCGTTAGATCCCTCGCTACTGGTTCTTCAAATGGGGCTGGACGAGCCATTAACTTTGAGCCTGGGGGGAGCATTTTTGGTTCCATAAGTTTTCGCAGCAACCTTTAGAAATAAACACCCAGTATCATCTTTCACCATATCCCAACCCCTTTTTTTGCAAGAGGCCAGGATATGGTGAGGGGTGGCTGCTCTGAGCACAGACCCATCTGCATTTTTTCCCCAATCTTTGCTGAAAAATCCTAGGACAATATAGCTAACATCTTCCTCGTCATTCCCAAGGATCTGTTTACACAAGCTTCCACCTGTACTGGAGCTACACCAGCTTCACACCAGTCAGACCACTGTCCATGAGCGCTGGCTATATGGTCACACTTCCCATCTGCCTCAGATTTAGCACATGTGTGTGATCCCCCAAAAGACTGTCCCCTGCTTGATCCCACCGGGTACGTGGGAACTGGCTGCAGTGGGGCTGGGTTGGAGGAGGCTGGGCAGAGCGGGCAGGTATTAATCCTGGTATCCCGAGTTTCACGCACCCAGCCCCGTAAGGCTGGGTTAAACGTGGGGCTGGCAAATGCCTGGAATAAAAGTCCTGTTTCCAGGCTGGGTTGGACCCCACGGCACTGACGCTTTCTCGAACAGCTGACCTGGCAGGTTGTGCTGCAACTTTCCTCTTTGTGTTTTGGTTTTGCTTGGCACTGCAAAACGGCAGCACAATAATCTCAGCCCCACACGCTCCCCGGCCCCGTAGCGGTTCAGCAGGGAAGGGAATTTGGGGATGCTGCTGGGGCTGCAGCACCCCAGGGCCTCTCTGCTCGTGGTTTGTGTGAGGCGGCCCCAGGGCTACCACGTACAGTTACAAAACAGGGGGGAGGCAGGGATAAATGCTGTGCCACTTGGCAGCCGCCGTGCCGCAAACCACGTGCTATGGCAGCGTCTGGGTGGGAGTGGGAGCTGCTAACAGAGGCATGTGGCCACCTCAGGGCTGATGCCTGAGCAAGCACCAACCCCTTGCCCTGAGTGCCCTGAGGGGCTCAGCAGCGTGGGGGGCAGGCTGGTGTCCTGCCCTCGTCTGCTTGGCACATGCAACAGCAAGCAGCCCTCCCGCTGGCACCCACAATACTCTAACCAGGGCAGAAAGCCTTTCTTAAAAGATATTTGTGCCCTGCAGACTATTCTGCTAAGACCCACTGTGATCCCACCCTGGCCTCTGACATGGCTGTGTCTAGAGAACTGCCGGGCTCGTGGCGTGCCTCACGTTTAGTGTGTGTAGTTCATTAAGATGGAGGGGCTAATTTTCACCTCCTGCCAGGCAGGGGGACATCAACGCTAGAGCAGAGCTTGCAAATCTGGTGGCAGCATGGCTAAACCCAGTGGAAGCAGGGATGGACTCCAGTAGAAGGGCACCGTGTTTGACAGGGACAAAAATCTCTCCCAACTTTACCATGCTGGCTTTCAGCTGCATCTTAGGTGGGCTCCCAGTTGAATCGTAAGCTGGCTCTTTGGCCAAAATCTGAAAAGGTACCTGAACCTTAGTCTGCCTTGGAAAGAAATGGGACCATACAGGACACCTCTCTGCCCCTAGTTTGGGAGGAGGAGGGACCTTTGGGAATACATCCCTTTTTCTTGCTTTTCTCATACATCCCTTACGTTCTGACTTCTTTTTTTCCACATCAGTTTGATTCAGAGCCCCAGAAACCAATCTTGCCTCTGTTGCTGACCTTTTCTGGGCAGTTCTTACACAGCCTGGTGGGCACGGGGTCAGGCACTGACTCCCCTGCCAGGAGTCCTTGCTTAATCCTTGAAATAATTCCTGTGTCTGTGCTCTTGCAGGTAGAGGAGAGGAGAACAGCAGAGAAGAGGAGATCAGACAGTGACAGAGGCCCAGAAAGTGAGCACGGTCGGAAGGTGAGTGGGGCCCCGTGTGCCTTTGGGGGATCCCTTGTCTTGAAAGAGGAAACCAGTAGGATGTGCCTCCCCACCAGTAAGAGTTGCCTCAGTCCTAAAGGAAGCAGCAATGTGTTGTGGTGTGGTCCCCACTGTTTGTCCTTCTCATCATCCAAAGCTTTGCTGAGCAGCTAAGACACCTGAAGCAAAACAGTGCTGGAAAGAGGTGACAGGGGACCTGCCCTTCACACCTTGTCGTGGCTGCTTAAGTCCCTAGCACAGCAGCAGGGGTGTTATGAAGGGTAACGTGCTCACCCGTGTGGCAGCACAGCCCTGGGTGGGTTCTCTCCCAAAACCATTTGCTTGTGGGTTGACAGGCTCAGGCCATATTAGCTACAGCTCCTCACTTCAGCAGGAGCTGAGTAGGATGGAGGTAAATTAAAGCACTGACTGGATAATGCAAACCCTGGAGGACACGCTGGCTCCCCCGAGCCTGCAGATGCTCTTAATTAATGGAGCACAAATTGAATAGTCCCACCTCAACGTGATTCATTAGGAGGACACAGATGGGCTCTTAAACATTAATTCTAGCTGAGCCCCCCAGAGCAGAAAAGGGGGGCACAAGAGCATTGTGGTCCAGCTAACCACAGCTGTGCCGCAACTGAGGTGAGCCCCTGGTCAGGGACCAGCTCCCCCTGCTCCGTGGGCCCCACAGCCACTGCTGCACCTACCCATGAGGGAGCACAGGCACCAGCCTCAGGCTTTCCCTCACCTTTGGCTTCCCTTTTGCTAAAGGACAAGGTAATGGCGCAGGGCACTTCCCTTATCCTCCAGCTCTGCAGGTTGAACCTTGCTCTCACTAGGGATGTGCTGCTCAGCTCTTGCAGGCTTCTCCTCCTTCAGGACCCACCATGGCCGCACCCACTGTGCCTCACCGTGCCACGGGGCTGGAAGCTGTGGGGAGCATCTCCAGGCCTGTGCCCCAACCCGGGGACCAGTGCTTGCCCTTGCTTTGCCCTGGTGTGCCTTGCCTTTCTGCAGACCTCATCTCATGGGGGATGCAGCCTTAGGTCCCCCAGCTCCTGCTGGCTAACGAATGGAGGAGCAATTACTGCCACCCCATCTTGGGCCCACGCAGGTGGGTCTCCTTGGTAACAGGGCTTTCAGTCACTCCTTCCCCGCTGCTCTGCTTTTATCAGCAGTGCAATGCTGAGACGTTAATCCCTATTTGGGGAAGGGGTGAGGGTGGCTGATGTGGAAAGGCACGTGCATGAAGCGATGAATTATCCACTGGTAATTAGCACCCCAGGACTCAGCTCTGCACTAAGCTGTTCACTACACAGTGCTGTTTGACAGCACATCATGGCCAGTTGGCTCCTGTTCCCACCATGTCCATTGACCTGACAGCTGGGTTACCCACCTTTCCCTCTTCACATGCTCCATCAGATCTGAACCATGTTTTCATTAAGCTTTGTATTTTTGAACAGTGGCAGCCCTTAACTAGTCTATCATGAGGAGGAGGGATAAACCCAGAGGCTGAAAGCAATGAAGGTGAAGAGCCCCTTTGCTCCAAGGATGCTGCTCTTGGCACTTGCAGTACTGTGTGCCCTGGGCACAGGGTCGGCCCCAGCTCTGTGACAGTGGGCTCCTAGGGATGCCTGGTGGCCACAAAGGCCATCTTCCTTCTCAACCCTGCCAGTGTGAAGGATTTCTTAGGCATAACTTTGATTTAAGTCTCCCAAAGTCTTCAGGTGGGGTGATTCATCAGCCCAGTGCATGTTCTATGAGAGTTCAACCTCTTAGACTCTGTTGGGAGATGTTGCAGAGCCCTTCTGTGTGCACATCACTTTAGAGAGAGAAACTAACCTCGCTCCAAGTTGTTTTCAAACATTACTGAGCGTTTCTGGTGGTGACAGTACAGAGTACATTGAATGCAGCTGTTCCGGGCATTTTTATTAACAAGAAGCTCTGTTGCCTCCGCTAGGATGGTGGGAAGTCAGTCCAGAAGAGCCCTGGAGACCTGAGTTTCCCCATGACTGGACGGGAACGCTCGGAGTACCTACGCTGGAAGAGGGAGCGAGATCAGATCGACCTGGAACGACTGGCACGTCAGAAGAACGCGAAGGGCGAGTGGCGACGGGCTTGGGATATGGAGAAGTCAGAGCACATGTAGGTCCTCCACGGTCCTGGGGTGGTTTGTCTGCAGCAGGCCTTCTAAAGCCAGCGATGAGATCTTGTGCAGATATTCATTGCTAATCAAATCCCATGCTGTCATGTGCCTCTCCCTGACCAAATCCACATTGCTGTCTCTTTCTCCTCCGGACCATGTCTATCAGTGGGACCAGATATCAGAGTGATTCTTGTCTTTTCTTTCTGACATGAGGTCTCCTACCCTGATAGGAGATACTGTGTGCTGACACAGACGGCCTGCCTTTGATCCCAGCGGGACTTGGGCTATGGGAGGGAGGACACCATGAATCAATGCTCAGTCCACATCTGCAGGGTCCTCTCCATCTCCACACGTGGGACAGCTCTTAATGGGGTCTGACACCTCCCCGCTTTAAACACTGTCCCTCTAACTGTGTGTGTTCAACTGGGTCACACCAGCTAGGCAGCTTTGGAGGATGACTTGGCACCTGCAGCAGGACAAGGTTTCGATGGGGTGTGGAGTTAGGGAGTGTTACATAGGCTTGCTGGTAAAAGCGTTTGTGCAGGGCAGATAGATGGGACAACCTTTTGGCTGAGGAATGGGACCGAATAAATAGATTTTCAGTCACTGAGACCCTGGTAATTAGAGGTGAATTGGCTTCAGTGGGTGCTGAGTGCTGCTGGCAAGACAGCTCTGAGCCCTACTGTTCTCTCATATATCAATTTTTAAGAGAAAAGCCATAATACAAAACAAGCAGGATTAGAAACCAACCAAACGAGCCTGATCCACAGGTCTGATCTGAGATGACAAGTCCTGAAGCTACATCAGATTGTGTTTAGAAGCTTGGGAAGCTGCATTTGAGCATGGTACAGCTACACTACAGGCATCCAGAGGCTTCATGGATGTTCACAGAATTAAATATACACGTATGGGTACTGATGTAAAGGTTTTAGAGGTTCTCCTTTGGGGTAGAATTGCCTCACAGCCTCATTTCTCCTGGGTAGTGCATGCAGTTGCAGCTCCTGCTGATAAACCTGCACAGATCTGCCAGTGGGCAGGTGCAGAAGGGCCGAAGGCTGGAGCCTGCGTTGTCTCGAGGTCTCCTGCCCACGCTTTTGCACGCTGGAGGAGAACGGTCAGGTCTGACAATGCCTGTTTTTAACCTGCAGGTTTGAAGAGGACTTTGTTAAGGATGGGGAGCCAGCCTTGGATAATCCCAGCAATAAGAAAGGTTGGCAAGGGACACCTAGACTCTGTCCTGATGCTAGTGAATGCTGATCGTGCGAACCCCAGCGCCACAGCAGCTGTCGTGGCTCTCAGTTGTGAAACTCTGCTTTCCTGGGCAAACGCCTCTGAGTGCAGTGGTGGGGTCTCAGCCCTCTCTGCTTTGCAGAGTGCTCAGGGGATGGGATTTGAGCGGCTGGGTGCTAGTGCTTTTTACCTTTCCAGGGAGAGCAGTGGCTTCTGTAACCTTGTACAACACCATACGGAGGCTCAGCACTGCCTCGTTTCCCAGACACTGGTTTGAGAGGCAATCCTATTCCAGAGCACATCATCTCTGATCCCTGTGGCACGTGCTGGCTTCCTTACTAGCATAAGTCCATCATGACTCCTGTTTCTCAGGAGATGGACTGGCAGAACAAAGCTTTCCCTTGTGACACCCTATTTGAACGTCAGGCTTTCTGCTGCACACCCAGTACAGAACCTCACTCACTTCTGTGCCTGCTTTGCTTTGTCCTTTCAGGGGGAAGAAACGCAAGGAAATTCCAGAACAGGTCCTTCCCTCCCGACGGGAGAGGTGAGTAAACCACACGGCTCCGTTGTGTCACCCCACTAAATGTCAGCACCTCTGATACGCCCTCGTGGAGAGAGTTCTCTCCAGGCACTCTCACAGATTTGGGGTGCCTTTAGGGGATGTACCACATGGCTGCTCTCATAGCTGGGGGGTACGGTCACAGAATCCCAGAATCAATGAGGTTGGAAGAGCCCTCTGGGATCATCGAGTCCAACCATTGCCCTGACACCACCATGGCAACTAGACCAGGGCACTAAGTGCCATGTCCAGGCTTTTCTTAAACCCCTCCAGAGATGGTGACTCCACCACCTCCCTGGGCAGCTCCTTCCAATGGCTAATGACCCTTGCTGAGAAGAAATGTTTCCTGATGTCCAACCTGAACCTCCCAGTCTGTGCTGTGGGGCAAGGGAGAACACGTTTTCTAAGTACAGCACAAGGGAGTCTGTATCCAAGGAATAAGATTTAAAGTTATAATTGGAATGTGGACTAAAAAATGCAGAGGAAATGCCCCTAAACTATCCATTTGTATTTATTGCTGTAGAAAATATACGTACAGTGTACAGACAGCTTCAGAGGCTTCCCCCTACAGAGGCATTTTCCAGTGATACAAGGATGTTGGCCCCTTCAGCAGTCCATCAACTGCTTCTGCCTGCTCTTGCATGGCCTTTCCACCTGTCTTCTAGGTGGAGGACAGCGTGGAGTGAATGTGAGCGACCCTGGTCCGAAAGCAGTACCTGCTGTGAGCAGCCGAGCCAAAGGGAAGGACAGACTGACGGGCAGAGCCAGGAGGTAAGGAGGCTGGCAGCAGTGCTGCGAGCTAGTGGTTGTGATATGCATGTCCAGGTCTCATTCCTTCCCTGACTGTGAAGAGGGACAGACAAAAAGAGATATTGTTCCACAACGGCAGCTCTTCAGAGGAGTCCACGCTGGCTGGGACCATGTCTGGCAGGACTTCACCTAGTGGGGTTTGTGGTACTGGTGGGGTGCACCGTCGCTGTGCTGACCCCCTGCATCAGCTCTGCGGAACAGCCCAGGGGGGTCAGCGTTACTCTGGGACCAGATTTGGGCAGCACTGGCACATGCCCCAGCAAGCTGTTGAACACGTCTTATCTGACCTCCAGGCACTGCTGATATGGAGGAGCAGCCTCCGAAGGTAGTTCTCAACTGAACCAATAGCAATTAGGATTGATGCTGTGGTACAGATGTCTCTTCTTCTTAACGATCCCTGACCTGGTGAGCAGGGAAGTGGCCTGCTCCTGCCAGCTGTGGGCAGCACACAGCAATGATTTGCACAGAAGTAATTTCAGAATATCAGCACAACTAAGTGCATTTTACAGGTTCGCCCACATCCTCCCAGGGGCCCCCCTCCCCTGCTGCTCTCCATAATTAAATTTCAGTGCAGTCTCCAGTTTCCTGGAGCCACACTGATGGTTTAATAACAGTAATCGTCTTCGCAGCACTGCCATGCCCTTTAGTGGGCACCAAAAGGACCAAGAGTTGATTACACACCCCAAGCCTCTTCATTTATCCAGAACACAAAACCATTCCAGTAGCTTTTAACTTAGCATTCTTCAACCACCCAGGGCAGTTATGACCACGCACAGACACGTGCTTCACAGGGACACTCAGCATTAACGACAAGAAAGGAGCTGGCTGGAGGTCAGCTGCTGCTTGCTGTCACTTGGCTGAACTGAAGCGTGTGAGGCAGGCTCTGGGTGTGCAGGATTCTGCGGTGGCAGGACAGTAGTAGGTCTAATATGCAGACCCTGGCACTGTGTTAAGCTTGGAGATTTTTTTAATATTGCTTTTGTTTCCAGGGGCTGTGCTTTGAGGAACTGCACCTGAGCAGCCCTAACTCAGCTAGTTACGCTGTGGACTGGGAATCTACTTACAGCGTAAAGATGGGTTATCTTCTGTCTTCCTAAGCACTGTTAGTCAATCACACTTTTAAAAATTAAATTTAATTCTGATAAACTGATGACAAATAAGATGAACAGTATGCAAATAATCGTTAGCTTTGTTTGTAAGTGACATTCCAGGTCTTTCCATTCTTCAGCTCCATCCCCAATCAAATCTACTTGGGAAAGAGAAGCTGATGAGCTGTGCTCCTGCTCGCCCTTCCCAGCCGCTGACTGCAGCACCAGGGAAGGGACCCTGTGACTCTCTGATCATGTAATCTTGTCCCTGAAGCTGGAAGAGCATCCTTTGCTCACTGCTTGTCTTTGGGAAGAGCCATTCCTGAAGCTCTTCCTTTCACTTCAAACCTCAGCTCAGGGAGCCTGTGGGGTGCTCAGGATTCCTGACCTTCGCTTGTATCTGCCCTTTATCACTTAGAGACTCCTCTCCCATTTAAGCCCAAGCAACCCAACAACAGTGGTAAGACCCATGTGGAGCACCTGGTGGTGACTCCCAGCAGCACCTTACCCCATGAGGAATTTGGAGCCAAGTTCCCATAAGAGCATCTGTCATGGCTAGCACTAGCCATGCTAGGGAATGTGCTGAGTATTTTCGTTGCATGTTAGAGATTAATAACACACTCTGGTGGGTGAGTGGTAACGAGGAGGAGGAGGAACATGCCAGGCAGAGATGCTGAATGTTTCAAAATTGCTGTCTAGCTAGTTGTGGCTATCTTTAGACCTGTGGGGGTGGTCTGTTCTGGGCTGGCTCTGCGGGAGCCGTGCAGTGGTGGAGCAGACAGAGCAGGGAGAGGCAGAAACCTGCAGTCAGCAAGTCATTCCTCTGTTTAGAATCTGTGTGGGGAAAGCAGTCATTGGTGCCACCAGCATCAATGCTGAGTGCAGAGGGGGAGTGATCACGAGGGCAGCCCATGCTGAAATTTAACACGGTTGACTATGTACGATGAACTCTACCCCCACAGCCTGACTTGCAGAGCTTTTGCAGGGCACCACTGCAAATACAACCCCAGTGGTGGGGGCTGCTTCCAAGAAAAGGGGCTGGGTCTGTCACCAAGCCCTCCAGGACTGCTCCAAGCTGCTTCGCCCTCTGTCTTATCATCAAGGACATGGTACCCAGCTCCACACGCTGAGAGAGCCTTGAGGTGCTCGCAAATGCAATTCACTTCTGCCCGAAGGACTTTGCTAGATAAACAGACAGTGTGAAGCAGCTTAGTGGGATTGTATGGTGGAGCCTGTCATGGTAATTCCCACACAATTTCCACGAGGGCACATGAGGTCACTAACACATTTGCCTCTGGAAATGCCTGACTCTTCAGTCACCTCAATGTGTATTTTCATTTTTTTGTACCTTGGCCCAGATTTGCCAAATGAAGAGGCCAATAAGCCCAGCAGAGGCTGCCTAGAGAAGAATTAAATCTCACACAGGTTTGCACATGTTGTGTTTTAAGAGTATGGGGCAAGGAGAAACATGTGTATATTATATATATGTGTGTGTATATATATATAAAATGTTTGTGTGTGTGTGTGACTCACCAGGCACACATCTGAGAAGGTAAGGGTTACTCCCTGCCCAGTTCTCCTGGCTGGGACACGGCATGGGCACTGCACGGGCAAATTCAGATTTATATTCATCCTAGCAAATTCAAACAAGCAAAAGCAAGCAGTTCATCATGCAGCCTTTAAACTGTGGCCCTCTGGCACAGGATGTTGTAGCTGCTGCAAATTTATTATGGGGTCAAAATGCACTTACACAAATCCTTGGAAGGGACTGTCTACTAAGCATGACTCAACACAGAGCTACCACCTCAGGCTCAGGAAACCCCAGAGCTGCACGTTTCTGGAAGCTGGAGGGTAGTGGGGAGGTGTTGAACACATTGGCCCTCTTTCCAAACTCTAAGCATCTGCTGGTGATGCTGAGAGGGGAGGAGAGCCTGGGCTAGCTGGATCTTCAGCCTGATCCTTACGGCCATTCTTGCAGTCTGCTTGCACATGTCCCAGTCTCAAACCTCCCAAGCTACTTCAAAGTAATTTTATCCTTCACTGTCTGTCTCTGTGGAGATCTGGGACACTTGGGCACTGTCAGGCAAGCAGGACGAGACTGTGGCACACATCAACATAAGCAAACCATATATCTTATTAGTCTAACGACAGCTGTCTGTCCTGGCAATTAGATTTTATGTTTTCAGTACATTTAGAATTACAACAACAAGTTCGTTAAGATTTAGTGGTCTCGGATGAGTGTCTCTGGACGGGCTGAGTGCTTTGCAGGTGCCAAAAGGAACTGGACCAGTTATGTCTGCCACCTTTATCTCTCGCTGCCTGGTCAAGGGGCTCAGACAAGGAATGCCTGGCCCTGGTAGAAGTTCCTACCTGGGTGTCAGGCAGGGAGAGTGGCTTTGCCATATGACAACTTGAAAGCCTAAATTCTGAATTTTTTTTCTTGACAGATGGGATGCAAAAGAAGGCGAGGACATGTCTTTTCTGAAGGATGACCTTGACAGCCAGGTGAGTTCATCAGTCAAGGGTGGCTGCTGAGTTTTCTCAAAACATGCACTGTCAGGAAAGCTGGGGGCTCTCAGCCAGTGCAGAGCTGGGAGTCATCTATGTTGGGGTAGATACAACCCTCGTTAGCACTCTCCAGATGGCATATGAGAGCAACTTCACTTCTTGCATTGACCCTCTGTCAGCACAACCCCACTTACTCTGGTCCCTGAACACTTCTTTGCTCCACCTACATCCTTTTACTTCCTTTCATAGCTTCTGCAAATTTTTCCCCAAGTTTTGGGAACCATCATGGACAAGGAATACCATAGACTAATATTTCAATAAGCTGAACTAAATGTCCCCTTCTTTTCTCAGGCGAGCCTTGGTATGGACAAGCGGAAGAGCAGAGGTGAGGAGGGAGTGGAAGAGAATTGCACAGCTGAGCTGGAGGAGAAGGTGAAACAGCCAAGCCTGCAAGATCATGGGCCCTCCTCATCACAAAGGCTACGAAGTGGAAAGGGCCAGTCTGCCCACAATGGCCAGAAGGAGGAGCGGAGGGGAGCGAAGGGCTGCAGCACGGAGGTGTCTGTGGCCAGCACAGGTGACTCAGAGCCAGGGCCCAAGCCAAGCAAGGAAGGCGTTGGGGAAGATGCCAGTGGGAAGCCTGGCACTGCTGACATCCCTCAGGAGAAGAACACTAACGGCACTGCTTCACAGAGCAGCCTTCCAAGCACTGTGCAAGCCACCAGACACGGCAGTGAGGAGACCTTGTCATTGCCCATGGGAGCAAATTTAGATGGAGCTGGCTTAGAGAAAAACACAGCCTCAGAACAGGAGTCCACTGAGGGCTCTTCAAACAGCCATGGAGGAAAGCTGGACACAGCAGGGGGAGACAGACTGGATGCAGGTCAAGGACAGCTGGTGAGAAAAAGAGGGGAGGAAGTGACCCAAGACACTGCCCTGCAGGGGAAGACACTTGCACTGAAAGGAGATGGAGATGCTGAAGGCACTGAACACAGAGGAGAGCCTTTGCCCCCAAGGAGAGCCCCCTCTGACAAGACTGTTGTGTCTGAGCAGGACACAGCAAAAACACAGTCCAGGGAAGGGGACCGGCCTGAGGATTGCAAGGACAAGGACAGTGGGGACACTCTCAACTAGCAAAGATTGTACCGGCTTGCCTGAGACAGCAGGTGAGTTCCTGAGCACACTCCCCATGGTGTGTTTGTTATCCCATTAACTCTCAGTTGTAGTACAGATCCACAACTCCATCTTCTGTGGCCGTAACGGCATCATACCAGATAACTATCCAAAAGTGTTAATTGTGATATGGATCCCTCAGGTAGTCTAAATTTGTGCATCACAAAGACCTGCCCTGGAGTGGAGGGGAAACGATGGAAAGTCAGACAGGAAAATTTGGACAGAAAACTGGACAGCTGAGTCTGGTTGGTGACATGGATTAGTCAGAGCACAAACTGAACCTATTCCTGGGGAGGGATAACCTCAGAAAGGATAGCTGGATGAATTTAGTTCTGTATCTGGGGTGATCACAGCTAGAACAACTTAAGGTCAGTGTGGTCGCTTTCCCAAAACACTTGCAAAGCTCCAGAGGCCCACCTTGTGGGCAGCAGTTTGAAGAAGGTCGACTGCATGTGGGATTCTCTTCCCAGTACAAGCTCTGTGAGTGCTACACTTTGAATTATACCTGTGGTAACACTAATGTGCGAGGCAGTGTGTAAATACAAAGGGTGAGATGGTTCCTGTTGAAAAGGCCTACGAACCAAGCAGAAAGGAGGAGAAACAGATCTGGTTACGTAGCAAAGCTCCAGGTTTTACTCAAGCGAAGTTGTTTCTTCCAGAAAGGCAAATGCAGAACAAGAAAAGCCAGGAGAAAGAACAAAGTATGATAGGCAGAAAAATAAGGTCAAAATTAGGAGGAAGGGGCAAGGAGAGAGTGTAGGGGCTCTTTGGCAGTTACCTTTGCAAGACATGTTTTTTCCAGCCGATGTCACCCACAGGTCAGGACATCATACCCACAGGTGCCAGATCAGACCAGTAAGTCAGGATGTGATTCTACCACCAGGTTAGGCACTGAGGTTGCAATTCACTCCACCTATCTCAGGCTGAGCACAGAGGCACCTAAATTAAAATCTGGGCTTCGTTTCTCTTCAAAGGAGAGAGATGAGCACTTCCAGAACGCAATCCAGCTTGCCTAAGACCTGAATTGCTCTTAGGATACTCCTGGCTCAATCCTTTAAGTAGAGAGGCAGCAGCTATATCCATAAGCAGGCACTGCAGGCAATTAGCTGCTCGAGGCTAGGCAGGCAGATCACCCCCACCAAGTGCCTTTCCCTGATTCCAGTAGGCTTTTCTTCAGCCCCCGAGCCAGCAGCTTGTCACCGGGTATTGCTCAGTATTCATCCCAGAGGCACAAATGAGCTTAGGGATGAAGTGGTTAAGCTGCTAACAAAAAGACTTTCACTCTAATCCAATGCTATACAAAAGGCTTGGAGAAGCACAAGCGTTACAGCTATTTAAAAAAGACTAAACGCCAAGAAGCAGCAGGAGCTGGTTCTGTGCTTGAACTAAAATTCCTTCAAGTGAGGGAAATGAATTCCAACAGCATTTATGAAAATGTTAAGAGACACCTGGATGCACACAGCAGGAGTTTACAGTCCAGGCCACGCCTCTCCAATCTACCAAAAATCCACACAAAAGTAGAGGATGAAGGAATTAAAGTTACCCTGGGTGAGAAAAGTAGTCATTAATTAGACACCAGCTAAGAGGAAACAATAAATTACAGTAGTCCATTTCCATCTCAGCAATGGGGATTCCTATGGTTTGGTACTAGGGCCCTGAGTCCACTTTAGCACGGCTCTTTACTCCATCACTCCTCCCTGAATTCATTAAGGCAGGCTTAATTACAAACAAAGCCTTATGTCTGGGAGAAGAGAAGGTGACTTAACCTGCTGTTTGCATTTAAGCACTCACATATCTGCTTGGCTAAGCTGGAACTTGAGACTGGTATTGCTCTCTGAAAATATTCATTGCTTGGGAAACACCAGAGCAGCTGTGGCTGCCCCCCCAGTGTTCAAGGCCAGGCTGGATGGGGCTTGGAGCAGCCTGGTCTGGTGGAAGGTGTCCCTGCCTGGGGCAGGGGGTTGGAACTAGATGATCTTTAAGGTCCCTCCCAACCCAAACCATTCTATGAGTCTATGATTCTATGAAGTGTAGTGACATTTTTAAATGCCACGCATGTACCAGAAATGTGTCTGCTTCACCATTTCATATTTCCTAAAACCCAAACTGGAGCCCTTGTTAAACCTTTTCAAAACAGAAAGTTTTACTGTTATGTTTTTAAATAGGGGTGGTTCAGTTTTGATACAGTACGATTTTGGGGAAATCAGCGTTGAAACAGATGGTGTGGTTTTGCAAAATACAACCTATCAACCCCAACAGGAATGTAAAAATATCATCCCATTGAAAAGTTTATATTGTGGAATTCCCATTAGGTAGAAAAGCCTGTACCAGGTCACTCCACCTGATGCGAGGGACATGCCCTCTGTTCACGGATCTCAGACACCCCAGAGCACGGCAGGTATCTGCAGCAGCAGTAAACATCAGCCATCAGTGATAACAATATCCCGCCCTGCTCCTGGGCTTTGTGGGGCCCATGTGCCCCCCCAGTAATGGGCAGAGTTCACTCCCCACCACAGACGCTGCTCATCCATTTCAGCAGCCACCATGTGGGTTTCACAGCTTCCACTGCTACTGTCTATTTATGGCACTAAAAATCTCCATCACCTTCAAACCAGTTGGAGATGCTGTGCAGAGAGAGTGTGGTGGGGCTTTCATCCTTTGCTTCAAATAACAAGGAATAAATATTTACCCGAAGTGCAGGACTGGAATCCCTGGAGAATGTCCAACAAGTCCCAGAGAAGTAAACGATACACAAAAACCACAGAAGCTTTTTCCCTGAATTCTCTTGAGAAAATTAATCTTAACATCTTTACAGAAAATGCAGCTGGGGGTAGATTTCCAGAGCAGCTCCAGGGATCTGACCTTGCAGCTCTGGCTGACGTAAAGAGGAGTGGGGCAGGCAGGGCCTGTGTGCTGGTTCATCGAGGAGGTCAGGGGAGGTCAGCTTTCTGATGCAAGCCAGCGCTAACGGTTGGTGCAGGAAGCAGCACAAGCAGAAACCAACACTTCTCAATACAGTTAAGGAGCTACCGAAGAACATACCAGTTTCCTCACAGTTCAAGAGACAAGAAGATACCATCAGCTGTTATGTCTTGGAAGTTGGCCTAGGATTGGCAGGCTGAGGTCTCAAGGGCTTGACTTGAATAGCATCGGCCTCCCTGGTCCTTCCTGCAGCCCACACCACCTTCTGGAGCCCACCCTCATGCTACGGGCATTTCAAATTCCCAGAGCACATCTTAGTACCACATACCACCACACCAGAGGGTTTATTCCTCGTGCAGAATTAGGGAGTGGTACGGCTTAATGCAGGACTTGACACCTCTCTCTGGAGAGATGGAAAGCCTTTCCCGTGGCACAACATGGGAAAACACTGTTAACAGTGGAAAACACAGGGATTATGTGAGAATGGTTCAAGAGAAATGTACTTGGACTGAAGAAACACAGGGAAGGACTCCAGGGGTGTTCAGGGAAGGGTTGTTTAGTCTAGCAAAATGAAGGCAGAAAGTGATGATCTCTATAAATACAGTGGGGTAGTAAACACCAGGGAAGGAGAAGAAACATTCTTAAACCGCTCCAACAGGCATCTCCACCAAAGGCTGTCTTTACATATTTAAACTCATCAAGGGTGGCAGTGATAATTTTTCTACTGGTGGCAAATCTAGACTGGATTAGGATTTTTTCTGTTAAAAAAATCAGTTCTAATTCAAATGGGAATTAATTCAGGGATAGCCAATGGCCTGTGCTAGGCAGGAGATGTCTCAGGATCTCACTGGTCTTTTTTCTGGCCTTACAGTGTATGTTGGAACAGCTGAGATATATAAATATATATATATATATCTCTCCATTTCAAAAAAGCTAAGTGAGAAAACTTGGTATAATGATGTCTAGCAGACGGTCCTTACATGTCATGTCTGAGTTTGCCTTGTGGTATTTCACGAGACTGTCCGAGTGGTCCACTAAGAACAAAATTGTCTCTGGGAACTCTGCACCTGCCCCAGGAAAGATCCCCCCAAAATTAGGTCTTCCAACCCAAGCCCACTAGTGTCTTGGCTGTAACGACTCACTCATGCACAGAAAGGTGGTGTCTGTATGAAGGGATAATGCTGCGAAGCAGGAAAGAGAATTGTCTACCAGCACTAAATAGCACAGGGCTGACAAAGAGACTTTTGAAACCTTTAATAATAAAATAGATGCAGAATAAACAGAGCTGGCTCTGGAGTCAGTTCAGACTTGTAGAACAGATTATTTTACAATATTTGGACCACGAAGCACAACTCTGAAAATCTCCTGGCCCTTCCCAATAGCGTTAAATCCCAGACGTGCCCTGAGCACCCCTCGGCAGCGGGGTCCGGCCAGCCCTGGCTGGGGCACACATACAGGACAATGAAAAATGTCTCCAGCAGCAGTGTTAGAATCTCTACATCACATTGATTATTTCAATTATTTCAGTGCTGTTCCTTATTAGATATCTGTGGCCGTGTCCTTAAATGATTCCTTTAGAGCTTTCCTTCCTATGCAAGCCAAGCTTACTATTGCCTCTCCTGCCTTCACGGTATTTCATCTGTTTTTCTTTTTATATCCCCCCTCTGCCCTTTCTTGGGAGCTTTGGGTGCTGAAATCTCCACCAGCAAAAGGCAGGTGTGTGGATTTAAACATGGATGCAGGAAAACGCCAGCTCAGCAGTTCAGAGCAGCACCAAGCATCTGGCGACTGCAGAAGAAAAAAGAAAAGTCTGCCTTTCCCCATCGAAATCAACATATCTAGGGCTGGAGGCAGCTCCGGGGCAGCAGGCTCCACTCATGGGTTGGTGTTTTCACTAGAGAGAAGCCGACAGACCCTCCTGCCCTTGGTGAACACAAGGGCTACACCCCCAGGCCAGGTTTCCCAAGAGAAGGACACAAAGCCCTGCCCCAAATCAGCCCCTCCTCTTGCTGCTCCAGGTGCTGCACAAGCACACACAAAAACCTGTGAATATTATTGTTCTTGAGACAAAAGGAGAGTGAAGTAGCCTTACCTAACCCAGCAGAGGACTGGGAGCGTGTTTCAGCCACACTCACGCCTTCAGTGGATCCCCTGGGCTGCCGAGCGCTCCGTGGCACCCATGGGATTTGGCAGGCGGGCGGTGGTACCCCCCAGCAGCCCCAGCCCTGCAGGAAGGGCAGGCTGAAACTCAGCAGGCGTCTTTAATTTACTGCTCAGCAGTTCCCTAAAGACTGCTAATCCCACTGCTGTCTCTGCTCTTGTTTCGCCAGGATAACGTGCTGAAGGTGGTGGATGAGAAGAGAAGAGGAGCACAAGCTTGTCCTCACTCTTTGACCTTCTATGAAATCAGCTTTCAGCACCTGCCCCACGCCCTTCAGCACCCCTTCACCACTCGGGGGCCTCCCACCACCACCCCCAACTCCCTGCTCAGTTTTGGCGTTGCCAAAGGACAGGGAAGGCTACACACACTCCCAACCTACGAAGAAAACACCGTCACTTTTCTTTTGTATTTGTTTTGCCTATACTGCAGCTGTGTGGCAAGCCAATGAAATGTCTACTGGATGCACTTTATTTTATTTAATAACTAATTCTGTTTAAAGTTAGGATTTAGGTTTCTGGGCACACCACCCCTTTCCTCCCCCCAAGGCTGGCAGGGAACTGCATGTGCCAGGAGGATGGCAGGGGCTGTGCAAGCTCTCCCTCGCTGTCGGGCAGGGAACAGGCGACTGACAGAGCATTAGGAGACAGGGTGAGGCGTTACGTTGTAGTTCCGTAGGTGGATGAAAAAGTAGTGTTCAGAGCAGCTCTTGTAGTAGAGGTTTGTACGTGGTTGAAGTGTTGGCAGAGATGCACGGTAGTCGCACGGGTTGCGGGGCACAAAGGGGACGGAGCATTCTGGAGTGACACTGTGGGGTGCGGGTGCTTTTGCCAAGCACGCCCCAACCCCAGCGTCTCGCCCTTTAAAGCTTGGTTTCCTCCTCCTGTTAGGTGTGGTAGGGCACAAGGGGCAGAGGCTGGATCAGCACAGCAGGAGACACTGCTTTTTTCTAAGGCAGGTGGCTGCTGGGTTGAGCAGGTATGGCTGCAGCTCAACAAAACACCGTGCTGCTTTGTGAGACCAAGAAGGCTGTAGTAAAGGTACAGAAGTACTGAAGTACAGTGTAGTACTTGGGGCTCCAGGTGTCAAGCAGGGCAAGGAGGAGGACAGCACAAACGCAATAACCTTCCTTCTCCACCACACTGCACAAAGGAGTCGGCAGCAGAACCCCGGCCAAATTGGAGCTGAGGGTCTAAGGCTTCCTATCAAACCTTTCACCTCCTGGTTGTGCCTTTCACAGCCTTGTGCTTGAATAAGAGGGCAGCAGTTCCCCTGGCAGCTGCCACACAGACATTCTGCCCTGACCTTAAAAGACACCTTTGAAATCGAGGATCTGGATGAGCATTTACGAACAGAAGTGAACAAGAATGCCAGCTGCTAAGAGATGCACGGCAAACCAGGACCTAGCTGAAATACAGCTACCAAGCAAGGGGAAGGCAGGCACGAGGAGTAGCACAACATCATTTCTGAGGTCTGAATGGCAGAGCAGGGAGGATATCACCCTCGTTTTGAAGTGCTGCTATAAATCTCAATGCAGGAGTGAATGTACGTGCAGACACATACGCGTGGAGATTTCTTGGCTTTCATTGCAGGATGCATTCGCTAACCAAAACGGCAACAGCCTTGGTGATGAGGTTGGCATGTGTGGGCTGAAATACTGTACGCTGGTTTAATAAACTAATATTTGCACAGATAAACATTCTGGTTTTCCACGTAACTGAGATCCACGGTACCTATCTTATGAAGGACAAGCCTGGGAATTTACGTGCCAAATTCAAGAGAGCTTCCTGGCTTCACACCGGGTATTACCAAGAAACAGAGTGTGCAGCTTTCATATTTTATTAGTAGAAACATTTTCACCCCTCCAAAGCCCAGACTGGCTTTATTTGGGCTTATCCAACAGATAAAAGAACAGATAAAAGCCAGATTGTAAAACTGCTCCAGGTCCTGGAGATTCTCCATCATCATTAAAGACATCTTCCTTATCCGACTGTCGCAAAAACCTGCTTACAATTGTTTCAGTTTTCAATTAATTATTATTTTTTACATCAGGTCACTCACCTCAATCTTGCTCCAGTCAGGCTGAGTCATTACCAGCATATCCCAGGCACCGGCTTGCCTCACGGTCCGTGCCAAACACAGGCTGAGAGCAAGAGCCTGTCGCACCCCGGCAGCAGTGGGGCACGCAGCCACGTAGACAGCAGCTTTCACGTTGCCCCTGGCCCAGCACTTGTAGAGAATAAAAACCCACCTGCAATTATTGCTGTATCTTATCGCCCTGGACTCCTTTTTGAAAGGAAAACTGACACTTTCCCCCCATTTCCCTCTTCTTTTTCTCCTGCAAATCCAAGTAACTTTGCATTTAATGATGCCTGAGGAAGGACCGAGCCTGTACCAAGCTCCAGCACTGGGACTGTACAGAGAGTGCCTGTTCTCAGTGTGATTTTTTCCTGCTCATTAACACTGCTCGAATGCACTTTGGTTGGTGCCTGGATTGCAATTTTTCAGAAAACTGTGGCTAGCTGTTTCTTCTTTACAGTGAGAGAAAAGACTGAAAAGTTGAAAAATCTGATGTAGAAGGATTATTTATATGAAATAAAAGTTGTAATGAGGAAAAAGCTCCCGTTTCTTAAGTGTTTCTCAGTCCCATATATAGTTTTCTAAAATAAAGCAGTAATCTCTGCTTTTGGAGCAAGAGCTCCCGTTCAGATTGCTCACCCCTCAGGACAGCGCTTGGCTCTGGGGCTAGCTCAGCTAACCCACCCAAAGAGCTCCCTGCAGCGATGACAGCCTGCACCGTAACACCAGGCTCACCTTCGTGGAGGCATCAAAGCTGCCTCGTTGCCACGGCACTTTTCTTGCAAGCAAACGCGACGGCAGCTTGCAGAGCACAGTGTCATCTGCCTGCAGAGGTACCTGTCTCCTCCCAGCACTGGCTGGTAACTCAGGGACTTGGTGAAAGTTATTCCAGCTCTTCCAGACAACAGGAAGGCAGCAGCGACTCTTGGGCAGAACATCTTTTTCTCTAAACCAAAGAGCAGCTCGCTGCTAGACACTCTTCTAGGTGGCAAAATTTACCATCAGTTTCAACTCTATAACTAAACCCGATATAAAAACTGATTTCAGACTAGTGAATCAACTCTTGTCTAGAGAGATTCATTTAAAAAACCCCAAGCCAAGGACAAAACACATCTGGATAAAGTCGGAGATACTTCAGTTTCCAAAGCTTTACCAAGCCAGTTCCTAGGAGGCAACAACGTAAGATCTTGACAGCATTTCCAGCTCTCCATTCCCATCTCAACAAGTCTAACACCCGCAGCAGAAGCATAGCGCACAGCTTAGTAACAACTAAAGCCCTACACAGAGCCTAGAAGGAGAAATGACAGCAACATTCACTGATTTCCCACACCAGTTCCCCTCCAGATAAATTGGTTGCAAGCAGCATAGAACCCTGAAGCTAAACTGGCATTTAGTCAGAAATTTTTGCATTTAAAGTACAGTAGTTAGTGCTTTTTAAGTTACGTGGAAAGCTTTTAAGTCAATTAGAGGCCGAGAGCAGGAGCAGGGTACAGCACCGCTGTGAAACTCAAAGCCTGCCTGCTGCCTGCCCTTGGAAACGCTGCACAGCAGCTCCCGGCCCGCAAAGCCGACGCGCTGGGAACGCCGCCGCCGGCTCCTGATCACACCAGCTCAGTGCGGCGACACAACAGCTGACAGGGATGAGGCTCTCCCAAAACTGCCTCCGAACACGTGCGAACAGCCCGAAGTCAAGCCTCACCTCCTCAGCTCTTTGCTCCAGCTTGGGTACGGCTGGTTCTTGCACCGTTCCCCTCTCCACACGCTTCAGCACCTCCAGGACTCGCAGCCAGCCATCAGTACCACACCCCCCCATACATAACCCTTCACAGAGCTTAATTTTGACTTCTCTGAAGGAAATCCACGATGCCCAGCAGCAGCCACCGATTTTGTTACCACCACTACACCACAGGACTGCTTTTCAGCTACACTCAGAATTAAGCTAAGGTCTGGAGTAAAAATACCACCACCCTCCTTGGCAAAAACACAGCCCAGTCCCAGGAAGCCGGGATTAAGATGGGATGCATTACACCAGTTGAGACCACGGGAGAACGTGCGTGGGGAAAAGGCAGCTTTTAGAAGGCGTAAAAGGGAGCCAGCTGCTGGAGCACATTACATGCTCCAGTAACTTTTTTCCCAGCGATTTCCCCTCCTTCTGGTCCCTCTCACGCGAGTTCTATCGACGCACTCTCCTTGAACAGAGCTCAACGGGACACGGCCAGCGTGTACAGGCAGAGGGCAAGTATTATATGTTAATAAAAAGGTGTAAGCCCAGAGACATCTGCATGCAAGGAAGGAACCAAGAAGGTTTGAAAAAACATCCTCTGATCTAGATACACCGTCGACTGGACACCATTAATAACCCTTCACCTACACTCCTAAATGATACAGACACTCAAAGCTTGGGGGAAAGTTGGCATGACAGAATTATTAGCATGTGTAATCAATAAAAAACTGAAGTAAAAAAACAGAGGCACAGATGCCACTATTCCAGCCGTATTCTTACAGCCATGGGGCTTTTTACATCCCACAGTCAGAAGTCTTGGGACTCTTGTTAACTTCCTTACAGCACTGAAGCAAAGGGTCCAAGACATTTCACTCCTGTTCGATTATCTTCTTCATCCAAGCTGACTTGCAGACAACTCCCTTTCACGCTGATGAGGACACACTGGGAATATGACACAGTTCTGTCTGCAAGTAACACGCAGGACAGCCTTTGTGTAAAGGGAGGAACCCCAACCAGCAACCCCAAGGGAATAACATTACAAATCACGAGGTTCCAGCGAGTTCTATCTAGGAAGCAACACAAAGCCTGTGCCTTATCTCGCCTGATACAATTACACTAAGTGAACTGAATTATTTTTTTTTTGAGGAGCAATGAAGGGAAAGACTGCATTGGAGCTGAAGTAATATAACAGATAACAAGCCAGTCTGCCTTTTAAACCTCAGGTTTACCCAAGCCTGGTGACTGCACCATTTTAGGGCACTAAAAATTATGTTCTAGATGCAGATGACCGTCTTGGTACAAAGATGGCAACATAATGCAAAAACCCACTGTCCAAGATGACAATCCAGCTGTTATGTGTTGCAGCCAGCCTCCTCCCCAAGAAACCCCTAGGACCCTGAGTTTTAAGAAGCTACCTTGCACCGAGAAACCTGTCCAAACCATTTTTGTTACTAGAATTATTTCCAGAGTGCACGTAGTCACCGATTTCTTGGACAGTCTGCCACAAAGAGAGGAACAAGCACAGAGACTGGCTCATCGCAGGCTCGCAACAGCATCTCAAGGGGAACATATTTTCCTCCTGAGGACGATTCCTGGCTAGGGAAGGATGTAGAGGAGATTTTAGCTGAAGAATCTAGGTCCAGAAGGGTTTGGAAAACAAGGCTGCTCAAATCACAAAAGCTCCCTGGTCGTTAGGCCAGCAGCCTGCGATCCTTCGGCATCTTTACAAGCCAAAGTTTCCCCCCCTTGCACGGGTAGTACAACAGTCATGAAGTAACAGGATGCTCCAAAGCCAGCTCTAACTGGTACAGAAATAGAAGCGTTTCACTTAAATCTCAATTTGTCAGCAGAGAAGAGGCAAAAACACAGTCTGGGAACTCATCAAGCCTGCACTTCCATACAGGAATGAAGACAGCCACAACCATCTTAGTAGTGGCTCATCAACTATTTTTAGCAGCAGCAAGGGAGACACCCACCAGCAATGGGTCTGTTCCCTTTGACAAAGCGGATCTGAGCAGGGTCACTGTCCCAAAGACCCTTTGCCACCCAAACCACAAACCAGGTGAAGAGCTTTAAGTTGTTCCTGCTCCTGAATACACGGCATCTCTCCACGGTTACAGGACAGGTTGGAAGAGGGCCATGCAGCCCATTTAATTCACTTCACTTCCTCTTCCAGCTGCTCCACGCAGCCATGCTCTATTGGTCTTCTGAGAGCAATTGTATTTAAAGTGAAAAATGCCACGAGTCCGTGTTCATCCAGCACACGTTGGACGTGCTGCTCAAAGCCACTACAGAGTCACCAGCTCTGAGCTGCAGGCCAGGATCAGAGAAATCCCAGCCTCTGTGTAATTCCACCCAGCTTTTATTTATCCTCAGAGGTTTGAAAAGTTAAACACAAGCTCCCTCCCAACTGGTTCTGCATTTAGTACCGGTGCCAAGGAACAGACTAAACTCAACTGGCACCAAACGAGGAGCCTATTTTGCTTCTCTTTACTCATTCCTCCCTTTGAAGAGCTGCAGAAAGCCTTTCCCTCTACAACCAGAGGCACATATCAAGGAGAGCAAACAGCATCCTTACCACCAGGGCCCAGAGCTACCGCACGTGTGCGGCAGCCCCACAAACAGGTACCAACACGCCGCAGGCAGAACTGCCAAGGGGACAGAAGCACCCGCTGCTACAGACAGACACACGAGGGCGAAATCCAGCCACCCGTCTGGCGGGCGGTGCGATCCCGCGCTGCTGCTGGGACACCATCAGCCCTGCCACGGCACTGGGGGAAGAGGAAGAGTTTAGAAGCAGCTCAGGAGGTAACAGGGTGGCAAGGCAGGCACCTGCTTTGGGCTTTCAGCTCCTTCACCAGCTCTTCCACCTGCCCTGCAGAAAGGCAGCAATGATCACATGCACGCTTTTGGCTAAAACCACTAAGTGTGATCTTGAGATCATCCCGAGCCGGCTGGCACAGACCTACCTCCCAACGGCACCGTCGGTGCCACCGAGGTGCCGTCACAGTCTGTAAGCTCAGCTATCCCACGCAGCCAAGACCACGGGGCTACGAGCCACCAAGCACCTCGCAGCCCACCGTGAGAGCTCCACCTGCGTCTGTCAGGACAGATCAAACCTGCTGTCATCACCAACGCTCAGTTGCCACGATTAGCGGGAGGTAGGCACCTATGGAGGTTTCTCCAGCCTCACCTAAGGAGACCAATGACAAATGAATCAACGGTACATGCCACAGTTGCCCATTACTAGCCGGCAAATCATTTTTGCTACCCAGAGAGCCCCTTGAGTTTGACATTCTGCCCAAATTATCCTCCCACCACCAAAGAGAATACTGTATTACAGAGACTTTCATATTGGGAAAATATTTTAATATAGTAAACAAGTCAATTTACCTTTCACATGTTTTTAAATAAGTTTATGCTCATTGTTAAACAAAACTGTTTTTACTTAAACAATGGATAACAGCCTCTACTCCCAGCTGATCCTGTAAATAGTGAGGAATTTTGGACACCGATATCCTTCTATAGGTAACAGACTGGCATAAATAGCGCAGGAATTCAATGCGGGTTCAAAGGGAGAAGCTAGCCCTGGTGAGGAGGAAAACGAAGCCACGGGATTCCCTTTTGAGGAAGAACGGGGGAAAAAGAGAGACTGCAGTTCTGCCAGGTGAGAGCACGTCCTTCCCCCGCCGGCCCCCGCGCCGGGTCAGTCTCCAGCCTGAGCTCCCCGGGGCTCGTCCGCGCCGGGGGTCCCGGCGCCGCCTCCCCAGCGCCAAGCGCGGCCGGCGCGCAGGGGCGAGCGGGCGATGCCGCCGGGGGCAGCCGCGCTCCTCCGCCGAGCCCGGCCGCTGCATCCCCTCCTCCCGGCCGGGGCGCAGAGCCCCCCCCGGGGCGGCGCCGGCCTCCCGGGCCGAGGCGCGGCCGCTCTCCGCAGTCCGCCGGGCCCGTCCTCCCACCGGGCCGGGGGGTGAGCGCTGAGGCCGCCTCAGGGGCTCCCGCGCAGCCGGCGCAGCGCGGCGGCGCCCGCTTCGGCCCCGGGCGGCGGCGGCGGCGGCGACGCGTCCGGGCGGTGCGTGTCGGCGAGGCCGGGGTCGGGGCCCGTCCGCGGCGGCGCCGGCGGAGCCTCCTGCGTGGGTCCGGCGGGCGGCTGGCTGGCTGCAGGGCCCGGCGGCGGCGCGGCGCGGGGCTGCGAGGTGGCGGCGGCGGGGCCGGAGGAGCCGGAGCCGCCGCCGCCGCGCACCGGCTGCCAGATGAGGCTGTAGTAGACGGCGAGGACGATGGCGGCCAGCGAGACGGAGAGGACGTAGGCCAGCACGGTGGCCAGGCGCACCCACTTCTTGTTGGTCTTGGCCGCCATGCGCGCCTTCTTGTCCCCGGTGTAAGTGGCGGGCTTGCCCCGCTCCGCCCCCGCCTCCTTCTCCTTCATGGGGGCCCGGCCCTTGGCCCGCTGCTCCACCGACCCCTCCGTGGTGGGGCCCGGCCCGGCTCCGCCGAC
Source organism: Nyctibius grandis (assembly GCF_013368605.1). Classification (NCBI taxonomy): domain Eukaryota; kingdom Metazoa; phylum Chordata; class Aves; order Nyctibiiformes; family Nyctibiidae; genus Nyctibius; species Nyctibius grandis. Next base: position 792,087 of record NC_090661.1, read on the forward strand.
GCCGCCCGCCCGCCCGCCCGCCCGCCTCAGGACATGCCGCTGCCCGCGCCCGCCTCGCGCCGCTCCCGCGGCCCGCGCTGCTCCCGCCGCTCCGCCGGCCGCGGGCGGGGGCGAGGGGCGGGGCTTAACGGGGCAACGCCGCCCGGCGGGGCGGGGGTGGGGGCCGCCGGCTGTGGTTAAAGGGGCGATGGCCCCCGCGCTGTGTGGCTGCTGCGCGTGCGCGGCCTGCGGCGGGCTCCTGAGGGGGCGCGCGGCGGCTGTGGCGGGCTCCTGAGGGGGCGCGCGGCGGCCGTTGGAGTGTGTGAGGGGGACGGCGATGGCGCCCGCCGGAGCGGCCGCTGCCCGGCCGTGGGTCTGCCTTGCCCTGGAGGGGGGCCTGACCGAGCCCCCCCTGCCCTCCGCCGCCGCGCAGGGGTGGGTACGCGGGTGAGGGCTCTGCGGGCACCCCCGGGGCCTGCCGGGCGGGCGGCCCCCCCCCCGAGCCAGGCCGAAGCTAAGGCTTGCTTTGGGGGCTCCGTGAGGGTGGGGAAGGCTCCCGGCGGAGGCCTGGTGCAGGAGGAGGGCGTCAGGGAGCTCCCCTCTGCCTTCTCCACTCGACGGGAGTTTCTGCTCGGTGCCTCCCTCCCTGCCTGCAGGTATGTGATGCTCCCTGCAGCTTCTGTGGAGCTTGAGGGGTGCCCTGGCTAAACGATAACTTTTGGAGAGAGGCTGTTTTAGTTCCCTTCAAACTGGGCTGGTCCCAAACCTGTGGAGATAATCTAAAACTGTGTCCTTGCTGTTAGGGTTTGAATCAAGCTCATTCCCTACATGTTAGTCCCTCACAAAAGCATTATATTGGCTTAGTCAGAGGACAACTGAAACACTGTTCTAGGGTATGGATTAGCCTTTTTATTTTTTTTCTTTATGGTGCAAGATGTTTATTTTTGAGAATGATTTAGTTGCTACTTTTACAATTGTTTTCCTTTTTTCTCCCTCCCTTAAATCTTAGGCTGGTCAGGTGTGTTGCAGCAGTAAACCTCTTGTAAACAAGGAGTTGCAGTTCTGAAAGAGGCTAACAGCAGCTGGAGAAATGACTGTCACCCAGAAAGGCATCAGAGCGAGTGAGTTCTGAGTTAACACTAGCATTTTATTTTTACTCTTAATAGCAGGGAAAACGTGGAGGGTTGGGAGAGAGGGAAAACCTCTGAGTTTTTGCAGGAAGAAGTATGGAGTTTGCAGTCCTTGAGGAAGGCTGCTGGGGCAGAAGATATGTTAGGGAATAAAAAGGAGTAACATCAAAATAACTGTAATTCTTGATAAAAGGTGGAGCGTGTTGACTAAAAGCTCTGGCTGATTGTTCCTAGAAGGGCAAAGGAATTTTGGGAACTAAACTACTTTTGGGAGAGAGCAGCTATGCAGTCATGGGGTGTTCTGTATCCAGACCCTGCTCTTGCCTGGATGGAAGGGCTAAAGGGGGTGATGTTGTGCTGCCGGCTGCCTTTGGAGATCCTCTGCCTTTTGGCCTCAGCACAAGTCTTATCTGTGCTAATAAAAATCATGGTTATGCAATGTAGATATACCATGGCTGTGATTTCGCTGCCTGTTAAGGGCAGAGGGGACCCATGGCAGGGGGATTGGACTAGAGGATTTTTAAAGGTCCCTTCTAACCCAAGTGATTCTGTGATTCTACAGCTAATGACATGCTCTATCCTCATGAAATATTTAATTTTCATGAAATGTTGCTGTAACCCAGTGCCTAGGAAACATTTGTTAGTAGATATTATGACTCTTCTATGGGCTCCTTATTTTTCTTGCCCTCATTCATTACACCTGACTGCATTCTTGTTGAAGTCAAATTTCATACACCTGCGTAGCATGAGCTGCCCCCTCTTGTCTCTGTTGCCCTGATTTATTACACCTGACTGCATTCTTCCTGAAGTCACATTTTGTACACCTGAATAGCATGAGCTGATGGCGTCCTACTGACAAAGTTTTCCTGAGTCATAGAAAGACATCTTCTGTGTCCTGTAGATTCTGTGCACAAATTCCCTTGGGCTGTATATATTTAAGGTAGGTGGTATTTGTGGATTTGTAGCAATTCCTACAAAATGGATTTTCTACTAATTTTCCAGGCTGTTTTGATGATGGTTGCTCCAAGCCCTTCTCCCCTTGCTTCTCATATTTCATTCAGCAGCTCTCTGCTGCTCCACCTTTTCTTTGCATTTCAAAGAAAAATTCTATACCTTGATTAGGAGTTCAGCACACCTTTCTTCTGCTGTATGTATGTTGCTCTGAGCTGTTTATTTTGAGGTCAGACTTTTTGGTTTCTGTGCTACAGAGTACTTTAAGATTGACTTTGGACCTTTTTTGTCTAGCATAATTTCTTGATCTTCAGCTTGTTTTTAATGAGTCCTCTCAGCTGCTGGTCTGTACTCACATTCTTGCTGGCCTTTGTCTTCCTGCTATTGAATGCTGTGAAGAGGGGCAGAGGCAGAGACTCACTGGGCTGCTCTGTGTCCACTCATGGTTCTTCAAATGATCTGTGTAGAAATTGGTTAATTCCAAGCCTTTATGCTGTCTGTGATCTCTTTTGTTGCCACTGGTAGAATTAATCATTGCCTCTGGCAAAAGGATGATTAACTACCACCTCCCACAAGTCCTTTCCCTATGTTCTTCCTTAATTCCAGTTCTGGAATTTTGGGGAGAGGATTGATGAGTACAGGCAGTTCCTCTAGGGCTGAATGAGGCCTTGACAGCTTTTGCCTGATGCTTGTCTGGTCTGTGGTGTCTTCCTGCATTTTAAGTCTGTCCTTGGAGATGCTACGTCCTCCTTTATTGCTTAACTCAGTGCTGTTGTAGTGTCTAGAAGTTGGTAGACGAAAATAAGAGCCCCAGTGTTGCTATATTATGTTGAGTTTGATAAAGGATGTTTAAAACAGTGAGCAGGTTGATAGAGGGAATAGGCACGGCAGGTAACAGTGAGGAGGTAGGTATCAGTATAATAAAAAGCAGTTATAGCTGCATGTCTTAGTCCTATGTCCCCAAAATTGGTTTCCCCTCTCCTGGGAAGGAAACCAGTCCTTAATCTCTGTGCAAATGATTGCTGCTCTTTCACAGGTGCTGCTTTTTTTTCTCTGCTCACCAAAACTCTTTATAAATCCAACAGTTAATAACACTTCTTTTCCATCAGCGGGCGTCTTGGCAGCCTGGATTGGCTGAGGACATGCAGTGCAGTCCCAGAAGCAGCCCCAGCAAAGGCAGTGAGTGTGGTGGGGTTGAGATCCCACTGCACCTCGTGTCACTTGAGTGTCAACTCTACGAGCAAGTAAAGCTGCTCCAGCTAGAAGATGTGGCAATAGATAATTCAGCATGAGTTACACTCCTTCCTGTCTTCCCAGCTCTCTTGGTCCCTTCATTCCTTGGGACTACAGCTCTGTAGTTATCTTAAAACTGAACTGTGTCATTCTAGAGGCATTCTACCTTCAGCCTAGCATCTTCATCTCCCCATTGCGCTTGTTCATTGCTTATTCAGGCTGCAGTGTGTCTCCTGGCTGCACTGCAGACCTGCCCTTCATAGAAGACAACAATTATACCACATTTTTAAAGAAATTCAGTGTTCTCGAGGCTCTCCTCTCTATGCCAAGCCCTCTGCTGTCTCATCTCAATAAGACAAGACTTGTGTTCATTAAATACTAATCTTGTTGGCTGTTGCTGCAGTCAGGTGTAAGCTTTTCTTTTTACTGTGAATGAATAAATGGGCGTGAGTTTCTCTCCAGGTCCTTTTGTTCAAGTGCAGGCAGCTGCCAGAAGGCGTGTGCCTTCTGGTCCTAAACTTAGTTCCTTGCTAACAGCCATCTCTAAAGGCAAATGAGAGCCAGGAAGCCAGAGCTGCAATAACAATATTTTCTTTTTGTCTCTGGGTTTTAGCACCACGCTGTGTGTTGAGCAGGCTGCTGTGGTGTAGAATCAGAGCTCGGAGGTCTTGCAAAGTCAGTGAATGTGTCAGGCCCTAGACAAAGCTTGCAAATGGGTCTTCTCTCACAGTTTTGCCTAAAGAACACAAAAGAGATCGATTGCCCAAGAGAAACGGGAGTCAAGGCACATGGTGCACCCTGGGACTGGGCCCGCCAACAAAGGCGAGCTGTATGGCCCTTGAACATCTAGCCTTTCTGCCATGACAATCCAAACTGTTACTCTTTGGGGTCCTGTTGTTTATAAGGTTCTCCAATTTTTGACTTCTATTGCCTGAGGGTCCACTAGGAAACTTATTTCCTTAGGAGCATGCTACTTACTGCCTTACACATGTGTTTATTTGGAAACCCAAGTGCTGAGGCAGATTGTTGAAGATTTGGTGTCCCACCTACCCAACTGAACAGCATTGCTTGGATTCCGCTGCTACCTGTTGCAAGGGGATGTTTGTTTGCTCTTCAAGGGCTGCTGAAGGATGTAGCTAAATAAACTTGTATTACTGATTTCCAGTGTTCAGTCATTGGATAGTATCTAGTGCTTCAGGACAGAAAAGGTTTAATTAAGAGAAGGTTATTGGCTTAAGATATTACCTCTGTTATGGACCTTGCTTCTGAGAATAGTGAAGCACTGGACTGGATTGGATTGCCTGGGAGGTGGCTGAGTCTCCACTGCTACCAGAGACCTGAACTCTGGCCCTGGGTTTTGTTCTCGGTGCCTGCCTCTGGCAGTGTGACTTCCACAGGCACATTATAGACTTCACAAAGAATTGTAACTTTTTTTATTGGCTGTGTGTTGCTTTTTAAACTTTATACTGTCTCCTTGGTCACACTTGTGAGCTGGGGAGGGGAGAGATTGATGAAGTCTTTCTACCTGCCTCCTAATGCTTAAAGGATGGAAGAGGTATGTTTAAATTCACCTGTCTTTCTTGGCTGAAGTCCTTGAGCAAATACTTTGCTAGGCTTGAGCTTTCTGTCACAGAAGATGTCTTTGCTCTTGACAGGGGACAATCTCTCGTGCTCTGCTGAGCGCTCTCCTAGAGGAAGGATGCCTTGTTTCACACTGTTGTTCCAGTCTCCCGTTTGGAGCCTGCAGGGAATCAGACTCTGTTCTCTGGCATTTTCCTCTCACACTTTGAGATCTCCTCTGTCTTAATGTGGGAAGGTGCTGTCTCCCTTGTTAATCCTATAACAGATCGGGGGAGGTTGGGGATGTTCTTTTAATTCCTCCAGCTTCTGATTTAGCTGTGGTGAGTGAAATTTGTATAACACAGTCTTGCACTGACTTGGAAAGGGATCTGCAGAGGTTATAGAGTGGGTGGGGAAGATAAAGTGATGCTGAATTTGAGATATAACAGCAAGAGGTCTGGTTTGGCTCAGGATAGAGGCCTTGGGCAAAAAACTGGTAGCTCAGGGTAGTGATGCATCAGCAGCTTCAACCTTGTATCATCAATTTGGTGAGGCCCATTTTGAGATGTTTTTTATCCTGTGAACCATCTGCACTGTATGAAGAGTACGTCCAACTTGCAGGAGAGCCTTGCCCAGTGAATGTTTCCTTGGGGGAAAAATGCTTGAGAGTGAAAAGTATGTCTGAAAAGGATTTATTGTTTTGTTTTCAATGTTTAGGAACTCCTGTAAGTAGACAATGGCTCCTGGGATACACCTTGAGCCTTCTCTGTTCCCACCAGTACACCCAGCCTTGTATTTGTCAGTGTAGCTCATGAACGTGCTCCTGCCTTTGGCCATTCATACACCATTAATGCCACAGAGTGACCTAGTAAGAGACCTTCCTTGTGCTCTAGTAGTAATTTCTGTTCCATTTGCTGCTCTTTCCTATTCCCATGTTTATCTGACTGTTCAAAAAAAGAATGGCTGGCGTTGCATGCAGTGTTAAATGTTTCCTAGAGAGTTCTTGTCTAAGAATGTGTAGTCATTTTGTGTGTTGTTTGTTCCTGGTTGTTCGATAATGTGATGAAATAAAAAATAATTTTCCAAGATCTAATTTTTGACCTCTAGAAAGACAGGAGATGATTTAAAATATACTGCACCGATTGCACTCATCAGGGCTAGAAAAACTATGTGAAAAGCACAACTAACAATAAACAAGGTAAAAAGCTGGGCAGTTTAGAAATATGCAGAAAGCCATCAGAGTGCTGTGGGCATACCATACTCTGCTGCATGTTCCTGCCCAGTGAACAGGTAATTATGGATCTAACAATGTCTCTGTGGTTGGTCAGATTGGTTTTGGGGGTTTGTTTTTTTGGTTGTGTTTGGTTTGTTTTTTACACAAGACCTCACTGCTTTTATGGTATTGTGGCATCTGTGGCCACTTGTCTTTCTGTGCCATAGTCCACTGCCCTCTGACTTTTGCAGATCAGGTTGAAGAGTCATGCTGCCAGCTGTCATGAATCCTTGGCCTGTGTGGTTTGGGCTCAAAGTAGGACACAAAATATGCTCTGGCACACACACTCAGCAGTTCTCTCCAGGGGTGGTGAGAAAATATTGGCCTTTGTGGTCCTAATGGGGTCATTAATCCTTTCAGGATCCCCAGGGCTCAGAGGGCAGGATAGAAAAGAGCAGCAGGATGGACTCGGTTTTGCTTAGCTGTGCATTTATTACTGGTGTTCGAAGGCAATGCTGAAGGCTGTGCAATATCCTGGCTGTTCACGAGAGGACAGTATTACACACAGCAACGTGTAATTATACTGGGACAATGCTGGAAGAGATTTCTTGTGTGCTAGGAATAGGTTGGGGTTACAAAATAATTTGGTAGAACGTGGGAGCCATCCAGTCAAGGTGGTTTAATAGTGTGGCTTAAATCACTGTCTACAGACCCTATGCTGTGAAATCTCTGCAGGGTAATGCTGACTACCGTGCTTCTCCCTGCACTTTGTGGGAGGTGAAGGCTGGACAGAGAGGTGAGGAAGAGTCTCTAGGGGAAAAAAAAAAAAAAGAAAAAAGAAAAAAAAAGGGAAAGTTTTACATATCACAACTCTTGGGGTGGGTGGGATGCACCGTGGTGAAGGTAAGGGATGAAAGCAGAGGAGGCACGGGGCCCTGGACAGAGGGGTATAGGATGAGTATACACTGGGTGATGGGCCTTGCAGGAGAGAGAAAATAAAGGGCGGTTGGAATAAATACTGCTGCAAGTCCTGCTTCTGCCTGCTCTGATATCAGAGCTTTCAGCAGAGGGCAGGACTGTTGCTTTATTCTATCACTGTTCCATCAGCTGTCTCGTCATGCAAGGGACAGAAGCTCCCACACAGAGCAAGGAGTGTGAAATTAAAGATAAGGAGGCTGGGTTATGCAAAAGGAAGTGAGCTTTGGCTTTTTGACCATCTTTATGCAAGTGGGGAGCCTGGCAGTTGGTGTTGTGCAGTGCTGTGCAGCCTCTCAGGACAGCTGCTGGCTTGGTCGTTGCTCTTTATGGCTTGTTTTTTTTTTTTTTAAAATTTACCCTTTATCCTTGAGTGACAAGGAAGTAATGCTGTGGCAGGATTTGTGCTTACATTAGGGTTGTTGGTGAGACAAAGCTGTTGAATATCCAGGTCTGACAGAACACAGGACAGAGCAGCCTTTCTGTGGGGCCCTGGTTCTGGCAGGAAGCAGATGTGGCTCACGAAGTGATGGTGATAACTCTGGTAAATACCAGCCAGGCCACTGGAACCAGTAGCTGTGACTGCCTGATCTCACCTGCAGTCCCTCTGCTCTTGGCAGTAGCAGGTGGCAGAGCTCATCCCACCTTTAACTTCTTCACTGCTGTGATCTCCAAGGCTTCCTTCAGTGCTGTCTGTGTTGCAGAGGGTGGGAGGACTGCCGCAATTCTGAGCCAGATGGATGCTCTTTATCCTCCTCACAGCTGTTCCCTGAGTTAAAGTTAAGCAGCCCTGAAACTGCTCTGACCTTGCAGAAGGGATCAGGTGAGAGCAGAGAAAACTTTCACTCCTCACTGCAGCCTCCTGTGCTCTCATGGCCTTTCTCTATACGTACCTGGGCCTCAGGGTCTGTTCCTAAGCTGCTTACAAGATGACCACAGAGAACAAAACCTGCCCAGCAGTGCCTGGCGTTTCACTGGCATTTATGGCAAGTCACTGGAGTCCCTGAGCGCTTCCAGCTCAGCCTTTGGGCTCTGGGCAGACCCTGTCGTCTGCTGCTTTGCTGCTTGGGCACAGCAGCATCCTCTGAGTGAGGGGGTCCTGGTGGTGGTGTCTTGGCTGGGCCTGGAGTACCCCAGTGTTCCCTCAGCTGGCTGCTGAGGAGCGTGTGTCACTGACACATGTACAAAGGAAGCTTAATACCACGAGTGTGGCTTGGTTATGAGACAGCTATGGGTAAGCCACTTCAGTTTGCTGCCCTAATAAAACAGAGCTAACAGCTTTAGCTTGGCTGGCCAATTTTTGGAAAGTACAGTGCCTTGCAAAATATGTTAGTAAATGCAGAAAACTCAGTGGTAGATGGAAATGTAGAAGCTTTCTTATTCCCAGTTTGTCAGGCAGATAAACGCTTGAAAGAAACATACGAAGGCTGTTAGGTTTGTTCAGGGTTCTCTGTTTCTGCGGCAGGCATCTCTCTGATAATTGCTGCCATCTTTATTTTTTAGAGCTAGAGCTCTTGCTACAGGTCCCCTTAGTCTCTCCTGCCTCATACCACTAACATTGAGATGCCCTTAGGATCCCTTCAGTCAGCCTTCCCCCAGCCGCCCAATCTGCTTTAAAGTGCTGGCCTTAAAACTGGGTAACTCAGAGGTGGGAAGGAAGCAGCACAACCATGCAGCTGGCTCCCTTTGCAGTGGGAGTTCCTTTATCCACCCTTCGCAGAGAATCTGTGTTCTGTTGCAGTATCTTGTCCCTCTTGAGCAATGACAAGTGTCACGCGTTGGCTTTCGCAGAAGACGCCAAGGATAAAATCCCACCGTGTGGCTGGGAATCCTGTTACAGCAAGTCCAGCACAGTTGTCTCCATTTCTGTTAGGTGCAGGGCTCGGCCTTTTTGACTAAAACTAGCCTTGCCCACGTCAGCCTGTTCCATGAGCCACTTGTTCTAGTTAGCCAGGGCACCTCTGCCAACAGCAGCTCCTTTTCTCCTCTGCTGTCCACGCACAATTCCTTTGTTCCAAGGTCAGGAGCAGGGACTTGGTTTTGCCCTGTTTGCCATTAACCTTCTGTTCTGCTTTCTGTCACTTCCCTGCACCTTCATCATCATAATCCCCACCTTGCACATCTCCCGGTCTGTGTTCCCAGAGCATCTGCGGTAGACCCAGGTGAAATCTGAAGGCTGTTGCAGTTCCTAGGGACTCTTGGGAATGTTTTATTTCATCTGTCTGTGGAATTCCATCTGCTCTGCTGGTCTGTCTCACTTTTCTGGTTGACATTCAGAAGAAACCATAAAAGAAAGGGAAAAAAGTTAGACTGGACAGTGCAGCCCGTGGCCCCAGAAATGGAGTCTGTACAGAGCCCAGAATAAGTTTATTTTACGTGATATTTGGCCCATCGCATGAAGGGGGCAGTCTGCTTTGTAGCCGAAGCCTGAGCTGTTCCGTAACCACATCTGCTGAAATAGTTTGAGCGTCGGCTGGCGATGCCTGCGCTTCGTCAAAGAGAACATTTAAGGAAGTTCAGTTGCGGAAGCGCTACGAACCGTGCGCTTCACAAGCACAGCTCCAAGGAGCGGGTCCCTCCTGGCGGGACGGCGTGCGTGCATGACTGCCCACGCGGGCACCTCAGCCCGTCGCAAGCGTTCCTCTAGGTGACCTTGGGCTGAGCTCCGTGTGCTGGCTTGGAGAGCGGTTGATTTACAATGCAAATTCATCGGTCCTCGCCCGCCTGCCCCTCCTAAATTTGGCTGGGATAGAAGAGGCTGTTTGCTTTCTGATGCCAACAGTGGCAATGGCAGAGAGCCCTGCCATGTGAGAGGCAGAGATAGAGGAGAGGGGGCCGAGGAGGAGCAAACTGTGCGGCTGCTGTTGCTTCTGGGAGCTGAGGAGCAGATCCACGGGACAGAATGTCAATGCTCACCCCCGTCCTGCAGCCCCCGGAGGTGAAGGACTATCTGTCCAAGGGTGAGCGCTTCATCAAGTGGGATGATGTGAGTACCAGGGTTTTTGCTTTGCTAGATTGTATGAGTGGGGCAGGGCAGGTACGGTGTTTTGGTTGGGGTTTGTGGGGAGGCTGGGAGCGTGTGTTCAGTGAGGGGATGGGACGCTGTGTGTCCTACCCGAGAGCAGCGATGTCTGCATAGGGAGAGGGAACGGAGAGGAACAGGAGAGCTGAGGGCTAAAAACACAGGGCATGTGTGTTAAGGGTTGGTGATGTGCCTTCTGCACCTCTTGTTATTGCAGAGGATGGAGGTGAATGGAGTGTGCCACTGGGTCTGTGTGTGCAGCTGCTCTGGTGCAGGACCCCGGGGTGCTGTCTCTGTGAACCAGCCCTCGGGAAGGCATCACTGCTGGGAGCCTCCTTGGGCTGAGGCACACGCTGCACTCGGGCGTGTGCGGAGGAGCGTGAGGGGTAGGATTTACTCCAGAGCTGAGTGGACTCTCTGTGCTTTGCAGATAGGAAATCGGGCTCCAAGTTGCTTCCTCTTATGGCCCTGTTGCTGGAGTGGATCAGGGGGTGAGCCGTGTCCTCCCACGCCTGCCCGGCTCGTGGAACTGTGAGCTACCAAGCGCGCAGCGGCCGAGCAGCGAGGGGCCTGTGCTTTCACAGCGCCGGAGCCTCAGAGGGTGCTGCAAAAAGCTGCTCCTCTCTCCAGCTCAGTGTCCTCTTGTATCTTCAAAACACCTGGTGTGCAGTCCCCGTTTGCCTTTTGTTGTGAGGGGAAGAAAGTGTGGAACAGCAGAGAAGTTACTTTGAATGTAATAGTCTCCCTCCTCACTTCCCAAGAAGGCAAAAGAGTATTTCCCCTAATACCCACAGACCTGAGAAGGGGACAGCAGCTGCCCATCCGTTTTGTCTGGAGTATGAATTGTCTGCTCTTGACCATGAATGTTTGCTAAGAGGGGGCAGGCCAGGTTATGATTATTCACCAAGATCTGGGGGAAACATTTGATATGGTACTGCGTTAGAAGGAGCCTCGAGCAGCAATGCAGGAGGGATTAGTGCTTACTTTTGTGGGCGTAAAGCTGGAGCAGAGTTTTAGGTCCCAAGGCAGCGTGTGCGGGGGAGGTAGCTCGCTTGTGTGCAGCGTAAGCAGGGGTGGTCCAGCAGCACGGAGAAATGAGAAAGCTGTGTAAGATACAGCTGACAGAAAGGATGGGTGCTGAGGAATGCAGGTTGGAATATCACTGGGCAGCTGTTCCAGTTCAGTATAGCTGTACACGGACAGGAGATGACACCAGGGTACGGTGGGAAGCACAGCCTTCCCTTTCTTTCCAATGAGGCCAACTGCCTGCAGAACGCACTTGTGGCTGCTCTGAATTTGAACAGGGATTTGGTTTCTGAGAATAAAACAGTAGCTGAACTTGTCTAAAATTGCTGCTGACTTCCTATGCTCAGTCCTTGGGGGCCACTTTCCCAAAAACCTGAAGCTGTTAAGTACTTCACTGGGAATTCCTGGGGTAATTAGGCTACCTTGAAACTCAAGGTGAGTCAAGCTGGGCTTCCAAGATGTTTATTTGCTGCTGCAACCATAGGAGTTAGGGAGCTCAAGTCCTGTGTGGATTTTCCCTGAAGGTTTACAGATTTGTAAACATTCCTAAAAAGTTCCCTCTAATTACTGAGTAGTTTACAGACTTGACCTCCAACAATAACAAAAGCCTTCTCCATGAGTGGGCTGCTCTGGTTGTGTTGCTCCATCTCATCATGCTTTCCCACTCCACAGTTAAGAGCAGGCTGCAAAGGGTGATGGCAGGAGCTCCCAGCTGCAGGATTGCTGCTCTGTGGAGGTCATGGTCTTGTGGGGGTTTTGGGTTTCACTCTTTGAATTGACCTGGCTGTGCTGTTGGTGACAGTTTCAAACTCCTTCCAGGATGTCTGAGGCAAAGGAATGAATGTAGATCAGACTGGCTCCTTACATCGCTCTGTATGGTTTGGGACTGGACCGGAGCCTTCAGTCAGCAGTTCCCTGAGAAAACCAAACCCACACTTTTCTGTAGTGCCTTCACCTTGTCCAGCATTTGTAATGTATTCTCTAGAGGAGAGTGCAGGAGGATCTCAGAGAGGCAGGACTGTTCTGACCTGTCCCACTGAGTTAGCTGCAACATCTTGGAGTAAGGAGCAGCTCTGCTGTGCTTGTGTCCTGGTTTTGCAGGGATAAAATGTATAGAATCCCTTTTGTGTTACATTTTGTTTCAGTGTGTGGCCAGCTGTGGGCTGGTGATCAGGGCCCTGAGCAGTGCAAGGCAGGGCAGCTGCCCCAGGCTGCCCACAGGGGTATTCTGTAACATTAATGTCAGGGTCACTATGAATGGGAAAGCTGCTGGGGATGGGGGGGCTTTTTGCTCTGCTCTCCCCTCCCTCTTCCTCTCTTCTTCTCAGTGGTTACTATCCCTGGAGGGACTTGCCACCACTTTGTGAGCTAAGTGTAATTTTGTGTCTTTGTATTAGTATTGATATAGGTTCTCTTATTTTATTAAATCTGTTTAAATTTCAACCCTGGAGTCTCCGTCCTTTTCCCAATTCCCTTTCTCGGCTGGGGAGGGGTCTTGGGTGACAGAACAACTGGTTATGGTTTAGCCCGGGGTGGGGGCTAAATGGAGACAGCTTTGTTTAGCATCCAGCAAGCGGGGGCTGCCAAGCAGACTGAAGAGGTTAAGTCCTACTACATGGATGATAGTTATTTCAAGAACCACTTGGGAACCCTTTCAAAACCTCAGGTTAGGGCACAATGTAGTAGCTGACCTCTTAAGCGGAGCAGATGCGTGTGGATTTGGCTCTACACTGGGTCTTAGCCCTCATAGTAGAAGCAAAAATGTTTCCATCTCTTAAAGATAATGGAGTACAGGATTTTACCAGACAATGTGTGCTTTGTGCCCTGGAGTTGAACCCCCCAGTGTGAGCAGAAGCCAGTTTGGCTGCCAGACTATCTTCTGTAGAATCCACCATTTCCTTAGTTGCCAGGAGCCACCCTGTAGGAGAGTCTACCTGCACCCCATGACCATCCATGGTCCCTAGTACAGCGTGAGAAAGACAGTAGGGACTAAAAGTAGAACATACAGTGCACTGTGGCACAGGCAGTTTACTGTAGTGAAGCTGGAAATGAAGGTCCCTGCAAATACAGATACACTCTGGAGTGAAGTATGAGTTCAATAACAAACTGAAGAACCTAAGGCCAAGTGACAAATACAACTTCCAAATTCCATGACTGGTTTCATCTCAGTAGCTGGGCATTTCAGCTTCCTGAATTGAATTTGAAGCCTGTGTAGAAATGGCTGATAGGCCTCACAGTCCTGCCTTCTGTGGCACCAGAGGTCAAGTGCAGTGAGGAGTCATCCAGACTGAATGAGCAAATGGGCTGGGACCCAAGCGGAGGCACCAAGCGTGTCCTTATCTCTGTCTCCAAAGAGCTCGTGCTAATTCATCTCTTAGCACAGGCTGGCATTTGAAATGGGAATGGATGTTGTCTTGAAAATGTCTGTGAAGTTGCCTCTAACTGAAAACGCAGCAGCAGTGTAATTACTCAGAGGCAAAGCACACAACCTGCCAGCAGCCTGTGTCTCCTTTGCAGTGTGTGCCTGCCTTCTGGTCTGGAGGGCCTCCCTCTTGTATGGGTTCAGATCAGCCCCAATTAATTTCATTTAATTTTGGGCCTGTAGCGTGGGTGTTTAAATAGCTGCTTCTTTTTATAGTTTGGGTAGAGCTAGTCCATGGAGTTTAAGAATCACCACCTAAAGCAGATGATCTGCTGTATTAGATGGACCCCTCCTTGGACTCTTTGTGACTAGGCCCTGTTCTAGATAAAGACAGCCCAGATAACTAACGTGAGCACCTAGATGGCAGATGCCACAGATGAACGCTAGCTGTGCTTGGCCTAGGCTGCTTCTGGAGCTTGTAGAACAAAGTAGGTGCCTTGGAGGGAAGCCAGCTCACATGAAATGATTGTCTCTACAGGTACTTTCTTCTCTTAATTCACTGTACAGAAAGCTCCAAGAGAGTTGTTCTAGCTAAATGCATAGTGTTAGGCAAGACTCAGGCTTCAGCAGAAACCAGCTTCCATAGCCTCACAGTGTTACTCTGGAGATGTACTAAAGTCATCTGGTTCATTTCCATAAATCAGAGGGTGATTCACCTCACTGGGTCTATATTTGAACTGGGAACATTACGTCCCATGATGGGTTCTCCAAGTCACGTAGGGTGCTAACCTTTCTTCTGTGTTTTTTTGTCAGGAAACAGCAAGTGCTTCTCCTGTGATTCTTCGAGTGGATCCAAAGGGCTTTTACTTATACTGGACTGATCAGAATAAGGTCAGTGCTAAGACTTCACAGCTTGGTCTCCAAAGAGCCAGTTCAAGTTTGTGTGAGCTTATAACACCAGAAGTGCTCGACTTCTGCACTCAGGAGCAAACTACCACGCTCATTCCACTGAGCAGGGATCCCCCCGCAAAGGCCCTGGGAGTCTCATGCTTATACAATGGCAGAATTATCTGTCTTCAGAGTTCCAGAAAAGAGCAGGAAATTAAGCTGTGAACATGCCAGAGAGATGAGCGTGCCTTTTTGTGCTGGTCACGCTGGCATCTTGTACCTGCAAAGTTCATTAGATGGGGTTTTAGAAATTTTAATTTAAAAAAAAAAAAAGTAGTGACCGTAGTGATGTAGAGACTACATCAAGTCTGGAGAGTGAGCTGTGTTCCTCTTGGGCCAGGTGGTGTGTGCATGCTGCCGGAGGTAAACCACGGGATGCTGGCTGCTGGAGGGGAGAGAGGGGCAACACATTTAGGAAAGAGAATTTGGTTCCTCCCTGATGAGTAGCAGGGAGGGGTGGAGAGATCTGGCTGGCTGGAGGTGGAAGGCTGGGCTTACTTCTGCTTTCCAGAGCAGAGCTGTGGTTCAGCTCTGCTTCCTCCTCGTGACCTACATGCTGAAGAGCCGTGGTAGATAAAGAGACAGAGACAATAGTCCTGCAGAGCGCCCTGGCCAGGCGATCTGATGTGTTTCGGTGAGCTCTGCCTTCTCAGAAGATTGTGCCCCAGTGCCAGTGGGGGCAAGGCACTGCCACACAGCCATGTCCTGAGAACAGTGTCACGAGGTTGGGGGCTGTCACATCCTTCTAGAAGATGTGCTCTCCTTTCAGCCGTCTCTGTCACTCTCATTCCTCTTTCAAGGTCTGCTCCTGGTGGTAGAATTTTTGCTGTAAGGGTTCCAGCCAGACAGCAGGAAGAAGGGGTAGCACTGGAGGAGGTGCACAAAATGGGGCAAGGGGAGGTGTTGTCACCCATCAAAAGTGAGATATTTTGCTGGGTTAGTGGTATGAGGGATCTAATTACCTGGGAAAGGGGCTGGGATAAGGAAGCAGGGCTGACATGAGGAAACCCATGCTGAGCAGGGGGTCTCCTATTCCTGGGAAATACCATTAATTAGCACCTAAAATAAACTGTAAACAAAATTGAGAGCCATGGTGGAGCAACAGCCTGTTTTGCATCCTTGGGGGAGCACTTGTCTGGCATCTTTCCTGTTCTCTGAGGGAACCTGCAGACAGCGTGAGCTAGCGAGAAGGGTGGTGGGCAAATGGTGGCTGTCAGAGGGAGCTGGGGCAGGCTTGTGAAGGTCATGTGCAGGCTGGCATGAGCACAGCGACCAGGGGCAAGAGATGGGCTGATAAAGAGCGTGGTGTGGTATGGTCAAGAGTTTCTATGTTGAATCTTTGATTGACTCTTCTTAAGATCTGCTTGTCATGAAGAGCAAGGAAGAAAAACTGTACTGCTTTTGTGCTAGGGATTCAGAAGGGAGTGGGGCTAGGAGTGAAATTTCCATCCCTCTTGACAATAAAATGGGGATACAGCCAGAAGGCATGGTATCTACATTGCTCTGTATTGTGATCTTGGAAAATAGTATTATCTGCTGCAACAAGTGTAATTTGTTCTCCAGATCCGTGGTGAGCAGACAAATTAGTAACAGAGGAAGGAAATTCAGGTTGGATATTAAAAGAACAAACAAAATAAACATGACAGCTAGCCAGTAGTGAGGACGTGGAGTGGGCTGCCTAGGGAAGGTTGTGGAATGTCCTCCATGGGAATGGCTTCAGAACAGATTAGGTGAAGGTCTGCTGGGAGTGAGCAGGGAAGAGGCTGGGCTGTAACTGGGGTAGGGTTTCCCCATATAAACTTGCATGCATGTCGTATGCTCCCTCTCCTGGTAATCCACACCGAGCCTTGGGCCTTGCTTGGAAGAGGACGGTGCTGGAGACCACCACTGCCTGCCAGCTTGGCACATCAGCAGCTGATGGTCCCCTGCCTGGCTGTTCCTGGTGGGAGGGCTCCTTCCCAGTGACAGGCACTGGCCGAGACCTGCTTTGCAGCTTCTGGGGGCTCTGTAGTGGATTGCTTTCCTTACTCCTTTGTCTTTCATCTTCCTTGTCCTTATTCTGTTGTAGGAAATGGAAATTTTGGATATAACCAGCATCCGAGATACCAGAGTGGGGCGATTTGCCAAAATCCCCAAGGTGAGTGTGTAGCTTCATTCCTGGGGGTGGTTTATGTGGGAAGGGCCAGGCTGCCTGGGGCTTTGGTGTAAGCTGAGGCAGTTCACCCTGGCTTTCTGCTACAGGAAGGTGGAGAGGAGCTTGTCTCCTTACATCACAACTATGTAAATATAGAAAAGCCATCTTTACTTTTGTCCCTCAACTCCCCAGGGGTCCTCTGTGCACCCAAAGGAATGGCATGTCCAGACTGTGGTAGATGAGCTTGTTGGAAAGAATATGCCAGAAAGCCAGGAAAACAACAATTCCCCTGGCGAGTGCCTTCCCAAGGAGCTGCCTTCCCTTGTGCACAGCGGCTGTGTTTCCCCCCTGCCATGCATCTGGCTGCCTTTAGTCTTGGCCTGGCCTTTCTGTTCACTGAGCTGCACTGGGACGTCCTGCAGGAGACTTGGGATGTTTCTGTGTCCTGCAGGAGACTTGGGATGTTTCTGTGTCCTGCAGGAGACTTGGGATGTTTCTGTGTTGAGTCACCAGAGCTGCTCTCTCGTGCAAAGATGCACAGGCTGGGTCAGGGCAGCTACAAACCTGTAGTTACAGTGGGATTCCAACACAGTGTATGGAGGGTTTTTTTTTTTACCTTCAAAGGGAAGAAAATGTAGTTTCAGAAAAAAATAGTGTTTCTTTTTGGGTTTTTTCCCAAATAATTTTAACTTGCTTGCTTGCAGCGGGGCAGAGTAAGGAAAGCACACAATTATGGCTTGGTTCTTGCTTTCAGTTATACTTGAAGCTTCCTGCAGCAAAGTTGTCCTTGTTAGGACTTTTTTCTGGGTCTGTTACTTGTTTGTTTTTAACTTTTCCATGTATGGAAAAGGCAAGCAGAAAACTGAAGTAAAGCTAGAATGTGAAAAGAAAACAAAGGAGTAAAGATAATGGCTGCACGTGGTAACATGGGTGATTGTCTAATGCAAAAGGGAAAGATTTTGCAATATATACTGAGAGACTCGAGCAGCTTCTTTGCGTAAGTATTATGGCTGTTTTCTTAATACTGCTCTGAAAAATGTCTCTCAGAGCTCCCCGAGACTCAGTTTCTCAAAAGACCATAATGAAGTGGGTGCTAAAAGCTCAGCAGAGCTCAACAACAGTACCCATCTTGCACAATTCTTAAAAATCGGAATTCCTTCTGAGAAACTGCATTTCTTCTTGGAAATTCATTAGAATGAAACATATTTGAGTTTTCAACGAGCCTAAAACTTTGTCTGCAACTTTTTTTGTGGGAAAAATGTTTGGGAAAAAGCTCTCAGAAGTTTGTTTTGTTGTTTTTTTTTTTTTTGTTTGAGACAATAAAATATTTGGACCTGGTAGATCTAGGTGCTCCACTCCAGACAGAATACAGTAAGGAAAAGGCCAACTTAAAGGAGAGCCATGAGATACTGTTTTTTAGGATGTTAAACTTCTGGAATAATCTGTTTAAAAACTGAATTCAGCTTATAAATTGGTGGTGTAAGTACTGAGGCAATAGGTGGATGGCTTCTGGGGGCAGCAGCCAAGCTGGAGAAAAATGTCCTAGATTTTAGCAATTAGTTAAGGAAGACTAATTGGAGACTACCAGGAGAAACAGGCCAACACAAGTGCAGTGTCAGAGTTACCTCTAGACAGAAGGAATTTCTACTCAAACAGCATCTAATGAGCCCCTGCTCACAAACAGGGGATTGCCCTGGAAACAAGACCAACCCCAGTTTAAGAGTAATTCATGGTACGCTTTTGGGATGACCACATCCTGCATCCAGGGAAAAACTAAAATGGTCTTTTAAAATAGATTTTTAATAAAAGCACAAAAGTTTGTTAAAAGAAATTGATGAGCAGTGCCAGGGTAGCAAAGAGCAAAAGCAGAGGGGGAGGCAGGGGCTGTTCTGTAATTAGCTCTAAATCTGTTCAGTAAAACTGGGAAGTGGCCTGTGTGATTCCATCGTAGGCAAAGGCTCTTAAAGAACGGACTAAGAGGGGACATCTTTGTGTGGGAAAATTACTGCTGGAGAGTAAGAAAAAGGTCTCTTGAGAGGGGAGAGAGACCCAGCAGACCCCCAGGAAGATCAGTGCTTGGGCCTGAGACATACTGTGTGCTCATGTGGGATCTGCAGAAGAGGTGTATAGAGGCAAGACACAGTTTACCAATGGTACTGAAAAATGAGGGCTGATGTGTAGAAAGACCTTGACTTGCTGATTGACTGGATGATCTAATAAGTGATAAAATCTAGGACAGATAAAAATCAGACAATGCACACAGAAAAAACAAACCCCAACCGTCTGTAATAATAAGCTCTGAGCTGACTATTGCTGCTCAGAAACAAGATCTTGAGGGTATGGTAAATGCATAAAAATATCAACTCAGTGTTCAGTAGTATTTGCTCAGGAAAGTAAGTTGTATGTTAGGAATTGTAAGGAAAGAAACAGGAAATCATGCTACTGTGTACAGCCTGAATGCACCCATGTTTGTGCAGTTTTAGTGTGCTCATCTCGAATGAGACAAAGAACTGGAAAAGGCAGAGAAAAGCAGCAAGATTAATAAAAGTATGGAATGGCTGCGGTAGGAAGAGCATCTGAGTAGGCAGGGACCATAGTCTGGCAAAAAATAATGAGGGGGATGTGGAGGAGTATTGTGGAGTGCTATAAAATCAGGGGTGGAATGGAGAAGGTGAGCACGAGCGGTTACTCAGTGTTTCTTCCAGTGTGAGAGCTCCACATCAAGTGGAATTTTCCAAAGGCAGGTTCAGCACAAGCAGAAGGAGGTGCTGCTGTTTCGCACCTTGTGTCGCTGCGCAGGGATGCCTTCCTGCACGAGTCATGGAAATGAGAGCGAGTTTAAGAAGTCAGGACAAGAAGGAAATACCCTTTGAGGGTTATTAAATACAAGGTAACGCCTCTGGTTTAGGAAGTTGCTGAGTTGTAAATTGCTGGAAGCTGCAGAAATGTGTCAGGGAAGTGTCACTGCGTTTGCCCTGGTCTTACGCTTTTCCCCAGGCATCTGGAGGGGTCTGTGGTCTGACCCGGTGTAGCTGTTGTACTCCAGCCATTGGAATAGGCCAGAGACTGTATTTTACAGTCCTGGGAATTGGCTACAGCTCATTTTTTTACAAGCAACAAAACAAAGGTCAAGCACCAAGTGATTTATTAAGTATTCTGACCAGGCAGAAGTGATGCCCTTGATGACGACCTCTGCTGTGAAAATCCCAAGTGCTTTTTGAATTCTGCATTTCGTAGAGACCTATTTAAAAGAAGTCCCCTTTTTATTTCAGGGAATTTTCTGGCATTTCTATGACAACATATAGTAAAATGCACCTCCACCTTTCTGTTATGGGATGATAGGAGGTGTCGTGTGGGAACTGAAATGGCTGTTGAACCAAAATGCTGGGAGAGATGTGCTGTCCAGTCCTGGAAATTTCTTATTTACACATGGCTGTACTATCCCTGCTGCAGGGCTTGTGTGAAGCCCTCAGTTGTGTATGCAGTTGGCTTTCCTCAGAACAGAATTTGCTGTAAGGAATGCAGAAAGCAGTGAACACTTCTTGATGTGAATCACCACACCCCCCACACAGGGCAGCTGCGTCTGGTGCATCATTACAAAAAGATAAATATGAAAAACTGGTGTGACAAAGCAACCAAAGATCTGTTGGAGGTGAAGGGCAGAAGCAAGTAAAAGGGTGCTGTCTCCTGTTACAAAATAATGGCTTGGAAGGGTTGTGGGATAGAACTGCTGAAATCAGTACAAATGGTTGTTTCATTGGCTAAAAGTGGGGGAGAGGGGGCTAAGGGATGATATTTAAGCAAGGGCAACAAGATCCCAAGGGGAAGAAGATCACAGCTGTTGGAAGAGCTTTGGATGTACCAATAACAAATCAAGCATCCTCTTCCCCTCCTCTCCCCTTCCTTGCAAGTGATGCTGTAGTAAATCCCCAGCCTCTGTGAGGCAAAGCTTGTGATCTGGTTTTCCTACTGAATTGTGGCTGAAGGAATTCACAAGGAAGGGAAGTGCTTTACTGAGAGCAGCTGCCCTGCTGCTTCCCTCTGCAAGGGGCTGAGCACTTTCTGGCTGGGGTTCAAGCTGCACCAGGGTGGAACATGCCCTGTGCTTTTCAGACCCATGTAGGTGAGATGAGTGGCTGTACTGTGGATGCTGGGAGTTACCTCCTTCCAGTAACACTTTCCCTGCTGCTGCTAAGCACGAGGTTGGGGGTTTTTCTTTGTAACCTCTTTACACACGGCAAGAAGAATAACACCAAAGCGCCCATGCAGAAAACCACTTCTGAAGAGACCTGCTGTCATACACGCTCCCTCCCCAGTACAGGTCCCAGCAAGCTGGGGGCAGGGGCTGGTGGTCTCCTTGCCCACACTGCAGGTGTTTAGGGAGTAGGTGGTCAGCCTGTAGTGCCCAGCGGAGTAAGTGTGGCCTTGAAAAAGCGACTAGTCACTAAGGGCTGGGAGCAATAGGAGCCACTTCCACATGAGAAGGGCCACTGAAGGAAGTGATTTTGGAACTGAACCTGCCCGAAGGTGAGGGACAGCCGTGCTCCCTTGGAGCAAACCCCTTCCTCCCTGCCTGCCCCCTCCCCAGCCCTCACCTCCTGCCATGGGAGCGCATGAGCACGCACACAGCCCTCAGGCTGCCCCTCACCTCTTCTATGCACGTGCAGGTCTCCCTTCCTCACTCCCTTTGCTTTATTTTCTCTGAGTGCTGCTCAGTGTTCTGCAGGGTTTTTCTTCATGGAATTTTTTTCTTTGAGAGACAGAGCAGAGTGAACTTTGGCACACGTTCAAGAGTAATAAAGATAAGAATTAGGGACTTTGAACATAAATGAGACAAGATAAAAAGCTATTGAATGTAGTTCAGCAGCATGCCAGAGCAGATCAAGATGTTATTTACAATGCAATTCTGTGTTTGCCTTTGAGTAACAAGGAACAATAACGGCTGCTCCGTTTTGTTTTTTTCTAATGCACCAAGATCCCAGAACACTGACAGAATGTAATAATTAGGACCAAAATACATGATGTTTTAGGCCAGACTGCTGGGCTGTTGGCTTCATCTTGGGTTTTGTGTAGACATTTCAGCAGGCATTGACTTTGCAACAAGCATAATTTTTCATAAAACCAGAAACTGTATTTTCTGTCATGATTATAAAACAGTTTCATCCTCTATGCATTTTGTTGTTATTGAAGCCAGAGATGCAGACTCTGAACTGAACATGTACAAGGGCGAAAATTATCCCAAGGTATTTCACACATAATATTTTGAGATGATAAAGAAGGAGTGAGTAGTGTTTAGGAACCACCAAGTCAGGGAGCACTCGCATTGCACTGGGAGCTGAGCAGGGGGCTGGGCTGTGGCCCAGGAACAGGGGGTTGGGTGGTCACTCCTTCTGCCGCATCGCAGGGGGAGGGTGGCATCGCCTCGATGGGCATGAGCACGGGGGGGACTGAACCAAGTCTGATGTTCAGGCCTCCAAATCAAGGAGGATTCACAAGAAGCCATATGGAGACAAAGTGATGTGTGCACGTGCAGGAGAAAAGCACGTAGAAGCCTGTGGCTTGCTCAGGATTTATAAATAGTGGAGCAGGGGCTGAGCAAGGAAACAGTCACATCTGAATAATGGCCTTTTGCCATGCTGGGCCCTCTTCTGCCCCTTCCATCTGAGCTCTTAGAGCACGGGGACAGCAGTTACTGAGGATGCACAGTCTGCATCTCTCCCACACAGTCTGTTCCTGCTCGGTTCCAAATGCCGCGGGTTATTTTGTGCCATGTGAATCTGGGTGCTGCGGCATTTTCCGGTTCCTTTAGATAAGACAGCAATGAGAGCTGAGAGTGCTTCATCTGTGTGGGTTTTTTTCTGCCTCATCTCACCGAGCTGCTTGGCGCAGAGACAGGCTGGCTCCGCAGCAGTGGGGCTCAGTGCTGAACGCTGTCATGGAGCAGTGCTGCCAACGAGGACGGGAGTGGTACCTGCAGAGCCAAAGGCATTTGAGTAATCTGGTGCTTCCTTTCCCTTCTGGCAACCAAACAAGACTTCTCCAAAAGAGAAGACCTGTCAAGCCCTGTCTTCTAATACCACAAGCACTATGTCATGTTTCATGAAGGTACAAAGCTGTCAGTGTAGTGGGTGCCTGCAGCCGTGGCGAATCCCAGCCATCACTTGACTGTGTCCCGTTTCAAGCAGAGAAAGGCCTGTCTCTCTGTCTCTCTTGCATTAGGCCTGGCTCTTTGTTTATATTTGCATAAGAATTTGCTTTTCTCTGGACTAGGAATCTGCTTTGTACAGGTGAGGATTTTAGGGAAATCAGGAGGGTGGGAAGTGAAGGGAAAGCTGAATCTGTATTTCAGCCCCGCTGCCCGTGGGTTGTTTTCTGTTTGCTTGGTCTTTCTTTAAGTGGATTTGCTCAGCATGTTTCCCTTCTGGTTTGCATGGCTAATATGGTTGTCTTGCTTTTCACGTGGTAATTCCTATTTTTCCTTTATGGCCACCTGCAACGTGACACTAAGGAATTAGTAGCAAAGCTGCAGCACCAAGGTGCTAAAGGAGCACAGATCATGGACGAGCTGCGGCATCACCTTGGTGCTCCCTGCCTGTCTTCGTTCAGTGTTACACCGACATCACTGCGTTCATCCCGGGAGGGAGAGGATCCCCACACAAAGCAGGCAGCCCAGAGCGAGCGAGGGACTCGCTCAAGGCCAGGCAGGAAATCAGTTGCTGGGAGAACATGACTCAATTTAGATCCCTGACAAGATCATCCCTTCCTCTCCCCGCTGCAGTTTACTTCTCATAAAGTGAAGCCTTCGCTGAGGTGTTAGGAGGTGTCGTAAGTTGATGCTGATAAAGGACACGGCGTATAAAAAGCAGCACAGGCCAAGGCTGACCGTGAACGACAGCTCTGAGGAGTGATCAGACATCAGGCCGTTACCAGACACGGCGTGTGTCGGGTTTGTCTGGCAGAGCACGGCTAGATAAAGGCAGCAGCTCTGATGCAGCGTTCAGCTTGCTGGGGACATAGCGTGAAGAGACCCGTCCGCTGGAGAGCAGAGAGAGCAGCTTGCAGAGAAGGAAGGGCTGGGAGGAGCCCGTTTGTAACAAATACAGGAAATGAGCTCAGCATAAACCACAAGTTCTCTATTGTCTTAGCTCCGTGTAATCTACAGCCCTAGAGGTAAGGAAGCTGAACGAACGCCAGAGGGTTTGCAAGATGAAGTTAAATTTGAAGTTAAAATCCGAACGCTTTGCCACTTGTAATGAAAAGTTCAGCTCCATCGAGAAGTGGCTGTGAGTGCAGAAAGGAGGTGTGGGGGTGTGGGTGCTGCTCACTTCTGCAAAGGGAAATTGCTCATAAAGCACAAATGAGGCATTTTAGAAATTCCCTAATAGTTAGAAATCAGGGAAACCTTCTGGTGGCTGACTGCCTCCCCCTTCTTGCCCTCCAGATGCTCTTGGATTATGCAGTTGTCAGTTACCCCTGCGGAGAGTTGCTTTTCTGAAGTGAGAGACGGTAGTCAGGTGATCTTGAGTTATAATCCAGCCCATCCTGGTTTGCCTGTTTGCTTACAGATGTCTCAAAATTGCGGATGCTCCAGAAACGTGGGAAAATGCAGCGGAAAAAATCTGCAGAGTCCCTTATAAAATATATATGCAGCTCTGTGTGTGACGTGGTGCAGACACATAGAACGCCTGGAGCTGAGCTGGTTTGGAGCTTCTGCTCTTACAGTCCAAATGTAAAGAGAAAATTCTGGGGCAGAAATGGAATTGCTTCCATTGGAATCGTCATGGGATGCAAACAGGTGGTTGAGTGTCAGGGATTTTAGTTGGTTTGGGCTAAACTGAGGGCTGTGGAAGTCTGAGATTGGGGAGTCACCATCTCTGGAGGGGTTTAAGAAAAGCCTGGACGTGGCACTTAGTGCCCTGGTCTAGTTGCCATGGTGGTGTCAGGGTGGTGTCAGGTTGGACTCGATGAGCCTAGAGGGCTCTGCCAACCTCATTGATTCTGGGATTCTGAGTTTGCTTTCTTCAACTTGCAAAGATTCAGACGTTGTCCCTTTAGGAGCAGCTTAACAAGTCCCTAAATGTGAGCTGAACTTCAGCAACTGACTTTGTGTGTGCTCTGAGTTTATAGCAAACACAAGAGTAAGGTCATTTAGCTAAAACCTCTGTTTCTGAGGGAGCAGGTGCTCTGACAGCCTCCCTGTTTGCTTCGGTATAGATTTATCCTGCGCTTTAGATAATTAATTGCTGTGCTTTATTCCAGGACATGGGAATTTTATCCTTTCATTATAAATAGCGACTGTCAGTACAACTCCAGGATACCTTGGTTTAGTGATGCCTTACAGAGGAATGCAGAAAATGCTAAATAATTTAAAGGGATTCTATAAATACTTCATATGGTGATGAAATCCAAGTGTGACTAATTGGTTGAGCCTTATACTTAACAAAACAAATCTCTGGTGAGCCATCGCTGTAGGATACTGCAATTGCTACGGAAAAAAACCCTTCTAGCAACTGACAGCTAGCAGAAAATGTGACTTGGAGGGCGAGAGCCCATCTCTCCAGTGACCAGGTCTAAAGCTGGTAAACCTGGGTCCCAAATGACATCTTTCTTGTGGTGGAGGGAGGTCACAGCAAAAGGTATCACACTAATCTAAAAGGCTTTCTTGGGGTGTGATCTGACATGGCTGGCTGCAGTAAGCTGGTTATGTACCTCTGGTATGAGCAGGCCAGCTACTCCTCTGCCTGTCTGCAAGCTCAGGCTGAAGTTTCAGAAGGAATTTCTTCAAGAGCAGTCTCCAGCTTTTACTTTTTCAGACCAACCCAGCGTGTTTGTGCAGTGATGTTAGTCACAACGTTTTGTTCCGTGGAGGATCCAGGTAATGCAGGCTCCAGAATGAAGATGGAAAATAAAGAAAGCTAAGGAAAGGAAGATTACATTAAACAATTTTGCAACCCTTGAAAAGCTTGCTGTGACTTTGGGTCAATGTTTGGATTGGGTCCTGGTTTCTTCAGGTACAGTTTGCTTTGTTCTCCCTTCATCCCAATCTGTTCTGTTTCTTTTGCAGTGTCAGAAGCTCCGAGAGGTTTTTAACTTGGATTACCCTCACAGCACCTTCCTGCTTAAGACTCTGACTATTGTGTCTGGCCCTGACATGGTTGACCTCACTTTCCATAACTTTGTGTCCTACAAGGAGAACGTTGGCAAGGTATCGGGTCCTGAGGGCAAGGAGGCACTGGGGAACACTAAGGATTGGGGCCTGAAGTGGGGAGCAGGAAAGGAGAGGGGAAGGCAGGGAACTGAACCTCAACAATGTTACTGGCAAGGTTATAAACAAGCAGGTTTATGTTCCGGTAAGGTGTGGTACCTCCATAGTTCTAGAAGCTTCTGCCCTGCATGGAGAAGGACCAGTAGGGGAAATTTAGTATGTCATTTTTGTCCTTCATGTGCTTCGTATGGATAAACAGAGAGCTGAGAAGACTCAGTGGAAAAGTTTCAGCTGCTAAGATATATAGGCAGTAGGAAGGTGATACAGCCAAGCCCAGGGCCCAGTTGTTGGGATTTGGAGCCCAGCAGTATTGGGACGGGCCTTTTTACCAAGGCCGGTAGTGACAGGACAAGGGGTCGCAGTTTTACACTGAACAAGGGTAGATTTAGATGTAAGGAAGAAGTTTTTTGCTGTGGGGGTGGTACACTGGAACAGGTTCCCCAGAGAAGTTGAGGATGATGCGCCATCCCTGGCAGTGTTCAGGGTCAAGCTGGATGGAGCTTTGAGCAACCTGGTCTAGTGAAAGATGTCCCTGCCTGTGGCAGGGGAGTTTGACTAGATGATCTTTAAGGTCACTTCCAAACCATTCCATGATTCTGTGCCCTTTCCATGTTGGTTGCTGTGTTCCTCTTGGTGCAGTTCAGTAATGGCCAACGGCCTCTGCCTTGTGTGTGTGTTCCCAGAGCTGGGCTGAGGACATTATGGCCATCGTCCGGAATCCCCTCACGTACAACGCTTCTCGGTACACCTTCCTAGAGAAAATGTAAGTAACTTCTGACCAGCACTGTTCTCTGAAACGTTTGTGTACTGCCCTTTCTGTCTGTACTAGAAAGAAAAGGCTTCTTATCATCCAAGTCCTTTGGCAGCCTCCAAAACACGTCCCGTGTCAGCTCAGAGCCCCAAGGCACAGGTAGGGGGGCGGTAGTTGGGCCATGTGTTGTGTGACAACTGAGTGGCACAGAAGTGCTTGAGCCAACAAACACACCCGTGGTATTGGACCAACTGTAATTCTGAGCCTCAGGTGCGTCTCCTGCTGCAGTCACAGCGCTCACCCCAACAAAGTGCTGCCTCTTTTTCTATGCTCTGTGAGACTGGTTGGTTGGCGACCTGGGGTCACTGAGGAACGCTAAAAAATAGGGGATACCATTATCTCTGTATCATGTTTCAGAGGGATCTTTCTGATATCTAAGCTCTTATAATTTGTCTCTTTCTCCTTCCCAAGAAACAGGAAGGGGTTCTGAGGTTAAGCTGTCTGTAGGGCCCTGATTTTCAGTTAACTGTTAGATTGTTTTCCCAATTGCGTATTTTTTCTTTCTCCTTATTTAACACGACCTCTAAGATTGTACAAGTGCATTTTCATAATCATCTTTTTTTTTTTTTCACAGCCTAGTGAAGCTGAAGATGCAGCTCAATGCAGAGGGGAAGATTCCTGTCAGGAAGTGAGTACGGATGTTTGTTTTGTTGTGTGTTTAGCCAGACTAAAGCAGAGCAGCTGGTAAGAGGATGGTTGCCCAATGGCTTCAGCTACCTGCTCTGTCTGGACCTAAGAGGCAGAGGTCATTCCCTCTGGATTCAGGCCATGAAAGGACTCCTGCTGCACCTGGGTTCCTTCCAAGGAAAGGCATGGGGTATAATTTGGGTCTGGAAAGCAGACCTCTTGTGGCGTTCATCTGCAGCAAGAAATTGCCTTAAACAGCCATGGATTTCACTTCCTGGCTGTTGCCAAGAAATGACCAACAAAAACAAGCAACTTCAGTAAAATTCTGATCCCAGATTGTTTTGCAAACCTGAGTTGAAAGGCAGATGAGACGTGGGATTTGTTTTACCTTTCGTATGAGGAGTTCTGTATGTGGAGAGCTTTTTGCTTGGCTCCCCAGCTAGCCTGAAGCGTAGGGGTCTGTTGCCTTCACTTGCCTCCTCTCTTCACGTGTGGCCACTGCAGCCGTTCTCTGCTGGTGTAACTGTGCTGCCCTCAGCCTTTACTCTGGGTATGCATGAGAGGGAAAGAGCCTTTGAGGGCAGACCTGGGTCAGTGCTAATGCTGGTTCAGGTACAGAACAGTGGAGATTTGCACTCTGCTGTCCCCAGGGTTGGCTTTGTGCCTCAGGGTAGGATGGCCATTGGAATGAGCCCAGGCTGCTTTGCTGGAGCAAAGACCAGCCTCTTGCTTCTGCCCTGCCCTGCCTGGCATAAATCTAGAATTGATTTGGTGCCACTCAGTGTCTTCCCTATTAAAATCATTCCATGGCTGATCCTGTGGTTCCTCCATGTTGATTCAACTCCTACAGTGACAAAAGGCTGCACTGCCATGTTGAATTCCCTTTTGGGTGCATCAATTATCTTTTGTTTCAAGAATGAGGACCTGCAGGTAGTGCATTTGTGGGTGTTCACTGGGAAGTTTTGAACCACGCTGCTTCTAGGTTTGTGCTGTTACAGCAGCACAAGAGGCAGGCACTAATCACCTGTAATAAATACGCTACCTACAGCGTGTTATATTGCATAACGATTCTAGATTGAGTCTCCACTGGCTAAATGGGCTCCTGGATGGTTGGGTGTTATTCAACAATAAACATTTTTTGTTGTTTGTTTTCTAAACCACCAACGAGCAGAATTTCATTCTGTCAGGAAACCAGTGTATTCATCAAAGGGCTTTTAAAAATGTATGGGTCTGTAATGAATCACTCACACTAGGGAAGAGTACTTTGAATTGATCTTTAAAATGCAAGCAAGGTAGCACTACTGCAGAGAGAAAAAGGCTTATTCTTCTGAAATAAGCTAGAAAAAATATCTGGTACAGGCTGTACCTCTCTTCAATGCCCTGGTCCATCTTTCTTGCAGAGTGGTGAAAGTGCTCCACTGTGTAAAGCATTAGACCATTAAATAGTCCAGATTGAGCCAGAGTTATAAAAATATCAGTATCTCCAGGTGCAGGTGTGTGTAAGGCTTTCAGAACTCCGTGTCTGAATTCTTCTGAAAATTCCACTGAGCATCTGCCTTTCTCTTCAGACATTTAAATCCCTTTTGAATCATAACAAGGGATTATGATCCAAGGGTGCTGCAATTTTTGCCTTGCAAAGGGCAGCTTGGGAACCCGTGTGCGCTGGGTTTGCATAAGGCTGCTGCAGCTCCCACTGAACTTCTCCACCTGTCAACACATTTGGCACTTTTTGTTCCCCTTTTGGCTGTGAGCACCTGTGATGCCAGGAGCTTGAGAGGGCTGACATCTAAATTTATCCACTGAGGAGACCTCATTGCTGCTGACTGGGATGTTCTGAAAGTAGGCAGAGTTCAGTTATTGTTACTGTTCCATAGTGCAGCAAAGAGGCTGCTTTAAGCTGAAGGTTTGACCTAGTGAATCCTGCCCTGCAGACCGGTACCCAGCTTTCCAAACTGGAGGGGAGCTTTGGTTTCTGCAGCAGCAGACTTTTAAATGTTGCCTTCTTTCAAAGCAGCAAATACGCACAATGTTTGTTTGCTTTTTTTGAGTGTTGTCTTGACTACAAAGTTATTCCTTGCTAATGCCAGCTACTGCATGGGATAGTGCCTTGTGGAGGGAAGTGTCCTGGGGCATGTGTGGCACACGGCCTGCTGCCACAGGGGCACCTCCAAGAGGGGCAGGGGAAGGACAGTGGTGAGGGATTTTGGGAGTAAGCTGATGCAGTTTAGTGACAGGGCTCTTACAGAGTCCATAGCAGAAATACAGAACTTCTGTACTAAGGCAGCAGTCAAAAAACCTACTGTAGGTTTATAAGACTTGGTACATCAGTTACTGCTTTGGAGAAACACTGTCTGTCTGCTCTGGTTCACGTTTCTAGTCTTCTCCTCAGTCTCCTTCACTGTGCATTTTGAGTGTCTTGCACTCCGGCTGCAGCTCCAGCCACCCAGCCCCAGGCTTTGTGACCTCCCTCCTGCTGCATTGTGGTGATTTCTTTTTTCCCTGTCTGGTCAGTATTTTTCAGATGTTTCCTGCAGACAGGAAGAGGGTGGAAGCAGCATTAAGCTCTTGTCATCTTCCAAAGGGCAAGGTAAGGCTTTCACTAGGTAGCCACAGGTCCCACTAGTTTGAGAATAATCTCTTTGCCCACCCTGCCTGTGATGCCCTTGGCTATTAAAAAATCATCAGCCCAGATGCTCTTAGTTGCTGTGACACCTTTTCCCTACCACTGCCTGCCGTGCCTTCACTGCAAGCCTGCAAGTCCGTTCTGAAACAGGGCATTGCGGGGCTTCTCCACTCCCTCTGTCCTCTCCTGCACACCGTGCCAGGTGTTCCAGTCCCTCACACGAGTGCTGGGCTGTGGGTGTTAATGGAGAGGTGAAAGCGCCAGGGGTTTGTGATGCTGACGTGTCTTCATTGCATTCTCAGAACGATGCCATCAACCCAGAGGACTTCCCTGAGACAGTGTATAAAACTTTCCTCATGAATCTGTGTCCGCGGCCTGAGATTGATGAGATATTTACCTCACAGTAAGTTTCCCTCAAGCCACATGAGAGAACTTGATCTCTTGTGGCAAAGGATAGCATGAAATCCCCTTGCCCCTCCTTTTTGCCTGTGTGGCTTGTCAGGTCTCACGCCTTAGAAGGGCAGGAACCCAGGTCACAAAACAGTGCCAGTGCAATTAGCACTTTCACAGCCTCAATAAAAACGATGAAACCTCTGGAAAACCTCTGGAAAACTCTGGAAACTTCACTGGAAACTGTCACCATCAGGAGGGTTGATTCCAGGTCAACACTAGATCATGCTGATGTGACACTGCTTATGGCCAGCCCCACACGAGGCCATGTGCAGTGTGAGAACCATAGATCTTCACAAACAGCCAGTGGCCTTTTTTTCAAGCAGCTAAATCTGTGACTTCTTAAACGGACTTGATTTCATAGGGCAAGCAGTTCAGTGTGCTCTCAAATTCAGGTCCCCTTAGAGCTCAAGTCAGAGGCTCAAAATACGCTTTGTGCTCCCCTCAGCACAACCTCATCACAGTATTGAATTAGTTGGGAAGAAGAAAGGCCACAGTGGAAAGCATTGTTTACAGGAAGAAATGTAGACAAACCAGAGATGTGTGGGCCCAGGGAGGCGGGCACCCATTGCTGACCTGAGGAAGGACCAATCTCCCTTTTGTGAAAAGGTTTTCTGGGTAATACACAGGCCTTATCTCTGCTCCTCTGTAACTCTCTCACTGTAGCCATTTAAAAGCAAAGCCCTACATGACCAAAGAGCACTTGGCAAAGTTTATCAACAAGAAGCAGCGGGACTCTCGCCTCAATGACATCCTTTTCCCACCAGCCAAGCCTGAGCAGGTGCAGAGCCTGATAGAGAAGTATGAGCCCAGTGGGATTAACATCCAGAGAGGTGAGTGGTGTTCAGTGCTGAAGTCTTGCTCTAGAGGTAGTATGACAATAGCAGAGGATCTCACACCTTCTGCTACCCTGAGTCTCCCAGGGAAACAATCAGCCTGATTCTCACAAGTCCCTGTGTTGCAGTGCACCAACAAGGAGGTGCCAGAACCGTTTTGTTTCGGTACTATTAACAGCTTTGATTTCCATGTAGGGCAGTTGTCTCCAGAGGGGATGGTCTGGTTTCTCTGTGGCCCGGAGAACAATGTGGTAGCACTGGACAAATTGGTGCTGTACCAGGACATGACCCAGCCACTCTCACACTACTTCATCAACTCATCCCACAACACCTATTTAACAGGTATGGGCAGTTCCAGAGCCTCCCTCAGCTCCAACGTGTCTGTACCACCCTGGGGATGGATGAGTGACTCTGACAATGTGTCTGCCCTGAAGTGTGGAGGGCTGAGCGCTGTAATGTGCTCTGAGGGGCTGTGTAAGAAGAAGAAATGTCACCCTGTAACCGAAAACATCTTGTCAGTCTGCCACGTAGACCTGCTCAAGGATGGCAGAGAGCTCTGTTGCTCCTGTTTATGCAGACTGTCCCACGTGAATAGCTAATGTCAAGCCTTCCTCCTTCTGCTCTCCTTCAGCTGGTCAGTTTTCTGGCATCTCGTCTCCTGAAATGTATCGCCAGACGCTGCTGGCCGGCTGCCGCTGCGTGGAGCTGGACTGCTGGAAGGGCCGTCCCCCGGATGAGGAGCCCATCATCACTCACGGGTTCACCATGACAACCGAGATCCTCTTCAAGGTATGGAAAGAGTTTTCTCCATAAATGCTTTCCCCTGCTTGGTTTTAGATTGATCCCTGTTTGAGGAGGCTGGCTGAGGGAACTGTCAGATGGGTGGGCTGAGGGCAGGGGTGTTTGAGAGGAAAAGATTGATGGCAAGATGACAAGTGAATGAGTGTTTAGATAGAATGAAAGAACAAATAGGCAATAGGTTGGAGTTTGTGTCTGTTTTTGGAGTGGGAGGACCAGAGGAGAGGTTAGCTGGATGAAGACGAATGAAGGAGGAGAATGTGGGCAGTCAGGTAGAAGCAAGGGAGAGATGGTTGAGTAGATGTGCCTGCATACACAGGGCTGGGCAGCAAGATGGATATATGGACAGAAGGTTGCATGAGGATGGTGGATTTATGGATCGATGCACATCAAGGAAACAAACATGACTTTTAGAAAACAAAGGGTTAAAATTAGTTTATCTTCTAACTGGCCTACAGCAGGTTTCTGTGGCTTACAGCCTCACTTGTGGGCTTTGGAAGAGCCGGTCTCAATTGCTGCCTGGTGACAGTGTGTGGCGTGTGTTCAGTGGAGCAGCTGCCCTCCAGCACGCCGGGCAGTGGCTCCCCTGAGCTCCCAGGCGTCAGAAGCACAGCGCAAAGGCTGCTTCTCCCCTGGAAACACAGGGCAGTTACCCACAGGAGTTACAAACAGGTTAAAAATCAATGCATCACGCTTATTTTTTCTGCACTCCCTTACACAGCTGCTGCCAACAGGCAGAGGCACTTTAGGTTCTTTTTAAAGCTATTTATTCCTATTCCCACACTTTACTATTACTAAAATATTTATGTGGAGGAAAAAAAACCCCAATCCTTAAGATGAGAGGTATTGTCACACTCAGTGTCAGTAATTTCCCAAATCCTGTAGTACCACTGCTGGGTTTTGCACAGCAGTTCACCGTGGATAGGAGAAATAATGCCAGCTGCAGGTGCTGTAATTGCTGAGTTCTGCTGGAGCGTGTGACTGTACCTCAAGGAAATGATAACCTGTTAACGCAGCGTGTGCCCAGGTTGTAGTTTTACATCATGCGTAGATCTTTCCCTCCACACCTCTCTCCCTTTCCTACCATCGCCTGGGGCCTTTTAGTAGTTTTTTCTGTAGCTTCCCCTCCTCTGAACCATGCAGGTTTCTGTGATAGAAAGTCCAAGTGGTCCATGCAGGAGCAGCTGTGGCAGCCTCCCTCGGCGCTAAGATCATGGTGAACCAGGCTTTGGGGAGTAGGGACTGTAATTGCAAAGGAGCAAATGACACTTCTTTACTGTGTCAATTAGCAGCACCAGAAAAGAAAATAGTGGAAAGTTTGTGGCAGTTTAACAGGGGCTTGGGGAAAAGATGGTTATTTTTTCTTACATCATTAATGCTGAGAACGTTTCCATGGTATTTGCATTTGAAATGCCAGCGCTGCTGGTTACTGAACGTTCCAGTTTTCTCTGCTGCTAGACAGGAGGGTTTTATAAGCAGGTGAAGTGATAGAAAATTGGACAGGTTCAGAGGAAAGTATAAATAGGGCTTGAAGCAGTTTAATCTGGTGCTGCATACACCTTTCTCTGCCAACTCCAAGTGCACGGGGCAGTGGCTTGCCTCTCTCTGTTATGTACCCACTAAACTACGTAAGAAAAATCAATCCTCATATTCTTACATCTCCAGCTTCATTTTTTTTTTACGCAAGCTATTGAGTTCAGCTGCACGTCGTATCCTCTGGAGCTGGAAATCTGGGCGGGTAGGAAAAAGAAGACACTTCTCACCTTCTTACTGGGAGCAGATGAGTTACTTCAAAGAGAAACCCCTGAGAGTGATCATTGTGGAGATCTGAAACTTGGGGGTCCCTTCAGTGGAGGTCAGCTGCATGGCTCCTGTTAGTGAGTGCTGATCTTCTCTCTGACCGTTGCTTCTCCTTTAGGACGCCATTGAGGCCATTGCAGAAAGTGCTTTTAAAACATCTCTCTACCCGGTCATCCTGTCCTTTGAGAACCACGTGGACTCGTGAGTATCTGGTGGTTGGGGACCAGATGTGGGAGGATTGTGTTCTCTGTTGTCCAGAGCAGAAAGTATGCGGGCAAGGGCTGCTGGGCGTTCAGTGAGTCCCTGTGCTGAAATGAAACACCAGTTGGGATTTCTGAAGCAACTGGAGGTGGGTCAGAGCTGAAAGGTGAGCATAAGCTCCCGAGTGAGAGCGACCACAGTTGTGCAACTTTTAGCTCAGGATGGCAGAGTAGGAACGAAGGTGAATAGGCCTGGGAAGGGACCAAAACCTGTGTAGCTGTCTGAGGGAAGGCAAGAGATGGTTTTCTGGGTTCATGGATCTCAAGGTGGTTGCTCATGGTAAGCTCTGGATTTGGGCGTCTATTTTCCTGTTCACTCCTGCTTGATCTCTGCTCATTAGGCCCAAGCAGCAGGCGAAGATGGCCGAGTACTGCCGGAGCATATTTGGAGACATGCTGCTGACAGAGCCGCTGGAAAAATACCCAGTAAGTGGCAGCTGGGGAAGGAGGCCGGTGGGGAGGTGTTTCTGAAAAAAATGGTCACTCCGGGTGCTGGGAGATGGCACAACAGATACAAGGACAGTGAAAGAGAAGATGATGCCATGGACAAATAAGCTTGATTCATAGCGGTGAGCAACATAGCAAGTGGATGGCAGACTTGTCATTTGCAGAGGTTTTCCTAAGCACTTGCCTGACTCTGCTCTTACTTAACACTCTGAAACTTGAGTGACTTTGGAAACTGAGCTCTTGGTAACCAAGTTGTACCAGTTGCACCAAGATGAGTCAGTATATCTTTGTACACGGTACTGTTTCAAATCTGTCTGCCAGCACTTGCTTTGGAAAGAAACAGGAAGGAGGGCTTAGTAGCATTTCAGGCTCTTCCTACCAATGCTTCCCCATTCCTGCTTCCAACCTGGAGAGATTCCCTTGCAGGCATCGATGGCAGGTCAGTGAGCACATAGCTTTGTGCTCAGAGAGCTGAGTAAAGCTCCGAGAGCTTTCAAGAGCTTGAAAGGAAGCAGTGAGCAAATCAGCCATTGCCCACTGTCCAGACCCACGTCCTTGTCCAGGCAATAGGGAGAAACAGGGGGGGTGTGTGGGGAGAAACAGTTCAGGGTATTAGCTCCATCATTAATAGGTCTGTTGCTGTCTACAGGGAGTGTAGGGCTGAGTCACACCTCCTTGTCTTGAGCCACCTACTCTGGGATCTTTTTTTCAAATCTGCTGCAGGCAGAGTGTTTAAATATGGCCTCAGTGCTGATCTGGGACTGGGGCTCTGGGATAATGAGGGAATGTGAAAGCCAGAGGTGTGTGGATGCCTTCAGGCCATGGAGGTTTTTTTTTTAGCTGTGGTGCAGGGTGAGTGGCTGGGAATAGCATGGCGTGTGCAGGCAGCAGAACACGAGAGGGCTGAGAGGGGCCAAATGCTGGTCTGAAACCAAAGGTGAAGTCTTAGAAAAAAATCTGCATAGGTATAGTGGGATATGCCAGCAGATGGAGAAATTAAAGTATACAGTGGGTGAGAGATGTGTCCATGCGCCAGTAAATGGCCAGAGGAATGGTACTGGGAGGGACAGGAGAGATGAGTGTTTGATTTCTGTCTTTGTGATGGAAATTCAGTGTGAAGTTTATCTGTTGCAGCTGAAGCCGGGAGTTCCTCTGCCAAGTCCTAAGGATCTCTTAGGGAAGATCTTGATTAAGAACAAAAAGAACCAATCTATATCTGGGAAGAGGCAGAACTCTTTGAAGAAAGGGAGGAATGTGGAACCAGAAATCATCGAGCAGCCAGTGCCACTGGATCCTGAAGATACTGGTATGTCTGAAGGGAAAAGGGGACTAGTAGAGCTAGAGGAGCAAGTCTGGCCCACTGGAGACCTTCCAAATCACCCAGTACTAGCTGGAGGCAGGCCAATGCTAGTCATTAACTCAGTTATCTCAAGAAGCAGCATAAGCTTCGAAGAGAAGTTAAATCTCTATAATACTTTTGAACACTTCAACTAAAAGAGACAATTGACTTATGCCCTGCCCATCAGTCAACTCTTTATAGAACCTTCAGCCCCACTCTTCTTTCCTCTGGTCTCAAGGCTGTTACCTCTTGGGCTCAGGGAACCTATGGTAGAACAGTGATTTTTCAGTCCCTATCATGATAGGAGCACATGAAGTCACATGCAGACAAGGTGAACACCAGTACAGAGCACCTAGAAATGGACATTTATTTTGTGTGCAGCTTTGGTGGGGTAAACAGCAGCATGGTTGTGGCTCTTGGGGTATGAGGGAAGCCTGCAGGAGGAACGATTTGGTCTGAGCCATCTGCAGTGCCTGGTCTCAGTGTGCTGCTGGGATGCACTGCTGATGTGGGCTGTGTGTGCTTAGTTTGGGCAGGTGATGTGGCTGAAGAGGAACCAGAGGAAGAGGAGGAACATCTCGGAAACCTGGATGAAGAGGAAATTAAAAAGTTGCAGTCAGATGAGGTACTGTCACTGCTGTTTCTGTTCCTTTTTTGTTTTATTTTCTGGCCTCCAGTTTTCCCTGGAGCCTCACCAGTTTGAATAGAGCTGAACCCAAAATGCAAAGGGGAGTGTACTGTGCTATGCCCAGTGGGGGGCTTTCCTTCCCCTGTGCAACATGGCTTTTGCAGAAAAAACTGAATAAAAGAAATGATGGTGTAAGCATGGAGAATATGGCAGAAGAGTTATAATTTCTGACCCTGCCTTTGGTATTCTGCATGATTTGGAGATAATTGTTTGCCTTCAGGGTGTCTGGAGAGGCTTAGCCTCAGTCTGGTAAAAGTTGTTAGGGAAACATGAAGTGCTGCTGCTGAAGGGGGAAGGAGGAGATCAGCACTCCCTTGGATAAAAAAAACCAACACATTTTCCATTTCTGTCTCCCTAATATCACAGAGAGGAGGGAAAACAATGTCCCTGGTTTGTCCCAGACTCTGTGCTTTGAGAGGTTAAAGAGGTCCAGGGCTTCTTACACACTGACTCTCTAGGAAAGGTCTCTTCATCTGTCTTCTCTTGGGTTTTGTTCTCTGCTCAGGGCACTGCTGGTTTGGAAGTGACAGCGTACGAGGAGATGTCCAGCCTGGTTAATTACATTCAGCCTATCAAGTTTGACTCCTTCGAAGTCTCTGCCCGTAAGTCAAACTCGGTCCTTTCAGGATCCCAAGTGTTCCCATTCGACCAGGACAGTAGTGCTTGCAGGTGCTGCTGTTCTCTACCTGCCTTTGTGACTTGCTTTCACCCCTTTTCTGTTGTGTTCCCTCTCTCCCACAACATGCGTGTGGTCACAAACACTTCCCTTCTGCCCTCCTCCCTGTAGTAAGGAATTGGTAAGGAGAAGACAGGGAGCTGTCAGATGCTGCTCCCAGTTATACGAGTGAGGATGAAAAGAAGCAGCCAAGGGGCCAGTGACATCTCTGTGGGCTTGCTTTGCTGCTCCTGAGGGCAGGGCTGAGCCCAGCTTTTCTTAGTGTACGTGCCTGGCCTTCCTCTTCTGTGGTGACTGGACAGAGAGACATCTGAAACACTGAAAATGCACGCAAGTCCTTTGTACACAATAGTTCCTCTAAACAGTTCCCACATTTGGGTCTAGCCTTGAGTGAGCTGGTCTGCTTGATGAAGGAGAGAAAAGAAAAAAATAGGGGAGTAAAGAAGGGGAAACTTGACAAAATCAAGAACTTTGTGCAAGACTTTGAATATTTGGATTTACTTGGAACTAAAACTCCAGGCAGGAGCTGTTCTCCAAATGTCACTGAAGTCCAGGAAGAGATGGGCAAAATTATTGCAATTTAAGCTTTGCAAGCCCATCCTGTCTGTACTCCATGACATTCCTGTCCTGTAGTGCACAGCCGTTATCTCCCTGGTAAACACAGACCACCTTTTATGGAGTATTGTTCTTCAGTCCCTCTTCAAGGGACCAGAGAAAGGCAAACTGCCCTGATAGAAAACGGTACCTGGGAGAAAGTGGGAGTAAACAGGCCAAGTGCTTCTCGGGTCCCTCAGTCCCCACACACAGAGTGGGGGCTGGGCAGGCCTCTCTCCTAAATACTTTCTTATCTCCTGTTTCTAGAGAAGAACCGGAGCTACGTCATCTCTTCCTTCACCGAGTTGAAGGCTTACGATCTACTGACCAAGTTCCCTGTGCAGTTTGTAGAGTATCCTTTTGGCAATCTTTGTCCAGTGTAGTTGGTTGTGTGGAGTAGGAGAGCTAATCTGTAGCCTGGGTAAGGCTGAGGCATATCAGGCTTCTGGTTTCAGGACCTGGTACGCTCTTCATCAGAGATACAAAGTGTGCAGGTGCTGGAGACATGGGATATTCCAGGGCAGCTTGGGAGCTGTTCAGAAAGATTCTTGCCAGGGTGCATCCTGCAAGGCTGCCAGATGCTTGTCCTCAAGTGGAAAGGGTATGGGAAAGGAGCCTGTTGTTGCCAGGCCTCTCCTGCTGCTTGTGTGGAAGGCTCTGAGCATGTGGTAGCAGAGCTTAAACAATTTTCATCATTGGAATACGTGAGCTAGCCCAGGGGACACAAGGAGTGCTCCAGACTTGTTTCCAATAGAGCGACTGCAGATACAACAAGCGGCAGATGAGCCGGATTTACCCCAAAGGCACCCGGATGGACTCCTCCAATTACATGCCCCAGATGTTCTGGAACGTCGGCTGTCAGATGGTGGCACTCAACTTCCAGACCATGGGTGAGTGTCCCGCTGTCCCCCAGCTTCTGAGCGGGTGAGGCTCTGTACTCGTGTTCACTATCTCTTCCTCCGCTGTGCCTCTCTGTGCTGTTATTTCCAGTATTTTGACCAGAACAGGGAAGAAGGGCCTTTCCTTGCCACACAACCAGCATGAGGAGACAAAGAAAAGCCTCCAGAGATAGCTATTCTTTACCCCTCTTCCTTCCTCAGAGGAGTATGTATAGAGAGTGCAGGAGACCAGCTGTAGGATCAGTAGGAGAAAAAAAGAAGCAACTTTAAAGGGTGAGAGTGAGCGATTGGTTATGAAGAGGATATCATACTGAAGACAGGCGCAGAAAACACAAGCCAGTGTTCTCAAGAGAAGTGTCAGAGGAGAAGATGGCCTGAGAGGAGCCCAAAATGAAAGGGGGAAGGAGTAGAGGGGTTCAGACAACTGTTTACTTCACACCTGAAAATAGCAGGTACTTCTTAAAGTAGGTTTTAATTTAGTTCTACCCATGACTTATGGTGCAATCATAAGCGAACCACTTACCTTTCTTACAACAGCTGCTGCAATATTTTTCCCTGTAGGGTGCTGAGAGGCTTAATTAGTTTTTGAAATGCCTTTGTGAGCCTTTGGCTAGCAGGGGCTGTAAAAGTACGGCAGCTTTCAGCTCGCTCGTAGCACACAAGCCACCTGATGAGGTCCCCCAGACGTTTTTCTCATTATGTTCCTCTGTACTCAGATGTCCCCATGCAGCAGAACATGGCTCTGTTCGAGTTCAACGGCCAGTGTGGCTATCTGCTCAAGCACGAATTCATGCGGCGCCCAGACAAGCAGTTTGACCCCTTCTCTGTGGACCGCATTGACGTGGTGGTGGCAAGTACCCTGTCTGTCACGGCAAGTACAAACCACGGTGCTGTTCCTCCCCTGACAGCCAGCTCCTGGCACCACGCATGTAACCGGCATCTATGTCCCCGCTATTCATTACCCAGTAGGGTTCTTAGTGGCAAATGAACCCCCAGAGTCCTGTGGGAGAGTGTTACCATGGCAACTCCCAGTCTTTGCACTATTTTAAATTAATCATCATGGCATGAAAATGGAAAATTAGCATCTGCCACATAGAAGAAGCCAAGGCTGTGATGATGGGGAGGGAGGAGGTTGGGGAAAGCGCTGGAGCAAGAAACGGGTGGAGGTAAAAGAAAAGCCTGTTGTGGAAACTGCAGCAGCAAAGATGGTTTGAGGTGGGAGATTGGCTTTGGGGTGAAGGTATGGGTGGGGTTTTGTGTTGTATTCGTTTCAGCAGTTGCTAATTATGTTTGTGCTTGTTGGTAGATACTGTCTGGTCAGTTCCTCTCGGACCGCAGCGTGAAGACATATGTGGAAGTGGAGCTGTTTGGGTTGCCCAGGGACACAAAACGCAAATACAGAACCAAGCTGACCTCCACTGCCAACTCCATTAACCCCGTGTGGAAAGAGGAGGCTTTTGTCTTTGAGAAGGTAATAACGTTTGATAGTGATTTAGAGAATCCTTAAAGATCCTGCTGGCCACATGCACTGCCTCTTGAGAGGTCAGTGACCACAGAAGGGACTCCCTTCTGGAGATCTCAGTTGTGGCTTTGTGTTGCTCTCTCAGATAATTATACAGTAAGTTACAAGGGCCAAATACACGTTACACAAGTCATCTCTGTGAGACAGCAGGTGTTCTCAGCCTGCTTGGGATGGGGGAGATAAATATTATCCTCACTTCAGAAAACACTTTTCAGGCTTCAGTTCTGGCAGAATTTTTAGTTCATGTCATGGCAGAAGAAAATGGGGGAGGAGAGAGGCAAAAGCCCTTGTGGCAAAGTTAGCATGTTTGCTAAATTATCCTTCCAAGTTCCTTCTCTGGTGAATTGCTTCATGGAAGCTGTGGCTTGGAGGGTTTGTTGCCCCATTTTTTTCTTTAGGTAAACTGCCCTCCTGTGATCCTGGGCAGTTTCTCCTCTGAGAAGCCTCCGTTTTCTGGCGTTTCTGTGCAATTAGTTATGGCTGTGGTACACTGTAGCCTTAAATTACAAGATGCAGAAATAGGCAGTGACTTCTTCAGAGAGATGGTGTTGTTTTGGTGGAAGGAGGAGACAGCGTGCTGTTAGGAGTTAGAGCTCAGGGCACTGGTGCCTTACTCTGTTTTTTCCTTAGATCATGATGCCCGAGTTGGCGTCTCTCAAGATCGTGGCGTGGGAGGAAGGAGGGAAGTTCATTGGTCACCGTGTCATTCCCGTTATTGCAGTGCACTCAGGTAAATTTTGTGGAAATTCCTTCAGCTTTTGTGCCCTTGAGACCTATCCATGGGAAGCTGTAAAGAAGATACAAACACGTGCATGTTTTGCTACTTAATCTCCATTCCTGTAGGCAGCGGAGCCTTCAAATTCATCCTGTTGTAGCCTTGGCTTAATTCCATGATACGTTCACCATTCCTGTCTGTGAGGAGAGGCTTTGTTCTGCTGGTGGAGCACACAGACAAGAAGGGACAGAGATCCTGTTCTCTTACCTCTTCTGCTCTCTGTTTTCAGGCTACCACCACGTTTGTCTCCGCAGTGAAAGCAACATGCCTCTCACCATGCCGTCTCTCTTTGTGTACCTGGAGGTCAAGGACTACGTTCCTGATGCGTGGGCAGGTACTAGGTGGTGGAATGTGCAGGGTGGGGCCCTCTGGTTTGTCCAAACTGTGACCCAGAAGTGTTTTTCCAGCCCAGGGGTGCTTTCCTGCTGCACCCTTAATTCCTTGTCACGGTGGGACTTGAGTACATGCCAGCATCCCGTCACACCCTCGCGTTTGTGAGGAGAGAGCAGATGCTTGTACTGGGACTGTGACTGGTTCCCAGTACGGACCGAGGCGCACTCACCTGACGTGCAGTGCAGATGTAACAGAGGTTCTTAGGAGAATACTGAGATACAGGGATCTTCCTTTAGAAAGGGGATGGTCAAACAGTGGGAGATGAATCAGGAAAGAAGCCCCACTGGAGGCATTAACAGCAAAACTTACAGCAATCATGCCCAAAGCCATGCAGAATGTAACAGCGTCAGCCACAGAAGTTCTTGTGATACTTCTCATGTTTACTCTCTCTTCCCCTGCGTTCATACAAATGAGCCTTGTTCATGGGGGAAATCCTGTGAAATGGATGGGTTTAACACATACTTGTAAAAAAGCCCAGGTTTATACAGCATTGGTCTGGAGTGGGAGCAGGGAGCTGTCAGGTTAGGAAGGTCTTAGCCTGGCTCTGGGTTTTGGGAGCAGTGTGCTCTTTATAGCTTCACAGAGCTGCCCTAAGCACTGGTTGTGAGCCATCACCCCGGAATGGGGCTGAGGTGAAGCCAGTCCCCTCCCTTTGTGCTGCCAGGGAGAAGCTTGTTACAAGTAGAGAGTACAAAATACCCCTTCTCCATAATTTCCTGTCCTAGGCCAGAAAGGAAACAAAAAGGCAAGGAAAATCAGAGTAGGGTGAGTTAATAATCCAAGCCAAGACCTCCTCTTTGTTTCTAGATCTGACTATTGCTCTCTCCAACCCCATTAAGTTCTTCAGTCTGCAAGACAAGAGATCAGTTAAGCAGAAAGATGGCTCGGTGGAGGTAAGTTTTTCTAAGTTCTGTCATTGTCTCTAAAACACGTTGCATGGAATTTAGAGCTTTGGTTTACCTCTGCTCTTTGTTTTAGAGGCTTGGCACACAGAGGAACTTCCCACCTGCTGAAAGTAACGGGATACCAGACTGCACTGGGAAATTCAGCACTCCCCTCGCAAACGGGCCTGCAGGTAAAGCTGGGCTGTGGGCTGAGCTGAAAGTAGGAGGGAAAGGAAAGAGACAGTGCTGGAGGGTGAAGATCCTTGCTAACGGGGTCAGAACCTCTCAGGCCAAGTCACCAACTTAAATTCTGGTGCTTGTCATTAATGGCAAAAGTTGTGGGTGTCCCCTGGCTCGGGCTGCAGTGTGACGTGCTTGGTGCTTTTGCTCCACAACAGAAAAGTAATCTCAGGTATCTGCTGAGAACACCAGGAAACAAGCTGCAGGCCCAACTGGCCTTTCTCCTCCAAGGCAAGGCTGACATTCTGGGGTAGCACTGCTGTTCCCTGGGCTGAGGACTCTGACAGAGGACCTGGGTTTCCCAGGTTGAGCACAGCGTTCCCTGGGAGGTAACTACATGAAGAGGGAACAGACGTGGCCTGTGGCAGAGATGTAGCCTTTCATCTTAAGTGTGAAATTGGAGGTTGGACATTGATTTTAGCAAAGGTGTGATAATTGTGGATATTTGTGAGACAAAGGTTTTAAGATCTGGCTTGGTTTTATCCCATAATACCTCATTGCTTGTCACCTCTCTGTTTTCTTTTCAAGGGTCTCTTTCTGTAGATTACTGTTGATTTCTGACACTTTAAGTACGTTTAGATCCCTCTGAAAACTCTTACCTTGTGAAACAGGACTTGCACCAGAGTCCAGCTGTATAATACTTGGGAACTTTAAAGATTAGTGACTTT
Source organism: Nyctibius grandis (assembly GCF_013368605.1). Taxonomy (NCBI): domain Eukaryota; kingdom Metazoa; phylum Chordata; class Aves; order Nyctibiiformes; family Nyctibiidae; genus Nyctibius; species Nyctibius grandis. Next base: position 835,215 of record NC_090661.1, read on the forward strand.
ATACATCAGCTCAGCTGAACACCAAACTCTCTATAGGATCCATTACAAGTTCAGAGCAAACAGATCCCCTGTCTGGCATTTTGCAAGACTGGGAATGGTGCACAGGCCTATGTTCGACTGCTACATTAAATGGGCACCCGTTAACGTAACAAGGGCAAAAACTACTTAACTCTGACCTCAGATGAGCTGGAAAAAAAGCTGTGGATTTGCTTTAATAGAAATCAAAAGACAAAGTCAGCATTTATTGCTAGGTTTAAAGAAGCTCTAGCAGAGAAAGGTCTTCTAACAGTATGTTTGTTCCTTTCATACTTTCCTTTCATATTTTCAAATATGTTGGTATCAAACCAATCAGTTTTCTCAATTTCAGACCAGAACATCCTTCTCACCTAATCAAAACAAGTTTACATGTCCCAAACTGTCACTAGCAATATTCAGCTAATACAAAGCAAATGCCCTTTTTCTGTGGCAAGGCAGAGAATCCTGTTCCCTTTCTGCTGGGCCTGTTAACAAAGTTCCCAAGCACTTAAGCATCTCGGCAGCTTAATTAATTCCTTTGTATTCACACCAACATCCTTCATGGGGCCTGTGTTCTTGATGAGCTCTCCACTGTCCATTTTCAACCCGAAGATCCAAGACAGAACATCAACAGGAACATCTTTTGTGATTTCAGGAGCAGCAGCTTTTGCCAAGGACGAAAACGTGATAGAAGTGGCACAGATGGCAGGTAACCCCTCTCGTGCTGTTAACGTGGGCCGAGGCCCTGTCAGTCACCTTACATCCCCCTCTGCCCAGTTTCTGGGGTAGAGATGAAGCCTGTTTTGCAAATTGAAAAAGACCTGACCCAACCCTGCCTGTTGTAGGAGCACTAAAGACAAACCACGTGAACCTTTGGGCTTGGGGACCGGATTTCCCTGCCTGTGGCACCATTTGTCTGTTTTGACAATGCCACAGTGTGTGCTGAGCTCTCAGGCTGGGCCTGAGCTCACAGCAGGGCTTAAGGAGAAAAGCAGCTTGAAGCTGCCATGGGCCATGCCTTGTGCCAGCTGGGCCACTGTCACCTGCACAGGTAGGTCAGGAGAGCTTTGGACTGCTCCAGCTTTAGCCCCCTGAGGGCACTGGCTGGGCTTACTTTAAACCTGTACTCTGGTAAAAGGCATCACGTGCTATGGAAGCACAGTGGGCTCTGGTTTGAGTCTGCACTTGACTGAGACACTTGCATTTAGCTGGACACTTCAGTTTCCTCAGTAGGAGCCTTTTAGAAAGAGCTGACCCCGCACAGCACAGCACCGTGTTGCAGACACACCCACAAGTTCTGTTAATTTTTACACATTCCAAGCCAAAAACAAAGTTACTTCCCCTGAGAAGATAACTCCCTGTGGCCTTTCTGCCACAGATAACCACATCTGACTGACTTGCTACTGCCAGATAACAAGTTCTCCAACAGCTCACAGGCATCCTTCCCCTCTCAGTTTCATCTGCCTCAAAAGCCCTTTCATTTATTCCTCACAACTGAAGAAATGCCAGGCATGGAAACTGGAAGGGGTGACAGCACCTGTGACTGTAACTCAGTTGTGCAAAAGATCAGTACTGAAATAACAAAGCTTTTCCCTTACAATTAGAGCTGCCAACTGGCTTAACGATGGTCTTTGGGATACTCAGAATTGTGGAAAAGGGTGTGAGGCACAAGGCAGACAGCCGGGCACAGCCCCACCGTGTGCTCCTCTGGCCAAAGTACCAACAGGCACCAGTTCCTCTGGCCGTCCCCGTGCCGGGCGTCCACTGGACGGTGGCCTGATCTGCCTGTAATGCTGAGAGGGAGGAAAAGCTGCATGAAGGCAGGGCTGAAGAGACCTGTCTGACCCCAAAAGGCAGCACAGCAGGTTGAGGAATGTTCCATGAGAGAAAATAGCTTCTTTGTTTTGTGTTTCAGAGCCTCAGACAGCCAGCCTGGCAGAACTGCAGCAGATGAAGCTCTTCCTGAAGCTGCTGAAGAAGCAGGAGAAGGAGCTGAGGGAGCTGGAGCGGAGAGGAAGTAAACGGAGGGAGGAGCTGCTGCAGAAATACTCCGCGCTCTTTTCGGAGCCTGTCTGCTATGGAAGCAAGAAAAGGATGATACACACTAGGAAAACCCAGAAGAAGAGGTAAGTACAGCACAGGGTCTGTGGGTCACCTCCCCAAACCAAGAGAACCACGGGCTCCCCTTCTCGGGAGGAAGCATGGAGTGGTGGGGGTGTCGTGTCTCCCTGGTTCGTGGTGTCGGGTGTTCCCGCTGCGGGGTGGGGTGGAAGGTGGGGATTGTATCGGCACGTCTAGGAGCAGCACAGCTGCTGTGTCTGTTGTGCAGGACTTCGCCAGCAGGTGATGGTGGCACGTGTGCAGATCCTGTAGAAGTGGCAGAAAGCATTGATGGCCGAGCTTTGGAGCTGAGAGAGAGGCTGGAGATGGACCTGATCCACCTCGGGGAGGAACACCATGAGGGGATTCGAAGAAAGAAAGAGCAGCACGCCACAGAGGTAAGGACTGAGAGGGTCAACAGAAAATGTAGCCTAGGAGAGCCCTTGCAAGGGCAGCCTGAAAAAGCAAAGTCTTCACTAACCTGTGAGCTTGGAAGTGTGACCACAGGGCAGAAAACACCCATGAGAGCCATTGTCAGGTCCGTGCAAGATAATTGAGAATGTAGACAGTGATGGTTATTTGTTAGAAGCTATAAAAATCCAGCAGAAACATTTTTATAGGTCTGTAATGTGAAAAAAATTGAGAAGCGCTGCCCTGGAGCCCATCAGGCTCCATCTACTTAAACTCTTCTGGGAGTTTAGCTTGGGGTTAACGTGGCATTTACTAGCTCCATCCCCTGCCAGGTGCCACCTCTCCAGGCGCGTGGGAACATGAGGCTGTCCCACGCTTCTCACGGCTCCCTGCTTGGTGCTGTCCCAGCAGAGCCGGGGTGGCACCCAGGGGTGTGGGAGCCCTGCAGGTTTACCAGTGGCAACCACCAGAGCATTACAGACGTGCCGTAGGGGCAACCACGCTCCCCGCTGTCATTCAGCCAGGAACAGAGCAGCCATTGCTGCACCCAGGCTAATGAAGTGGAAGCCTTGCAAGAGGCAGCACCCCTGGGAGCACCCTTAGCCCTGACAGCAGGGCTGGAGCTCATTCCTCTTGAAACCCAGAAAGCGTTTTGCTGTTTGACTTAATGACCACGTAGGGTGTCACCAGTCAGTCCTGCACGTGCATCAGTGTTTTCCACACCCTCAGACCCCCCCACCTTAAGCAAACCCCAGTGAGAGACATCCCTGGAGACAAAGTGCAGTCCACAAGCTGGTGATGATAAATGGGGATATGCCCTCTGTTCCCATGGAAGGGGATGATTCCAGGATTTGGAGGCCTCTTCCCAGCATTATTTTCCAAAGGAGTTTGCATCAATGTCTTAAATCTTAGGTTCCCTGGTGCACTTTGGCTTGACAAGCTCCTTGCAAGCTGTCTACAAGACTGGCTGGTCTAGCCTATACCAGCCCTGAGGGGAAAAAAAACCCCTGTCTCTTGAGAACCAGCTCACCTGGCAATCATGCTTATCACCAGAGGGAGAAGCCAAAGGAACAAAACATCCTTGTCTCACAACTCTGTCAAAGACTGTGAGATTCAGTGGGCAAGGCTACAAAAAAGGAATAAAACCCTTGAGTTCTCACTGCTCAGCACGTACCCAGCAGCCAGGGTTTGTCCTTGGAAGCTGTCTCTGCAGGCAGCAGTGCAGGCAGGTCTCGCTGCACTGGCACACACTCTGCCAGGGCTTTCCACAAGGCAGAAGGCCCATCCTCTTGCTCAGGCCTCTGTTGGTTAGAAGGTAAGCTCAACTGTTGTTTCCCATCTGCCCACAAGTACAGGGAATCTGGGGCTGCTCCCTGCACAGAGAGGTGGGAAGCTGTCCATAAAGCTGACCTAGAGGGGTGTGGTGGCTCACGGAGTAGCCTTTGGAGCCCTGGTGCAATCTGTGTGCACACCTGAACTCGCTGTTGCGGTGCACAGGTTTCCACAAAGCCTCGTGGACTAGCTGGCCCCTGGAATTCAGTGCAGGGAGGGATAAAGCTGAATGTGGTGGTGATTAGATACGGAGGGTGTGCTGTGTCTCATCTTGGTTTGGTTTTGATCTTGTTTTCATCCCTTGAACAGCAAGTTACCAAGCTAATAGAGCTAGCCAGGGAGAAGCAGACAGCTGAGCTGAAGGCACTGAAGGAGTCATCAGAAAGGTAAGTGGAGTATTTGACTAAGAGTAACAATGCACAGCTCTTACCTGGGGTAGCGTTTCTGCTAGATCTCAAAGCACTGTACTAGACAGGGAGGGAGTACAGGGGAAGAGCAGCATTTCTTTTCCTTTGGTGAGATGTGACACAGGGCCTCACACAGCGGCAGCGGTGGGCAGACAGCTCTTGGCTTGTGATCTCCAAAACAGGGTCCGTGCCACGAGGCACCAAGCAGGGCACTAGGTGCGAGCTGCAGTAAGTGGCCTTGACTCACTGGGAGTCATCTGTGTCTGCTGGAGTCAGTGCATCACGTAATCCCTTCCAGGCATGATCAGCTCAGTCTTCTTAGTGAATTGAGCCTCTTGGCTCCAGTACTTAAATAAACTGGCAGAATCAATTCACCAGTTTCTAGCCAGGCATTTATCCACTTGTTCGTGCAATAATATTGTCCTGAAGCTAAAATCCTCCCTCATTCCTCCTTCCCACTAAATCCTCTCTCAGCCCTTAGTTGCTAAGTCAGACAAAACTTCCTCTCTTCGTATCCCCCATCAAGACAGGTTCTCTGGTTCTCTCAGCTATTCAGCATATTCAGACAAGACTAAGAAAAACAGGTTGAGTACCTAGGTAAGGGTTTGCTAACAATATGATGTCATTTAGTACATCTACAGGAGAAAGATTTAAAGATCTTGAGCAACAAGCAATAAACTGGCAGGTAAATCTAGTATGAATAAATACAAAATAATGTGAATGGAAAAAAACTAACCGCAGCTCAGCTGTACCCAGGGGTGTCACTCAGGAAAGATCTTCAGCTGCTGTGGGTGCTTCTCAAACAGCTCATCACTCACAGCTCTGCAGGGGCCCAAGTGGCAAACAGAATCCTTGGAATTGTAGGGGAAAAAAAAAGATTGCAAATCTCCATGGTGTAGTCACCTTTTCAGTGTGCTGCCTTGAACAAAGAGCTTTGAAAGAGCAAGAAGGGGGTGGCAAGGACAGTCAGCAGTGAGGAGGAATTTCTGCACTAAAGGAAATTAAATAGGACTCAGCTTGGAGAACAGATGATGGAGGGGGATGTGACAGAAGGGTGTAACATCATGAATGGTAAGGGGGGAAGATAGGGAAGTGATTACGCAGTGTTTCTCATAAGAGATGTGGGGCACCCAGTGAAGTTCTCAGGGAGTTCACACGGCGTATAAATTAAGTCCTTTTCCTCTCAAGGCAAGGAGCTGTGAAGTCCAAAAGTAGAGCTAAACTCCAAGGTATGAGAGACGTTCATGGGAGATAAACACATAGAAGCTGGAGGATAGACTGGAAACTGGGAAGGTGACAGGGAAAAATTACCCTGCACTGGTTCTCCTTCTTACACTTCTCTTTAGCGTATGCTCTGCTGGAGGCAGGACACCAGCCCGATGGGCCACCATCCATGGCCCTTCTTACGCCCACCTTAGCAGCTGTCCTGGCGTAATCCTCTTGTACGTGGGGGGCCAGGATGAGGTAGTGGTGGGGCATCAGCAGCCTCTCATGCCCTGACACTAACACCTCCCTCCATCTGCCTTGTCAGTTCTCTGGCCTGCAGTTAGCCTTTCTGATGGCCACATACCCCTCAGTCAGGGGCACAGAGCAAAGGTTGTTCTGGGTTTTGTTCTTTCAATCTTTCCTACTGGTTGCTCAAATGCCTTTTAAGTTTATAGTTTCTACTTTGCAAGTCACATCCAATAGTTTATGGGCCTTTCTGCTTGCTTCAGGTCATCTTTTTAGCTCTGCTATACAAACATGTAGTGCTGCCCTTTTTTTCTTTTATTTTTTAATTTAGCAGTGTAAATACCTTCAGCAAGTCTCCTGCTGCTTGAGAGGAACCCAGTGTAGGTCTACAATACAACCTAATTATAACATGTGTTTTCTCCCATCCCTTTGTTATGACTCCCTCTAAAAAAAGAAAAAGTTACAGGACTTCTTAAAATATTGTTAAGACTTGGGGCTTTCTGCTGCACAATCACTTAAACTTTGCTTTTCTGAACAGCAGAGCACTCCAGAGAGCAGATGGGGAGGGCTGCTTCAGTCTCTGGGGTTTGCAGTCAGTCCTGTCTCACAGCACTCTCCTCTCTCCACAGCAACATTAAAGACATTAAGAAGAGGCTGGAGGCGAAGAGGGTGGACCGAATCCAAACCATGCTGAGGAATACGAGTGACAAGGCTGCTCAGGAGAGGTACAGGGGTAGATGGCCCTGGGCTTTGTCTGTGCAGAAGGCTACAGCAGAGGGTACCCGACCTCTTTTGCTTCCAGCTCAGAGCAAGGCCCTTTGGTGTCTGTTAAGCTGAAGACAAATAGAATTTTACATCCGAGTATGTGGCTTATATCTCAGTCAAATTTGAGTGGTGTTTTATTTGCCTTTCCTAAAATTACAGCAACCTCTTGCTGTGGGGGGACACTGAGAACACCACACATCCGTCTCTGTGTGGGCACCATCAGTCCTGTCTTCCTGTAGGGCACTTTATCAGTATTGATAAACAGGTTTTCTGTAGAGATAACAAATGGATTATAGGTTTTTATACATTTCCTTTCTTTAAAGGTTGAAGAAAGAAATTAATAACTCTCACATTCAGGAAGTGGTGCAAACAATCAAACTGGTAAGTTCTCCTGTGACACTCTGCCACAGCATCTCTGTTTTCTGACATGGGGGGGGTGTCTCACAGACAGAGTGTGAGTTCTGTGAGACAGCTCAATCCCAGTAAACTGCTGCTGCATCGAGGACTCTCCCTGTGTAATTCAGCCAGCCAAAGTGAGCTGAAGGCAGCTACGACCCTTACTGAAATACTGCAGGTCCCCAAGGGTCTAGTGAGCATAACTAATTAGCAGTAACCCCACATCTAGTTAATAGGGTGCAAAATTTTGCAGAAGGGGAGGAGGCCCTGAGGATCTCACCTTTGCCCTGCAGAGACCCATCCCCTTCTGGAGCAGCCTGGGTGCGTGCACACATGCTCACACGTGCACGCTGGTGTAGTGCTTCCCTGGCACTGGAGTTCAGGGCTTGGGTACTACACAAATAACTCAAAGCCAGCAGAAGTTGTGCAGAATTGGGGATGAGGGGATACTGTGGCATGTGCTCTATAGCCCTGTGTCTTGCTGTTAGAAGCTTGGGATGGCTAAAGCACTTATTTATAAAAAAACTTAAATTTGTGGGTTTTTTTTTTCTCTTGTTCTTTTTAAAGGTGACAGAAAAGACAGCCAGGTATCAGCAGAAACTGGAAGAGAAGCAGGCAGATAATCTGAGAACAATCAAGGAGAAAGAAAGCCAGGTAAAGGCAAAGATGAAGCTCAGGGTCAGTGCTGTTAGTACAGCAATTCCAAAATGCTAGAGGGGATCAGTCGTCTTTGCACATTCTTTAATTAATGCTGCACTCATCTCCCACACTCGCACTTCAGACACCCACTGCTCAGTACTCTGGGAAAATGAATGACTTAGAGGGTGGTTCTGCAGGAGCCTACACAGATCTGTCAGAGGTGCTGCACTCCTCCACTCCCTGTGCCAGCACTGGCCTTCAGCTGATCATACAAAACCCTACATGTAAAGGGTGATGGAAGTGCACCTTTGGGGGGATGAGGCTCATCCCTGAGCTCCTCAGGCTCTCAAAACACATTCATGTTCTCTCAGGGTTGATGTGCAGTGAACGTGCAGCCTCAATTCATCAGACTGTGCTGCAAATCAGAACGATGTCACTCAGCAATCCTCCCCCTTTCAGCCCCAGGGAGGCCAGGGAGTGCCTGGGGGATGGAGACAAGTCATTCAATGTGGGGTTGAGACCAAAATTGTGAGGTGCTAACACCACATACTGCTGTCTCGGAGCAGGTTTTTATACCACCTGCTTAGCTTCAGTGGTGGGAGAGTGATGTGAGGTCTCTCTTTGCAGCTCCAGCGGGAGGCAGTGGCAGAGTATGAGGAGAAACTGAAAAGTCTGGCTCTGGAGGTGCAGGAGATGGTGAAGAACTATGCCAAAGCAGGCTGTCCTGGAGAGCCAGAGCCTCCAAAGGAAGCAGGTCAGAGCATTCCTGAGGGACAACAAGGCTCTATGGGACAACTGGGAGAAAAGATGCCAGTGGCAGCGGTGTCCAGGCTTACAAGAGCCAGGCCTGAGCCCCCTGGAGCTGAAACAGATGTCGAGATTGAAGAAAGCAGATTTTGAGATGCTTCCCTTACTGTTCCACTTCAAGAAGGCTGGTGGAGGTATATATTGAAGTTAAAGACAAGCTTGACAAACTACTACTGTCCCTTTCCACTCTGGGGAACTCCTGAAATCCTTCAGGAATTTACTACTTTATTATCCTAGATAGTGGAAGTACTCTGAAGAGGTGACCCTTCAGTGTGCTTCACCCTTTGTCTTCCACAGCCTTGGCACTGAGGTATTTAAGCAGCCTGGAAGGGCCCGGGGCTGAAGACAGGCTCGTTGTTGGCATTCACAGCAGCATCTGCGTTAACATTTTAGTCTGGATTCAGACTTGTTTTTAGAGTAAGTTCCCTCATCGTTCGTCACACACATCTCCACATCAGGGTGGTCTCAGAGCTGGATCCCTTTGTATGAAATTTCACTGAGACACGCTCTGCAGCAGCCCACCTAACACACTGCTACAGAACAACGCCTGAAATACCTGTACGGGTGGGGGTGGGTGCTCAGCCCAGTGTCCTCTGAAGCACCGTTCCTTCTGGCACCACTGCCTGCTCGTGCAGACACAGCCACGCTTTAGGGGAGGGTCAGTTTGGTAGAACCTCACACCATTTTTGTCAGCATAACACTTCCTTACACAACCAGTGTTGGCTTTTTAATGGGTGTCCCCCCCTCCAGTCAGCTGAGGACACTTCTCAGCACACTGGTATCCACACAGCATAAACCAGCATTTCCTTCTGGGGAAATGTGCGTTACCAGCCTTGGAGCTGGTTCCCAGGGGCTGACTCCCACTCCTAATTCTAACTTTGGCTCTCACAGGCCTTCAGGCAAGCTCTCAGATCTGGAGCCTTATCTCCTGCAGACCCTGCCAGTCTTGAGCAGGCTCCTTGGGCAATTATAGGGCATACGAGGAGGAGCCTGAGAGCCTCAGCTACCACACAAACACTTGCCCAGTGCTCATCTACAGCAATTTGACATTTTTAGAGCTTCACAGAAACTTTATCTCATGAAGCCAAATTAGTTCCATAGTTTGGGCTCAGGATAACAACAGTTAACAGAATTGCTAAACTGTTTGAAAATAATTTTGTTGCTCAGATAAAGAGCCAGCCAGTTCTATTGCCAAAAGATTCCCTGACACAGCTGAGTGTGGCTCATAAGAAACCACACTGGACTAGCCATTCCAGTAGCAGAAAGCAGTTCTCTGGGGTGTCTTTTACACGCTGCCATCCTCATTAATGACAACAGAGGGCTCAGCAGTGAGCTGTAGAGTCTGTTCCTTGCTGCTGGGAAAACCAAAATCCTCAACTATCCATGTTCTTTAGGACCCTGGGGGGGGGCCTACACGCTACTCCTGCTGTTTGCTCTCCCTTGGCAGGAGTAGGGCACACATCTGCCCTCAAAGCTTTGGTCACTTCCCATTTCTTCATGAAGCATGTGCACCTATAACAGCTCTACTAACAGATCAGCCTCATTCCATGGTCTAACGCTAATGAAACTTGCCCACCCCTATGACTTCCAAGGGCAAATGGTCCTCAGCCTCTTCTAGCCCCAGCACACTCTTCCTGCTGTCTGTCTTCACCAACACAAACCCTTCCAGCAGAGCACGTGGAGGCCCAGGTTCCCCACATCTTGGTCTCACCTGGCAACAGGAGAAGGGCAGGTTCCTCTTGGCCATCTTTACACTTCCACCTTCTAGGACAGCAAAGCCTTACTTTGTGCCTGCAGAACTTGCAGCCATGCCCCCTACTCCACACACACTTTCTCTCACCTGAACAGCTTTGACACCACAAGTTCTCACTCATCCAGCAGGAAGGAACTGGAAACACATGGTCCAACTCTTTTCCTAGCACCATTTAAGACAGACTTTGCTTATGGATCCTAAAAAAGGCAGGAAATAACAATAACTGAGTACAGCTCAGCCATACCCCACCCTTCCCCTGTCACAGCCTGAAATAACATTAGCCCAAGAACTGGCGTTTGGCCTGCCAGAGTCAACTGTCCCAGGGAGCCTGTGAAGTTTGGCACCTGTGGGTACCAGATGTCACAAGTGGTGGGGTGGAGGGGACACATGAGTGACCTGACATGCCCCCACAGCCCCCCCCCCAAAAAAATCAGCCCTCTCCAGTGGTACATCTGCAACTAGCAAGACTTAACTGAAAGAGCTGGAAGAAGATACTCTGACAGGTACAAAAGGAAATGGGAACTGCAACTATGACATTACACATGCTTGTCCTAGGGATAAGGTAGTGTAGGTTAATAAAGCTTCCAAGTTGTTCAAGGAAACAACAAAACAACAAAACCACCCCTAAACACTTTAAACCCAGCTGTAGAAGAGAAATGGGTGAGACCACAGGCTAAAAGAGCTTCTTCCAGCCTCATTATTCAAATCTTTGCCTGAGGATTTGAGACAATACTAGACGAGATGTGTTCCTGACTGGAGCAAGTCTCTCTCCCTAAAACGTTAAGTAAGTGCCACACTGCAGTGGCATCTAATAAACCCCCCGCTCACCCCTTGACTTGTTCTTGAGGTTTGTGGCCTTTCTGGAAAGGTGAGCTCAGTCACAGCAAACCTACAGCACGCAGTGGGTGTTACTGAGACCCCTTACACCCAGGAACGGCACTGAGAAACACATTACAAACTGCTGCTGCTAAAAGAACCCACCCACAAACAATAAAACAACAACAAACAGCTCAAGTAGGTGTGAGAGCCAAGATGTTCCAAGCCTGGTCTGCCAGCCAAGAGGAGACCGTACCTCCCCTAGGGTGTTAACACAGTACTGGAATTATGTATTGTAAATTTCTTATTTATTTTCTAAAAAATAAAACATTGCATTTCTTACAAAACTGGAGCACCTGGTTTTTTAATTGGGGTTAGTGGATATGGGAGCAAGTCCCCAAAGTTGCCCCACGTATGCACAGAGCCATCAGGTGCCCACTGTCTTCTGCCATTTGTGCTCATGGGTCTCAAATTCAACTTTTTCAGTTATTAAATACACAGCGAGGTGGTTTGTTTTTTAAACCATACTGTCCTTCCCCCACACAGGTCATTCCAGTCCTTACTGTACTTAATAACCAAACACAGCAAAGCAAATTACTCACAGTCCAAGCACCACTCCTGCTCCCCTACCGTTACAGGCCACCTTGCCTCACGCTGCTCCTCCTCCTCCTCCCAAGCCCAGGAGAGCAGAGCTCTGCCACAGGAGCCAGAACTGTCCTGGTGAGCTCACACTCCTCGTGTTGGCTCAGTCCTAGTGCAGACCAGCCCAGGGACTCCCTAGAGACACAGAGGTCCTTCATGGCCACGCCAGGACACCAACACAGTGTTCTGCTCGGTTCTCTCCCAGCCCACAGCAACACTTGCTGCTGTTTCTAACACTATTTCTAGGGGTACAACAGCCACCACCTGCTCTGGAGGCCATTACACAGCGTACCTTGCTCAACACAGTTATTTAAATAATCGAGATCCCGAGCAAAGGAGGCCCCCAGCCACAAGGGATACCACCACAAGACACTGCACCTGCAGGCTCGGCACGGGGACTGGCTAAACCAAGAGCATCACTAACACAAGACACAGCAGCCAAACTCACCTCTTGGCCAACACCACTGCAGGCAGCTCCCCGATGAGAATTCAGCACTGACATTTAGGAAAGAAACAAAAAAAAAAAAACCCTGAGAGACTAACATGGCACACAGTGTCAGGTGAGAAGCCCAAGGCAGGGGAAAGCTGCCTTGACTGGGGGCAGTGGGAAAGTGGGGGCGAGCACAGCTCTCCTCAGCACTGGCTTGTCACTAGCACCTCTGTTATTGTCATGGCCTTCACGTTTTCAGAGCACTTCACAGACACGAGTAAAAGCCTGAAGGTCATTGCTAAAGCCAGTCAGTTTGCTGTGGTGAATAGATGCAGATCCCTGTGAAGATGGTGCTGTCAAACACCGAGAAGCAAATAGCCAGAAAATGCACATAGCCAGTGCTTTGGCTTTATTTCTGTCACGATTCCCAAGGCAGTCAGGGACCTGGAAGCCTTTGATGTCTCTTCACAGCTCCAAACAAACGCCTGGCCATCCTCTCCTCCTTGGTGAGCAACAGTAACTCATCTCCTTCCAGTCTGCACACTACGATGGCCCAGTTTTGCATTGGGGAATGGACAGTGTGTACGGGCAGTTCTCTCTGCTCCCTCTCCTGCAGTTATAGGCAACTTTACCTTCAAATATTTAGTGGCCACTCCGCATGCCACAAGCTGCTCTAGATGCAAACCTGTCTACTACCATCTCCTACAAACCATATCCAGTCCAGAGCCACAGTTCAGGCTCAATTTGTACCGAATGATCCAAAATTATCTTCTACCTCCATAACAAAGATGCAGTGCTGACATGTCCACTGCGGCCACAGAAGGAACTGCCGCACAGTAGCTACTGTACTTTAGAGGCGCTCTCCCTGCCCCACACATACCCCCCATGGCCAAGATTCACTTTTTATTACCCCCATTTACAGACTATGACTCAGGACACAGCAAAATGCTTTCTCCAGGCTACAGGCGGAAGAGCAGGATTCTACTCACCAGACAGAACAATCTTAGAAGTCAGGAGCCTCCTTTGATCTGGGGTCCTTCTGTAATCACTGGTTAAAAGATAGGGGCCTCTAGGAAAGACTTGTCCCCTTCTGGAATAGAGGGGACAATAAGCTGCTGCACTCGCTAGCGCAGAGCCCTGTTTGAGGAGGACAGGCACCAGTATATACAAACAAGTGCAACTGGGAGATGACAGCAGTCACAGACTCCCCCTTTGATTCAGGAAATTGTTCATATAAATTCCACCTGCCATCTCCAAAGGCTTGCTGTGTGCTGATTGCCAGGGCTGCGGCAGCGTGGAAAAGACTCGATACGAGCCAGGCTGACAGGAAGGAAAAATAGGAGGGAAAGATTCAGGTGAAACATGACACAAAACAACAGAAACCCCTGAGACGTAAGTGTAGCCTTGTTGAAAGCTTATAGGAAAAGATATTCAGAGAAAACAACATCTCAGAGCATAATTACCTACTGAGCAGGCTATGAGCTCTTCAGAGAAGAGGCTACATTTGTTACACACTCAGATATCACTTAGCACACAAGCAGCCTCGCTCCTGAACACTGCAATGCAAATCACAAACCTGCTCTGCTGATGGCAGTTCTCCTGCCTGGCTGCCTGGCTCCTGGGGAAGGAGCTGGTGGCCCTGGAGACAGAGCTTCAGGCTTGGAACTAATCTAGGTTTATCTTACGATTTATATGTGATTCCACACTCATCGAAGCCATGGAGCAATTAATGGGTGATACACCGTGCATGAACTGTAAAGAGAGAGACATAAAAATCAGACATTTCATTCCGTGTTGGACAGAGGATGGATACTTTCTGCATCCTGCACAAAGATGGTAATGAGCTTTTAAAATTTTATAAGGTGCTGAAATGCAAGCTCTCAAGGGCCTTCCCTCACTGTGTTTAGTCAGACTTGGGCCAAAGTATAAAATGGTGTTAAGTGTTAAACCCGTTGTCCCTGTCTCCAAGAAATGTCTGGTTTGGGATCCAGGCTTCTGCTGTAGTCTCTTCTTGTTTCCAACACCACAAAGCCACCAAATAGTGAGTCAGAGCAGACTTCAGGGGTCACGCTTCCCTCACATCTCTGAGCTACAGACACACTTTAAAGCATCTCATCACCGCAACAGGCTTATGAATAAATCAAGATCTACTTTAATTTAAAACACAAGTGCAAAGGATTCACAACTACAGACGAGCAGGATCGTTTGTTTCAAATTATAAATCTTTCCAAAGCCCTGCTCTTTTGCATAAAAAAAAGCATTATATCTGGAATACAGAAACATTTTACATCAAAAAATGTCCAGTGCAGCTAAGGAGGAGCTAAATGAATTAATTTCAACCAACTTCATCAGCCCCAAACTTAGACATCCAGCCTAGGCAAAGCACCTGCAACCCCTCTTCCTGGCCACAGGCAGAGACAGCGACTGCATCCTTCAGCAGGTATCTGAGATAGAGATTAACCCCCCGCCGGAGGTGTTCCTCTCACCTTGGTCTACAGAGCCAACCTAAATGCTTCGCAGACTGGGTGCCCCCCATTTAGATGGCTGGCATCAGTGCAGATGAATTCCATCCCAAATTACTTCAAGTAATCAACTGTGGCTTCAATTTTGAAGCAGGATCTCTAACTGGAGTAAATAGTAGGGTTAGATTATTAACATCTTCTGAAGAAAATGCAATTATGAGGTTACTTTCTGAGACAGCAGGACCGTCCCAAGAATAACTTAAATTCCAATAAATTTGTATCTAGAGTTTCAAAATAGGATCCCAGTTCCACACGTAGGATGATATTCTTGAGACCTCACAACAATACACACCACGACTGTACAATGTTACATCCTGACCTAGAGTCCAACACCTCGACTATCTCAGGGATCAGAAAGTGTATCATACAAAACACCTAAATCTATTTTAGCATAACTGAAAGAGCTGTTTAGACAACCAGTAACCTTCCAAGTGTACCAGCACAGGGATGGTGGGGAAGGGCACGCCAATACCGAAACACACGTCACAAGTTTCTCTTCTCCCCATGTTCTGGAGTAGCAAGGAGGGGAGACAGAGGCTCAACAAACACCTCACAGGAACACAACAATCTCTCCTGGGATATGCAGGACAGCTGAAGCTTTTCCATCCAGTCTCCCAGGGTGCTACCCAACACTTGTCTCAGGGCAGCATTCCTCAGGCTCTCTTGGGAGAAAGGGCTTGGAAATAAAGGCGCCTGGAACCCAAACACGGGAACAAGCTCCCACAGACTCTCCATTCCAACCAGCAAGGGAGGTGTTGCATATTGTGAATTTTCAACCAGAAGATCCTGGTGGCAAGAACATCTGTCTTCACAGAGTCTGTTGTGAGGCCGTATCCAAGGGTGTCCCCCTCCAAAAGTTTAAGATCATGAAATGCATTCAAGATTGACCACTAAACCATACATATTCCTCAGCAAGAGAAGCATGTTGATGCAAAAGAGCCACTTAGAAACAAATATATACATACCACATCTGCTCCCTAGGAAAATATGTACAGTTTTCTAAGTCCAGATTTAACTGAAGGAAATTAAAATAATCTGTGAAAAAGTCTCAGAGGAAAAAATTGTCAAGTCTTTGTGCATTTTTTGAGAGTTTAAAGGGGTCTGTGCCCCAGAACGTACATTTGGGTCAGCTCAAGGCTCCAGTGTACAACTAAGGAAACAAAGATCACATTTCTAATTGGGAAATATTGTTCCAGTTCAGTAGTCAGCAGCCAAGGTTTGCAGGAACGTGCAGCCATTCAGATACACAACTTCAGACTCCACTTTAAAATGCCATTTTTCGGAAGAAGCGATCCCCAAGTCATGACACACCTGCTTTATTCTTGAGACATACCTGGTCTTATTTGGATCTAGTACATCTTGATTGTCTTCAGCAAAAGAGAAGCCACGAGAGGCTGAGAATGCAAGGACAGTATTCACATTCATCCTCTAAAAAGATCGCTGACAAGTTCCAAGCACCATTCACAGGATGAGACTGCCTGGTCTCTTGAGATATATATATATATTTTAAATAAACATTACTTTTTCATAGTATTTCCCCTTGTGTGAAGTCAGCAGGTAGAGGTACGCTTCCTGTATTGTTGGATAAGGGGGACCAGGCACTCTGGAAGACCTGTCTGGAGCAAAAAGGGGTGATCCAGAAGTTCTTGTGCCGTTGCTCTTTCCAGCGGGTCCCGTGTCAACATCCTTTCCAAGAAGTCTCTCAGAACTGGGGATGTCTGTGAAAAAGCAACCAACCAAGTCAAACCCGTAAAGGAACCAGGCAACAGTTCACGTGACAACCGGCTGCTGAGGCAGGTTTGGTTAATAACGATGCTGAACACCAGCTCTGTAACCCCGCTTTGGCACAGAAACGTATCGGAGGTGGCACGCTTTTTGTGCCACAGTAATAACTTTGTCACCAGTAAGCCCAACATTTATACAGGTTGTTTTCTTTTTAATGGGGCACAGCAAATTAAGCCAAGACTTCCTGCCATGTCCTTCCATCTAAGTTCATTTTGTTTCCCATTTTGTTATTTAATATTTTCTGCATTTCAGCTCAAAAATCCAACAGAATTCCTGCCACCCAAGGCACATCACTTTGGGTGTGAAGGGGTGATCGATTCATTCTTTTACTGGCCACAGATTGTGGAAAAAATAGTTAAATAGGATTCCCAAATAGGTTTTGAGTGTCTGGAAACCTGATGCTGCTGATACAAGAAGACAAAGAAACTGCAGAAGAGTATATCTAAAAGCTAAAGGACCTCAGCAGGTTTGTCCTTTGAAGGATGGGTAAGAGCCTGTTGAGTATCCAGACCCAAGAACCACTTACAGGCACTGCACATCTCTTGCTGGTGGTAATCCTCTGCATCATTAAAACCAGATTAAAAATTCACTTGGTATTTATTTATGTATTTGAACGCTGCTAATTACATCCATTTTAGACTGGGGGCATTTTCCCAGCTCTGGTTAACTTAGAAGTAGATTGTGAAATGCTGTTCACACTGAGCTACTGCTTATTTCATGAGTGCTTTGAATAGCTTCACTGGGATTGCTGGAGGGAGGAGGCACAACACAGCTTAAGTACGAGTGCCAGGATCCAGCCTTTATCCCTCTGTCAATAAATTGAGTTATGCTCTAGAAAAGCAGCAGCGATTATCCCAAGTGGTGTCCATTTAACCTGTCACACCCAGCAGGACAGTACTTGACCCCAGTGAGACATTAACTGTCACCAGAACAAGGGCTGGATCCACAGCTGGTGCTGAGCTCCCCTCACACAGCAGGGAGACAGGGAGGATGGCCACCGGCCTGGCAATCCCCAGGTCTGCTGGAAGCCAGTTTGCTTCCCAGGACAAAGTGGAGCAGAGCAGGACTCTAGATGGCTCTGGCTTTCACAGCCCATGGTAGGGTCATCTCACCAAGCGAGGCGTGCGATCCAGACCAGAACTGGCTTCACACCACCTAGGGAGTACAAGGGCTGGGTCCAGAATGTGACCTTGAAATTTTAATTAGTGTTGCAAAGGCAAAGAGGAAAGAGCAGCTGTTGATGTTGGAGTGTGTGCTGTTAGTTCAGCACTCTACTCTCTTAAATAATTCAGTTTTAGCAGCTGCAGATATTCTGATTAATTGGAAAGGCCGGATAGCTCAGAATGCTGCAGAGCTATTTGATCTCAGAGGCTTGGACTGCAATGAAGGGAGGACTGCTCTGAGTGGTGACTAAAAGGTAATCACTGTATTTCTCATGTCACTGCTACTTTCTCATAAGAAGCCATGAAGCTGAGTTCATCTTCAAAGCAGCTGCAGTGTCTCCATGAGCTCCTGTCTGTACCGAGCTCTCCTGCTCTGACCATAACGCAGCTTTGCAGTGCTGAAAACCTCAAAGCCAGAAACTCTCAAGAGAAAGGACCCTCCTCTTTGCTTCCCTAGCAGATGAGCTACTCTATCGATAGTAACTGTTGGGTCCACCTGAGGCAGCTTTCGTTTGCACTCAGATTTATGCCCAAGTGACCTTAGGCTACTAGGGCTGTTTCCCAGCCCAGCCACTAGCTGTCAGCAGCAGCTTGCATCCACTGAGGCACCAGGGCCAAAAGAGTTCCCCAAGAAACGTGTCCTAGCAAGATCCCTTTCACAGCCAGCTCTACGGATGGCCGATATGGATGTTTCCCCATGATAACCATCAGGTTTTCCAGTGTTTGCCAGTATGCTCACCCTGTGGAAGTTTTTCAGTTTGGGAGGAGGACTGTCACGGAGCCTCTTCATCGCCTGGACTGGAGAATCACTAAAATACGGGGGTTCTCCATCCACCATCTCTATCACCATGATCCCCAGGGACCAGATATCCACCTGTGGAGCCAATGTCACATCAATACACACAGTTCAGAGCAACTGGTCCTTGCTTTGTTGCTTTCACAAACACTGCAACACCCCACCCATGACAAACATCACCAAGAGAGTAAAACATTAACCCACTCGATGCTATTGGACTCCTTACCACAGTTTAACACAGACAGCTTTCCACCTAGGACTGAGCCATGCTGGTGTTGCAACATGCAAAGGTCTGCAAGTAACTGCTTGTGCTACACCTGGTTGGTTGGTAAACAAAACTAATCAGTCTGCTGCCACCTGCCCATAATTTCAGAGCTCCCATCTGTGCCTCCCCTCCTCTCCTCCCTCCCTTTATGGCATTGATTGATTTACTGATCCATATCATGTCACAGGCTGCTCCTTGCTAACATCTGTCCACCCTGCAGCAGATACAAGCCTATGCCAAGCTTCAGGTATAAGAACAGAGTAAGTTTACACCTTGTTCCCAGAAGCAGAACAACCTGTTTTTCTACAGTTTTAGGAAATATCGATATCATTACAATCAAAGCTGGAGTCATAGTTGTATTTATATCTTAAATAGGCTCTAGTGGCTCTTCCTAGAAAAGCCAATAGTTATTTTCCTGTGACACTTCAGAATACCCTTTGCTACCTCTCCCGATATTAGGGAAGTGGTGCCTTACCTCAGTAGTGTATGGTATCCTTGCAATAACTTCTGGAGCCATCCAGTAGGGAGTACCTACTAGGGACTTTCTTTTAGGTACATCTTTACTGATCTGAGCACAGAAGCCAAAATCTGAGAGTTTGACCTGTACGAAGAGAAAAGCAACCAACCTTAAAAGTCATTTTTAAACAACATGGAGGGAAACACCAAAGACAAAGAAACAAAGGAAACAAGAGGATGAGGTACAAACAAGAGATTGTGAACAGAAAGGAAATAAGGAGACAGACTAAGGTGACAGCAGCAGAAGACAGGAAACAATTTGTCTGAGGAAACATACCCTTCCATCCAGTGTGAGAAGGATGGAGTCGCTCTTAATGTCTCGGTGAATGACCCCCTGAGAGTGAAGATACGACAGAGCCTGCAGCACGGATTCACACACTGTTGCAATTTGCTCTTCATTAAGCCTGAAATTAAAGACACAGGAGTTTAGCTGCATTGTGCTGGGCAGTGGATAGCTCTCATTCACAGGTCCTCTTTAAAGGCACTGTGCAATTTTGAAGTTGAATTGCAGATACATATTTTGGCTCCCTATGTCATTACTGTCTCGCATTTACTGTCCTTCTATGACTGTCTTGTACTGTTGAAAACCTTTTTTTCTTGATGGTCAGCAATTTTAAGTTCTCATAAGTCTAATAAAGAGAAAGAGCATTTTAAATCTTGTATCTAAATTCATTCTGCAATATGCTGTTTCAAGCAATTCTGATAGGCAAGACTGCTTCTGCATGCCAAGGGGCCACAGTAGCTGTTGAGCCAGCTTTTTTTTTAAGCAAATACAGTAAAGCTATTGTTCACAAGGCATATTGTGCAACTTTATCCAGAAAGCATCTAAACACGTAATTTGATAGAGAATACAGGGATCCTTGGCAGGTTTCGTGCAGGTAGACACTTTGGATGCTCTCATACCTAACTGAAGGTAGCACAGGTTGCAAGCAGGGAAGACACTCCTGAATTTTACCACCCTCTCTGTTGGCACACTGAGTATGAGCACCAGGAACCTTAGCTTTAGAAGCTCTTGCTGGTTGGAATACCAACACACGAACCTTCATGATCAAGTAGAAGTGAAAATGGTAGAAATGAAAATTAACTCCTGTAACTGGAGACAGTGACAGCATTCTCTGCACGTTTACACCGAGCAATGCTGGAAGTTAAATATTTCAAAGAATAGTTGAAGTACCCAGCTGAGTACTTTTGATTCTCAGCCTATCTCAAGCAGTTGTTTCAAACAACTCTCAGTTGTATCACAGAAATGATAGCTCCTCAAATCCTGGTCTGCAAGTCAGGCTGAGGAGAAGAAAGCACTCACAAGGCAGAACTGTGCAGAGAGCACCAGTACCTTCTAAATACACAAGAGCCATTTCTACACATTCATGAAGGAGGCTTTAATGAGTGGAATGAGGGTATTTTCCTCCCTGTGAAAACCTGATAAAGGCTTGCAGCTTACTTTTGATAAATGTTATGATTATAACAGATCCTGTTTCTACTACGTGGAAAAACAAGCATTCATCAAAAGGTTCAAAGGAAGGCTTCGTAAAATAAACCTAGGCTGAGGTCCCACAGTGGAATTCAGTCTCACTGGTGGATATAAACTACACAGACCCTTCATAAACCTCCTCAGAATATTTCTATTTTACCTGTAGTTCCATTGGTTCTAACACCAGCTAAGAGCTACAAGAGTTTCACTGGCTCTGCAGTGCCATAACTCAGCACTCCTCAGGACTCAATGTTCTTTTTCCTATCCAGGAGCAGGTACATAACTTACAGTGAACCCTTGGTTCTCAGACCCATGGTGTGCCTCTGAACTCCATGCTGGAGGGCCTGGCCATCTAAGCGTCTCCACGACACTCCTTACAGGTGTGGCTGTAGAGGCTACAAAGGACAATGTGCTTTTTTGTGCCTCCCAAACACATCATAGATGCAAATCCAAAACAGGGAATCCAACAGAGCAAGATACATGCCTTAAATCCACCACAGGATCAGTGAAGGCTAGTCAAAGCATGTAAGTGAATTAAAGGCATACTGTGATTTAAAAAAGTAAACACAATTAGTGTTAGCAATACTACCTAATTGTAATCCAATTAAGATTCTGAATCCTCATCCTACAGACTTTCTTGGTCAGTCTCTTCATTGGCATTCCCTGTACCAGTTTACAGCCTCACAGGACTGCTCGGAAGCAGGAGGAGGGTGCTCCAAGGTCAAGGGTAAGACACGATCATCATAACTGCATCTCCAGAACACCTCGTGAACAGGACTCTGGAGGCCATTTGAGAACAACTTCTTTGCCCTACAGGAATGCTTTGGTCATTAATTAATATGAAGTGGTGTGGATAAGAAAACAAATTAAGGAGAGTGTCCAGCAGTGGCTATCTTCAGGCAATGAAATTTGGGAAGGAGTCCAGATCTCAAGGCTCTGCTGCACTTCTCCAGAGGAGTTAGCCACAAATTCAACCTCACTATGGTTGTACCACTGAAAACTATTTCTGCATGCTCTTTAATACTTACTCAATGAGCTTCCTGGCCAGAACACAACAGATATAGTAAACAATACTTTTCATGAGCACTGTGTTTCACAGGGAGGGTCATCAAGTAGATGAATAGTGGGTACCTAAAGGGATCAGTACTGTAAATGAGGTCCCTTCTACATCAGAAGTATTATCACACACTTCAAATGGATGACAGTTATAAAGTGTAATAGTTTCAGGGCACTGCAGTCACAATATCTCAGAGGGAAACTATTCTTCCCAGAAATCTCCACTCTGCTGCTCTTGTTCAGGTGGGAACACAAGCGTTGATGTTTCGGATTTTGCTTCATACCTGATCTGAGACACAATGTCTGTGAGGGCTCCTCCCTGCAGGAACTCCATCAGCACCCAGAGCTCCTCTCCCACTAGGTAGCTCTTGTACATCTCCACTACATTGACGTGTTGATAATCTCTCATTATCACCACCTGTAAAAACACAGTGGACAACTGAGCACCACAAGATCACTAACACCACTTAAATCTTGCCCAACAAAGCAAACAAGCACAACCCTATGAGTACAACGCAGTAGCCTCCACCCCCCAGTCATTTTTCTTCTTGGTACTAGCATAATTCTATTAAAAGCAAGATGTCTCCTGCTCTTCCCTTCTTTTTACCACACCAACTGTTACCATGGCTTTGTGGTGGACAGCAGAACCCCACCTCTCGTCGCAGCACTCACCTCGTTAAAAAGGAGCTCCCGGCGCTGCTGCTTCCTCAGGTCCATCATCTTCACTGCCACCTGCCGCCCCGAGTGCTTCTCTCGAGCAATACACACGATACCTGTGGACCCTTCGCCAATCTTCACATAATTCTCCAGCAATGTCCGGGGATCCCCCTGGTCTACTACCATCCTAAGGGCAGCTTTGAACTGCTCATGAGTCACAACCACCGGGTCCTCGCTGGCCGGCTGCCCTTTCACAGAAGAGTCCTGGGGAAGGTGAAGGTTGCTAGAACTCGTCTGAGTCTGCCGGTTCCTGGGAGACCCCGCCGGGGACGGCCTGCCCTGGGGCACTGCGATTGCCTTCTCCGCTGTTGGTGATTTCTGGGGGGTCCCAGCTTCTGAGATCGTCCTGGGGTAATCGGATGCAGGCTGGTCCGATGGAAGAGACTGGGCTTTGGCTGCAGGGCTGCGTGGTGAACTCCACTGCTGGGGCCTGAAGAAAGCATTAGGCTTTGAAAAGAACAAATATGAAAGTGGAAGAAAGAAAAAGTGATGGTTAGATCAACAAGAGGACAGACATGTCAGGAATCAGTTGTGTGTTATGCCACTCTGCCCTAGTACATTTTGCAGCAGACTGGAGTCCAGAGCTCCAGGTTCTTATCTCCAGGTCTGCCCAACATCTGCTGCGTGACTAAGGGAAGTCCCATGGATGCAGATTTTCAGGAATCAGTTACAGCATGGGTGCTACGCTTTAAGAACCTCCAAATTGAGGCAGTTTAAAAGGAACTTTTTAAAGCACACGCTTTCAAAATAACACCAAAAAAACAAAACCCACAGAAAATCACCAGCTGCTAAAAAGCATTCCAACCTTGCCACCAAAACTCAGGGGCAACCTGCGTTGCAGAGAATTTTAAAATTCTTTATCCCTATGCCTCTGATCTTCCTATATATAAAAGGAAAGAGGATTCATGCCAAAGCTATAAATCACTTTGATGTCTTGGCCTAATTCCCTTTGGGTAATTACGCTCTGCCTACAGAAAACTCTCTCTGCGCTTTCTGCTGGTACCTGCGGAGCGTTCCTGCCCATCAGACACGGATCGGCACCCTGGGGAAAGGCACGGTGGACCAGGACAGCTGGGGGAGGCCAGCGTGACCCTGCAGCTCCACAGAGCCACTCGCCACCTTGCCATCTTACTGGCTCAAAACCAACTACAAGGAACTGGGATGAGCCGTGCTCCTTGCTGAAGCACTCGAGGCTCTCCGAGACCTCCCACTCAAGCACCAAGCAGGCCCAACCCTGATGGTTTATGAGATCTAGTAAGATCCCAGCCTGGGGTGATGTGGCTCCAGGGTATGCATTCCCACGTTAGCACTACGTGTAGGTCTCCCAAGAAGGATAAATCCTGAAGTGCTAATACTCACCCTGGAAATGCTGACTAATAAAAATTCAACATCATCTAGCAGGTTAGGGATGAAATACATTACATGCTTTGTCAGACCCACTATTATTTTACATATAACTAAGTAGCATCTTCAGAAAGACCAAGCCAATCATTTATATTATAGGGCAAAATAAAAACTTCAAAGCAACAAGCTTTTTCTCTCTCACAATTCAGACAGATTATTAATAAAGCTAATAATATGAGGATGGGAACTGAACGCTGCCAACTGAGGAATTTTTACAAGTGCATTCATTTTCTCTGTCTCAGACAGAAAATAATTGTATAGAATTTAATCCTAAGTGCTTTGGTTTTAATCAAGGATTTTTGTCAACAGTAAAACCTGCGTAAGCTGAACACACATAAAGCTCATTTTCACACACACGAGCCCTGAAAGTATGATTTAGTAGCTGCTGGCATCGGGGCGCAGGAGTGCACAAACTGCCTGTCAGAAGTTACTTCCTCCTCATTTACCAGCTCCACCCCTGCAGTCCTGTAGAGACATGCTCATGGCAACCAAGTATTTATTTCCCAACTCTTGTTTTGTCTCAGGAGAGAGGGGGGGAAAAAAAAAAAGGTTTTATATAACCTAGAGCATGCAACAGGGCACGCAACACGCACGCAAGCTCACACGTGTTCGTAACCACACGTAAGGATTATTTCCTGCTCCTGGAATTTGACAGCCCCTGTATGCACGTTTCCAGTCTCTGGACATGTTGAGATGTCACTGGTTCTCCCAACTCCTTCCCTCCATCTCCATATTAGGTTGAAAGGAAAGTGCACTTGACCTTCCCATGGTGACTACAGGCAGCCTGTCAAGGCACTTACACCGCCCATTTTCAACCCATTATATCCCCTTTCCACTTCATCTGCAGTTATGCATTTCTGACACGTCACAATTACACATCATCACCACCTCCATTTGAGAGGGAGACTAAGGTTTTAATCATTGGAGGCCATTAAGAAGAGCTGAGATAAACAACTGCCAGCGATGCTGCAGATCCTTCACTGGGCAGGGAGAAGGACTAGATAACCTCAAGGTCTTTCCTGCTCCTCTCACAAGCAGCTCAAGTTCAAACACACATGTGCACATGCCATTTCACTGGTAACCTCTGCTCCTCCTTGTGAGAGTGCTGAGGATGGCAAAGACACTCCTGCTAGAGCAGAAAAAAGTGGCCAGCTCTCCTTAGCACTCAGAGACAGGCCTCCAGCCAGTATAGATCAGCCCAGAGTCAGGGACAGCAGTAAGTGTAGTTTGTGCTACACAAGAACTGCATCCCTTTAAAATCCCACTCCCTGGAAAGGGAATCTGCAGGGTGAGGGCTCTGTCTGAAAGCCTTGAGCCTGATCCTTGTGCAAGCTGCAAGAAGCCGGGCTGGGGAGAGCCGCACCCTGCAACACACTTTCGAGCAGTCAGTTTTGTTGGGCCAGTGGTTCCTGTCATCTCCCTCCGAGTTCGGGGCTCCACGCCTGCGAGAAGTTAGCCCGGCCTTGCAGCAGCCCAGCGCAGCCTTTGAAGCCACCGAGCAGCTGTGTGGGACAATGAGTGCTGGGTTAGCCGGGGAGGAGTCGAAGCAGTGGCCTGAAGGGCTACATTTCCTATCCAGAACAGGAACCAGAGTTTTTCTCCCACTTCAAGAAGTGAGTCATTCATTCAGGATGATTTTCCTGGGGGAGATGTAGCTATGAGCTGTCCCATCCTTACCGAAAACCACCAGTCACATTTCCTGTTTGACAGGGCTGTGGGTGCTGATGGGAACGCTGCTGTTGTAGGCAGGCTGGCAGATACAGCTACAACCAACGAGCTCTCCTGAGGTACTTCTATTTTGCACAGGCAAAAGAATACATCACTGATGTAAATTACAGCCATTTCCCAAATGGCAAAAGCACATCTATGCTGGTATAACGGCATTGAAGTTACGCCTTTACTACTACAGAAGGGCAAAAATGAGTAAGTTCCCTACCTCCTCCCCAGCCCACGCTCCTGCAAGCACAGCCCCACTAACGAGCCTTTCTCACGTGGATCTGGCTGCCACGCTGAGCTATGCCTAGCAGGATATTCTGCGAAGCTTAGGCGGACCACACGTTTTCCCTGTCCAGGCCTATTTTGATTCCAGCATTAATCATAACAATAACAGATGGTTGCATGATGTTTGCAGTTCAATTTGTTCAGCTGTGTAAGTAACCTCTGGAACTGTAAAGCCAACATTACGCTCACTCAAAAATACTGAATAACCATACCTTTATCTGGAAGGAAGGTCCTGACTTGTTTGAGCCGCTGGATGAAGGGAAGACACTGCGTAACAGCCTCCTCTTCAAGCTGTTCTCCCTTGATTTGGAGCTAGGGCTGCCCTCCCCTGAGGGCCTGGAGTTTGCTTGTCGTAGGAGACAAGGCTGAGGCCAGCACTCCTCCGAGCTGTTTTTTCCCGTCTTCTCGCCCTCCCCTGGCAGAGCTGGCATATGCTGCAAACCAGAGGCACGCTGGAGGCAGCTGCCGTCGGCGCCCTGGAACTCCGAGGGCCCCAGGGACTGTGCTTTCATTACCATACCGTTGGGATGAGACTGTCCTTCCAGTCGGGGTTTATAATCTGGCCACATAGTCTGCCGCCGGGTCACCTTGGTCCCACCGTTGCAATTGAGGTAGTTTCCGTATTTGTCTCCCCACTCTGCTTCAGGACTCTGAAGATACATGTCTGGGGGTCCGTCTTCCCCCAGGAGCCCAAGGGACTGAGCTCTCCTCCTGCTGGTGGGGCTCCTTCCCCGGAGGGTGTTCGAACTGATAGCAGAGAGCTTCTGGATGTCGTTGAGTATCCCAGAGATGTAGCCCTCCACTTCCACGGTGCTGCCTCTCACCACAGTCTGTGAAATACAAGGGTGGGGGGAGTTAGAGTTGTAAAAATTAAAGCTTGGTTTATCTTGACAAAGGTTAGATTTTGTCTGTCTAGCCAAAGATTACTCAGGCAATTTAGAAAACACACATAAATGTTTCCTTCTGTCTTTTTTTTATTGTCCTCTACTGAAGAAAAAACAAAAGGAATCATTGGGTTCCATCCTTCTGTCAGAGGCAGCGGTGCTTTCAGCCAGAACAGTGAATTCTGCTGCCGCACTCACATTCTGAAGGACAACATTAGAGCAAAACTGGGATGTTTTAGCACTCCTGACTCTCTTGTGCTGAAATTGTGCTACACTACACCACTACCTTGGGCTCCACAAGAGTATTAGTTCTCAGAAGTTCCAGCATGCCCTAAGCTCTACCTGCAAAAATCACCTTGCTGTTCCAACAGAAGGTTCATCTCTCCCCTGTACTACTCTCAATAGTGTTGTAATCAGCCTCCCTTAGTCTAGTTCTCTACAATTTTTGCTAATGCATCTTAATCCTGACCAGTGAAGACCACACTGTTCCAACACTGCATCCCTCCTCTGTTCTGCCAAGCTATTATAATTAAAAATGATGAACAAAGGGTCACAACAGCTCACGACTGCCTTGTAAGCAAACAATGAAGAACAAGGCTTCCATCCAACAAGCAACAGCACTAGACAAGTAGGACACTTGAAGCTGGTGGTATATTGTGTAGTGCTCTACTTTGTTTATTCTGGAACTGAAAAGCTTACAGAAGTTTTTTAGTGCTGGGAACCAAAATGTTTCATTTCTTCACTGAAATTCACAGCATAGGGTCACTCCTACACTTTCATAAATCTCTGCCTGAAGAAAGTCCTTCCCTGGAGTGATGGCAATCTCCTGTTTGCTAACTGAGCTCCAGGGATCTTCTAAAGATGCCGAATTAATTACACTGAGCCTAATATTTAGCTGGTGCAAAACAGCAGCTCCAGTAATTTCAACAGAATGCCATCACAGTGCACAAAATGAGCCCTTGGCTTGCTCAGCGTCTGAAAATGAAAGGCAAAATAGATGATTTTGTCAAACAAGGTGAAGAAAGGACAATCTGACTCATAGCATTGCATACACAACATCACCTGCAGCAGGAAATTCTGCTCTCCAGCTGTGTTATAGCAATGTACCTCCCTCACCACACACATGCACCTTCCTCCATGGCCCCAGCTGCTGTCAGGTATAACTCCTCAAACTGTTTCCATCACTTTTGCACCAAACTCAATAGGGAAAAAAAATACCAAAAGTAAATGGTCAGAAACACAGTCTCTGAAATCTGTCAGCAGGGTGGGAAGAGTCTTCTGTCCATTCTAATTCACCCCTTAGAAACACCAGACATACCAGCTTACCCCAGTAATGCACTCAATCAAAAGCACTAGTTCATAAATGAGTCTGAGCAGGGACAGATGTAATATGCACACCCCCAAGTCACAGAGCACTCAGCAGGATGCCTCCACACCCTCATGCTTGCACAGGCAGATGGGAGGGAAAGAGGCCCTCCTCCAACGCTCACTGATGGTTCAATGTTTCTACAAACTGGGAAAAAGAATAACTCAAAATAAAGTTGGAAGAAATCTCAAGAGACCAGCTAGTCCAAAGGAGGTGGGCAAAAGTCATTCCAGACAGACTTGTGTCTAACATGTTCTCAAAATAAGAAATCTCCAAGAACAGATGCTATGGCCTCTCTAGAAAATCCATCCCAGTGCTCACCTCACCTCCTAGTTAAAAACATCCTAAAATTACACTCAGGTCACTCCTGTTGCACTTCTAGTCCAGTAAGTCAGTCCTATCCCCAGTGGGCAGGGAAGATGGGATTTAGCTGTACTGTGCAGCTGTGTTCAAACACTGCATCAGGTTAATGAAAAACCATCCAAATTTGAGCCAAATCTATATGGAGTGCTCTTACAGAGATCATGCCTTACTGACCAAAACTGAGAAATTAAGATTTTAAAAAGAAAAGCGACCCTTTACAAGCTACACACAGTACATGTCAAAAAAAGGAAAAACTGTGATAGCTGAATACAGGACTCTACGTAAAAGGGACAATTAGCACTTAAAAAAAAAATCTTACTAATGATTGGTATCATTGAACAGCAATTTGTTCAAATGAATTTTACCAGAAATAATCAAGTATGTGATGCGGTTTAAGAGAGTATTTGCACTTGGACTTAACTGGGGCAAAAAAATCCAGTATTAGTTTAAGATTCTCTAGTTTTTAAGGACAGTTGGGTATTCTGTCCTTGTTCTCTTAAAGCTTGGCACCTCCTTCCAGCTTTTACCATCTACAGGTTTAATAAGTCATAGATGAAAGTACTGACCAGTACGAGGCTCTGGACAAACTCCAGTAAATCTCTTCGTGCACATTTCTATTTTGACAGCGATGCCTCACACTGTTCTTTCGAATATACTTCTAATACTTGAGAAAATTTGCTCAGTTTGCTCTGGGAATGCCACAGGTACAGTGTCAAGAGCCTAACTGAAGTCAAGATATAGGAGAGCGCTATCATTTCCCCCCAACCCAAAGCCTAATACCCTGTGACTGATGGAAATTGGGTTGCTTGACATGATTCATGCTTGATAAATCCATGCGGGCTGCTAGCTATTACCCTGCTATCTCCTAGGAAGTGGTTGCAAATAGATTACTTGCTTATTTGTTCCAGCCTTTTTCTGGGAATTGAAATTATTCTGACTGATCTCCAATTCCTTGAATTTCATTAGGCCCAGCTGACTTGAAAATATGTAACTTATCTAAGAGGTCTCATTTCTGTTCATGCTCTTTTCCTGTTCTAGCCTGTGTTCTTATCCCTTCATGCTCGTGTTAATTGTGTTAGCCCACTGATCACAGTTAACCTTTTCAATAAAGACTGAAGAAAAATCATTAAACATTTAAGGATTCTCAGTGTCATCCGTTATTAACTTACTTCCACAATGAGCAGTGAACAAATCCTTTCTCCTCCTCAGTGGACTTGTGAAGTCTCCTTAGTGCCCTTTACATTCTTTGAGAATAACATCTCTCTGTGCCTTGGCCTTCCAGTTTTGTCCCTACATAAATTTCTTTTCTCTTTGCCCTTTATAACTTGACCTAGTTTCCACCCTTCTGAGCAATCCTCCCGCAGTTTAAGCTCATTAGAGAGCTCCCGATCTAACCAAGTTTGTCTTTTATTACACATTTTCTCTCTTCTCCAGATTGCAGTCCCGTCTCCTACCACATTTTGAACCTCAAAGCACATTCAGGACACCATAAAACTCAATACCTCCTCTGGTTTTCTTTCACCTGTTCTTCCTGAGCAAGTTTTCACTTCCTGAATCAGCATTCTGCTCAAAGATCCTGATGTGCCATTTAAATTGCAGGTTTGATTTTGCATTAATACTTGCATTATACTAAAATGTAGTCCCATTTAGTCCCCATGTTCTAAGCATCTGTACACAAAAAGCTAAATATATTCATCAGACATACAACTATTTTCTTTTATGTCCCTTCCTAAAATCCAAGTAGTAGCATCTCTATTTTACAATTTACCTTTGAGTTTTTAGGCCCCTGTAGGGTTTTTTTAACTGGGAACAAAAGCTTCCCACAAGCTAGCAAGACTTCAAACACAATAATTCTGTCACCATCTTTCATTTCCTTTTCCAAGAGGTCATTGTGAATCTGCCTCTCCACACCGCAGGTCCCCACAGTAGCTTAGGAAGACGTGGTCTCCAGATGCCATTATCAACAGCCATCCAAGCACGACAGCCAGATAAATGCACCCATCTACAAGGATCAGTAACTTGTTTCTCCGTCCTTAAAGCAAGTCCTTCAGTGAGTTCTCCTGTTTACTACGTCCCACTTTCTGTTAAACTGCTGTTTTACGAACCGTTTTAGCCTAAACTCCAGTTTAGTCCTGCTCCCCGTTGTCTCTTCTTCACTTAGCCATCCATAAGTGCTACCCCGCTCTCTCCCACTCAGGCTTCCCTGTCAACTTAATCACCAGCCAAATTTGCTCACCCACGAGAATGACAAACTTGTCAAAACAGGTCTCTCCATAAATTTTCCTCTTCTCTTCCCTGTACAACAGCTGAACACATCCTAGGCCCCGTCAGCTACCACGGGAGCTTTCACAGGTCCTTGTGATAGTGACAGGCAGCCAGCTCATTATTTGGACAGGGACACTACTGCAGTTAAGGATACTGCTGTCCTTATTTCTGATGAAGTTAGTATCACCTTAAACAAACCCGACAATGTTACGAAAACCCAGACCCTGCTATCCACTGAATTCCTTACAGACCCCATCTTTACCCCATTTAAATATATATGGGGCACTGCAAACATTGCCTTAACATGCACCTCCCCGCTAGCCCAGGGAACAGGAAAGAGTAGTCTTCCTCTCTCACCTTCATAGGCTGGAGTTGCATCCTCGTGATCCTTGAAGGGTCTACCACCGGCTTGGGGCGCCTCAGCGTGTCTAGGATATTCTGCCATTGAGGTGGCAGGCCCACAAATTTGCCCTCCTTTGGGTCAAATGAAGTGTGGACCCGGTGCTCAAAGTTCTGCGGAGCCGAGATCTCCGGGCGTTTCTTCTTCTTCTTGCGGAACATGATGCCTGAGTCAGAGAAGGCAACACCATCAGTGCATGTCTAGGTCCGATATGCCCAATTAGTAGTATCACATATCAATTATATTAGTTAATTACATTGTATTAAGAACATTCTCCAGTAACAAGCGCTTTTAACAATGGAGCTGATCATCTGCCTTTACAGACAAGGAAATAGAAGCAACAAGAGAGCAATGACATGCTCAAGACCACCCAGCAGGTCAGGGGCTGAGCTAGGATTTCCGGTGACCTTTTGAGTGCTCTGCCCACTGTGAAACAGTGCTCCTAGCTCAGAAAAGGAACAGACACCTGTTACACCCACAGCTGAACTCCTACCACTCGGCTTCCTTTATTTCTACAAACTCATATTGCCAGATATAAACATTTTAAATGTATATAAGAGATACATATTTATATTCTACAGGCTTGTACCTCGGTTAAATGGCTTTGGAGTCCAGCCAGTTAAGACCATGTTGATTCCCCTACAAGCCTGGAATGAAGGGTGGTTATGAAAACCTTCAGTCTGCCCTCTCACTGGTTACTCCAAGTAAGTAATATACATTTGATTCCCATTTAAAGACGACAGAGTTGTTGCCAAAGGAAGAGCTGCCCAAGATTGACTTTGGATCTCAGTTTTTCTAACTTAGACAGAGGGCTTGGGAGAGAGAGAGGAGGTGGTAGGTGGAAATCAAACTCTGTCAGCAGGTAGCTGAAGCAGCTAAAATTAAAAACTAAGATTCCTTTCCCTTGGGGGCTGAGAGAGACAGTTTGTGTGAACAGCCATTACAATTGCAACAAGCCAAAACCAGCTAACACTTAAATATACCCAAACACAAGAGACATTCAAAATCTGAATTTAGACTTTACAGCCAAAGAGATGTAGATAGGTAGAAAGCCAGAAGTTTTAGACCTTTTTGAAATTGAGAAGATATGAAAGAAAAGGAAGAACCGGAGCTCCACATGCAGTCACAGAGGTGGGAAAGCTTGAGTAACTGGAGGACTGAGATGGATGGACACAACTTCTCCACAAAAGACAGAAGGAAGATGAGGTGAGGGGGAAGTTACCTCTTCCAAGAAGAAACAGCTCAGAGGTAGGGAGCTTTTCTATGGAGAGCCAGGCTTTTCTCAGTGGAGAGGGGTGGGAGTCTGAGGGACGACGGGCATAAATGGAAACAAGACACATCCCGACTGGACAGAAGGAAAAACTTTTTCATGACCAGGAGAGTCCAGCATTGGAGCTGGTTGCCCAGACAGGCTGTGCAGTCTCCACCCTTGGAAGTTTTCAAGAGCAAGTTTGCTCTTGAAGACAAAGCCCTGCACAACCTGGCCTGATCCTCAGAGCAGTCCCAGCTTTGAGCAGGGGTTGGACTACAGATCTCTTGATGTCCCTTCTCCCCTGAATTGTTCTATGACTTTATTGACTGGTTTGATGGCTTTAAAGTTACAAGTACTCCAAGTTATATTTTCCTACTTGCTGTTGGAGAAACGCGTTTAATGGGCAGATTACCGTTGTGTGGACGCAATAGAATTGGTGTGCTCCAGAGCTCAACCTCCTCTCCAAGATGCTTTCTGTCAATGCACAGGACGAACTGTGCGATGAGAGCCGTAAGAGAGATGAAACAAAGCAAAGACCCAGTGCCAAAACTTTTCAGGTAGCTCACTGCTAAATCTCTCTAGCTTGAGTAAAAGCTGTACAGGTTTTTTAAAGGCAATTAATATCCACCAGTAGAAAAAAAAATGTTTATATGCTCTTCCCTTTCCACTGACAACTTAATACTAACATTTGCCTCTCGCTAATACTGCTTATAAAGTGACATCAGGTAGAGGATTTTTGCCACTTGATCTTCAGCTTCGTAGTGATCACTCTTCCCCTGTACAGGACCTCAGCTTCCAACTATTTGTGCTGAATAAATATTTACAAGGGTCAGAGACACAGAACACCTACAGAGATAACATGTTGTGGTGTAGACATGAACACACTTCTAGAGGATACTGGTCGTGAAAATCAGCACACCTCGTGCTCTTTTCCCCTCAGTGAAATACATGTCAAACATTTCCCAGGTTGTTCCACTTAAAACTTGTTTAAGGAGCAAAGTGCAGCCACCAGCTGAACAACGACTTTGCTATCTATTTCTAGGCTGAGATCTTGAAAATGCAGACACACTGGCTTAAACTTTGGTTACCATGATCCTGTAGTCACTGGGATGGGAAGTGCTGGTATGCTGCAGAAGGATCTTTATGCTCTCCAAACCCCCAATCATGCAATCCATCCTTGGCAAAACACAGATTTCACACACTGACAATGCCCATTGCAATACCGTGTCCAGAAGCCCATTAAAGATCCCTTACAATTGAAAAAGAAAGCAGAAGGCTAGGCAACTAAAAAACACTTACAAAAGAGGTTGGAAGCAACTGAGAGCCTAGGAGTGGTTTTGCAGCCAGAATAATCTTTGCTTAGAATATGTTCCAATGAAAACCCAAATACATCTTAATGGAGAGCTTACGGGAAGAGCGTCTGTGCTCCAGGTCTGTGTTGCAACTACTCACACACAGTGATTCATCTCTAAGGCCCCTTCGGTGCTGCATATCAACCAATAATCAAGACTAAAGTCATAAGGAAAACAACAAAGTGCAGACAATCCTGGAAAGGAAAGCTATTCTAATAGCTCGTGGTGTTAGTACTATTCAAACCAACAGCTCGTGCTGCTGAGGAGCTTTCCCAGCCTCCAAGGCACGCAGAAGTATAGCTGGAGTGTTATATCAAGTGCTTCAGTTCTGAATCATTGACTACATGACAGTCCTGACAGCTACTTGATCCACCAGAACAGGGGCACTTCCAGACAGAGCGATGTCACTGTTTTAACCAGTATCCTTCCTGCTCCTACTCTCACAGCTTTATAACTCATCTCCGTAATGAGAAGATACTCAGAGCATAGCACACAGTGTCTTTCAAGTTTGCTCTCTACCTGCTTCAGGTGGCAAGGGGTCCTGTAAAATGTGGTGTTACAAATGCCACAACCATTCGCAGTTGTTTTATCAATTGTTTTCTGAACGTTGCAATCATTTCCCCATAAGGAGGAGGAGTCTAGCTGAACTACTTCAAAATGCAAATTTTTAAAGCCCGGGTGATATTTTGGCCCCAAAGAGAACAGTGGCTCTAGGCCAGCATATCAGTTTGCATAAGCATAAACACTACATTTTATATTTACATTAAATCACTATACCTGTCAATCAACACCTGGACTACACTCAGATCCTATATACAAAAGCATGCTTCATAAACCCAGAAAGGAGCATCTACCAAGTTCATGGTCAGCTTTAGGGTGACCAGCTGTCACGGCGTGCATCTACCTTATTGGCTTCTAATACACATCTTAAAACCAACAAAATGTAATCAACTCCAAATACAACATACCCCTGGGTATCCAGTGACATTTGCTTTATATGGTCAGCATCACTCGTTGATTATAAAGACATTGCCGTATCAGACAGGTGGTTTAAAGGCACACTGCATTAAGATCAAATGAAATTCATAGACTAAAAATAGTTATTTAAAATCCCATGGATTGGAACAGTCTGTGTAGGTTTTGCATTTCATTGAGAAGGTCTGTATTTAATCAGTCTACTCTCACTTTGTGGTTTTCATGCAATAGCTGTTTACTTGTATTTCCAATACCCATTTAAAGAATGTTTAAATAAAATACATAAAACAGGCCTTTTCTAATTCACTAAGAAATTCATAAGAACATTTTATGCATATAAGATTTTGTAAATCAAGCCAAACCTGCATTTAAACGTAGACAGCATCCCTTTAATATAATAGCACAAATACTGTGACACTGATTTTATAATAATCTACCAGACTTTCGTCTTTCATTCACTGCTGACAACTGTACTGTAAGAAATGTCACAAACATAAATAATAAAAGTCACTACCACAAGACAAAAGCAGTCGGAGATTGAAATTCTCTCAGCGATCCATTCCTGCTGCCTGGGAAACCACGTTAGATTTTTCAACTCCAGATATAGCTGTTCCTGGATGATACAGTTCCCAAAGCTGTCACATCTGCCAGTGAGCAGGAGAAAAAAATCCCCCAGCCAGCAGATCCAGAGCAGGGGGAGGGATCGGCTGGGAAGGAGGGGCAAGAGGAGAGAAGGGTCAGGCTCAGATGAGAGGAAGGGGTGGGAAGATTAAGGATGGAAGAGGGAAAGGGGAATGAGAGTTAGGAAGGGAAAGAGGAATGGCTGGGAGGAGCAGGGCACAGAAAAGAATCAACCCCACTGAAAAAAAGTAGTAGATAAACGTTATCAGGAATTGCTCACTACAACCCACGAGTTCAAACACTCGGACAAAGAAGCCAGCATGCGCTGTCATTTCATCTGACTTGCCTCCACCCTGCACACACACAATCACATACTCCAGTAGTATGTATGCACTGTACTTAACTATGTCCACACGCTCATTCACTCACGCGTACACTTGATGATAGCAAGGCAGCAGAGAGCTACTTCAGTCTCACTTGTACAGTTTCCAGTTAAAAATAAGCTTTCCCTCCCCCTCCTCGCTGCAGCAACCAACTCACCCATCAGCGTTACTGCGCTGCTATCACAGATCTGGACGTGGCTGGCTACATTCCTCCTGCCCCGGACAAGAGATAACGCGGGGTCCCTGCGCTGAGGAAAGCAATTCCCCTGATTTCTCCCTCAGCTGATACGCCAAACCACCCTGGCCAGCTACAAGAGGAGGGGGTGAGGAGGAGAACTCTTCCTACAGGACCTGAGGAACTGCAATATGCAGATGGAGTTTGGAGTAGGAAGATGAAGAAGATGCCGGAGAACCCACCAATTAAAAGGAAAAACTCTGCCACACAGGTCACTGTCAGGTAACACATTTCCAGTGCAGCGCAGGTTAAATAGGCCATTATCAATGCATGTTGTATGTGTGTGTTCATGCATGTGTGAATATGCACACATGGAATTTCACTGTATGCCGCACCTTCTAAACTCCTAATGTTTGCCCTCTGAGGTTTCTGACATGACTGTTGTTTATAACAAGTCATAAACATTCATAGCATTTTACAGACAAAGAAAAATGACAGGTTACCTCCCTGAGGACCTTACAAATCTAAATGTGACTTTACACAGCAAGAACCGACCACAAAGGGTGAGTGAGAGGGGGAAAGCAAAGTAAAGTGGTCTGAGATCTGAAAAGGGATCCACGAGCACAGAGCCTTGGCGCGATGACACCTTCCACATTCGCCTGCTATTCTAGTTTTAGAAATACTGGTTTAGGTACTTTTTCCCCCCCTAAAGGAAGAGTGGATGTTTGCCTGCTGTGCTATCACTTCCCCTATTTCAAGCCCTTTCCTTCCACGCTTCTCTCTCCCCCACCAGCCCCCAACAGCAAAGCGATGTGTCGGAGCGAACTAGCAGCACAGCAAACTGATGTAAGGCTCTAAATCCTGCCCAAACACACACACGAGTGCACAGATTAACATTACATGAGAAATAAGCTTAGGGAGAGACATATCTCGTATATTGGTGGGGTTTATTTTTCTCATTTGTCAAAAAGAACACAACTGCTTGACTTTTTTTTGCCCTGGCCCCACTGAACAGGGTCTAAAGGCTGTAGTGCTGCCTCTTTCTCCTCTGCTCCATTTCCTTGCTCATAAATTAGGACTAAAACCTGACACACAGTGAACGCCTATTTGCTGAGCTTGTTTTGGACGCTGCTCAGTGACATACTTTTAGGTGTGTTTTAGCTATACGAGACCAAATTCACTCTGGGACATATAAAAGCACTTGCAAAGAAAAGAACTCTTGAACCTTCTGAAACCAGTACAGGCATGTCCCAAATGCTAATAGGCTTTTTCCCTTGACAAATAATAAAGTTTTCCATTATTTACAGTCCCCTAGAAATCCCAGCTAAAGTCACTGTCCCTCTATGCCAGTCTCTGAAGTCAGGCCCCACCCTTCAGAGGTTTCACCTAAACAGACAAAAGGTAAGGAAAAGGAATTATTATCCTCATTTGCAGACGAGACAGAAAAAAAAAATGACTAGCTCGATTTCTTCCCAGCTATGTCTACATCAGCAAACCTAAAAGAGCTTCCAGGTATGTCTCCTGGATGCTTTTTAACTTCATATCAAGGCCAGATCCAGGCCCAACACACCCTGGCTTCCACAGAGAGACAACACGGGCACACAGCACTGGTGGGAGCCAAGACGTGCTCTGACCACGTTTGATCTTGACACCAGCACGTAAGTCTAGACACCACGACAGAAACGAGCTGCACAGACAGAAATCACACCCAAACCTCAATTGCAATCCAATGCCTTCATTATAAGATTAGCCTTTTCCCATCCCTGTTTGACTTGTGAGAGGGTGACAGCTAGCAAACACCACTGCGGCACCAAGAGAAGGCTGCAACTCTTCGCATCCTCTTCACCCAAAGCCAGGGAGATGCACGCTGCAAGTCCTAAGGCTAAGAAACCAGCCACTATAACAGCTAGGACCCTTTTATCCCACCTTTTAAACACTGGATGTGGCTGTGTCCTCTTCTGGATGTACAAAACCATACAGCACTCTGTGCCTTACACACCTGCCTTACACACGCACACTTCACTGTTCCATGTCCAAAGAGTAACT
Source organism: Nyctibius grandis (assembly GCF_013368605.1). Lineage (NCBI taxonomy): Eukaryota > Metazoa > Chordata > Aves > Nyctibiiformes > Nyctibiidae > Nyctibius > Nyctibius grandis. The sequence continues at coordinate 872,958 of NC_090661.1, forward strand.
GCATTGTTTCACATGGGTTTACCGACATTATTTTGCCACAGAGGATGCATCAGGGTTAAAAACAAGTGGCTATATTTTGCTGTTAATCCAGAACACCAAAGAGCTCCAAGATAGGGTGGGATCTCCACGGTCTTGTGCGACAGATCCATTCAAAATGAGCATAAAAATACTACCGAGATTAGCACAAGGACATTTAAGGTTCTGTCTCCAAAAATCCACATGAACAGCAACATCTTGCACATCAGACAGGAGGTTATGTTGGGACAAGTGCAAGGGGCCACATCTGGCATTCCTGCTCACGTGACACACAGAGGAGCCAAGGCGCTCGGCTGCATCTGGGGAACACGCGACTCCAAGCACAGCACTGCGAAACCCCGGGTGCCACGTCCTGCGGCTCCGTCCGAGCACTGCAGCCTCGCTGGGCTCCTCCGTGCCACGTCACGGATCGCAGATCCGGCTGCCCCCGGCACACCGGGTTACGAGAGGGAAGCTGGAAGCTCTGCGCTGCAGATGTGCACAATACAGACTTTAATTTGGGGAAGTGCAAGGCAGGAGCCACGCAGGAGCCGTGCGCTCAGTAAGTGTGCCACTTGCTTGCAAGCAGACCTGTCCCAGCAGCGGCACTGCTGATCACACACGTCCTGGATCACACTCCTCACTCCAGCAGCACAGCAAAGGGCTGGCAGAGACACCATGGTGATTCCCCAGACCCGCTGGTATAAAGATGCAAGAGTTAAACTTCCCTCCAAACACCACTGAACAATCTTGGTCCTTATTTATGATCATTATGTTCTCCCAAAGTGAGACACAGACATATTTCACTGCTGTCAACAGCCTGCAAGGCAGCTCGCTTGTGTATCCCCATGGGATAACTGATGGGAAAACTGCAGCCTAGGCCCAGCTTTAAACCGTGACAGCAGCGTGCCCCAGAACACGGGGGGAGACAGGCTAGCTTAAACCCCACAACCAGGCCAGCTCTCAGTGCCTGCCTACTCACTGCTGCCAACACCAATACAGAAATTTAAATCGTAACAGACAAGTCTTCTCCCAGGGAGTATCAGCTATTCTGTTCTGTTTGGAAAGGAAAAACACATGCCATGAGTATGAACATTCACACATACTCCATACATAAAACTTGAGGTGCACTCGTAACGCAAGCAAAGATAAATGTTAGTCTACAGCAACACTCTGTTCATCAATTAATTACAAAATAAGCTAATTACTAATACTACAAGTTAAAATGGCTCAGCCCCAGGGTGAATGTAATTTCCCAAGTTTTTTTTTTTTTTGAGGGAAATAGATTTGAACTTTTAGTCTATCATCACCCTACAGTCACATTGCTCTCTTATGCCAGACAAAGGGAAGATCAGTCTCAAAGCAACAACAGCATCACTAATGACCAAATCTCAGTCCATTGGTCCTCAAGCACAGAGTAATCCTCCTGCAACTTTAGAAACCATACTGAGAAATTCCTTAAAACCAAGACCTGCATCAGCCAAGTCCGGATTCTGTACTCCGTTGCATGGAGTCTGTACAATTACAGCTTAGAAGCCAGTGAGAGTGGTGCAGGAGCAGGGTTAGTACAACAGACAAGAAAACTGGTCCCCTAGTCCAGAGCCTCCCTTGGCAAGATCTGGAAGTTTGCTGTACCCTCTCCAGCTGTGCAGCACGACACACTGGTGAGGCTTCAGCTGCCCTTGCAACTTCAGAGCTGACATCCCGTACACGTACAGAACTGATGTGCATCTCTGAGCGTGGTGAAACTTCAGCCCAGGACCTTTGTTGGTACCCTCAAGAAAACCTGACGTGCAATGCAGAGCTCAGAACTTGGCTGAGTTTTCACTTGCAGTGGGAGTAGGCTAGTCCAAGCTGTTTTAAGCAATTTGCACAAAACATCTAGCTCTCTGCTCGTGAATTTCCCGAAGCACATTAGAGAAGTAGGTTAAAAAGTGCTCTTTTCTGATTGGAGCAGGACAGCCAAACTTTTATAGGGCTTCTCCTTCTGAATGAAAATTTTATGACCAGGCAAGACTTGTTTCTCGCTTTTGCAAGCCTTAGCAGCAGGACCCAGGATGTTCTTTCCAGGTACATACATACTCATACCCACCTAGACAGAAACAACCCCAGCACAGGGAACAGACTGTCCGTCTGGAAGCACAGTTACTAATCCATCAAACTATTTGCCGATAGCTCTTTCCACTATTTGATCAGCTTTGCTATTAGATACATAAGCCGTTGTTCACACTTAGCACACAGGATGTACACACCAAGGCAGCGGAGAATATTAAAATCAATCTACAGCTTCATCACACCATCAAGAATGAGGCTTTTCAGTGGGACAGGGCTTGAGAGCGCCACACAGCAGCGTTCCTTTCCCCAGCAGCTGTGAAGGGGCTCAGCTGACCCAGGTTTTACCCAAGCACAAAACTCAGAAAAGCAGAGGAAGACTCAGCAAACATCTCTTACTCCATGTACGTCCCCCAGCCTCACCTGAGAACTCGCACTCACCAGCCACAAACTTCTCTTCTGTTTTTTCAGTACTCTGTCCCCAAATACATTAAGGCATTAATGTCCTGGCAAAGAAGAAAGCAAACTCATAAGCAAACACTACTGGACAGGATTGTTTCCTGTAGCTGTAAATACCTGGCTGTATATGTCGGTTACAACCTGGCAAAAACAATTAAATACAAATGCCCAATAGACTTGTAGATTGTAACATAAATAGGAGGAGATGAGCCAGGTTTCAGACAGCCAAAATACACTCACGCACCCATACACACACGAGTACTACAACAGAGTTTCAGTGGGTGTGCTGAAAGGATCTTGGCTGGCGCAGCTGCCAGAGGGTCAGGAATACAGACAGGGGTTTTAACTGCCAAGTCAGACCTCTTCATAGGGCATGGTGAGGGTCCGTGCAGATACAAGAGACTTAAGAAGAGATATTGCCATAAAAGCAATGAGCATGCATGTTCCTGACATGCTGTCTGCTTTCTCAAGCATCATCCAGAGTAATTTTTAACCCCTTCTTCACCCCAGTGTTTTAAGAGCATCACCCTGCAAGATTCAACAATGCATTTTCCTCTCCACATTCCCCATCACCTTGAGTGTCAATAGGCTGAATCGCGAGACCCCCCACACCACAGACCCCAACGCTGGCCCGCCTAAAGGACAACAGAAAGCAAAAACCACAAGATCTTACTGGCAAGTCCTGCTGCAACAACGCCGACAGAAGACAATTCCACGTGAAAGGAGAAAGAAGGGTCTGGAAGGGAACTCTCCCACTGTCACGCAGCAAAGCCGATTGGAGGACGGTGTTGCTGGGCTATAGGAGTAAAGATGAAGTAAACTCCTTCCCAAAGGAATCCAGCTCCTGGTTTTTCTTCCCTTCCAGAACCATTCTTTGAGAGAAAAAATTGTATGACCCCCCTGAACCATTCCCCTCTCACTCTGCCCTAGGCTGGCACTGCCAACGCACGGGTGATCATCCCGCTAATTGTTGGCAGTGGCAAGGCTTAGCTCCGAAGGGAAGGGGTTAAGCCATAGCAGCACAGCCACCAGGGAGTAAAGATGTTAGTTTGAACTGACAAACCTAGTCCTCTGTAAACAGGAGACACAAATCGCACGAAACAGCGGCCATTAGGACGGTGGTGTTACCGCTTTAAAGCAAGCAAGTCAGTGTTGATCCCCAAATGTGCAGGAGGGAGCTTACCCCTGCCTCCTCATTGCTCCGTAACCAGAGGTGAGGTGGGAATGCTCTGCCACCGGAATCCGCTGACACGCCGATAAACTTCAGGGAGAAAGACGGCAGGAGAAAGCGGGAGAAGAAAAAGGGGTGGAGGCAAGTCTGACATGTTTGTACAGTGCCTGATTCACCTAAGCTGCTGAGTTTGATTTCAGGGTGTGGTAGCAGATGGGACACAGAAGCACTCAGCGCGGAGAAGCCTCAGATTCTTGTTCCAAGGAAAATGACCCACGCCGACAGCTGAGCCTCTTGGGACCATCTCGCCTTCTCCTCACCATCTCCTCCTTTTGGTCCCTAGAGGGGATGAGAGAGAGAAAGAGCTCAGAGTCACACCTGGGCACCGAGGTGTGCTGGGTCGCAGGCAGGAACCTTGGGGAGATCATCTCCCACTCCCCTCCACCCTTTTTACCCCCCCACTTCTCTGCTGACCTATTAAAGCTGCAACTTGCTCGTTAGCTCTTCTCTCTCGGCTCCACAGCCTCAGGGCCTAGAGCTGCTGCAGTTTCTAACGAATCCCGACATCTCCGCCTGCGTCGCCTGGCTGCAGATTTCAGGACCTGCCACCAGCTCCTTGTCATTCCCGGCAGGAAAGCTTTGATTGCTCACTATATGGCTGGCTATAGAAGAACTCACCAATTTATTTGCCTTGCAGATGAGCGGCACATGACCTGGCGCTTTTCCTTTTCCCTTGTCCTCGGTGTGAGTCAGTGCTGCGAGGTCTGCAGTCTGCTATCACCCTATAATCCTGTTGCCTGTGCCCTGCCTCAGGGTTTACTGACTCCTGGAAACAGATATTTCCACAAGCGACTGGTGTTCAGGAGGACACCAGCTCCACCACGGCTCGGCGGTGGCGGATGGACATAGGTGGAAGGGGGTGTCATTAGAGGACACACTTTGGGGATTACAGCCCACGATGGGTCAGAGTTCATGTCAGCAAACTCATCAGCTGCTCTTTCTCCACTGCAAATAAAGAGGATTCTTGGCCTCTCCCAACCACTAACAATGCTGGCTTAACCCCAAGATATTTTTAGGTCCAAAGAGCAGAGATAAAAGCATTAAAAATCCACCCCCATAATTTTTTAACATGGGTTTTGTTGAACTGCCCTTAAAATAAATAAATGAATGACATGCTGCAAATAATCATTAGGCTGTCATCATTTCTGCTGGGAGCTGCTTGTCCAGCAGAGCTGGGCCAGCCCAGTGACCTTTTAGCCACATTCCTCCGTTCCCATTTTCCTTCCTATTAATCCCACCTAGCTAGGCTGCAGTGCCTTTGTACACAGCCATAGTCACAGACCTAGTTGGAAGGCACAAGATCCACAGTAATATTATGGAGAAGGAACAGAACTGGGGTTCATACAGAGAACGTAAAGGAAACCCTGGCATTGGAGGTGATGGTCTGAGGTTCATAATCCCCATTCCCAGACCTGCTAGCTGACTGGGGGAAGGCTGCTTCCTCAAAGCGCAGTCACCGCTTCTGCCTTCCACTGCAGGTCCTTGCCTGCCAGAGCCTGCCAAAGAGCCCGAGATTTCCTGCCTGTTACCTCACAGCAGCATCCCTAGGGTGTAGGAAATAAAGTTAGCCAGGTTCCTTTCTGTCTGGGGATTAGCTTGTCTCCTGCTGCAGGGCAGGCCCCATACACAGATGTAATCAAAAAAAGGAAAGTTCACGTTAATAGCAGTAACCAACAAACAAGAGAGGGGGACAGCACTCTTTCTCCAAAAGACTGGAACTGGCGAGGCAGAAGCAGCACGGCGGGGATCAGAGACGAGGAAACAGAGCACAATCCTGTCTAGGTGTGGAGGAAACACGACCGAGCGCAGACCGTCACCGTCATCTGTTGCATCTGTGCTTTGCTGGTGTGCCAACCAGCGAGGAGTCATCTACACAACCATAGCTTTGGGAGCGTCAAAGAAATGTCGTTTATATTCTACAAGGAGTCACCCAGGCAAGGAACTGGCTTTAGATTTGCATAAGTATTATATTTCATGGGCTTACATGCTAAGACAGTCTTCTAGAACAAGATGCAAGTTCTTTAGAAATGGAAGAGCCTGATTTTACTTGTCAAGACACAAGCTTAGATGAAACCAAGGCAGCTTTGAGTTGGTGTGAACCTCTGCTGCCTACAGACTTAATGAAAAATTAGGACACTTTCCAGTCTTTCTATTCACAGTTTGGTCCCAGCAGTCCTACATACTTTGAAGAAAAATTTCCCAGTAGCAGTGATGCATCTCTAATTTTCTCCTTTAGCAATTGTCCCTTCATTAAACATTTCACTGCTCCTTCCCTGCCCAGTGCTCCCTTCTTACCTAGAGAATTGCACAAGATCATATAAATAATTATACTCACACATTTATATAAACACACGCATACACACCCCACTCCTCCTACGGTTGCTCTACTCTATGTTGCTCATTCAGGTCCTGCCTTGGCTGTGGCAGCCACAACTGCCAAGCAACAAGTGCTGCAGGGTGCATTGACTAAACGCTTGCATCGCAGACTGCCCAATTTATCTGCACAGCAAAGGCCAGTCCGTGCTCCACGTCCCCTCCCCAGACACAAAGCGTAGCAAATTTCAGATCAAAACTGCTGATCTCGCCTCTTGTCTCACCCGGCCCATCCACGTCACTGCATCAGGAAAGCACCAGTACCTCACAGCCTGAGCTGTTGCTGCAATAGATTCCATTTAAGCCATTTAATCTCTACTGGAGCAGAATTTTGTGCAGGAAAACAACCTTTTCAACGTTTTACTGTGCCAACAGGCAAGACTGGGCACTTCTAATCTTAAAAAAAAATAAATGTTAGAGACACCAAGGCCAACTCTACCACATATGACATCTGCCTTCTACCTCAGCCAGGAGAACTGTACCTGGCCACCTGTTTGGAGCTTGTGGGAACTGGGCAAGCTGTAAAGACAAATTTATCCTGCTTCAACAAAGCTTCCAGGAGAAGCCTAATACCAAGGCACGGTAAATCTGATGCATTCATGAGATCTGAGTAAGAACGAAGGCTATTCCATGGAGCCAGGCTGTGGTTCAGAGCTAGACCTTCTAGCAGGGCTCCTCTGAGCTCTGGGATTTGCTAGGAGGCACAAATGCACTTCCATCAGAGCAGCATGGTCCCTCTTCTCTTTCCTGGCTCTTGAAATGCAGAGTAAGCTGGCCAGGGAAGTGAAAAGATACGCCAACAATTGGGACAAAGGGGTCACTGGGAGAAAGGGTGTGTCAGAAATTCACAAAGCATGAGCATCAACTGGTGGGAGGAAGCACAAGATAGGAATCAAGTCTGCAAGTCTCATAATCAACACATGACATTAGCCAGGACGGGAGATAAGGAGGGAGCAATCCAGAGGCAGTTTCGCTTTAAATAAGTGCTTACAGTTTAGCTGCCTTTCCCTGAGGCTATTACATTCAGAGGTGGGCAGCAGATTTCAAGAGAGCACTATTTGGACCTCTTGCTCCGATGTTAGGGTTATCATCCTGCTTACTGTGCAGTGCTGACAGTATAGAGGCAGGGTCCTGGAGATCCCAGCAGGACAGAGCCTTACCTGCCCTCCCACTGCATGAGCTCATTCAGTGCTTGTTAAGGGTCTCCAAGGTTTACAGTCTAATCCAGGTTCCATTTTTTTTTGGCCCAATTCAAAACAAAACCCAAATGCACCACAGCTGAAGAACTGGGAGTGGATTAGGAAGTTCACCACCTCTGTCAGAGCGCTGCATGCTGTTACAGATCAGCACACATCCCCATGCTCACATCTGGGAGGGCAGCATGGTGCTTGGAGTCCCTCTTCACCATATGCACACCACCAAATACAATGCAGAATGGGTCACATGCAAGAACATTTGTGCTGCTTTAGGCTCTCAGCAGCACCAGGGTGGAATCACAGGCAGGCTCTCCTGGGCCAGGCAGCTCCAACAGTGGAGCAAAGAGTAGCCAGCAAGGAGGTAGCACGGGGACCCGTGAATTCTGCCAGCCTGAGAACACTAGGCTGGAGCAGCGAGAGCTGAGAACACAGGCAAGAAAGCAGCTTAAGCTTAGAGAGAGTAAGAAAACAGCAGACAGTCTTTAAAAATTTTAACTCCTACTCTGATGCAAAGTTGAAACTAAAGATCAAGAGGATCACCTGAACACAGCACGTGCTATTTTGCTACTGGTTAAATTCCTGTGGCTTGGTAGACATTCCCTGCAGATAATATCAATACAGCTCGGATCACAGCCATCTCCCACTTCTTCCAGATCTTTTACTTGCAAAAATTCACAGACATATTAGGTTATAATAGAAGTCACGTCATGCTCCACCAGACAAGTCTGTGCCACCCTCTGCAAAAGGTGTATCTGCTGCTTCCAACAAAAGTCAGGACGAGCAGTCCTGCAATGGCAGCACTGCTGTCAGCATAGCCTGCCTTCTCCACAGATTCACCAGGTCACCTTGGGAAAGTCATCTTGCATGCTGGTAAAATGCCTGTGACAATGCTTAACTCCCACACAACAGAGGCAGCTTCATCTGTTGTTTTTTCGAGCACGCTGCGATCCTTAAAGATGCTATAGAAACGCAGGCTGAAATCCCTGGCTGACATAGAAGGATACAGCTTCTGTTCAGAATAACTAGGTCAGTCAGCTATTGCTAAAGTATTAACCAGAATTGAGAGAATTCCTAGTGGCTAAAATAACGGTAGCAAAAGTCTAACACCATTTGCTGCTATTAGTCACTCTCTACCTCTGGGTACGCTCAAACCAGCTCTCAAGAGCCTAGAATAATTTGAGGCTGGAGCTTATGCTTGTCAAAATCCAGGCACGTGGCTCTGTGCAGCGCAGGAGGCTCCCACCCCGCTCGCTGCCTTGGGGAGGCAGGGACAGCCGCCCTCGCAGGGGACACAGCCCGAGCAGCTGCATGCAGGCGGCCCATGTCAGAGCTGCACTGTTACCCCTGTGCCAGGGAATGGGTCACCGTCACCCTCCCAGCAGCAGCCACCCAACAGCAAGTGCAGGAGGGTGCTTGGTGGCATGGTGGTGTATTGGTAGCTTGTTTTGGGGGAAGGTTGGTAGAGGCAGAGAGCAGCTGTTTGAATGGAAGCCGAAGAAGAGAGGAGGGTAAGGGTTGACCATTGCAATGGGGGTGAGTATCCAAAATTTATCTCAAGCCCCTCCAGTTGCTGAGGCTGGACCAAGCGTTTGCTTTCCTCTCCCTGTTCATTCACACTTTCATGAGGTGTTGGAGCGAGTGCAGAGGAGGGCGACCAAGCTGGTGAAGGGTCTGGAGAGTCTGACCTACGAGGAACGGCTGAGGGAGCTGGGGGTGTTTAGCCTGGAGAAGAGGAGGCTCAGAGGTGACCTTAGTGCAGTCTACAACTACCTGAAGGGAGGTTGTAGCGCAGTGGGAGTTGGCCTCTTCTCCTGGACAACCAGCGACAGGACAAGAGGGCACAGCCTCAAGCTTGGCCAGGGGAGGGTCAGGTTGGACATCAGGAAGAATTTCTTTACAGAAAGGGTCATTAGCCATTGGAAGGGGCTGCCCAGGGAGGTGGTGGAGTCACCATCTCTGGAGGGGTTTAAGAAAAGCCTGGACATGGCACTTAGTGCCATGGTCTAGTTGACAGGGTGGTGTAAGGGCAACGGTTGGACTTGATGATCCCCGAGGTCTCTTCCAACCTGGTTGATTTTGTGATTCTGTGATTCTGTCATTTCCCCTCGCTGTGCTAGTACAGCTGTGCAGCTGCCTGCAGACCATACCAAGCAGATAACCAGCACAGCTACTTGCACCAAAAAGCTCTTGGTTTTACTGGAAATAGGAGGTAGGTGAAGAGTTAAATCTGTCTGGGTTTTATTATTATTAATATTTATTTTTAAACTCAGATTGTTTACAGTTCAGCCACACAAACAGTCATGCCACCACAACTCAGAAGCCAGTGACCTGCAAACGCAGGAACTGGGCCTTCTTGTTTTGCCACTGAAACAAGCACGTCCTAACGCTGTACCCTCAGTTTCCCTTCTCCCCATGAGCTGTGGATGCACCAGAGCCCACAGGATGGCTTGTGAAGGATTAAATGGTTATAATCATCACTTAGAGATTTATTTATACAGTGTAGAAAAATATGTTCACTGCGACACCTTTGTCTTGTCTACTAACTGCCACAATAAAGAGAAAAAGTTGTTAACTGCTACCTCCCCTAAGAGAGATTTTTGGTCTTCCCTGCTAGTCGTTACAGAAGCTTTTTACTTCTTTTTCCTCAGCTCTCTCCTCCAGCCTTCATTCACTCTGCACTTTATAACAGCCTAAATACTAGCGTAAGACTGAGTAAGGCGCTGGTTGCTCTGGGCACACCGTTTCAGCAGAACACAGGCTGGTGGGCACATGATAAAGCTTCCAACCACCATTTTCTCCATTAAAAAAAGTTTCAAAACTACCCAAAACATTTGTGCAACCATTAATGCTGTCAGATTCCTCAATAAGAAACTAAAACGTGCACAGAGTCACGCAATGCACGTCACAAAGGACTGAAACATGCTGGCTGTTTCTGGTAATGTAAGAACTTTTTTATACCAAACCCACATGATTAATGGAGCCCAAAGTGAACAGTCACCCAGCCTACCTGACTGCCTGGGCCTGCTGGCATCTGGCTGCAATCATAACAAATGTCCTTCCTTTGGAATAAGTCTAGGTCCTGCTGGCTGCTCTAAGGAGTGAAACCGTAGTGGAACAGCTGAACCAGAATCCTCTTCAAGATAACACCAGAAACTAACCCACGGATATGTCTATAGATATATATATATAATTAAAGGACATATCCAGATTCTGAATAATAATAATTAAAGAAGTTAAGAAAGGAGCAACATAAGACACACACCATTTTATTTACAGCTTAAATGGCCATCTCCTGTTCTGCAGAGCTAGAGAGTCTGAAGATGCCATTGTAAGACAAATGAAAAAATTCTGTTAACCTTCTACTTAATCATCATTCATCAAACTACTAACTCCAAAACACATTTCTTCTTCATGTGCTCTCTGGAGCACCAAATAAATTCTATAAATAAATGAATTCAGAGAAATATGTTCAAATAAAAGTAGTATTAACTTACTTCATTTCCACATGTGACCTTTAAAAACAAATGCTTGTTAAGACTCAAAAAGAGCATTTTCTTGTTTTGTTCTGCAGAACTTTGCTGCAAACTGAAAGCCTGGCTAACAGTTGTGCCCAAGTGCTTAAGCCAAGATTCCCTACAGAAATACTTGGGTAGTTATCCAGAAAATGCTTTCATTTCCTTCTTTCAACAAACAGCAGTCTCAGTCCAACAACAGCCACAGAAGGTGATCACAGACCACAAATTAGGCATAGTCAGATAATTTAGGTGACCCTGAGTTCTAAGGGACTGTTTAAAAACACGTCTTTAAATGACACAGAAATAAATGGCAATGTTCTTTAAATAAGATATTGGCTCAGCTTTACGTCACTCAGGCTGCTATTTTGCAGAAGCTCGGGGAGAACATATTTAGAACTTGGAAGAGAACACAAAAGCCTGAAGAGCTCTGCAAATTCCTGATTTGGGAGCAAGCAGCAGAATTAGTATTTTCTTCTCTGTTAACACCAAACAGTGCATATTTTATAATAAAAGTGTCAGAAATCAGGAAGTTTCCTCAGTAAGAGTCACAAACAGGAGCATCTTGTCTACTAACATCACCTATGGTTGATGAGGTGGCACAAGATCTAAACTACTTGTGACATTACTTTATACATTGAGGTTTCTAATGAAATAAACACAGCACACGTTTTTCATTTTATGGCCCAAATACTCTGTAACAGCATCTAGGTTTGCCATCTGATTTTCCACACCTTTCACTACACGCTCAGGAGCTCTGATTTCTGCAAATTAATTATGTGTGTGCCCAAACTGGACAGCTTGCTGCAGCACGGACAGCTCAAAGATGACTTGCCCAGAGAGACTTCTCTCCAGAGTCAGCTGTAACAGCTGTTCTCACATCCAGTCCAAAGTCCCTTGAAACCATTTTTTTCACCGACTTCCACCAAGTGCTAGAAAGATCCTTATTCTAAGCTGGATGTTACAGGGAAGAAGTTAATTTCTAACATTATCGTATGCATTTATGTACTTTCTTGGACAAGACCCAAAGTACTCATTATAAAGCGTAACACCCTGGTTAATTCTTCCAGAAGCCAATCATAAGGCTACTATGAATTTTAATGAGCACTGAATCAAGCCCCAGATGGTTTTTAAAGCCAAATTATCCCAATCTTGGTTATTTTAAGCTCTGTGTAGTGCCTTCTGGCCACTACACGTGTTAACCCCTCTGTTCCTGCTCCAGATCAAGGAGACTTGCATACCTGTTCTCCCCATCTAAACACAGCTCTTCAGCTCTGCTGCAGAAGACCCTCAGTTCCTGCTATGCCTTGAGAAGTCAAGTAACACAGAAGTAACAGAACCAAGGCTCTGCAGCCTATTTAGCACTGTCTTCTGGACACAGTAACATGAATAGGAACAAACTTGAAGAGATTAGTGAGATTATGAAAATTTTCGTCTCGGTGAAAAAGGCAACAGTATAAGGAAACCAAAATAGAGTCGTTTATACAGCCAACGGATGCTGACTGCAGTGCCTCAGGTGGGGCTCCACTAGAAATGACACTGCTCAGAGCTGTACTTTGGCTACACTGATTTTTTGGAGCAGACTATGAATTACCTTCCGTACCTACCACAAACTACTATTACCTTACTCTTTCCTTTGACTAAACTTGTTTTTTTAGGGGTGTGCTTGTTTCCTGCAAAGCACTGCTGTTATAAATGGCAACCTGTGTCTCAGAGACTCACAAGCCCTTCTCCCTTTGCCTTGGAAACCTGCAGGAGAAAAACCACATCACCCAACTGTTTCCAAAGAGCTCTTTGGTTGAAGCATCACTATTCCTTGCTAGACTTTAAGCAAGGAAACATGAGGAACATGAATTCTTGTTAGACACTTTTTTTTGGGGGGGAAATGTTGTTACCAATAACTAACTACGGCAATACATGCCAGTCTTTGGCAACAAGACAGCTGCTCAGACAGCCAGAGCGCCAGCTGTTTCAGGGTGGGGGATTATTTTTTGGGGGGGGCAGAGCAGGGATTAAATCACCTTTGCACTAACTTGTGTTTTTCTTTTTGTATTCTGGGATTCATGCCCCCCTAATTTTTTCTAAACCTTGTCTGGTAAACAGATGGATGTCATAGAAATGAAAGGGATGAAATGGAAAGAGTAACAACCACCGAAGTGCAGCATTATGCAAGCCAGCTATGGAAGAGAAATTATGTCACTGTGTATTACTCAGTTGAGAATGGTTAACAAGTTTATGCTATTTAACCACCTTACCAGAATGGGCATCACAGCTTGAGGAAGGCAGACAGAGCTCTGCAATGATCTCACAATTAGAAATGAGGGGTGGGAGGGAAGAAAGAAAGCAAAAGATGGTTTAATGTCCTTTCTTGCCTCCAGATACCCAACACATGGCTCAGCTGTCCTAAGTCTGGGCCGGAAATACTTATTTTTAATTCACTGAAAACACACTGACTGAGCAGCAGGAGTGCAAGTGACACGCTTAACTTGCCATCATTTGCTAAAGCAGAGAAGGAGCTCAACCTCCCGCCTCTTGCTGGGATTGCTAGGTAAAACATCAATGGTGGGTTCAGTAACTCAGACAACTCTGCCTCCTGAAACGGCCCGAGAGCCCTGAGCAGCGTGTGCATTAACAGGTTTCAGTCCCTTTTGACTTGAACCACATTTGAACTTCTTACCAGCGAAAAATCATTCTATCCTGTTACTATTCCTCTGAGCAATTGCACACACGCCCCTTTTATTATTACATTAGTGTAATTTTGTCTCCGACATTCCCCCGAGAGGAATTACTCATGTCCTGCTATTATTTATTTTACTACTAAGAGCCTGGTTTTTAGCAGTAGTTTTAATTAAATACCAATCCTCCTCCTCAGTTAGGATCACCTTTATCTAGCTTGCTGTGCTTTGTATTCTCCAGCAGTATCATTTGCTTCCTCCTATTTATCCCTCCCTCCACAGTTCTCTCAGGAACTGCAAAAAGCCCCCTCTCCCACCAAAACCTATCAGCAAAAAGAAATACAAGATTTTACTGAAATGAAGAACCATCACACGGAAGATAATATGGTGCTTAACAGTGGTTATGCAGAATTCAGTTTAAATTGATGTCAGGTGACACTGCCAAAAGCAGCAGCATCTTCCACACCCCCCAAAGCCATGATCTGCTGCTCTGTCCCGTGCACCAGCCCACAGCACGTTGCTACTACTGTCTCTTTGGTTTCCCTGCTCCTCTGTAGCCTTGCCTGCATGTCCATTGCTCCCCTACCCTCTGATGTTGCGTCTATCCTCTCCAAATATACTACTGAAAGTTGCCAGGGCAGGTTTTCTGTGGAAGTTTGAAGCTCAGTATGTCCACACGCTGCGTAAACACCTCTTCAAAGTCTTGGCTGTCCATGGATAATGAATCAGATCACAACGTAGTCTAGACTTTAGTACACAGGATTCTTGGAAGCTGCCCTAGATTAATGTTTTAAGAGTTATTCATTCATGCTCCCCAAGTATCAGAGGCAGAACTGAGGACTCCTGACTGTGAAGTTGGCAGGAGTATCCTCATCTCAACTATTTCTACAAAGTGGAAACAAACTGCAGCAACAGCATCCAACTGCATTAACTGCTCCAGCACCTGGCAAAGCCAGCTGCAGAGACAGCATAAAGTTACGCAATGACTGCTGGCACCAAACACCCTCCTGGCCACCATTCCCTGCCTGAATATTGGGCACAAGTACCCTTCCCCAGGCAATCTCACCTAACCACTCTGCAGCCTTCAGGGAAGGGAAGAGCAGGCAACAAGTCAGAGATCATTTTGATTTCACTTCTCACAGACTTGACAAGGCTTCTTCCTTCTCAGCTTTAGGTGCAAAAGTTTACTAGCTACACTTACTCCCCTAAACGTAAGATGTTTTTGCTTTTATGAGCACATTTAATTTCTTTTCCAAGAGCAAAATGGGACTGCATACAAGTATTAGATCAATTAACGTGCAAAGAGAAAGCGTAGACTCACGCCTACCCTCTTGCCTGCACTTCCAGGCTCAGCAAGTGCATTCCTTAATGGCTCCAGCACCCTTGTAAGATTCGTGCTCTGCTGTACTTTAATCAAGGACTATAATTTATTCACCGCAACCTAAGAGTACAATTGTCAGTCTGGAGGGTTCCCAACTAGGAGGAGTTTCAGGTTTTGGTTTATACCGGGGAGGGAGGGGATACTGATGATAAAAGATTTTTTAGATGTTACTCACCAGTTTTTTCCAGAGCCATCTCTGTACATTCAAGGTATTGTTTTCCTACCTTAAATAAGACTTTTCAAACAAGTCGCCTGCAGCTGGGGCAAGGAGCTCTCTACCACTTTCTGGCCTCTCCACAAATAGTTTTCAGCAGTGATAACTGGCTGTTCAGGCGTAATTCAAATAGACGCTTTTAAAAATAAATCCTATCTCCTTGCTCTTGTTTCAATAGCATTTCTTCAAACCAAGCCTATTAGAAACCTTCAAGCTCAAGTTCCCAAGGCAGGAACCATCTTCATTTTGCCTCCGACAGAACAACAAATACTCTGTCAATGTTTAAAAGCACTAAACAAAATTAATAAACCATAAGCTTATGTCTATTTACTAAATTTTACTTTCATTCACTCACTGTTCCTACAACGCCCATCATTCTACTATTTAAGTACATGATTTAGAAGCACAGTCAATGGCATTTATTCACCACTAGAATACAGGCAGGCAAAAGGCAGCGTTAAAAGCATTCCCACTCACCCCTTTTTTATGGTTTCAGACCTCAGAAAATTAGTTCTTATTGGCTGATTTAAATTTCCAGCCTAAAAAGGGAGTGCCAGAGACATCAGAAAATTATCTCAGTTCTACAGCTTGGGAATGTAAAAAAATTTTAGAAGTCATCTCAATGTTAGTGTTCAGAATGCTGGACCCTGTAGCCCCATCTACCTCCCACAACAGCAGTCTTACCTTGAAAAAAAGATCTCCGAGAAATACTTCTGGAGTGAATTCAGTCCCTTCTTCCTTCTGACTGCAGGTTGCTGCTTGTCTTAAACATGGGAAACATCCCTTGCTTCAGGCAAAAATTCTCAGCAATTTCATCTTAAAGCTTCTTCAGAAAGCTCCTGGTTCAGTCTCATGCACATGCAAACACATCGAGCTCGCGGCTGCTTACTCACCAGCACTACCCCAACGCCAGCTGCCGTGGAGGAGTGTATCAGTGCCACACACCCCCTCTTTCTGGCAGGCAGCAGAGGTGTTAGAAGAATTCACTGAAGGTAAAAAATCCTCACAGTTGGAGGACAGAGAAGACCACAATGATAAATTCAATTAAAACCTCGCAGTTAAAACTGATGAGATCTCATGGTAGACACATACCGCTGTCAAGATTCTGTAACGCAGTGAATCAATGTTTTCTGGGACATTTTATTGTGAGCTGATGCTGTGATCTCAGCAGAGAGGATGGGACTGTGTGTTGAGTGACATTTTGCACACAAGGCAAGAGCAAGATACTAATCAAGATTCTCGTGTATAAAGACTATACACACATTTCCCTTCAGCTGAGCCCTGAAAGCACAGGATGGCTGACTTACACCTCACTGCGGAGCGGGGAGGGAGTTAACAGACATAACAAAGCCTCACACTTTGAGAATCTGTGATTAAAGATTTCTGTGCCCTGTAGAGGTATAAACTGCAGACCATGAGCAGCAAATATAGTGTTATTCCATCGCTCAGGCAAACCAAAGTGCTACTTATCAATCCTTAAGCATTGCCATGTCCCCTTCTGGATATAGGAACTCTGTGGGCGTTGTGCTGATCTTGCAGAACTTGCCTGCGTCCATGCCATGCAATTTCAAAAATGCAAAATACAATATCAAGTTGACACTTCTGCAGGCTAAGTTTCAGCAACAGATCTCATGGCACCCTGCAGAAGGAGGAAGGTAAACTGTTCTAAGGCTGTAGAATTCATAGGGATGTAAATTAGGACAGATTTATTAAGCTGATTGAAGCGGTGACAGTTTACACTGGCTCAAAGTCTGCAGATGCAACCATTATGCTCCTGCTGCTTGAGTCCCAAACAGAACCCAGCAGAATCCAATTCTGTAATCAAGAGAGCAAGGGAAATAGCTTCCCCCCACTGCAGGCAGGTTAGAAATCAAGTCAAAACCAGCAGGGCTGCCAGGGAGGCAATTAGGTATTTGCCATAGGTAGTCTGATACAGAAGCCAGTTATTTACACTTTCCTGGCATGTCAGTCACTTCAGCATTTCCTGGACAACATTCAGAAGAGAGAAGCACTTTTTTTTTTTTAAGATAAAGGTGGTGTATCCAAGAGACAATTCATTTTTCTTGCTTTTAGAGTTGGCTTTTATTTCCTCACCTGGATAACCACAAGCACATTTTTATGAACATTAGGTAACAAGAAAGCCTGCTGCTAATTCTTTCTCATCAGGGCCTGGGGAAAAATACAAGCTGTTGGGCAAAAGCTAAAAAACAAACAGGAAAGCTGGGAGGGGGGAGAGAAGGGGAGTGAGAAAATAACTCAGGAGTGAGTCAGCCATGCTCCTCCTGCTTTGTCACCTGTAGTGCTGCTCTCCAGACACACTGGAGAGGGGGAATAAGATGCCTGTCTGCCTGCCTGCCTTCCACCCACCTCCTCCTCCTCACAAGGACTTACAATAAGAAGAGACAGGGGCAGAGTTTTAGGAGACAATCATTACAGATGCAATCTTTCCAGGGAAGCAGAGCTGACAGTGGCCACCTTGCTCATGTTTCCCACCCCCTCCTGTCACCCCCTGCACTATTTCTCAATTAAATCATCTTGAATCACCCTGTTCATTTGCTGGTTTAAGTTTCTCTGATGGTGCCCTGCAGTTTTGACATCGGAGGGAGTTGCCATGGAGAAGAGGGCGATGGCATTGACACAAAAAGCACTGAATTTACAAATCCGACAGGAAAAGAGCTATTTATAAAGAGCTGCTTTTCTTCCCCCCGCTCTTTGCTGGGGTGGGTGGAGGCAAAGGCAGCAGTTCCATTCTTGATGTTTCTGTCAACAAGTCTCAGAAATGAATTTTCTTGTTAGAAAATATCCTGAGCCTGTGAAATTGCTGAATGCTGTCAGCTTTCGGACTTCATTCATTAGAACTGGATTTAGCTTTCCAGCTCACAGCTATTTTTGAGGTCATCTAACACGTTTCTATAGTAAGTTCTATCCTGAAAAATCTATGTGGCATTACCGAAATACAGCCACTTCTGAAGGGAAAGACAATAGCATGTCACAAGAAGAGAGGGGACAGATACCTTCTTTATATAAAGGCTTCGTACTGCTTATAATCACCTTGAATAATAACTATGACTGTTGGTTTTGCCTTGACTATGTGGGGTGCCGTTGCACATTAACTCAACCCTCACACAATGAAACATTTAGTGCAAAACACAGAAGAGAGAGAAAAGGGAAGATAAACTTAGACATGAACAAAAAAAAATAATTTTAGAATGCATTTGGAATGAATTGGGAGGAATAAAGGGTGGTTTAAGAACCTGACAGGGAAGCTATCATAGATGTCTTGTAAAGGAGTATTATTTATATGTTTGGCACCTAAACCAAACATGCAACCATCTATCACACCAAAATCTGACAGGACAGTGACATTCCTAAAAGCTGGATGCTAAGAAGAATTATTTCACCAAGATACAGGTCAAGGTCCAAAATGCATGTTTGAGTTGAAAAAAAAGCTTAGTTTTCAAAGAAAACAGCTTGGATCTCAACAGCTGGCAGAACAACTCCACTCCAGCTTAAACAGCATCAGCCAGAGCAACAGTTCCCCTCTTTTACTCTCTGGATCCCAACATCAAACCAAACCCTGTTTTGGTGAAGTGCTACTGGTTGCACTGTACACTTCAGCTGCTCAAAAGCACTACAGGGATAAGGAGCAACAGAAATTACTAATCTAAATGCAGGTTACAAAAACAGTAACTAAATGTATCAAAGTGTTACCTTGGTTTTATGAACCTTTCTCCTCCACAAAAGCGCAACATTTATAAATGTGTATAATTAGACATAAAAATATACATAAAATTATAACACCAGTTTTATAAACAAGAAAACCCCAGGACTTCAATGATTTGTCTGGTATCACATGCAAAGGCAGGAGCAATGCTGGCAGTGGAAGGCAGGTCTTCAGCCTAGAACCCTGTTTGTCTCAGGAACAGAAGCCTCACAACAGCACAAATGCTAAAAACATTAACAATGCTTTGCCAAAACATCCCCAGCTCCGGCAGCATAATACCCAACAGCTTGGCTTTACTGTAATGAACTAGGAAGAAGATTCAGGAGAACCACAGCTTTCTGCCTCTCTCCTTTACAAGTCCAACTACTCAGACACCATTTCCACATTTTTTGTGTCCCATTTTAAGAGGATCAGTGTGAATTTACTAAGGAAGCAAGGAAAACTGTAACTCTTTTCCATGAGCCTCATCTAATGCAACACTGTGTTCCCAATCCCATGGCAGATGGTCTGCCTTTCCCCCTCCACCCATATTGCTATGCATCCATTTCTGGAAAGGATATTGATACATCAGGAAAGATCACTGTGGAAAGCACAATAAAGTTACAGAAAGTGAAGAATATGTGCCTCTGTTTAACCTACGCCCAGGGCTAAACCATAACCAGTTGTTCTATCACCCAAAACCCCTCCCCAGCTGAGAAAGGGAATTGGGGAAAGGAAGGAGACTTGTGGGTTGAAATCTAAACAGATTAATAAAATAAGAAAGCCAATATCAATACTAATGCTAATACAAAAGACATAAAGTTATACTTAACTCATAGAGTGGTGGCAAGTCCCTCCAGCAATAACAACCCTTGAGAATAAAAGAGGAGAGGAGAGCAGAACAAAGCAGCCCACCCACCTCCAGCAGCTTTCTGATTTATGGTGACCCTGACATCAATGTTATAGGACACACCTGTGGGCAGCCCGGGGCAGCTGCCCTGCCTTGCACTGCTCAGGGCCCTGATCACCAGCCCACAGCTGGCCACACACTGAAACAAAATGTAACACAAAAGGGATTCTATAATTTTATTCCCACAAAACCAGGACAATGTGCCATAGAGGGAAAGACTGCAGAAACTTAAGCTTGTAATTGAGGAAGTCACGAAGCAATTTGCAGGTAGTGTAAAAGTGCATAGATATACTGCTCACTTGGACAAAAATCTCCTCAATTTAGCTAAGAGGAAGCAAAAAACCATTTTGATCTTGGTGCATGGAGCACATGTGTAGGAGAAATGAATGCTCATAAACAAGAAGCAATGAAGATGGCTCCAATGTTCAATTGTGTGGGAATTATCTGTTGAAAGAACTGAGAACAGGATCACAGCGAGTCTTCCATTGTTGTCTAGCTCACCAAGTGAAAAATATGCTTTCCCAGGAGATGAGGAGGAATAATAACTTTTTAATTGCATAAAAATGGACTATTCCTGTTGTACATTCCTCATATGTTAAGCAAATGAGAGACTATCTTTACAGCTGCCCACACCAGTTGCCAGGAATGTTTTCTGTTTCAGGCTAGACAAGACTACTTTCAGCTGACACTTATGTTTTACATCTTGATATAAAACCTGCTGCTTTTAGTTGCACAGGATCTAAGCAATAGTTTCCAAGATATAAGAATATGGCACGCTCCAGTAAAGCTGCATGAAGAAAAGTCTTCCATGGTTCCCCTATAAACACAGCAGGAGCAGACAAGGTGCCACTACAAGAGGTGCCTAACTTACAGTTGGATTTAATCCCCAACATAGTTATCTTTGCAAACAGGAGATCAGCAGATGTGCACGGTGAAGCCACGGGAACAGACGAGTTGGAGCCAGTTCAGTTCACAGTACGGGTGAAGTACTAATCCAGGTTGGCTCTCCAGGAGTAAATGCAGCTCTAATGGTGTGGCAGAATGGTCCAGAATGCCTTTACTGGATCAATTTCGACTGGATAGCGAGGAAATGTACCAAAATGTACCACTACTGGATTTTGTAATACTCCAACACTTTTTTTCCCTATGAAATGATTCCCGAGTGAATGAGTGCACTACATCAAAGATATTACTAGTTTAGCTTCAAGAAAGGAACTAAACAATTCACAAGCTACTGAAGAACTGTGCACCAAGAGAATCCAAAGCACTGGAAAAACAAACACAAGCTCAGGCACAGAAATTGAACACAAGACTAACATTTGTCTTTTGTCAGCATTGTGTCGCTTCGCTGCTGCTCCTGCTTTGTAAATCACACTTCCATACCAGCTGGAGCCAGGGGATCAATAATTAAATAGCTTTGGATGGTACTTATTACAAAAGGAGAGTAGGGAACAAATATTTCTAGAACCAACAAAAGGAACAGCGCTCTTCCCTGGTCTCAGTGACCTCAATGTTCGCATGCCTGTTTAATAATTTAAAATATTCTATCAGATAAAGAATGAATGGAAATGAAACCTCCTTATTTCTGAGTTTCTATACATGGCATTCTGCTAGATTAACCAAGCAGAGGGGCAATGAGTGTAAAATAGTAAGAATGGAGAGAATGAAACTGTTAAAGGAGCTCCAGTCTTCCTTCAGCAGTCTTTAAGGGCATTCTTTTTAAGCACATGCACATTAATGTAACTGCAGTGCCCATAGCCCAAGGCTAAATGAGAGGCTCTAACCACCAATTCTCAAGACCACAGTCAAATAACTCACTCAGAATAAGAACACTAAGCTTTTGTACACTGAAGCATCGCTGGGGAAATCACTAGTGCACAGCATGGAGCTCCACACCTTAGAAGTTACAGTTTAGCCCAAAGCTATTTTGGAATATTTATTATTTGGGCAATCACCAGCAGCACAGAGGAAAGATTTATAATTATTTGCTGATGCACATGCAGGAGGTGTAATTTGTCTACTTTTTAAAAGTATTCATAAATTTCATGAACTAAAAAACAGTTGGATTTGATTTGTAGTAGATTTGGTAGAACTGAAGCAGAATTAATGAATGTGTGGAATCCACAATCTGGGAGGTTAGTCAGAATGACACAAAATGTGAAGTGACAGTGTCCTTCGTAAAAATAATCAGGATTCTTTTTCTTCTATAATTCTTCCAGTTTTAGACTAAAGATAGGACAGATGGCTCACCAAAGCCTTTTCAAAGTTCTCTTTTAAAACATGATTGTACTGTCTGTTCTCAACTCTGCAAAACTTCAATGAGGTTGCTGAACAGACCGGTTGTTTTCTTATGTAAGAGTGTATTACACTGTAGTGGGGAAAGTGACACATCCAATAGCTAGAAAATAGTAGAAGTCAATTTCCAAATTAATATGAAGATACTAGAAAGTGGAATAATTCAGCTTATTGAAATAGTTCAAAACCTTCCAAACATTCAGATTCAAATCACATCAGTTGTTCACAGTATCCAGAGTGCAATTTTCTGAGAACAAGAAGAAACCTACGCTTAGGAGAGCCATAAACCCCAAAATTCCTTGGCTGTGTCCAACCTGTGGGGCTAGGGATCATTCCCACTTCCTGGGAGCACACCCTGTCATATCCTGACTGTAGGGATAAGACCTTTGTGCCTGCCCTTTCTGTGCCTTTTTCTCTGTCATGCAGAAGAGCTCTGAGATGTGCTAGTCTGGAAGACCAGGGGACAAATACTGCTGTACAGGAAAGACGTAGCCCTCGAGATTCGGGTTCTGTATGTGTCTAAAACCTGGCAAATTCTTCAGTAAGGAAAGCCTGACAAGAGTCATAAACATAACATTGCTTAGTCTTGAAATTATCTAACTATTGTCCCATGTAAATAATGGAGTGTTTCAGCTTTAAATCAGACTTGATTAGAATAAAGACAAATAGAGTCACTCACAGATTTTAAAGACCTGAGGAACAAATTTCCTTTACTGAACTTCTGCTGAGAGGTCTTGTCTGTGTGTTCAGCCTGTTCTCGAAAGCTTTCTGGCTGAATAAGGTTTATGAAACAGGTGAAGTGACAGTCAAGTTCTGTGTCAGCTGGAAACATCTCTTGCCTTAGAAGTCCTTGGGATGGCCGATACTTTGTTATGAGCATGCTCTTCCTAAGCTACCTGGTTTTCCTATCAGTGTTGCAGGATACAAACGGAAAAGACTGAAAAGTGAGAGGACAGTGAGATCCCCCAGACTTTGTCTAAAAGGAATTTAGATTAGCAAAAGAAAAGAAATTTCAGCTAAAGGAAAGTGTTAACAAACATGCAAGTCCTTCTAGAGCTAACAGAAGTTAGTCCAGTGCATAGCTCCTAGTTGCTTTACCAGTGATCTTTGCTCCAAACTCTGGCTCTAGATAGATCATTATTTCATCTGCTTGCTCCATAGATGACTAACGAATGACTTGTACTGTAGGAAGCATTATTTGAGGCATTAACAGACAAAAAAATTCTTCATCAGCAATTGACATATTAAAGCTTGTCTATCAGCACATTAAGTCCTATTCCTGAATTACAAGAGCATATAACCTTCATGAAGGGACTATGAAGACGACATTAGGTATCAGAAAGAGCAAAAAAAACCAAACACAAGTGAAAGCAAGAGTAGTGATGGACATACACAGAAAGAACAGGCAAGAAGGTGGCTTTTAGCAACTTAGAAAATACAGAATTAAGTTCCAGAGCAGAATTTAGAGATAACACAGACAAATAGGGGAGAATCAAACAGAACCATGGCAAGACAATCTGACCAAATGAAAAAAAAACTTAAAGCCAGTTTAGTTTTAAAGGGAGAAGTAGTTACTAGTGATGCAGTCTTCTACTCTCACTTTCATATGTGGGAGAAGCCGTGAGGAAGTAAACCCCGAGTCTGAGAAGTTCCTCTACACTTAAGGTACGTAGCATCTTCATTTTGGATCCTGTAAATTCTGTTCTCTTGAATAAAATGAATACAAGCCTTTGTATTGGTTTCAATAATACAGTGCATAAAAGGTTAACACAAATATCTATCACAAAACCTCCCACAAAAACCTGCAAGCACTTCAGCACATATGGCAAATTTAGACTTCAATGAGATTTCTGAAAGATGCTCAATCCAGTCAGTAACTCTAGTGCTCGCAAAAGTAAATAACACACTTCCTTTCAGAAGCAAAAATATAAATATGCATCTTTTCCACTCATGACTTCATCAACTCTTTCTTATGACCGTCATCCATGAGAGCACGTTCCAAATAGAACCATTTGAGTTGTGTTCAAGTGTCCAGGAAGTCCTGCGTGGTTATGAAAGCTGCCACCAAATGAGGGGCTTGTGTATCTGGCAGCCACAAACAATTCCCAGTCAGGCAGAAGCACTCCAGCGTCGATACTAAATCAAGTCTTTTGAAACCATCTGACAGCAATGTTTAATGTGACAGAGTTGCTATCAAAATACAACTTTATTGATGAAACACTGGTTAAAAGATCAACTAAACACAGGACAAAGATGCTTCAGAGACTGCAGTGTGAACTAGGTATTAAACAGAAACATTAAACAGCTACAGAAAAACAGGCAGGGGCAGTGATGACAATTTTCTCTAGGAAACTGCTCGGATACAACTTGTTCATGTAGCAGGCTTAGGAGGTTACTATGCACTGATGCAATATCAACATTCTTTAGCAAGCCCCGTGTGAAGTATTGCAGAAACAACTACAATCACTGTTCATGCTTACATTTGAAAAAAATAAATAAGAAGTTAACAACAAATTACTCTCTATAAATCAAAACGTATTTGTCCTCTATGAAATCACAGGAAGTTCTCCAAGAGGAAAGTTTCCCCCAGTGCAGCTAAGGATTCACAAAGACGTTCCTGGAAACAGCTGTCAAACATGTCACTTATTTCCTCTCTTAACTCCCTCAGCAGAGGCACTGTGGACTTACCATCTGCATTCAGAATTCTCCCCAAAAGTTTACTCCAGAAATCACTGTCAACAGTCCTAAAACAAACAGAGCAGCTTTCAGTGAAACAGTATGCACACACGACCTGTCTGCCAAGGTTTCCATTTATATTCAGCACTAAATGCCCTAGGAAAACCAAGTCTGAAATAATAATTTCACTCACATGAGTAAACGTAAAGGAAAACTAGGAATGTAAGGTTAAGTTTATACATGTGGGCCCCTTTCTCTTTCTCCAGCAGGCTTCTGGATAGTAGTCTAGCAAAACCACTATTTTTACAGTTACCTCTTCTAGTGTGCCTGACCACTATCACCATTCACATTGCACCACGGCACTTTTAAACTAAAGGAGTTATCAAGAGCATTCTTTGAACCAACAAAGTTGGCAGATTCCTTTCATGAGTAAGGGGCAGAGGTAAATCTTATTCCCTCATTTGCAAGTTGAGTTCATATGTCAATATTAAAGGAAAGCTGCAAGAGAAATCCAAAAAAAATGAGTGGTTTACAGCCAGTTTTACTTTCTTTTTTCCTTGCCTTCCATCTGCCAGAGTTCTCACATAGATAACATTTCAAAGACAATTAATAATAATAAATCGCCTCTCTCGCAGGTATACCCACACAACATGAATAAAAAGGTTAAGTGACTCATTAAAGTCTCAGAAAACTGATATCAGAGCTAACCCTTTGCTCTTCAGTCTTGCACTGAAGTCCATAGACTGCACTGCTGCTGACTACTGAAGCACTTTTCTCTCTCAAGCTAGGAGTTACGGTGGCTTTTGAACAAATTATCTGGCTCTGCTTTATGTAAGTGACTCACAAAACAGCAGCAGCCATGGTCTCAGAAGGAATCTGGCCTATATGATTACACTAGTATCTCTTACATTTTCTAAAATAATGAAGTCACACAGAACCTAACCAAAAAAAAACCGAACAAAAACCAATGCAAGACCTGAGGCTGTTTTCTTCATGGACTTAGACAAGCAAGAGGCATAGCAGAGGAGGCTACATGTTGGTAAGGATGTCTAAGGAGTCATAAGTGACAAAAATAGTCCTAAAAATTCAAACACAGCTTCTATATACTACCTTACATAAGCCTGCACAGATGAAGTTTCCTAAAATAGTATAGTGAAAATGGAAAAACTAAAAACACTCCTGGAACTGAAAAAATCTCCAAATCCATTCTTTAATAATGGTAACATGCTAAAACCCCTTCCCCGAAAAACAGGTTGTCAACCTTATAGTAATGCTCAAAGATAAAAAAAAGAAACTTGATCAGAATCCACATTCTACCTTTCCAGAAGTCTTTACTACAAGATTTAAGTGGTTTGCATTCATTCTGTCACCTTTTAAGTGGGTTCTGATTTATTGAGTGCCATTGGTCTTAAAGCACAGTTTTGTGCTTTGCCTTGCAATTCCCCACTGCTTTGGTATTTTATTGAACTGGTAGTAAAATTAGTAGAATGACTGGTAGAGCCTCTATCTTCAAATTTGTTTAATACTTAAAGATAATTAAGTCCTTTTTTAAAAGCTTTCCCAAGATAAGGAGGTCATGGTTGTGCATTTAACACCAGTCAGCCTTCTAGTAAGAAGCCTTCTTTCTATTTCTTACTGCCTAAATGCTCAGAACATTCTTTGAGGAAAGTTATCCTGTCAATACAACCCTCGAAAAAACCCACCAACAAACCCAAACCAACCCCCAAAGAAACAAAAAACACCACTTTCCAAGTCACTTATAGAACTTTTAGCAGAAAGGACAGAAGTAACATGATCTTTACAAAAGAAAAGTAGAATTTCTAAAAGCAACAGGAAAAAGAATCCTGTGTCTTCATGGGTGTTGCAAGTGTCACTGCCATGCGTGGCTGTATTCAAAGGATAAAGCACAAGATCAGTATTTACCACTGACCCTTCTCACAGGGAAGTGCTTAATTGTGCAGCCCCTTCTGGTGGCTGAAGATTCCCTGCAGCAGTAAACTTGCTTGTCAGAGATTACTTGAGAATTTATTGAAAGCTTCAAACTGACTGGAGGAACGATCAGAATGATCATAAGATACATATTTACTGCCAACCTGTACATCATTGGTATTCATCTCGTCAGAGAACAATCACCCTTGGTGATTTTATTCTTCACAGCCTAGTCCCGTGAGTTGATCCTCTGAAGAAGAAACAAAAGCTACAGAGTACAGTATGGCACGCAGAGCAAGTGCTCAGCAGAAGCCTGCTACAGCCTTTTAACTACTGCTATCAGTCTATAACAATGTAGAAAGAGAAACACATGCAGAGTAAAGAAAACCGAGTTTTTCACCTGTACACAGCTTAGGAAGATGAGATTTTTTTTTTTTCAAAGGTTGAATACAACAAACTATGAAGTACAAGTAGTGCAGGTTGCTAGGGAACAGGCCAACTCCCAGATGGGCAGTAGGTTTTCTTAAAGCAATGGTTATAGAAGTACATCCATACAGAAAGTGTAGCTAATATACCGTGATCCTGAATGCAGGCATCTATCAAGTAATTTCTATAATGAGCAGAGCACTCTGGAAAATCCTTATGAAATGCTAAGGCAGAAAATTCTGCAGGATGTGACTAACAAAGTGAACAAGTGTGTAGTCTAAGAACAAAGGGTAGATGAAAGCAGAGTAGTCTTATAGCCAAAACATGTGGCTAGAAGAGAGCAGTAGAAATTAATACCTGAGCACAAACAGCAGCTTCCAAAGAGAAGCTGCTTGCAGATGCATCTTAAATTATAACTTTAAATTATTTTCCTTCTCGTGCATGTATACTGTTTCTGCAACTGTTACAGATAGAACCCTGGCATCAGTGACTTAGTAGCCCTCCAATATGAATGAAAAAGGCAGAAAAATGAAATAATCTCCCATTTTTAAAGCAACACGCTCACGTAATTTTTTTTCCTCACCACCTACCCACTTACAAACTTCTCCAAGCTTGGTGTATCAAGTAAAAAGCAGTCTGGTCTGAAAGGATAGAAAAAGCAAAATCATCTTAACTGGACTGTTAGGCTCATATTGAGCTTAAACCCATCTCCTACACAGCACTAAAGCTACCATACAATGACCAAGTCTAGCAGGTTCAAAATTTAAGTCGCCACAGAACGAATGGTTTGGCAACAACAGCACTAAGTTCTGTGTTCTGAGCTTTGAGGATGGTGCCATTGTAAAAACAGGGTGAAGGAAGTTAGAAGTCTGTTTTTTCCCAGCAGCCTCCTCTGCAGGACTTACTTTGATACTTTTTGGCTGATCTTCCAGATGGAATTCTCTTGGTAGACCTGGACATGATCCCCAAACAGCATCAAATGGACTATATCTGCGATGCCAACCAAGTCTACCTGCAACCACAACAAACATCAGAAAGTTCAACTTCTGTCAGCTTCTGCAATTCACTACAGATTTCTAGTGTTGGTGCTTTTACACATTTAACTCTGAATTGGCCTTTGCTTCAGAATCTCCCAGAGACCTGCTAAGCAAGAAAACTTCAAAAAGTAAAATTCTGGTCTTATTGTAGGTTCCTAAATAAATACAGTAGTCACAGGCACTCAACAGGGCTGCTAGTCCCTTCACTTAATGTCAAAGATTTAATCAGATGAAAAATTCTCTTTATTCAATATTTATTCATCAGAGCTTTCCACAGAGTTCACAAAATATAACTTAAGAAAATAGAGATTTTGTAAAGGAAACACAGAAACTAAGATGTCCTGCTAAATAGCTACTCACCTGATAAGGAAGAGAACTTTTCACCAGAAGCTGTTGTCCATGAGGGGTCTGAGATATTGGAAAGCTGTTGAGCAAACTTACTCGAGACTGTAATCTCAGATCTAGACTGTGAGAGAAATCCACTATCTTCAGAGCTCTTGTCATCTCATCGTTAGCAAATGGATCACAGATCCTGAGCAGAGGAAGCAAATGTAGCAGAAGACAATCCAAAAACTTTTTTTTTTTTTTAAAATTAAATTTAACAGTGTAGTACAGGTGAGTCTTAGCTATGTCAATGCTCCCCTCTGATGGTTAGCTTAAGAACTACTGCTGAAAGGACTACCCCTGGATGGGGAACCAGCTGGCAGCTTGCAGCTTAGAGAGGATACTGGTACATCCAGAATAAGCAATGGAAAACACTAAAGGGTTAAGGATGACGCTGTTTTGATATTTATCACAGTTATCTCAGACACAGTTGGTGGAATGGGAAAATAGCATTATGTTGGGCACTTCTCCCCCTCCTTCAAGATCTCAGAATACTTTATGCAAGAAAGAATTAAGCTTCATAATACTTTAATAAATTTTTCCTAGTCTACACACTAGGGAGGGCAAACAGAAAGGGCAGTTGGGAGTATCTGTATAGATGACAGTGTGCTGCCAAGCCAACAATATAACCAGATCACACTTCTCCCTACTTACCTACTTGCATGCCATGAGCATATTTGGTAATTGATACTAAGCACTTGTCCTAGGATAGTTTTTGCTATCTCAAAAAAAAAGAAACCCACCACATTATCCTAACTTTCTGGCAGTTTATTTTGGTTTATATTCACCACAGAGAAACCCAGCAGGAGATATCCAAGTCCATCAAGCCACTGTTAAATCAGTGACTGCCAAAATGGGATGCATGCACCCTCAGGGATGTGCAAGGCAATCCACTGGGGTGTGTGAAGAAAATATTAGAACTTCAGTAGTATGTGTATGTAATTTATAAATAAATAAATTCTATAAATAAATTATAAATAAAATATATTAAGGGTGCAAGTGTTAGATGACTGTAGATTCAAAAAAGAAGGTAAGTTATTTATCAATATCCAACTGGTAAATTGGACCAATTTACCCCTGTCCAGTTGGACAGTTAGCTGTCCAGTACATTGGTGAAGTAGAAACTTGAGAACACAGGCAATAGCAAAAACATTTCATTTAGTGTAAGTTTTACAACATCATTGTATACTATTTCTATAGAAACAAACAAAAGAAAAGTTTATTCCTAAACAAAGTATTTTCACTATTTTCAGAATACACAGTAGCCTAAAAAAACTGGACTGCAATATCAGCACCCCAACTAGAGAGAAATCACAAAAGTACATGAGCTGTAGCTGAAACTGATTATACATCTTCCCATATTCATACAAAGAGACAAACCTGTCTCCCAGGAAGAACACCTCAGGACTCAGATCTCCATGGACAATCTCTGCTTTGTGGAGCTTCTCTACCACACCCAGAAGATTATAAACAACCAGTAGGATAACTTCCTCCGTGATGGACTTACAGCCACGAATAACATCCTGAGAACAGGGAATAAACATGTATCTATATGGCATTCTACCTTAGATTAAGTGAAATATTTATAGCTCACCTTTTTTCCCTTCTCATCTGTACAGAGATAACAGTCCTACCCTAAATTCAGTATAATCAGATTTTGCCCATGATCAGCCCAGCCAGAATTAAGAGAACCACGAGCTCTTAGGAAAGAGACACTATTAATCCAAAGTGAACAAAAGATCGGGAGTAGGAAATTGAACTGAAATCACTGTTTAATTTGTATTCTATTTATATGCAACAATTCAAAATGCACTTACAAGACTATTTAAAATGTAAATCCTTCAGCAAGACAGTAAATGCTATGACCTTGCTATAGCAGACTGGAAGACTGGAACTCATTGAAAGATGCCAAGTTAAAACAAGTGCTTTAGATGCAAACCTTGTTGTGGAATAACGTGGTTCTTGGCTCAGGTCGTTTATCCCTCATGAGTAAAGACAGTGTGAAAAATTAATTCAAGTGTGTCTCTGAGAAGCACATGATCTATGAATGAGAAACCAGCTCTAACAAAGGCTATAATAGACAGTCCTAATTTGTATATAGATAGAATAAAAAAACAGAGGATTTAGATTGCAGGACTAAACACATGAAGCTATCTTCAGCAATGAGCATAATGACAAGCAAAACTCATGGTACTTATGCAAGAGTTCACGTCTTCTACAGTTGTACTTTGTTTATCTGTACTGACCCCAAGTGTGAAGCGATTTATATCCCTGTGCAAAATAGCACAGCCATCCTGAAACAAGTAACAGCTGCAGTTCTCACTGAAGCTTTGGTCAAAATCAGTATTCAAGCGCTCCTGTAACTGAAGTGTGATATAAAAATCCCAAGGCACAGGCTGAGAATACACCTACAAGAAGGTACACAAGAACAACTTTATTTTTGGAATAAAGTGAAAATTGCTTATCTTCATATTCTTCTCATCCTCTTTTTTTCTCCCCCACTTTACCAAGGAAGACATTTTCCAGTCAGAAACTTTTTATCTACATCAACAATTAGAACGAGAACTTGAAGTAGCAAACTTTGTGCACAGAATTCAGAAATTAAGACCAAGCTTACTTCATTTTAATTTATACTGGCTGAGGAGATTTTAACATTTCACACTTGTATAGAAACCATCATATACATTACCTTAATTGCAAATCCCTTTGCATCCAACTGGGGAAAGTTAGCTGGAATGGCAAAAACCATCTTGTACTCTTCATTGGTCCAATATTCCCATTTGATACTGTAAGTCTCATTTCCTGTTACGAAAGTTTACATTCCTGAGCTGTCACAGCAAATATGTACCCAGGCTGTTCAAGTTATCCCCCACCTACACCACATGAAACTCACAAGGATAAATGTGAAGTCTATTTCAAACCAATTAGAACATAAACAGATCCCTCACACTGTAGGGTGTCTGGCTACCTACCTAGCTCGACATCCTTCTCAAGCTCCATGACAGGCAGGGCGCCAGCCTCCAAATGAAAACCTGGAGCAGCACTCAGTGATTCTGGAATAGGATCTAAAAGCTTTTTACGCTGTTCAGCGCTCCACAGGAACTGAGTTACATCATCACCTAGGAAGACAAATAATAGAAATAGATGAGCTGAAACTAGGTGATGAGTCTCTGTGACTTGATTATATCTGTCAAGAAAAAGTAACCTGGATATTGGAAGCTTTCTATCTGCATACTGATTTACTGCATCACCTTTCAGCAAGTCAGTTAATCTTTCTCCAATAGTTTCTTGTTGTGTAAAGTGAACATAAAACCTACCTTTGAAACTACCTCACAGACTATCTCATCATGACATCCCAATGATTCCTCTGTAGCATCATGTAAAACGTATCTTTCACAAGAGACGAAGCTCTGAATTAGATTAGGTACATCTGCTCAGCCACAGCAGAATTCAAACTCATTTTGCAAATTAACACTCCTTTTTTAAATCTATGTCTAGAGTAAGTGATCAGTTTGTTATTTTTAAATGAAGAGTTTTATTGAAATTTGCTCCTTTGAATACAGCAGGGGTTTTATGTAAGAAAAGGAAAACAAAGTTGGACTCCAACTCTGCTGCTCGCTGCAATATTAAGAATTTAATGGCTTTTACCTCCTGGAAGACAGAAAATATTACATGTAGGTCTGGGTTTATTTTCCTGCATAATAGGACAGAGAAAAGCATTCAATAGATGAGTTCATCTGTACAAAACCAAGGTAGCCTGAAAAGTGCTGATCTCAAATGATGAGGCAGAGTAAAACACAGCAGAACTAGATGGCTTCTACTGACTTCCTCTCCCAAAGACTAGTAATGGGTCACAACATTTTAAGCTTTCACAGTACAAAGGTAAGAATCAGAGTATCTACCTACTGTTAGACTTATTTATTTGAAAAGCATTGCAGTAAGGTATTGGTCAGGAAGTAATTCTGTAAAAGTAGATCCAGGGAACATTGTAGGTTGAAGGCTAGATAGGTGTTCCAATATTTCACTGTCACAAACCTATGAAATTTACTGGCATATTTTACAGGAATAAACTGTCAGACACCTGAAGTAATTTTTCTGCTCTATGCAGCATTAAAGAGTCCTCAATAGAATTACTACTTCCAAGTTGAGAACTGCAAGTTCAAGGGAAATGTGCAGAAAGCAAGAAAAAAAAGCAAAAGGAATGATCAAAAGTTTAAGAAAGGACCATTAAAACATCTTTTGCCTTCTTTTTTTGAAAAGAATCCGTAAAGATTCTTCATCTTGCTCTAAGATTAGTGCATATGATAAAAAAATGAGTGCAAGATCTATCCAAAATATTCCAGCTATTTCAGTTACAACACTAATTGTATTTTCATTCCAGGTCCCCAGCATGCTTCATCATAAAGTAGTTTGCAGACCCACAGTAACATATTCTTCTCTAGAGTAGGTACACTAAGAATTTTCAGATACACAATTCTAATTAAAATATTGTAAACTGAAATCAAAGGAGTTAAAGCAGGTTAAACACCTTGAAAACAGTCATTCAACACAAACCTAATTCTACAGGCCAGGTTTTGAAGGCTTTTTGTCACCATTCAGTTCTAACAGTAATATAAAGATTTATAACAGAGACAAACAACAAAGGTCCTTGGTTAGAAGAAAAAAACCCTAACTATTTAAGTATCAGTAAACAGAAAGCAGAGTAGAACATAGGAAGCACCAAAAAAGTACCATAGTTTAGTGACAGCTGCAAGTTAGTTATTGTGAGTGAAACTCAGTTTAGTACTAACCACTAATGTTTTCACCAATAGCTCCAGAATCAGTAGCTGTTTCAGCAGGCAAGCTCCGAGCAAGTTCCAGCTTCTCAGGGATATGCAGGTATTTAATAGTAGATATTTGTGTAACAGAGGAAAGAGAAGATCCTGAAGAGACAGAAGAACCTGACGAGCGAGTATCTTCCAGGCTTGCTTCCATGATGGGGCTGTAAATAAAGTCATCAACTATTCAGACTTTCAGAAGATACAGTGTCTAGGTAATGCCAGCTCAGTGACATGAAAGGATACTGTGCACTCCCAGACTTATGTTAAACAAGTCCCTTCCCATCCTTAGTGGAAAACCAATAATTATGTCAGAGCTTCATTTTAGCTTCAATGATTGTTTATACTCAGAATCTTAGTCTACAGATGAATTTTATCCTCTCTTCCATTAAATATGACTGCTACAACAGAAGACATACTGGATGTTTATTACTCCCTTTGCTACCAAAATTCAGACCTCCAGTGCTTTTAAAGCAGTGGAGGGCTCGGTGGGAAATAACTCTTGTTCTTCCTTCCTAATTATAATCAGCACGGTTTCTCAGGGAACTCGCCAAGTAAACAAACACTTTCAGCATGGTATACACATTTACATACTAACAGCTAGCAAATAAAACTCAGTTCTAAATTAAGAAAACCACACACAACAGATGCTTTTTTCTTTACAATGATAAGAAACAGGAGATTGTTTGCTAGTTTTTTTTTTTTTCTTCTCTCCAGCTTTTCTCCTCTGTAGAAAAAATTTAAGCCATAATCACCAGAGGCATTTTACATACTAGAATAACCACAGAAGCATACGAGTATAAAAGGAACTGATGATTCTACTTTTAATCTCTGGTTCCAAAGACAGAAGGTGTTTATGAATTTCTTTGCAAGTTATTTGGTAGAAAAAGCGTGGAGTTAAGTCCCACAGCAATAATGCTGAAAAGCCAAGTGGGCTTGCTATTACCTCTTAAATCTGCTCAAGGCAAAATGGACCCTGAGCTAGAGAAATGGCTGTCCAGCGTATTCTGATCTCTTCAGAAAATTATTTCTTCAGAAACAGAATAGTAAAACCACAATCAATGGAAGACACACAGGAAAAGGGGCTTAAGATGCTTTGTTGTTAATTACCTCAGTTTATTTACACACAGAGCTTCGTTGTACGCTCCCTCACACACCGGCGTTTCCTGATTCA
The DNA here is from genome assembly GCF_013368605.1 of Nyctibius grandis. Taxonomy (NCBI): domain Eukaryota; kingdom Metazoa; phylum Chordata; class Aves; order Nyctibiiformes; family Nyctibiidae; genus Nyctibius; species Nyctibius grandis. The sequence goes on from NC_090661.1 coordinate 907,417, forward strand.
GAGGTGCGCTCTGAGGTTCTGGACAGTCTTCCTTGAGGGCACTCTGTGAGAAAGCAGGAGCTGGGACTCTCTGAGCTACCAGCCCATGAAAGGGCGTTGAGGCCAGATGGGCAGCCCTAACAAAGTCACACGTGTCTTCTGGGTTGGCACAAAGGGTTTTGTTCTTGTAGGAGCCTGTCACAATTGCATCTTCAGGCAAAGGTTCAATTCCATTCAGCTCATCCTGAAAAAAAGTAGGAAGAGACAGTGAAAAGCCTATAGATTTTATGTCAAATTTTCTTTTAATTTATTAAAAAGCTGAACATTTCTCTCTCCCCTTTCTTCCACCTCAGCACCTTCCAACATCAATCTGACACTGTCTTCTACTCATATTGCTCGTTCAAATTGAGTAATTGAATCCTAACTGTAACATATTTGCATATTTTTTCCAACTAGGAAGCACAGTTTTGTTACCTTCCAGAGTGCTGCAGAGCTGCCATGACCTGTTAAAGGCTACTTAGCATCTACCACTCCAGAAGTGTATTTCAGTTCAGTTATAAGCACATTATTAAAGAGTTCACTAAAATGTTGGGCAAAGACACCTAGAACATGTAAAGCAGAACTACGCAGTTATCCAGACTGACTCTAGAACCAAAACCAGCATGATGCTGACCATGCTTAACCCTGCTAAGTATTTCATACTGTAGCTGTACATAAAATCCTTCCCAGCTCAGAATAAAATCCTCTCACTCAACTGGTCTATTGCTTCATGTAGTCACTAATCCTGGCCACTAATCAGTTCCTCAAAATTTGGAAGACTCCTTACCATCATCTCCATATTGGCCACCTTAAAACCTAATAAAAACATGAAATTTCCAGTGTAATCTTAACATCACCCAACTCAAGTATTGCCATGCCAGACAGAAGTTTAAAATCCTTGCTTATTGCACATCAGGTCAGTCCAGCCAGTCTCACTCAGTTCAACGGTAGGACAGTCTATGTTGGTTTCTCCTTGACAGGAAATCTGCTATGGGGTAAATTGTTTCCTTACACAGGCTTCTGGTGGTATGTTTTCCTTTGCAGTTAGAGAATCTGAAGGTTTACGGACAGCAAGAGGGCGTCGGGCAGCTTTCTGTGTACGACCTGCAGAACAACTAAGATAAAGTTACATTCCATTAAATAGTTATTAGAGCAGCTGCTGATCTCCAACAGAGATTCCTCTCAAGAGTTTAAGTCTACTGACAATTTTAATCCACCACTTTCTACTACAGAACTACCAGTAAACTACAATATATAGAGCTCTCCAGAATGAAGAAAGTTTATACAGCAGCTTAAATAGTTCTAGATTGAGAAGGAACAACAGGAGAGTATTTCCTCATCATGGACTTCCCAAGTAGAGTAATGAAATAAAACAAAAAATACAAATATAAACAAAACAAACCAAAAAACCATGCTACATCCTTACAAGAAGCAGTACTGTATTTCAGCTGCTACAGAAAGTGGTTTGACACTTCTGTTTTCCCTCCCTCTGAAATCTAGGTCTTAAATAATCCTACCTTATATTCTGATTTGCCAAAGTAGAGGATTCATCAAATACGGAGAAAAATGTAGCAGGAGCCGGTGGAGGGAGACCTGCATCTGTAAAGAAAAAACAAGAGGCTCTGTTATATCAACAGTTTTTCCACAACAGTGTATCCAATACTACTTAAAACATTTAATACACAGCCTTAAAAATACCAGTCCTAGCAGGAAGTTACAGAGCTGACATTTTAAAAAAAGCTATTTAAAAAGGCTTGGTTTTGTCATGTTAATGACCCACACTTTTACCACCATGTTATGTTAGCTAGCTTGCTCTTCTCAGAATATACTTCAGAATTTGTACCTTTTTTCCCAAGGCTGGTCTCATCCCTCTGTTCCTCCTGTTCATCCTCAGAGTCTAAAAACACATTTCCCCTTTGTGTATCTGGGCATACATCAATAGACTGGATAACCTCTGTCAACAGTAACAGTAGTCAATTCAGGTCAAAAGTAAGTTTCTTCAGCATGCACCCTTTCCAACAACAAAACTGAATATTTAATTTTTGATCGTATTCCTCTACCAAATCCTCTGAGGAAAAAGGACTTAAGATAGTATCAATCTTGGTGTTAATCTCTTTTACAGATTTTAGTAAGACTGCATATAGGAAAGTGTGAAGAAAGCTCTTCAGCTATTAAAAGAAAAAAGATCTTCTGCTTGAAAGTCCTTTCAAATAATGACAGTTCTCAGAGCTCAGATGCTCAGTCTTTTGCTCAATATCATTAAAGGCACTCAACACTAGCACATGCTTATTTTCATTCTTCTAATCCACCCAGACTTCTGGTTTTAGTTTGTTGCAGTCTTGCTATTCATATAAAAGAACACTTCCCTTCGACACAGCCTTCTCCTTAATGGTAAAAAATTTACATACTTACCCTCAGAACAAGATGGTTTATGTGGCTGAGTATCTTCAGAGACCTGGGATTCACTGTGAAAAAGATACAAACTTGTTTCTTGTATTTTACACACCTTCACAAAACATAAGTAACTTTGTACAAAAGGCAAGCCAAGCTGACGTACGCTACTTGTAAGAAGTTAAGATCCCTCAGACAAATAATCAAAATTATATAAAGACAGATTACAGGTCCTGGTTATAGGCTGATGCCTAGGGGTATATTCCATTCTGCCTCCAGAAACAGGCTGTTAGTGATCCATATTATTCATAAATAATTATCCCCACGAATTTTCTCATCCCTGGCAAAGAAAATCCTGTATTACCTTTGCAACCGAGGCTGTTGCTCCCCAACTTCTGTTGCACCAGACAAAGTAAATCCTTGGAGTCCCAAAGGTGTCAAAGCTTCTGTTATCCCTGTTGGCTGCAGAAACAAAACCATATATTGGTTCTACAGTGATGGAATCTTAAGCCACACAACAAGGTTACAAGAATATCATGATAATCCTATGTAAGTCGTTAAAGCCCTGATGGATTAATAGTTGTCTTTAGCCATTTTTATTTTTTTTACTTAACTTACTTGCATGAAAAAAAGTAGATTCTTACTATTAGTGTAGTTAAAATGCATAATTTTACTCTTTGCAACCATATATAACTTTCATAGGAGATTTTAGTTATACTACAACTATGAAAGATGCACGGAAGCAGTTAGCTTACATCAAATTCACAACACTTGGTATTTCATTATTTAAAATATTTACTACTAAGGCATTGTTTTGGAAATGGGGAAGGAGGGCAGGGAGAGAGAGAACATACTTTATTAGCCCAGCTGATGAAGTTGGTAAAAGGAAAAGCTTTTAAATAAACTTTTACTTGTTATTTGCAACCTATAAGAAAACTGGGGTTTAAACACTGCCTAGCAATGACAGACCAAAGTATACTTGCTTGAAAGATACTCTGCTCAAGACTGGTCTGCATAGAAAAGGGAAAAAAAATTCTAATACATAATAGAGAATACTACTGTCTATAAAACTTAGAGACAAATCAGATATGGCTTTGTGTACTGGTCTCAGCTGGGATAGAGTTCATTTTCTTCACAGTGGCTGGTATGGTGCTATGTTTTGGATCTTTGACCAAAACAGTGTTGATAACACACTGGTGTTTTAGCTGTTGCTGAACAGTGCTTACATAGCATCAAGGTCTTCTGTTCTTCACGCTGCCCCACCAGCGAGTAGGCTGGGGGCACACACAGGTTGGGAGGAGACACAGCTCGGACAGCTGACCCAAATGGATATTCCATACCGTATTAAGTCATGCTCAGCTATAAAAGCTGGAGGAAGGGGGGATGCTCAGAATTAGGCCATTTGTCTTCCCAAGTAACCGTTATGCATGAAGGAAATGGTTAAACATCTGTCTGCCAATGGGCAGCAGTGAATGAATTTCTTATTTTGCTTTGCTTGTGTGCACAGCTTTTGGTTTACCTACTGGACTGTCCTTTTCTCAGTCCAGGAGTTTTCTCACTTTTACCCTTCCGATCCTCTCCATCATCCCCCTGAGGGGGAGTGAGCAAGCAGGTGTGTGGTGTTTAGCTGCCTACTGGGGTTAGCCCACACCACTTTGCAACCCTTCACTTCTTTCCCTAGTTCCAGCTTCTCCTGTCTTTTGCACTACAACTTCTCTATATAAACAGAAGCTGCACATGAACAGAGCTTAAGAAAGAGCAATTCGCCCTTAAGCATTTGGCATACCTTTACTTAAAAAAATTTAGAAGTTTACACCTTAGCATAAGGTATCTTGTCCAACTGTTAAATAACTCAACAATACTTGTAACACTACAAGACTTGGAAGTCTTTGATTTACATTCTTGTAGTGAAAGGATATGGCTTGGGGACAAGTGGGGGAGAAGAAAAGAAATATTTCAGTGAGTATTCATTTACTGGGTGACATATGAGTACAGACCAAAGCATCCCTTCAAAAGAAGTTTAAAAACTGTTAGCCAAAGAGAAGCATATTAGATATTGTTCCTCTTTTGGTACTTTTACTTAAAATAGTAGCTATTTGTAAAAGAACAGTTAAATGAGGACAACACCTGTTCATGTGCTTGTTGCTGCTTGTCATCTTCTTTCTTTAATTTCTTCTCCAGCTCCTCAATTTTCCTTTGTATTTCTTCCTTCTTCTGTGCTATGGCCTGCATCTCCTCTAAGGAAGAAAAGCTTGTAAGGCACAATGCATGTTTCACATGCAATCTGTGGCTAAAGCCTGAATTATTTTTAAAGGGGCTAAAACCTCTGGTCATCTTTACCTGTTTCATGGCTTACATGGAAAGCTGTCAGGTATGTTACTTTCTCTATACCTCAGAGAGCAGTTAAATAACTATTCCAGTAGAAAAAGAAAACCAGCTGCAATAACAGGCAGCTGTATGCTGATAAGGAGTATAATTTCATGATTCCATCTCAGAAAGTCTTATGTCATCCCATTTTACCTTCAGTTTTCTTTTTTGCTTTCTGTCTGTAGATTTCAGCTCGGATCTCTTCCAAAGAAAATTCTTCAACTCCAGCATAAACTTTATCTTTACAGTACATCACCACCTCTGTCTTTTCTTGAGCATTCTGCTGATAATTTTGCACTCGCTGTAGTGGATCCTCCTCTTTCTCGGGTTTGCGAGCACTTAAAACACGGTTTATGCTAGGTTCAATTTTGCAGGGAGTCCTGAAAAAACACGCAGTTATTCCTTTGATTACATGTACTTCACTGTAACACAGAAAAGCAAGCATAGGAGAGAAAATAGCTCATTTCAGAAACGAGCTGTAGAATAGTCTAAAGACATTTACTCTGAATTGCTGTGCATTCTGGAGCAGGATCTACGCTTACTTTAGCTCCATTGATCTGTGTGACCACACAGGTGACAAGTCCCCAGTCATCCTACAAAACAGATTTTATCTGGGAGGAAAAAAAAAAAGAATCAACAGGACTTAAAAATGGAAGATCTTGGACTAGATTAATTAAGCCTGGCATTTTAGATTAAGAAAAAAAGGGAAGATTTCAGATGCAATAAGAGGGGAGTTTGCTCAAGGAGAATGTTTTGCATGCTGAGTGACAGAAATGAAGTGCCTCATTATAAAACAAACAAAAACCTGCCACTGTACAGTGGAAGGAGTCTGTAGCAGTCAATTTCTTAGCTGGAAAGTGATTTCTGGAAGAGCCACATGCTAATTTCAGGGGAGACAACCAGAATTTGTATAGTTTTACAGATACCAGTAATCCAGATGACTCCAGCCATTATCTATACCTCATTAAAAGATGATCTGAACAACCAACCCTGAAAAATGGATTATCTGTGGTCTGGGTAAATAGTTAGTTCAAAAGAAAACAGAGTCCACAGTTCCAAGACATCCATTTTGTTTTGCATGTGAATGGACTCAACTCTAAGACCATTTGGGAGATTCTGAAGCAAACAAGTGCTCCTAATGGCTGGGGGGTTTTAAAGCTTTTTTTTGTGGGGGTGGGGACTTATTATCAAGATTATAAGGTCCTTCTACCCAAATCTCCAGATGACAACTGGTGGCATGATTTGCACCACATTTACAGTTTCAACACAACACTTTTCAGACCTGATTTGGTTGAATCATGGCATCATGAGGAAATGGACAGAAAAAAAAAAATCTTCTTTTAAGTTTTCAACTACATAGTACAAAAACTATGTACAAACTCTCTGTGCAAGTTGCTTACAGCTAATTTAGCATGATGTCCTGTTCCCACCCATTCCCTCCTTTTCCCTTGTGTAAAAGATGGTGCCTCCTATAAATAGTAAGCCTCCATCTGAGAGACCAGCATGTCAAGAAATTTAATTCTATGGCATTACTGAGTTTCAGGATCAAGAAATAGTCTTATAGCTTAGACAGAAATTTAAATTTTTACATATTCTTAAACTAAATTCTATGTCCTTGGTCAGAGCTATTCTGCAGTCCACAAGCAACACACAAAACCCACAGGAAAAATCCATGCTGTTAACCACCTTTCAGCATTCTTTGATTCTATGCAATTCAGGAAGCTGCCTGTAACATCAAACATTCTTTTCCAGTTCTTTCTTAAGAAGAGCCTATGTATTCTATGGCCATCATTAGCCACAGAAAAATAAAGGTAAGCAGCTTTGCCAAATAATGCATTTTCCTCTCCTCTAACAAAATGGAACAACCCCATCTCCTGGGATTTATCACCATTTCAGTGAGCACAGCACAAGCAGAAAGGTAATTTCAGGCAAAACAGCACATTCCTCGATAACCTAAGCAACACTGTTGCCATGGAAACCTTGGCAGCTTGTTTCAGAATAAAACTCCAGATAGAACGAGCACTCTATCCCAAAATAGAGGAAAACAGCAATAAGCCTGCCTCAATTCATGGCTGCTTCCACAGCAAACAGCATCCTAAGAGAGGCAACTGTTATTGTGTAAACACATCGAGTTAAACTGATTAGCATATATAAATATGATGTAGGCTCCCACATAATAAGCAGCAACAGTCAAATACTTCCCGTGTCCTTATGCATCCTCCACTGAAGCCTCTGCCATCAAGCTAAAGTACTAAGAGTTTCCACGTTGATAGATTTTTAAGTTCTTGTACATCTGGAGGATTGACTACTTGGCAAAACAAGTCAGAATCTTACAAAGCAGCTTTGGTAATTTCTAATGCAATCCCGTTTCAAACCGAAGACTCACATGAGTTGTTGCTGAGCTGACTCCTCCACATATGGGGTGAAACTGGGCAGTGGGCAGGGCACTTCTATCCCAGAATTTGCATTGCTGCGAGGACGCTGAGGAAGGAAAAGTCAGACTTAACAGCTTAAAGATTCATGTTTAGACTCTGAATCTCCCTTTTCCAAGTGTTTGGCTCATTTGGTAGTTTTTATTATTTAAAAAAATTAAACCTGATAAGACTTTTTCAAGATTAATTTACAAGATTCATTCCATTCTGATACATGAACTGTTACAGACCATCAGTTGAGCACTAGCACCTAAAAAAAGCAAGACACACTCCTCCTGCGTGTCCTCATCAGTACCTAGTTTCTGTTATTGAGGGAATGCTGGTCAAGCAGGGTGTTGCAGTTGCTCCCCATTTGTTTTCCAGAAATGCTATAGTCCTCATTTTTCAGCCAAGACTGTCCCAATTCTATGATACGTATTCCTTCTGCTGTTCACTAAGAACCTCCAGACTTCTCAATTTTCCTCTCAGAGGCCATTCCAACACCTCAAAAATCCCTTAACTGCTTCTCAGGTCCATTATTTAAGAGAAGATGGAATTTAGTCTAACAACGTGCTACTCTCATCTGTCTATTTGAAATTGCCTTAGACTCTTAAGGAGAAAAAGTTACATGGTGGGGATATTTCACAAACTGACTTCTCTTTTCCACCATTTTTCAAACCGTTTACTTAACTGTCTTCACACTGGCAATAAGACAGAAGCCTCTTTTCTCTGCGCAGCTTTTAATCTCAATGCATTCACAAAAGGTTATCCTTTCACAGTACTACAAGCCAGGATGAGCACCACACTTCAGTGAAGGGGAATTAAACATCCTCAACTCTTCTGTTAGTTGCAGATTTTTCTGGGTTTTTTTTTGAAATTAAATCTAACATTTTGTTAAAGGGGAACAGAGAGAACTCTAAGGACAGACATTAAAAGAATAGGGAAGCATTTGGGGACAAGAATGAATGTGTTAAGTAGCCCAAAGCAAGGCAACTGATAAAAGATTTACATTAATAATTCTTCCTCCACCTTCTTCTCAGCTAAATTAAACCTCTGATTTACTGAACTTTTCCATTCACTTAATCAAATTGCTTTGTATCTGGTAGTAATTATTCCTGGAGTTCCCATGAATTTCAGCCCATTTGCTTCCCTTCCCTCATCCTAGTTTTTGTTTCTAAGCTTCCCTTATAACGACTTCTATATTGAGAAATCTAGAATATTTTTGTCATCTGATTACTTTCTATTCTTCCCCTCTAATCTATAAAGAGCAGGGGAACACTGGGGGTTATCTAAGGACGCATGAAACAAACTTGATTTCATTAAATTTCCTTCAGATTTTTGGATCATTTTCTAGCTTGAACACCTGTAGCATGGCTGTTTCTTTTCATGTCTCCAGCATTAGTTTAAAACATTGGAACCTACTTTCTGTCATCCTATTGTCAAGATAAATACTCCATTGATACAGTTCTTCAACTCTTTTGATCTCCACTCTTCTGTTTTCCTCACAAGCACTTCAAAACAGACTTGCAGAATGCTGTACATGCCTTACTTTCATAAAAAGACAGGCAACAAGTTCTTCCTTCAGGTTGGGTTGTATGACATCAGTTTAACTCCTGCTTTTCTTTCTTACAGAATTAACTAATGCCTGGTTTCTCTCCCTTTCTTTGGCTAGTGTTTTCCCCTCTTGTATTTCTTTTCTGCCCTCCAGACATTTTGGCAGGCCATCTCTACTGATTTTTCTGGTTAGCAAGAATTATAATTTCATGATTTAAGAACTCTAGAGAGTTTTAAAAATTTATTCTAGCAAGATCAGCTTGCTAAACCTGAATAGGTTACACACAGCCAGACAGTCTTTAGGAAGATCTGTAGTTACAAACAGACACAAACTCCAGGCAAGGGAGAAAGAGTACAACCTTTGTCTCGGGAATCAGCAGAAGTCATCAGCTTATGCCCACCTTCCTCTTTTTTGCCAGTCCATTTTGACACTCCTTACCCTGCCAGAGTTCCAAGGCCCTGCGCCGAGTTCATTCTCCTTGGCCCTCGGAGCTGGAGGTGCTGTCCATTGCTGTGGTGTAAGCACAGGAATGTCGGGTCCAGAAGCTGAATTTTCATCAAACACAGCAAAACCGGGATTATTTGCAAGCTGATGAGAAGTTAGAGTCTGGATGCTTCTGGTTTGGTTTGGGGCTGTAAGCAAAAAGATTTATGCAAATTAACCTTTAAACTATCCCATTCAAGCGCAAATTCTACAACAAAACGGTTTAACTCTTCCAATAATGTGGTTTCAGCAACTGAATGTACCTTTAAGTGCATCTCCCACACGAGTAATTGGGGCTGTCACTTTTTTCTTCCCCCTGCCTTTTAGATCTGCCAATGAGCTTCTCTGAGGTTCTGCAGCTCCCAGAAGACCCACATCTTTTTCGTCAGGAGCTTCCTCAAGCCCCAGCAGCGTCTGCCGAGAAACACGGGCCTGAAACTGCCTGAGAAAAATATTGGAGAAGTCAACATAAACTTCACTGTACCAGGTATCCACTGAAGCACATAAGACTCCTCCAAGGTCTTCCCTTTAGCTGGAAGCTTACCTGTGATGGGACTGGAGTTTGTCAAAAGGCTCAGCCTTGCGCTGAAGACCTTCCTGGAATATCAGATCTGCTTTCTTAAAACTTCCTCTAGCTTCAAGTACTTCTGCCCATGTGATGTAGAGTAGTGCCAGTGTTGTGCCAATTTCCTGGCTGTGTAGGTAACTGTACAGATCCAAGGGCTCATTACAATAATTTCCCTGAAACAACCAAAGTATTTCAGTAATTACATCGGACTATAAAGGATTCCAAGTTGACATCTGTGTTTTGGTGCCTCCTTCGAGACCCCATTGATTTCAATACAAGTTTAACAGGAGCAGCTGTAAGGCCAGGACATACAATTGTATCATGTCACAGTGCACAAGGTAAAGGAACTCAAAAAGAGAAGAATAATAACGAGAAAAACCTCTGACTGCATGTATATATTTGTCAGTATTACCAATCCCTTAATTCTAGCCTACATATTTGAAGTCAGTCATTTCTTAGTGTGTTGTTTTTTTTTTTTTTAATCTGAGATAATTCAGTTATTGAACTATGTCACATTATTATTCCTGAGAAGAGTTATTTTAGCTTTAGATAAAGTACAACATATTTCTTAGTTTCAGAACGGGTAAATCAGCTCAGGAAGCTGAACCTGGAGAAAAGCTGCTTTAAGAAAATGAGAACAACAAAAACCATAGAAATTGAGAGACAGGGCAAGACCAGAACACATTCAGCTTGGTTTTCCTTTAACATATGATGTGGATACAAGAGAGTTAGAAGTTAAAATAACTGGTAGGACAGCTATAATACCTAAAATGTATCTTTAAATCACTTTCTTTTCTCCTTAAATAAATAACCAAGCTCTACACATTCAAACTAGCTTTTCCAAAACAAAAAATAGAGTTTGTAGCTGTCCAAACTGAATGATCCCAAAAAAGGTCTGAAGATCCTATTGAAAATGAGAAGTGGAATTCAGGAGGAGGTAATGTTTGCAGAAAGATACTTCTAATATTGCACTAGTTGTACAACACATTCTTTGACTCTATTGTTACAAAAAATCAGCTTAACTGTGTGCAAATGACATAAGAAGTACCAAGAAAAGCAGCACCCAAGACACATTCAGAAGACACTCACAAACTTGAGCCAGAGATTAAGATAGCGGGAATCTTTGTAGTATCGCTGCTGTTCATTGAGTGCTTTCACTGCCCTTTCCAATATTGCTGCAAGATTACTCTCCTTTCCACCTTGGGGGAAGGTTTGCTCTGTCCACTTGATGTACCTAGAGATGGAATATATTCATAGGAAGTCAGTTCTGAATAAGATACAAGGCTTCTGTTTCTGTACAACCTAAGGAGACTGAGAAAAAGAATTAGGCATAGTATTGAAACACAACATATTATTCAAAAAACCTGAATTTATCTTTTAATGAATTCCTTATTAGAATATTTTTTCCCAAGCTTTTACAAGGGCATCTAATGTTTCTGTTCTTTCTTGTGAAATAAAAGGAAACTTACCGGTCCCAGACATCCAGTGGATCATCTCCAGAGTAAAATCGGATTTCTGATTCAAACTCCCTAAAAATAGAATATTATCCATCAAATAAATACATGTTGTCACGGTTTAAAGCTGGGCCAGCTATTAACCAGGTGGCAGATGCTCTCTGTTAACCCTCTCCGCCCCCCCCCCAAGGGAAAGGGAAAGGGAAAAGGGAGAGAGACTTATGGGTTGGAAAGTTAAAACAGTTTTAATAAACTATAATAATGAAAAAGAATATAATAACAATAATAATAGAAATAACCAAATATATACAAATATGTACAAAACCAAGATCAAGAGCTTGGAAATCCTCCTCAGGCAGAATTGCTCCCCCCAGTACAGGCAGAGGGGAAAAGGCAGTAGCTCCACCCAGCACGGGCAGAGGGCAAAATGCAAAAGCTCTCCTGCCATCACACCTGCAGGCTTTTAACTGGAGATTTGGCAAAGCTGGTACCAATCAGTGGGAGACAGGAGGGCCCCTCCCTCCTGGGCCCCACCTCCAGGAGGCAGTGGGTTAGTGATAAACAGGAAAGTGAGAATGACATGTATGGGATGGAACACCCTGCTGGTCAATCCCGGGTCACCTGCCCCGTCCACTCCTCCCTGCAGGTACAACCCCCCTCGGCTCTTTACTCGTAAGCAGTGACCTTGGGTTCTCTAAGGCTATTTGGCCTGGTTTGAGCCAAACCAGGACACATGTGTATAACTGTAAAGATGTTTTCTACACTGTAAACTAAGGCATTCGCTCTCACTCATACCATTTTGTGGGTCTGTAATAATTAAAAAAAAAAAAAAGGGCTAGGTTAGCATATACGTAGACTTAAGCTTTTACTGAGACCAGAATAATGAAAAAAATAAGCTTTTACACTCTTCTCCAAAATGAAAGAGTTGGGAAATGCATCATTATTTAACAAGAACAGATATGCTTCTTCCCAAAGGGTATTTCCAAGAATTTCTACTGCCCCAAAGCTTATATGGTCTCCCTTGACAGAATGCTAGTTCTGTTATAAAGATTTACCAGCAGACAGATATATTGTTGTCCTGGTTTCACTGGGATTTTGCTTCACGTTGTGGCCAGCCGTGGTGATCAGGGCCATTAGCAGCTAAATGCAGGGCAGCTGCCCCAGGCTGGCCCACAGGTGTATTCTATAGCATTAACAATCAAGGTCACTATAAAAGGGAAAAGGGAGGGGTTTGCTCTCCTCTCTTCTGGCCTTTTTTTTTTCCTTATTGCTGATGATTGCTATTCCTGGAACAACCTGCTGCAACCTGTAGCTAAGTATACTTTCCTGTGTTTTGTGTTAGCATTTATATTGGTTCCTTTATTTCATTAAGTCTGTTCATTTTTAACCCATGAGTCTCCCTCTTTTTCCCAATTTCCTTCCTCAGCTGGGAAAGGGACATTGGGTGAGAGAAAAACTGTTATTGTTTAGCCCCAGGTGAGGGTTAAATGAAGACAATTGTGAAGTTTAATTTTTGCATGAAACATCCCACACAATATGCAGACTCTTCACAAAGTCAACTTGGTCTTCACAGAGCATGCAAATTTGAGGATCAGACAATAGAAACATAACTGAATAGGTTTGGGACACAGGATGCCTCTTGAAGTCATACAGTTATATCTGGGGAATACTGTACACAAGACAGACTAAACCCAAGCTTGCTTCACCCTCTCAGGTGTCTTTGCAACCCAGAGAAGCCATACAGAGATACCTGTACATCACCTACATTACAATAGTAGGAAGCATTTATCTCCTAAGAAATATCCTGCTTCAATATTGTAGGAAAGACAAAAAAGGCTCTCCTCCTTGTAACCTATATCTATTTTTCTTAATGAGTACATGTAAAAGCATAACCAAATCTCCCTAGTGTCTGCTGTTTAAATGCTCCATTGCAAACCTAAAAACTGTGGTCTATGCTGTACAGCACCCACAGCAAGCAGTCCTAAATACCTGGAGTGTGATAGTAGCATAGACTATCTGTTCTTTTACGCCCTTTTTGATGCCTATGAGATTAGTATAGTTAAATAAGACATAGAAAAACTGATGAGGAGGCAGGAAGATAAGGGGAAAGAAGGTGTCAAAACATTGCTTACTGTTTTTTGAGCTGAACAGCAGTGTGGGTGGAGGAGTCCTGATGAGCCAGTGCTTCCTGCAAGGTGGACATGACACGGCCTTGCCGCAGGGGCTGCACGTTCTCTTTGCTCAGCTCCCACTCATCGTTGCAGTCCTGCGACATGACAGCCTCTCCTTTAAGTTCTGCCTTAACAACAAAAACAATAGGAAACTGATTCATTAGGTGGGAAACGAACCTGAAACCTGACAGATCTGGCTGTCATGAGCCGAGCCACCACACACACTTTCTGTGTAGCCATAAGCACACCGTTTAGGTGTGCTTTTAGAGGGAAGTGGGCGTTTAATTTCCCTCCCTGGGAATTGTACGAAACGAGTTAAGCACTTCTTTACGATCAAGAATCTGGGGCAGGTGATGTTGGCAGGAAAGGCTACTAAGATTAAGCTGTTTCCCTCCCCACCTCCGGGCTCCCTTCCTTCCCCCCCTCTCCCCGAGATTACCGCCCTCTCCGAGGCTGGCGGGCGGCGACCTCCGGCCCAAGGGAGGCTTCACAGCGCCGTTAGCTGGGTCAGGCCCCTCCGGCTCTTCACCTGCGCGTAGTTGTAGCGGGCTGGCAGGACAGGCGAGTCCCGACCCCTGCCCTCCCTGCGCTGAGGCGAGGCCCGCAGGGGACGAGGAGTGCGGCGCAGGCTCTCCCTCGCCGCTTGCAAGCGAGCGGGCTCCCCGCTAGCGCAGAGCGAGCGGAGACGCCGCTCCCTACGCGGCTCCAGAATGGCGGCGCCCCCCGCCCCGCTTCCCTCCCGCCGGGGTGAGGGGCCACGCGCTCTCCGCGAGGTGGCCGGCGGGAAGAGGAAGGCTCCCCTCAGCCCGCCAGAGCCCGCCAAAACCCGCCGTCACGCGCACCGCGCGCAGGGGTCCCAGGTCTGTGGCGAGCGCACGAGCCGCAGCGGCAGCGCCGCCTCAGCCCCCTTCAAAATTCAAACTCCAACCGCCACCAGCCTCCTCCCCATTGGCCACCGCCTTCACCGCGCCCCGCCCGATTGGTGCCGCCCCGCCGCCAGCCTCCTCCCCATTGGCCGCCGCCTTCACCGCGCCCCGCCCAGTTGGTGCCGCCCCGAGCCGGCCCTGCCGCCCCGTTGCATCATGGGAATTATAGTTTCCCTCAGGCGGCTCGCGCCCCCTCGCCGCCGGCGGGGAGAAACACAGAATTACTTTATACTTAATGACCTTCTCATTAATCTCATCTAAAAGGCAGTTGTCACCACAAGGAACATTCCCACGTCCTCCTTTTCCTGCTCGTGTGTGTTCCCATCGTTTCCTTCGCCCAGCTCTGGTGCTCGTCTGACCTAAATGCCGTTTCTTTCTCTGAGGGGAGCGCTGCTTTCGGCATGCTGCTACCCATGACCTCGGCTTTGTTGTCACAGAAAACCTCACTTTTCAGGTACCCCTGTCAAATACAATGCAGCGTTTGAGACCCAAACTGGCTCTAAGTAACCTCTTTTTTTTATTTTCTTCTCAGCAAGGGTCATTAGCCATTGGAAGGGGCTGCCCAGGGAGGTGGTGGAGTCACCATCTCTGGGTGTGTTTAAGAAAAGCCTGGACATGGCACTTAGTGCCCTGGTCTAGTTGACATGGTGGTGTCAAGCATTGGCTTGTTGGTCCTGTAAGCTAACTGAAATGAGTTAGGACTAGTTGTTTACCTCTAAGTGAAAGCTGAGATCTTAATTAAATCCGATATCTTCAGGGTCTTAAATGTACAGATGTCTTGCTCCCTTCTGCATTCTATGTCTGCAGAAATTGAAAGATGAGGCAGCTGAAAAACAAATTGCCTTAGACATGGACAGAAATTTCCTGTGACTAATACAGATTAGCTGCCTGCTATTATTGGAAAGGTGATCAACAAAAAAAATATTTCTCATAAAGCAAATTGAATATTTCATGAGTAAAAAGTGATTTTTTTCTTCACAACGGATCTTAATAACTCGCAGACTCTGAAAGCATTTGTGATGCCTGTGAGTTATGAAACTTTCGTGCTCACAGATGAAATGTAATCATCACCCTTCACTGTTCAGATATTCCAGAGCATTCATACAGTATCAGTACAAGGCCTGGGTCCTCTTGTGAGTGCAAGTACACAAAGTAAACATAAAGGAAATTCACAGCCTGATATTTGGGTTGTTGGGGTTTTTTTTTTGAGAAAAGGTGCCTATATTAAAGGCAAACTGTGATCATGTGTGGTTGATGGCTGATTGCTTCTTCACAACACGAGCAAGAAATTAATGACATACCTAAAAGGGATATATGGGCCTATATCCCCCTAATAAATCTGTTACTTCTACACCTATACTTCTGTACCTATACCATACTTATCCTACATAATGTGTGCATAAAGATATATAAATCCAAGCATACCATCAGGCATAATATGGTCTATTAAATTTCTCAGCTATTCCATTAATCTGAATTTCGATCCTTCCACCTACATTTTTCTGCAGGACTTTCATGTGATGGGTATTGCCATTGTTGTTATAAGTAGAACTTTTGTATCAGGATGTTGTGGTCAGCATGTGTTTATAAAACCATGGAATTGTGTGGTGAATCATCTGTTGTTGAATATTGCCCTGAGGAGGATTTCTGAGAATATGTATCCTTTTTGATGAAAAAAAAGGAACATATCCTTTGGGTCATTCCCTCTTTTAGGAGCACAAGATGGGACTGTACTCTCTGAAATACAATTTCTAAGTATTCCTACTGGGTCACTGCTCTCCACAGGTCATTTCTGCAGCCTCAGTTTTTATTATAGTTCCAAATCTGTTCCTTTGAATCTATTTGGTGGACTGCTTTGTTTTTATTGTTTGGAAAAAATATGTATTTATAAAAAGTAAAGGCCATAATTTGCTTAAATTCCATGTGATGGAGTTGATCCCATTTCTTTAAGTTTCCACTTACAGGTCTGCTGAGGTCAGTTTTACTTTTATGAGGACTTAGTAACCATCTAATGAAAAAATAAATTGTACAAAGCAGAATAAAATGGAATTGAGTTTTTTTAAAGGAAAAAGAATCCCTTTTGGAGCTAAAGACACTGTATATCCAAGGCAAATCAGGTTAAAACAGGTCTCCTACAGTCAACTCTTTATCATTTGGAAGTTGTTCTTTGAGGTCAAGAACAATTTTCTCTGGATTATGTGATTGAAGAGATCAGGGTTCACTATTGCTTCAGAAAAATGCCAGGTAGTTCTGCTATCCTACATACAAAGAGAATAGGTCTCCAATTATCTTCCATCCCTTCAAAAATAAACCAAGAAGTGTCCTCTGCACTCTAGCCATGTACCAAAGCCGTTTTTCTCTTGGAGGCAAAAAAGGCACCAGCTGTCAGCTATGCCAATGAAGACCTGATGAAATCCATGAGGTTATTCAGTTCTAAATGGGGACAGAATTGGGTTCTGCAAATGCCTGCTGTCTTTGTGTGGGGCTGTTATCCAAGAGAAGAAAGGTCAGTGAAACCTTCCTGCTGACAGGACACCCCAATTCACCACAAGGCTCTGAAGGAAGGGTGGACTGCAGGAAGGAGTTGGCAGATGCACCTTCACTTGCTGCTTTCTCATTCAAGCTGTGTCGAATAAAAGACAGATGCTTTTACTATCCATGTGATGGCACTATTTGAACACGCTTTTTCCCTTCTGAGTGCTGTGGCTTAGCTTTTGTCTTAACAAGCTTAGATAGTCGAAAGGAAAACAGTCTCCAAATCTAAAAGTGAGAGGAAAGTTGTGCCTTAAGTAATCCCGAGGCTAGCAAAATGCTGCAGGAAATGAGGAGGTATTTCTGCTCTAGCTTAGGGGGCAACTGGTCTAGGGGAGCTGTGTGTGCATATGTCTGTTCCTTCATCACTGTGGTGGTATCTTTGGCAACAGCTGGTGGGGCCAAATTCACCATGCTGCTATAGATACCAGACCAGCACTACCTGAGTGTGATTCTGTGACTGCATGTATCCAGCTGCACCAGGACTGATTTGAGCCTGTCCCCTGTCCCTTGCTTTCAGCAAACAGGTTTGTCTGTGTCAGCATTTCTCTCAGAAACGTTTTTCCTGGTTCATTAAAGCCAGATGGGATCTGGCAATCAGCAGTTCTCCTTCCCAATGCCAGTCAGTAACTTTTCAGGTCATTATGTTTTAAAATAATCCAAAGCTCCTTATTAATGCACTGAGGCAGGAATGGCCAATTGTGACCCATGTAACACGGCTATGGATAGCAATCACTGGGTTCTGATAAGCACTGGTCCCAACTGCAGAAAACTGGGGCAGAGGGGCTGGTGAACATCAGATTACTTTTATCTGCGCTTTGCTCCTTCTCTCAAACCTCCTCTGTCCTTTCCAGTCTCCTCCCATACCCACATGGGTTAGAAAGCACAGTGCCAAGGGTGTTCCCTTTGCCCATCTGATGAGGAGCACTCACTGCTGCCTTAGTGCAACGTCTGCTGCTTAGTTCAGCTTTCTGCTTTTCTTCCAGAGGTCGTAGCTCGTTCTGTGTAAGCTGGGTTATGTCAGCCACTGACCTGGGACACAATCCTGCATTGCCAAATCGATCCCTGCTCAGCTGGGCACTTGGCACCACTGAACCATCGTAAATTCTGATTCTTGGTGCACAGCAAGCCAGTAGCACATCTTTGCCCCTTTAGCCAGAGGTGAAAAAAGCAAATGCCTGGAGTTGAGTCAGAGTAGAAACACTCTAGCTTCACCCACCCATCAGCAATCCTCCTGTGAGTAGCATCACCATGGAGGGCAGGCTGGGCTCTACCCTCACCCTTGCTCGTGGTGAAGGTGTTGGGCTAGCAATTGGAGAGTTCTCACAGTCCCATGGGAAATGTTTGCTGGAGATAACCCTAAGCTATTGGAGGAATCATGCTTACATGGCAAACACAAGGCACACTCCCTGCCCTCTGTTATCAGACAAAGCACACTTGTCATTTCTGGGCAAATAGCTTTATTGTGGTAAGCAGGAAAGCTTTCCACATCTCACTCTCCACCTTCAGCAAAAGTGCAGCTCCTGAAGTCCACACAGCAAGGGCAGCACTCCTCGGAGAAAGGAGAGCAGAACTGAGCACTAGCAACACTGGGACAGGGAGACGTACAGAAATAACGTATGGACCAAGAGGATAAAAGCCTCCTTGAAATCATTTGTGCTTTGGTGTACCTGCAGATCCCAGCAGCCACACGTTGGTTTCTCTCTCTCAAGGGTTTATCTGGGGTAATGGCAGCAAAGTGGAGATTGGCTTGTAGGGAAAAGGCAGGATTATTTACTGGTTTTGCTTCTCTACCGTGAGACTTAACCTTGTTGCAATCCTGTGCTGTTGTGCTAAACTGAGAAAGTGAGATAACCATTAGTGACCCAAGCTCCTCCTGCTGCATCCCTGTCTTGGACACTCCTGGGCTTTTTACTGGAAGTGAAACACTCAACAGCAGAGTTGGCACAGTAGAGAGCAGAGGCAACCCCTGAAGCGAGCTCCTGGATGCAGTCATACGGGCAACTGCGGGGTCAGGGTGACTTGCCCAGGCTTACGCCCTGCAGCTGGCATCAAACTGTGACACCCTAAAGGGAACAGCCAAGCAGTCAGTGCTGACTTATTTACCCACCAAGAGAAGATGTACACTGGGTTGTGTAACTAAGTTGCTACCGTGAGCTGTGCTAATTGCTTCCAAGTCAGTTCAGTTACATCTCTGCGGTACCTGCAGCCAGTCTGGGAAATGTGATGGGGCTCCAGGGGCAACAGGCAGGAAGGGGGAGACATGGGACATGTGTTCCCCCCACGCAAAATCCTGAGTGATATTTCAGGGTCTCAGTAAAAGGTTGAATTAGCTATAATCTCTTCTAGCTTTAATCACTGCATTCAGACAAGCAGGACAGGCAGCCTTGTCTTTCTGCATTCCAGTTTCCCCCTGAGCAGAAAGACGGGCCCCTCATGTCAGCAAAGCAGCTGAGATTCCCCCATTTTTGGGGGGGAGTGCAGGCCTATTTCCATTATATGTCATTGTCATCTGTGCGAGACATGTCAACTATCACTTTTGCAGCTGGGAGTGAAGAGCTCTCTGAAGCAAAGGACACTCCCAGCCCTCTGTGCTGATCACCCTTGTCATAATCTTCTTCTTCCTCCTCCTCATTCTTCTGCAGATCTTGGTCACTGTCATCATCGCCATCTGCTGCATTGTCCTCAATCACTTCAACCCTCTCTCCAGCATCTGGATCCACATCAGTCTTAAACCACACAGCTTTGTAGCCATCATCTGCCACATGCCTGTCTGTCTTGAGGATAGACTTCACTTCTTTCTCACGCTCAGTCTCTCCTTCCATTTCTTCCTCTTTCTTTTCCTGGTCAAAGAGGATGGTGGAAGCTGTAGAAGCTTTTGGAAGGCTATCAATTTCTTCTGAATGGGAAGAGGGCAAGGAAAGTGCTGGCTGCACACGTGTCCTCGACTGGATGCTGCCATTTTCTGACGTCTCATGCTGTTTGGTGCTCACATCTGGGTGTTCATCTTGCTTGTAAGATTGGTTCTGGTAACTTCCAGAGGTTTCCCTGGAGAACTGCAGTAGGAAAGACACCTTGTGATTGTAGTGAAAGGCAAAGAAATGGGGGGGTGGTGTGGGGGGAAAGAGTGGCTGAAGCTACTGAGCTCCTACTCAGAAAAGCTTCAGCTTATTTAGCAGTTAGGCCTATTTGAAGCCTGGGAAAGATATAGCTCCCTAGAACAGCTATTTTTTATTTACTCCATTTCTGGATTTTTTTCAGAAAAGCATGGGCATGTCTTCCAGGAGGGCTGAGCACCAGCACTGTGTACTGATTTGTACCCATCCATCTGAGTCATTGCTCTGGAGTGGGATTTACCTCACTCAGGGTGAAGGGTGTTGTTTTTCACCTGATCTATGTGCTCTGGACTCATGGTGTAGTCAGGGGAGCCTAGGCTCCTCACAGTCCCATCCTAAGGCAGAGACCAACATCTGGTGAGATGAATTATGCCCTAAACTTTAAAGCAGTCAGACTGCCATGGACTTGAGAGAGACGAAGGTAAATAGCTCACAGACAGCTGCCTAAGACCAGGCATTAGGATAGGATATGAAGGGACCTTTCTCTCCATTGACTAGAAGGAGGATGAACAGTGGTTTATACCACAGATACAGGTTTTTCAGAGACTACATCTGATATGTCTCACATTCATCCTAGACTTGGTGCTCCATGGAGCTGTGGTCCTCTCCTTACCATGTCTGCTCATCATCTACCACACGGCTCCAGCCTCAGGGGGCAGAAAAGAACAACAGCAAACACCACCAAAGTGATGCTGCCTTTGTAAACATTTCTCAGGAGCGATTTGTCACCTTCACACAAACGTGTACTATTTGGACAGCCCATCCATACTTCAAAATCTCCTCAGATCCCACTTTCTACCTCTGAGAAATTCAGGTACAAACAAGGCACACGCTTACCTTTTTCCTTATCAGGTATTTGACTGGTTTTCCATACTGTTTATATATCATCACTCCAAGGAAGACTAAGACAATTAATAGCACTGCTGCTAATGTACCACCTAAGATAGCCATATCCTGAGCAGTGTATATCTTATCAGAGGAGGTTACAGCTGCAACAGAAACAAACCAGTGTTAGCCTAAAAATGGCAGCTAGCTTTTTTAACACAGCACTTCAATGTGGGAGAAGCTCCAACCAATTTTTGAAGGGCAAAGCAGCATCCCGTGCTGTAGAGTGGGACAGTGATATATTTAATGTCACAGAAGGCCATTTGTGTGCTGTCCTAAAAGCAGAGGGTTTTTTTTAAGGTGACCCCTCACAGAATATTATAGCTTCCAATAAGTTACATGAAGTGGAAACAGCATGCATTTACAGGACAATGACTTTTACCTCATGATTTAACTAAGCTAAAATATACATGACTGTATTAGGCAAGCAGATGTTACATGGAGTAAAGCTGGGTAAATCTTGTACTTCCCCACTGCACCCATTTACACCAGCGTGCAAAAATGAGGTACGTTTGTACATATGTGTGTGAAAACTCAAATCTTCCTTTAATCCAGAACATCACCTCTGATACTGATGAGCACATTAAAATAGGAAATAAAAAAGCATAGTAGGAAATATAAAAAGCATTAGAAGGTCCCCAGTACAGGGAACCCTCTCCTGCCCTTTTGTTGCTGTACACCAGCCTTCTTGGGAGCGGCTTACCCTTTCAGCCACCAGTCAGTGTAAGCATATTTGAATGGAGATCACCATTCTAGTAGAAAGACAGTAACGTCCTCAGGGTTAATCAGCTTTGCTTGTTGTTGTCAGTGGGATTCTTTATTTTTAAGTTTTCCAGCTTCATTTTGTAGCGTAAATTAGTCTCTTTAATGATTAATGAAACACAGTTTTGTTCTCCTGCTGACCTGTTTATGACAATGGACTTTGAGTATTCCCTCCGCATTTGATTGCACCCTCAGTTTATCATTAATACATTGGTGAGAGTTTAGGGCATCAGTGAATTTTTGCTTCTTAATCACGCCTCCCAGAGCAGATGTGAAACTCCACCGCCCTTAACTCCTTCTGCGCTGTGCAGCACGCAGTGTCTCTGTGAAAGCTAGCTCAGCTTGGTGCACTGACTCACCCTGAGATCTGTGTGAGCTGGCTCCGGCACCGGTGTCTCAGAAACCAGAGGCCAATGTACAGTTACGACTTCCCAGAAAGAGAGTATATTAAAAACTGCTCTAGTTTCTCCCTGGATATTGGAATGCTCAGTAAAGCACAATCCAACCTGTTGCATGCACATTCCTTAACACCACGTCTTAGAGTTGAGGGTTAAATATCCTACAGATTGGCCAGGCAAATGGTAATCTCAGCTGTTTAGGCCTTTCCTGGGTGCTGGCTATAGTATAGGATAAAGCACAGTTCATCTCATAGGCTCTAAGCCATTCAGTGTAATTTCAATCTACTTTTTTGCATAGTCACCAGCATCATTATTTTGTGTGGTTTAAACAGCAAGGACAACATTTAAAAGTTGCGTAGAAGTGTTGCTATATCTGTTTGGAGCATTTGCAACTCTGTGTACTGACACCTGAGCTGGACTGCACCCTTAAACTGGGTTTAGGTGATTTGTATGCAGCCAGTGTTTTTAGCTGTGAAGTAACACTACCTTTAGGGAATCCAAATCTACACCTAGGAGCCCACTTTTTTTTCCCTCCAGAAATCCCCGTGATGGTGGTGATAAGAGGGTATAAGATCTGTTTAAGAGCCATTTCTAAGAAGTATGGAAGTGTAAGCTATTTTTATGTCAACAAAGCCAAATGATAGCTGGAGGGTTATGTATGTAGCCTCATGTCTATGTTATTTCTCATGGGTCATTTCTCCTGGTAAGATCTTAAAATCTTGGAGTATAAGAACTTGACCTGACCTGAGCAGAAAATACCTTGGCTCATGAGGATGCCTGGCTTTGTGGGGGTGTTTCAACTTCTGTCTGCTCTGCATAAGACACGAAATAACATTGCAGTTTTCTGTGTTTTTGGCCAAAAAGGAGCAATGATGTACCAAGGTGTCAGGGCAACACTCCTTTGCCATGGTAAGACATCCTGGGTTATTTCTGACCCACAAAACAGCATGAAGCAACCCCAGATTTAGCTTTGAATAACAAGAAAAGCCACTACAATACACAGCACTACTTAAAGTCTCAGGAGGCTCTTTGAGGCATGTGGTGACCACATCATAAGGATGGTGTTTGAGTGTTTTCTCTCTTATAGCCACTCATAGAACGTCCTGTAGGTATGGAGTTGGCCTCAGCCCAGGTCCACAGACTTCAGTGGGTGACCTGTCATTCCCAGTTTGCCCACAGAAGTGGGAAAGACTCCCAGTCACCTCCACCAGGCAGAAAACAAAGAGAATCCCAGCTTACCTGCGGCAAGGAAGACCTCCACCACGATTACAGTGCTCGCCTCCTGCAGGCTCACCATATCTTTTCCAACAGCCTATGTGAACATGGGAAAGAGATAGCTTAGGGACTTTCTAGATCTCCAGCTCACTCTCAAGGTATATGGTAGGCCCTTTGTGGACAAAGTACCTTGTCCATATATCCTCACCACATCCTCACAATAGCCCTGCATTGTAGCTGGAAAATCTGGTCACAGAGGAAGAAGAGCTCTGGCGATTCCCTGTCCTGGGCCAGAACCAGGTGCATTGTTTGTGTGCAGCTTTGCAGCACAGTGCTGTACACAGATCATGAGGCAGTGTGGGGCAGGCAGCAGCATGTGTTGGCATCTCTCTCTGCCCTGCCCGAGTATCTAAAACAATGCTGTAGTCAAGCTGGTTCAGATAGCTCCACAGGCATGGCACTGTGCTAGGTAAGTCTTAGGGAGCCGGTTGTCACTGGCAGGCAGATGGAGAAAGCGATCCTAAAATCTCCCCAGTTGACTTTTTGCTTATCTGCAATGATATTTTCCACAGGACTGGAGAAACAATTTTACAGCTAGCACCAGATACAGCCTCTATCACACAGAGTAAATTTGCTATCACTCCATCTCTCTCCATCCCTATACATCTATGATGCAAATGTAATTTCATTCTATCCCTTACCTAATAGAATTCCACCCTTGGTGCTTCTCTACTAGAAACTATCCCTTCCTTCCACAACCCTGGCAAGATAATGAGGAAAGCTGCCCTACCTCAATGGTTACAGTTCCTGGTGACTGCAGCACCACGTTTGTCAGGATGAGTCCATCTTCAGTTGCAATGAAATCAGTGCTGTTTTTTATGTAGTACTTAATGTTTGGGTTGACTTTCTGAAAAGCCAGAAGAGTGAATAATTAAACCACTCTGTTTGTGCTTTGCGTGTATTCTCACCTTCTCAGTCCAGATTTATTTACTAGGTCCCCAGTCTTGTTATGGAAGCCTTGGCATCAATAAAACTAGCACTTTTTTATTTAATAGGGTGGAATGGGAATGGCTGGTCAGTAAATCTCTTCCCCTTTCCTTCTCCCAGTACATTGTTCAAGAATGGCTGTCTCAAAATGAGTCCTTACAGGGAGAAAGTCAACAACTTCCAGCCCAGGACTGCAGGTCCTTGCTAGTCTGCTGTCTTTGGACTGGCTCCTCTTCCCAAGCCAGCCCACAAATAGCTCTTCTTGGCCTGGCAGAGAGGGGACTCCTCCACCTGGGATCCTGTCACCCCGAACTCTTAAAGGAAACATTTCACCCAACCCTACTTCAGATCTGGACCCATTCACAGTATTTGCTAACCCTGGGCTTTACTCAGCGTGCTGTTTTACAGTGGATCACCTCACCTACATAGATCTGGGGCAGGGTCTGGCTTTTGGAAGAGAGGAGTCCAACAGCTTTTCCGTATTACATCATACCATAAGCAGTTCTGATCTATTTGGAATTTCCAGGGAAATATAATACGGAACACTAGAGGAAAACATGTGTTTGCCTCTCCCCACCTCCCCTTCCTCACGTTTTCTGATCCTGCTTTAAGCCTGAAGCAGTGAGAAAGAATGCAGTGCATTTTCAGTTTCTTACATCAGGGAAATCATCATCCACTGCTGTTATCATGAGGGGGCTTGAAGGATTACCAGCTTGGAAGACAAAGCTTCTCGCGGGCAGACCAACAAATACTGTCCCGTTGTAGATCCCGCTCTCAAAGTACGGTGGATAATGACTTTTATTGATGACCTTAATCTCTACACTGGCTATGGAGTATTTCTGTATGTTGTTGACCTGGGTGGCCTGGAGAGAAAAAGAGAGAGAGAGATGCTGGTCTTTTCCTATTAGTGATGAGACATAAAATGATAGGCCTGATCTGAAGCCCAGTGCAACCCATGGGGTTCTTTCCATCATTTTCAGTAAGCTTTGAGCCAGGCCTGTCACAGGTGGCCTTATGGTTTGGAGTCCTTGTGTTTTACTTTGCTTCTGCTGTTGGCCCTCCACACAGTCTTCATCTAGCCCCAAAGTCTAGGTATGACTCTCCACAGAGGCCACATCTCGACAAAGTGCCGTGCTCCAGTACAAAGCAGTGAGATTCCAGCACCAGCAGGCAAGGTGTGCTCAGTTTCGTGAGGGTTTGGGTCAGTTCACTTACTGCCTTAGAGTCCACATCTCCCTGGGTACGTGTGTACAGGGAGTGCTTTTCAACTCCCTCCTTTCCTCTTGAGCTGTAGCCAAAAGAGGAGCTTGTCTCTAGGGTTGAGTGACGTTAACTGCTGTAACACAAGCTCCAGTCATGCCTAAAGAAAGCCTTCCAGTCATGTTCCTCCATACTTTCAACTCAGCAGGATGTCCCCACGCAGTTAATTTGCTTTGATGTTGCAACCCACACATAAAAGAAAAGCCTCTTAACTTGTACAAGAGCTTTGCATGTAAGTTGGTGTAAGACACTGGTCAAATACTAGGCCATTTCAAAAGCAAGGGTGTAACCAAGTATAGCTTTAATTATTAATGTAATTGACTCCTGTCACATCAAGACCGCTGCTTCCTAGAAAGCCAGCTATGCTGGGCTGTTGTCTGCAATATCATCAGACTTACCATGACTTGCAATAAGTAGGAGTCTGGGGAAGTTGCCACTTTGTTCATAGTTAGATTCCCTGTGTCTGCATCCACTGAGAATATCTTGTCTGTATCCCCTAAAGAAAATGGAAAGACTATTCAAACATCTATGTTGCATATATGTTAAAATATCAGCAAAAAATGTAGTTCTCTTCCTCGCTCCGAGACACTGTGGACGGTATTTAGACAAGGACCCCCCAGTCTGGGGTTCCCTATAGACTGTGGCGCAGGGAGGCCACACTACATCCAAAATGCCAGTGGAATTTAAGGTTCTTTAATGTGTTTATCATCAGGAGGGTATTCACAGACATGGTGCCATGTGGCATAGGTAAAGGGAGATGGAACAAGTGAGCACTCTACCTAACCAATATGATCTGCCTTTGCCTTGATAGTTATTCAGACCAATATTGTTTTTTTAAAAAAAAAAATCCTTTGAATGCAATAAGTGGCCCAGGCAATGATTGGGCAATCAGTTGACTGTATTCAAGTAATCTTTTTGAAATCAAGACTAAAACAGGGCAGATTAGATAGTGGCAATGTGCTGGGGAATAAAAACATAGTTCTTAGCAATGAATGAAAGTTATGCTGGTGACGTGGGAATTTTAGGTTCAGCTCAAACACTGAATGAAAGTGGTGTGAGCAGATTGGTAAAATCAAGTCTAAAAGCTTAAAGGTAAAACATGTCTCACCTCCCAAAAACCAAAATTCCTTTTGAAACAGATTTCATGGAGGCTGGTTTGTGGGACTGTAATTCTCATTTTCTTCCTCTCTGTACAGTCTGTTTCTTCTACTTAATCCACAATGTTCTGTGGATCCAGTTATGTTTCTGTGGCAGAAACAGAGGGGCAAATCCCCAGGCCCTCAACTCTCAAGTGCTGTGGAGGGTATCTGCTCTTGGCAGGTAACACAGGGGACACGAGAGCAATGCAGTTCGTGGAAGGTGACAACTCCTACTCACCGCCAACAATACTGTACACGATTTTTTCATTTAAAGTGTAGTCAGGATCAATAGCATAGATAGGCCCCGGCTCTAGGATGAGTGGTTCCCTCTGCAATAACAAGGCAAAGCGTTACATACAACACTACAGCACCACATTAGCATTTGCAGCATTCTCTCTTCCCAGCGTGGCTCTGGTGGTGTTGTCAGGGCAGAATGGCATTTATTGCCGGGGCACGGCTGTAACAGGGCAGAGGTGAGACAGCCTCGAGCAAGGGGGTTCCCAGCTCTTGCCTCTCCTGCGATGTGCTGCAGGAACAAGGACAAGCAGTGCTGGTTGTGGTGGGATGACTTCCACTTTCCAGGATGATGAAGGCTTCCTGTCATGCTGAATCATCTGCATTTATGACTGGAGATCAGCAGGAGCTCATGGAAATTATTAGGCACTACCCACTGGGAACAGCATCTGGATATTGAGAATAGCACCGAGGGTACTGTTTGACCAAGCCTGCTTACCGACATCTCGGAGATATTGACCCTCCCAGTGTAGGGGCTGCTGATGCAAATGCTATTGTCCGTGTTAATGAAGGTACAGGGTAGGAACCAGGGTGGTTTGGTGTCAGCTTGTTCAATAAATATCTCTATTGTTGCGGTAGCTGTGTGGGTGGTCTCGGTGCTGCCCACAGGCCTGTCCTGTACCCAAAGGCAAAGCATACTCGTGAGATGCAAGTTTTGTTGCCAAAACAAGAACTCATCTGCAAAAGCCAGTAGCCCAGTGTCTTTTAGCTGTTGTAACTCCACTCTAAGCCTTAGCAGTTTATGTGAAATGAGCTACAGCAGTGAATTATCTCATTCTGCTGACAAAGGTGGTCTGTCACTGTGTAATTATGGAGGGTGTAAGGCTGCTCCAAATTCACCGCCCCCAGTATCCACCCTCCCTCCTGCCATCCCACAGATCTCCCATTCAGACTTACCCTTCAGTTAAGAGCGACTGGGGCAAACAAGGCATTTTGTTCCTCCCAAAGAACTTACCCTTGCATACAAGAACAATGTTGTTGATTTAAATTTCTCATAGTCCAACGTTTTTTGTAAATAAATTTCTGGGTTATTAACTCCTTTTATGGCAAAATAACCATCTGTGCCCTGGTGAGGGGAAAAAGAAAAACCCTACTCAGACTCAATCACTGGCATGTTCAAAATAATGCTCATTGCTGTGTTTGTCATCCCAATCAGACCTTTAATCCCAGGGACCTGGCAGGGGGTGGGGGGCAGTGTGGGAATACCAGATCTATTTAATCTTTGGTATTGCACGCTGGAGTTGCCTGGCTTGTCGGAAAGGTTTGTTCATGTTCCTGTGAGTTTTCTTCTCCAAGTTCCCCAGCTTTGCCTGCCTACCTGCTCAGCAGGTACTGGATGAAATCTTTTACCTCCTACACTCAACAGATTGCCAACAATCCTTGACTTTGGGTCCGTGACAGCCAAGCAATCTCACATCCATGCACAAAACAGATCAAAGATGGCTCAGCCTCTGTGAGCTGGTGAGATCACTTCCCTTAGCCTGGCACAGCTGAACTTTGGAAGCAACTGTAAAGCCAAAGTGAAAGAACATACGTTGCATTTTCCTCTATAACCTTTGGCACTTGCTTTAGTTCTCCTTTAATCTTATGTCTTGCCCAGAATTCCTCTGAATTTCTAAATCCCTTTGGATTTACACCAATGTGAGTGCAAAGTCTTGTCCCAGGGCTGAAAATCAAAAACTTGTGGTTTCTGTTCACAACCCTTAAAGTACCTGGGGTTACGGAGGTAATGGAGGCAGCATGTCAGACATTGCCTGCTCACTCCACAACGTTTTTTAAAAATGTAAATATACATTTTGTTTCTCTCTTGAATTTATTTTTTTGAGTTTCTAGCAGGCCCTTGCACTCTAGGCTGGCATCAATTTAACTGCGCATGTAATTCATTTCCCATGTTACCAAGCAAACTGCTTAAGAGCAAATAAACTAAGGCACTAAATTGGGACCTGGGGAAAGTGGAGTCTGCCTTTGGCTCTGCCAAAGATTTTTTGTGTGATCTTGGGCAGCTCATGTTTTTTCCTCTCTGCACCGACACTGCTAGCAAACAGAATAACTCCTTCTTTTACTATCCCACTCAGCACAGTTCTGAACGGTGAGGTACGAAGGTCTCTCCTGATATGTTTACAGACCATCCCAACCAGACTTCCCTAGATCATATGGCTCAGAATATCCCAGATGACAGTTTAATCTGTATACTGTAATGAAAGTGCGCGCAGTAAAAGAATTCACTACCTGCAATGCTGATTGCTCTGTTCTGCTAACCAAACCAAGGTTTAATTTCTCCAGAAGATGTGGCTCTTCCAGAAGCTGTCAGAGAACTAAATGCAATACAGTGAACTCAGCCTCAAAGTTGGGGCTCTTCTGAACTAAACACAAAGACTTCTCTAGAGCTACCATTTTTTCCCCAAAGAACAAAGATGCTCACCGCCACTATTGCTGTGAGTTCATAATAGATGGTGTCCAGGTCAGCATCGCTAGCACTTAAATCTTCACGGGCTACAATGGTTGCATTCACTTTTGTATCCTGAAACAAAGTTGCTGTGGTTGGTTATTCTCTCTGTGAAATGAGCTGGAGACTTCTCCCTGCTAACCCTTCCTCAGTCCCACGGCACTGGGTGGCCCCGTGCCCCCTTCACTTCCATAAAAACTTACCTCAGGAACAACCTCGGTGAGATTCGTTTGCTTGAACACTGGGCTGTTATCGTTCACGTTGAGAATGGTCACAATAATTTCCAAAGTATCACTCTGCAGAAAAGGTAAAGCGAGAGAATCAAAGACAAAAATAAGACTGCTAGGGGCTGAGTGACCAGAGGGGACAGTGTAAGGACCACAGCTGGATGGGGGCTGGATGGGGCTAGGGCTTGCAGCCAGCCCATAGCGTGTGTGGGGTTTGTGGGTTTGTTCCCACCCACTGCCCATTCACAGAGCCTTGGGCACTCTCTGACTGTGAGAGGAGTGTGTATGTCCACAAAGAAAAGGACACGTCCTCATCCTGGTCTGTGGACTAGGAAGAGCAGAGGGAAGTGCGTGCTGCCCTGCAGTACCTTGTAACAGGGCTGAGTGTTTGGAAGAGCACTCACCTGCCCAGCAGTGTTCCGACAGATCAGGTCCACTAGCAGCAAGGTGTCTGTCTGTATGCAAAACCAAAAACACAGCCGTTGGAGAAACAAGCCAAAATGTACTAATGCTTTCTAAAGCAAATGAGACAAATACACGTATTGCTGAATCAGAAATGCTGCAGGGCTTTATCTCGTTTTCAGGCATATCTAACTTTTCCTTTCTTTCCTTTACAGCCATCCATCAGCGCTGGGATCTTCTTTATGATGGACTCAAAGCAGACTGATCTCCCAGCTTCTCTCCCTGTGGTCCCTGCAACATGTCGGCAGAGCTAATCGGCCATTTTCTCGCACTTCAGGTGAGTTCAAACAGAGATTTCTTTTCAAATTGAATGAAACAGAAATGTATCCTGCAGCAAGTAGTGTTGCCTGCAGGGTGTTAACTCTGTCTGCTGTTCTTTGCTCAAATAAATGTAGGTTTTTATATTAGGGGAAAGGCGACTTAAGGATGCTTGTGGCTGTGTACAGAGCACTCTAGGAAGGTAGAATCATTTAGCAGCAACCTATCTGAACACATTGACCTTTTAGACTGCCTTTGTGCTTCACACAAGATCACCTCACTGCTCAGAGCTGTGTTTTCTACAGGCAAACAGGGATCATTTTACATGAGTTGCTGGAGAGCTCTGAACACTACAGTTGTCACATTTTTGGTTTTAAAACTTCCCCTTGCTTTAATTCATACAGACTCTTTGAAGGAAGGCAACAGCAGGCATACCATGCATCCCCCTCCGCCCTGTACTCTGCCTGTGGAAGGGCTGACCTCCCAAACAGTGAACTCAAACCCAGCTGAAATAGGTTTATTTTTCAAAGTTATTTCCTAGATCCTTTAGAAATGGGTTACAAATCCCTGGAAGTCCAAGACCCCAGGTTGAAACTCATTGCATCCCAGCTTTATCCATCTCATCATTACAGTCTGCTAGCTAAAGGCTTACCTCATAGTCCACACTTCGGTTCAGCTGCAGCTCAGACCCCTGTATAGTGAAAAAACTGGCATCGGGGGAGGTAGGATTAATCATTACAGTGAAGCCTGGTTCCACATGAATCGTGGTCACCACGTAGCCAGGAGGGTTATTTTCATAAACACTTGGTCTGCTGTTTTCCACAGAACATCCTGGAAAAAACACACAAATGAGACACAAAGTTGCCCAGGGATTCACATTGTGAAGGGTTGGCCAAGACCTGAGACTCCTCGGGTTGAACTCCTCGTTGAACAAAGCTGTGTCTGAGTAGGAGTGCAAAAATCTCCCACCTATAATGGTGCAACCTGCTGCTGTGGGGGTTATTGCTCTGTGGTCATGGACCTCCTGCAAGAGCTTACCTTGTTGCTGTGCTGAAACATGTGTCATGAAGGGCAGCAGAAAGAGCACAAGAGCGAGGAGCCAGTGAGAAACAGCCATGGTGAACCGCCGGGTGTTGAAAAAATGCCAGTTTCTGATTAAGCTCATCCTCTTCTCTCCCTGCCTCTCCCAGTGCTGTCTTCTGTGTTCCCTGCTTCATGGAGGCAAAAGACATTGGCTGGCTGGAGCAGATTGCTGCAGTTCAACCTTTGCCTCTTTGCCTCATTGGATGACTTATTGAAAGATATTTACCAGTCACGCAACATGATGACGCATAAACTCCTGTTTCTCCTTTGTTCCTGGGTCTTTCCTATCCTTAACTCTCTGTAGCAACAAGGATATATTTGAAGCATTTCAGAATTCAAAACCGAGCCCCCTGAGATAAGCATGAAGGAGGACAAGGGCTGAAGACACTTGGGAAGCTGTCTGTATACTCCAGCCTCTCCCAGTGGGGAGGAAGGGGGCAAATTTATGTTTCTGATGTGCCAGGGTCTGTTTTGGTCAGATCATTTGCTGGAAAAAGGCATAATGATGCTACTCTACCCGTTATCTCTTGTTTATTTTAGCCAGGCTTTTTCTGCATGGCCCACATTCCCTTTTGTAACAGGTTTTGCTCTCCAGCCCATGACTTACGGTTTCTCTCTTCTAGTTGAAGTCTGTCACGTTGTTCCTTAAAAACAGATTTAAAAAAAAAATATTTAAAAGCCAGCTCTCAAATGTCTTATGTTTATTTCTGGAAAAGGCAAAGATTTGGGTGAATACAAAGCCATCTTGGCTGCTCTTTTGTTTAGATGTTAAAGGAAGGAGCTACGCCCTGTGTAAGTCCTGAGATAATTAGTTACATTTCTGAGACAATCTTGTTATTCCCAGCCACCCTACAGTACCCTCGCAAGGTGAGCAGAGTGGATCCAGAGACAGCAGCTGGGCTCATTTGCAGCCCAGTGATTACCCTGTAACTTTGTAGGGACAATGCATGTCCCCTTCCACCAGTTGCCAGCAGTGGCTCTTCGTAGGGGCGTTCCCCAGAATCTCCATCCAGGCTCCATCTCAGCAGCTTCCTTAGCCCTCAACAGCATGCTATTCTGCTGTCTCATCCTGGCTTTTTCTGAGCCTCTGTAAATTTTCTCAAGCCAAGTATCATGTGGCAAGGTGTTTAGCTACTAGTGCAAAGAAACACCATTGTTTTCCACCTGCCCATCATGAATGAGGAGAAAGGGGACAGCTCCTCTCACTGCTGCTTTTAAAATCCCAATTGATTTCAGACAGCTCTCAGATGCTGCATTTCAGCCAGGGGGCCGTTAGTGGCTTAATGAAACACAGACTGTTAGCACTCCTTCCAAAAGTCCTCCAAGAGGTTGCTTTCCTAGCAGAGATTTCCTATGGACCAAAACAAACAAATACCAAGGTCTGTGAGAACAGTATTTCAGCATCCCAGTAAGGGAACGAGTGCTTTGATAAACATTTGAGAGGGAGTAGCTTCTTTGCAGGTGTCAGGTACATCATAAATGGTGCAAGCTGATGTTGCAGGGTGGACTGAGCAGTTCTGCAGTAGGCACATGGGATTGTAGCTGAAGATGCCTTATTTTAAGAGCTGGTCTTCAAAATCTGTTGGTTTTACAGGAAAGGTGGAGTTGCTGTTCTATCAGAGGAGGGAATCTGCCAGGCAGCGTGGTGCAGGCATAATACGTAAACCTCATTAAATAGTGAGAACAAATTCCTCCTAGTGGAGCTTTGTCTTTGGTAGCTATGAGAAAGGTGGGCCAGCAAATACAGGGGCAGAATGGAGTGGAAACAGTATTTACTGTGTGTGTGCGTGTTGTGTAGCTCTCAGTACATTTCTTTGCAATAAAATCTAGCACCTGGCTACGTTTTTGCTAAATGGAGGCCCTGAGCTGGCCTCTTTGTACAGCTGGATTGTGAGCAGTGCCGAGTCCCAGCCACGGAAGATGTGGCCAGGGACTCCAGCTGGTCCCAACACGCCTCATGTGGGGGAAGCCTGGCAAAATACTTCTCCCCCTCCCCACATTCCTCATGGTCCAACACCTAGTAATGGTACTAACCTTACTACTGTTCTGCAAAGAGCAGCCAAAGCACAGGCATAGCTAACAAATCTTTATTTGACTTCAGAAGCAGGCAGCCAGATGCTAACACAAAGTGGAAGTGATGTGCTTCATTCAGGCTCCATCTACTGACACTGGTTCACACTGACATATATTTCATTCTTGACAATCTAAGAAGCTTTATTGGGTTTTTGGGTGCTTTGCAGAATTTTTTTTATTTGCTGATCTCAAGAGTTATTCCTAAGCAAATTCAATAGCTTCCTTGTTTATTTTCAAGGCTAAATACATGCAAAGCCATCTCCTTGGCTGTTTCTTTCCCTTCACCTTCAGTCAAAACTCTCTGCATCTTCCTTCATGTCTGCAACCAGCTGCTTAGAGATGGGGCAAATGTACTGGCCGGTAATAGCAGCAGCTTCCCTGGCATCGATGTCCAAGGGGCTGTTGGGAGGGAAAAAATGAGCAATAGTTTGTTATTCCTGGGGGCACGGACTGCAGGAAGTATGACAAGGCCACCTTGTAAAATTCAAAGATGACTCCAAGTAGCAGATGTCTGATAGAGGGACCCAGATCACCCCACAAATGCACAGGCAAGCCTGTTGGTGTTATCAGCCCCATTTATTCTACGCAATGTAGGCAAGAGTTACTAAGGGCTACCTTATTCCTCCTAATTTAAGTGATTTAACAGTGAGATGTCTAATTGAAAGTGGTTGGTCACTAGGAAGAGACAATGTCCAGATGCCGGGACAGCCCATCCTGAGGTGTGTGTTTGAATCAATAACTGAATCAAGGCAGGGTAGCAAGGCTTTCTATTTTAACTGTCAGATCAGGTTTCCTAACGGGATGAATAATTGTTTCAGTCCAGGATGACAACTCTATGATCAGAAAAAAATATTATTTCATTGTCCTGGGTTTTATTATTTTTAATAACTTGCTTTTATATGGCACCTCATAGCTGTAAATCTCAATGCCAGCTTTGCTTTAGGTAAGGCAAAACTGCGTGCCAGGTGGGCTTGGCATGCAGAAATAGATGTTACTGCGAATGCAGGCACGGAAATCAGTTGAGATTGCACACAGCCGTGTGCCACCTTGCAGTTAGACCGTAGCATTTGCTTTTCTAGCTCTGTGAACCACTCCTCGGAGTGTGGCTGCTGGCAGAGTGACAGGAGGTACAAAACTGTGTGATGGAGGGCTGCAGTTGAGCAATGACAGTCCCCGAGACAGCGCCTCACAAGCTGATGGGGAACGAGGCAGAACTGATTTTAAAATATGGACAATTTAATAAATCTTCCACCCTTCCCATTTTGAGGATATTTTTGAGGATATCAGCTGAGCCCTTCTGATCTGCTGCATTACATCAGACTTCGACGCTTGGGACAAAAACTGGGCATTTACAAGTTATTAAAAGTCCTCTTTCGGCTTCAATACTTTGGTGACCAGGGCCATAGAGGTGACAAATCTGTCCTACCTACCTGGTGTTTAGAAAGCTCTTGTACAACCACATAAAGCAAAGCTCCTCATGGCTGGTTTCTTCCTCTCTCCCCTGCACATCTGTGTTGACTGGGCCTGGAGAGCTGGTTTAGATAATGAAAATTAATAATAATTTAAAAAACCCCAACAAATAGTGTAACCATCACAGCTGTAAAGCAGCACTGCTGTCTGGAAGGCAGGTCCACCCCCTGGCAGCTACCTGCCCCATGGTCCACGCTCTGTTAACCTCCTGACTGTCACCATAGCTGTGCAGGAAGAAAAAGAAGGATCCTCTTCATTCAGGCTCAGATGCTTTCTGGCTGGCAAAGGGACAGGTTTTAATACGCACTTGCACTCTGCCTCATTACCCAGTACCGGCATGTCCTTCTGCCCATGGATATATACCTTTTTCCAGCATTTGGAAATTTAAAATCTACTGCATCTGCCAGGTTTTTGTTAGTGGTGCATGCCCCAGAAAATAGCGAAGCACCCTGAACAGATGGGAAGGAACCAATGTGCTATGTCTCTGCCTCGAAGAAAGGACCAAGCTTGAAGGAAAGCTCTCCAGGCAATGTTGTCCCTTCATAAACCAGTGGCAAGGGCAGCAGCAGTTGAGCTGTATCACATTGAGCCACATATTATAGCTGATGATGTGCTCATATACGTGGCTCCAGTGGAAGCTGGTGGCCCTGTATTTCAGCTGGATGAAGGAACCCCATATTGGCCATGATTATGTCTAAAGCCTGCCCAGTTTGGCAGTCAGAGCCATGGGTGGGGACTATGAAACCTAGAGGTGTTCCTCCCTCTGCTACCGAGCCCATTTATCTACAAACAGTTTCTCAGGTGCTTTATTTGAAGTAGGTAAATCACCCAGAACTTTCCCCAAAAGGCTAAATCAAAATGCAAACAAAAAATCCCAGGCTGTGATCTGGTGTAAAGTTTTGTGTGTCATAAATCAAGCGTGATATGCATATGCAATAGATAGTGTTGGTTTATGCTTAGAAATGCCCTCAGTGAGAAGGTTTGTGTCCTGCTGTGACAGGCAGGGCAGGCTGGTGGGATATCTCTGCTATTGCACAGCAGCTCCAGGCTCAGCCTAGCAGGAGGAGACAAAGCCCCAGCCTGCTTGCCCTTGGCTCAAGCTTTCCAAACCACTGGTCATGCCACCCTCTGTCCTTGGAGCTGAGACCTGCCTCCCCGCAGCCTGCGTGGCCCAAGCTGCCTTCCCGTTCCCCAGGAAGCAGAGCTCTTACCTGCGCTTGTAGCGCATCAGATTTTGAATGAATCTCTGAACCTGAGCGTTTCCTCTCATCTTGCTGTATTCACTGGTGAACAGTCCATCTGAGTGCCTCTGGGACCTGCGTCAGGGAAATACAGTACAGCAGCTGCTCCTCCCAGCCATGTGGTGTGGGACTTATCACAAGAGACAGAAATTTCTCTCTTCCCACCATCAAGGAGCCCTGTGTCCCTCCACTTCTCTTTTGTCTCCTTTCATCTTGGGCATCTTCTGGATGAGGCCAGTGCTCAGGCTGGCTCTGGAGCTGGAGACAGCTCAGCCCTGTGGGCATCCCCCTCATTTCTGGGATCCCATCTCCTGCTGGAGACTTCCATGCCCCAGGAGGGTGGGTTTGGCTGGTCCTTACCTCTCCTTGAGGCCCATCAGGTGTTTGACTAGCTGCTGTACGTAGGCATTGCCATTCATCTTGCTGAGCTCACTGTGGAAGAGCCCATCAGCATGTCTCTCAGCCCTGGGAGGTTAGAAGAGAAAAAAGAGGTAAAAAGGCACGGGACTAGGCTATCTGAAACAGAAACTTCCACTTCTATCAGTCTGTAGAAGTACCTAGTGGGAAAACAGACTCAAAAGTGTCTTTTTTACTGTAGTTTGATCTGTTTGGGGTCCTGATTTTTCTCATGAATTAGGTCAAATCAATGTTTCCATTCTTAAGTAAGAAAAATTGTTCATAACATTCGTATTCATTTAACTAAAACAATTTAGGGAAGAAAAAAAATCTAACAGACAAGCAAATTCTGGAAGGAAGATAAAAGGCTGACTTTACAGCTAGCAGGCTCTTTGAACGAAAAGCCACAGAGAAAAAGGACACGGAGGCACAAGAAATGCTTACCTCTCTCGGGATGGAAGAGATGCTGCAAAGTGTGATAGGACAATCATGGGAATAATTACTTGCCACAGACCAGTCATCAGGGAAACCATGTTCTCTCCTGAATTAAAGCACAAGGTTTTACGAGCAGCAGAACAAATGACCTTGGTCTTTGTCAGTTCACATGCCACCCAGAAGACATGGCTATATAAATAACACCACTATAACTAAAAGTTCATCTACACGCAGGGGAAGCGAAGGGCTCTTGTGTGTGCCGGTATCTGCCTATCCTCTAATCTTTCAAGAAGCAAAAAAAAGAAATAAAACACATTTTCAGTAGCAGCAGAAGCTTGTATTTTATCTTCTTACCAAAATGAGAGGAGAGGAGAGGAGAGGGAAGAAGAGAAAGGAAAGGAAAGGAAAGGAAAGGAAAGGAAAGGAAAGGAAAGGAAAGGAAAGGAAAGGAAAGGAAAGGGAAAGGAAAGAGCACATTTTGTTTATCACAAGCCATTGCATGTTTTCCCCTTTTATTTCCAGGCTCTTTTTGCAGCCCAGTGCCTGCAGAGACGTGCACATTTCCCCAAGGTTTACGCAGGAGCCATGTCTGTAATTTATAATATACCTGCCTTCCTCCTGCAAAGAAGCAAACTTGCTTTGTTAGTCGCTGTCCTGGAAGCTCTCAGATAGGACTTGCTAACCCAAAATCAAAGTCTTCCCACTTTGGTTTTATTTTAGTCTGAAACTAGACAGTACAAAGAGCATTAAAGGACTGTCAGAGCTTCCTGAACACTTTCTAGCCACGCTTCTGGGACTGTTTGCTACTCTAGAGATTCACAAGATGAGAAGAGCAAGAGGAGGAAGGACAAGAGTGGGGGATTTATACAGAAATTTATTCGCTGTAAGCCACAGTACAAATATTTAATGGGGGTTGCAGAGCAGAGAGGTGAGGGGTTTTGCATGATTAAGCAGCCATAAGCTTCACCTCACACACACTTCTGATGCTTTAGTGCTGTGTTTGCCTGCCCGATTTGGCTTTGAGGTGGATGGAATAAGTAAAACAAGAAGGACATTTCAAAGATCAGTTTCTTATTGAAGTGCAAACAAAGCAGACTCCATAGTACTGCTTCCCAGCTGAGGGATGTGAAAGAGATGGAAACAGCCACCAAAACCAGAGCACACCACCCTTCAGGGAAGGGGACCCTGAATCCTGAGCCTGTCCTTCAGTCTGTACAATACCTGCCACGCAATGCCTTGACCCCCGGCCAGGATCTCACCACAGCATTTTGGTCTTCCTCGTGCCAACCCTGGGCTGGCGTTTGTCTTGGAGCACCACATTTAAGAGCCCATTTTAAATCCCATCCCTAGCTCCAGAGTTTCTCCTCTCTTCATAATCTTTCTAGCTGCTAATAAAATGGATCAACTTGTCTTTTCCCTTTCTGGACATAATTTTGTCTTCCCTGTGCAGATCATATTTGCTCGCTGAGGTTGCTAGGAACAGTAATGGCTGTTGGGGAACTTCTGTGTATCAATAATGACTTATTGCATTAGTTTTTTAATCAGTCAGACCCCAGGGAGGAGGTAAATCTTCAGTGTCACCACTGTTTGACCTTCTTAAGATACTTCTGAGCTTTTCGTTGCCCTCCCCAGTGATGCTGGCTTTCAAGCAATGCAAACTCCTTAGCTAGCTGGGACCTTTAGCTGAAAGAAGTGTGCACCAAGTCAGCCCAGGACCTGGGAGCATCTAAGATCTTCGCAACAGACAAATACTACTGCTGAAATGTCAGATTGCACCCAAAGGCTTTGCTGAATCAAGGCTCCCATCACCCTGCTGGAGCACTACCACTAGGAGAGCTTCCAGAAAGGCTGGTACACACACAGTTTGCATCCCTTCTCGCTCCTGCCTATCCGTTGTGCTCTACCTAAAACTAAAGACACTATTTCTGGAAGCCATCTGGTCCAGCTGCTGCCTGGGCTCTGTTCTTTCCTCTGGTTGCTCCAGAGGAGGAAAACCTCCCATATTACCAGCATTGCTGTTCAGGAGATAGATGGCCTCATGGCAACAGCTCAGCAAAGCACCATGGAGGCCTGAAATCCACCACCCAAAAATTGAAAGAGGGGAGAAGGCAGCTCGTCCAGCCTGACCGTGTCAGCACAGCAGTACTCACCAGACCGTGGTCACTCCGGGCTCTCAGCTGTCTCACGGCTACGATGAACCACTGGCCCACTCCTCTCCGTAGCCCCCTATAAATCTGGAGCCCTTATCAGAAGCAATTATTTGGGTAAAGATATGAATATGAGTAATCATGATTAACAGCAAATAATGCATCCGGGCTGGAATGTCCTTTTAATTACTCTCTAAACCCCGTCAGGTCATTTACAGCAGGTCGATGGACTGTATTTCTGCTGATGGGTAATAATTCCTGCTTCTGCCTATAATGACAGTAATTTGTTGGGCAAACATCTCTGTACCAATTGATTCATTATGATTGTCATCATTATCTCTCCTCCTGGTTTTAATTACCTCTTGATAGGAGCTTAATCTTCTGTTCTTTTTTAATCCTGGCTTGGGTTTTGTTTGCAATTGCTGGGGACTGTCGGTGAGTGCATGTGTGTACCTGCGGTTTGGCTAAACATGTGATTTTTTAGGGCAAACATTGTCTGATCAGTAGGAAGAGGGCTGACTTGGGTGTGAGGGGACAAAACCTTTCAAACTGTCGTTTCTCAGCCATGTCTGGGAAAGATCTGCTGAGAACAGACTGTATCGCAGCTTCAAAGGAAGAAGCATGATTATACATGCATAGAAAACACCCTGAATGTATTCCCTGCCTTTGCTGGGGTTTGGAGCTGGTTGCTCTCAAATATTGCTACTAAAGGTGACATGGAAATGGAGGGAGAAAATAGGATTATGCCCTTTCTCTCCTTCTTTATGTTGTATAAAGTAGCTTGGAAGGATTAATCGTTATAAATAAATCTTCTTATCTTCCAACTGGGGAAACAGGAGCTATATTACACTTTTTCTTGTCTACTTATCTTTTTTTCTTTGGAAAAGCACAGGGCATCCCCATGACTAGGGGGCTGGGAGGGACCTGATTTTCCCCACCTGATTTTCCCCATCATCTTTCCCTTGGAAGAATAACCCACGTGCTGATTAGCAGCAAGCCTCGGCACTACTGCATGTGGCTGCAGGCTGCCGCCGGACCCCTGCAAAAGGGAGGGGGACAAACAGCAGTGACAATTCTCCCCATTCCAGGACAGGAGGACCAAGAGGTGCCATGGCCACCACTTGGACAGAGGACCCCATGTTCTTTGAGACAGTGCAGGCCAGTCCTGCCCACGTCCAGGCATTTCCCAACCATTTTCCTCTCCTCTCTGTAAGGACTGCTTTCTTCAGCGGCGTTAGTGCTGTCGTTCCTCCTGCAGCCCTCCCACCATCGCTCTGACACAACTTGCTGTAGCGTTACGGACTCATTCCATGCATTTCCTCTCTATACAACCAGGTGTGAATGCATTGTAAGTCACATCCTTCTCCCATAGCAGCTGAAAGCTCTTCTGAGCACCCAGCCCTGCTCTGGGAGCCCCCAGTGACATCGGTGACATCTGCAATTCTTGTATTTTTGTTCTTTGCATTTAAATCTTCATATTTTCTGTATTCACATTCTATGTCTGCACCAGTGGTGGCCGGCTTCAGCTTGGGCTCATGTGTTGCCAAACATCTGCAACTGAGAAAGACCATGTAGGAACAAGGCAAGGAGGAAAAGAAGTTTATAAAAAACAGGCTAAACAACATATACGGAGCTAAAAATGACTGATGTGATTTCCCTTCCTTTGCCAATAACCTCAATGGGTCTGAAATGCCCTCAAGCTCTTCGGGAAACTCATTTTGCCGGGAGAATCTAAACGGGACTAGATAAGAGCAACACAGAAGAGGCTGCAATGACAGTGGCCCCGGGATGGCAGCAGAGGGTGAGTAACAGCAGAGAAAAAAGCTGCTGGAGGCTGGAAGATGAACTAAGTAATCTGATCTATCCACTTCACAACAAAAAATGGGGTTTGCCTCGCAGCAACAGTGGCTGAGAGTGAAAAGGTGAAGGGGCAGAAAAGTGTGTGGCCATGTCCAGCACTGCTGCAACATCATGCAGGTGAAAACCACGGGCTTGAACTTAAATGCAGCTCCTGAGGCCCCTGATGAGGAAATTCAGGACCATGCAAGGAAACTCAAAAGCTTTTGCAAGCTGCAATTTATACCTGAATAATCCCCAGCCCTGAAACAACATCTGAGTCTCCTTTAACCAGAATTAACATTAAACTCTCATCAGGAGACATTATGGAAACAGGAGTGATAAACAATACTGCTTAGCAATATCAGCTGAATGGAGCTTTGTGAATTTGCACCTCGCTTTTCCCATTCTCCATTTGTGTGAGCATTCAAAGTGGGAGTCGAGATTCCCCTTGCCTGCGTCCAGCAGGCACAAAGCGTGATTAAATCATCCATCAGTCACTGCAGTCTAACCCATTGCAGAGAAAAGCTCCCCATCATTGACTCTAAGAATGATAAAGGAAAAGGAAATTATTGCCCTCATCTGATCCCTGCTCCTTGCACAGCCGAAGCTGCAAGAAGTCAGGGCTGAACTGATCCTTGCCACCAGCTGCCAGTGACTTACCTGTTTATGGGACACAGCACTGGTTTACAGGATGTATAGCGAAACAGGTATCACCATGGAGCACTGATGCCGTGCATCAACACTCCTTGAAGAGGGTGGGGAGAGACACCTCGGGGCAGGAGGGAGGAGGAGGCTGTGAGCCTTCGGACCATCCCTGAGCAGGAGGGAGAAGGGGGCTGTGAGCCTTCGGACCACCCCTGAGCAGGAGCTGAGCAGCCCTGAGGACCTTGCCAGGTGTAAAGCCACCATGATCTCTGTGCAGTCACTCGCGCTTAGGCTTGACGCCGACTGACATGCGCAGCGTGGAGAGACCTGTGGTGAGCTGCATTAAGTAAATCCAGTGGCCACGGGTGCTATTCTCAGCAGCCGCGCTGTTGGCTGGGGACACCCTTGTGTGTGGGTGGCAGCGAGCAAAGGTTACGAAACAGAGGGGCCATCCCCACTTGGACACCGAGGCTCTGCATTAAAGGGTACCTAAGGGCTAGTGCACATAAGCTGACCCAGTGTCATGTGGACATTGTTGCTCCTGCCACGGACCAGGAAAGCCCATTCAGCCTTTGGGGTTGCTGTTTACCCGGGGCAACCCTTACAAGGTAGCATCTCTTGCCAGATTGTTCACTGTCCAGTGATTGTGTCACTGCAGCAACTCAGGACCAGCTGGGGCTGCTCTCCTTCAAGGAGACACCTTGGTTGTCCAAAATTCGCATCCCAAAATGCTCCTACAGCTTCTGCACTGCTCTATTTGAGGTCTGTGGCTGAGATGGCTAAGAACACAAGGGTCAGGACAGGCTGAGAAGGTTGGGGAAAGACCATCTCATCCCCCACACATGTCCAGCAATGGTATCACAAGTCCTGATGAAGCTGTTTAGGTGCAGCTGACCTTCAAGGAGCCCAGGCACAGGCTGTGACCCCATCCAATGGTAGCACCCGCTGATGGCATGGGAGTTTATTGAGGTCAGATGGTACTAGGAACTGCATGGCTAAATCCTTCCTACGTAAAAGTAAAATACCCTTTAATCAGCTTACGGGGTGTTCAGGAAACTTCTACCTCCCCCATTCTTTTTTTTTTTCTTTCTTAATATGTATGTGTGTGAGTCCATGTGTGTAGTGGGGATTTTCTCTTGTGTGTTTGCAGGTGAGCCTTCCCCATGCCAAGGAGCTGACCTTGATGCTGCTGTCTACTGAGAGCAGATCGGAGTCATTTTCTTGCACCGCTCCCAGGTCTGTAAGAGAAAGGACCCTAATTGGAATAAGGGGATTGGAGGATTTAGCCTTCTAAATGCTCCTTTCTTGCACAGGATGGTTTCAGGAGTAGTTTTAATCTTTACCACCTGATTTTGTAATTTTCGCTGCAAAACGGAAGAGTGGGATGGGAGGAAGGAGTGAGCAGGGGCAGCTGTAGGTGGGCTTGGGAGAGGAAGGGAGAAGGAAAATCAGAGTCCCATATGGCCATGGGACCTCTGAAAAACACCTGCCCCACTCCCAAGCCCCAGGGTGGACTCACTTATTATTCCCAAACCTCAAACAGGGTAGGAAGCAATACTTGTCTTGGAATAAACCCAGTGTCACAGAAGCATGCCAGCCCCTCATGTTCCCTTTTGGAGGTTTGTGCTCAAAGCAAGGCACAGAACAGGGGGAAAGCCCACGTTTACTCTCTGTTTTGCTGGCTTCCCAGTGCCTCTGTGTGTGCAAACGGGCTACATCACTCTCTATAAGGCTCACTCTGTGAGCAGGGAGTGTGCATCTCCCCACGCCCAGTATGACAAGATATCTGGGTTTCATTCAAGCCTTGGGATGGGAGAGCCTAGTCCTTGACGCTACACATCCCTCCGTGGCAGCATGGGATTCAGCAAGGGGCGAATTACTCTAAGCAAAGAAGGTGTCCGGATCTAGCACGTGCATGGCTCACTCTCTATCTGCCTGTGTAGTGCTCAGCTCCTGAGCTGCTCTTGGCTTTGCTCAGATTGCCTGTGTCCCTCCTCTGCTTTGTTCAGCTGGGCAGCAGAGTCCAACAAGGCAGGTGGGACGTGTTGTATTTTGCTGCAACATATGGCACTTTTCTGGATTTGCACCAGTTTAAAAAGACAGTTAAAATGAGGGGCCAAAAGCATAAAATGTCACATTCCTGAAAGTGTGCCCGCTTGCTCTGAACTCTGAAAGGAAGATGCTGGACACTCTAGTTATCTCCGTGCTTGGCAGCACTACCCAGGGGCAAGGACAGTGAAGCCTTTGTGGTAGGAGCTCTGGGCTGTGCTAGAGCAGCCCTCAGCCCTTTGGATCAAAGTTGTATCTGCTTCCAGCCAATTTCTTGGGTGAAATCTGCAGTAAAACCCAGCTCTTTTGAAAGAGGAGATTAAGAAAAATATTAGGTGTTTGGCTTACACTGGAAGAAACAAAATGTTTGAACCATTTTGCTAAGAATTGGGAAGAGAAAGGGGAAAAGTACTCCACTGGTGTGTGAGTGGTACCTCGGGAGCTGGCAGAGTGCCTTGGCTCTCAGTGCTGTGGGACGGGAGAGGCGCTTTGGAAGCAAGTCAGAACATCCCTCTGCTCTAGAGTAGGGATGGGTGATAAGCCAGAGGGTCCCCTAAGGGTCTCTCTGTCACCAAAGGAAGCACAAAAGACCTGCAAAGACAAGCTGCTGCCCCCATCAATCACTTGCTGTTTTTTTACACCCTATGGGCCTTCTTCCAAACCTCCTTTGAGGATACCAAGGTGGGTGCACTCTGCCTGTCTCCAGGGAGTCTCCACAGT
Source organism: Nyctibius grandis (assembly GCF_013368605.1). Classification (NCBI taxonomy): domain Eukaryota; kingdom Metazoa; phylum Chordata; class Aves; order Nyctibiiformes; family Nyctibiidae; genus Nyctibius; species Nyctibius grandis. The sequence continues at coordinate 951,840 of NC_090661.1, forward strand.
GTGAAATGCACGGATGGGACAACACAGACCACTGCAGGGACATGATGGGACAGGACTGGGTGATTCCTCCCCAGGACTGCTCTGGCCATCCTTGCCATCCCGGCCCAGCGTTGTTCTCTGCCCTGCTGGAAGCCACCTTGTACCTTGACAGAGAGGAGCTCCGAGTGCTGTCTCTCCATGGCAGAGCTGCACGCTAATGCTCCCCGTGCGTCTGGCCTTATCGCGGCTCTAATTGGCATCAGTGTCTGTAATCTCAGCCTCCAGCTGTTTGCTGTGTCTGGGGAAGTGGAGAAAGCGCTTCCGGGAATTAATTTTAATTACAAGGATGACATGCTGTGTCCCCTGGCTGGCTGGCAGGCTTGGCCCAGCTGTTCCAGGTGTGCAGTGCCAGCAATGAGCTCAGCATCTCCTGACAGCCACACAGCTGCTGGGGCTTTGTTGCGGCTGCATCTCTTTGGACTTTGGCAGTGACCTGAAAGGACACCCCTTCAGGTGAACAGGGACAGGCTTTGTGAAGATGAGGGTGGGAGGAGGTGCACCGATAGGTGCTTGCTGCTCACAGGCGTGCCTTTCCCTGCCTGTGCTGCCTGCACTTCTCCTCCTCCCCAGGAGGTTCTTCATAACAAGTGGCTCTAATGAGCTCAGCGATGGTTTAAAGCCAGCAGGGGCTCTTGAAGTACATTAATTTGCTCTACCCTGTGACACAAACCCTTATATTTCACCAGGTTACCCCTGCGTGAGATCAATTATGCGGCTTAGTCTGAAACCAGGCATCCACACAAACATCTAGTTTTGACTCCAAGCTAACAGAGATGGAAAATCCAACCATTTCCTCTGCAGTTTCATCTCCACAGCTAGTCACCATTAAAAATGCATGAGTTTTTATATCTTGCATGGATTTATCACAACTGGCCAGAATGTTAAATGTCAAAAGATCTATCCAGTGTGTACATAAATCCCTGCAGCTTCTTGGAGGGGGACGCAGAGAGCCTGGAAAGCCAGGAGAGCCACGCCATCCTCGTCCCTCTCCAGCAAAGGTTAACCTGACAGGCAGGGTGCTGCCTCTGTTTCTTTTCTCGGAAATGCATTACAGGCAGATTGTAAAGCAGGAGGCTTTGCTGCGGATGATACTTTCACAGAGAATTGCTCAGCTAAATATGTCAAATAAAAGGAACAGGATTGGCCTTAAAAGCTCTTTATTTTCCTCCCTTTGTTCTGAACCTGAAGATCGCCCCGGTGATGTGCTGCCCAGCTATCAGGGCACTATTCATCAGTTGGGTTTAGGCACATCTGTGCTGAAACTGTGGCAGGTAATTTTGTTCTTCTTTTCTATTTAAAAATTCAGTGCCTCAAGTGTGGAAAACTATGGTGATAAAAGTTCTGTGTCTTTTGGGAGACTCTGGCAGATGTTTCACTTTGCGACCTCCCTGATCCTTCGAACTGGCTCGCAGTCAAACCAGCAGCTGAGTTTGTAGGTGGCTGGAGGGCAGTGCTGGGGACACTGCGCTCTCTAGCAAAGTCCTTGCATGCCACGGGCTGTGATCGCAGATGCGTGGCACAGAAGGAAGGGCAGAGGCCCTGAGAGGTACTGGGTACCAGAGCCTGATTTCCCCGTATTTGACAAGCACAGACGTGGGTTTATAGGGAGACTCCATCCCTGGTGCATGGACAGACATGTCCTTGATGGAGTGGCTGGGGACCAGTCTGCCAGTTTATAAGGGGGAAACTGAGGCATGGTCTTATGTGAGGCTGGGTGTCCATGCTGGCAGAAGGTGCTGCTGTTCGTTCCTTGTGTCCTTCATAGCACCTACTTAGGACAGAATAAAACATTTTTTTCTGACAAAAAGAGCAGCTGGGGGTGGCTTTCACAGCCTCCCCACCCGCCTGCCCTGAGCTGTCACAGTGTGACAGGGGAAGCAGGACACTCTGCAAGCTGTGCATCCAAGCAAAAAAGGGTTGTTCAAAACCACTGATCACACCAGACACTCTCCAAAGGTGCTCTTAAGCATTCGCTGTCCATCACTTTGACATATAACCCTTCCTGCTTTCCACGAGGGTGACAAATGACTCTGTCCTTTGTCATCTTTTCTTTCTTGCAGTGACAGGAGATGACTTCTTTGGATATGGTGAGGTATTACGGACCTTCCTTCTCCTCTGCTAGGAGGACAGTTCCTCTTATCCAAGAAAGCGATTGTGTCTAACGCTTATACCTGCCATCAGAAAAAAAAAAGGGTGCTTTTCTGCTAGCCTTTGCTCTCCAGGATCCACCGCTCCCCTGGAGACACTGTGGCACAGCAAAGCCAAGTCAGTTGGCCAGCCAGGAGCTGGCTTAGCAGGATGGGCTTTACAGCCGCTGTGTCTGCCAAGGGATGCACTAAGGGCAGAGTGGGAGCAGGCAGGCACCGAGGAACCGTGGGACTTGATGACAGTGAGCAAGGATTACTGCAGCCTCTGAGTTTGCAATGGAAGAGCTGTCCTAATTAGTGCTTTGCATGGCTGCTCTTTTTTGGAAGTCAAAAGCCTTATTTCACATTAGTTTAATCCATTCCAGGATTAAACTAGTTTAGGATTAAGGCACTGTTAGTCTGGAATAAGGGCTTCCACACTGAGAATTAAGACTCATCCTGCACTAACCCACAGGGAAAATCAAGATAATGAACATAAATTAACTGTTAAAGTGGATTAGATAAATGGCATTAAGCCCTGTGGGAAGGCAGGCAGCCTGCAGTCACAATTCGATCCTGCTCTCTTTGCTGCTCAGGTAGTTTAAACATAAATAAATTAAGGGTATTCTGTCCACACAGGGTTTCAGTACAGTTTAATGCACTTCAGGGCCTCCTTTAGCTAATTTGAGTTGATTTCTTGGAGTAAAAGGGCTCTAATAAAAGTGGTTCCACTGTGCCAGCTCCTTGCTGAGTGAAAGGCTGTGACAGCAGCGAGTGTGCCAGCAGTTAGGTTGTAGGCACCAACCACCAGACCACAAGAGCTGTGACCAGGTGATAGAAACCACTGAGCAAACACACTGTCAAGACATGTGGGCTTCAAAACACTGGTGGGGTAGTTTTGTCCCAGTTTACTGCACTGGATAACATCTTCCTTGTCTGAATTTCCCAGCAGATGAGGGCATTGCCAAATGAGCTCTTCTTGACCTGAGGGATGTGCAGCTGTGGTTGTGCCCACCTGAGTCCGACACAAACTGCTCCTGAAGGAAGGCAGAAATACCGGCGGAGTCGAAGGCATGTGAGTACCCACTCCAGTGCTGGTGGCTGAGAGCGCCAGCTTTGCAGAAAGACCTGGCCCCATTCAGGGCAGATAGAAGTGTCTCTCCTGTGCTATGTAGGATGGAGCTTTGTCTTTTCATACTGATTTAAGTGCATGTCAAAGCTGGGTCAGTGGAACAGGGAGATGACTAGACAAATCCATGGGTGTTGGGATCAACATGAGGATGGCAAACCTACACTGGGGATGGGAGAGAGGGGTAATACAACTCAGTAGCTACTTAAGGCATGGCTTTCTTGCTGATTTTAGAAAAGACTTGGAAACCATACCGCTGGAGATAGTATTTGGCAAGCCAGATTGCCAGCAAAGTGCTTAAACCAAGGTAATTTTCTCCTACTCATGTATGAAATTGTGCAGCCCGAGGCAGCTGGGTAAAACAGACTGTGTGGATCAACTGCTCTTAATCCACTCCGGGGAAAGGACAGTATCTACATCTGACTACGTCCCCGTGGCTGGAAACAGGGCTCTGGCTTTTCCATGCTGCCCATGCTGAGAGTTAATCATGTCCTTTTTCAAAAAAGAGTAAGGGAATTGAGGGGAGCGAGGGCAGGGGGGTTGGAGAGAGGATTTCTTCCACAAGTCTCTTAATAGATTAGATGAAACTGATAGCTGGAGCCTATAAACAGCTCTGAGAAGCTTCTTGTCTTATAAAAAGCTGCCAATAATGTAGTTTTCCCCCTCCGTGTAGTGTAAATGATCCTTTCCTGCTATGCCTTCTCTTCCCACTGCCTTCCATAAACACCAGGCTGATCTGAATGGGTAGCTGGCCCTTAACAGCTGATCTGAGGTTCGGTAGCACTCTGCTAGACTGCTCCGAGCTCGTTTCCATCTGCGCAGGGGTGAATGCAGGGATGTGCCTTCACCATGGCACGGGGTGCAGGGGGCACGTATACAGGGGTCAGACAGGGACATCGTGGCTCCCCACACCAGTCACCCCAGTCATTGATCAGTAAAAAAGGCACAGAAAGTGGTGTCAGAGCCGAGAAACTGCAGTTTCCTTTTTTTTCCCCTCTCATTTTCAACAGTACGACATCCTAACCCCCGTGTTCGGCCTGTGACCTGCTACACCACCTCTGTTCCTCAGTCCTGCATTTCTGCAGTTGACTATTCCTGCCTCATCACAGGACACATGCAAAATTCCTTTCAAATTGCATCCTGTATTTGGCAGTTTCTCCAACTTATCAGGACTATTTTTAATTCTTACTCTGTGCTCTCAGATGCTCACAGCCTCGCCTGTCTTGGTAGTATCTTCAAATTTAATTAGTGAACTCTCTGGACTCTCACTCAGGTCAGTTATGTAAACACTAAATACTGCCAGATTCCGCACAGATCTTGGAATACAATTTTCCAGTTATTCACCCAACTTGTAATAATTTCACCTAGTCTTTCCTCTTACATTGCTTAAAAGATTGCTGTATGAGAGTGCAGCTCGAGCTGAAGTTGAGATACGTGATATTTACTATTTCTCCCCATATCTACAAGTGCTTCTAGGTCTCAAACTGAAACAAACAAGCTCTGTTACTTTCTAGGGGTTGAAGCAACTCAGGTTGCTCTTTAGTGCCCTGATTTTTTGTCTCTCTCTGTTTAAAAATAGGCAGTGTTTGCCATTCTATGGGCTCCTGGAGACTTCACAGTCCTTCAGATGCTTTTGGAGATCAAAGCTAACGGCACGGATTTCTCTGATCACTGCTCATGTCACTGCTTTGAGTTTCCTGGGGAAATACCTTCAGGTCAGGCTGACTTAAAACCACCTTCTACTCCAACCTCTTGCTTACCTGTTAGTTGTTTTCCCCTCTTTGTGGGGGTCCAGCCAAGACCCAAGAGTCCTCTGATCTACCACAACATTTGCAATACAGGGCTTGTGGGGCCAGTGCCTCTGCTATTTCCAAGTCACGTCCAGGTGGTCAGGCTCATGCCAAGACAGACATTATATCCAACATACAGAAATCTCACCGTAGGACACCGAGTCCTCGGGTTTTATCTTCCTACTACGCCACTTTTACTATAGGAGTAACTCGATGGCCCAATATGTGCCATGCAAAAAAGTCAAGCACGTCATAAGTCCAAATAAAAGAACAAAATATAAAACCAAAGAAAAAAACCTAAACAAACCAACCCTAAAACATCCCACTGCAAAGTCTTTTGTTTCTATCATCATTTTTAGCTTTGAAGGAAATGTTGGGTCTTTATCACTGACAGAGCCACTGACAGCAGCTTTGGGGTAGGAAGCACAGAACACACCAACAGTTTGCTGCTGTACCTGGTTCAGGTTGGACATTAGGAAGCATTTCTTCTCAGCAAGGGTCATTAGCCATTGGAAGGGGCTGCCCAGGGAGGTGGTGGAGTCACCATCTCTGGAGGGGTTTAAGAAAAGACTGGCCATGGCACTTAGTGCCCTGGTCTAGTTGCCATGGTGGTGTCAGGGCAATGGTTGGACTCGATGAGCCCAGAGGGCTCTTCCAACCTGGTTGATTCTGTGATTCTGTGGAGCAGGGGGGCTAATCAGAGAAGACATTTTAGCCGTGTCAGTGTCCAGTTGCTCTTTTCCTCCTGCTCTAATCCCGGGAGAAGGAGCCTGCTCCGCTGGAGGTGGAGGCCGGGCTAAATTAGGCAGCGAAGGGCAAGGAGTTAATCCCCGGCGGGGGTTTTCGGTAAAGCCCCGTACTGACAGCGCTCGCCTGGGCCACGGGAAGAGCCCGGGGACGAGCAGGGGTCGGTCCCACGAAGAGCATCCCCCAGGAGGGGCTCCTCTAGGGCTGGACGTGCCGCCGCGACGCGCCCCTCGGCTCCGGGCCGGCGGCGGGTGCGGGTCCCCCGCGGCGGCAGCTCCCCCGGGGCCCGGCGGGGTGGGGAGCGGGGCCGGGACACCGGCAACCTGCCCTCCACCGCCCCATAAGCCGCTTGGTGACCCAGTTGGAGCCGCGGGGGCCGGGTGGGGCTGCTCGGGGCGGCCGAGGCTCCTCCCCGCCCCGCTCGGCGGAAAGTTGGGGGCCGGCCGGGCGGCCGGAGCCTCGCCGCGGGGCTGAGCGCGGCGGCGGCGGAGCCGGGGCCCGGCGGCGAGGGAGCGCCCATGCCCCGGGCTGCCGGGGCAGCGCCGCGGCGCCATGGGGAACGGCAGCGCCGGGGCCGCGCCCTGCAACGGCACCGCACCGCCACCGGCACCGGCACCGGCCCCGCCGGGGGGCCACAACATCGCCGCCCTCGTGCTGGGCATCCTCCTCATCCTCTTCATCGTGGCAGGCAACGGGCTCGTGTGCCTCAGCGTCTGCACGGAGCGGGCGCTGAAGACCACCACCAACTACTTCATCGTCAGCCTCGCCGTGGCCGACCTGCTGCTCGCTGTCCTCGTCCTGCCCCTCTACGTCTACTCCGAGGTGAGGCTGCCCGGGGGCTGCGGGGGCACCGGCGGGGCTGGGGCTGGGGGCTTTTGTGCCCGGGGATCCGGAAAGTTACAGGGCTGCGGGATGGGATCGGCCAGAGACCAAGTGTCGAGAGTTGAAGCCCCTCTCCCGGTTTGTTCCCCACCTCCATCCCTCCGGTTCGGAGTGCCGCCGCCGCCGCCGCTGCCCGGCCCCTCGGGCCACCCCTGCCCTCCTGCTCCGGCCCCCGCCCCGCTGCAGGCTGCTTGTGCCGCTTTCACATCGCCGCCGCTTTTCCCTCTTGAGTCTCCCGTGGCATCGCTGCTGCCGGCAGCGCAAAACCGCCGCAGGACCACGAGTGATGGGAGCGGCAGGCGGCCTGGGGCAAGTTCATGGGCTCCCCCGTCCTCCTCCCGGGCGAGTGCCGGGCTGGAAATGCACTGAGTGGAGATGCATCAAATGCACCGAGCAGGGATGCACCGGGGGGTCAGCAGCTCTGGGGAGCCTTTGCGTTGCACAGTTCCTAGATTGCCATCAATAAATGGTTAGAAAGTGGTAGAGAGCTCCCGTGCTGTGCTCTGTGTGGCGTAAGGTGAGCAGGTTTTGGTGAAAAAGGAGATCTTTAGCCAGGAAAGAGGTTTCCCTGTCCAGTTGAGTAGGGGAAGCTGGCTTTTTAGGGAGCTAGGTGGGATTGGGTGACCTTATGCCAAGGTGGCTTTGGTCGGCTTGCTTCAGGGCTCCTCCTGGCAGGTTCTCTGACCCTGCGTGCGGTGGTGGCCGTGGAGAGCCACCCTGGGGGACGTGGGGTCAGGCTTTCTGTTCACCTCCAAAACCTATTCACCTCTGGGACTGTGACAGCTGAGGGAAAGAGAAACGGGAGCTCCCGCAGTTGAGTGGTTTTGCATCTCTCTGCCTCTCTGTAAAAGCGAGATGAATGTGTACTGCCGGGGGATTGATAATGCCCTGAGATTGTGGGGGGGGTTTGTTGGGCTGGGGTGAGGAGGCTCGCTAGAGCCTGCCGTTAGTACCAGCCAGCGGCTCTTTCCCTGCTCAAGTGGATGAAAGCACCCACAGGCCAAAGTAGTGGTTGTTTTGCACCTGCCTTTGCGGCAGCTGGTGGTGTGGAAGAAAGAGGAGTCCTCTTCTGTCCAGATGTGGGGAGAGCCAGGACGCAACCTTGTGCACGGTGGGCAGCCCCAGCCAGCTGGGACTGAGACTGGGCAGGAGGGGGGTGTCAGATGAACCTTGTGTTTCCTGATAGCCACGGGATTTGTGAGGTGGTGGCTGAAGTGCTTCCTCAGGGAGTGACACCCATGGGGCTGTCCCCATGGGTGAGACCGAATGGTGTTCCCATCCTGGAAGGCTAACACAGAGCACAGCAGCGGTGTTCAGGCCTTGGCAGCTCCCCTCCTCTCCCACGCCAGGGCTGCCACTCAGCGCATGAATGGGATGGGCCTGTATTTTCGTAAGCGAGGCAGGCTGTGGATTAGAGCTTAGCATGCTTTTAGCCTCTCTACCTGGTCCTAGGATTTTGCAGGGCATTGTGACCTCTCTGGAGACAGAGGTATTCTGGAGGGACAGGTTCAGCAGGGGACCCATGAGAAAAACCAGTGAAGAACAGCAGCGTTAGATTCCCCTCTTTCCCCTGCACTGACAGGAGCCCCCCTCCCCATGCCGTTTGTTTTTAGTGGTTTTGCTTTTCCCTCCTTAACTCCATTTTGGTGTTAGAAAGCCTCTGTCTTCATGATGCTTCTCAGCTACTTCTTGCTAATTGGAATGCCCTTTTCTTTTCTTGCCCTTTCTGTTGTCTCTCCCTGGCTCCAGTTCCTTATCCTGTGGGCAGACACACACACCCGTGTGGTTTCCTCTAACCCGCAGGCTTGAGTTTTGCTGGCACATGTAAAATGCTAGTTAGCACACTCTGAGGTACCTCTGACAATGCTTCCAACTGGGAGTGAGCATTGTGGGGCTTTCCTTGGGGACCGCAGACATCCCACACGTTCTGGGTGCGCAGGCAGTGGGAGTTCAGCCCTGTATGAACTTTAACAACCTGGTGCCTTAGCTATGATCATACCTGATGTGTTCACTTTCATAGCTGGTCGTAAACATCAGTTACGTGGTGTCATTCTTCCATGTCTCGGCACCCAGGATATTAAACAAGAGGGAATGAAGGTGGCATGTGACAGAACTGTCCTTCCCTCCATCTTCTGCAGCTCCTGCAACAAGGCAGGCCTTCAGGGGTGGAAGAGTCCCTGTAAAAAGAGCATGCACTGGGATCAGCACTGCTCCCACGCAGCGTCCTGCTCAGAGCGGGTGTGGAAGGTGCGGTGCAGGTATGGAGAGAAAGGCAGCCTTGTGCAGCAGTCACAGGCTCCTCGAGCAGGCAGTGGGGTTTGGACGTGTAGGGGAGCGTAGGCTGTTGTGTGTGGTGAAGCAGTACCCGTTCTGTGCCTGGAAGTTTCTCTGTGGCTTCAGAGCCTGTAGTGCCCGTGTCCATTTTTAATAATCTCTTCTATTTGGTGCAGGATTTGCAGCTCATTTTGTTCTGAAATATGCTAAGGAAAAGTGAGAGTAGCCATTGAGTCAGTGCCAGGGGAGAGAATTTTTGTATTTTTTTTTTCTTCTTTTCTTGGAGGCAAAAGTGAAAATTGTAGATAAGAATAAGATGCTCAGACCAGGGGGGTGCAGAGTATAGTGATTGCTGCTGTTTAGCTTGATTTCAACTTGCATTCTGTATCGTTGCATTTAGCCACTGAAAATGTGGCATGGATGGTCCTGAGTGTTCAGTTCAACCTTTATTCTTGGTGTGAGGTTTTTTGTTTGGTTCGGTTTTTTTAACTTTAGTACAGCTCTTGACTTTGAGGGCTTATTGGAAAACTTGGAAACAGCTGAGAGTGTGTTTTTTGCTTCTTGTTTAGCAGGAACAGAACAATAAACTCTGACCACTTCCTTAATTCAGCAGGAGAAGCTTGGTCATCTTGTGCTTCTTTCCTGCGAGGTGGCTCCTTGTGTTAGGTTTTTGGAAACATCCCTCCCCGTTAGGGCTTTGGAAGGATTGAAACTTCCTTCCTTTGGAAGGAAGCTGGAGGGATTGAAACTTTTGAGGTGACATCTGACATCCCCACAAAACAACAAATCTCCCATGAGCTTCAGTGGGGACGGGATTCCTTCCTGTGAGATGTGGATGATCCTTTGCTGCTGTTCACAGGAGCCTGAGCACAGTGGGAGAGGCCTTGATCTTCAGTGTTAGTTCTAGTTGTTAAGAAAGCTTATTCCGCTGCCTTAGCAGTATTTGGTGACACATACTCTCCTTTTGTACTTCTGAAAGAGCCAGCATGGCTTTTTGTCACAGCTAAACTCTCAGTCCGTGGTGAGGATTCAGAGGTCCTGGCTGTAGGAAGGCAAATGGTGTGTCAGTTCTCTCTGGTTGTCCCTAGTTTGTACCTGCAGGGTTGGAGGATTGCTGAGAGCAGGTGCTAGGCAAGGGGGAAATCGCTGTGTGCGGTCCCAGCTCTCTCTAGTGTTCACTGCATCGTTGGGAGTTCTTCAGGCTGTATTTCTTTACTCATTAGTTTGTCCTGTCAAATTTACCTGCCTTAGCAGCTCAAGTTAACACTCAGGGCCTTAATGAGAAAGGGTGTTTAAACTGATGTGATGAAGGTGGCCTTTGTAAATCCAGATGTTGCTGTCATGTGTCAGTTCTGAGCCTCCACAACCTGAAGTAACCAAGAAGCCCCCTATGGATGGGAAGGGAAGAAACATCAGCTTTCCACAGCCTTAAAGCATCCATGAACAGCTCCTGAGACTGTGGCCATGAATTCCTGCCAGAGCAGTGTTTACAGCCAGTTTCTCTTCTGCAGAAATGCACCATCTTTAAAGAAAACTGATGAACTTCTGCACCCTGATCATTCCTCGTTCTGTTTGGTGTGCTGGTTTGGATGGAGGTGGATTGGTGCTGTTTGCCATTTGTCTTGTGAGCTACTACTCAGGGGTGACTGAGCCAATGTGCAGGTACCAGTATGTACCCAGGCAAGTGTGGTGATGCAGATGTGTCCAGCGCTTTCCACTGAACTTGTCCAAACACGGCACAAAGACATGTTCTAGTGTTTGCCAGCTGCTAATTACCACACAGCAGGCTGCCCTGGTATGCAGAACACACATCTTCCAACCTCCTCGGGAATCTCAGGTCTTAGCAGTATGACAGGGAGAGAGAAAAATCCATGGGGAAGGTAGACAGCTCTTCTGCTGCAGCCTTGTCTTTCTGATGAGAGTGTGAAGTGCTCCCCAAGCAATCAATCCAGTGCCAGTAAGGCAAGGATGGTGGTAAGCAAGGGGGAAGGAGGTGGCCTGGGGCACTCCCAGGTGTCCACAGTAAGTCCCCAGGAGTAAAGCCCTGCTTTGTGTGAGGAGAGGCCAGGAGAAGATACCAGAGTCTGCCTGGAGCATTGATAGCACTGAAAATGGGGGTTATGGCTCCCCTGGGACAGTGAGGACACATGAGAAAGCAGAGCTACGAGGTGCTGTGGAGGTACTGCAGATGTCTTTAGGCTCGGAGTGGAGCTGCAGTGAGGGAGTTGCATGGCTACAAAGGCTCGTCTTTGTGTTTGACTGCTTCCTTTGCCCGCAGACCTGTGACAATGGCAGGAGCCACAGCAGCAGTTTATATAGTCCTTGTTAACTGGAGGCACTCCCAGCACTTAGGGCAGGCGTGAGGCTAAGCAACATCCACTCTTGTCCTCTGCTGTCGAGCACAGCTCCTACCTGCCTCGCTCTGCAGACTGGTCCTCTGACCAGCCCTCCCTAACCCGCTCTGGGTGCCTGCTCCGTGCCCGGCTCTGAGCCAGGAAGGTGCTGCAGAGCCCTGGAAGGCACCATTACATAAACATCTTTGCCGCTAAGATCTGGGTAATTGATTACGGAAAAGAGGAAACACTTTCTAGCAGATCTGCATATCTACCTGCTCCTCCTACGGGTCAGGGGAGATGCACCTTTCCAAGCAGGCACCCTGCCTCGCAGCCCCTCGGAGTCACAGAGCAGCCAGCACTAGTGACACGAGCTGTTTTCTTGGTGAGGGTGATGCTGTTCTGTACCACTGGCATCAAAAGATCTCTTTGTGCAGCATCTCCTGTGTATGTGTGCCTGCGATGCAGCTCATCTGATGAGAGACCAGACCTCTGCCCTCCTCCCAACTTTCTGTGGCTCTCTGTGAAAGCATGTCATCCTTTTTGCAGCAGTGTTCAAGATTACTCTTTCCTGGAATCTTACAGCTTTAGTGGAAATAGATGTTCTGCTAGACCTGACTGATGGCTGAGCCACACAATACTGGGGAGGTGATACAGGCCAGCCCTTAGAAACCACTGCTGAGGGGTTTATTTCAGTGGCCAATAATGCTGGGAGGTGTCTGAATTTTGTGCCCTCACAGTGTTTCAGATTGATGATCACACACTCCTCATTTCTGAAAAACCTTGACCTCAATGATTTAAGTCAAGAAAGGCCATTAGAGCAGACGGGAGGTCACCTTTGCCTTGTGTCCCACTCCCTCTCCCCTTGCAGGCTGCATTGTGTCTGCTGGAGAACGCAGCAGTCGTCACGGCTCAGGAAAAGAGGCCCAGAGTCAGGTTCTTGGGGGCATTTGGGCAATTCTTTGAGTCTGATGCTGGACTTTGCCCACTCACAAGGATTATTACTGTTCTGATTGGTGTCACGGCCTTCTCAGCAGGCCAGGGCTCTCCGGATTAGCACTTTCAGTCTCTCCACGCCGGGTGAGCCGGGGCCTCGCTGAGGGCAGGCGCTTGGTCGGGAATTCAGCCTGGCATCTCCTAATTCACTTTCAGGCTGCTGTTGCCTGGGGGTCTTATTTCAGATGCCATCACCACCAAAGACTGGAGGCTCACTTTGTGTGACCTGGTTCATTGCAGGGCTGGCAGGGGTGAGGCTGCCGTGTGGTGCTGTGCATGTGCGTGAGGCAGGACTGAGACAAGAGCTGTTCACCTAGGAAATAAGGCTCAAACCTTTTGCCCTGTCTTGGCTCATGCCCTGGCGGTGTCAGGGCTCTTCTGGCACTGGGCTTGTTTGCAAGAAGGCAGATTTTTTTCTTACAAATCATCTGTGCTTAGGAATAGGGACATCAGAATGGCCTGACTAGGAGGGCAGCCTGCAGGGGTGTTTGTTTGGGAAGTCAAGTCTGTCTCCTGCCATCCACCATCCTACAAAACCTTCTCCATAACCTCATTGTACTCTGTACGAAGCAGTTGGAGTTGTTCCTCCTCTGCTCATAGTGGTTGATCCAGAACCTAAGTGCTGTTTGTAGTGAGCTACTGGTGTCTTGTAGAGACCACGGTGCCTGCATGTGAATTTACTGGCATTGCCAGCCTGGGTCGGCGAAACAAGCACCTGGAATATCGCTTTGAAAGGGGTCTGGCTTGTGCCCAGAGCAGCAAACATTATCACCAGCCTATAACCCCTCCTCGTCTGCCACGAAGCGCTGAGGTTAAGGGCAGAGCGTGACCCTCCCTGCCACACACATAGTTTTCCATGTTCCTCCAAGAGGTGATGCCTGGAGGGTTCGAGTGTGGTGGTTAATACACCAAACCTCACCTGTTTAAGGCTCAGACTATATTCATGCCAGAGCTGAGCAGAGCATGTCATCAGCCTTAGAAAAGTCATAGCAGGTAGCTGGCTTGTGGGGTTGTATTTGCAGCTCTGTTTTATTTTGTTAAGGGAGCCGACTTGCCTGTAGAGCATCTGTTTTGCTGTGCAACGAGCTGCCTGTGGCTGCTCAGCACCAGCACTGCTGGTCATGCGTCGCTGGGGAAAACCAAGGGGCCCCGTGCTGGAAAAGTGAAGAATGCAAAAGACCTGATGGAAATGGAGTTGCTCTGGAGCACTTAAAGGAGCTTGAGCTGTTTATGCTCCCTGAAGCCTTACACTGTGTACCCTGATGGGCTAATCTTCTGCAGCCTCCTGTAATTAGGTACCACTCGATCATCTGACCCAGCAAAGCCAGCTACGCCTCTAATCCAAAGTCACTCACCCACCAGAGAGGGGCTTGGCACATTTTGCTAAGGTGGGCAGGGGAGAAACGCCGTATAATGGCAAGTCCCCTCCAGCACTTTCCCCAGAGTCAGTCCTGGGGGTTGGTGGGAGAAGGGAAGAGTTTGCAGCATTTTCTGAGTGCCCAACTTGAATCTCACGGCACAGGCTGTGTCCTCTGAAAGTGATGCACCCGAGAGCTCTTGTCCTCTCCAGAATCAATTAGTTCCCCAAAATCACAAACAGCTTTTGAAAACTGTAGCCCAGAATCAAATTTTCTCCTCTCATAATCTGAACTGAACTTGTCAGGATCCCAGTGAGCCTGGCAAAAATTTGAGGGGTTTTTTTTTCTGATTCAGCTCCCAAATTCAGTTTGGAGTGGCTGCTCTGTGCTAGAGAAAAGGCTGAGTGAAGCCTTCAGGGCTGAGTGCAGCCCTCCCCAGAGTGTCAGGCTCCCTCTCAAGGAGATGGCTCTATAAAAATAGCCAGTTTCTTCAGAGTCTGCTTTGTCTTTACCGCTCTGCTAATCATAATCCTGTGCGTGACATCATTACTGCCTGGTGTTAATCCCTGCAGAGCTGCCCGCCCCCTCGCACTTGCCCCACGTTACCCACGTGGCTGTTTGGGGTGCTGGGATGAATAAAACCTGAACCTGTTGTTAGCACCGATACACCAACAAATCTATACCCACGTTCTGACCCGTGCACAAGGCCAGCACAGTTAGACTGGATGAGCACTGGCTGACCATTACTAGAGGTTTGCTTCGGGGAGAGGCTGGGAGGTGCCACCCCTCTCTAAGTGGCTGGTTTTTGGGTTACTCAGACTAAACTACAGCCCTTTCCCCTCCTTCGCCTGTCTTAGACCCAAATACAGCAACAGTCTCATTATTTGTCGTCTTGGCTTTGTCCCATCGCTCCTCCCTGTGCACTGGCACGGGGGTTAAACTCCTCCCCGTGCCGGGTGCCAGGCATTTCGCTCGCTCTCCTGCGATGCTGAGTTGCTATTTTTTGGCCCCAGCTCTCACCTCTTAACAGCTGCCTCCCCAGGCTGGGCTGGATCTTTCTGGTACCAAAGCGCTTATTATGGAGCTAATCCAGGAACATGGAAAAGGAAAGCCCCTATATATGTACAATATGTGTAAATGTGTACTATATTATATGTCTTATATTACAGCAATATATAGAGAACTTATTAATATATGTATAATACATATAATTTTATACATGTGTATTCTATAAAGGGGGCACAGAGCTTTACAGGGAACGAGGCAGCCTTTCTGCCTCGCAACTGCTAAACCAGGCTGGAAGGGTCCAGCTTGAGCTGAGCAGCACTTTGAGCCCCTCTTTTACTGTCAGTAAAAAACAACCACCACCCGCTCTTGTTGTACTAAAATTAGAATTTTTATTAAAATGCTGTTTATGGTCTCGTCCCAGAGCGAGGAAAGGAAGCTGACACTCAGTGCGTCAGCCTTGGGTGCAAGAGGGTCTGGACAAGTGTTTGGTGCTGAAGAAGGGTTTAATGAAGCCTGACTTATTTCTGTGCTCCTTGAGCTTTTCCTTCCATTCCCATTTTCCAACAGCTGGGTTCACAGCACACTGCTGAGCAAACGGTCCTGCTCCACAAGCTGGTACCGATAAACTGCAAACCCTTGGGCATTTTCCTGAGGATTATTTGGGGTAGTGTAGATTTTTTTAACTGATATCTTCTCTATAGCTGCCCAGCACGACTTGGTGGCACTGCTGGTGTCTGTGGGTGCCACTCTCCAGCCAGGCCAGGGCCGCAGAGCCCTGAGTGAGCTGTGGGCGCTGGCGTGGGGCTAATTTGTGTGCGCCGAAGGAGAGCACTGTGCCACGGGCAGGACGGCTCCACTCCAGGCTGCTTGGTGGGAGGAAGACATGCGTGGCTGAGGTGCTCAGGCACGGAGTTTTTCGTGTCATTTTAAAGGCAGTGGGACGTGGCAACTGCTGACCCTGGGGATCTTTTCAGTTCCAGGGAGGCGTGTGGTCCCTCAGCACAGGGCTGTGCGATGCCCTGATGACCATGGACGTGATGCTGTGCACGGCCTCCATCTTCAACCTCTGTGCTATCAGCGTGGATCGGTAAGTGCCTTCCTCCTCCTCGTGCCAGAGGAGGGAGCGCTGTGTCCTGCCATCAAGCTGCTGCCATACACGCCCTTGCAAGTGTCCCATGCAGGGAGGCCGGAGCCCGTTCTCCCCTCAGGAGGGTGTTCTGCCCTGCCACCCTCCGCACCCCCACCTTTGTGTCCCATCAGCACCCTTGTGGTGGCCAAGCTGGAAGTGCAGTTGTGTGACAAGGCCAGAGCTGTCCCTTTGGGTGCTTTTCTTGGGGGGGAGGCTGCTTGTAGCCCAGGCCTTGGCCACGTAAGTGAATTAAGGGGACAGGGGAGGACAGTGGCAAGTAGCTTTGGGACCACTCACTTATGTTCCCAGTGGTGACACCACCACACCAAGGCTGACTCACCTGGGGCCTCTGTTGGCAGGTTTATTGCTGTTTCCATCCCACTGAACTACAACCGGCGACAAATCGACCTGCGGCAGCTGATCCTTATCTCCACCACCTGGATATTCGCCTTTGCTGTAGCGTCCCCAGTCATATTTGGGCTCAACAATGTCCCGAACCGGGACCCCAGCTCGTGTCGGCTGGAGGATGACAACTATGTCGTGTACTCCTCCATCTGCTCCTTCTTCATCCCCTGCCCCGTCATGCTGGTGCTCTACTGTGCCATGTTCCAAGGACTCAAGCGCTGGGAGGAAGCCAGGAAGGCCAAGCTAAGGGGTGGCATCTACGGGGCCAACAGGAAGCTCTATCACCCCTCAACCTTTATTGAGAGAGACCAGACCGGGCTGGAGCCAGAGGAGTGCAGCCCGTACGCCCGCTCTGACCACCCTGGGGACTATGTGACGGACAATGGGATCCAGACTGTCTCCTACCCACATCTCAAGTACTCACACCCAGGACACAGTCAGAAGCGGGCCAAGATCAACGGCCGGGAGCGGAAGGCCATGCGGGTGCTGCCCGTCGTCGTCGGTGAGTAGCGGGCAGGGAAGGGTGGGCAAGGCAGGGCTCAGCCTGGCTGGGCTTGTCTGAACCTGGCGAAGGGAGCACACGCTCTGCAGCCTCCCCTGCCAGGAGCCAGACTGCCCAGGCACAGGTGCTCGGGCAGCAATGAGAGATGTCATGCCCACAGCCATGCTTCCTCCTTGCTGGAGGAGGTGAGGGTGAGATGTTCCACCTCCCCAGCGCCATGGCGTTGGTCCCCTCCCTCTCCATCACGTGTGGACTCAGTTTAACACCCACCCTCCCTTGTTCCCGTGGAACAGCCTGGTTGTGGCTTAAGGCCTGCTGTACCCATCTCTCCTTGTGAGAGGACGTTCAGCCAGTGAAGATCTCAGTATCCCTCTGAGGCAGAGTGATGCCAACAGACCCCACCCTTGGGAAGGACCGTGGGTGCGGTGTTTATAATCCAGCCTTTTCCTCAAGGGAAACCCCTGACTCCTGGTATCTTAAATGCGAATCCAAAACGATACATAACTTAAGACTTTTCACCAATGTTTAGGACGAGAAGGACAGCCTATACTTTTTGTCTGGGCACAAGCACATCTGTTGCCTTCTCCCTCAGCACTCTGAGCTGTCGCCATTCCCGTTCAGCCCAGGCCACATTCGTTAAATTAACCCCTTTTTAACACTCCCCTCCCTTTCTCTCTTTAATGTCCTCCCGGCAGGTGCTTTCCTCTTCTGCTGGACACCTTTTTTTGTGGTCCACATTACCAGGGCTCTCTGCAAGTCCTGCACCATTCCCTCTCAAGTCACCAGCACTGTCACTTGGCTGGGGTACGTCAACAGTGCTCTCAACCCCATCATTTACACTGTTTTCAACACCGAGTTCAGGAACTTCTTCCGCAAAGTCTTGCACTTCTTCTGCTGAGCCCACCGGGGAGAAGGAACGCCCAGGCTACTTTTTGTGTAGTTCATTAAAGATCTATTTCTGCCTACGGTCTGCTGTCGTTGTTGGGAGGAGGGAAGGAGGAGAGAGGGCAGCTGAAGGGTGCTGGTTCCCAGCCCTTTGCGGTAAGGAGTTACGGGTGAGTAGGGGTGGATACAGCTCAGCTACTCTCCCCACTGGAAACCGCAGGCGCAGCCGCTGCTTTGACACTTTAGTGCTTGACATGAGCAGCAAGAGGTGCCACAAGAGAGCAGGGAGGAGACCCAAGGACAGCTGAGACACAGGAGGGAAGAGAATGGTTAGTGCCCAAAACAGCCGTCTGCGGAGTAATGGGTTCTGTGTAGGGCTGTTGTAATTTGTTTGCTTAGAAACCAAAGGAAAAAAATACTGCAGGGAGGTCTGAAGTTTCTCCTTGGCTAACAGTAACAATTGCTCAAGAAATAAACATTAAATTCCCATAGTGTAATTAAATTCCCATTACAGTGTAAATGTTTGAGTTCTGAGTTTGCCCCAGCGTTGGGGCGCAGCTGCCCCAGGCGCCAGGGCTCTGGGACAAAACTCCCCCAGAGCTGTAACTCCCCAGGAGTCAGACCTACGATTTTTTCATTTAGGAAAGTCACCCCACGCTCTTCCAGTTGGTTTTTTTCCCTTAAAAGGTGCAGTAAAGCCAAAAGCCAGACAAGTAACCACGGCTCAGCTCTACTCAGCCACAAAGCGTGTAGTAAGGCTGGGGAAGGACTTGCTCTGGGTTTGTGTGAGTTGCTGCCCAGTCGCCTACACCAGCACCAGCCCTGGGACGTGCACGTACCCGGTACCTCAGCTCACCTCTCCGTGTAGCTGCACTTGACCCTGAATCCAGGCAGAGCTCAGAGCGGCGGTACCACAGGGGAGGGTTCTCTGTGCTCAGTGCAAGGGGGGCCGAAGGGGTGAAGCCACAGGAATATTTTCCAACTGGAAGCCACGGCTGGCACTGAAGGGCAGCACCCCAGAGGTGCAGCCCAACAGCAGCACGAGGTGGCTGATGCTCTGCGCTGCTCCGCTTACTCAGAGCCTTAATGGGCAACAGACAGAGGCAAGAAACCCTGTAAACGAGCTGTATTACTGTGGGCTCAATTAAGACTGTCTTTGCAATTAACTAATTGTCTTTAAGCGTTAGGAAACAGGCAATCATAATTTAGCAGTGTGAGAAGGAACTATTACAGATAGTGCAGCGTTGCTCTGGGGGAGCAGGAGGAGCGAGCACTGTGCCATGGGGAGGTGACTTGTCAGAAAGACTTCAGTATTTTCCATCACGTTTTTCTCTATTAACTTTCCTGCAACTCTGGACAGAATTTGCTCCTTTTGGCACCATTTATGATGCTGGGTTGGGGCACTGTGATTCAGAGGTGACCCCGCTTGGAGGGATCCTCCTCACCCACCAGCACTAGATCGGTGTGAATACCCAGACAGGACGAGTGACCCCTCACAGGGCTAAAATACCACCGGGGAGGTGTGTGTGGCTGCTGAGAGTCCTCCAGCCTGGGGCATTAACCTTCAAACACGAATAAAGACATCCGACCAGCCTGAATTATTTAAGTACATTAATAATTAAATGATTTTGTTGCAGTGAATGAAGCAAATAATAACTTCCTAATGCTCACTACTTCTTTAATTAGTAGCTACTAAGTGGCAATGACAGGCCAGCACTCTATTAATGAGCTCTTACTTTGGGTTTGATCGGGTCTGATTTTGGCCAGATGGCTGCTACGAGCTGCAGCCACGGCACAGGGTGGGACAGCGTGTCCCAGCCGGCCTCCCCCGGGGACGGCGAGGAAACACGCGTGGAACCGTAGGGTTCTAGCTGCACCAGCTCCCGCCAGCCACATGCTGCGTTTACCAGCACGGCAAAGTGCTGTCCTGGGAATGAAGCAGCACCGCCGGGCACGCTGGGGCTTTCACCACCTTTTATTTAACAACATGTTATTTTCCCCTTACACTCAAGTGCAGAAGCTCCAGCGTGTTCCGTATTTGCCCAGCACAG
This sequence comes from Nyctibius grandis, assembly GCF_013368605.1. Classification (NCBI taxonomy): domain Eukaryota; kingdom Metazoa; phylum Chordata; class Aves; order Nyctibiiformes; family Nyctibiidae; genus Nyctibius; species Nyctibius grandis. The sequence goes on from NC_090661.1 coordinate 971,494, forward strand.
AGGGAACACAGGGCGACCAAGCTGGTGAAGGGTCTGGAGGGTCTGACCTACGAGGAACGGCTGAGGGAGCTGGGGGTGTTTAGCCTGGAGAAGAGGAGGCTCAGAGGTGACCGTAGTGCAGTCTAAAACTACCTGAAGGGAGGGTGTAGTGAAGTGGGAGCTGGCCTCTTCTCCTGGGCAACTAGCGATAGGACAAGAGGACACAGCCTCAAGCTTGGCCAGGGGAGGGTCAGGTTGGACATTAGGAAGCATTTCTTCTCAGCAAGGGTCATTAGCCATTGGAAGGGGCTGCCCAGGGAGGTGGTGGAGTCACCATCTCTGGAGGGGTTTAAGAAAAGCCTGGACATGGCACTTAGTGCCCTGGTCTAGTTGCCATGGTGGTGTCAGGGCAATGGTTGGACTCGATGAGCCCAGAGGACTCTTCCAACCTCATTGATTCTGTGATTCTGTGAAAAACAAAGTCCTGATGGCAAACTAAGAACTTGTACTCACTTTTTCAAGGCAATTAAATAACCCAAATGAAAGTTCATTTCCTTGTTCAGACGAGGTAGGGAGGCACAGGGAGAAGGAAACACTGGCCAGTCTCATTGCAGCACCTGCTCGAGATCCACCTCCAGAGAGATGATGAGGTCGCTGTGACGCACCCGGTGGAGGTTCCAGTCTGCCGAGGGTGGCTCCAGGCTGCAGTCAGGCGGGGTTTGTTTTGTCCAGATGAGGCTCTCACAGTCTCTGTATCACCCAAAGTTTTGGAAGAGGATCAGGAGTAGGCAAACGCTGTCACAGTATCAAAAAGTCTTTCAAAAACGAGTTTGCTAGAGAGGAGTGTGGTTTGCAAAGGACAGACCGTTCACGCCGGGCCGCCGATCCAGCCGGCCGCGCCGCGTGGCTCATGAACGGCTGAGGTAGGTGTGCTCAGACAGGGACCTTCTCCATGACGCTGTCCGCCACGTGCACCTCGTCGGCTTGCACCGTCACCGTGGTCGGCTGGCCGCAGACGTGCTGGTGGTCCTTCCAGTCCTGCGAGGGGAGAGCAGAGGGAAAGGCCATGAGGAGAAAGGGCCCTTGGGAACGCGCGGGGCCCCAGCAGAAGCCGCGTGTGAGCAGCGCTTTCTCCAGCACGGATGGGCCACGGCAGCTCTCTGGTGCTCGGTCAAACCAGACTAATGCTGGACAGGAAAGGACCCGCACACTGGGTCAGTGTTAGAGGACACAAACCAAGCAGAACGCTGGCTTCTCAACCCAAAACCCAATCCAGGGCACCAATGCCAGGTCGTGGAAATGACATTACACCAGACAAAAGTGTAATGGTGGCCAAGTTCCCTGCCTGCGGAGCAGGAAGATTAAAAAGCCAACGGAGGAACAAATGACTGAAAGGAAAATTGGCCTGGTTTAGGCCAAACCAGGACACCGGCAAAAGGAAACAGTCCCAACTCTCCAGCTGCTCCATCCACCCGGCCTCAGGCGGTTCCAGCTCGGACAGCCCACAGCCCTGCAGCCCTGGCCAGACCCAGTGACCCTTCCCTCTAGAGCAGGGTGCCAAGGCGCTTTGGAAGGAACTGGTGTGAAGCACGAAGCACAGCAGCTCCCTTCACCGCACTTCTTCATACCTGTTTCCACCTCCTGTGTTCAAAAACTTACGGTTTGTCCCACTGTAGCATCACAAATAATGTAAAGAGTAAGAGAACTGTGTCCTCAGCGACAGAGCAGGAGCAGAGGCGCTGGGGAGTGTTCAGCTCAGCAGGAAGCGGCAGCGAAGGGCTGTAAAAGTGCTCCCAGCTAACTGGTCCCCACAGCTCACCCAGCGAGGTGCCCACGCCCTCATTTCTGGTGTTACCCTGAGTTTTAGATCACCTTTGAGAAGGTGTGTGCAAACCTTGGGACCTTCCTTCCCTACCTGATCTGGACCCTGTCCTGCAGAGCTGCCCCATCACTACCGCCTTGCTCAGAGACCCAGCTGGCGGGAGGGGGTTCAGGAGATGCCCACCAGGTACAGGCAGAGCCGTCTGGCTCTCCCCAGGGTCACGCAGCCCCCTCTAACCAACTGAATCTGCAACTCACAAACAAGCCCATACCTTCCGCTGGCAGAAGATGGAGCAGTAGTTGACTTTGTGGCATCCCGTGCACTCGTTCGTCGCCTCACGGCCGCAGTTGGCACAGGACTGCTGTAAAAACAGACAGCAGAGCGACCACGTCAGAGATACCAACAACAGGGAGAGCACTGAAGTGCAACACAGGTGCTGTGACATGTGATGCAGGAGCAGGAGTAAACCCCCTGTTTCCCAACACAAAACAAACGGGCCCAGTGGCTTCTGGCCATGCTTTCAGAGACCCACTCCCCTTGCCACGTTAGCAGGGATCACTTGGGACAATGAATTGCACCAGTTTGCCTTCCTGGGGGGCAAGAAGCCCAGTTGGCAGCACGACTACGTAAGCAGTGTCCCAACAGGGGAACAGAACAGAGGAGTAAAATTAAAAAGTCTGTAACAGGAGCAAGGACTTAAACCTGGAAGTAAGGTGAGATAGCTTGGCCAGGGGAGGTTCAGGTTGGACATGAGGAAGCATTTCTTCTCAGCAAGGGTCATTAGCCATTGGAAGGGGCTGCCCAGGGAGGTGGTGGAGTCACCATCTCTGGAGGGGTTTAAGAAAAGCCTGGCCATGGCACTTAGTGCCCTGGTCTAGTTGACAGGGTGGTGTCAGGGCAATGGTTGGACTCGATGATCCCTGAGGTCTCTTCCAACCTGGTTGATTCTGTGATAGGATACATGGATGACAAATCACACCTCGTTTTTGTGTCTATTGCTTTAATCTTGTATCAGTGACATCAGTTAACATAACCTGTATATTTAGGTGGAAATATCACTGAAGCACCACAACAATAAGCACTTCACAGAGCATTCTGTTTCCAGCCACGTAAATTACTGACAAATCATCAGCACGTCGGAGCAGCAGTGTGGGGCCGTGACAGGAGGCATTTCTCGGCTGTGAAAGTATCGCAGGCATCTTTATTCCACCAGCTCCTTCTCTCTTTTGAGCACAACCAACCCAAGAACCAGTGCCCTGATTAACACCGAGTGCACCACACCGTCTGCTCACGTCTTACCAACACACCTACAATTAATGGGTGGTGCAAGTGAACTGTGTTTGTGTTCCTGGTGTACAGCCGGGGATTCAGGCCACCAAAAAGGGACTTAAAGCTGCTCTTTGGGACTTGCAAAGCCTGTCCCAGAGGGATACTTGATTGAGGCTGATCATAACCTGTACAGGATTGGAAAATGTTGCAGATACACAGAGCGTGCAGTTGGACCTGATCTGAGAAAGACTGCTGGATAACAGACAGCTGTGAGGGCTTAAATCACGGGTCCTGAACTAGCTCAGCTCCTGCTCCCATGCCAGAAGCCAGGGAGAACCACACTGGTTTGAAAACAGGACACAAAGGAAGAGGGTTTCCTTCCGATCACACCTCAGTGCCAGCCATCCTCAGAGCTGCAGTGCCAGTCCTCAGAGGGGAGTGACATTGACTAACCTGGCCAGACGACGAGAAATAACTGTGAAAGCCTCAAGACTTGGGCAAGGGGACACTGCTGGAACAGAGCATCAGTCCTGCGAGGGAAAGCTCAGATCCCTGCCAGAAGGCACGGCCAGACACAGAACACGTGGCTGCAGTAGCAATGACAACAACCTCTGCATCTTTAAAATGAACAAGACAAAAAACAAAAGACTTCATAAAACATGAGACATCCCCAGCTTACCTTGATGATGATTTCTGTTTTCCCATCCACATCTTCTGCTTGTTGAAATAACTGGTTCTGATACTGCTGCAAGGAAAAATACACCAGACTTGTCATTTCACAGCCAGAGGATGAGGTGAGGGCTGGAGAAGGGGGCTCTGGATGGAGGGGCCTCACACTGGGCTCGCTACTGGCAAGCCCAAAACTGCAGTTGCAAGAGGACAGCGGGGAACCTCCCTCCTCCCTTCCAGGAGAGGGACACTGTGACCTTACGTGGAGACAGATGAAGAAGTTGGTGAGAAGACAAACGGCCAGTGAAGCACAGCACTTACTCGAACCCCGCTCTCCCCACTCCGTCCAGCCCAGCACTCCTTCAAACAGGGGGGTTGACTGCCCCGAGGGACCTGCACCCCCCCACAGCACCTAAGGAGCCAGCAAAGGAAACACAACGCCAAGGTAACAGGGCCAAACGCCATCTTCTTGGGCCAAGCCCAGTGATCCTCATCCACTAACAGGCACAAGAGTCTGAAGGGGTGGCACAGCCCAAGAGAGCGATTAGGGACAGAAACAGCAAAATCAACACACTCAAGACTTTAGAAACAGAATCAACCATCGCCATTGTTTCTCCTTTTAGTAAGAGCATAAAGGGGCTTTCAAACAGTTTTTCCTTAAGCAGTCCCCTGGGGTGGCTTTTAAAGCACGCTTTGGGCGTGTTGCAGGTTTACTCCAAACCAGTTGAGTCCAACCAGGTGCTGCTCCGCCTGTTGCCCTGCCACGCTCAGCAGCCAGCGCTGCGGGGACACAGGAGCCCTAAAACACAGCAATTCAAACCCGATCCCGACTGGATTATGTGCTAACCCTGACTTAAGTTTATTGGGAACAGTTAAAAAGTAAGAATAAACCCGAAGCCCCACCTTGAGGCCAAGCAGGTTTATCCAGGAGTGACCACGACCCAACACATAAGGAGATTAAAGGCTTGATTTACAAGTGTCTCTGTGACCTGACATCACGGTATTTATTCTCCTGTGAAATCACAACCTTCGAATCCTTTACATTACCATGACACAAATTCCAATCAAAAAACTCGAGGGAGATGGAGGCGGCGGCAGGGAAACCTCCTGCTGCACACCGCAGAGGTGGGATTGGGTTCTGCCACTGACAATTAGGCAAGACCAGGCTAATTAGCAAGAGAGGATGCGTGCAGGTGTCCCCGTGTGCGGAGCGTGTGTCGCCTGGAGGGATATTTCAAATTACTATTTTGAAAACCAAAGTTGTGTCCAAGCCATAAGCATCCTTGTGAAGACAGGGAATACACCAGCAAGTGCAGGCCTCTGGCCTAAGAATCAGTCTTGCTATGTCTAAGGAAGAAAATGACGTTGATTATTGAGAGAACCATTAAAGCCCGTGAGCACCGGCCGTGGAGAAGCCGGGCCTCAACGCCTCGTGCCACAGCTCCACAATCAGAACCCTTCCCACCACCACACTCCACTTCACCCTCCACAAGCGTGGCTAACCCTGTTCTCAGGGAGATTGCCAATGCGAGAGACATCAAGAGGAAGCCCAGCCACCTCCGTCCTTGTCTAAGCCACAGCAGCTCCTCCACCTCTGCTCTCAGCCCCCAAACCCTGCTGATGGAAACCACACGTTTAACCCCCTCTGTCCCCTTTCCACCGGCCCAGCCAGCCCTCTGGCTCTGCACAGCCCACGGCGCGAAGAACTCAAGCCCTGCAGAAACTATGGAGAAGGAAAAGGTGTGGTAAGAGAGAGGATCAAACCAGAGACATCCAGATCTCTCACAAAAGCGGCTCCAGAAAACCAGTAACCTCCAGCTCTCAGCTGTTTCCGCTGCTGCTCTGGAGCACAGAAACCATTATTTGCTTACTAGAGCTACGTTACTTAATGCCCGACCCTTTTTGGGTTAATTTCATACTCTCTAGCCCTGAATTGTTTTAATCTTTCTAAAAAAGCAGTCAGCTGGCCCAGCTGTTAGCTGATTTAATCTCCCACCTTGTTTCCAGTGGGCCGGGCTCCGAAGGCATCACTGCACTACACAGAGGCAGCTATTCCAGTTAAAACACTTGTCAGATTTCAACACTGATTCTTTTAAATTTATACAGAAAAGCTGTTTAACACAGTTCCTGAATACCTTTATCTTCCAGCGATGTCTTCTGGCACGGAATTCGGTGAGTTCATGTATTCTCCCCCTCCTAAAGTTTATCTGATACAAATGATGGCTTAATGCACACTCAAAAATTACCTTGCCAAAGCACCCCGACCCCTGTGGGAAGCGCTGCCCTTAACCCCTTCCTTTGGGCCAGCGCTGCGAGGCTTCAAGTACCTCTTGCAAGAGATGCTGAGCCTTTGTTGCCCCACTGACAAATATTTTGATACTTTTATACTTTGCAATAAGCATGATGCATTTTAGAAGTTAATATAAACACTGAGCTGGAGGGTTTATGGTTTGCTTTTCATCATTCCCCAAGACTTGAGGCAACATAAATGCAACTTATATTTGGTGGCTGCCAACGTGCAGCCGTACGCAGGCTGAGCGCCGGCTGCGTATGTGCCTGTTTCCACACGAAAGCCCAAGGCTTATGGCCAGCAACGTTTCTTAAACAGCCACCTTCGGGTCTGGAACTAACTCTGTGAGGGCTCTGCTTGTTCATTAAGGAGTTCTCGTCATCAACAGGCACGTGAGGTACTGCAGGCAGCACACAGCATGGTTGGACTCCATGATCCCAGAGGGCTCTTCCAACCTGATTGATTTTGTGATACACAACAGCAAAGTTATTTTTAATCACCGTCTCAGACTCCAGGATAATTTTGTTTCAAAAGAAATTATTGCAAAAGAGATATTTTCATAAATGTGGGAATTGTAGATTTCGGTTTACAAATTGTCCTTATTTCTAGGACTTTGATGGTTCACACTTTTCTAACCCAGCCTTTTACCCCACTTTGTAAAGGGGTACGCAAGCCCCCAGCGCAGGAAGCGTCACCCTTATTTCAGAGAGCAGGCTCGGAGGCCCAGAGAGGCCAAGGACTTACCCAGGGGCATCTACAGAACTTCTGGCAAAGACAGAAACAAAATTTGGAAGAGATCCTCAGCCTTGAAATTTGCCCAGCGAACCACAATCCTTAAGGACATCACCAGACCCTGACCCAGGGCATTACATGGTTGTGATCGTACAGGGAGGCAGAGTGAAAAAAACCTCACGGCAAACACTGGGAAAGAGTGGAAATCATCTGTATTTTCTCTGACTGCCTGTGAAGACGGGCGTCCGTATCCCACTGCTGCACGGCACCACGCCTCAGCGCTCAGTCCAGCCTCCCTGCTGCTTTCGAGGACTCTGCATCTAGGTTTGGAGCTGCAATTAGGGATCCAATCCTCCTGCAAAATTCAGATTAGACATGACATCCTAAGGAAGAAACATGGCTGTAGACGCTTCTTATCTACACTGCACTTATAATTTTTTACGGTTTTCACTTGCTGCATTTAGCAGATCCCCTTCCTGCCACAACTCCTCTCTGATGGTGGCATTTCCACCTTCAAAATGATATAAATGAGGGGAATAATGTATTCCTAAACCTCCTTTGAATAGTCCTGGATGATATCATTAGCAAGTGTGATCAGAATGAAATGGTGCTGTCCGCTCTTTGGCTTCACAGGTAACAGAAGTCTCCAGGCAGCACAAATGCCTGCCCTGCTCAAAGGAAAGTCAGAGCAAAAGGCTGCCTTCCCCAGTGCAGAGCTCTGCGTGTCCCACCGGCACCCCCCACTGCTCAGCACACAGCACAACTTCTGGTATTCAAAGCTAAGTCAACCAAACTGCTGCTACATGGGAGCCGACTGGCTCATTTGTGATGTTTAATGAACTCCAAAGCTCATTAAATAAGAAGTATGATAAATGAAACGCATTCTAGTGAGTGATTTGCAATATACAACAAGGCATATAAGATGTGATTAAAAATTCTTAATGCTTAATTTATTGCTCTCTAGGAAGACTGAAACACCTAGCACACAAGTAAGTTTTCCTACATGTTTGCTCCTCCTGCCACCTCTTTACTCTGCTTAAACTCGGGGCCCATTCAGACTTGCCATGAAGTTTGTGTATCCAGCTGGGCACCAGCCTGCTCCTACCAGATCTCTTTAATCCTGCTGTGTATTAAGTCGCTCTTCCAGGAAGAGCTGAGTCTGCAGCTCCATTGTCATTTATCTCTGGTACAGCCTTTGCTCCGCAGCTCGGATACAACGGCACAACCTTTCCCTTCTGAACACCCAGGAACACGCCGCTGCGCAGACGTGCTGCAGGCTGGTGGCTCTCCTCCAGAGCAGCCACACTGCTGCCTCGTGCGAACAGAGGAGGTGATGAGAAGGTTCCCCCGTTTGCTGGCCCTTGGAAGTTCTGTCAGTGTCACAAAGCGGTGACAAAGCACCTGTTTCCTTTGTATTAAACTAGTCCAGCAAAAATCAACACCAAGGCAGGAAGACACCTCTTTCTCCCTCTCAGAATCCCAGAATCAATGAGGTTGGAAGAGCCCTCTGGGCTCATCGAGTCCAACCATTGCCCTGACACCACCATGGCAACTAGACCAGGGCACTAAGTGCCATGTCCAGGCTTTTCTTAAACCCCTCCAGAGATGGTGACTCCCCCACCTCCCTGGGCAGCCCCTTCCAATGGCTAATGACCTTTTCTCTCATACACCTTCACTGTCAAATAAAGCAGTCTGACCACACACATACTCAGGGTGGGAAAGAGCCTTGCGTTACAAACCAGGGAAACGCTCATGAAATGGGAAAAGCATCATTGCCCAACACAAAGGCAGACAGGCAATTACTGGACATTTACTGTAATTGCTTCCATTGGCAGCCCTGTCCCCAGAAACCCAGAGTTTCTTCCAAAAATGGAATTCTCTAGAAGGAATTCAGCAACAGCTATCTGCAGTATCAGCCAGATGGCTCCAGATGCTGGCACACAGCAGCAAGCTTGAGAATTGTTATTTGGACAGTAAAAAACCAGCACCATGAGCAAGTGTTTTTATCAACATGCAAAGCTGCTGAGGTACCCGTTACACAGCAGGAATGGTAACAACTCCAGTTGTATAACTGGGGACTCAGTAGTTACTGGGAAAGGGACGTCCCCTGGAAACACACGTGCTCATCCTTGCCTTGTAAAGTCAATACACAGGAGTGATTTTAACTCCCATTCCCAGGGCAAGAAGAAACTAGAAGTACACTGAAGTGAGCTGGATCTGGATCAGAGGGTGACAACCGTTCCAGGAACCACTGTAAGGATAAACAGAAGGGAAGACAGCACATAAACTGGAACAAGAGCAGAAAGCAAATTTAAACAAAGTCAGATGTTCATCTCTAAACTGTGCCAAAGCTTCCAGTGTCTCATCCCATGCCCTACACAGCTTTGTGGCAGCAGCCAGCCCACACCTGGACAGCAGCACACCCATTCCTCCCAGGAGAAAGGCAGGGAAGAATCAGACTCCCAACGTATCACACACCTGCACGTCAAGGATGCAACGTACAGGAGGGTTTAGCAGAGAGCAAAGACTATCAAAGACGCTGCAAGGGCTGTCACAGGGGTTCTCAGCTCTCAGCAAAGCCTTCCCACACACACTTCAAGGTCTTGAAGTGCCTATGGATTCAGCAGATTCACACTCGTGCCTATGGATTCAGCAGAAAGCTGACGTTAGCACTAACGCCGACGGCAACAGCAGGCAGGGTGTGTGCAGGAAGGGAGTTCCTCAGCTACCCACAATGACACCAGTTCCACGGTCCGCTGCCCCCCACCTCTCCCCCTCAAGTCCACACCAGCAGCTGTGGATCTGGGGGAGAAGGGGAATGCCTTCAGCAGTGCGTGGAGCCTGATTCAGGGTACATGCATGAGCTGGTGTTAAGAAGAATCCAGGGTCCCCACCATGCACCCACCAAAGAGAAGAAAAGCAGGGAGAACAGGGCAGTCCTTGTAGATAATCCCTCACAGAGGAGAGGAGGGCCACTGGCTACAAGCCACCACTCCTGTAATGCCAGCTGGCCTTGCAGCCCTACCACAGGACTCAGGCGAGATCAGCTTTGCTTGCACAATGCTCAGCCAGACACCTCTACATTTTACTGCTTATCTTCCCCATAAACTCCACAGCTTGCTGTTCTTTTTATCCCCCTGCCTCTTAAGGCCACCAAAAGCCTCTTTGGTAGCCCTGCTCACTTGACATAAAGAAAGCAGCCACCACACAGCTGAACACTCACCATCTTCCCTATACCAGGATTCAGGGCCCACGGCTCATGAGTTTAAGGATGGCTGATGGGAGAGCTCAGGACTCATAACACCAAACAGTGCCTATTGCTGGCCTGCTGCCCACAGCTCTTGGGATCCCAGAGCACCCTACTCCTTTCCCCATGATACAAATAACTCTTGGTAACGCTGCTCTCAAGACACTGAGAAACAATTTCTAAGGGCTACCACTGCTAGAGCCAGTGACAACCAGCGAGGTACCACTCTGGTCATCACTCAGCCAAAAAGACGCCCTTGGCTGAGGCATCTCCCCTCCTCTGGCGTAATTACCTCTTTCCTCTCCACATCAGCTTGAATTTTTGCCTGCGTGACAGCGGCCTCGCGGAAGGAGGAGCTGGCCTGCTTGGCCTGTTCAATGAGAGTCTTCAGCTGCTGGGCCGTGGTGAGCAATGAATTGACCATCTCTTCCAAGTAGAGCCAGCTCCGCTGCTCCGTCACTTCCAGCCCGTTCACCACCGAGGGGGACATGGCTTTGGTGGGGGTCGGGGGGGGCACCGCCAGGGCAGGGATTGAGGTTAGCACTGAATGTAAAGAAAGAAAAAGAAAAATATATAGAATTAGGGCATTTCAATTCCATAAAGTGTGTGTGTGTGTGTGGCGTTTCCTTTTTTGGGGTGGTGGTTTGTTGCTTTTTTAAAAAATACGGTCTGCAAAACTTTCCAATCCAGCCAAGTTTTGCTGAACAGCCCGACCTGCTGTGACCCAAAGTGCACAGAATGGGTCTGTGCAGGACTCTCAAACCCAGAGGATGGAAGAACATGTACTCCTGGCCCTATTGTTTAATCAGGGAAGGAATTAACAGCCCCCAGCACTGCTGCAGAGAGGCACAATGAAGCAGCATTCCCAGGGACTCCTCTGCCACTACCACCACAATGTTCCACCTAATGTCTCCCTTCATTATCGCTAAGGTTATAACAAGTCATTCAGTGACCCAAAACTTTTCTGAAATATTCTGATGCCACTACACAGATGTCAATTCTCAGGTGGCAAAACTACAAAAAACAGGCACTGATCCACACCGCGCTCCCCTGCACTGCCCAAAGTCTGACCTTATTCATAACCCTGGCCCAAGACTGGAATAAAGCCTAGACAGTCACCATCACCACCAATTAAGTCCAAGACATTCACACCTACCAACAGCTGACCTCTAAATTCCTCCCTAAATTCTTTACTAGAAAAAAGAGGGCACCACCAGCTTGGGGGCTGTGCAGTCTTATTACCCCAAAATCTGCTAATAGTCTTTTTTAGGATTTTTCCTCACATCTTTAGGTAGGAGTTTCAGAAGGATTCAGCACACAGAAGAAGCAGGAGGTACCTCAGGAACCACATTCCTCCCGGGATAGTTCTGCGTTGCCATTTTTAAATAGTGAGTGACACATCCCCATAGCAAACACAAGCCCATTCCAACTGGTGGATGCTGTGGCCCTCAGAGAAGCCTTGAACACAGCTGGGAATGTAACTTCAGATTTACTAGGCAGGAAGTTCTTGAACCAAACATAGAGGCTGAAGTGTCTGAAGGGCACTTTATTCTCATTTAGGCTATTACAATCTGTTTTGGATGTTACAGATATTGCCTTTCCAGGCTCGCTGGTCTGTCTGAGGTGGCTCCAGAAAGGCAGAAACAAGCCCCCAACCTCTCTCCCTGACGGACAGGGACACAGAACAGCAAACTGCCCAGCCTAGTTAGAAACAGAACAGTAGATCCCTCCATTCAGGAAAAAATCCTGACTACACTTCAAATGGTACTTAAAATTCAGCTGTAAATACCATCCTGAAACAATTCAGCTGTAACTGCTGCCCTGAACAGCAAAGGGCAGACACACCTTGCCGTGCCAGGCTGCAGTTCCAGCAGCTCCACTCACAGGGAACCTGCCCTGAGCAAAGCACCTGCAGACAAACAAGGCTTCTTGCAAGACTGCATTGAACACCAAATATCTTCCAAGACAGCAATTAATGTAAGTGTATTAACACTTGAACCCTTTTCACGTCCTCTCTGGTAGTTTTTAATGCAAGCTGCAAAAGCTGAAAGAATCCAGCACAGATTTGGAGAGAGAGAACAAGTCTCAAACCCACGGCACTACAGGGCACCATGTGTGAGATGTGCAACCTCTTCTGGCTGACAGCACCACAATGCAGGCAAACGGACATTTTATGCTCAACAGCCCTTAATTAAAATAGTAATTTCAATCAATTTGCACATGACTGGGGTAGAACTATTTGCACTTAGATATGAGTAAGAGATAAACCGGTCCTTTATCAGTAGCTGTTTGCAGAAGAGCCTTTCCCACTGCTACATTTCCAGCACAGTATTTATCCCAGCGTGACATTTGATAACTTATCAGGAATTACTTCCCATTCCTCATTTTGGTGTAGGTATATTAGTCCAGAGAAAGTATTCACTGATGAAAAAAAAAATCATTGTTTAATTAGCAACGTTAAGATCTAACACTTAAAACCAACAACAAGATTTCATTCTGGACAGAGCAGGAACACACTGTGCTGCTCCAAATAAGTAAGAGAGAACAGCAACAGGGATCAAAACCTGCCTTACAGCTCCTCCAGGTCAGTAACTATCAGAGTAACCTCACAGGATCACAGCAATTAGAGAAATAAGGGGCCTATAGATCACCCAATCCATCAGCCAGCCAGTGGCACTGTTCCCTGCTGTGTCATCCAGGCTGGATAAAACCACATAAAGCAAGAATGACGCCCCAAGTCTGCAATTCCAGTTTCTTCAACACTTCCAGTTTCTACCAGTACAGGCAGCACTCAAACAGCATTGTAGTTCACTGAATTTATCAGTCAGCTCTACAAACGAGCTTTCATTAAGTTTATGTAATATAATTACATTTGAAGAGATACTCGATAATCAGTTGAACCCGCCCTGTCAAGCACTAAGGGGCTGATTTGCATTTGTCATTTTTCATCTCATATTTTCTTTTTTTACTCCAGAGTCTGTCTGACCACAGCAGGGGAAGCTCTCGCTGCCCTTGTTAACCAACACCCATCATTCCAGCACAAACGTCAGTGTTAAGGGATGGAAAACTGACACTGGATGCGAGAGCAGCACACCAAGCCTGCCCCAAACCGCCTCCAGCTTCTATCAGGGATTCACAAAGAGACGTGGGAACTTTTAGAAAAGGTTTTGGGACAGAATTTTAAAGGGGATGGTCTCCTCAGATCAAACACTAAATAAATGTTTAGCCACTGCGCCCAAAAAGCCTTGAAGCAAAGGCCTTAGGAAGGGCAGGGCACTGCAAGGTGATTTAGGAAGCAGGATCACAACAATCAAAGTTCTCAATAACAGAGGGAAAAACTTTCCACATACTGAAAAATCTGCTTGTCCAAATCTTAGCAGCTGCACAACTCATAAGGAAAACAGAGCAAAGTTTATTATGTTGCCTCAGTCTTTGCTGAGACAGAAGATTAGAGGGTAAATTCAAGCACTGCTAATTGTGTCTCCCCTGGCGGACAGCAAACCTACCGATTTTGGGATGAGATGTTGGCAGCGCAGCTTCGGGGAACGCTGAGATCTGGCAGTTGTCCTGGTAACTGGGGTAGTGAGGCTCCGGGTGGCTGACCCGGCACGGCTGCTGCACGTTGGCGTCCTGCACTGCAGAGGAACAACGGCGTTACGGATCGCTGGGTAACACAGCTGCCAGCATTGCTTGTGCTGCTTTCACCCTTGTTTCTTACATTTTATACAAGTTCCCACATTCTGTGGTAATTCCAAGGGTGGCAAATGAGAAACAGTAGCATGATCTTCCACAGAGAGCAGGCGAGGCAACCTTGTACTGGTTTCATCTCTGCTTTCACCTTCAAAGGCAAAGGTTACTGCCCCCTCCTCTCCCACACACCAATACATTTACAATCATCACAGGACCCCAAATCTGGTTCTCAGAGCAGGACAGTTCCCTCAGCAGAGCTCACAACCCCGTGTATGAATCAAACTGAAAGAACTAAAATAAATGTCATGCTTTCATAGTTTGTTTGATTTATTCTGGCATTTTTCAGCATTTATTCAGCGTTTTTCACTTAATTTCAACACTCAGCTAGTTGGGTTTTTGGTTTTGGTAGTATTTTACGACGAAGGAGGAGTGAAAAAAATGACAGATGACCATAAAACCCTAGAAATCAGCAGAGGTGTGCATGAGCAGCTGCAACATCTGGACAAAATGTCCAACTCCTTTTGTGCAACTGGGAAGATTTCAGCTGCTGAAATAATTTCCAAGGAAGGACAGCGGGTTATGTACAGCCTCTCTGTAAGCTCTTGAGAAATAAATCCTTCATGCAGCATTCAAAATGCTTCTTCCTGTAGCAATGGGCATGCAAACCTTTGCTCCTCCTCTCACGGATGTCTAGCAGACGTACACCCAAACTCTTACCAGTGGCTCCAGTGAAGACATCCCCCTGGGACGGACTGTCCGAGATAATTGCTGTGGCTTCCACTGTCGATGCGCGGTCAAACGTCAGAGCCCCGGAGGTCGTGATCTGTCCAGAAGGAGTCACGGTGACTGGAAATAGTAGAAGTACTTTCATAATTAACAGTCAGCGCAGCCGCCTCGTTGTTTAGCTGTTGATATCCCTGTTCTGCATCACCCAAAGCCACAGAGCTCACAGAGCAGCCTGTGATAACCCGAGCGTGGATCACACCTATGACCAACACAACTGGAAATGGGAACAGAAGCCCCACTTGGCCCCTGAAGGCACTGCTGGCCTCCTGCAGGCCTCTGTTCTCTGGGTGTACGAGGCCAGACTGCTCACTTCCAACATGCTGCCTCCCAAACCACCACCTTGTCAATCCTTGTGTGAGCAATAACCTAACACCTACCAGAAAGGTTCAGCAGGGCCACAAAACCCATCAGCTTCTGGCTGATCCTAATTTATTACAACTTCAGCAAGAGTGGTTCTTCCTACTTAAATCAACATAAAAAACCTGTGGATTACAACTAACTCTATGATTAGCTGGACAACTTCAGCTATCTGTCTGCACAGAGGGATACAACATGCTTGGCCAATGCAAGGAACAAGTCACAGAATCCTTTTGGATGAATATATCTGAGCGGCTCCAAAACATTTAAACCCCTTTTTAAACAGGATTAATTAATCTGGCACGGTTACTTGGTAAAGGGCTGCTTCTGGGGCACGCTGCTCAGCCAGAAGGATCTTTTTGCAAACAATAATTCAATGTTAAGACACTGAGACTAGAGGTTCATGCCTGGTGAAATACATGGCTACTACCAAGACAAGCAGTCCTCCTCCCTGCACAGCACCTCACATTAATAAACCAATATAGATTAAACCTCTTTGGGGGATTAAAAAACCCCAATGCTCTAGAGAATCCTTGCATATTTCTCTTCCTGCTGCTGCTGGTAATCTAATCTTACTTTTGGCTGTTCTTTTTTGGATTTCTGTTGCTTTCTCCTCAATTTACTTCATAATGTCACTGTCCAGATGATGCCAGTGTGGTGAGAGCAGGAGGACACAGGAACGTGACTGGGAACGTGTGAGCTGGATGAGCTTGGAAATTAATTTCTGTTCTCACCCAGATGGTTTGAAAATCACACCCAGTAAGTAACAAAGCAGGCCCTGAATGCTAGAGAGGAATTTGCACATGAAAGCATCACCTTCTGCCTCTTTCTTTAATGGCTTTCAGGCTGTGGGTTTCATTCCAGCTGCTCAGGGCCTACTTTTCTACGTATTTCAAGAAATAGCACAAATCTTACTCCACAGCCCCCACCAGCTTCTAAAGGACAAAACCCAAGCCCAGGGGATGGAACAGGGATTTCTGGCAGAGCAGAGAAGGGCCAGCCTTCCCCTCAACCTAATTTCAACAGGAGGAAATTTCTCAATTGTCATTTGTGAAAAACCTACCTGAAACCCACTACGGATCAAGGCCGGGACTCTCCAGCTCCCCCTGCACTGCCAGGCTGAGAGAGCACGTAGAGGGGGGAAATAGAACCCAGACCTCTCTCAGAACAGAACGTGAAACCTACTGCTCACTGCAGAAGGCTGGTAAGATGCTCAGAACCGAGTCTCCTGCAGGTCTAGAGCTGCACTTTTTCCTACTCGACTGGCAGTCCCAGCGTGGCAGTGACATTAGCTAAAGACACTGAGCAAATAAAATCATCCACTGAAAACAAAGTGGCAAAAAATAAGACCTTTTTCTCAGCTGGCTCGTTCCAAGGGGTCACTGACAGACATAAAACCTCTAGTGTGGCAATTCATCAAAAAAGGAAAGTGATTTTTACCACAGAACCTACATGTAGTAGCAGCGGTGGCGGGAAGCAGAGTGATGTTTTTGGGGCAATCCTTCTTGACTGGAGTGGCAGGGATTTCATTTTCTTTTTTCCGCCTTTTATACGGTACAAAGAGGCGCACAGGGCCACTCTAGGCAAAAAACACACACAAAAGGAAAAGGCATGAGCTGAGGCACCTCTTTGGGGACTTTGGGATTACTCCTCATCCTTCCAGATGCAGCTAATTTCAGTTCTAGGAAACAAGCAAATCATCCAGGTCATAGCAGGAAAGAAATGCAAAACACTACCTCAAATCAAGCTAAAGACTTCTGCTCTCAGGACTTTAATCTCATTTTTGAAACAATCAACCAACAAACCAAACGCCAAACCAACAAACCAACCAACAAACCCAAGCAGTTTAGTATGAAAATATGGATCCACCATAGAGTATGACATTACTTCATTATAAAAACATTTTTTCCAGCTCAAAAAATCGTGAAATTTGAGTCAAAAATCACAAATAGCTTTAACATCTCCAAAAGGCATTTTACATAAATACATTATTTAGAAGAGGAAAAAAAAGAAGCTAAAAAGCAATAACTATTATCCAGTTTTACTGAGGCTGCTACACAACAGTGCCAGCAGTTCATCTCCTTTCTTTACAAAGCACAAAACACGCTGCAACCCCAGTCCTTGTGACCATTTCCAGGACACTCATAACCTGCTCCCAAATGGCTGTAGCAGCTTGACTGATTAATTGTTTTTACACTAATGGATGTAAACCCCACAACTCACCAGAGTCATGTCGTCGCAGCAGGCAGCACAAGTGCAAGAGGCAGCGTGAGGGTTTAAAATCCCATCCTGAAATTAAAGATTTACCAGTTCAGCATTAGAGTCACCAAAACCACGACTGTGTCCTGCTGAAAGATTCAGACCCAGGGAGACGCACCCACTCCCTCCGAGGGACCCTGTGGAGCAACAGAGCCCAGCTCCCCTGCACCACGGTGATGGGGTGAGCAGATGGGAGGAGAGTGAAGGAAAAACAAACCATTTTCAAATCAAAAGTCACAGATACGTGAATTTGAGACTTTATAAAGCTTCTGCCCAAGCAGAAATCAACTGTCAACCTAACACCCATGCCAAATTCTCCATGAGACTCCTGGACACTGCAGGAAATAAAGGACCCAAAGCCATACTCAATAAATGGTGCAAGTGAAGAACAGGTTTGTCAGGCAGACAGAATTAAGCAGATCAGGTTATTGAATTACAGTATCATGGGTGAGAGCTCACTTCTCATCTTCTGTGATACAGCTCAAGGCTGGACTTCATCCTGTAACCCCTTTCCAAGGACAAGCAAGATTTGCATTGTGCTATTTGAAAACATATCTAGAAAAATTCCTCTCACATCACCGACCCTCAACCAAATCAAGATGTTGCTTCCGAGTTGCCCCACGGCACCATCACACATAACTCTCCAGAGGACCCGCGCCGGGCGGGCGCTGCCTGGGCTCCCCCTGCCCCTTCCAGCAGAAAGGGAGAAGCAAACTTAACCTTACGTGAATAAGGCACTGCAGTGGCCTCCCAGCGTAGCGGATGCTCCTCTTCCAGTCTTTGCTGCTGGCTCGTCCCGCCATAGCTTCAAATTCAGTGGGGCTGTACCAGTTGTCCCCTTGCTTAATGCACCTACCACGGCCTCCTGGAATAAAACAGAAGAAAGAAATTGTTACTAAAGGTTAAGAAAAAATTTGCCACTTTCATAAAGAAGTAAATACTGAAATTGCTGGACAAAATAGCAGCTGATCTATAGCAACCACCAAATACACCCATCACTCTAGGATAACCATGCCCAGTTATTATCATGGCTGTGACAATGTGCATGTTTAGAGAGCTCCAACTCTGGGCCTCACCAATGCATCAAAAGGCTAGAAAAAATTACTCATCCATGAGAAGGGCAAGTCTTCCTTGGATAAACAGCACGAATTTAAGCCCTTCCTTAATTTGCACTTAAATTTCTAATCCTTCTGGTTGTGAAGAAAACTCTCTACCCATGAGGCAAGCGCTGTGCACTCAGCCTTGCTGACAACTTCTGCTGCTGCTTCTCCAGCTTTCCCACAGAGATAAAAGAGTCGAGGAGGGGCCAAGGCAGCTGAGGAGTCCCATTAGGAGACCAGCGCTCTACTTTCCGTTCCAGCAGGGATTCTTTAGAGCTTTGGAGAAACACGGCTCTACTTCTGGGACAAAAAGGACGTTAGAGGAGTCAATGTGCTACTGGGGAGACTCACTGCACAGCAGCCTGTTTCTTCAGAGTTAAGAAATAAGTTTAAAAGCCTCTGAAGAAAGAGCAAAACAGAAGAGAACAATAACATGGAAAGGGACTAGGCTGGCTGGGAAACTGTCTTTTTTTCCCTCGCCATCAGCCCTTTAAAAGAAGATTAAAAGAAGAGTGCAGCGAGGGAAGGAGGAGCTGTCACACTTCCTCTCCCAAGAGGGTTGCTGTTACCTGAGCCGAGTCTGTTTTTATACAGAATGCCACTGATGTTCCGGCACCTCACCGGGAGCTCGTTCTCATACACAGACGGGTCCCAGTTATACTTGGTTCCAGTTTTCTCTTGGACAGACGTTAAAGGGGTAGGAGGAGACTGCGGTCCTTTGAGAAAAAGGAAAAGAAAGGTGACAGCAGCCAAAAAGCACACTGGCTACACCTGCACACGCTCGGCTCGGGCAGCAGTGCCGAGGGGTTAACTGAAGCAGCCGACAGCAACGCGAGTTACGTGGAGCACCACAAAAAATCCAGCTTGAACGTTCTGCAAGTGACTGAAAATAAAGCAAACTGCATCTTAGGAAAGAGGCTTTAACAGCGCGTTAAACGCTGAGGGGGGTAACCTGCAGCGGGGGAAGCAGCTGGCTGGATCTTCCCCTTCCCAGGGGCCGAGCCTGTAAGGTGTTTTAAACCACTGGTTTGTCATGCCGACTTGTGGGCAGAAGGGAAACTGCCACGCAGCCATGAACAAAACCTTAGCAACAAAGCCACCAGCTATTGCAGCACTTAAATACCAGCAAACAGCCTGAATGGAGGTAAAACTATACTCAAGGACCCTTTAAAAAGAACCCAGGTCAGAACTAGGAGACTCATTTTTATTATCGATATTAAAATGATCCATCTGCCTTCGGGGGTGGGATGGGTGTAGGAAGGCATGTGACAGCCCACCAGCAAGGCAAGGTTTTTCAAGAAGCTTAGTGACAAGGGTTAAGGCAAAGAATAAACAAATGGAATATATTTCTGACAGGAAAAAAACAAAAAAAAGAAAATATTCTTCTACTCCCAAGAAATACAAGTACCATGTGAAGAGGGGACAAATGATCCTTATAAGGCAACTGCACAATATTGTGCACATAATGTTTTTTAACCCTAGCAACACAATTAAAATGGAGAAAAAGCAACCCCGCCGGGTGATGACACTTCAAAACCAGGCTGCTTTATACCTGGTGTGAGAGGTGCTGACGGCCCCTTCAGCCCTGCGGTTTCTACAATGCTGCCGTCCGTGTGAACCACTATGAGAGTGGCTTTTTCAGGGTTCAAGCCGTCCCCAATCTGGAGGGCTGTTCTCCCAGACTGCAGAAGAAATAAAGAGTTTACACTGATAGACTTAAAATACCAATGTATCTTAGTATGCCCCCAAATCTGCTCAAAGGTACCCTAAACCACCCATCAGTATGGCAATTATTAGGTCAGTTTTTGAGGTTTCAGCCAACTAAATTCAAATGTTCCAGGTCATCAGTTCCGTTAGAGAATGAGTATATGGGGGTGGAAAGGTGAATGGACAGACTTACCAGCACGTGTCCTGAAATTGAAGCGGCGTTTGCCACAGATGTAGTGAAAACATTGTCTGCGGAGGCACCAACGTTGGCTACTGTCACTGTGGTGACTTCTGAAATGTAAAACAGACACGAAGTTAATATTCTGCTGCATACAGAGAGCCTGATAAACAGCTAAACATCAAAAATATAATTGCATTTCCTTCTTCCTATTAAAAATTAATTTCATTTTTGATGACACCTCTAGGTTGTTATAAACACAATAATTCTGATTTTTATTAAGCTTTAGGTTGAACTTCTTTAACCTCCCTGAGACCATGGCCATCACCATGTGGTGAACTAAGGAAAAATTAATATTGCATCAGTACTAAAGAGCCCCCAACTGTGATGCTTTTTATTCAAAGAGACGTGACTGGCAAAGATCAAGACTATGAGAACAACCGACTCTCCCTCTGCCATATAATAATTTCTAGGGTGCTATTACCTGTACGCTTGCTCCAGTTAAACACTGTCCAAACTTACAAGTGTCCCTATGTGTAGCACATCGGACTGCCTAGCTAAACTCAGAGGTTTTTCAGTACCACACGTGGGGTAGGAGTGAAAAGCCAACACTGAAGCTCACGTGGAGACACCGATCTAGGTACAAAGGGCTCTGAAATGTCTGTGTATCAGAGCTCGCCTTCAAAATTTTGCGTGTTTTAGGGCACTTTGTTAATGGGACACGGGGTTAAAGGAATTTTAGATGCACAAAGGCAGCTCTTGCTCATTTTACTTCACGGTGTGTGGTGTAAAAGTGAGGAGCGTGTAATTTTCAAAGAGTTTGTGAGTGAGCAAAGCCTCGGCTGGGACCTGCCCTTTGTGCACCGCCCCCCTGAGGGAGCGCTGGAGGGGAGGGCCCGGGGGCCGGGGCTGCCGGCTCCACCCCCGCAGAGCCGAGCACCGGAGGCGGCGGTGGGGGCCGAGGGGGCGGGCAGGCCCCAGCGGGCCGGCCCCAGCGGCGGGAGCCCCGGGCAGAGCGGCGGGGCCGGGACGCCGCTGCCGCCGCGGCGGAGGCGGCGGGGCCGAGGGAGCTGCGCCTGCGCGCTCCGCCCGCCCTGACCTGCGAAGGCGGCGGCGGCGGCCTCGTCGGCGCTCCGCAGGGGCTCCGCTCCCATCTCCATCTGTCCGGCATCTGCCGCCATCACCGTCACCGCCGTCACCTGCGCCGCCGCCGCCGCCTCCTCGGGCTCCGCCTCCGATGCCGAAGCCACCGGCTGCGGCTGCTGCTCGGGTGCTTCCGCGGCCGCTGCAGCCGCCGCCGCCGCCGCCGCCTCCTCCGCTAAGCCAAGCTGCTTTGCCGCCGAGTCGGCGTCCTCCATGCGCGGGGGGAGCCGCCAGCGCCCGCCGCTCCCCCCGCGACCGCCGCTGGGGAGGGTCCGGGGCGGGGGGGGGGAGCCGGTTCTCCGAGGTCACTCGAGCGCTTTAGCCGAGCGGTGCCGAGCTTGCCCGAGCGCTTCCGAACCGGGCGGAATCCGAGCGGTTCCGAACTGCTTCCGATGGTGCCCGAACTGTCCCGAGCGTGTCCAGGCCTCGGCCGAAGGCGGGCGGTGGCTCCCGCCGAGCGGGGCCGCGTTCCGGGCCGGCCAATCCCGAGGCAGAAGCAGCCGAGCTCGGCCGAGGCCGTGGAAGCGCGGCCCGAAGCGGTACCTGACAGATCGGGTGCGAACCCGAGCCCGCCCGAACAGGCCCGAGTCCCCGAGCGGTCCGGCCCGGAGGGTCGAAGAATCCCGAGTCCGCTCGAGTCTTTTCCGATCCCGCCCGAAGGCGGGGGTGAGGCCGGCGCGGGGAAAGCCGAGCTGTGCCGAGTCCTCTCCGATCGCGCCCGAATCTCCCTCCGCCGGCCCGAACGGAGACACCCGAACGGGCAGTGCCCGAATCCGCCCGAAAGCGGCCGAACCGGGCCGAGCGCTCCGATCGCACCCGAAGGCGGGGGGAGGAGAGGGGAGGGGAGAGGAGGGCACCGAGCTCCGCCCCCGCGCGCGCGGACGAACGGTCGCGGCGCAGAGGCTGCCGGGACGGTGGAGGACTGGCGGGCGGGGCGCCAAGATGGCGGTGGCGAGGCGAGGTGAGCGGCGAGTTGCCATCGATACCGACAGCCCTTGGCCCGGTGGCCCGGAGGGGGACCGGGGGTGGCTGTTTCCCACCGTGTTCGGTTACGAGGCGGGGGGACACGGGGCGAGCGAGGCAGGGGGCCGAGATCGAGCTGGGCGTCGGCGCCGAGCCCCGCGCGATAGGCATATCGCGACAGGCGCGACACGCTGAGGTAAATCCCGGCGGCTGCGGGCCCCGTGTCAGCGTGAGCGGGGGCCTGGCGCTTGTGGCACCTTTACCCGCAGGCAAATCGCTTTCCTGAGGCCGAGTGACGCCCCTGGCTTCAAATTAACAAATCGCTGAGATTCAGAGGGGGAAAACAGTTCCTCATTAAAAAAAAAAATATTAATTTCTATTTCTGTCAGAGGTCAAAGGTTTCTCCCCCAAATATAAATTCAGCCTTAGGTAGACAAAGCCGGTTTCACTTTCAATTTACCCCCCCAGCAGCAATGCAGGCATCCTTAATCCCAGCAGTGAGCCGATCCCAGGGTGTGGATTAGCACCTGAAATTATCTAATTTCTATTTTAATATCTATTCAGCTGCACAATAAGTACCGCTGAACCGCAGGGTCCCTGTCCCAGGGGGGTTGTGGGGTTTGGGCGTTTAACCCGTGTGAAATGTCCCCTGTTGCTCAGGGGGAGGCAGCATGTTCCAGATGATGGTGGCGATCGAAGCCCTCCTGGGGAATGTGGTCAGTGCTCCCTTGGGGAAAATGATTTTTAAATAAAAATAGTTTAAAAAGAAAGTTGGGGAACTGCCGTTAGGGAATTCACTCAGTCAAATCGTACTACTCTAATTATACCCTTGGCATCACGGCAGAGCTGCCCGGCACCGATGAGGCTACGCTGGTACAGCTTCGTGTCTGGTTATACAGAAAAAGTTCAATATCCAAACAGTTCCTGGGGAATAATAACCCATCTGCACACTCAGTGGTGGTATTTCAAATTAACATCCTCCCGCACGGTCTAAAATAGCTTTAAAATGGAGATATTTCCCTATTGCTGCACAAGAAGGACATGAGGAAGCATTTCTTCTCAGCAAGGGTCATTAGACACTGGAAGGGGCTGCTCAGGGAGGTGGTGGAGTCACCATCTCTGGAGGGGTTTAAGAAAAGCCTGGCCATGGCACTTAGTGCCCTGGTCTAGTTGCCATGGTGGTGTCAGGGCAATGGTTGGACTCGATGAGCCCAGAGGGCTCCTCCAACCTCAGTGATTCTGTGAAGGGACGTACAGAAGGATTTACACTGGAGTGTAAATACAAACACATCTTTAACCGTGAATCACCACAGAACACGATGCGTAACGAAACCTTTAACTCCCGTTCTGCAGAGAGAAATACCACGTTCATCCCAAGGGTTTTGGCTAAGGGAAGGGACGGGGCTGTGAGGAGCCTCCACTCCCTGTAGAGGAAGCAGAGAGGAGCTGAAGCGCGTCCAGGAGGCATTGCACAGCCCAGACAGCATGAATCACCCCCAAAAATGGCTCGCCTATTTCCCCTGCGCTCCCAAATTGGCTACCTTAATTAGGTGTCTGAAATGAGTGGGGATTAATTTGGGCCCAACTGCATAAAACTATTAGGTGATGAGGACGTTAACCTCAAGAAGCCCAGGGATGAAGATGGGGAGTGTGTCCCACTGACGGGATGATGATGAGCTGGCTCAGAAGATGGATGAAACGGCCTCTCACAGGCAGCTTTGTGAAACAGAGATTGTAACTTCAGTTCCTCGTGTGCCTGAAAGAGGCTAAGAATATTAATGAGTTACTTAAGAGGTACTTAGTAGGTCAGTGCCACTGTGTTGCAAGGGAATTTTATTTGTGTTTTTTTAAAAAAAAGGAAAATATTGGTTAACTTATAGAAAATATTCTGTATGATTCCTGTGGGTGATCAGAACACACTAAGGTTTAACACAGAATGACTTTGCTTTTGAAGGGAACCGGTTTGAAAGGATGTTATTTAGAGGAACCAGGAGGCCTGTGCTCTACACAAATGCTTTCTCACGATTTAAAAACAAGTGGTACATCCTGATTTGCCTGCGTGCCTCCCTTGTTCCTGCATAGTTAGAGGGGATGAAGTGTCGTCTGCTGTGAAAGGACAGGACCAACAAGTTCCAGGTGGTGCTTGTGTCCTTCTGTAGGTTTTGAAAGAGATGGGTTCCTCAGTGAAAGGGACTTCTCACAGCAGGGATTTCCCCAAAGTTATTTTTGAATTCATGTATTTGAAGAAGTTGTGTTTGGAACCTGAACTGTGTGATCTGAGAAAACAGCAAGTCTTCCAGTGAACTGAAAAAAAATTCCTAGGAGCATGCTTGGCCTTTGTAGTAACATCAGCTGTTTGAATGTTTCTGTAAATATTTAGACTTATTTTCTTCTCTTTGTATTTTCCTTCTCAAGGGAAAGGCAGATCTTCCTCAGTTGTATCCTTTTTGGACCTTTCATCCCTCACCTGCGGGAACCTTCAGGAAGGCCGGCTGAAATGCATCCTCATCTCCCTACCTAATAAATCTGCACAGTGCTGGTTTGTGGTATTCTTGGAGTTTTCTATCCCCAGCACCATCCCTAGGAAGCAAAACCAGTAAAACATTTCTTCCAGCCCCCATTAGCTGGCATTTAGCTGCGATTTTGCCCTGGTCGGCTCCCACTCACGCACAAACCCCTTTAACCCACCCTGCAGTCTTGGCAGCCACGTTTTACGATCGCATAACTCTCATTTCTGTAGGGAGCCAAGCTAAAAATTGCCTTTGTGGACTGATGGGCACAAGCCCCACGCAGCACACCTGACAGACAGCTGACACAGCCGACAGGGGTAGGAAAAGCAGCTTTCAGTAGTACTTCCTCTTCTCTCATGTTAATTCACCCTCCCTTTACTCCTGCCAAGATCTAAGTAACCTCCTAAGAGGAGACACCCTTGGCCTCAGAGGTTTCCAGGCTTAGAACCTATCTAGTAATTTTTTGCCCCACCTTCCTTCAACTGGAAAAACACAAAAACCTGGTTCTGTTTGAAGAAAATGAGCTGCTCTGGGAACTGGAAGGCATCCGCCGCGTGTGGGTGGGTGCTGGATGGGCTGTTGCTGTAAAAGATGCCTGGGATGAAGTCGCTGCTTGGAGACAGAGGATTTGAGAAAGGCTGGGGAGAGGGAGGAGGATAAAGAATATTTTAAGTATAGAAAGATGTGGAAATACTAATGAAATCTGCACTGAGAACTCATATAAATGACATCGTATGATTTAAGGCTAAGAAAGGCATTTAGTATCATTTGGTTATCAAAAATACATATGAATGGCCAAACTTTCTGGATTCTTGGAGCCACATCCCAACTTCTCCACGTGGTGGTGAGCCCCAGGACGTCCTGCACGTCTCCTATATTGCATTAATAACACGCTGCTGTGCCACAAGAGAAAATTATTCCTTCAGTGTGTGTGTACCTGCTGTATCGCAACGGTGCCCGTCCGTGGGGGGCATTTTGAGGATGTATTAAGGATTGTGGAGCTCTCAGATACCTTGGCAGTGGATCCACACAGACAGACAACCAGAGCTAAATATTATCTCATGGTACACAAGAGTTAGTTTTGCGAGCACTGAATTAGGGAAGTCTGTTTCTTAGGGATTTACATGTCAAAGTTGAGCTCGTGGCCTTTCTCAGGCACGTAGCAAAGAGCACAGCTCCCAGACTCGCCGTCACATGGGCAGTAATTGGGCTTGTCTGCTTCACAGAGGCGCCTGTTTTCAAAAACTGGCAGGAGTTTGATGTACTGGAGCCTGCCAGCCCTCGGTCAACGTGCTTAAGGCTGACTAACAGGTAGAGAAGTTGTCTGGGTACATGTACACATGCACCCCCCCCGCCTCGTTTCCTCAGGCTAACGCATGCCCCACTACACACCAAATAAACCTTTTTTCAAAAGGAACTGAAGCCAAACCTGAAACAGAGAGCTTTTATCCTACCTCTTGCTATTTGCAATCTCAAGTTACGTTCTGAACCCTACCCAGCAGGCCAGTCATAGCTGAACCATTTCGTACAAAAAGGCCCCGAAGTGTATTTTGAGGCTACTGGGAAGGGGCGGTTTTATGAAACAGGTCCCACCTCACTGCCATGAGAAATCCTTAACAACACTTAGCAGCTGTCATCTGTTCCTTTACAGATTCTACTTTATGTAAATGGGATTTATTACAGCTTCTACTTCTTGGCCACTCTTGCCATGATTATTTATAAAAGTAAGTTGCACGTAGTCTAACACAGGAGTAGGCTGTGTGCCTGTGAGACGGCTGTGGTTTGTTCAGCAGGCCCTGCTGTATTTTCCTGGCTTATTTACACTCTCTTATTCTACAGGTCAAGTTTTCAGTTATCCAGATGATTTTTTGGCTCCTGATCTTGCCTTGCTTTTCGTTATGGCCATTCTTGAGGTGCTCCGATTATACTTGGGTATGTCATGGTATCACTGTGCCTTTTCAGTGGAATATAATCTTTAATCGTTCTGAAATTGGTGTCAAAACATGCCAGTTTAGCAGAGTAGCAGATAGTTGGAGACTGTTGTTCATTTATGTCATTAAACTTTATCTGACTGATCAACAGATCCAAAAGCAATATAACTGGGGCCACTAAGAACAGCATAAAGGCCCCCCTGACCCCTGTCCAGAGCTTGCTAAGACTTCACAAAGTCCGTTTTTCAAAACCAAGTTGCTATTAAAATCCACGCTCGATATTCCTGAGACATTAATGCAAGGTGGGGCTCTGGTGAATTCAGCTGACTTGCTGCAGGGATGAATTTAGCTTGCTGCTTAAAGCTCTCTGCATGTTTGCTTGGAGCCTGTGGATGAATAAAGAAGTGAGCTGCAAGTCTAAAGTAGTTAAACAGCAAAATCTACTGAGACTAGTTTGGAAATAAGATGCAAGGAAGAGATAAGTGCAGCTTCTCCACAACGACAGTAATTGGAAATAGGAATAGAGGAGCAGGGAACGTAGATTCGGTATTGCATAAGATTTTAAAATCAGGATTGGATGCTCTTAGATGTGCACCACAGTCACCAAGTTGTCACGCTAAGTGCGGGGCTGGGGGGGACTGGGGGAAAGTTTGATGGTTGACTGAGCGATCAAAAATGGTTGTAGCTTCAGAACTGATTATCTGTGGTGAGAAAAGGCAGGGGATTAACCTCAGTCAGCAAGAAATGGGTTGTCCATTGGTGTTTGGGTTTGTTCTTATGTTTCCTCGATTCAGGCCAGTATTTCAAGGTACTCTGAGCTGTAAGAACTGGAGCCTTTTCTGAACAGGACTTATGGCTTGTGATGTTGTCAGAAGAAATCAAAGACTCATATCGGCTTTTTGTTTCCTTCGAGGTTCAAAGGGTAACCTGACAGAAGAAGAGGCTCCATTAGGGCTCAGTCTCGTGATCACGGTCGGGAGTGTGATTCTCTCTGTGTATTTCCTGGTGTGGCAGACTTACGTGCTGAAAGCAGACGTCATTCTGAACGCTGTTCTTCTCGTTATGTACGGGCTCGAGTCAGCGCTAAAGGTCGTAGCCGTCGCCGCCTTTGTCAGGTGAACCTGAGCAGTTTCAACACGTTTTCAACACATTTCTTCTACAAAAGAGTGGGTTCATATTTCAAATATTTAATTCTTTTGCATATAAAAATCCTGTAAGACTTTCCTCTGTTTAAAGTACAAATTTTTGAGATCTCCCCGAGTGGTAGGTCAAATACCCTGTCTAGCAGCTCTGTCACTGTCTCATCAGTCAGCTTATTCGTGGGCAAACCACTTCACGCTCTGGTATTCATCAGGGATCAACACTAACTACTCATTTCCAACACAGAATAGTAGCCAGCGCATCAGAGAGCTACACACTGTCGAGATGACGTGAGTTTTCACGGCATAGCAGCAACGTGCAACCATAGTGACACAGAAATGAATGAGGCCAACACAGCACGGACTCATTTCTGCCTCGCCACGTACCTGTTCATGTGCGAGGGCCCAGTTTCTCTCCTGCTCTCATTTGTGTCCTCAGCCCCCTGCAGTAATTTCCTGGACTGTACTAGGGCAGTACCTGATCTATCCCAGGGGGAGAGGTTTGAATTGAGTTTTGCAGGTACCCAGAGAGCCAAGCTGCAAGGTCTGGACAGCAATAGTGTGAGGGTGTGTTTGTTTAAATAGGATGGCCCTAAGATGAGCATAAAGTCACCATTCACTCACCCTTCTGTCCAATGTAAAGGTCTAACATTGTCAGGTGTATTTGTTTGCTGTTAAATGTGTTTATTTCCATGATTTTGCAAAACTTACTACATTCAAGCCTTGTCTTTTAAATGAAGAACTGTGTAATTTTAGATGTTTTTACTATACCAGAAGCATGTCTGTATTAATGTAAAGCTTGGGGAGTTTGTGGGGGTTTTGTACAAGCACTTTTTATATTCAGAATTGCCTATTTTTGTATTTATTTATTCAAATATATAATGTATTAGATTTAAGAAGTGTTTGAAGTGCAGAGCATCTTGTTCAGATCCTAGGCTATGGCTCAGCTACGCGAAGGCAGACTTGCACGAGGCTGGATGTGTGCAAAGGAGACACTGGTCCTGCTGCCACTGCTCTGTGTAGCCCATTCTCCCGCTCTGGGAAAGAGCACCTGAGGTCTGAGCCAGTTTGCACTAGCCAGGGGCTGAGAACACCATGGTGCAGGCCCTGTATGGCCTCAGCCCCACTGCTGGTTTCTTTGCAGTGGTGGTAGAAGGGAAGAAAAGACACAGAAGGTCACAGAATCAATGAGGTTGGAAGAGCCCTCTGGGCTCATCGAGTCCAACCATTGCCCTGACACCACCATGGCAACTAGACCAGGGCACTAAGTGCCATGGCCAGGCTTTTCTTCAACCCCTCCAGAGATGGTGACTCCACCACCTCCCTGGGCAGCCCCTTCCAATGGCTAATGACCCTTGCTGAGAAGAAATGCTTCCTGTGGAAGGGCCCGGTTCCATCCCTCGGTCATACCCGGGGGAGGTTCCCAAGGCCAGGTCGCAGTCAAAATCAAACCATCACCCACGTTGGCACAAATCCCCCTGGGCTGGCTCCTGCCACCTCGGTGGCACAACCAGCCCTTTGTTGATCAGCAGGAGCCAGGCTGCACCCACGATGACAACGTACAAGCAGCAGAACCGGGTGCTGAGGAACAGCCAGGAAATGGAAGGACCAAATATTTCTGTGTTTGATCTGAGTGAATCGAACACCCGCCCAGTTGTCCTTCCAGATCTGCTTGGCGTAACGGCCCGTGCTCATCACATACTTGTGACGAGGAGGGACAAACATTCCGAGCTGTACCTACCCCGTTCATGACAAACGCACACCGAGCATGAGCACAAATAAAAGCACCAGTTTTTCCTGGTATTCACACCTGCCTTATGCAAAGGTCTGGCAATAGAACATCTGACACGTTTCAAAGGAAATATTGCAAATATTTTTTACCTGGGTGTAGGTGGTATGGCAGCCAAGGTCACACACGTTAACTTCAAGTTGCAGCCGCTGCGCTTTACCTTCCTCCCTTCTCGTGGTGCTCACTACAAACACAATAAATACAAAATATCAGCACAGCTGGAGGCAGCAGAGACCCAGGGGGTACACTCAGTAAAGCCAGCGGGAGGTGTTCCTGCCCCAAGGTGTCTGACCCCACCACAGATCACCACCCCCTTGGCTACGGCCCTAAAACTGGAGCCCTGGTCTGATCCGTGCTCTCCAAAATGGTTCTGATGAAGGGGTTAATTAGGTGACGGCTGCCAGATTTCTGCCCATACCCACAGCATGGTTTGAGTTTGGGACAGTCTGCTGGGCCACACAGAGTAAAATCACAGAATCCCAGAATCAATGAGGTTGGAAGAGCCCTCTGGGCTCATCGAGTCCAACCATTGCCCTGACACCACCATGGCAACTAGACCAGGGCACTAAGTGCCATGGCCAGGCTTTTCTTCAACCCCTCCAGAGATGGGGACTCCACCACCTCCCTGGGCAGCCCCTTCCAATGGCTAATGACCCTTGCTGAGAAGAAATGCTTCCTAATGTCCAACCTGACCCTCCCCTGACGAAGCAGCCTCCTCCTCAAGCTCTATAAAACAGTGGGGGTTTAAATATATATATATATAATGTTATAAAACATGGTGAATCTTTTGCCCCCTAATCACCACCTAGATGAAAAACAAGAATCGACAAGGCTTGCTGATAGTCAGCAATGGGGTAAATATACACATATATAAACACACAAATATACACACAATATAAACACACAGTTTTGAGTTCATTTCAGAGCACACCTGATGGCTTCAGGCTGCTCAGGGAGCCCTGGGCAGCCATCAGTGCTTGCTGGGGGTCAGCTGGCACCAGCCTGGGTTTGCACCCTCAAAGGGCAGCAGAGCTCTGTTTCAGTTTCCCAGTTGAAGATAAAATTGTCCATGATCTTTTTTTTTCTGATTAGATAAGGAGATACTGGGGTCCTGCTGCTGCTGACAGCCCCCTGCTCTGTGATGAACGTAGGAGAAGGATGAAGTCTGTAAGCTTCAGACAACTCCTTCATCTGGGGTGTTGCCAGGCTTTGACTGGGAATCGTCACTGATGCTGGTGACCCTGATTTCCTGACAGCTTCTCTCCATGCCGAGCTGGTACAAAGACCCAAAGGGAATTGAGACCTGACCTCAGAGAGTTCCTCTAGTCAGGAGCTCCTTTCCAAACCATTCCCACTGTTTGGAGAAGCCAGGGCACGGCACAGTGAAGCCATTGATGACATTTGCCAGACAGAAGATCGCTGGAGCTTTTAATTATGAGGCCCAGCCCTTCTGAAACAGGATGAGCAAGTTGGATGAAAACGGCATTAAAAATTTAGAGGAACACATATTTTGAGGAGCTCGGTTTGGGTGTTGTTTACTCTGTGAGGAAGAAGTCTTTGTTCTCAAGCCATCACAGGGGTGTCTGCCGCCAACCTGATTTAAAAGGCTGATCCCGAGAGGCAAGTTGGCCTCCTGGGATTTCAGACTCGGAGATACTCAGAGAGATAGGGCTTTGTGGGGCCAGGGCTTGCTCGTGTTCCTCATTGGAAGGGGCTGCCCAGGGAGGTGGTGGAGTCACCATCTCTGGAGGGGTTGAAGAAAAGGCTGGACATGGCACTTAGTGCCCTGGTCTAGTTGCCATGGTGGTGTCAGGGCAATGGTTGGACTCGATGAGCCCAGAGGGCTCTTCCAACCTCACTGATTCCGTGATTCTGTGAAACAAGTTCAACAAAGCAGTTTAGTGTAACCAGCTGCACCCAGAGCCCACCAAGCATTTGGAAGCTAGTCGGAATTGGTGCCTCCTTCCTCAAACTGGACTGGTTCACGGTCATCCTGTACCGAGAGCCCCTTGGGATCTCACCGACACCGCGGTGGGGAGGATGACGGGGTGCGGGAGGGTGCGTTGCACTATCAGTTCACGTTCTCCTGTCAAAACCGAAGTGGTACCTGTCCTGCAGCGAGCTGGCTCTGCCCCTGCCCAGCTCCCCCGGCGGCATTCCTCCTGCCGTAACTCACCCGGGGCGGTTCCCCCAGCCGGCGTCTGGACGGGGGCCAGGCAGCAAGCTGGGCGCTAGCCCCCACAGCATGGCAGGCACCGAGGAGAACCGTGGCAGCAGGGAGCTCGACAAGGGCCGAGCTAAGGAAGCCGGGCTTCCTCCAGCCCCGTGTCCCGGGGTGGAAGCCTTATTTCTTTCTCTGGTGTCAGAGTTGCAGCTATTTCTTCCCTGGGGCCAGTGACAAGGGGTCTCTCTAGCAGGGACGTGCCGTGGGTTCAGCACACGCCGTGGGGACGCTGGGCAGGCCTGCGATGCACACGCACGCAATAAAATGCTCTCCAAAGCCTCACTTTTCCAAGCAGACGAGCTAACCAGATGGATCCCACACCGCCACGGACACGTCTGTAAGACCCATGCGTTGAGCTGATGTTGTCCAGCTTAACCATCAGCTCATGAACTGCCCCCGTTGTTTGAAAAAATGTTAAATCTTGAGACAAATGAAAGTTCTGTGGAAGTACCAAGTCTGCCCACACAAGAGACCATTTCCCAGGGTTCAGGGTCCCTCTAGGCCCCCCAGCCCGGTCTGCAGGGCTGAGCTGGCAGCAAGGCAGACCCCAAGGACAATGCAAACCTTCTCCCCGCAGTTCGGCAACAGAAACTCAGGAGTGGCCTTTGCCACCTTTTAACATTTCCTTCTGGCTCTTGAAGAGCAAGAGAGGAGCAACAAGAGGTTATGGGATGAGGCTGGGGCTCCTAAAGAAATCCTTCCCAGAGAGCGTGGAAACAGCACTGGCCACACCGTCCTGCAGACGGTGGTCGCCCGAGCAGAGCCAACAAGGAGCATCTCCCACGAGGAGCAAGCCCCGCTCGGGCTGCACCGCGCTGGTGCCCAAACCTTTGCCTGGTGCCCAAACCTTTGCCTGGTGCCCAAGGCCAGCGAGCCCTTTGCTCCCCTCCTGTGCCGTGGCAATCACTTCACCTCTGTTCCTCCCAAGGGTGGGTTTAGCAATCACTCCCCTCTCCCACCACCTCCTGCCAGCTCAAGACGAGGGGCTTTATGGCCGTGTAACCCTAAGGAGCACAGTGCCACGGGGTGGGGTATCTCTGTTCCTCACCCCCGGCTGCTTCGGGGAGCTGGACAGAGAGGACCTTTTGCCCTCTTCCTCCATCTCACGGCACCTTTCCCCGCTGCAGATGTCAGGGCAGACAGAAGCTGAAGGAAAACAACCCAGGAGCCA
This sequence comes from Nyctibius grandis, assembly GCF_013368605.1. Lineage (NCBI taxonomy): Eukaryota > Metazoa > Chordata > Aves > Nyctibiiformes > Nyctibiidae > Nyctibius > Nyctibius grandis. The sequence goes on from NC_090661.1 coordinate 1,004,449, forward strand.
GCGCGGAGCTGCGGAGGAGAGCACCGGGCCGCACAAAAGGCGCCTTGTTCCCCCCACGAGGCGGTCGGGCAGCGCGTCCCCTCCCTCGCCGGCGATGGGAAACCCAGCTCCGAGCTCTCCTTTGCCACCTCCAACCTCGCCCTCGGGTACGAAACGTTCTCGGGTGGAGGAAACCTGAAGTTTAACACGTCCCTCCCGGGCAGCACCTTGGCTCAGCTGTTGGCCCCCTCGCAGCGGGAGTGGGCGAAGGCCCCGGCGCCTCGCGGGGCCGCAGCCGGCTCCTAGTTATACAGTAACCTGTTGCTCCGGGTCCCAGCTCCACCTCTCGCTGCCTCCACATCCCTCCCCTCCTCTCTCCTCTGCCAAGAAACCTCTGTCACCTGCTTTCAGACAACCGGGGCGAGCGGCACCGGGAGGAAAGGGCAGAGGGAAGGCAGCGGCACCGGGACCCCCAGGCTGGGGCGCCGGGTGGGCTCTGCCTCGCTCTCCCCCCTCGCTCGGGCCGGGGTAGCGCAGGGAGGCAGAGGGAGCCGGGCTGCCGGAGGATGGCAGCGGGATTTGACTGAGGGCACGGCGAGCTGCGAGAGGGCGTGAGGGAACTGCGGGAGACCAGCAGCTTCTCAGCACCGGTGAGTCCCTCCTCGCGACCCCTAAAACTTCCCACCCCCCCAATATTTGTCTGCTTCAAAAGTCTGGTTGATTCAGCTGCGAGGGGGTGTGACGGGAGAGGGGCTGCGGCCGGGGTGACTGTGAGTGCACGGTTTTATGGGCTTGTGTAAAAGGGTGAAGAAACACCATTTACCAGCGTTATGTTTTCTGGGGCTGTTTCCCCTTCTCGCGGTTCCCCGCCAGGCCAGGTCCCGCAGGCGGCACTTTCTTGGCAGCAAAATGTCCGTCTGGCACAGAACGGGGCTTTTTTTGTTGTTGTTGTTGTTCCTAATGAAGTCTGGAGAGCGCAGTTTGGAGCAGCTGTTTGTTGGCAAACCTCGGGGCTTCCTCCGTTCGGGATGCGTGCGGAGAATTGTTGCTGTTCCCCACCTCGGCGAGCTGCTGCTCTCGGGGGTGAGACCTCCCTGCCCGTGACCTTGGCAAGATTCATCCCTGTATTTCAAGACGAGGGGAAGGATCACGCCGAGCTGCCCCGTTCCCTCACGTCTGTGTTAACGAGCTGGAGCGCAGCTCTCCTGTCCCCTTTCACTTATTTGCCTGGAAAACGCCGGTGCAAACTCCACCAAGGCCAAGGCTCAGGGACGAGTGATTTCACTGATGTTATTTTTAAATACTGGAAATAATTGTGAGACAACACAGTAGTAAAATACGGTGATTGCCCTGCTGTAATTAGGGCAACGGGGAGTAACGCTTGCGTTGCTGGGCTGCTCTGAAAGGCTGCACGAAGCGAGTGCTGTAACGGGGATGGGATCTGGCGGTGGGTGCTCGTCCCAGAGCTCCGGCACTGGGCTGCGTTGGGGGGATCTGCCCCTAAAAAGGACTTTGAGTTACAGAAGTGACAGGAGCAGGCTCAGGTGACACACGGGAGCCTGGCTGGCTGACAAAGGGACCCACACGGGGTTTCACCTGCGATCACCACGCGCCGTAGCACATTCCTGGCTCCGTTTAGTCGAGTGATTGAGTCTTCAGTTGATTGGGAGAAAAATTAGTCCTTGACACGCAGAAAGGGCAGGCAGCGGCGCTGAAGCAAGGAGCCCTTTACAACAGGGACTTGGGATCCCGGTGGGAACGTGTCTGTGAGTGGTCACTGCTTCACCCTGCTTAAAACCAAGGCTTAAACTGGGGTTTGGGGGAGCACCACCAGCTCGATCCCCGCCACGGTCGGGCCTGGGTCGTACCTGCTGCTGGTTTCCACCACTGAAGCCTCAGGAGGCCAGGCTGGCCGAGGACCTGGTGCTCCTGGCTGGCTCCCAGCCCTCTGGCACAAGCAGGCAGTGCGGAGCAGGGTCTGCTCTGCTGCACGCTGCAGGGCACGGTGCGTTTGCCATCAACAACAGAGCTCAGCTCTATCAGGAGCGTTTTCAGGCACCTGAGAAAAAGTTCAGCGCTGGTTTCTGCCCCTCCGCCAGTCACCACCCACCGCGAGGGTGGGCAAAGACCCCAGGAGAGAGGCAAGCAGCCTGGGCGCTGCACAACATGAGGGGGAAACGTCTCCTGGGCCACGGGCTCGTCTCACAGAGGCAGACGGGCTCTCTCCTTCGGTGCCCGCCTTTGTTGACTGCAAACAACTCACCATCAGCTGGAGTGACAAAACCCAGCCCTGAGCCTGGTGAGACAGGTCCTACAGATGGACCCTGCTGAGGGACAGCCTCGGGGCCAGACCCACCAGATGTTTGTGAGCATCTGACCCTTGGTGAGATGGCTTTGGATGCGCCTTTCATAGGGTCACGGGACAATTCAGGCTGGAATTAAGAGGTTTAGGAGAGACCCCGATGTGTTAAAGGACTCGGGAGGTTTCAGTCCTTGTGGTAGACAAAGGAAGGAGTGAAACAGGGAGAATATACGCGTTGGCTTGTGTGGGCTTGAGAAACATCCATATAAAATAAGTCCGGGTGCAAAGCTTAGTGCGTGGGGGAGCCTCGGAGTATTATTCCCAGAGGGCTGGAGCCCGGGCGCTGCTTTGGAGCCGTGTCTCCATCACACTCTCTCCTTCCTTTCTCTCTTCCATGCCATGGTCTCCTTCAAAGTGCCAGGTCAGGGCAGGTTTGCTGAAGACTCAGCAGTTTTCTCCTCGTGCGGGGCTGGAGCCTGGCCTTGTGTCTGCTTCACAGACAGCAGTCAGCAGCACTGCTCTTAACTCCAGGGCAGACGTTGCTGCACGGCCTTTAGCCTCCGAGTTTGATCTGATTGGCAATAAAATTAATCACCCTCTACAAATACTCAAGCCTTATGAGCCTTCCTTAGTGTCCCCCAAGCACAAGTGCCAAGGAAAGTCCACAGGATTCCCGGAGGGACAGGGATGGTTTCCTGCACTGCAGTAAAGCTTTGTCAGCAGCAGGCTGCCCGCCTGAACAGCGGCACGCACGCAGCACCGGGCAGACCCAGCAGCACGTGACTCGGTCAGCGCAGCCTCCCCAACCACCCTGCTGTGGCCAAGGTTCAGCGGGTGCCCAGAAAAATACCCACCTGCCTGCCCAGGAGGAATTCAAGCCTCCCACTCGAAGGGAGGGGAAGGGTGGTACCTTCAGCAAGCCTCCCTGCTCATCCGACCGCGTTACAGAAGAGTCCTTGCGCCATCAGAAATGGTGCCGGGCACCGAGCGAGGCAGGAGACGAGATCCAAGGAGGCCCGAGATCACGATTTGGCTCCCGGATCTCCACCTGCCCACGGGACCACCCAGCTTTCCATCTGCCAGGGTCACAGCGGTGGGGATTTCACGTGCCCTCCCATGTAAGCGGGTGGGCTGCGAACAGCAGCTCTGGCTGCTTGCAGCGGGTTTGGAAAGGCAAAGCTCAGGGAAAGTGTGCCGTCAGCCATCCCTAAAACATTTAGTCCACAAACTTGAAATGCACGATGCTGGGGGGGGTTAACCAAAAAAGCCCTGGCATTTTCCTGGTAATCCAGCTAAATCAGGAGGAATCGCAATTAGGGAGGGAGGGGAGGGTGTGTAGCTGCGCGCTGGACCGGTTTGGAGATCGTCCCCGTTCCCCAGCCCTCATTCCCATTCCCCAAACGCTCCCGAGGGCGTTGCTGCACCGTGCTCGCCGCCGCCAGCCCACGAGGGAGCAGAGCAAAGGCTCCCCAGCCCACGGGAAGGGGAAGCCGAGGGTGGGGAGTCACAGGCTCTGCCTGCTCGGCGGCCCCGGGCCGGCGACAGAAGCAGCCAGACAAGCTCCTGTGGCCCTGATTTGGTTGGAAGCACCGAGCCGAGCCCGGAGGTGACTGTTCCTGCAGGCACGACTGGAGCAGGGGGACCCTCACATTGCACAAGGCAAGAGGCTGCTCCATGCCAGCCCAGAGGCCAAGGCACAGCCCCGGCTGGCGTGGCACCCAGGGCCTGCTCAGGGTGCTCCACACCCTTCCATCCACCGCTGCCTACAGAGGGTCACACATCAACCCCGCTCACAGGCATCTCCCCCAAAGGATTTCCTTACCCTGCTGAGATGAGCAAACACGTCTCATGTGCCAGAAATCCTCACCTCAGGTGCCAGGGGCACATTCCTACACCCAGACCACGGTTGGGTCTTCACCCGCTGAGGCATCAGCCCACCTAGCCACCTCTTCTCCTCTCCCACTCCCCAGCACACCGCCACGGCTTCTCCAGGCATTTCAGCTGGGGTGGAGGAGCTGAGCACCCCCAGGGCCATGGGCACCAAGACCCGGGCAGGAATCATAGAAACATAGGTTGGAAAAGACCTAAAAGATCATCAAGTCCAACCATCGACCCAATGCCACCAGATGTGGCACAAAGGAGCCCTCGTGGCTCTCAGGCCCCCAGCCCAGCCTTCCCGAGGTGAAGGCAGCTCTTTTGGTGGCTGGTGGAGCAGTAACGCTCCACATCTGGTGGGCTGGGGTCTTTCACCACCACCTTGGAAAGGGCCAGTGGACACTTTCCTTTTTTTGGTTTGCAGTTGGGGTACTGGCCCCCAAAAGCTTTGCACAACTGGAACCTCTTTGAATTTTGTTCTTCCTGCTTCCCTTTTTATTTCTTTTTCCCCCACTGCCTTATCAGGCTCAGCCTGTCCAGATTTATATCCTACAAAGGTAAAGTGCAGAGCATCTGAAAGGCAATAAACCAAAGTTCAGCCACCCAGCAGCAATGCTCGCCACCGCTGAGTAATTCAGAAAGTGAAATCCTGCTGCTGGCAGGACGGCGATTAGATCAAGGGAACAGGCAGAGTCCGAGTCAACGCTGCCCTCCCCCAGACTGTCACACGTAACTTTCCTATCGCTGAAGATGACCACAAGTAGGAACTATTTGGAGCCGAGATAGCTCTAACCTCTTCACACGTTAGAGGTGTTGGCTGCCAGGAGAGCTAGAGCTGCCACCCAAAGCCATGGGCTCCCCCAGATTCCCACACCAGCACATACAAAGCAAAACCCAAACGCTGACCCACCTCATTGCTGTGGACGATGCAAGTGGAGCACCAACAGGACTCACAGAATCAATCAGAGAAACCTCTGGGATCATCGAGTCCCACCCTTGCCCTGACACCACCATGGCAACTAGACCAGGGCACTAAGTGCCATGTCCAGGCTTTTCTTCAACCCCTCCAGAGATGGTGACTCCACCACCTCCCTGGGCAGCCCCTTCCAATGGCTAATGACCCTTGCTGAGAAGAAATGCTTCCTAATGTCCAACCTGACCCTCCCCTGGCCAAGCTTGAGGCTGTGTCCTCTTGTCCTATCACTAGTTGATGTAGATAAACACAGCGGCGTCCATCTGCCTGAGCCTGAGACGCTCCTTTCATCAGTAAATTCCCTTTATAAAAGCACTGGGGAGAGGAGAAGAGAGGAAGGTAATTGCACCCACGACATCCCTTCATAAACCACAGGCTGGAGCCTGCTCTCGCTCCTGCCACTGCTGCCTCTTAATTAGAGCTGTGTTCGTTGAGGAGACAGAGCAGCAGAGCCAGGCTTCATGCAGAAGGGAGCACTAATTAAAACCTCGCTGTTCCCTCCAACGATCTCCATGCTTTCCTCGGGGGCAGGAGCGAATGGGCTTGTCTGTGGCCATCCCCGGGGTTAATCTCCAGCGCTGACTTTCCCACAGCCAGGCAGCTCGTCCTGTTTTCAGCACCTGCTGCTCTTGGCGTTGCTTCCAGGTTGGGATATAGGACTTTTGAAACTCCTTGAAGAAGGAAGAGGAATAACACGTGTCCAGGTAGCCTGTGCAGGTGGGGATGTTGCTTGCCTGGTGGGAGGTTAGGTGGTAGGTGATGGCTCCTCAGTCGATGCACACTGACCCAAATTGTCCCTTGCTGAGACTCCAGCCCTTAATACCTGACACAAGCAGGACTTCTGTGATGGAGAGCGTGTCCCAGACTGCACCCAAGCAGTTCTGATCGGAATTAGATGGACTTCAACAGGCTTGATCCATGCTCAGATCCACATGAGAAGAGTCAGGTCCCCGGGGCTGGCAGGAGAAGGAGTCTTGTACCACCAGGCACCTGCACGCCAGCATCTCTAGATGATCTCCAGATGGGCTTGGCACCTGACCACGCAGGCAGGAGCATTGCTGATTCACCTCTATTTTTCCACCTCCTGAGAACACAAACCCTTCTCTAAACCACAGCAGGGCAGTAGTACATGTGAGCTATGGAAAGGGCAGTTTGGGGGCTGATTCCCAGACGGTGTAAGCCAGCGTTCTCCACAGGCCCTGCAGAGTTTCAACAGCAGAGAACCCAAGGTGGTAAAGGGAGGGTCCAGGCCAGCATCCAGGCACACACTCACCCCAACGAGGCATCAAATGAAGCCAGAGCAGGCTGGATGTGAACAACATGGGTAAAATGTTGACTGGATTTTTTCCCCCTTTTCTTTTTTGCAGTAGAAGGGGCAGAGCAGGAGAGCCAACGTGACACGGAAGGTGCTCAGGGTTAACTGCAGGTCCGTAGGACTGGCAGGTTTGTTGCTGAGAGTTGCTACTGCTTGAAAAAGAAGTTGGTAAAGTTTCACCAGCTGAAAAAAAAAAGAAGAAATGCCAGAAAAGCTGCAGCTCAGCTGAGCTGCTGCACTGAACCAGGCAGGAGCAGGTTCAACAGGATGGATTGAGAGTAAACGTACCCGAGGTGTGCGCTGGGCTCTGCCAGCACGGGCAGGTAACACCCTAGGTGTGGCCGGGCCATCGGCTGCCTGAGCAATGCTCTTGCCATGGAAGCACCCATCTCCCACTGCTCCTCTGCGCTGCTGCCTCTGCTCCGAGCTTAAAAATAACGAAGGAAGGGCCCCCGTGTACGTGACCTTCGTTATGAAACTTTAATACTCTTCAGCTTGGAAGAGAGACAGCGGAGATGCTGCTCTCCTCAAGATGCTGACGGTGGCATGGAGTGAATGAGGGAACAGTTGGTCACCGACAGCAGAGCTGGGGGGCATCCCGTGGGACGGGCAGCTGGCAAGCGTGGCACAAACAAAGGGAGGTGGCAGAGCCGAGCTGCGGAGCGTCTTGCCACGGGCCATCCGGGATGTCAGAAGTTGACACAGGTTGGCCAAATGCAGTTGGATAAATTTAGGGATGAAGAAGGGTACAGAGAGCTCTTCAATCCCACTGCTGGAGGCTGGGAAACTTTGGAGAGAGGCTCCCCGTGTGTCTGTCCTGTTCTTGTCCTCTCCTCTGGGCACGGCCCGTGCTACAGCCGTGCGTGTGCTCCCAACCTGCCGCCCGAGCAGGAGCTGAGCACGGGTGATGGGAGAGGGCATGGACCACCCCGTGTCCAGGCAGCTCCCTCTGGCTCCTCTGAGCCAAAAGGGAGGATGGAAGGGAGGAGAGGAGCTCCGGCCCCAGTGGAAGGAAGGGTTGTGCAAGTTTAATCACAGCCTGGGAAGTGGGGACTGAGGGTGGCTGGAAGGAAGAAGCTGAGCGGTCAAAGCCCGCCTGCCACAATCACATGCAAACTAGACCAGACAGGTCCCCAGAACATCTGCTCCACACCTGGCCCAAGCCCAGAGACACTCCTGCTCTCTGCTCCCTGCCTGCCGAGGCCTCGTGAGCAAATGGGCAAAGGTTAGTCTCGGCAAGGGAAAATACCAGGGGCTGCCGAGGGTGGTGACAGCCCAGATCCCTCCCGCAGCCTTCTCCGCTGCTTTAGATCGTTCTTAGAATAGAATCACAGAATCATTTTGGTTGGAAAGGACCTTTAAGATCATCGAGTCCAACCATATCACAGAATCCCAGAATCAAACAGGTTGGAAGAGCCCTCTGGGCTCATCGAGTCCAACCATTGCCCTGACACCACCATGGCAACTAGACCAGGGCACTAAGTGCCATGTCCAGTCTTTTCTTAAACCCCTCCACAGATGGTGACTCCACCACCTCCCTGGGCAGCCCCTTCCAATGGCTAATGACCCTTGCTGAGAAGAAATGCTTCCTAATTCCAACCTGACCCTCCCCTGGCCAAGCTTGAGGCTGTGTCCTCTTGTCCTATCGCTGGTTGCCTGGGAGAAGAGGCCAACTCCCACTCCACTACAACCTCCCTTCAGGTAGTTGTAGACAGTCCAGTGAGGAGAGCTCACTGGTTTTAAACCACACGTTGTGGTAAACACCACCCCTGCCTCCTCCTTCGGCTGCAGGAGAATCCACACGGCCTGGGGTTGCCATCCTCCGACAGCCCCAACCCTTGCCAACACAGCCTGCCCACCTGGCATAGAAGGGCTTTCCTGCTCCTTCCCCCTCTCCTCTGTGAGGATCACGGGGTCATTCAGAAGGGACCTCAGGAGGTCTCTAGTCCAACCCAAAGCAGGGTCAGCTCTGAAATCAGAACAGGTTGCACAAGGCTTTACTCAGTCCCTTCGTGAACATCTCCAAGAATGGAGATGGCACAACCTCTCTGGGCAACCTGCTCCACCATGCTGAGGTTCCTGCAGCAGAAAGCGTCTCCTTCGTGTCCCCCTGCAGAGCTTTCGCTTTTCAGGACAGGAAATCCCTGTACCAAGCCCCTGTGGGCCTGCGGGAGCGGTTGGGGAAACCTTTCCTCTTGAAGGCACTACAGGAAACTCTCCTCTCCCCTTCGCAGCCCTGTGGTCGCTCCTGGTTGCTCCGAGCCCAGCTGCCCTCCCAGCCTCTGCTGCAGGCACCAGTTGGGCTTTTTCCTCCTCGCTCTTGCAGCTGATTCATTTTTTTGCGGCAAGACTGTCAAAACATTTCTGCACCGTAAGATTAGAAAGTGCCATTTAAATTCTTTTGATAACCCAGCCTCCCACATCCTTCTATTCTAAACGAAACAAAGGGCAAAGGGAACACAAGTTTTTTTGGGTTTGGAACACTCTCTCATGGGACGGGTCTGGTTACTGTGTAACTGGCTGTTCACGTGGCAAAAACCCCTCCACGGAGCGTGGGAGCTTTGCTGAAAGCCCAAGAGTTGGAAATCAGGAAGGACATCAGGAAGCATTTCTTCTCAGCAAGGGTCATTAGCCATTGGAAGGGGCTGCCCAGGGAGGTGGTGGAGTCACCATCTCTGGAGGGGTTTAAGAAAAGCCTGGCCATGGCACTTAGTGCCCTGGTCTAGTTGCCATGGTGGTGTCAGGGCAATGGTTGGACTCGATGAGCCCAGAGGCTCTTCCAACCTCATTGATTCTGGGATTCTGTGGTTGGTATTTTCATATATACGTCACAGTAGATAAAATTCTATAAGGAAACTTGTGATTTATCACTTTTATCTCTGAAAGGCAGAAATGGGAGTTCATCAAAACACACTTTAGCTGTCGGTCATTTATTTGTTTTACTTGCAAAATGGTAAGATTTTGGGATTCTCACAGAGAGCCCTGCACGTTTGCCACCAGGTCACCGAGCTGGTTAAACTGATGTCAGCTTGTTTTCCCGCAGCGACACTCAGAGCCGAGCTCCCACGTGCCAAGTTTTAGCTCAAATGAATTGTTAGCAAGTGGCCAAAAATACACAGCCAGGATATGAGTAGGAAGCACAAAACGGGGTGGGAAGAGATGGCAACGAATGTCGTCGTGATTAACCTCAGAAAGGCTGGAAAAGCCTTAAACATCAAATGGGATTTTCAAGAGATGAATCTCCTCCCTCAAATCTTCTGCAAAAACCCCGGGGCAAGTTTTACAGCAGGAAATTACAATTATTGATAATTATTGCCCAAGCCCCAGCCGCTGCAGGCAGACGGTTGGAAAGGGAGTAGGGAGCAGAGTGAAATTGTTAATCACTGGGATGGGCAGAGGGAGACAGGCTGCAGCCCTCCCATGATACCAAGATACCATGGCATGACCTTCCTGCACAGGGACAGAAGTATCTCTTGGTTCAGATTTACCCAAGACTCCAAGGTGACCATGCTGGAGACAACCTGAAGCTGACCATGGCCCCCAAAGTGGCTCTCAGCCTAAGAACAAGCTTTTCTCTGCTGGAGAAAAAGCTCTGGGCACACTGACTGTCCTGCTGCGTGCCTGAACTTCTGCCAGGCAAGTGAATCAGCGGTTCAGGGAGTGACCAAAGATGCCCTTCCTTTAGGAGGGGGTGGTGGAAACATCCCAGTGATCTCAACGCCTCTGCCTTGCTCATGAACCGCTCGGCGTGGAGGAGTTAATTCAGAAAGAAAACTCCTTCTGCCCCACCTGAGGGTCAGTGAGGGACCAGCCGTACCACCCAGTCCCCTTTCCTTGAAGCATTTCAGCCACGTTTGGGCTGGCACTAGCCAGGCAAGTGATGTTCAGGTTTAAGTATCACGGTCCTCCTGGGGCTAAGGCCTTTGCTGGGAAGTAACGTGGAAAATTAATCGCCCTGCCAAAGGTATTTATTTGTACAGATCTCCTGTAAAAGCAGCACCAACCCAGGACTGCTGAGGCTAGCTTGTAAGGATTGCACGGTATTAATACGAGGTGGGGTCACAGTGTACTTAGACATTAAAGCAATCATTTAATGAACAATTAAGGCACTTGGGTGATTAGCTCAAAGCCATCGTGACAGTGAAGGCCAATCTCTTACCTACCTCTATGGCCACAGTCAGCGATAAATGACTGATACCCGTCGGGGGCTGACAAGGACCATCCAGGTACCATCAGCTGGGCTGTCAGTGCGGACACGGGAGCTGGTGGTTGGACCAGAGAGCTTCAAAGCTTCTTGAAGAAGCAGTTTTGCTGTGGGTGCTTTGCACAAACACACCCCCACCCTTCAAGCACGGATCACAGAATCCCAGAATCAATGAGGTTGGAAGAGCCCTCTGGGATCATCGAGTCCAACCATTGCCCTGACACCACCATGGCAACTAGACCAGGGCACTAAGTGCCATGTCCAGGCTTTTCTTAAACCCCTCCAGAGATGGTGACTCCACCACCTCCCTGGGCAGCCCCTTCCAATGGCTAATGACCCTTGCTGAGAAGAAATGCTTCCTAATGTCCAACCTGACCCTCCTCTGGCCAAGCTCGAGGCTGTGTCCTCTTGTCCTATCGCTGGTTGCCTGGGAGAAGAGGCCGACTCCCACCCCACTACAACCTCCCTTCAGGTAGTTGTAGACTGCACTAAGGTCACCTCTGAGCCTCCTCTTCTCCAGGCTAAACACCCCCAGCTCCCTCAGCCGTTCCTCGTAGGTCAGACCCTCCAGACCCTTCCCCAGCTTGGTCGCCCTCCTCTGGACTCGCTCCAACACCTCAACATCTTTCTTGAAGTGCGGGGCCCAGAACTGGACACAGGATTCAATGTGACAGCCCTGAGCAAATCCGCTTTTTTTCCTTGAAGTCCCACCACACAGAAGAGCACTTTGCTGTGCCCTCCGTCAGAGCCTTAACATCACTGCGGGAACAGCAGGGACACGGCAGGACCTCTGCCACCCTCTCCATCCCCGGCCGCTGGCCCATCCCACCCCGCCGGTGCCAGCCTTTTGCCGAGTCTCCCGGCTGTTTCACAACTGCCTTCGAGCCTGGAAAAGCCGTAAGAGCCATGAGAGATTCTCACTGTACAGCGAGGCGCACGCGGGGAACGGCTCTGGGAGCCGGCGCTTGCAGGCAGGAGCCACGAGCTGCGGGTGACACACAGGGTTTGGTGTTGTGCCCGACCACGGAGGCGATTCAATGCCCTCCTTCAGGCTGGGCTGGAGCAGAGCAGGGCAGCGCCTCGGGCCGTTATCCGTCCTGCTCTGGAATATGACACACACAGAGTCACTCCCTATTTTTACTGGCCTGATGTCCGAGTCCTCATTTCTACAGAGAGAAAATAAGAAGGATCCCTTTCATCAACAGAGTCACAGGGTCAAATCCTTCCCCCCTCCTAAAAATCACCGCTGTAACACCCTTGCTGCTGGTGATCCAGCTCCCAGACCAGGCTAGGAAAAAGGGATAATTCGTGAGGGGGGCATTGAATAAGGACGCAGGGCAGAGAAACCTTCAGCATGACAACGAGCAGCGCATTTGTTCAGCAAACCCCCTGGGTACCAGGTGTGCTTTCATACACGCTGGCTCACCCGCCTCCTCCCATCTTGCCCAAAGCACCCATTAATCTCTGGCACGCTGTTCCTGGCTCCCAAGCTTGCTAGACTGCAGCCCAACTGCAGAGAAGGCTCAGCTTGGGCTGAGACGGGCTCAGTAGACACACAGCAAGCCCCAACCTGCTCCGTGTTTTTCCCCCACCCACCTTCCGCGGGATTCCTCCAACGGAGAGGAAAAGTGTAAATTCAGGAGCTGTGACTCAGCAAACACGTCTTCAGAGGGGTAGTGGGGTCAGCTTCCAGTTCTTTCCCGAGATGACGGAGATTGTGGCTATTTGTGCATTTTCCCTGGGTATTTATAGAGCAAGGCACCGTCTAGACATGCTTTTGGTTGTGCTTCTTGAAAGAAGGTTTTACCTCCTGGCAGGAATATAAAAGCTCCTAGTTTGGTTCAACCAGCTCTGCCCTCCCGCTCTGGGGGCACCAAGAGCCTCCAGCGCTGCCTGGACCCAAATGAAGGTCTTTGTGTATCACCTACGCACTGGAAAGAGCCACGCACAAGCGTGTGTGTGTTTGGGGGGACAGGGGGGTGACCTCCCGTGGTCTCTCTGGGTAGTTTGTGCATCTCGCATCAGGAATTTGTAAATATTAGCACTTTTGCTCCGTGGGATCAGTCTGTGTTTGTGAGCATTAACTCCCAAGCCTCTGCTTTGGCCCCTCGGGGGACCAGCAGTGAAGGCAGCAGATGTATCACCTCCAGATCTCCAGTTCAGCCTAGCAGGGCTCTGTGGTCTCCCAGGGACCACTCAGGCCAAGCCCAGCTGCCGGACAAGCGTGTGGGTGTTCCCCTCTCCACGCTGGGAACTCTGCCTAAATATTTTCCCAGGAAATACTTTTTAAGCACAAATTACTGTTTCTGAGGAGGTGAGGGAACAAGGCACAGCCTACTTGGGTGTGATCCTCAGCCATGGGTATAAACCTTCTCCTGGTGCTCTGCAGGACGCAGCATGGAAGGGCACAGCACATCAGGAGGGAGGGACTCAAGAAGTGGCCATCAAGGTCCATCAGTGCTGGCAGAGGGGTGGCTGTAGAGCTGAGGTGCCTCAGTCTAAAAGAGCTGCTGCCACTTCTCCCGTGGAGGCTGAAGAACACTTGGTTCTTCTCTGCTCGGACCTACGCTGACCTGTTGGGCTGGGTTATGTTTGTCTTGTGGAGAATCTCCACAATGTGAAAAATGCCATGTACAGAGCAGGGCGTGTTTCTTCCAGACACTGAGCAGGTTGTACTCGCTGCCTGTGACTCTGCCTACCATAACATTTCACACCCTGAAACTACACACGCATCCACGCTCACCTCCTCCACAGGGGCTAGAGTCTGCTCAAAGTGATCTTGAGTGGCTCCATCACTGTCAAGACAACTTGAAAGGGTGCCATGGGTGGGAGAGAGGAAGGAAAGGACAACAGGACTCACCACTTTCCAAAACTTGGGGCACTGTAAAGACATCTCAAACAAAGCAGATAAGAATGGGGTCTCCTAGGGTCACCAGACTCTCTGAGGACTATCGGTTGGATGTGTGGACATTAGGAAGCATTTCTTCTCAGCAAGGGTCATTAGCCATTGGAAGGGGCTGCCCAGGGAGGTGGTGGAGTCACCATCTCTGGAGGGGTTTAAGAAAAGCCTGGACATGGCACTTAGTGCCCTGGTCTAGTTGCCATGGTGGTGTCAGGGCAACGGTTGGACTAGATGATCCCTGAGGTCTCTTCCAACCTGGTTGATTCTGTTCCCCTTCTCAAAGCAGGAATCACCAGCGACAGGTTAAAACAGAGTCGTGAAGTTCCGACTTGGTCCCACTGAACCACCATGATTTGCAAGGCCTGATTTGCAAAGATGGGGTTTGGAAATTTCAGATGGGACGAGACCATTGCTTGTTTGCTTTTACAGAGGAGCAACCCCACCACCACGTTCATTTGTTTGGCCGTAAGCCTCTTTGCTCTGCAATTGGGTTTCCCCTGATGCTTCCCGACTAACCTAAAGATTATTTCCTTCATGAGTGCATGTTCTTGGTAGAGATCCTACCAGGCAGGTCTGACTTCCTTTGGTGAGCGCTGACAGACATCCTTACTGGCAGGTTAAAGAAAAGCAACTAAAAGCAGAAGGGGGGTTTCATCATCAGGAGGCTGGAACAGGACACGAGAGACCCAGGTTGAGATTAGGAGTTGGCAGGATGCCCTCAGGGGCTGGGGGAGCTGTCTGGAGCATGGACAGTGCAGGACACGGTGCCTGTGCTCCCGTTGCTCTTGTGTGGGTACAAGCAGACTTTCGCCAGTGTGACATTCCCTTACGAAAACACCCAGCAGCCCTCACAGCCGGCGCTTCGCTGTCCTGGGGAGTTTAAAAGATAACATCATGTGGTCGACAGCTAATGTTTCAACTGATGCTTTATGTTACCTGCCCAGGCTCTTGCTAATCTAGCACTTCTGACCCGTCCAGTCGGCACAGGCTACACGCAGAGACAGCAGCACCCTTGTTATACCTCCCCACACCCCAGGCAGGACCCCCAGGCAGCATTTCCAGCACAGATCACAGAATGGTTAAGGGTTGGAAGGGGCCTCTGGAGATCACCCAGTCCAACCCCTGCCCAAGCAGGGTCACCCAGAGCACGTTGCACAGGGTGGGTTTGAATATCTCCAGAGAAGGAGACTCCCCCCCGCCCTGGGCAGCCTGTGCCAGGGCTCTGCCACCCTCACAGTAAAGAAGTTCCTCCTCATGTTCAGATGGAACTTCCCATGTTTCAGCTTGTGCCCGTTGCCCCTTGTCCTGTCACTGGGCACCACTGAGAAGAGTCTGGCCCCATCCTCTTGACACCCACCCCTAAGGTATTTGTAAGTGTTGATAAGATCCCCTCTCAGTCTGCTCTTCTCCAGCTGAACAGCCCCAGCTCTCTCAGCCTCTCCTCATGAGAGATGCTCCAGCCCTCGGACCATCTTTGTAGCCCTTCGCTGGACTCTCTCCAGTAATTCCTTGTCTTTCTTGAACTGGCGGACCCAGAACTGCACACAGTTACTCCAGATGTGGCCTCACCAGGGCCGTGTAGAGGGGCAGGAGAACCTCCCTTGACCTGTTGGCCACACTCTTCCTAATGCACCCCAGGACACCGTTGGCCTTCCTGGCCACTATTACTCACCAGATATTTCACCAGCACCCAAGCCCCATAGTCTACTTGGTGCAGAGACTTCCCTCGCCAGCTCCTCGAGCACTTCACATGTGCTGCAGAATGAAGCCGTTCCCCACCACCACCTTTGGGTTGACACGACAGGGCGTAAGGGACCACTTTGCAGGTTGGCATCATCCCAGGTGGCCCATCCCAGCCAAGAAACGCTTTAGGCTACAGACATCAAACCTGATTTGACCCTTTTTTGTGACACATCGCTTAAACCATCAGTAGCAGCACCATGGCTACAGGTAGGAAAACATGTTTCAGTAGTAGCTTGTGGCCAGATTTCAGGGGGTGACTGATGGAAACAAAGACAAGGTCTCCTAGAAATGGCTTAGAGCACGCTAGGAAGAAGCTTACTGTTACTCCCAGGTAGTTTGTTTTTAAACTTTGGGGGATTTTGCCATCTTTTTCTACTGTTGTTCCAGCAAAAGCTGTTGTGTTTTGCTCAGCACTTCGCCACCGCTACAACCATATATTCTAACGGCCTCTGACACCAACAAACCTTCCCCAGCTCCCTCTACCTCATCGCCCTCTTAAAGGTGTGATTAGTTGAACCCATGATGAAAAACACTCACACACACTACGTGCTGCTATTGCTGTTAACAGTGATTATGCTAATAATAGCCCTAAAGAAGACACGAGCATTTCACATTTTCAAGTTGTCCAATCTTCACCCAAAGTCCAGAAGTTCTCACACTCCCTTTCCATTTGCTAGAAGAACAAAAATGTACGACCACAGCAGACAAGGGAGAAGTATTCCTAATAAAAATGTACAACAATAGTAGTGATCAGCCCACAGAGAAGAGCTATGACTCTTTCCTCTCTCATACAGCTCCTCCACCCTTGCAATGTTGCAGCTCCCTCTTCAAAGACACTCAAAGAAAGTCAGAACAATGTATGGCCCACTTCCATTTGCTATAAAAGTACAGAAACGGCGCACAGACAACAATGCCAGGCTCCTGTCGTGGCTCTGTGTGTCTTTGGGAGGATATTTGACCTCCAAGGTCTGGAAAGTCAGGGAGTGAGATTTCCTTTGCTTTAAAGTACAACACGACTTCACCCACCTCGACGTCCTTCAGCACTGCTGTCTGCTGGCCCCCCGAAGCCCTCTGTTTCAGCACAGGAGATCTCCTGGCCTGGGACGGGTCATGGTGCCAGGTCCACATGTACAGGTGAAGTGCTCCCAGCCCTTCCTTCATCTGATTCAAGCCTGGTTGTCTCTCAATTTAGCAAAATCATTATAGAGTCTCCAACCTCTCAGAAGCGTGTCCCCCCCTCCAGTCTGCCAGCTAGGATTCAATTAACATCAGGCAATTTAAACTGAATTAAAAGCTCTGGCGTGAGGCTCTGTCCTGGTTTAACTTGGCCAGCACCACACCACACCCTCGTGTCGATTAACACAAGTCTGAACACAGCCAGGGCCCTTGAGGCAGCGGCAAGAATGAGGTAAGGGGTAAATAAAGAAAATAGCATGAATGAAGGACTGGCTCGTTTTGGGGCTGGTCCCACTTCCCCCCGAAGCAACCGCTGCCATCGCCACAGGGTCTGCTCCTCCCACAGCCACACCGCCTTTGACCAGGGGGTCCTCTACAAGCAGGGGTAGATCCCCCGGGGTTTGTCTGTCAGAGCTTGTGAAGGAGAAACAAAACCCAGCGTGACCTTGGCTGGTTCCTCCTGCTGCTTCTCGGCTGGGGCCTGGGAGCAAGCTCTGAACTCCACGGGCCAAACTGGGCACCAGTTACCCACTGGAGTGACCTGGATTTCAGCCCATTAAGGACACGGCCCTGGGGCAGCAAGTGAAAGGGAGCCAGAAATCTTGCGTGAATAGGCAGAAACCTTCCCAGCTGTGATCATCGTGGGACTGAGGGAGCAGACGGTGTAAACAGAGCAGAGGCGGTTTGTTAGAGCGTGTTCCCTGTTCCAGGTATCTCATGCTAATGCACAGAGAGATCTGGGAGATAGGAACTGTTGGAGGACTGTAAAAGGAAACCAGCAGACAGCTATTAACAGAGGAAAAATTCACAGGTACCCGAGCTCGGGCCCAGGGACGGGTTTTATTACGCTCAGAGGGGCTGGCAGCAGACCAAGGTTCTGTTCCAACGTGTATATGAATTTATATTTGTGTGTGTGTGTGTGCACAGCCTTTGGTACCAACCAAAACCAGCCTCCAGAGGGGAAACCCCCGGTGCCAGGGAGGACTCCGAAGTATTCCCCAGGGATTACACACGCTTCAGCCTAAGCTCAGTCAAACAAACCCTTCACAAGGCAGCTCCGCTGCCTGCCGGGGAGAGCTGTCACGGCGGCCCGCGGCACAGCCAAGCGCGTTCAAAGGGCCCCTCACAGGGAATCCCACTGAAGACACTGATGAACTCCTTCCTTCAGGCTGATGAGGAGTATTTTAAAGCCAGACCTGTGAATCCTGACAACCTTATAACGAGGTGAGCGGGGTCCGACCCAGGCAGAGCAAAGCAGAGAGCCCAGCCCCCAGGCAGGGGCCCCCGGAGCTTTTCAAAAGTGAATCCCAGAATCAATGAGGTTGGAAGAGCCCTCTGGGCTCATCGAGTCCAACCATTGCCCTCACACCACCATGGCAACTAGACCAGGGCACTAAGTGCCATGGCCAGGCTTTGCTTAAACCCCTCCAGAGATGGTGACTCCACCACCTCCCTGGGCAGCATCAAAAAACTTGAAGACTTTGTCTTGGCTTTCCTTGGACTCACGCACCGGGGCAGAGGTGGATGTCTTGGATGCCAACACAAAGCGTCCCCTGAGGTTTTATTATACCTTGTCTTCCCTTCTGTTTCCCCCGCACACACACTTTGCACACTCTCCGAGCAGGGCCTGGATCTCTCTCACATCTTCTCTAGCATTATTTACAACTCTCCCCTGAAAGAGGAGGACAAAACCCTACGCCCTGAGCCTGTCTGCCCCTCACCAAGCACTTGGCCATTACAGTAAGGTTTTCTCCATCCTTGTGCTGCCAGTGGAGCAGCATCCCGGCCTCTTCTCCCAGGCAACCAGCGATAGGACAAGAGGACACAGCCTCAAGCTTGGCCAGGGGAGGGTCAGGTTGGACATTAGGAAGCATTTCTTCTCAGCAAGGGTCATTAGACACTGGAAGGGGCTGCCCAGGGAGGTGGGGGAGTCACCATCTCTGGAGGGGGTTAAGAAAAGCCTGGCCATGGCACTTAGTGCCCTGGTCTAGTTGCCATGGTGGTGTCAGGGCAATGGTTGGACTCGATGATCCCAGAGGGCTCTTCCAACCTGGTTGATTCTGTCATCCACAATTCTCTCCCTTCTCCCTGTGCAGGCCATACCCTGGTAAGGATACTTTAGCAGCTGGTATAGAGCTTAAAATTGCCACGTAACAAAAGATAACGGCACTATAGGCATGAGAAATGCTCTTACCTCCCACCCTGCTGCCTGCAGACCCCAAATCGGAGGCAGGAAGGGCAGCAGCACACAGATAAATCACCTGAGCGCGTGTTTTCTCCTCGCTAACCCTGTCTCCTCTGCTTCTGCTGCAGTTGCCTGTCCTGAGAAGCGACATGAGTCTCAAGGGATCCCTCAGCAGCAACCCTGGCTCATCCAAGTAAGGATCTCCGTGGTGGGCTCCCTCCGTCTCGTGGCCGGCACCACCACTCCTTCCCACCAGCCCAGGGGACGCTCCTGGCAGTCATGCTTCCCCCCCAAGTCCCTGGTGTTTGTTTCACCCTTCCTGGGCACCTCACAACCCGTGGCCATAGCCAGCAGCCCTGCCTCACACCTCACGTGCCCTGGTAATGCCACATTGGGTGCGGAGAGAGGAGAGGGACACCAGGAGCCTCTCCACCTGCGGCTTGGGGGCTATGCAGCCCATGGCTTCCTGATGGAGCCAGAGCCACCAGCTCTCTCCCTCCTTCCTGCACGCTCCTGGGCTCTGGAGAGCAGGGTGGAGATGTATGAGCACCACAAACCACCGCCTGCCCTCAGGGGGACATGGTGTGAAACCCTGAGGTCCTGCTTTGATCCTCCTCAGCCAGACCTGAGCCGGAGAAACGTTATCTCCTGGCTGTGCACTCCTACACACAACCCGGGCATGGGGGGTGGCCCTACAGGGGATATAACCCATGCCTGGAGACCCGACACCCCAAAACTCAAGTGTTTGCACACAATTACGTCCTTCCACATGGGACATACCCTGCATCTGAGCACCTGCCTTCAAGGGCTCTGAGCAACCTGATCCAGTTGATGTCCCTGCTCATTGCAAGGGGGGGTTGGACTAGATGACCTTTAAAGGTCCCTTCCAACCCAAACCATCTATGATTCTATTATCTCAAAAGGGTCCATTAATAAGGGATCTTAATCCTGGCACTTACACGGCCTCAGGTCCAGGTGGACTCAGGTATAACATGGAGGGGTCTCCATTTACCTGATAGACGTGATGAGGAGGGCAGGGCTGGTCCCCTCGGGAGGGCTGCGGGGCTGCTGTGCTGATGACAGCAGATATTAAAAAGATCTGGGAGCTGATGGTTGATTTGTGCCTCCCTTCCTTTACAGCGGCAGCATGGGCAGAGCGGACGGAGCCGCCAAGCTGAGCGCCAAGGACCTGTACGGTAAGTCGTGCCCACAAACACATCTAAAGTTTCCTACAGCAAAAGCACCTCTGGAGACCTGGACGCGGCTGGTGGGGAGTTTTAGGCTGAAACTCGATCAAAGCCATGTGAATCCAGACCTCTGTAGGTAACAGGCTGGCGGGACGTGGCAGCAAAAACGCACCTTAGCTCTGTGCCACCGCCTGCCACGCTGGGCACGGCCGTGATTTTTGTGAGGACAGACAAGCGACGCAGAGCACTGCTTCCCCTCGCCCAGATCCTCTCGTTATGTGCACAAGATAACCTGATAAAGGGCCCAACAAAAGAAAGACTGTCCTCAGCAGGTTAATGATTATCCCCTGTTAACTACTCAGCGAACCATGAAAACTCCCGGTGCCCTTTGCCTCTGGGGAGGCAGGACGGGTGCTTGTGCAGGGCTTGATCTGCAGCTTGTTTATAAACCACCCCAGCTCCAGAGGAGCCAGAGAGTCCCGGGGTGAAGAGCCACCGAGAACACGCAGGTATCAATGACAGTCATTCCCCATCTCAGCAGGTCCCTTAACGCATCCCAGGTGCAGATGTGGCCCGTGGGGAGGCAGAGCAAGCAGAAAGTCGTGCGAGAAGTCACCTCCCTCAGTCGCTCCCTCGAGAAGTGGATGGGGGTTTGTCTGGGGGAACACCAGCAGCTTTCGGGGAGTCCGAACCTGCAAAGTGTCCCACCTGAGAGCTGTCAGTTTGCCTGGTTGATGCGTTCATTGGGTGTGAACAGGCTGTGTGTCCTTGTGTTTAGGACAAGAGGACACAGCCTCAAGCTTGGCCAGGGGAGGGTCAGGTTGGACATTAGGAAGCATTTCTTCTCAGCAAGGGTCATTAGCCATTGGAAGGGGCTGCCCAGGCAGGTGGGGGAGTCACCATCTCTGGAGGGGTTTAACAAAAGCCTGGCCATGGCACTTAGTGCCCTGGTCTAGTTGCCATGGTGGTGTCAGGGCAACAGTTGGACTCGATGAGCCCGGAGGGCTCTTCCAACCTCATTGATTCTGTGATTCTGTGTGTGCCCCTTGTTGGAAAGCTTATATTTGATCGGAAATCTCCCTTTGCAGAGGTGATGGTGGTTTATTTGTCCCTGGGAAGTGACTTTGGTTGCTGAATGGTTTTGGCTGGAGGTTTATTGGTGTGGAGTGGCCTGGAGTAGTGTCCCACAAGTGACCTGTCTTGCCTGGGGAGAAGTGGGTGCTGGTGGGAAGGCAGCGGCTGTGCTTAGGCGTTAAACAAAGTCATTGTTAACTTCAGTTAGCTGCAAAGAAGTGAAACATGGGAATAAAGGTAGAACAGAAACTTGGTGTTACTGGCCAGGGCTGTTTGGGGCCTGGATGCTGCGTGATGGGCAGGTGCCAAGTGGGGGTTTGAACGTCCCTCACTGGTCTGTGGATGAAAGGACACCCTGCGATGCCTCCACCGCAGGAGCTGGCACAGGGCAAGGCTGACAAGCTGCCTTTCAACTCTCCTACAACAGAGCACCTCTCACCACCATCAGGGGTGGGAGGAAGGAGGGCATGTACTAAACCATCAGCTCAGGTACTCGGGCTCTAACCCAGCCTGAGCCTTCGTTACTGGCCAACACGACAGGAGTGTCAACTGCAGGGACACGACTGCTCTGGGGGGGCCAGGGTGGCCCCAGGATCAACAGGGACTTACTGGCAGTGTTAAAGCCACCTCAGGTGAGACCCTGGAAGGTGACATTTAAAAGCCCCGTGGTGAGGCTGAGGCAGAGCAGCGGCTCCAGGCCATGCACAGCCAGCCAACTGGATGGCCGAGGTGGGGGACCTGCTCTGGGGGCTTCAAGGACACGGTGGGAAACCCAGAAGGACACAGCCTCGCGGCTGGTGACGGGTGGGGAAGGTGGCTGCTCTGGTGTCCCCCTTGGCCTGCTGTGATTGCCGTGATCATCAGGTACATGGCATGCCCCCTTGTCTCCTCCTCTGTGGCGAGCACAGAGGATGCAGAGAGATAACCAGAGTCACCAGGGAATTCTGCAAAGAAATTGGCTTAAAGCCCTGAGGACCTTCCCCCAGCTCCATCCCTACCACAGTCAGAGGTGGGTGCACTTTCTAGGTGCTCAGCTGTCCTCAGTGGTCTCCTGGCTGTCATGGGAGCAGGATACTCATCCTTTCCTCCCCCCTTACCAAAATGGCATCACATTTGCTCAGCCCCAGGTTCTGGAAGAGTCTGGGGCTGCCTGTGCAGAGCGAGCCCCAGCTCCGCTGGCCGCAGGGGGAATGGCTGGCACCTATCAAGTTGCCACCTTACGAATAAATGTTAATGCACACCATAAATAAATTAAGCTGCTTCTCCACTTACTGGCATCTCTTCTGAACCTAGATGAAAGCCTGGGGGGAGGGAAACTAGTGTGGCTCCGGCAGAAGCCAGGGGAAGGGCTGGAAGGAAGCGTTTCTGCACAGTGCTCCCCACGGCAGGCTCCTGCCACCCCTTTCTGGGGTGACACCAGGGACACTGCTGCAGGCGTTCATCTAAGGGGCTTTCGTGGCTGATCAGACAGCGCTGTCTCTCGTGATGGACTCGGCAGTGTAACCATGAGAAGCTGCCCAGAGTCAAGGGCAGTTTAAGGATTACAGTGGATTTCTCATGGGGCCGTAGGAAGGAAATGGCTCTGCAGGAGCATCCAGCACAGCCCGTTTCCATGTGGCTACCACAGCTGTCCCTGCGGTGCTCAGCTGCTTGCCAGCACCCCTGGACAACTCCTTGAGTGTCTTTGCCTCTTACTACGAGTGCTCAGGCACAGAAGTGCCCGACAGATCCGATGCCACCCCATCAGCGGGGTGGGACGTGGGGGGCACCGTGGAGGTGCCAGACCCCAGCCTGGCAGGAGGGCAGCACCCGTCTCCCATCCAAACCTGTGAGACACCAGCCAGTGGGCTCCAACCTGCCCACCCCATCCTTTAAACACTCGCTGCTGGGAAAGGCCAAAACTTGTCAGGGGTACAGGGCTGGAAAGGGGATTTTGGAGGAAGAGAAGCTGCCTGTGGCACGAGTGATGCTGGAGGAACATGGTGCTGACCAGCGGCAGGCTGCAAGGCGCGATCACTTGACACTGCACATCCCCGGTAACCCAAGAAAGGCTCCGGCGCTGTAACAGGACACGGGGCACTAACACAAAGAGAAGAGCCATCCCCGCCTGCCCGGCACCGCTCTGGACAGGTATCATGTGCCAGGGGAGAGGAGACTCCACCGGAATCGGCTGCACCCAGGAGCCACCAGCAGAGGCTTGGCAGGGGACGCTGGCCCTGGCTAGGCAGAATACACTGATGGCGAAGGAGTAAATTATGTTTAATGGTCACAAATCAACTTGTGGGGGTCTCCACAGACCTCCCTTGGGTGCCAATGGGGACTGCAGCCCCCAGCCAGGTGGGGAGGGCTCTGAGATGAGACTTGCCAGCCCCCGGCATGGCCCCCAGCCTGTCATTCCTTGTCACTGGCTCTCCTGCACCCTGGGTGAGCACAGGGAGAAGCAGGGCCTTGGGGTCACTGCTGTGAGATACCCACCGCAGACAGGAGCTGTGCCAGCTCACGAGTCACCATCTCTGGAGGTGTTTAAGAAAAGCCTGGACAGGGCACTTAGTGCCATGGTCTGGTTGACATGGTGGCGTCAGGGCAATGGTTGGTCACCTGCAGGCCTGCGTTGCCATCAGTAAAGCAGCGAGGCTGCAGTTCTGGATAAAGCAACTTCACACCTGCCTGACTGAGCCACCGCTTCCTTCAAAGCCATCATCCCCTGGGAGAGAAAGGCTGAGACCAGCACAGACCAGGACTCCTTGTCCTAGAGAGGAGGAACCCTTCCCTCGGACTGCCCTGCAGATTCCCACGTGGGAAATGACTGCAGCCGTGCCTCCTAACAGGGATCTCCCAGGCCCAGTGTTTCTCCTCCCCAGGGACCTGCTCCGCTGGCCAGGGCCCCCAGAGCACACGCAGGGCAGGCGGACACACAGCTGTGGCCATCTCCAACCAGCTGCACGGCCACAGCCAACACCTTCCACCATGGCAGGGAAGCCCTGGGCAGTGCTGGTCACAGGTCCCAGGCACAGCAGTGCCCGAGACATTAATTCCCCATCTCCTCCGCTGAATAACTCCCTTGTCCTCCCCCACCGCTCCTTTGGTGCCAGTTCAGCTTCTTTCTTCACGTCCCCTTTCCCACCCGAGATTCCAGCTTCAGATTACCCCGGCTCCCCTCCCACACTGCCTCGTGGGTGACCCTCTTATTCAAAGCCTTGGACATTTAATACTCCAACTGGAAACAGAAAAATAGGAAGGCAGCATTCCTGTTGGTCCCTGCAGGTCACAGCCCCGTGGTGGGTAAGATGGGGAACACGCAGGCTCAGCTCAGCCCTGACTGGAGCTACTGGGATGAGCAGGCTCTGCTCTGGGTGCCGCTGGCTGGGAATCCACACTGGCTGGGCTCAGAAAACACCACTTTGGATCATTTGGTGAAAAACAATTTGGCATATTTCTTCCAGCTCTGGTTGTAAAGGAAAAAAGGCAACACCTCTACCCCTGCAGCCCTTCGATACCCTGATTCCCTTCCGCTGCGTGGCTCCCTGGCACGCCGGACACAATCACGCAGTGTTTCTTCATGTGCTCAGTCCCTGCACAGCCCGGGAGCTGGGTCAGGTTTTTATTTGCTCTCCTAGAGTGGGTTGTGTCTTCAGCTAATAAACCAGGAATGCGAGCGCTCGGCTCTGAGCTAGAGGCAAACATTAAGCGTGCCGAGGAGGAATTCAGCCCCGTGACACCTACCAGCAGCTGCTATCAGGAAAGTGCCTCCCTGCTGCCACAGACCATTCATACCTCTGCCTGCCCCAGCCTCAACGAGAGCCTTTTCATTCACTTCAAGAGCTCCCAGACCGTGCGCTGACGTGCCACCTGCCTTGTGCAAAGATTGCCAGCGTCACAGCCACCGACACAGACCAGCTCTGGTGGGTCAGAAAGTACCACGGTCCCAACAGGAGAACCAGGGAGCTTGATGCTTCATAAGAAGCTGCAAAGATGCGTCCGAACTGGAGGTCTCCCCGTGCCAGCCGGCCACGGGGATCCCCGAGCAGGGAAGTCTCTGCAGCAGCAGAAGCAAAGTACGGACTAGCAGACGCCTCTGTGTTGGGAGCGCAGACACAGCGGGTCTGTGCAGTGCCCAAAACCAGATCCTTGCCTAAACCTGCAGAATCCTCCTCAGAGGGGACCTTAGTGCAGTCTACAACTACCTGAAGGGAGGTTGTAGCGCAGTGGGAGTCGGCCTCTTCTCCCAGGCAACCAGCGCTAGGACAAGAGGACACAGCCTCAAGCTTGGCCAGGGGAGGGTCAGGTTGGACATTAGGAAGCATTTCTTCTCAGCAAGGGTCATTAGCCATTGGAAGGGGCTGCCCAGGGAGGTGGTGGAGTCACCATCTCTGGAGGGGGTTAAGAAAGCCTGGCCATGGCACTTAGTGCCCTGGTCTAGTTGCCATGGTGGTGTCAGGGCAATGGTTGGACTTGATGATCCCAGAGGGCTCTTCCAACCTCACTGATTCTGTGATTCTGTGACCTGGAGCATCCTCCCACTCGGCGAGGAGGCAGGGACCTGTCAGGTGGGCTGTGCTGCTGCAGGTGCACGGTCAGGCTGCCGGAGCAGACCTGGCCCCGGGCCCGTGTCCAGGGAACGGATGCTGTTTCCTAAGGCTGCTTTATAACCCAGGCCCGGCAGATCTGCATCATTGCCATTACACAGAGAGGCATTTGCTGCTCTGTTCCCCCTCTGGAGGGCTGTGTCCTGACCTGCTGCCTTGGCACGAAGATGAGCTCATGCTACGCTGGCAGGTTACTACGAACAGCGTGTGCACTGCTAGATAACGTATAGATAATGTAAAGACTTGGCAAGCTCCAGAAGGCAACAGCCAGGACTTTCCTTAGCCTGTTCTGATGGATGAGGAGGGCAGGGAGGTTGCTAGTGTGATGCAGGGAATCAAGGAGAAATCCTCGGTCTGCCAAGGAAAATAAACCTCACCCAGCGCATCTCTGGCTCCTTACAGACGGCTGCACATACCACTTGTCCATCCCCCAGGTTTCTGCTGCGCCTCCTGCCCAGCGACGGCTGAAAACAAACACGGGGAGAGACAGGGAGGATCCTGCGCGATAAAACTCGCTAATTAATCAGCGAAGGATGTGCACAGAGGGGAGGCTGAGGCCTTCGCAGCGACGGTGTAACTGGCTGCATCTGTTACGGAGGCACCTCTTTACACCACAGCTGACTTTGGCCCCGGCGTACAGGAAGGCAAGTCTTAGTTCAGAGCTGGAAGCTGGCAGCAGAGGCAGGGCCCAAGCCCAGGCGCCCCGTTGGGTGTCCTACCCCCATGACCCCACTTTCTCCCACCCGTGGTACCACTGGTACGTTGTACTGGGATGCTCTGCCCCGCCGCCTCAGCAGAGGCCACGCACGGAGAGACAAGCCTCTGCCCTCCTTGGCACTGCTCTACACCCCGAGAGACGTTAACCCAGTTCTTTCAGCTCCAGGCTGGTCCCCGCGGGCAGAGTTTACCCCGTTAGCCCATCTCCTGTGCACACAATCCGTCGGGCTGAAGGAGCGTTCACAGCCACGTCCCAACTCCCTGCCAAAAAGGGTGTCGCAGGGAAAGAGGGAGGGAACTTGGCACCAGAGATGTGGTTTGGCTTCCTGGCCCAAGGTGATAACCCCGGCCCTCCAGGATGTGCATCGATCCTGATTTTTTTTCCCCTTATTTATCATTCTCTTTCATCCCTTCCACTCCTAACACAAAGTCAATCAGGACTCTCTCCCTTCCAGCCAAGATTTAGCCTCGTCAGCCCAGCACCCAGTTCTGAGCCCTTGGGTAAAATCCACCTCGCTGCCTCTGCAGTGGCCTGAGCTTCTTCCCTTTCCTCACGTAGCCTCTGGTGCCAGTGGGACACACCATTCCCACAGCACTGTTTAGGGCCCAGCAGAAGATAATTCATTTAAACAGAGGTGCAGATCACAGAATCAACCAGGTTGGAAGAGCCCTCTGGGCTCATCGAGTCCAACCATTGCCCTGACACCACCATGGCAACTAGACCAGGGCACTAAGTGCCATGGCCAGTCTTAAACCCCTCCAGAGATGGGGACTCCACCACCTCCCTGGGCAGCCCCTTCCAATGGCTATGACCCTTGCTGAGAAGAAATGCTTCCTAATGTCCAACCTGACCCTCCCCTGGCCAAGCTTGAGGCTGTGTCCTCTTGTCCTAGCACTGGTTGCCTGGGAGAATTGGTGTCTGAGCACCAGACTGGTGACTACGCTCTGACAGCAGGCACCACCTAATTTTGGGTAAATCATCGCTATATTCCTGTAAAGCTTATTTATCACATGGGGATTATGCAAATTCTCTACCTCCTGGGGCCAGGGCAGGGGTTGGATAACACCGTACGGTGCTCGGGGCTTCTCTGTTGCAAGACGCCGTGGAAATGCAAAGTGTCCTGGTCTGAGAGGTGTCAGGTAAACCGGGAGGAAATTAGCTACCGCTGCTAACGCGCCAGCGCTCGTTCATACAAAATTAAGCAGCGAGAGGAGAGGCTGGGTGGAAGGGCAGCGCGGGAGCCACCCAGGCCAAGCGACCCATCTCCTGAAGCCTTTCCTGGCCAAGGGAGTTCACCTGTCCAGCAAAGGATCCCCCTCGACCCACAGGGTCAAACCACCACAGATCTCCCTGCAGGCTGCATTCTGTGTGCGGTATATTCGTGTCAGCCCAGCACAACCAGAGCCAGATTTAAGCTAAGACAAATATTGATGCACCCACGGAAAGGTCTGCAGCGTTTCACCACATTGCTCTGAAGTAACCAAACAAAAAACCCCACTTTTTTTGAAAGCACCCACACTTCTCTGATAGATGTGGCCCAAGACTGACTATTCTGTGATTTGCAGCCTGGATCTTTACTTCTTCCCCTGTTAATCAAAACTAAACGCTGGGGAAGGAGGAGATGTCAGTGTTGTGGCAACCCGCTGTCCCCGGGAAGCCCGGCTGTTTTCAGGCCGTGGGGTTATATTTGCAGATGCCAGGAGGAAACACAAAAATACAAGTTTCCATGGGTGTGGGGGCCAGGTAGAAGCCAACGAGACAGAAGGGATTTCAGGAGAAGGAACGAGCAGACAGCTTAGGGAAAGGGTCAGGAATGAGAATGTGCAGAAACACCCATTCCTCACCCTGGGCAGCTTCTGGGACATCACCTGAGACAAAACAGAGGCACCTTGTTCTAGTTCTGTGACTTTTAAAGGTGATTCTCCCTGGGGGCATTTCTGCATCATCAGGGGAGGGCAAACATCTGCATTTCCAGATGGAAAAGGCTGCAAATGGCTCCAGGGGCCTTTGGCCCCTCTGAGGGAGCTTAACCTGAGCGCAGGCGATGGGAAGCGGGGGCTACACAGAGCTCCGAGGGTTCGACAGGTCCCCACGATTTCCAAGGGCTTCGGCAAACATGTCAGAGGTGGATGCAGAGAACTCCCCTGCCCACGACACGTGCAGCTTCTCTGAGCTTGGAGGATGGGGCAAAGGCATCGGAGGGGACCCCAGCGAGTCCGTAGGGAGCCAGCTGCAGCCCTGACCATCGCTACAGCTCCAGGGGCTGCTCTCCTATGAGAAAACCCAGTCCTACACTAGCCTCCCGTCCCCCCAGTATACCTTCCCTTCCCCAAGCACTACCAGCTCCTGACGCGGCTCTGCACCCTTCCTTTCAGGGCTGGAGACATTTGCCTGTCCTAATGTAAAAGCTCTCTGTTTCCAGACCGATCGCTTCAGCCTTTTCCACTCCCTTTTAAAAAGGAGGGGACGGGATGTCTTCAAATCCAAATTTGTCTCCATCCCACACAGACTCACTGTTCTCATTTCCATTGGTGTCATCTATTTACACGAGAACTGCTCAGTGAGGAAATTGAGGTTACCGAGAGAGAAAAAAAAGTCACCCACATCAGACCCGAGTCCCTGCGGTGTGCGGTGCCGTGTGCCCTCTCCCAGACCTTGCCCCACATTTGAAGTAGGGCAGGCTGCAATTAAAACACCCAGCAAACGGAAAACGCCGTTGACCCTTCAGTGCGAGCCTCAGGTGGGAAGTGGCCGTGCTGAAATATTCATTAATTTACTCAAGGTCACTCTGAAGCTAATGGCTGAGCAGGGTGCTGGGCTGGGTGTCTGGCATCCTGGCCTCTATGAGGAGTAGCGTGACCAGCCGGTCTGGGGAAGGGATTGTCCCTCTGTGCTCGGCACTGGTGAGGCCACACCTTGAATCCTGTGTCCAGTTCTGGGCCCCGCACTTCAAGAGAGATGTTGAGGTGTTGGAGCGAGTGCAGAGGAGGGCGACCAAGCTGGGGAAGGGTCTGGAGAGTCTGACCTCCGAGGAACGGCTGAGGGAGCTGGGGGTGTTGGTCGAGTCCAACCATTGCCCTGACACCACCATGGCAACTAGACCAGGGCACTAAGTGCCATGGCCAGGCTTTTCTTAAACCCCTCCAGAGATGGGGACTCCACCACCTCCCTGGGCAGCCCCTTCCAATGGCTAATGACCCTTGCTGAGAAGAAATGCTTCCTCATGTCCAACCTGAACCTCCCCTGGCCAAGCTTGAGGCTGTGCCCTCTTGTCCTGTCGCTGGTTGCCTGGGAGAAGAGGCCGACTCCCACTTCACTACAACCTCCCTTCAGGTAGTTGTAGACTGCACTAAGGTCACCTCTGAGCCTCCTCTTCTCCAGGCTAAAATGAGACCATATATTCAAAGAAAAGGGGAAAACAAGAGAGAAGCCAACGTCCCAGAGAATGCATTAAAGAGAGCTCTGAAGTAAACCACAGATAACTACGATCAATATATACTTTAAAAGACGAGGAGCCCTGTGTTTGCTGTGTTATGAAATCCCCTCGGTTGTGACTGTTGCTGCAGAGGACAGGCTGTTCTAACCCAGGCCTGAAGAAGGGTAAAACATAAAAGTGCTGCTGTGTTTCCGAAGCCAACCGGAGATCTCAGGATGTCCTCTGCTGGCGAGGAAGGAGCTTTCAGTTTGGATGCTCCCAGATCGCTCCGAGCCTGGATAGTTCCTCCTCTGCTGTTCAAGCTCAGTATTTATAGGGAATCCCTGGACAAGCACCAATTAAACAGCACATAAGAGCCGGTGGGGTAAATTCTTATAGGATTATAGTCAATAGCACATGAAATTCCACTGTGACTGAAGCTGGAAGCTCAGAGACTGTGAGAAAGACTGTAGCACCCCATCACGAGAGCTGTAATTCTCAGACCTTGATATACTGATAAACAGCCACGACAATGAAGGCTTTTCTTCTTTTTTTTTGCAGAACAAAGGAAAAAATACTCCAACTCCAACGTCATTATGCACGAGACTTCACAGTACCACGTACAGGTGAGTATGCAGTGAAACGTTACAGGGCTGAAAGGCCAATGCCAGCGGTAGGTGCTGGTGATGCAATGGGTTTCGTTTGTCCCAGACCCTCATTAGGCCAAAGAGGAGTTAGGAACCTTCTTAGATAAGCAAGAGTCACTCTTCCCAGCCCGGGAGAGGCCAACAGCAAAGCTGCTTGAAGCCTCCTATTTCTTTCCTCCAGCTCCTGGCCCTGGATGCTTGTAGATAAACTTGTCTCCTGAGCTTCCCACCCAGCTGGGTCCACCCACTGTTTCTAGCTCCTGGTCTGTAGGACACGCTGTCAGACTCAGCCATCTGCTGTAACTTCCCTTCCTGAGCTGCAGGTCACCATGGTCCTGCGACCATGTGAGTCCTCTCAATCACATGTAACATGCTACTGAAGCTGGGGTCATCTGGGCTTCCTTCAGGCACAAAAGAGTAGGAAAGTAAAGAGCACATGTAGGTGCAGCACAGGAATTTCTTCACCACTGACACTCTGAGGAGATAAGACTAAAGGACTCTGAGAGCAGCACGAGTCCTGAGACAATTCCTCTCCCAAGGCTGACCCCACTCCTTACGAGTCAGAGGTTTCAGGCTAAGCCGGATCCCTCCTTTCGCTCCTCTCACATATTGCCCGCTCTGTCTCCAGTCAATACCAGCTCTCCTGCCATCTTTTATTTCTCTGCTGCTCCTCCCCAACTCCTTGCTTTGGAGAGGAGCAGTTGTTTCATGACATTATGGGAAAGTCCAAGCAAAGAAGCTCTGGAACAGCTCACAGATCCTCCCCCAAGGCTACCAACAGCTTTCCATGGCACAGCTCTGAGCTGTGCTCAAATCCCATAACAAAGCCAGGTCCAGCCTTCGATGGCTTCTCTGTGTGACACAGGTCATCCCCGACCATTTAACTGTCCCTCCCATGGATCCCACACGTTTCTGTGAACTGGAGAGTGGGAGGACACCCACATTAGACCGACTGCTTTGGGGATGGGGAGAGAAACAGGGACTGGTCACTGCTTCTGCATGTCCCATGTGCTGACCTACGCTGAAAGGCTCGGGACTTCCTGGCTTGTCCCCTTTCCCTTGCTGGGCTACATCAAGGACCAGCATCTGGGGACATTTTTGAGGTCAGCAACTCTGTCCTCTTGCTATGAGGTGTGACATGTGCTTGGGAGGTCACTGTCTCAGGGACTTGCTGTGGAGCCAGCACTAATCAGTTGTTCAGCCAGACACTTTGTGTCATTACAGCTTGTAGATGGGAAATGGTTGACGAGAAGGGAGGACAAAAATGAACATTAAAGAATATGAAGCTGGTTTAATTACATAGGGACCTCTTCTACTTTAAATTTAAATTGAAGAGGGCATACAAAGCCATCCTTTATCAACAATTTATTTCCTTTCTGAAAAATCAAGATTCAGCAAATTAAAGTGTTGATTAATTGGTGAGAGGAGAATGGGGGGAAAAAATATGTCAAAAAGACAAGGGAAATTCTGTACAAGGGAAGACGAAATGGAGAAGCTGTTGTCCTCTCTCCCTTCTCATCACCCCGTGCTTCAAACCCTTCTTGGTCAGCTCAGACGGACAGGTTAAACGCAGGGTTCCTGTGGTGGTTACAGGAACTCACCTGCCCAACCAACAGAGACCACATCCACTATCACCTTTCAGCTCTCCCTCAGCTCCTGTGTCCTCTCAAGGAATTCAAAACCCTTCAACCACGACAGGCACTCAGCCAAAGTCATCTCCCAGTATCACAGCATCCACTTAAAAAAGAGGAGCCAGCCTGGTGTCCGCCTGAGGCCAGCTGGACCAGTCACCGCTGACAACTGGGCAAGGCGAGAAAGGAAAACACTTTATGAGGTTCATACTTCATAGATAGGACCCCCTCTTCTCTGGTTTGAGACCCCAGTCCAGCAGAGAGCTTAAGCACGCAGTTAGAAATAAAGGAGCCTGTTCAGGTGCTTAAAAGTCTAAATTTAATTTTAAAAATGCTCGTTTGGGAAAAGGCCCCTGGTTTCCATCAGAGAAACTAACTGGAGGGCCAGCTGCCCCACCGGTGGCCCTGTCCCCACCAGTGACTCCTACCACATAAAGTCACTCATGGAAGCAGAGAGGGGACTTTAAACAGTGACACGTACGTGAATTCTTCATTAATTATGCCCTGTGGCACCCATTTGTGAGACTCTGCCTTGAACTTTGACCGAGGCAAACAGGATTTCAGTGGCAGCAGTGAGGGAGGAAGAGGTTTCCTCACAAGAGGCATTTTACACCCTTTGAAGTAATCTATAAGCTGATCAAAGTTTAATGGTGGACAGAGTCATTGCCCATCCTTACAAAAGCTACATCTGGAGTATCTATCTGGATGAAAAGGGGTTTAATGAGATAAATCCAAGCCAGTAGCAAGCTCCTCTCCCTCTTACTCCACCAGTATCTAAAGAAAATTGAAAAAAGATGCTAATGAGTTAGATAAGGAGCTTTCCCCTCCATTAAAATTAACTTACTTAACAGTAAACAGCAAAGGAATTTATGAAGATTGTAAACCTGGCAGTTAAAATAATAGAAGAGATAAGAATGCCCCTCATCAGGCACAAACCAGTTCCCTTCACTGCTCAGAAAGCAGAGGGTTTGTCACCTCTGCACAGATAATATTGACTTTGCGAATACCTTTTTGTGCACTATTTTACAATTACAGTAACGTCTACGCCAGCATGGTTTTCATATCTGATTGCCCAGCTAATCTCAGCTTCCAGCTCAAATACCTGCCAGGAGTTTTGTTTAGACAGTGCCTCACCCAGTCCCTTCGCTTTATGAACACAGGACTGGGTCTCACGCTCGGCAGTGTTTATCCTCTGCTCTTGCCAGTCTTTGTGAATTATCCGGCAACCACCTCAACACCAAATGGGTCACCACAAATCCTCTCCGCCCCTAATTCCCACCATCGACCATCATGGTTAAAGACTTGTCCCTTCCTGCCTGTCAGGGCTCCCAGTGCTTTAAATCTGAGCCTTTCCCCCCGCATCCACCTCGTCTGGAGCCGACGGCAACAGCGGTTCTTGCCTGTGCTTCAACACAACCATCCGAGGCTCCTTGCTCTGAGTACACGGATCCTCCTCAGGTCCACCTGCTCTGCACCAGGCCCCAACATTCATGGCCTCACCAAGGTCCCTTTGTAACCCATCTCCACTGCAGCACAGTGCTGGTTCCCCCCCTGGTGCTGGAGCAGGCTCAGCTTTTGCTGCCTCTTCATCTGCTTCCCACATTGCATCTCCCTGGGCTTTCACAGGTACAAAGGGCCTTCCTTCCTTCCCAAGCCACCCTCCCACCCTCCTCCATTGCCCTCTCAGGCCCACGCTGATTGTGGACAGTAACCACTGGGTTATTTTTCTTCTCAGCAAGGGTCATTAGCCATTGGAAGGGGCTGCCCAGGGAGGTGGTGGAGTCACCATCTCTGGAGGGGTTTAAGAAAAGCCTGGACATGGCACTTAGTGCCCTGGTCTAGTTGCCATGGTGGTGTCAGGGCAATGGTTGGACTCGATGAGCCCAGAGGGCTCTTCCAACCTCACTGATTCTGGGATTTAATCAGCTTGTGAGCTGAGGCTGCTACTGGGAACAGCTGGATTTTCCCCCAGCCCTTTCTCCTTCTCTCCTTGCATTTGGTAGCTCTTGCTTGCTCATGTTCTGGGACAAAGACTGTCTCGTTGTGCCACGCCAGACCCTGACCCCTGATACGGCACCGCTGTAGCAAAGAGTCAGCACCAGAACCAAACTGCTTGAACCCTAAAAAGGTTGTGCCTTTAAGGGAGAAGGCACAATCACAAGGGATCAGAGGGAGAGAAGCCAGGCAAAACTCATCCCTGAACCAGAGACAACAAAGAGCCTCTCCAAATTTCACATCCCCATTTGCAGCTTGCTTTAAACTCATCCTGTTTGTCCAGCTCTTGCTTTGAAACCAGGCTGCAGGATTTGTGCTCCAAAGACAAGCAGGAGTTTCCACTGCTGCCATCCCCACCAACACCAAACACCCGGCAGGACCGTGTCTGGGGTGGCCGCACTGCTGTCCCCGGCCCCACAGCGAACGCGGGCGATGCCTCTGCTCCACCAGCAGGACCTGGGGCTCGCTGCCAGAAGGGTTCATCTGCTCCGTGGCTCTTCTGCTGACCCACCGCTGAGTCAGCAGCAACGGGTTATCTCCCCTAATGCTATTGAGTAGGGGAAGCAGGGTGAGAGGGTCATGCTGGTGGGTGGGCCACCGATGTTCCAGGGAAGAGAGAAAGAGCTGGGACCGGGCCCGATAAACCTCCCGGCAGCAGGCGGTGGGGCTAGCTGCGGCACAGACGCGGTGGCCATGCCTCTACTTGCCCATCCGAAAAACTGCCTTTCTCTCCTGGAGAAAGCTGGTTACGACAGGGAAAAGCTTCAGCCACTTCCCCAGTTGGGCACGTTCTCCTTCCCTTCTCCTCACCAGGAACACAGCAGGGCAGCAGGGGGAACAAGGTGAAACAGCACCGTTTCCTTTTCCTTCCTCAATTTTTTCCCTTCCCTTGTTGTCACCCGAACACGTGGCCTGGCTGTGCTGTCACTCGCACGGGGACAACGGCACAGACCACAGTCTGGGCTGGCGCAGAGTCAGCTGCCAGCTTTGGAGCTGCCTCGCAGACCGGGCAGCTTTGCAGCGCAGCAGCTCTCTGGGGCAGCCGGGCTGCCCGTTGAGTTACCCAGGGCCAAAGCCCACGCGTCGCACGGATCCCACCTCGGCACAGAGGACTAACGTTTGCCCATGGCTTGTGTGAGCTCTTTGCCTGGGACAAATCCCACGCAGGGAAATCTGTTACACGAGATGAGCAAAATGCAAGTGCTTGTAGCTGGACAAGTGAAGTTTAACTACACAGAATCACAGAATCAATGAGGTTGGAAGAGCCTTCTGGGATCATCAAGTCCAACCATTGCCCTGACACCACCATGGCAACTAGACCAGGGCACTAAGTGCCATGGCCAGGCTTTTCTTAAACCCCTCCAGAGATGGTGACTCCACCACCTCCCTGGGCAGCCCCTTCCAATGGCTAATGACCCTTGCTGAGAAGAAATGCTTCCTCATGTCCAACCTGAACCTCCCCTGGCCAAGCTTGAGGCTGTGTCCTCTTGTCCTATCACTAGTTGCCTGGGAGAAGAGGCCAGCTCCCACGTATTTAAACTTCCCAGCCAGTTTCAGAAAAGCCAGGGGACTAACTCATGTGTACAAAACATTTGCAAACGCGCTGCTGGACAGGGCCAGAGCTGCTAGAATTGACATACGAGGAGATAAATGTACAAGTGGTGACACTCGTTACGAAAACCCTTGTTATGAAACCCTAATCTTGCACCACCACGGACAGGCTGGCACTAACAGCCAGAACGTCCACTTTCTGCAGCGACGCTTTCACGCCTGTGCTCTAACGAACAGACAAAGAGCTCAAGCCTTCAGGGATGGTTTCACACTGATTTACAGCACACACACCATCAAAGCTTTTTCAATTGTTTTTTTCCTCCTTTTCCCCCCAACTTTAGCACTTGGCCACCTTCATCATGGACAAGAGCGAGTCCATCGTGACAGTGGATGACGCTATCCGGAAACTCATCTTGCTCAACTCAAAGGAGAAGATCTGGGCGCAGGAGATGCTCCTGCAAGTGAACGACAAGTCCATCCGCTTGCTGGACTGCGAGTCGCAGGTACCCAGAGCTCTGCAAGAGCTACCCACAGCCTGATGCGTGGGGTGCAGCGGGTGCCCTTCCCCTTCCACCTGCGAGGGGGGAACCCAAGGCAGGGCAAATCACCACCAAAATCCACTCCTGGGAGCGGGGGGGCTGGCTGACTCTAATTCAAAGGGCAGGTAGGTGTGGGATGATTTATTCACGGATACTCCAGGTGAAAGATACCTTGAGCCGTGCTCCAGGCCAACAGTACAACTGCTTTCTGTGGGAGCGATGCAGACTTCCAGGCCCACGAGAGCTGCACGAAGCACGAGCAGAGAGGGAAGGACATACTGCATTAAAATAACACACAGGACCACCTGCCTGCAAGCAGTGCCCCAGTTTGACAGGTGATACATGTACGTGCACACGGGGCACCTCATCTGAGGGGAAAGAGCAGCCAGACAGTGGGACAGGGATGGTGCTGCCCTGATTTTAGCAATGAGACACTGAAGAATATCAGCCCAAGGTCATCCAAGGAGACAGCGGGAGGGTAAGCGCCTCACAGAAATCATCCTTCCTCCCAGTGCTCTGCTGGGATGCACAAGTGTACTGGCGCAGGTAGAGCACAGCAATAAGATGATGGTGAGCAACAGAGCTCAGGCTGGGCCCCATATTCAGGGCTCAGAGGAGAACAAGAGCTCACCTCTGTTTGCCATCCCCCTCTCTCCTGTTCCACAGTCCCAACGTGCCGCCCCTCTGCAAACCCTGATGTGTATCTTTGAAGAGCCCAGCAAACCACTGCTGAGAAGCACAAGCTCTGCCAGGTCTCTCTCCTCAAACAGGAGCATTCCCTGTCAGTTCAACAGTTCCCCATTGCCTGATTCCTTCCTCTTTCTCTTCCAGGAGGAGCTGGAGGACTTCCCTCTGCCCACAGTCCAGCACTGCCAAACGGTGCTGAACCAGATGCGCTACTCCTCCATCCTCCTCCTGGTGTGTCAGGATTCGGAGCAGCACAAACCCGACATCCACTTCTTCCACTGCGACGAGGTGGAGGTGAGCAGAGCTCGTGTGAAATTGAGAACAAAATGTGCTCCCAGCTGCCTGCCAGCCCCTTCCTTCCTTTGCCCACTTAGAGCCCTCAGTCCTCCCTGAAGCAAAGCCCTTAAAAACATCCCTGTTTTATCTTTGAGGCGGAGATGGTGCACGAGGACATCGAAAGCGCCCTGGCAGACCACAAGCATGGGAAGAAGATACGGCCACAGACTCTCAAGTAAGTACTGCAGGATACAGCTGGGAGTGGGAAAAATAAAAAGCTTTACAACGGTGCATTGGCACACCAGTGTCAGAACAGGACGGGCAGCCACTGACAGGGTCGTTCTGCACTGCTTCCCTTGCAGGGCAAACCAAGAAAAGATCAAGCAGAGACAATCCATCCTCCCACCGCCGCAAGGGCCAGCGCCCATCCCCATCCAGCACGACACGCGAGGCTCAGGGGCGAACAGGAACCGGGTGGCACCCCCTTCCCAGCACAACCCAGGTACTGGTAGCACTCAGCAGGTCTGTCCTGGGGACGGGGGACTCGTTAGCCTGGACAGTCCGGCCTCCTGAAGCGGCCTGTGGTCATTTCAGGCTCTACTGCTGGGGAAGCCCCGTGTCTTTTCACTTTATTATAAAGTAACACAGACACACACCAAAGGCACAACATTTTGTTGCCTCGCTGGCTGTGCTTTATAAATGGCTAAAAACTGGCCACAGCAAACGTTTGTGCCCACTGGGCTAGCAGCAGGCACCATCTGCTCAATGACAGCTCAATAAACGACAGCTCCTAGAAACTCCTTGTAACACCACCAGTATTTTGGGGATAGTGAAATTCCCAGAAGAGGTGAAAGCCCCTCATAAAACTGAGCCATCACATGAAGTCTGGACCAGGCACTAGTGGTCTTAGACAAGACAGAGCTGGTCAGAAAGGCAAATTCCTGGCTCTGCTGACTTCTCAGGAGTCAACACTTCACCCTCAGAAATCAAGTGGTTTGCACCAATTCTCTCTATCGTTGAGTGTGGAAATGCAGATCTGAACTCCTCTCATGTGCTAATCTAAAATCTTATTCCAAATCCATCCTGACTTCAGCCTGTTTGAGCTGGCTTGAAAACACTTTTATGTCCCTTTGGAGAAAGAAGTAACAGAAATAAGCTCCCAGTAACAGAAATAAGCTCTTTCTCTGACACGAGCTCAAATTGACAAGCAAACTTTAAGCCTTTTTCATCGCTGCCTATTTACCACCTTCTCTAGGATTAATTTGTAGGTTCAAGGAAAACACAATCAGGATACTATAAGAAAATCTAAACGCTCATTTCCCTGGGATGGGATCCGAAGCCAAGCAGCTGCTCTGGCCTCCTGAGCAGAGAGCCTATTTCAGGTCCAGTTTTGCATAATGAAAA
The DNA here is from genome assembly GCF_013368605.1 of Nyctibius grandis. Lineage (NCBI taxonomy): Eukaryota > Metazoa > Chordata > Aves > Nyctibiiformes > Nyctibiidae > Nyctibius > Nyctibius grandis. Next base: position 1,042,813 of record NC_090661.1, read on the forward strand.
TAATGTTTAATTGAACAGCCACCTTTCACTCTGCCCTCCCCAGGACGCTTAGCATAAAGCTTTAAGTCCGTTGCTTACATCAGCAGAGCTGGGCCTTCACCCAGGCAGGATTTCTGGACCTGAGAACGAAAGCAGATGAGAGGAGGAAGCCTCAAACGATGCTTATTTGCTGAGATCGCTTCTCCTTTGAAACACGCCTTATTGCTCTGTCTACAAAACCTGTCAAAACCAATCACCCATCTTAACGCTTAAAGGTGACGCACGTTTTTCACGGTCCTGTGCCAAAACTGCCTCCCCAGTTCTCCCACTTTAGAAATCCTGCTGTGCTGGCCCTTTCAACCCCCGTTTCACTGAGCTGACACGCTATTTTTGTTTCACAAGAGGCCACCCGAGCAATTGTTCGCGCTGAAATATCACCCCCTCACTGACTGACTGTCTTCTGGAAGGTGCCTGTAGTTTTTTACTGCAGGAGGTGTTTTATTACACAAGTTTGTACAAAAAAATGCTGATTTGTGCACAGGCCTGCGGGAACATCAGTCACAGAGCTCCTGGCGTGCTGCTTTCGAGCAAGTGACAGTCACATTCACACTCTTATTTCTTCTTTCTCAACTACTATTTAGTTAAACTGGTACCTCTGGGACAAGGAAGGCTCCTGCCGCGAGCTGGGGGTTAGAAGAGAGGGTGGGAGTGAATCTAATGGCACTTTCCATAGGTGTGGGGTGCTCTGCAACGCGTGCAGGGGCTCTTCAGCTCCTCGGCGGGTGAAAGTCAGCTTAGATGCATCAAAGGCAAAGGAGTGGGTGACTCAGAGCAGCTGGAGACCAGGGCTTGCAGGGCCCTGCCCGCAGCTGGATGCTCTTCATCATTCTTCACTGCTTATATTTGAAAGCAGGCAGCGTATCGACAGCGAGGGCTGGCAGGCAGGAGCTGAGACCTTGGGAGATTTAATCGGCAACTTTGATCACCTCCTACTCTCTGTGATCCCCTGAGGTGCTCTCACAACCCAGAATAAACAACCAAGCTGGGAGTTACCACCCCATGGGCCCCGGCATTTAACACAGACTATTTTCAACCCCTGATAGTAAATATATTTTTCTCTCCCTCCCTTGTCCGCAGACTATGAGCGACGAGGCTCCAGCTCTCATGACCACGAAGAGTCCCGAGCCATCTTAGCACAGAAGATTGAAAAAGAAACGGTTGGTAACAAGAACGGTGCACAGAGAGTAGGCAGAAGGAGAGGGAGATGAGGGAGCAAGCAAAGGGCTCCTCCATGAGCAGGCATTTTATGCATAGTCTGGTCATTGTTAAACTGATACCTACTGTTCATAAAGATAAGCTCAGAGGTGACCTTAGTGCAGTCTACAACTACCTGAAGGGAGGTTGTAGTGGGGTGGGAGTCGGCCTCTTCTCCCAGGCAACCAGCGATAGGACAAGAGGACACAGCCTCAAGCTTGGCCAGGGGAGGGTCAGGTTGGACATTAGGAAGCATTTCTTCTCAGCAAGGGTCATTAGCCATTGGAAGGGGCTGCCCAGGGAGGTGGTGGAGTCCCCATCTCTGGAGGGGTTTAAGAAAAGCCTGGACATGGCACTTAGTGCCCTGGTCTAGTTGCCATGGTGGTGTCAGGGCAATGGTTGGACTCGAGGAGCCCAGAGGGCTCTTCCAACCTCATTGATTCAGTGACTCTGTGATAAGGTGAACAGAAGCAAAGCTCCATCCCTGGGTCAGTTACAATCTCCTCTGACCTGAAGTAGCTCTGCTGATTTCAGGTTTGCTCCTCCCCAGCCCACAGTCTGGTCTTGGGGTTATTTTCCAGACGTCCACTAGCAGGGGTCACTTGTCACATTGACAGTACAGCACACAACCAGGCACAGCCTCGTGTTTGGGAAGTGATGAATTCTGCTTAGTTTCATGCCTGGATTCCCCATTCCTCTGCATCCTTCCAGGACACGAAGCGGGCACAGAGCAGCGTGCTCCGGGTTTCGGGCTTCCCAGCTGCGTGCAGCCTGGGCTCTCTTTCACCTTGGTTCACTGCGTTTCTGTCCTCACAGCAAATCCTCAACTGCACCCTGGATGACATCGAAGTGTTTGTCGCCAAGCTTCAGAAGGCTGCAGAGGCGTTCAAACAGCTCAACCAGAGGAAGAAAGGGAAGAAGAACAAGAAGAAAGGGCCAGCAGGTACAGCGCAGCAGCTAGAACGAACAGGGAACGCGGGGGCACGGAGGAAGGTTGGGAGACCTCAGCTTACACCCCAGCAAGGCCAGGTTGATGCAGCAGCACTGCTACGGACCCAACAGCAGCTACACCAGTTTGGAGGGTGCTGCTGGTCTGTGGGGACCTCTTGTAGAGCAGACAGAGCCTAGGGAAGCCTTCATCACAGAGAAAGGCTGCTGGCTTTTCTTGAACCCTTGATTTTAAGTCGTTCTAGTCTCAACACCCATTATTGCCATGTCTTCTGCATGCCAGCAAGATGAAACTCCCCCGAAAAGGGATGCTCTAATAAAAGTGTCTTTCTCTCCACCTTCTCCTAACAGAGGGCGTGCTGACTCTTCGAGCAAGACCCCCAAGCGAGGCCGAGTTCATCGACTGCTTCCAGAAAACCAAACTGGCCTTCAACCTCTTGGTAAGACACAGAGGGTATTTCCATCCCATGATTTCAGAACTTTCCTTACTTTTTAGGCTGTGTTATTACCTATGGCCAATATCAGCCAGAAACAATCCCTCCATGTGACAGAAAAGCCAAATCAGGTCAGGGTTAAACTGGGTTTTCCCTTCTCTTTTCAGGCCAAACTGAGAAAGCACATCCAGAACCCCAGTGCTTCGGAGCTGGTGCATTTCCTATTTGGGCCGCTGGAACTGGTAAACCCGAGTCACAGGTTTCACTGTGAACTCACTTTTTTATTTCTAATGTTTCTTTCGCACTTACAGGCAGCTAGATTATGCAGAAGAGTTAGAAGACAGCTCACAACTGGCTAAAGCTTTCTCAGTAAAGTCTAGAGTCAATAACACCGGTGCTTCTGGCCTCTGCTCTGATTTCCAGCTTGAACTAAATACACAAACCCTGGCAAATATGAAACTTTCCAGCCCATTAACAAAGACTTGCTGTGAACAAAAGTGCAAGCCAGCTGTGGTCCCCACTGGGAATCTGCCTGCTCTCACCTTTTTAGATCAGACCTTGCTTTGACTCCAACAGAAAAATTCGTGTGTTCCTCTGAATTCTCCACTCTTCTTCAAACATTTAGGCTGATGTTTCTCAAGACAACTGAGCTGATCTAAGGATTAGGTGCTGCCAACAGGAGTCAGGCCATCCCTTGGTGTGAAGCCTTGCCCTCTGGCTTTCTTTTTATACCTTGGAGAACTTCGGGAACTATTTGCCTTTTCTTAATAAATTCTGTGCTCACCACAGAGGGTACATTGGCTTCCTTTGGGGTGGGCAGGCACAGAGACTCGAAGGATCAGAGCCACTGATTTTTGTCTTTGATTTCTGTTCCTCTGTGTGTGTCTCTGCTGCTTTGGTATCTTGAACATTTCCTGCAAAATCTCTCATATTTTTGTGTGTTTGTGTGTAATCCAGATCGTCAGTAGCTGTGGTGGCCCTGAGCTCGCCAGGTCTGTCGTCAGCCCACTTCTTTCTAAAGACGCCACAGATTTCCTCAGAGGACACCTGACACCAAAAGAGATCAACCTCTGGGAGTCCCTGGGAGAGACGTGGACCAGGTCCAGGTGAGGACAGAGCTGCCATCTCACCAGGTTCCCCAAGCTCCTGAGAAAGGCAGACAGAATGCTTGATTGTGTAGACGTGTCAGAGGGTCAAGGACGCCCTGATGCCCCCGCTTCTCCCTGCCATGTTCTTTGTGAATCTCACCACATATTCACCGCTTTCTGTCCTAGAGCTGAATGGCCCCGAGAAGCAAATATCTCCACCTACATCCCCAAATTCCGCAACGGCTGGGAACCACCCATGGAAATCTTCCGTGGAGCTCCCTGGGAAATAGACATCGGACACCTGCAAGAAGAGGTTAGCCTGGTGCCCCCATCATCCTCTCTTCCTTTCCTTCTCCCTCCCCCTTTTTCAGACTGAGAGATGATCTGTGGAGCTTGCAGTGGTGTATAACAAGTAGTCGGCTCAAAACTCAGTTGGATCTGGTCATCCAGTTAAATATGGAAAGAAAATAAGGCCAGAAAAGGGCAGCAACAACCAGCCTCACCTCCTGATCAACAGGATGCCATACCATAACTGAGCCCCATGGATACAGGTTTGCTTGAAGAATCACAGAATCACAGAACGTTCGGGATTGGAAGGGACCTCGAAAGATCATCTAGTCCAATCCCCCTGCCGGAGCAGGATTGCCTAGACCATGTCACACAGGAACGCGTCCAGGCGGGTTTTGAACGTCTCCAGAGAAGGAGACTCCACACCCTCTCTGGGCAGCCTGTGCCAGTGTTCGGTCACCCTCACCGTAAAGAAGTTTTTCCTCATATTTAAGTGGAACCTCCTGTGTTCCAGCTTGCACCCATTGCCCCTTGTCCTGTCAAGGGATGTCACTGAGAAGAGCCTGGCTCCATCCTCTTGACACTTGCTCTTTACATATTTATAAACATTAATGAGGTCCCCCCTCAGTCTCCTCTTCTCCAAGCTAAAGAGACCCAGCTCCCTCAGCCTCTCCTCAGAAAGGAGATGTTCCACTCCCTTAATCATCTTCATGGCTCTGCGCTGGACTCTCTCTAGCAGTTCCCTGTCCTTCTTGAACTGAGGGGCCCAGAACTGGACACAATATTCCAGATGCGGCCTCACCAGGGCAGAGTAGAGGGGGAGGAGAACCTCTCTCGACCTGCTAACCACACCCCAGGATGCCACTGGCCTCTTGGCCACAAGGGCACACTGCTGGCTTATGGTCATCCTGCTGTCCACTAGGACCCCCAGGTCCCTTTCCCCTACGCTGGTCTCCAACAGGTCTGCCCCCAACTTGTACTGGTACATGGGGTTGTTGAACATCTCTTTGGTGTGCACCTCATCATGACCAAAAGCTTCCAGGCCATGATTCATCCACCACTATCACTCTCCTCTGATACAGCTTTCCCCTTTCCTGGTAACACTGACTCCATTTTTACCTTTCCAGCTGTCATCAGCCAACGGCTACCCCTACCGTAACTCCTCGCTCAAGCGTGGCCAGCCCGCCGACCAGACACAAGCTGTGGACGCCTTTAAACAGAACGTAACTCAGCACGTAAATAGGTAACGTACCAGCACCACCCCGGCCCCCACCTTGTAACCTCGTAAGCACCCACTGCCACGGGTGACACCAGAATGTTCTGGCATCCTGGTGGATAACTCTGCCATTATTAATTCAGACTTGTTAACGAGATCAAGAGAACTCAAAGATCAGATGAGGGATTGTTCAGGTAAACACTGGCTGCTTTTTAATCACCAGCAGGTCGACAAGGAAACGGGTTACTGGTGTTTTCCACCACAAGAGGCAAAAATACTGATTGATTTCCTTAATCAGTATGTCTTGTTTCATGACATCAGCCCAAAGTGGTATTAAGCATCGTGTGTCAAAGACACTGCACTGCACTTTTGTTCTCCGTACGTTTAGAGAAGTTACTATCTCTCCATCCATCCTACAGCTGCAACAGCTTGCACAGAAAGAGCCTGCTTATAGGAAGGATCTGTAGTAAGGCATGAGCACGTACAAGCTTTCTGCTGTTGAAACAGGCAGTGCCGGGAGGAGCAGCCTGACCTCAACGGCACTGCACGGAAAACTTTCCACCTGAGGCAGGGCCAGTTTGTTTCACTGGAGGCAGCAGCTCCTCCGTTTGCTTTTACACACAATCAGAGGGAAAAAACCATTTATTAGAGGCTGAATAAAATGAGAATTTGTTTCTGGTCTTGCCCATCTCTCCATCAGGGAACTGACAGGGGGTTGAGGTCATACAACTCTTCTTAATGAGATAAATCCAGAAAATGGGGAGAAAAACCCTCCTCCCCTTTCCTCAGGGGTCTTGGCAGGTTCGCTTCCCAACCCAGAACCAACCAGCCCAGCCCTTTGCTTCAGGCTTTTCCCCGAGGGAAACGTGGCTCTTTCACAACTTAACCCCTCTGCCCCGCTGCTGGTTTTCCATCACCAGTTACTCGGTGGTATAAAATCTTTATGAAAGTACTTTTGGTTCAAAGTTTAGAGGCTTTTCATCTGCTTGCTTGTTTACATGGGCTTACGCCTTTGAAATGTTTCTGAGATCTCCGAGTTTCAACAAACTTGCAGATAAATTCTCTGCCACACTCCACTTTGCAGCCATTTGACACGACGTTACCAAACCAGTAAGGACTGGAAGCCCAGACCCAGCAAAGCACTTAACCAGGCACTTCCCTGTAGCCAGCTCTTGACTGGGGAAAAACCTTCAAGCCAGACTATTTTTTCATGCTTTTATGTTCTAATCTAAAAGATTTAGAAGCTCTACTACTGCTGCAAAGTTCACACTCACAGCAAAATACTTTAAATTATATCAGCAAAATAACTTACTCTTCCCATTCACCCCATCAAAAGCCCTAGTGGGACCATAAAGTGGTACAGACACAGTGTTGCACAGGGAAAGAATTACAATAACAAATTCTCTTCTCCAATTCCATTTTTCTCAGTGAGGTTATAAAAAATAAGAACTTAGTTTACAGGAGAACATTTAAATCTATCTTTAGTGACTGGCAGATAATTCACCTAAGGAAACATTTTCATCTGTTAGTCTCAGCACAGGCAAACTATAAATAACAGTATCAAGGCCTGGAACACAAATTAACAACATCCCTTCTTACCAAGGTGAGGATTTCCCCCAGACACCACCCAGCCTAACCACAGTGTGAGTCCAGACGAGGTTCTGTGTTCTCCTGGGATGGGTGTCGTACCTTTTTACCTGCCTTTCAGGCTGTCACCAGCAAGTTTTCCTTATGGATAATGTTTAAGGAAAAAACATCAAAATTAACACCACTGAAACAGATGCTAAAATTGCAAATATGCTTAGACACCTTCAGTCCACAGCAGACCTCAGCCACGTCTGCCCAGATGTTTGCCAAGATCACAGGCCCGGGACAGACATATTTCCTGCTGTACTCACACATTTTTCAGAGTAGTTTGAACTAGTTTTCCAACCAAGAGACCCTATATTAACAAAAATACCCACGCAGCAGTATTGTTATTTCCACCAGGGCTTTTGGCTGCAGAGAAGTGTCACGAAAGCCCCAAGCAACACTACAATAACCGGCAGAGGTTGCGTGTGTAAAAACTGGGTGCATGCAAAGTACACATCAGCCTCCAACTCCTCCAGCCATCACCTCTTTCCTCATGACTCATTTACCTTCTGGAATGCTACAACAGAAGTAATTTCTACCTAACTGGGCTTTCCTCCCCCTCCCAGCCTTCAGGGCACTGCTGGGGAAGGCCACCACTCCCTTTCCTGACTGGTGGATTCAACCTGAGAGTCCACTCCAAGCTCTCCCCCACAGCAGATTTACAACTCACATATCATACACGGCCATAACTAGACCAAGAGTTGTCCCACACCAAGCAAACTAAAGGCAGCACCACAGCCACAGGCATGACATCAAACCACTGCACCAGTAGTTTCAACCCTTTTTCATAGAATCATACACTGGTTTGGGTTGGAAGGGACCTTAAAACCCATCTAGTTCCAACCCCCTCCCAGAGGCAGGGACACCTTCCACCAGACCAGGTTGCTCCAAGCCCCATCCAACCTGGCCTTGAACACTGCCAGGGAGGGGGCAGCCACAGCTTCTCTGGGCAACCTGGGCCAGGGTCTCACCACTCTCACAGTCAAGAATTTCTTCCTAATATCTCATTTTTCAGACCACCAAAAGCTATCTAACGAAGACAGTAAAATGAACTGAAACTGAGCACAATGGGCTTGCTTTTCACAATCAGGTTTTACAGATACCTCAAAGTCCACAAAGAGCCAAGTTCCCACAGATCGTAGATTTAAAATCACTGACCAAACCCAAGAATTCTGCAACAGAAAAAAACTAAACCCATAGTTACTAGCAGTGCTGGAAGCACCGAGTTACACAGAACTTGACATAACCTGAAGGAGAACCTGCCCACTGTGAATACAGCACCCAGGAGCCTTCTGCACGGGGGAGCTGTGCCAGTTGCAAGTCATAAGCAGAGAGACTCATAGAAGGTGCAATAAAATAGTTCCTACCTGCCCTTACAGAACAAGGCAAGACAGGTTTTCCATACTGCAAACATTTTTGGAATTAAAAAAATAACACTACAGCCATCTTAACTGGAGAAGAAAAGATGAGAACTGCAAAATTCTCCTAAGCCAGGCAAAAAAAACTATGAAAAAATAAACCAGTTTGGGTCAAATGAAATCTTTCATTCCACTTTTTCACCTTTTTCACCAATCTACCATATTTATTTAGTCTCTCCAAATGAAAAGCCAGTTCAACATTGAAAACCATATATTCTCGTGTCAGAAATTCCCAAGCAAAACACTTAAACACATTCTTCTTCCCCCCCCAAACATAGAATAGAAACATTCAGACTCACTTTTCTGGAGAATTCTGGTTCAGCAGCTCAGCATTCATTGCCTGATGAAGAAAAGCACAGAGTTGCAGTCAGCTCTACTTATACTGGTTTTCAACTCCCTTTGCCCCAGCACTGGTGCTGCCTCTCCCCTGCCCTGGCATGTGGGGCAGCTGATTCCACTTACGAGGGCTTCACACTTGTTTTTCCCAGGTGCAATCAGAGCATCTTGTCTGTGCTCTCTCAGTCTCCCCAGCAAAGCAGCCACTGACAGGGGAATAATTCTTTTCTCCCACCCTGAAAGCAGCAGCCTCACAGTCCCCCAACAAGGCCACTAACCAAACAGCCCTACAGCTTTTTTTTTCTCCAGAAAACCCCAGGGTGTTTCGTTAAAGTGAGGGGAGAAAATCTTCTTCAAAATAAAGCAGCAAAGAGGCGCTGCCCCCTCCTAACACAAGCATCTCTCTGCCTGTGCTGGCACCCAGCCTTCACCCCTTCTCCTTTGCCAGGGAACCTGTATTGCTCTAGTTACTACATGGGCCTCCATAATACTCCATTTTTTCCCTCCTGCAGGAATTTTGAGGCCCAGGGAATGGCTCCGCCGAAGAGATATGCCAAAATCCGCTACGATTTCACCGCGCGAAATGCCAACGAGCTCTCAGTGCTTAAGGATGAAATCCTGGAGGTACGTGAACGTGCTCGGGGAAAAGGTGCGCCCTGCTCCCCTTTCCAGGAACCCCAGGGAGATCTCGAGACTGGCAAGAGCCAACTCGGTTTGCTCCGTGTTTTCTGAGCAGTTACACAAAGCTTTGCTCCAATCTAAAGCTTTACGTCTGAGCTGGAGCAGGCTGGCTGGATGCATGGAGTCATTTGCTCAGCTGAAACACATCACTCACATCTTAATTAGCAATGAGGGGGAAGGAAAACAAGTCACTGTAGTGCACTGCTCACCCACTTGCTGGGCTGATGTTCAGTATTACCACTCAAAGGAATTATTTTCTATGAAAACAACCTTTTTTATAATGTTTCTCTTACTACTGTACTGTTGGCAGCTGGAGAGTGTAGGACATGACTTGCTGTAACAGATCTATGGCTTGAGAAAAAGACTTCTGCTCAAGAACGTAGCTAGGATGAGACACGTGTGTGGGTCTGGCCAGCAAAGCTCACCCATTCTGGGAGAATTACTTAAAATAAATAAAAAAACATAGTTCTGGGTAAAAAGCCTGCTGAAAGGAGCAGGGGGGCAGATGCAACAGGAGATACCTCAGCAATGGGCCATCTCCTTGCCACATGATGGTTAGGATGTGATTATGTGTTAGGATGTGATCAAGTTATACGATAACACTCGGGCATCTTTGGCAGGAGTCACTCTTGATTTATTTTTTTTAATGCAAAAAGACAACACAAACTCAGTCACTGGCAAAAAAAAATAAAGAAGATGGAGAAACAGGCAAATGAAGTAGGAACTGTGAGTTCTTCCACAGCCCAGAGATGTTCTGTTCATCACTAGGACAAGTTCTGATGCTCTTCAGGAAAGGCTTCAGTCCTGCACTGCAAATGAGCACAACAGCTCTGTTTGCCAGCCCCTGGCCTCAGTGATGTTATTCTGACAACTTCCCAGCACTGGGTGGTTTATTTCCACTTATGGATGCCAGAAATCTGATGTTCTTGCTAGCAAATTTATTTTTCTCCCTCTCTCAGGTGTTGGAAGATAATAAGCAGTGGTGGAAATTGCTCAACCGGAGCGGGCAGGCTGGTTACGTCCCTTATAACATCCTGGATGTGGTGAAACTGGAGGAGCTCGAGCAGGTCTGTAGTCAGGGGATATTTAACTGGGAGCCGGCTGCAGGGTGTAATCAGCCTCTGAGAACAGTCCTGTCATTAGACCTCCCTGGGTTCCTCAGGCTGCTGTGCACCAGGACGAACCCTCACAAGCAGACAAACCAGGATCCTGGAGATTCCCGAGTCTCCTACGATAAAACTCTCCCATTTTGCCACCATTTACCTTCTCCCTCCCCAAAAAAGGCCTGTCCTTCCCACCCGCACGGCAGCCTCCTGCTTTCCCCAGAAATTCCCTTCTCCCATGCAGCTCCACCTGAGGTCACCTCAGCCTCAGCCCCAGAGCAGCACAGGGAGAACAGGGCAATTTGTCCCTCAATTTGCCGTCGTGGGTGGGAGACAAAAAGTATAAGAAAATGAAAAATGGCAAAAAAAAAATCCTACTTATTTTTTTTTTTGTGTGTCTCATTACCTAGACTAACCAGAGGTACAAAGGAGACCTGAGCCCCAGGGGATATGGACCATCCAGCCCAACTCACAAGCTACCTGCCAGCTACGCTGGGGATAAATGGGGCAGTGAAATGTTATCACGCAACTCCCCCCAGGACGCCAAAGAACGTACGTGTCCCACGCCATGCTCCCAAAAAGGCACCTTCTACACCACACGTAGCAGCCTCGGGCAGCCAGAGAGCTTGGCACCATGGCTTTGCACTTCAGGGTTAGCTGAAAAGTGTCTGAGCACACGCTTTTGCTCGCTCTCTGTCCCAGTGGTTGTCTTTCTTTCTTTCCTTTCACCATAACGGTCTGTCCACTGTTTTTGGTTGCTGTGTGCACGTAACCAGACCTACCCAAGTGTGTGCTCCCTCACAAGGCTCTGCACGAGGAGTGGCTGCACCTTGTAGTGATAAACAACAGACCAGCAGTGGGTTTGGAGATGTACAGAGGAGGTTCCAGGTAGTACAACAGCCAGCTCACGTCACAGGCTCTCAGGCAGCCTGGGACAAGGAGGGCAAAAAGGTGATCACCTTAACCTTCCTCCCAGCTTGACCTTCCTCCTCCTCCCAAGGAGAGTTTTCTTTCCCCATCAACACGTCTAAGTCTGTGTAAGCAACCACCACATCCAGGTCAATCCCTTTCTCTCGCTGCCTCTGCTCTTGTCTCCCACCACACATGCAGTGCCCGCCTGGCCTGTTCCTTCAAGTGCTTTCAGAGGAATCCCAGCCAGCAGATCTGCCAGGAGAGATTCACATCCCCCCCTCACCCTGCACGTGCTATGCAGGGTCACAAAGCATGAGAAAGGCCGGGAGCCCTGCTCACTTCATCCCCTTATCACACCCTGCATACACCTGTAGTGTACAAGTGGTTGTTGCCCCAAGGCCATCATCCCCTGTCCAGCTACAGTGGACTCCTGGAAGCAGGAGCCCTTTTGGGACGATGGAAGCCCCATAATACCAGCATCACAGACACGTATCTATTAATAACACTGAGTTATTCTCCACAGTCTTCAGGAGTTTCATGGAAAAAGTGATACTAGATGATGTGTCACTGGAGTTTTATGAGTGTGCTGCTCACTCCCAGTCCATGCTTCCTGCCACTTTTATTTAGCTGCACAGCAAAAGCTGGAGCTCTGAGGACTTGGATTAGCAAGTTAATTATTAGAAGTAGCAGAGAGGACTGAAAAGTAGAGGGAGCAGGGCTACAGCTCAGATCCAAGACTCTAATTGTAGGTAGTCACAGAATTGGCCTTCCACATCAGGCAACAGCGAAGGGGCAAGGGGAAGAAAACATATGGCAACACAGGGGCACAGAAAAATGGGAACCTCGCTCTCAGAAGCATAGTCAGGCCTCCCTGACCGCTGCTGTCTCACGTGGTCTGGGTTTTCCCCCTCCCTGCTGTTACATTTGTTTCCTTATTTCAACAGCCCAAAGGGAACTAAGTAACTGAAAAACAGGAAGGTGACAAACTAAAGCAAAAACACAACAGCAACACCAGCCATCAGGGAAAAGGGACAGAAAAAGAGCCAAACTTCTGTTGGTGTTGGAGGGGTTTATGTCCTTGAATGAGGTGTGATGAGCAGGGATAGGTTAGCAACATCAGAAACAAGATCCATCCCAATAGAAATTTGTATCTACAACAGGTGAAAATATAGGTCCTTACCAGCACCTGCTACAGACAGCAGTCACACAAAATGAATGTGTTCTTATCAAACACACTTTTCCCCCAATAAGTGCTTCTGAACAAAAATTTTCAGGGCAGATTGATGGGTAGTTTTGCTCCTGCTGGCTAAATGCAAGAGCCTCTGCAGATGTGAGCTCTCCTTTTTCACACCAGATCAATCTCTGCTCAGTTAAACGTGGACTGGGGAGTACATGCTTGTTAAATGGGACAGCTCAGAGTCTGCTGGTATGTACCATGACAGAGAATACACTTCTCTCTATAAAATATACAGCTGTATCAATGCTGGCCAACATCAGACCCAGAGATTTCCTTTCTCCCAGGAACAGCAGCAGCTGTTCCAAGACTCTCCCATGAGCCTAATGGCCATTGTTGAAGCGATGAGGCCAAACTCTGAGGCATGCAGGGCTTGTATCAACCCGTGTGCCCTTGTCCTGGGGGACAGTCACGCTGCAAGAAACCCTGAAGCAGCTTTTTAGATTCAGTGATCGCTGCGTGGACAACGAGCACTTGGTGGTTATTTTGTGATTCCTCTATCACTCTGGAGGAGAACTGCAGCAATCTAGGTTTCTCCCAAAGAGCAAGAGAGGTTTCAAAAGCTGAAGGAATGGGAGATCCCCACAGCCTGCTCCCGCAGCCTGCCAGCCTCCACCACTGTGGCAATCATTTGTTCCTGCTGGGAGCTGGAAGGTCAAAATGTCGTTGCTCCACCTATTGCTCTAACAAAGCACTTAAGCCTGTTCTTTTGAACTAAAACACAAAAGTAAGCACTTTCCTTTGGTGTATTTATAGAGTTAATAAAAACGCTGAGCCACATTTTGATCTGCCTTACATTTCCCCACAAACACATTAATTTAACAGGATTTGGGACTGAAGACTTGATTTCTTTCCCTGCTTTCTACCTTGTGCTTTGTTTCCCCAGAACTTATTCATCAAATGGACGAGCTGAACGACGAGTTGCTAAAGAAGATCACAAACAATAAAATTCAGCCTCCCCAGAGGAATTTCAAAGTGGAAAAGCCTCAGGAAGTTTTTGTGCCCCTCACCTTCGAATCCAGCACTGAAGAAGTCAAAGCTTGGCTGGAGGCAAAGTCATTCAGCAAAGAGTAAGATCTGCTTTACTACCACGTGAAATGAGGGTGTTTCATTTAAAAAGGAGCGGGGGAGGCAGCTTGCAACATTGCAACTGGATTACAAGTCACTTGTATTTACTTACAAAGCCTGTTGCAAATTAGATTTCAATCATATGAAATCCAGGCTACACAACCAGTACATTCAGAGCCCAAACTGGCTCCCTTTCTAATACACTATCAAATAAAGCTTGTCTTACAGTGCAGCAAAAGACCTAAGGAGTAGCTGCAAATAAAGGAATGATCTTGCTTATTGACACAACTCACAGCCAAACACTGCACGACATCCTACCACTGGTGCTTGTCTGGCCCCAGTTAGCCAGTTCAGAGTGCTGAACTAAGAGAAAAATAATTAATGAACCAACTAAACCCTGAAATGCAAATTCCAGATGACTGCCTGTTTCTGGAGAAGCTGGCGTAAATATCTCTGAGGAAGAGCCAGACCCTCAGCTGGGGCTAGCAAATCTTCCCAGCCACCAGGGAAGGACCAAGAAGCTGCACGTGGTCAAGGGTTACACACTACAACTCACGCTCTGCACAGCGAGCTCAGGGGAGCTCCAGGATTGCTCCCAAACGTGATGCAACTGGAGTGAAACCACTGGAATCCCCATGGGGCTGGGTACACAGTGGATGCCAGGGTGATGCTGGCTTCACCCACTCCTCATGGCCTGCTGCCATCCCCACCAAGAGCTTGGGTCACCCAACAGTTGCATGTGACACAGTCCTGGTGCAGGGGCTGCACATCAGCTGCTCCTATCTCTGACTCCTCACCTTTGGCAAGAAGCCACATGTAGCGTAATTATCTCCTCGCTTTGTGTCTTCCCAGGACAGTGGAACACCTTGGCATCCTTACTGGAGCTCAGCTCTTCTCCCTCAACAGAGAGGAGCTGAAGAAAGTGTGTGGTGATGAGGGAAACAGAGTATACAGCAAAATCACAGTGGAGAAAAACCAGCTGGAGGTAAGTAGCTTTCTGGACAATCCTTACTTGAACGGGGGCCTGTACCAGCAGTGTCAGACATCCCATTGAACAGACATTTTAAGAAACCCAATTTAAAACAAACAAAACCTACATAACCAAAAACCCACACCACCTAAAACAGCTGAGAAGTCTTTTAAGGAAAAAGGCCCCCAAATCTGTAAGGCAGATCACCCTGTCTCTACTAATGAACTGCCTTCTTACTGGTATCACTCATCCCTTTGAAACTAGCTCTTCTCTTACAGCATTAGTTAAATATTATAATTTAACTACAGCTTGAACTTAAAATTCAAACTCCCTCTTTTGTTTCCATTCTAGAAAAGCAGAGGGGAGTCAGAGCTCCAAGAAATCATGAAGCGTCGCCAGGAAAGGATTGATTCCGCTAATTAAAATCTATCATCTGCTTTATTTCAGCTATTAGTCATAGTAGTGCAGAAAAAGGGAATGAAAGCAATGATCCCCAAGCCAGACCAGAGACAGCAGCGCTCCACACTTAGCGGTGTAATTGCCACCCAAGTGACAATTCCTCCAACACCGTTGATAAGGGTAGACAATAAGACCACGTCCCACTGGGAAAGGTGTTTTAATATTGCATGAAGTATTTTTTTTTTTATAACTATATATTTTATACTGAAATTTTACGTGCACGCGGTCAGAGCAGATCAGAACTCACACGTGTCTGAACGTACGACAATGGCTGGATTCAAGCAAAAAGCTTTTCTCAGAGGGCTGTGCCTGCTCCCAAGCCCCCCACCAGCGTGGCTCGGGAGGAGAGGGCATGGCACAGAGCACAGAACAAGCCAGCCTGACTGTTTAGCGTCTGGACCACGGAAATAAGTCTTTTCCCTCACTTTTCCTTTCCTTCTCTGTGGCAGATACCCCCTGCAGCCCACTAGCAAAGGCCCTGTGGCAATTCACTGTCCTTCTGTCCCCCCACGCCCCCTCATTGGACCAGGCACCAATCTCAACACGCATTCCCTAAGACTGGCTGCTTCCTTAAGTACCTGTACCAGTTAGAGCTGTCTTTGAACACTGGAAAGGGGCTTTCCTTGCGTAATAACGAGCAGGATCCGAGTGACAACTGAAGTGATTTGAATCTGCAAATAGGCGAGCTCAGCCTGATCATCCCTGCTTACGGAGAGGCTGGGGCTGAGGGCTGTGCAGCCCGTCACCTTGGCGCTGATCCTCTGTCGGAAAGTTGCAGTACTGCCAAAGCCAGGCCTCAAACAAGGAGAAAATAAGCCCCTACCATTTGCTCCCAACCCAGTCACACCCAAAGCCCTTCCCAGGGTGATCCCCACCTTCACGTTTTCATTGCAGAGTAATCTGAAGTGCTTCCTAAATATCTAAGAAACAAAAGCACACTTGGAAAGGCTGTTTTAGCACACAATAAATGGCCACCAGAAAAAAATAAAATTATTTAGTAGAGGCTGTTGTTCTTCACCTCCTGTTCCTTAATAACGCTATGTGCATATGCATGTATCTATCTAGTGAAATATCCCCTCACTCTTACAATCTATAAATAGGGATGAGGAAAAAAAAAATCCCTTTCCCTAGAG
This sequence comes from Nyctibius grandis, assembly GCF_013368605.1. Taxonomy (NCBI): domain Eukaryota; kingdom Metazoa; phylum Chordata; class Aves; order Nyctibiiformes; family Nyctibiidae; genus Nyctibius; species Nyctibius grandis. The sequence goes on from NC_090661.1 coordinate 1,058,966, forward strand.
GCATAATTAAGTGGTTATGCCTCAACAATTTACTTAAAAGTTTTAAACACTCAAGCAAGCATATAGCAGATTTCCTGCCCACAGCCAGTTCAGTACACACTGCATTTATATCTGTATTTTACTTACAGACCAACTTGATAAGAACCCAGTAAAGCAAACACACCTACAGGAGCTGCTCACAGGCCAGGAAGCCTTTGTCTTTCTCTCTCATTCACACATTAAACTTTGGTTGAAGGGGAATTCAGGCCCAGACTCCACAAAGACTTACACATGTGCTCTCCTTTACGTGCTGTGAATGGTCCCACTGCCTTTGAAGGTTAAGCACCTGCCTAAGTCTTTGCATAATTTGGGCCTGTCCTTGCACATTTAACAGAAAAAGCTCTACAGCTATAAAGCAGCGGCTGGGGAACACGTGTCTAAACCTGACAACACTGATGCACCTCTCAGTTTTGGCTTTGTTCTTCCAAAAATGTTTCTAATGGATGATCTATTTTCTTACTCTTGAAATAGGACATTGTTAGCACCAGCAGAATTAGGGTGCAGGCAGGGAACTTACAGAGGAGGATCCTGTTTTGAGTCGCGACGCTGCCGGCTCGCCACGGCGGCTGGAGCTCGCAGAGGGCACACACTTTGTCAGGGACGGATGAAGAGGACAATCCTCCTGAGAAGCCCTGGCTCTGGGTTAGGGTGGAGAGGTGAAGCAGGTGGGAATGCTGGCAAACCATCGGCCTCACAAGCACAGGAGGCTGAATCGTTTCTAAAATGAAAATAAAAACAAAGGGTGAGCTAGGAAACACATCACCAGTCTTGTCTTTGGGTATAAAGGAAAACAAATCACACAGAATTAGAGCTACTTGGAATTAATAGAAGCACACACAACAGTTCTGTAAAGCCAGGAGCCACGGGAGCATTTGGTAAAATAACTCTATCAGTAGACCTTATTGCAGAAGTCACTTTTAAAAAATCTCCACACGACTGAGCTGTGCATCTGTTATATTTGTACTGCCTGCAGATAACGCTACAATGTACTGTACATTAATGTAATTGAACGAAGGATAAAATGATATAACCATGCACTGTATAAGATTTATTAAAATAGTTAAGTTATACTTATAACTCTGTCTCTTTTGCTTGGATATAAATTAAAGCATCAGGACACAAAACACAGTTGTTAAGGGCTGGCTCTTCATAATGGCTTGTCACTGTGAGTCCGCTTCCTTTTGTTTCTGGGGGACTACCCTTCAAAAGGCAGGGTGTTATGGCCTTGATAATCATTCTAAAAACAGGGGTGGGTGAAAATCCCACATATGATAGCAATCAAATGCTGGGAAAGCCACCAGCTGAATCCAAAACTTCCCCTTTCTCATCATCTCTTACCTCTGGAACATGCAACTGAGACAAGAGGCCAGTTGCATGTTGTCTGGCCAGCATTTACAGACACAGGCACTGTCCAAGACTACATTATGCAATGACAAGCTAAAAACACCCAACCGTGGTCAACGCCAGCTAACGTGGGGCCAAGAACAAAGGGAAGGGAAGGGATATACAAGGGAGGCACTTTTATTCCTCTGGAGACAATGAGAACACATTTCCTCCACATTCATGGAATTCAAACAGGACTTAATGCCTCTTTCCATTACCTTCTCTTTGGAGTGGACAAAGCATGAGGTTGTGCAAAAGCGTGTTCTTGTATCTCAGGAATGGAAATTACTGTGGCAGCTTCCACAAGTGAAAACAATACAAGACAAAATGAGGGGAAGAACATGATCCGAAGAGCCTCTGTTTAAAGGCCAGGTGGCAGATTCTGCAACATTTCCAGCCAGGTCCATTCCCTATTTCAGAAGCACAACCACATGAACAGGATCGCCTTTGCTAGAGCTGAAGTTCAGGCCAGTGAAGAGCTGTAGGTGCCCGAGGAGAACGCGGGCCTCGCTGGGCCAGGGGCTCCCTCCGGCCCAGCAGCACAGGCCAAGCCCTGCCTGACAGGCTGTGTTGAGCCTTGCCACGGCAGCGAGGGAGGAAACGCCCCACTCGGCTCCTTCAACGGAGCGAGGCCCAGCTGCGAGTCTTTCCCCACGGCTGCTAACGGGGGCGAGCGCCTCACCCCAGCAACCCGCCCGCCGCCATCTTGTGTCATCGGCGGGGCCCTGCCCCCGAGAGGCCCAAGCGGGACGGGTGTCTGCGGGGCGGCTCGGGCGCCACGCCCGGCCCTGAGGGGGCCCTCCGGGAGCTACTGGGGACAGGAGGGCCCCCCTTGCCCCGGCCCTCCGGGACAGCGGCTCCCCGGGGGCCGCGCTCCCCGCTCGGGGCAATGGCGGGCAGGGGTACCCTCATCCCCGTCACCACGGTAACCACCTCCCCGCCCTCCCGACCGCCGAACCACCCAATCAGAAACTTTCTCCCGCCTCCCGGCCGCGCCCGTCTTGACTCCGCGCTCCCGATTGGCTCGCCGCCTCCCTGCTGGGAGGGGATTGGCGGCGGGTGTCGGCAGCGGGCGAGCGGCGGGTGCGCGCGCAGGCCGGCTCCCCTCCGGGCACGCAGCGTTCCTCATAGGCGGCGCGAGCCCCCCCCCGCCCCGCGGATTATGTCGGTGTCCCCCGTGAAGCGGCAGAAGATGGAGTCGGCGCTGGACCAGCTCAAGCACCACACCACCGTGGTGGCCGACACCGGGGACTTCAACGGTGAGAGGCGGCGGGGGGGACCCTGTCACCGCACTTCTCCCCCACCCCCCCCCCTCCCTGCGTGGAGAGTGGGCGCGCCCGGCCGAAGGGGCGAGCGCCCGAGGGGGAGCGAACCATTGCGGGGGGGGGGGGTGAGATCTCCGCGCGCGCGGGAGGCGGCGGGGCCGCGGGGTGCCGGTGCGTTGCGCAAGGCGCCGTTACCGAACGCGGGGCGGCGGCACCCCGGGTGGCTGCTCCCGGGGGGCTCCGCCCTCCCCGAAGCCCCGGCCCGGGGGGCGGCCGGTACGCGAGGCCGGGCTGCCGCACGGCTACCGGAAGGGCCGGGCTGGAAGCGGCGCTGCTGCGCGGTGCCGGTGGCTTCCCCGGGGTCCGCTGTCGGGGCTGCGGAGGGGTCCCGGCCCTGGCGGAGGGTCTGTCGAGGCGGCCGGTGTCCCCGGGCCGGGCCCCGCTGCTGGGCGTTTAGTAACGCCCGTCCCGCAGCTGCAGCCCGGCGGCCCCGCCGCACCCGACGGTGCCGGTTACCGCTGCTCCTCCTGCCACACGCTTCGTGTGAACCCCGGCCCTGGCAGCTCCTAGGGCTGAGCCGGGCCGTGCCGTGCCCTTGCCAAACCCTCCCGCGATTGTTTCCCTGGGGTGTACACAAACCCCCGTGTTCAGCTCCACGCGCTGTCCCTAGTCAGTGCCAGACTCTCCAAGATGAGCTCTGGGGGGTAACGAAGCTGGTTTAAAGCCCATCCAGTTCCAACCCCCTGCCACGGGCAGGGACACCTTCCACCAGCCCAGGTTGCTCCCAGCCCCATCCAACCTGCCCTTGAACCCTGCCAGGGAGGGGGCAGCCACAGCTTCTCTGGGCAACCTGGGCCAGGGTCTCACCACCCTCACAGCAAAGAATTTCCTAATGGCGGAAGCAAAGCGGTTGTGAAGCAAAGAAAATAATGCAAGAGTGCTTTTGTCCTCCTTATCTCATGAGAATGAGCAAGCACTCTGCTTTCCGAGGAAGGGAGGTGGCGTTGGATTATAAAGCCACTTGTGCCACAGCTGTCACCGCCTGAGCGCCTGCACGGGCATGCAACTGTCTCAGTGCATCAGAGCTGAAAAATCCCTCCCCTGAAAGTCTCTGGTTGCGTAGAGCAACGCTTCTTGGATCCTGTTCTGCCGTCACCGAGGCCTGGGGTAATCTGGTGCTTACCTAATCCTACAGGTGATGAATAAACAATCCTAAACAGCAACCATCAAATGTCTGATATTAGTAAATTTAAGATTAAGGATGCAGAGGGGTGGCAGCAGCTCAGACACGTGCCTCATGACGCTGTGTGTGTATTTACGTACTTGCACTGACTCCGGGTAACGTGTGCCTGTTAAGAGCTCTGGCTTGCCCGATTCCAAGGGTCAGGCTGCATGAAACCTTAGGGAGAAACTGTCACTTGCCTTTAAGAGTCTGTCTGGTGTGACAGCCACAGAAGGTGTGGAGCATTGATGTGGCTTTATCAAGCATTGCATCAAGGAGACACTAAGTGACAAGGTAACTTTGGCCTTGTCAGACCTGTGGACCTTTGGGTAGCAACAAACCTGCCTAAAGCCCCGTGGATGCTGAAAGTGCATGAATTAAAACATTGCGCTGTCTACCCTGGTTTTAAAAAAGCATGATGAAAAAAAAACCCCTTGTGATGGCCGAGGGGGTGTTTGTTCACAGGTGGCAAAAGGAAGCTGGGCACTGCCCAACAGCAAGTCTTAACAAGCTCCTTGAAACAGTTTTGCAGTTGATCTCTGGCTGCCTGTTGTCACCTTGGGTCTGTCTTCCAGTCCAGACAAGGCTACAGTCAGCCTCTGACTCCCTCCCTGGTCAGGTTAAACACTGGTGCTGGTTCTGGGGCAGCTGTTGCTAACACCTGGGTGGCAGATCACAGAATCAACCAGGTTGGAAGAGACCCCTGGGATCATCGAGTCCAACCGTTGCCCTGATGCAGTGAGGTTACTTTATGCATGTTGTCAGAGACCTCTAAGAGTCTTCAAATGCTCCAGGGCTGGAGAGAAATAATAAACTCTGTCAAAAGACTTCTCTAAAATTGTACATACACTTCAGAGTTTCATTGGTGTGCTGCTTTTAAGCAGCATCCACGAGAACCAAAGTGTGTTTTAAAGGACCTGTTTGTACGGAATGGACTTGCTCCAGGATCATGATCATTGCCTAGGAGGGAGCTATGGAAAAACAATACTGATTTTCTTCTATGACTGAAAAAATAAAGTTGCACTCTCTAACTTAGGTTTAACGCTGAGGAAAATGAGCTGGTAATAAATATTTTGTTATTTTTCATGTTTAGCTGTGTTAACAAGGGAGCTTGTAAGCAGAAATGGCTGAAGGGCCTGCAGGGGCTCTCCCCTGCTTGCTGAGTCAGGCTCTGCATGCCAGGCAGCTCTGCTGTGATTAGGGCCAGACAATGCCTGGTCACAGCCTACTCTGGTAAACAACTGCTGTCACCTCAAATAGGTGTAGGCCAGGGCTTAAGGTAAGCCAAAGGTTCAAATATCTCCTAGAAGGAAGGAAGCCTGGTAATACGAGGAAATTACAAGATAGATACTAAGAAATGACCTGCAACTAGTTGAAAAAGTTTTAAAACACAGTAAGAAAAGTTGCTAGAGCCTAACAGATGAGTTCTGTTCTGGTTCTCAGTCGTAGACAAACAAGAACCCAGCTGCCTCACTGCTAGGAGGGAAGAAGGATCCCCTTGTCTTTACTCCCCCTCTGTCATTCCTGGAACTCAGCTACGCTGGTGAATATGATTTTGGGCAATGTCTATAGTAGGGAATAACCTTTGCTGTACCTTGTTACTGTAGCTGTTACCTTGTTCTGGTACTTCTGGCACAAGCCAGCCTTCAGGCAGGGGTATTTAAACATCACTGTGCACATCTGCTCTGTCACGAAGGCCACTATCCCACAGCCATAAGTACTTACATTCACATGTATTTGAGCAAAATCCTTTTAATTGCTCAGGCTTGCTGGTTGTTTTCAACAGGCTATTTTTTCCTTCCCTAGCAATTGATGAGTACAAGCCCCTGGATGCCACCACAAACCCATCTCTGATACTGGCTGCTGCTCAGATGCCAGCTTACCAGGAACTTGTGGATGATGCTGTTGCCTATGGGAAGAAGCTTGGTGGGTAAGTAAAGAGGGGGTTTTATCTCAGTAGATCTATATTTAAGATGCCTTATTTATAGAAATAATGTTTAATACTATTAGCAATGTACCAGGGTTTTCCCCTCATGTGCTCGTGGGTGTATCTCCTGCCCCAAAAAGCCTCAACACTTACAGCATTATAGGAACTCGTGTCCAAAGGCTAATACTGCTGGTGGTAAAGAGAGGGCAGAACAGAAACATGGAGCAGAGCAGAAGTGGCTGTTTGAACTCTGGAATTTAATGTTAAATGGGCTGTGAAATTTGATCTTCAAATCCATGGCAAGGTGTAAATGCACTTTTTTTTCCCTCCATAGAAGTGATTTTGCTCTTTGTGGTTTGCAGGTCAGAAGAGGAGCAGATCACAAATGCTTGTGACAAACTTTTTGTATTATTTGGAGCTGAAATATTGAAGAGGATACCTGGCCGTGTGTCCACAGAAGTAGATGCAAGGTTGGCTCTTTTTCCTCTGGGTTACCCTGGATATTTGTACATACAAAAAGAGACATGATGTGAGTTGGAAAACGATGTTCTTGACTAGACAAGTCACTGTTGAAAGACTAGCAAGAGTTTATATTGTTAATACTTGTTTAATTAGAGCATGGATTTCCCCTAGTTTGCTTGGTTGTAACTCTGTGATAAAAATTAATGAAAGCAAGTAATGCTGAGCTTGAATGTTTGTAATCTTCCTGTTGTTTCTTAAGCGAGGGAAACCTCACGCTTCCACTACACTTAGTTTTGCTCATTCTCTTCTGTGTGATAATGTCTTCTCAATTTACCAAGAGATCTGTCTTAACAGTTGATTTCAGGTAACTAGCGATAGGACAAGAGGACACAGCCTCAAGCTTGGCCAGGGGAGGGTCAGGTTGGACATTAGGAAGCATTTCTTCTCAGCAAGGGTCATTAGCCATTGGAAGGGGCTGCCCAGGGAGGTGGTGGAGTCACCATCTCTGGAGGGGTTGAAGAAAAGCCTGGACATGGCACTTAGTGCCCTGGTCTAGTTGCCATGGTGGTGTCAGGGCAAGGGTGGGACTCGATGAGCCCAGAGGGCTCTTCCAACCTCATTGATTCTGTGATTTCAAGACTTGAATAGGATTTGTCTGTTAACCTACTCATTGCCATTCACTTTGAATGCTCAGCTTCTGCATTCATTATGAAAAACTTGAGGAAAACTTTATCCCTTTCTCAAGGGAAGCTGTCTGGAGCTCCGGTGCTGTCATATACCTACTTGATGGGTTGACAATCCAGGAAGTATCTCTGAGAACAAGAACATAAATGCTGATAAAACAGACAATGATTTTCAGTGAGGTTTAGGGGGGAGAGCATTTAAAAAAACAATAGTCAGTTTTAAGCAGTCCTGCTCTTGTCTCAAAGGTTGTCCTTTGATAAGGAAGGAATGATTCAAAGGGCCAGGCGCCTCATCGACCTTTATAAGGAAGCAGGAATTGGAAAAGATCGTATTCTCATAAAGCTCTCTTCAACATGGGAAGGAATCCAGGCTGGCAAGTAAGTGTTTCTGTACCTGGCATGCTGATTCATAGCGTGCTTCTGCCTGTTCACAGGCACGTGACAAATGCATTTAAAATAAAGAATTGTTTTGAAAGCACTGCACCAGGAAATGTGTTGCTAGGGCTACAGCTAGCAAGCAAGGTGCTCTGCTACAGCTTTCTGTTGAAATAGGAAAAGTTTCTTCATACAAGGGCCAGGCCACAGAGTTTCCTGAAATATCAGGCTAAGTTGTGTGCGTTTGGTTCAAGGAACAGCATTAAATAAAGCAGAGTCTGGCAGCACAAAACATTTGCTGTTAGCTTAAGACTTTAAAGCTTATAAACTGTACCACATCCCTAATTTAACTCAAGAAATTCAGTAGTTTTAACCTACTAGCTTGTTACTGGAATATAAATTCAGTAGGTGAGCAAACTGCTGTTTTAAACCAGCCTGTGTCTGCAGGGTTCTGGAAGCAGAGTACGGGATTCACTGCAACATGACCTTGCTGTTCTCCTTTGCTCAGGCAGTTGCCTGTGCTGAAGCTGGAGTTACTCTGATTTCCCCATTCGTAGGACGTATCCTGGACTGGTATGTTGCAAATGGAGATAAGAAAACCTATGAGCCTTCAGAGGATCCAGGTAAGCTTTCCCTTTAATATGTATTTTAAAAGTACAGTAGCTACTCATTCAAACTGCAGTTTACTCATAAACCCTCTTACCAAAAAAGATGTTTTTAAATCATGGTTGGACTCTATGATCCCAGAGGTCTCTTCCAACCTGACTGATTCTGTGATTCTGTGGTTTTTAGGAGTCAAGAGCGTCACTAAGATCTACAACTACTACAAAAAGTTTGGCTACAAAACTATCGTGATGGGTGCTTCATTTCGAAATACAGGAGAAATAAAAGCGCTCACAGGCTGTGACTATCTCACTATTTCACCCAAGCTTTTGGCAGAGCTCAGCAAAGAGTACGTCAAGTTAACTCCCACGCTCAGTGCAAAGGAGGGTAAGTCCACAGAAGTCCACTTCTACGTAACATGGGCTTGCTCAGCCTCCCTTCTTGAATGTTAAGAGCATGTTGTTCACTCAGCTCCGTGGTGCTTGCTTCTGCTCTGCTTTAAGGGTAAGCCTTAACCCCTCTCTGAAGGAAATACTGTAGCCTCACTACAACAGTGCTGCTACAGTTGCTGACACACATAGTCGCTTCTTGAGGGTCTTGGGTCCCACTGAGTACACTAACTAGAATTATGATACATTTTGAGTGTGCTTAAATACTGTGCACCCCCCCTGAAAGGACACGGAGAGCAGGAGGAAGAACTTTATACTTCATAAGCTCAGGATGAAATTTTACTGCCTATTAGCAAAGATGCCAAACCTGGTTTAATCTTATGTTGCATCAGTGATGCAGTTCACTCTAGACATGCCACAAGATGGGTTTTCCCTCCATAAACTCTAGAAATTAATTGTACCCAAGACTAAGTGAATTGATCTAGTGATACTGTGCCACAATGGCTTTGAATGTATGTTTCTATGGCACTACTCTTCCTTTGCTGTAGCCTTATTAAAATGCTACTTCACAACTCAGAAAATGAGATTCGTGCACAGCCGTAGTCATGGGTTGGTGCTTACAGGGTGCGAGCTGGCTTGTAGGCGTGTTATCAACTGAGCTTTTGTTAGGGACTGGCCAAATAAAGACCTAATTGTTCAGCATATTTGCTTAGAATGTCTCACTGCAGTAGGACTGTTGCATAATTCTTTAGAATAGGCCTGAAAGTACTGTACCCTTCAGAAGCAGATATGAGATGACATCCACATAAACATTATATTTTAAGAGAAATATTTCTCCAGGAGCATTTTCAGTCTTGCATCCCAAAGTGCTGATGTTGAAAGTGGTGTTGGAAATTTTTCAACAGCTGGAGATGGTCAGAATCTTGAGACTGTTTTAGGAAGTTTTTGGTAATAACCTGGTAAGATGGTTTGTTTCTTTTTCAATTGCCCTTGCACAGCTCAGGCATGTGAGCTTGAGAAGATCCACCTGGATGAGAAGGCATTCCGCTGGCACCATAATGAAGACCAAATGGCTGTGGAGAAGTTATCTGATGGGATCAGAAAATTTGCTGCAGATGCAATTAAACTGGAGAGGATGTTAAAGGTAGATGTTGCCTCCTGTCACCTCTCGTGTTCCTCCAAGTACTGCAGCTAACCCACAGTTCCTTGTGCTATGGCTAAGGATTAGGAACCTGTAAGCAAGTCCCATCAGGTTTTTATATAGGTGGTACAAGTTAGGTAGGACAGGCAGCAAACTGGCCACCGAAATGAAGTGAACTTGGTAAACTTCACTCAAGAAAGAATTCATGCCAGATGTATGCAGCCACACCTGCTGTTTGAGGCCCGAGACAGTGTTTAGACTGGCAGCTAATCAAGATAACACTGCTCTCAAAGTGAAAAGTCCCTTAAGCCTAATTCTAAACTTGTTAGCATCAGCAGTGGTACAAGACACGTAAATAATCTTCAGATAGTGAGCTGGAAATAATTCATGTTTGTACTTGGCATTAGGAGGCACCAAGAACAGATACTCTGAGTACAGCCGGGGCACACGATGGTCTTCTGTCACTTTATGGAGAATCTTTCAAGTAGATTAATAAAACTGTGTGTTTTGGGGGGAAAAACACACGCCAAATACACCTGATCTGGGTGCTTGTTGACCAACAAGTAATTAATAGTGACTTAAGCCTGTGTTGCTAAAGCACAGTTCCCAAACTCTTACTGAGCTGCTGTTTGTTTACTTCTCTCTTTCTAGGAGCGAATGTTCAGTGCTGAAAATGGAAAGTAGAAAAAAAATCAGAATTCTCCTGAGTGGTCAAGGGTGAACAAGTGGATCACCTGAGGTTAAATGGATGTACAAATGTCTTACCTGTAAAAGTCTTACGCTATGTATGGATAGATTTCCGTATCATGCTTTTTTATCAATTTGCAAAGGGACAAATAGAATTTCAAATTTTTGTGGCACTTTTGTCAATACATGCAAATTAACACAGCCTTGTCTTGTAACGTGTTCATTTCACTGCTGCAGGGGGGACCTGACACAGTATTTTAATTTTTTTAACCTGACACAGTATTTTAATTTTTTTAACCTGACACAGCATTTTAATTTTTTAACCTTTTGTATTAAATTCCTATTTAAGTCTACAGCCCTAACACATGAAGAAAGCAGTTTTGTCTTTCATGCTGTTTTACTGTGACTAAGAGAAGACATAGATTTCAAAATCCCTCCTTGTACACAACCCACAAGTACTCTTCTGAGAGAGAGATGTATGTATACACACTAAACCAACTAGGCTCCAGTCCCTTTCCTCTTTCTGCAGCCAAGGTGGCAGCAGTAGTGACTTACTGGTTGGCAAACTTGGTGAATGCCATCACAACTGGTATTTCAAGGCTTTGTAACAGGGGAAAAAGCTGTATCAAGAGCAATTTTTAGGAATTTTGTCAAATATCAGGGTTTTTTACCACTTGCCTAAGAGCCCAAAGCAAGGTAAGAGCAAGAACACGGAATTAATTTAAGCTGAAAATGCGACTGCAATTACAACACAGGCATAAGCTACAAGTACAGCAATGTTATTGAAAGCTTCAATATTAATTCATTCTTAATTCAAAATTAAGTAACTAAGCCTCTCAAGCAGTTAAGAAATAACTTGACAATTCGTTAATCTGAGCTGACAGAGTGAACATGTGGATACAACTCCAGCTCGTCTGTTAGAGCTTTGTATATTGTCTTTGGAGGAGTTACTACTTGTCTTTATGCAACAGTCATGGAATTGCTGCCAACTCTACCCCACAAATGAGGGGGGTTTGTGCAGGGTTTTTGTGGTTTGTGGTTTTTTTTTGAGGTTCTCTCACCACTCCTTTCCTCATCATTCTTAAGCTGCTGCTTTTGTGGAAGAGGAGGAGCTCTGTGCCAGCCTTCCTCAGGAATGACCTAATCCTAAGGCAGCACTTACCCATTACAGGGCTTTCTATTAAGTTGGCATGCATGTGATTACACTTTGTGTGTTGTATTTCATTAAGACTAATTAAATATATCTGTTATTAGTTTATATAGGTCCAGTTTCATCAAGAATAGGCAAAAGGTTCCTGTTTATATGTAAACATAATTAACTGTTTCCTGATAAAGTTGCCTGAACTTAATCTGTTACAAACCCCACAGCCACAGCACTAAGGCTACAATACTTACACACACGTGCTACATCCAGCTTGAACGATACAAGAAAAACAAGCCAAGGCAACAACTGGTCAGTAACACCTCGGGGACTGATCTGGACCCCTCTGCTCTACAGGTGTAGGTAACAGTGAGAAGCAGGCCACAGTAGAAAGCAAACTGTCCCATGGGAGGTGACCTTTTTCCCTTTCAAAGGTCAAGCTAGCATTACAAGCTGACCCTGCCACCACCTCCCTACACTGTGCCACATGGCCATCTGACCCACCACTGCAAGTCGAAGTGTGTGCTGTGATTCAAAAAACTGTTAACAGAGTACTTGGATCCTGCTGAAAAGGGAACTGAACATCAAGTACAAAAGCACCAAGTACAAGTCTGTAGGCTCTCAGGTTGGGTCGAGCTTTCTCAACATGTTTTCTGCTCCAGAATATGAAGTGAGAGGTCTTGCTTCTTAGCAGACCACAATTTTCAAAACAGGCACATCTGGATGCAACTGTTAACAGTTACAAAAATATGAAGTCATGACTTCCTCAGGCAAGAAGATGAGGCTTTCAGCCAGGCTAGAATTACACGTCCCTGGGATAGCTTTAATAAACCTGCACAGCACCATTGTGAGACTGACAGCTGCAGAGATGAGAGCAGTGAGACCCATGGCAGCCAGAGCAATCAGAGATGACTGGCTTTGAGCCTCTGCATGAAATACCCCTTCATCCTCCTGGATGAGGCAAGTGCCCTGCACCCTCACACCACCAGCAGAGCCACAGGTTCTGTCACCTCACTTAGCTAGGACACAGCTGACCAGGGTCAGTAACACCACAGGGTTCAAACGTAACAAACATAACTCTGAAGCATTCCAAAAGTTGCTCAAGAGACAATAAAATACTGCAGTGAAAGGGGGAGAGGAGGCAGGAAAAGGTGCCTCAGTAACAGTCAAACCTTACTCCGCTTACCTACAGACACATGGTCCCTCAAGAGCTGAGCGAGCAGGAGATGAACAAGTTATGCTTAAAACGTTCCCTGTCCCAGGATCCCTTACCTGCTCTGGTAGCAGCTGCAGTTTCCCACTTCAGCACTGGGGCCCTTTCTCTTCAGCACAGGCTAGATGTTGTGAGGTGACTGGTGCACATGGCTAAGTCGCAGAGTCCACATCCATCCTGAAATGGAGCAAAAACCCAACAGCCACGTAAACCTTCAGCCTATACACCTGTTTATCCAGTCACACAGAGCACCTTTACCCCATAACTCTTCCTCAAGTTCATCTCTTTTCAGGAGATGAAGAGATCTCTCCCAGGATCCTGTCTGAACCCAGCTTACAAACTCTTCTAGTGGCTTCCCAGATCTCCATACCTCTTCAGATTAAGAAATCAGGAGCAGGAGATGTTTGCTGCCTCCCAGAAAGGTTTTTAGCTATCACAGTCACAAGGACAAGCTCAGACTGGCAAATAAGATGTGTAAATTCCAAAGAACTAATACTTACACTTTAAAATTTGATTTAAAAATGCCCTTGCACTCTATTAAACACACCCAGAGCCAGTAATCCTTCCCAGCCACAAAGGCTAAACCCTTCCAACCCCTTGGGACGGAAAGTCTCCCTTTACCACCTGCTCTACACCTGAGCCCCATTACCAGGCCCTCCCCACGAGACAGGGTTCACCTGGGCTTCCCCAGCCCCATGCCAGGAGCAGAACCAGCACAAGAGGGCTGCCATCAACCCCCTTCCTCCAGGAGTTTGCAGTCGAAGCACCAGGGCCCAGGGTAAGGCCGTGGAGTGCTACAAACTGCACGTACACGTAAAGTGGTAGTTTGCCCTGTGAGGCAGCCAGGGAGGGAGACCCCCACACTTCAAACAAAGCAGGAATTTCACAGAATCACAGAATCAATGAGGTTGGAAGAGCCCTCTGGGCTCATCGAGTCCAACCATTGCCCTGACACCACCATGGCAACTAGACCAGGGCACTAAGTGCCATGGCCAGGCTTTTCTTAAACCCCTCCACAGATGGTGACTCCACCACCTCCCTGGGCAGCCCCTTCCAATGGCTAATGACCCTTGCTGAGAAGAAATGCTTCCTCATGTCCAACCCGAACCTCCCCTGGCCAAGCTTGAGGCTGTGTCCTCTTGTCCTGTCGCTGGTTGCCTGGGAGAAGAGGCCGACTCCCACTTCACCACAACCTCCCTTCAGGTAGTAGGTTGGGCCTGGAATTTCTCCAGGTGGGAGGCCACCCTCGGGCAAACCCACATCTGAGTTTATGGACACCTCCTGCAACTGCAGGGAGAGTGAAAACAGGCCCCATGAGTCTGCTGGCAGAGCAGGCTGGAAAAGGACGTTCTTTCTATCCTCCAGTCCCAAATTCCAAGAGGAAACAGTGCTGTATCTCACCGTGCACGTGGGTCTTGCCTACGCAGCAGGATCCCATAAGTTCCTGTGCAAGTAGTGCCTGTCATCAGAGATCTTCACATGGATCAGAGTCCCGGGGTATTCCTGCAAGAGAAAAACATTCATTAAAACATTAGAGCCTCCGACAACAGCAGACTGTATTCCATGGTCAGCAAGTGATCGAAACAGACATTGTGAACTCTTATTTTCATTGTAATGCTCAGGGAGGGAAATAAGTGGCAGAAATATTCAGAAAACCAACCCCCAGGAGAAAGAGCAAACTTTGTTTAACAGACTGTGCAGGCAGCTTAGCTTGGGAGCACAGAATACAGCTGGCAAGTAAATGATTTCTGGCTTGCTCACAGAATTTAAAAAAAAAAACAAAAACAACCCACACAAGACATGCAAATCATGAAACAAATAAATTTGGGACTTACAAGAAGCAGGATAAATGGAAGTAAAAAGCTGAAATACCTTTTATTTGGGGTCATATGCAACATTTTGTCTCCTGGCTTTTTCTGCAGCCTTTAAAAATATATATTATATATATATTTTATATATATATATTTTTATATATATATATAAAATATATATTCAGGGCAATGGTTGGACTCGATGATCCCAGAGGTCTCTTCCAACCTGACTGATTCTGTGATTCAGTAAATTTCAAAGAGAAAATGTGAAATAACCAATTTCAGTGATTTTGATGCTTCTTGGTTAAGTTTGTCATATTCAGTACAAAGTTGTGGAAAATGTGTTTAACACAAGTACAATCTGTAGCAAATGAATTAAAAAAATAGAAGATAGACCTATAAATAATATTTAGTATGAGATAATATAGGAAATAGCATATGACAAGTGTTATGAGTAGGATTAGATAGAATTAGTAGTTTAAGTCTATACAACTATAACTCACTGGCAGCTCAGATCAGCTTTGTCCCAGGTTTGTCCCTCTTCCAGCCGTGGCCCACCTGCCCAGCACAGGTACAGACAAGCAGCAGGCCCTTCCTGGGGAATTTGCAAGAGGAAAATAAGGTCTTTGGTGTCCAGGGATGGAGTTTGGTGGTGTCTGAGGAGGAAGGCGAAGCTCTGTGCAGAGCAGTCCCACCACCCTGGGGAGAGGCTGCATCATCCCACCACACCTCTTCCTTTCCAAGATTCACAGAGCAGCAACTGGTGAGCACAAAAGCAAAGCTCTCACCCTTCCCTCGTGGTGTCAGCTCTCCAATTTCAACATCCAGCTGTACACAAACATGCAAAGCTTGTGGGGGTGAAGAAAAAGCTTTTCCTTCCTCTTCCAGCTCCCTCCTGCATTCCATGATGCAACACACTGAGGGAGACACGCTGCTGCCCCAACAGTTGCTCTCAGCACCTCCTGTATTCTTGAAACAAGGGTGCAAGAGGAGAGGTACAGGAGAGCAGAGCTGTTGGGAAAACAGCCACTAGGGTCCACAAAACCAACACAGTAAGTACAGTCATTTATTTTCAGCCTGCCAACATAGAATTTCACTTTGAAATTAGTCCCTAGAGATTCATTTTTAAGGACTATCCAATACAGCCATCACAGGCTATTACAGACTACATTAAACAAGCCAGACAGTATCTCATAGGTAGCATCTGAAATTTTAAAGCAAATCAGGATCAAAGAGTCATTTCCATTTGTTCTGATACTTGTTTTGATGCACTGGCATTACAGAGGAGAAAGCAGTGCCCCAGTGCTCCCAGCTGCCTAGTCTCAGCAGGATGACAGGTCAGCTTTTGACACTCTCTTCTGCAGCCTAGGGGACAACATGGAGATCCCAGACAGGGGAACTGAGGGAACACACTGACCCTTGAGCTGAAATTAAACACCCTACAGACCTAGGAGTCTGCATTTGACAACAGGATCCTTTTCTTTCCTGCTAGTATTAGACATTTTCCTGTAAAGAACACTCTGGCACTGCAAAGGACAACACCCTGGGTGTAGCATTCTGGGACAGTGGTGTGACAGCTGCAGCAGCCAGGTATTTTCTTACAGAGTTGTGGGACTCTGTGGTGAGCTGAAAAGAAGGCCCAGACTCTGCTCCTCAAGGAAGCAGACATTTATTGTTATTTTATTGCCCTATTTAAATGCTACAATCAGGAGCGAGACTATGCAGTTCAAGATAACATCAACATTCACACGTTGAGCACCCATCACCCATCCTGGCAGGAGCCACAGTGTTCTGGGCTCAAAGCATCAACAATCATTCCTTGTTTTCAGTTCTGTCTTCAGAACTGACCTTCAACACGTGTTTACTTGTTTCATGGCCTTTGAACTGGTCACGGCTCCTTTATCTTAAAAGCAAGCAAGAACTATTCTCAATGCAGCGTTCCCAAGCGAATCCTCTGCTCCCCAAGTAAAGCACAGCTGTTTGTAGGCTGATGGTCTTCCACATTTCCCCCTTTTTTGTTTATTTCAATGACAAGGGTGGTCATGATGTGGGTTGTGGCTTTTCAGAGTCCTCTGATTGCTGACCAGGTAAAGTGAAAGCCTACAAAAAACAAGAGTATAAAACCTCCCGCTATGACAAACACCCATAACCATAAATTTAAACCCATAAACCAATTATTTGGATTTAACCACTTAACATTGTCCAATATATCATCCAAGACACTCTTTTTTGCTAGTTCCTTAAGATTAGATAATTGATTTTGTAGGGCAGCTTTTAGGTCTTGCACACTTGGCCATCTAAGTTCACGGCAAATGTACCTTGCAAATAATTTTTCAGATTTCTTTTGCTTCCTTGTCAATTTTGCATATGGGAAGCTGTACAGGAGAATTCAAATTATCAATTCTTTCCACATCAGAATTCACTCCAGGAATTGAAATAAATATTAAATTGCCCCATGAACTGGCTGTGTCCTTATGTTGATAAATCAAATGGACAACCAGCTTCTTATACTCACCTTTGAATTCACAGAGATCAAGGCAAAATAAGCTAGAAGGGTGTTACAGGGTGTAGGCTCGGCCCCAATCCCTCGCAGCATGCTACTTGTGTGCTCATCCAGTCGTTTCAGCATCCCCCAAGTGATGTCTGGTGTCGAGCTGACTGCTCTACGTCGCTTGCGTGGTCCCTGTATTTTCAGCGTCTGCATCTCCGGTGCTGGCTTCTGGTTGTGGTTTGTCCAGCTCATGGTATGGCTTCACGCATCTCGCAGGTAGCCACCGAGGACCTGTGGGACTAAAACACAAGGATATCCCCTCCCCTGTGTCAACAACTCTACTGGTCCACGCCAATCAGTCGGGCCTGGCAGATCTTTATACCAAACCTTAGGATTTTGCATAAACCCTGAAAATGTCATTCCACTCCTGTGGTATCTAATCAATAAGATGACAGATTTAACAAATTTAAAGTGAACACAGCCATATCTAATTGTTCTTGAGGAGTTGTGGCTACACTCCCCCTTTTTTTTTTGTTTTTGTAACATGTGTTTCAAGTTTTGGTGTGTCCGTTCAATTATGGCTTGTCCGGGATACCTGCAACATAAGAGACACCCCAAGTGTTTAGGTCCTTTTGATCCTTTCTGCTCATCCTTTTTTCTTTACTGTCAGCTTTGGACAGTTCTTTCTAATATGTCCCATTTGATTACACTTGAAACATTTCATTTCTGCTGTCCCATGACGAGCTGCTGAGCCAAGGCACTTGCAAGTAAAGTAGCCCTATGCTCTTCAGAACCAACGTTCTGACAGGCTTTAATAAATTCCACTACACTTTTGGAAGAGTTTCTTAGAGGTGCCAAAATTTTTTGACAATCTGCATTTGCATTTTCATAAGCCAGCTGTAATAACAGCATTTCTGCTGCATTCTCATCATCAATAACAATTTGTAACCGATCAATAAATGTACCATAGGGCTCTTTGCCTGACAGCCACAAAAGAGGGCTGGCGTTTCCCTGCCTCCGGAACGCGTTTCAGAGACTTTAAAGCCAACGTAGAGACCTGCTGTAAAAGCTGTCGAGATAGCCCTGCCTGTGCTTCTGGAGTCACATAACAATTAATTCCCAGATATTCATCCATGCCCCACTTGCATATTTTCCAGATTATCCATAGTTTGTAGCATAACAGCCTCCTGGTACTCCGCCAGCCACACTGAGTATTGTACAGCCGTTAAAATCATCTGTAAAAGTGACCTCCAATGATGTGGAGTCATAGTACAGCATTCCCCAATAACTGTTATTAAAGTATAGGTATTTTGCAAGCCATAATCTCTCACCGCCTCCTGTACTTCCTTAATCATTTCATAACTAAGGTAGTGATACTCAGGAGGATGATTTGGGCAATAGATTTCTGACATCGCTGTCAGCATGGTAAAATCTCCTTTACGAGCGGCTTCCTCTCTACATTTTTCTGCCAGCGTTTTGCATTTCATTACATGGGACTCACTCTGGTATCTTTTCAGAAAAGCCAATAGGTGGCACAGCAGATGCAGGATACAGAGGAGCTGCAGCCATTTCTTTTACTGGTGTTAATGGGGGGTATAAATCGGGCTGTATCTCTGGATCTGTGGAACCAGGATCGTAAGGATTGTCTGGTTCTCCAGAGACTGTTTCATGTACAGGCTCCTGTTGCTCCTTCACATCCACCAAGGTGTTAAAAGGAGGGGATGCCTGGGACTGGAAATGCTCCTCTGCAGGCTGGAGTGCAGAGAGTGCTGTATCTCACAGAATCACAGAATCACTCAGGTTGGAAGAGCCCTCTGGGATCATCGAGTCCAACCGTTGCCCTGACACCACCCTGTCAACTAGACCATGGCACTAAGTGCCATGTCCAGGCTTTTCTTAAACCCCTCCAGAGATGGTGACTCCACCACCTCCCTGGGCAGCCCCTTCCAATGGCTAATGACCCTTGCTGAGAAGAAATGCTTCCTAATGTCCAACCTGACCCTCCCCTGGCCAAGCTTGAGGCTGTGTCCTCTTGTCCTATCACTGGTTGCCTGGGAGAAGAGGCCGACTCCCACCCCGCTACAACCTCCCTTCAGGTAGTTGTAGACTGCACTAAGGTCACCTCTGAGCCTCCTCTTCTCCAGGCTAAACACCCCCAGCTCCCTCAGCCGTTCCTCGTAGGTCAGACCCTCCAGACCCTTCACCAGCTTAGTCGCCCTCCTCTGGACTCACTCCAACACCTCAACATCTTTCTTGAAGTGCAGGGCCCGGAACTGGACACAGTACTCAAGGTGCGGCCTCACCAGTGCTGAGTAGAGAGGGACGATCACTTCCCTAGACCAGCTGGCTACACTATTCCTCATAGAGGCCAGGATGTAAAAACAACCCTCCACGTTGCTCCTAAATCCTCTGGAATATCAAACTGCAATATCTTCTCTTTTTGCATTTCTTCCCCCACTTTCGCCCAGATCTTTGCATCATAGGTCCCTGATACAGGGAACCAGGCACAGTTGTCTTTGATCCATACTAATAACCGCACCAATTTCACTAATTGGACCTTACAGCCCTGTTCACGTAATATACACTGTAATACCTCAGGGTAGAGCTTGTGCTCTTGGGAACCAGCCTGTCCCATGGTTACTGCGATCACGGAACTCACCGGTCCCTGTGGCTCTCGGCGTGTTATCACCCGACAGTCGTTCAACCACAGAGTCGCCGCCGGTTTGTTTTCAAGCCTGTTCATAAGTTTTCAACCATGTTCAGGTGCCGTTTGCTGCGAGCTGGAAAGAAGGCCTGGACTCTGCTGCTCAAGGAAGCAAAGATGTTTATTATTATTCTACTACCTTACTTAAATACTACAAGCAGGAGCCGGACTATGCATCAACATTCACATGCTGAGCTACGGTGTTCTGGGCTCCAAACATCAACAACCATTCCTTGTTTTCAGTTCTGTGTTCAGAACTGACCTTCAACACGTGTTTACTTGTTTCACACCTCAAGGGGCCCTGTGAACTGGTCACAGTTCCTTTATCTTAAAAGCAAGCAAGAACTATTCTCAGTGCAGTGTTCTTCAGCGAATCCTTTGCTCTTTAAGCAAAGCACGGCTGTTTGCAGGCTGATGGTCTTCCTCAGCAGAAGGTTCATAATTTTTTTATTTTTTAAAAGATTATACTGTGGAAGCTCCAGGAAAAGAATCTTATTTAAATGTTTTAATGCACACTAGTATGACTAACAACCATTAGCTGCAGACAGCGACAAGGACTGAGTTCAAAGATCCTGTGAGGGATAAATCATCTGAGAAAGCCCCTTGTCCCTTTGGGTTCATCCCACAAATGTTTCTGTTCTGTGTATTGCAGAGGCACTCTGATGCTTCTAGCAGATCCTTCAATGTCTGCCTGTAAGAACAGAGGAAAATATAGAATATGCTCCCATGTGTTAAGTCCAGACAAGATATAACACTCTTTGTTTCTGGGGTTCCCTAAATAAAAAAAAAAGCAGCTGGATGTGATCAGGAACAGACAGATTTCTAAGGAAATCAGCCTGGCTGATAACATCCCTAGGACCAAAGCACCAAGCAGTCCAGAGCACAACACTGAAACAATCAGGATTTGTGTGGATTGAAAGCCTCCAGAATTTGAAGCTTTTGATGTGTTTGAGCAGCAGTTTCTGGCTTTGGGACAGAAGGGCCTGTCATGGGGTTTAAATCCCAGAATCCTCTATAAACAACCGAGGACAGAGACAGTGAAACACCAAGTGTTTGCAAAGCTCAGCTGCCCTGCA
This sequence comes from Nyctibius grandis, assembly GCF_013368605.1. NCBI lineage: Eukaryota > Metazoa > Chordata > Aves > Nyctibiiformes > Nyctibiidae > Nyctibius > Nyctibius grandis. Next base: position 1,079,578 of record NC_090661.1, read on the forward strand.
GTGTTCAAACTGCTACACTCACACCAGGTAGGGGGGAAAGCCACCACGCTGCAGAGCACATGCTGAGCATGTCAAGAGCTGGCCTGTTTGGAGGACTCCTGATACTGTCTCTAGCTGATTTCTCACCAGATCGAGTCAGCTATACATGATTTCTAACCCACATCACTAGATGGATCACAAACACATCTCTCTACATTCAAATTAACTTTAAGCTAAAGATTAGCAGGCACAGCAATAAGCAGCAACATTTCTCATCTATGCTAATGCCCCCCCCCACAAAAAAAACCAGCTGCTGTTATTTTCACAGCCTTGTTATGCATAATTGGGTAAGAAAAGTGTTTAAAATTGGGCTGCTGAGCAGTTTGAGCCCACTGTATTCTTAGAACTAGGGACAGGAGCAGCATGGCTTTAAGGCAGACAGCAATATTGTATTTAATTTAATTTCTATCAAAGGTCCATTTTAATTTCAAATTCTAATTTTAATTTCTATCAAAGCCAGAAATCTGTAAGCTGGGCTCCACAATATAACAGAAGACTCAACAAATCCCATAGCAGATTATATTTTTAAAATCACACTGAATTCTTAACAGAACTAAAAAATTGAATTTCTACATAATACATAAAGTTACCCTCCTTGATGACTGGTTATAACAAATCTATTGTATTATCCTGTAAAGAAAAAGAATGCAGCCACAAAGGTCCTTTCTCTCACAGAGCACTGCAGAAATGTTGCCCTCAGTTCCAAGAGGGAAGGAAAAATACTGATTGGTCTACAGAACAGTGAAAAATATTCTCGGTCTGATTATTCCTTTCCATGCTCAACTTCAAGCCACATCTGCTGCTCAAAAGGAAAGAGAAAGCCAGATTCCACCTTACAGTTGGTTCCTCAGAAGAGGTGATCCACATCAGCCACCTACATTTTTCTTTTGTCCATAAAAATCCAGCAAGAGACAACCACAATGTACTTGCCAGAAAAATATTTCAAACATTTCAAAGAGAACAAAAATCCTAACATAAGCACCACAAAGGAGAACAGATAAGCAGTTAGATGGACTTAAAAACAGCTGAGCAAACTTTTTCAACAGAAGTCCAATAATGTGGACAGGCAAGGAAGAAAACAAGGGCACATTATGCCAAGAGAATCACCACAGTGAGCTGCCTTCAAACAACTGGTTCTGCTTTATTCACAGTTCAGATAAGCACTTTCCATCCTATTCCAAGTACATCCAAGTGTCCCAGACAGTAACTTCGTGACCTACCAAAATACAGGTGAGAACACAACTGAAATTGCATTTCAATGAAGCTCTAGGTGTAGATTTTGATACATGAAACAAACACCAGATGGTTCACAGAGTTCCAAGTGCTCTTTGGGACAGAGTTACTAACAGTCAGTGTAATGTCAGCACAGAGCAGCGTCTTCAGCAATTTGTATTCATAGCACCAACTTTTTTTTTAAACCAGATACAGTTCCCACATCTGTAAATTAAGGGTCTAGAGAGCAGCAGTAAAGATGTAGCAACAAAAATGCAAGATGGTTTCATAATTGCTTCAGAAGTGTGATGCACTTCAAAGTTTTCTTATCCACAACCTTCATCCATGCTATACATGCAAAACCTGACATCGCCACTTCACTGTCACAGTCACTTCACAGTCCAGGACAGAACTTGAGGGGTGTTTTATCCCGTTAATAGACAAGAAAATCCTTAGCCTGATGGCTCTTCACTCATCCTATTTGCAAAGAGACCTGCTCCTTCATTTCCTGCTGAATGAAACACATCCAAAACGACATGACCTGTTAGTCCACAGCCAGGAAAGGCCTTCTACACATTCACCTGAACGAAAGAAGATTTTTGTGGTTATTTATATGTGTTCTTCTATCTGACAAGATGAAAGACAGTCAAACAGCCAGGCCATTAGCAAAGAAATTAAATCCATTCATTCCCAGAATCCTAAAACATAGCTGACTAAATTCCAACTCACCAACGCACAAATAACACCACACAAGAAATGTTTCTCAACATAAATGCCTAGTGAAGCCTGTTTGCATTTTACTTTCCCAGTCCTGATAGATAGTTGTGCATTTCCAAACCCACTCTACCTTATTTTTTTAATAATCACAAATGCTTTTTAGTAAAAGACATAACTGACTGAACAGCTAGATCAAACAAAGACAATGTGCACTTTAGCAGTCAACTTAGACAAATAAATTTCTTTGGGGGACAATATTCCTGAAACTGAAAGAGCTCACACCACTGTCTGTGCCTAGTTCTTATCACCCTTATTGCCTCACCTGACATTGCAAAGAATAAGAAGATTCTGGACTGCAGGAAGAGTGGAATTTTCATTCTGTCCTGTCACCAGGTGCCTGTCCAGCACGACATGTACAGCATCAGGACTGCTGGCTAAACACAGGAGAAAAAGCAACAAGCATTGTGTTAGTGGACACTATTTCAGTTTCAGTATCACCCCTCTGACAGAACTAACACAGAAGATAACTATCTTGACCATATTTGCTGGGTGATTGACACGCTGATCTATAACCCCACACAGGGACAATCTTGAGCCCCCAGTCCTGAAACAACTGCACTAGAAAGTCCTTCTCAAAGGACAGCAGGACTGGTCCCTTGATTCAATTAACACCAGGTGGGTAAAGTGCATATATCAAGAGATTTTCATAATAAAAACCTCAAAGTATGTATTTTTTAAGTTGTAATTACCCTGCAAGACAATATAAACTCTTATGTAAGACATCAAAGTTGTCATCAACACACTACAAAGAGCCTGCAGGAAAATACTTATTTTCTGGCCAATTATAATACCCTGACACGTTAATATCTACCAGCAAATGTTCAGTAGTCCAACCAGTAATTTTAAGTAGCCTCATTCCAGACAGAACCATTGTTTTATCAGTAACAAACAACTCACTTTCTTCTTCCTCTCCCAGCCACTGACTGTCTAAATACAGGCTAAGTGCCTTCAAACCACACATGCTCTTCCTCTTTTGGCTGCAGTTTTCAGTACCACTGCACCCAAGCACACGTGATGTAACAGGTACCACCAAGACACCAGCTTTTCAGCTGTCAGTACTGAACCCATCATGCAGAAGGTGGCGGCAGCAGCTCATTCAAAAAGCAGAAAGATGCCATTTAAACACACAAACAGGCTGACAAACACAAGGATGGAAGAGGATTAAGCAAAGAATATACAGCAATTTGATAAGACAGTGGCATTTCTTCAAAGTGGCACATAGATGCATGGCATTAGGAGCCTGGTTCTGTTTCCTGTCCATGCCATGGGTGTAATCTCTGATGTGGCCACTTCAAGGGCTACCAGTTCACTATTCTGTTAAATAAAGGATGACTTAAATACCACAGGCATCTCATTGTTCTCATTAAGGACAGATTCCAAAAAATTACCTAACAAAACAGCAGACTGAATGACAGCTGCAACTGAAGAGAGTCATTTATAGCTTATTATGTAATTCTCCCTGTAGCTCTTCAGTATTGCAAGAAAGCAGCATGTAAAGAAGAAAAATGGCACTTTTCCCTGCACATCCAGAAATAATCTAGGAAAAAAGTGACATTTCTCTGCTTTAATGGATTTAGAGTTCTGTCCTGTGTGAGAGACTGTCTTTTGCAGTTCAAAAGTCAAACTTCTACATTTTGACTAAGAATAATTAATGAAATTACTAGTAACAAATCAAGATGATACTACAAAACCAGATCTAGCTACAAGTAAAATACTTCGTGGTAAAAGACAACTAATCAGAGCAACCAAAAACATTCAGTATAGCGCCTCCAGCTTTAAATAATGAAGCATTTGCATGAATAAGACAACCCCAGAATCTAGAATTTCACCTCTCCCAGCAGAGCACACACTCACTGCCGTGCAGCAAGGAAGCAGCTGCAGCACACTACTGCTCTACAGACATTCTCTGCAGGTATGGACTCGCTGGCAACTCTCCTGCACACACCCTGCCCTTTGGTACATGCTCTTCCTTCCCAGCAAGACGAGTGACCTCATGTTTACCATGGGGTGAAAGAGTGTGTGTGGAAAACCACAGAGATCAGTGTGCTGCACTGTGCTGCCCTACTGCTCCACACACAATATTTCATAGCACTCATTCTTAAAACACTCATGATTTCTAATTCACCAAGATTTGTTTATACCTATGAAATTGGAATCAATGCAAGACAAGAGATATTCTGTCAGAGTCCTGTTCACCTGTGTAAAACTGGCACACAAACATTCACTTCCAAAACACAAAGCACTGGACAAGAGTGACATACCACTGAACGTAGCTCCAGAATCTTTCACAAAATCTTCCACAATGATGGACAAACTGGCAAAATTCGGCTGCCTTACTAGTTCGTACACAGAGGGCTGAAAAAGATCGAAAGGAATTAAGCCTGCCTTGTTTTTTATAAAAAAAGCCAAGCAAAACCAACACACACTTCCCCCCTGCAATTTTTTTTTGTTCTCCCTACGTTTCTCCCAACTATATACAGGACACGAAACAAAAATGAAGCATAAAACCAAACGACCACAAGCAGCTTCTATGGATTTTCTGTAGGGAGCAAACTGAAAATTCTCACGTGAGATAAATAAAAAGAATGACAACAAGCAATTCCTGCACATCAACTGGGCCCTGAACAGCGTGCGTGCAATTAACTTCGTGAGAGCACAGAGCCATTTGGCTGTTGGACACAAATATTTGGACACAAATGCTGTGTGACTTGCAGAGTCCAAATAACAGTACTCCACTTTGGAATGAATATGGGAAACAGCTTAAATAAAGAGAGAAAAATTAAGAGTACTTAGTTCAGTTTTTATATGCACAGGAGAAACTTGAATTTTATGGTTTCCATAGCAACTATAGCTAGGCCACATCATGCCTTATTTAAAATATTTTATCATGGATTGTAATGCCAAATACAAGCACATCAGGACACTGATAGCTTTTGTGAGTCCCATAAACTTCATTTCTTAACTTTGCATATAAATTTTCAACCCCAGAAGTTGTACTATAGAGGTTTGCATCGTCTTGGCACACAGGTACAACTGCCACACAAATGGTCGGTCTGTGAGGTCAGAGATATGACTATACATTAAATAAAACATCAATAGTATCTGGCTACTTTGTGAATTACAAGCCAGTTTGTACAAACAGCATTTTTTCCTTAAACTTCCTCTACCTTTTAAAATGAAAAAACACCTTGAGAAGCATAACTTACCTCCAGCATTCATGAAACCAAAAAAGTTAATTCTTAAAAGCCCTCAACTATGAATCCAAAGAGAGGCAGCAACAATTTCCAGCATTCTATTGATTCAGCTTAAATTCTACAGAACAATCAGAAGGAAAACTCCCCCCACATGACAGCTGAAGTGAGACAACCTCTTCATGCACTGCATTGGGCCTCTTTGCCAATGACAACTCTCCACATCTTGCGCATAAACCAAGGGTACTAAACTGATTTATATTTGTAGGAGGTTCTAGGGTAAGACCAGAAACACCAGCACCTGAAATCACAGGCCCTTGCAGAGCAATAAAGCCTCCAAACTGCAACAGTCAGATGAAAGCTTGACCTACCCCTGTCAGGCTGTATCCCTGAAATACCCAGGATTTATCCTCATTGGTGGCACAGCACAAAGCTGCAACTCCATGTCCGATCGCACAGATAGGCTCTAGAGGAAAATCAAAGCATGTGTGAGAGGTTATAAGCATCTTCAAACAGCCAAAACACAGACAAGCATTCACCAGATTCATGTTACAGCATGTTGCCTTCCTGCAACAGAATTATACTGCACTGTTCATACTCTCTTAGGCTGTAAGATTTTCCCTCACACTACAATAAGAATTGTCCCAGTCTTGTGAAGAGTTACTAGCTGTTAACTCCCAAGTCCAGAGACAACACCAAAGAGAAAAACACATACTCAAATGGTAAATGAGAAGCACACACAAGCCTTGATTAACTACAGCCTTTATGATGATCCTGGTACATTCCACGTTCAGCTCTGAACCTTGAATCCTACTGACTTGGAGAGAGACATTTCTGTACCTCTGTAAGGCAGAGAACCCTCTTCTGACACAAGCATTGAAAAGCTACTGATTGTTTTTATATATATTTACAGAAAGAGGAGACTTTTTAGGAGAAGATACATTTCTCTAAAGCAGCTCTTTCGAGTTCTGAATGCTCTTTAACTATGTAAACATTTTTAAGTCATTGGAAGGTCTTACATGACCAGTACAGTAATACTGTTTTATTTAACAAAATATCTACTGATGTTCACCTACTGTTCTCAGTGCTGAAGTGCTGCAAGATCTTTGCCAGGTAGCCACTGTTTGCAAGGTCAGTCATAGCCCCAGGACAGTTTGGAATGAGCAATGCATGGTATCTAGCACCTGGTAAATAGGAAAGGAGCAACTAATTGTAATACAAGTAATAAACAAAAAAGCCTGACCATAAATCTGTTTCTTATTTGACAAAATTAAGACAATACCACATAAGTCAGTCAAAAACTGTATAAACTGAATGAGCTAAAGAAACTAACAGATCTATGTGGAGTAGAGAAAAAGTTCCTTTTTAGGACAAAGAACACGCACTTCTAATGAGACATTCTTACCCAGGCAAAGCTTAAAGCTGCTTTGTCTGCTAGCTTCTACTTTAGTAAAATATTTATTTTAAAAAAATAACAATATATAGTGTGTGTGTATACAACAGAGAGAATATATGTCTTGTGTGTATATATAATAAGGGAAAATTACCAATCCAAGATAAATACAAAAATAACAACTGTAGTTGCCATGGCTTCCTCTTAAAACACAAGTTTTATGCCTTTTCTGTGTCATTCTTGCCTAAAGACCTACCACTACAAAGCATCTGTTGCTCTGATGAATGGAGATGACCCCCTGGCTGACAGTAAAGCCCTTACCATCAATCGACTCCAGCTTGGCAGGGTTTGCATATGACTTCATACGAAAGTCCTGGACCCAGCGCATGTTGCTCTCATTCACATCCACAAAATCAATTGACTTCCCCTAGGGGAAACACGGTTCCAAGCCTGTGGTTAGCATCACTGCACAGACACCCGCTACGTTTCTTGAAGCATAACCAGGCAGGATTTTAAGATACTTCAGCTCTCAAAAAAACTTAAGCTTTCATTTTTCCCACTGAAGTAGTTCTAATAGTTCTCCCCTCACTCTTTGTGACAGAGAAGGACAGAGAAGTTCAGAACCATAGTATAGGAAGCATGCATTCACTTCAATATTAAGAAAACAGAATTTTTTTAAAAACTCCCTTAATCTATAAAACAAATAACCTCTCAAAAAAAGTTTAGTATAATTCCCTCTAGTCAACTGAGATATCAGTTGGTTTCTGACTAAAATCACAGTAACTGCCCATTTTTACTTACCCCAGGAGTCGCAACTTGCAGATTAAAAGCAGAGCTAGCCAGTGTAAAGCAGTGAAGGAAGGACTGGGCTGACACACCTGAAAAACAGAGTCCAACAACTTAAGGAAACATCAGCTATATTTTAATCCCAACCACACCAGCTCATTTTATCTAGTAAAGTGCACGAGCTTGGTTTTTTGCTCATTTTAAAAACTCTCAGTAATTTCAGAGGGTTATTTTAAGATGCAAGAAATGCACAACCTTCGTTATAGGTGAGTTATGTATTAAAAAATACATGATGAAGGTATTCTGCTTGTCTGGGCTGGGGAGGTTACAGGGAGGGCAGAGGGAAAGAAGACAGCCTTCCAGTGCCTGAAGGGGCTACAGAGAAGCGGGAGAGGGACTTTTTACAAGGACATGCAGTGACAGGACGAGGGGTAATGGTTTTAAACTGAAAGAGGGGAGATTTAGATGAGATATTAGGAAGAAATTCTTTGCTGTGAGGGTGGTGAGACCCTGGCCCAGGTTGCCCAGAGAAGCTGTGGATGAACAACACCTCCAGGGAGGGGGCAAGGCCAGGCTGGATGGAGCTTGGAGCAACCTGGTCTGGTGGAAGGTGTCCCTGCCCGTGGCAGGGGGTTGGAGCTGGATGGGCTTTAAGGGGGGGCGCGGGCACACGCGGGACAGGCCTAGACCTAAAGACGGTGCGGACACAGGGCGACAGGAGCACGGCAAGGCACCGCTGGGCGCGCCGAGGGCCCCGCCGGCACGGCACCGGCCACACAGCGCGGCCGCCGCACCCCGGGGCGGGGCGGGGGGGCCCCGCAGGCCGGAGGAGCGCGCACGGCCGGCCCGGCGGGACGGGGGTATCCCCCCGAAAGCGTCTCACCCGCGGCAGCGGCGCTGGCGACGATGAGGCAGGTGGGCTTGCCGAGGCGGTCCGACATGGCGCGGGGCGCAGCGGGGCCCGGCGGCGGCGGCGGCGGCGGCCGTCTCCTCATGCGCGTGCGCGGAGAGAGCGGGAGACGCGCGTGCGCGCGGCGGCGCCTGACGGGGAGCGCTGAGGGGAGCGGCGGGAGGGCGGGAATCCGTGAGGGGCCGGGGGCGGCCGCGGTGCCTTTTAACCCCTCAGGAGCGGATCAGCTGGCGGCACGTCCCCCCCGCTGCTTTATTTCCCCCCCATAGTGATGTAGTAACCTCTGTAGTGGTGTTTGAACGTTTGCTGAGGGTACTTGCTAATTGCTTAGAGGTGCATTTTGTCAGGGTACGTCTGGTCCACCTGGAGGGAAAGAAGATATTGTCCTCATCTACACTTGGGATGCTAGCTTGAAGGAGAACAAAATAAATAAGATACTGCCCTTATCTACATCTTGGGAGACTAGCTAGAAGGAGAACAAAGGACTATCTCGGAACATAAGCACTTTAATCTGCGGCCTGTTTAAAGCAAACTAATAACTATTGTTTAATGTAAATCAACCTTGACAGAGGTATTAGTTTTAGGATGCTCTGAAGTAAACTGTGCTCATTATAATACATCATAATACTAAAAATCACACCCACAGATCAAAAAGACCCTCGCCCAGGTGAAGACCCGTCCCCTGAGCATGTGTAGGGCGTATAAGAATGACTAAGCATTTATGTTAATTGGAGTCATATATTAACCAATGAAAAGTATGTTATGCAAAGAGACAGATGATTTCATGTAATCCTTTGTGGATAAAAGATGTACTGGGAGTTGCAGTAGGGGTGCTTGATTTGTGGGTGATCCCACCGCGCACCCTGCGCAGAATAAATACAATATCTCCCCTGAGAATGTGAGATTGGTTTGTTGCACGCTGGCACAAATCTGCTTTTCAGACAGCAATAGTCAGCGTGGTGGCGTCCTTAGGAGGTCTGCACTGGCAGTACAGCTGTTTTCCTCATCAAGTTTTATATGGGGCTTTCATTTTTTTCATATATATTTTATTCTTTTTCCTCATCAAATTGGTATTGATACCCAGTAGGGCTGAAACACTGAAGACTTACCACAGGGCCCACCCCACCTCAGAGAAGGGGAAGTATGTGACACCACGTTGTGGACTGGAAATGAAAAAGCAGGCGTTAATGTCAAAATGTCGGCTAATTGTCAACGCCCAGCCGAGAGGCCACGTCCAGCTGCAGCACTGGGTTTCAAACCTCCTTGCTCCAAGTACACGAAGTCCCTCCTCAGCCAACCGAACACCAGAAGCCTTCCCACGAAGCCCAACCACCACAGATCATGGTTTATTGTGCTAGTGATGCGTTCCTGACACGCGCAATAAGGAGGAACAATACTTCTTTATTAAGCTCAAGCTGTTATTAAGTTACTGGCTTAAGCTGTTATTGGCTTAAGCTGTTTTTAAGTTATTTTAAGTTATCTCTTAGGTTTTGCTCTTGATAGCTCTTACTCTCAGGATGAAAAACCTCAGGGGTGTTGCAGAGGGACAGACGTACATCCTGCTCTTTCGCATCCCTAAAGAAACCACAAGTAATTACGTTATATGAGATGGTACAAGATGCACACAGATCTGTTGGAGTAGGTTGCTGAAAAGAAATGATGGGTGAAAAACATGGATGAAGAACTGGGTGATTTCCTGGCGCCGCCGGAACGAGCATCAGCATTGCAAACTAAATAAAGGCATCCAAACCTTCCTGAAGCTGTCCTTCCCATCCCTCATATCTGCTCCAGATTGCCTGATTTGCATATACTCTTAATCTTTAATGAGTTGTTATTCTTCAAGAAAAATGTTCATTTATTGCAGGTGTCTTTGCTTGCGTCTCTGTGGCTCATCAGAGGAAAAGTAATTTTTGTAAACCTTGTTCAGTTGCTGGATTTGCATTTTTCATCTCTGTGTTTGTTTATCTTTCGATGGTTGCTAGTGTGTTACAAAGAGACAATGCCATTATAAAATGTTGGATATAAAATGAAGACAGTACAATTCTGCCATTATTTTTGTTTATTTATTTGAAAGGACCTAATTTCTAGCCTGGCTTCCTAAAGGAAATGTAGCTCATGCCGTCGGGTTGTCTGCTTGTCCGTCTCATCAATCATCTGTCCATCAGTCTCCTTTTCTCTTCAAAAGTGTGTTCTGAAACCATAGGCTGGTTAACCACAGAGGTACCTGGATGTTCCTCTCTCTTTGCTCCAGCTTAGCTACCAGAAAATGATTTTAAAAAATAAAAAACAAACCCAAAGCAATATAAATCATTTGCTACTTCATGCAGACTGTTGGTTTTGGTAGAGCCTCGGCGATATGGTTATGTCAAGTCAGCTGAGTGCTTCCCCTTCAAATCCCATCTGGTAAAACATAACTGCTGTGCTTCTCGTTAAAAGCGCAGCGATTCAGCGCCGTGTCATTTTCCATGGCTAAATGATGGCTAGAGTAGAAGGGAGCAGGGAAAAGCAATGCATAGTTTAAGATAACTGTAAACACAGCCTCTGCTTTCCACACTTTTAAAATTTCTATAAATATGTGGAGGGAAAGAAGTAGAAGAAACACAGAATGGATGGGTGGAAGATACCAAACCTGGGTTTGAAAGCCCTGAGCTGATGCTGACTTTGCTCCCTCGGTTGGCACCACAACTGCACCGCTGCGTCTGTGGTCTGTGGACCCTCCTGGGCCGATGAGGACTGTGCAGGTGCCTCCATTGATTCCAAATTACAGGGAATCCTTCCAAGTTGCAGCGTCGCCTGCTGCCGTACCACCCTTCTGCCATACCACCCTGCTGCCGTACCACCCTGCAGCCATACCCCCCTGCTGCCTTCCCAGTCACGGCTGCACACCCGCTTCTGTTCAGGGATGATGGGCCAGGCTCTAGCTGGGCGAAGGTAAGTTTCCCCAGCCTGGGAACTGCTGAAGAGCCTCAGCTCCTCTGAAGCAGCGCTCTCTCACAGCCGGGGTAGGGCAGGGGAGATAAATTGCCATCTCTTCTCAGGCAGCTCATCCACACCTCCCTGGCCCAATGTATGTGCTGTTTCACACTCCCTAACTGGGAGTAGCAGGGAGGGCCAGGCACCCACCCATCCCAGCTTCTCAGAGTCCGGATTCAGACTTAGAAAAGAAAAATTTATTTGCTTTCCTGCTTTTATGACTATTAAGACAAGCTAAAACTTGAGTCCTCAGCTCTGTTCCTGCAGCAAAAAGCTCAGACAATCAATGCTTTTGCAACGAAAAGCTGCCCCTTTTTCCTCACCCCGAGGAGTTTGCAATATTTGTCTTCCCAGTTCTTAAGAAATTCATTTCCAAAAGCCTGCAGGCTTGTGCAGAGACCCTGTTTTGGGCTGGTGTAACGTGACAGCAACTATTCACAGTGCCGTGTACTGCTGAATCCCTCCTCCCTTCTGACACGTTGGAGGGAGTCTCCGGCTCAGCCTGATGTGCAGGGACCCCCCCGGCCATCAGCCAGGTGCTCAGGGGAGGGTTTACTCCTTGTGGGGACAGATGCTCCTGGGCCAGCTTAAAAACAAACCCAAGGACAGCAGGGAGCACACCCTGGTTTGGCAGGGGAGAGCTCACAGCAAACAACCACGCAGCAACGCCGGGAGAGCAGCCTGCAGAGCAGGGGATCCCCGGGACGGGAAAGGGTTTCCTCTGGGGCTCTGGAGAGGGCTTTAGTTGTTCTACACCTTAGTTCCTACGTGGGAATAACAATAATCTTCCTCTGCAGGCTGGAGTTTCCTCGGGGCAGGGACTGCCTGTTCTTACAGTTCTCCCTGGGATCGCTAATCCTGGCACGTATTGAGCCTGCAGGACACACGGACATGAGTGAGGGGGAGAACAGCCCTTTTCACTCACACCCCCACGTACACAAAGATGCTGACATGAGGAATTATACAATATATCTATGTGTGTATATATATCTCTATATATAGTTTATTTCTCACAATCCTGGTAAGAGTTACAGGTGTATTGGGAATCATTTACAGTTTCACAGCACATGGAGTGGCCATACAGCTTCTGACGTGAGTAACATACAGTGTGTAGAGAGCACACGTTTCCAACCCACCCACCCACCACTCATACAATGGGTTTTCAAAGCTAATACTAGATTCAGCTACGTAGAAAGCCTGGAAAATGTCAGGGTACAGCGTTGGGTGTCGGACAACACTGTCAGTCACAATGGGACAAGCTAAACTACTTTAATTTTCAATCTAGTATTTCTAGTCTACCTGCATTATTGCATTTATACGCTTTTTTTTTTTTAAGTCAAAGTAAATAGAATACTATATGGGAAAGGAAAAATTCTTGACTATTTTAGGATTTGAGCTGCAGCCCATACAAAGTGTCCATAGAAGCATAGACAAGATTATAAATTCAACAAGGTATAAATTAGCTATAGAGCTTTGTGTGTAGGTAGGTGTCCATTTCCCTCCAGGAAATGCATCTAGCAGCAAAAAAAAAAAAACCAAACCTGTATGTTGAACACAGGTAACTATGTGTAAGTGACAAGCAGGTCTGTTTGTAGAGGGAAGAAATCAAGGTGTCACTCTGAAAATTACTGTCATTTGGAAAAAGACGTTCAGGGGCTGACTCAAAACCCACCGGCGTCCTCGGAAAGATGCCTGGGGCTTCCGAGGCAGCAGCAGGCATTTCCCTGCTGCCAGTGTTTGAGCTTTCCATCCGACTTCCGAGGGCTTTGGATCAGTCCCTGGAAAAGTAACAGAATCCAAGCAAACCAAATGGAAAAAAAAAAAATCCCCTGTAATCTGACCTTCAAGTTCCCTTTCTACAATTAGTTTCTCCACAAGCTTGTAAACAGCCTGCACCTACCACTACAAGAGTTGGTTTTCACTGGAGAGTTGAGACTGCACTTTTTAAAGATTTCGATTGAAAGGGTCCTAACCAGTGACTCAGGGAAAGGCACCAGGCTCGAGAAGGGCTGCTCAAAACTTAGTAAAGCCAAATTATTCACTTGTTGGTTTGTTTGGTGTTTTTTTTTTTTAATATGACAAAATCATATGTCATCCTTTGTTCTTATCAAATTGCCCCAGAAATTAGACTGCTTGAAGCTGCTGTGGCAAAACAAGGGATACAATGCAGGTCTTCACTGTTGCAAAGATGATGAAAGATTCCTCTCTTCCTGCTGGAGTTTGGTGCTGTAGCACCATCGTGCACAGACAGAAAGAATGAAAAAACAATGGAATTGTCTGAATTTCAAGCTGGGAGCAACTGAAATAGAAGCAGGAGCAAGAGTAAAATGTTGGTCCTAATCCTATTTAACCCAAATTGTATTTTTCAGAAAAAGAAAAAAAAAAATCTATTTAATTTGAAGAGCGTAGCATCAAAGAGCAGAGAGCACGAGTCCCCTGGTGCTGCGTGTCAGAGCGTCCGCACAGAGCACACACTGTCCAAAGCTGCGAGCAAAACCATAGCCCAGGGCAGAGCATCTGGGAAGCAGTCTGGCATTGCTTTATCAAACAGTAACACCTGAGCAGCCCACGCAAACGGAGACATCCCTGCAGCCTTCTGTGTCCCCAGTCCTGCCCCTGGCACATGAGCCGATCCTCCAAGGCCAGCAGAAACGCAGGTCATTGACTTGAGCTGAGAGCCAGCGCTGGAGTGCTGGAGAACCTCTCTTTGCCTGTATCGTTGGTGCTCCAGGAACTGGAGGACTGAAGCAGCACAAGCTTCAGCCAAGCGTAATGTGTGCTCACGCCGTGGCAGCAGCGCTTGGGCAGCCAGAACGCCTCACACCCGCTTGGCAGGCAGGCTTCCATCCTGAGCAGGGCTCATGGCCACGCAGTGACTTACCAACATGAAGAGCCAGGACAAGAAAGGGACCTTCCATCTGTGCTTTCCTCATCGGCTGAGCTCCTGTGGCAGGTAAGAGCAGAGCTTTGTGCATTCCCTGCTGTGCCACACAGTGTCTGCATTCCCCGTAGGTGCTCAGTGGCTGAACATCGCCTGTATCTTTCGAGCAGGGCTGCCCAAAATCTGCCTCTGCCTTGGGGCAGGGTTTCTGCCAAGCTGTGGAGGAGCCACATCTGCAAAGCTGCCTGGGAAGAAAGCAGGGGAAGGAAAGGGAATAGAGCGCAGTGGCCAAAGAAGCAGTGAAGTGCAAGCAATGAGTCAGATCTCCAGAAACCAACGGGGCCACGTAGTGTGTAGCACTTAAAGATCCGGCATGAGCAGCCAGCCTAAGAGTTTGGGCATTAAAAAGGAAAGCAGGTCACAGGGCTGGACTGATGATCTAAAAGAGAAGAGGAAAAAGTCACCATAAAACCCCTCTGCGCAACGGATTAAACTCCCCAGGGCCAGTCAATCAAGGTAATGAGATCTGAGCTTACCACAGCAAGATGCAATAACAGACACAGACCCAGGCAAGCCCAGCTGAATGGCACATGGGGCACGTTCCAAGCCAACATCTCCGTTACGTTGCAGTACCCTCAGTAGCACCTTATGTCATCATCTGGCTGCTCAATCCAAGATAATCTAGCGCAAGGAGATCAATGTTCTGTATAGCCACCTTCAGTCTGATGAACCTACATTAAGTACCCTCTCATTTTTGCCACGTATGCACGATGACAGCTAAGACATATTATTCTGTGCTCTTTGCCCTTAATGCCTCTGGTGTAAATACAGGAAATATTCTGATTCCAGCCTCCTGCGCTGAGAATTTAACTAACTTCGATACAGAATTTTGATTATCCAGGTCAAAGCCAATTCTCTTCGCCAAGGGAGGTGCCCAACCTGTAAAGCAGAACCGCAGTCAGTTTATGGAAAAGATGACGTGATGTGGTTGCCTACCCCGACGGAAGGTGGCTCTTCCTAATTTGGGACATCTCCCAGCTCCGTGGTGAAGGGAATAAGACCACGGTAAGATGCTACATGGCTTGGGAAGGGAACCAGCATCCCTGCTCTAGCATGAAGTCGCAGACTAAGAGGATGGAAGGGTGAGCAGGTTGGATTTTCCATCCTTTTCATAGCAAAGCATGTGAAAAGAGAGCTCAGCATTTCAAAATGCCCAAATAATAAACTTCCAATTTCCCTTAATCACACAAAGTTGGTTGTAGAAAACTTCAGGTCTTTTTTCTTCTTTCATGAACCCTCTAACATCAAACAGAGCCAGCAAAAATTCATTTGGAAAAATCAGTTAGCGAAGGTTAATTTGCCTGGCATCAGAGTTGGTCATTTTGTCTTTTGTCCAAGAAAAAAAACCCAAACAGAAGTGGATAGGGGATAAAAGTTAATGTGTCCTTACCAAAACTGTTAAGGAAATCATGCTTGTTTTCCTCTGCACTTCTCTCTGCTGTTTCTTGTACCCTTCCAGAGGCGCTGACTTGAAGCTTTCTGTAGAGCTGATTGAAATTCCAAGAATTTCACCTTTCAAAGACATTTTTTCATCACCTTCCTTATTTGGTTTGTTTCTTGAAGAACAATTTTCCTCTCAAATCTTCAGGAGTGTTCTTTTCAACCCATTCTAAGAACAGTTAGAAGGATGCCGATTTCTAAACCCTAGTGGCATTTCCAGGCAAGGAAGGGAAATTTTTAAGGCAGAAATCATCTCTCACCAACTCTGGTTGGGTTTAGTTACGCTGCTGTTGTTTATACACAAATGGTAATGTAGGCATAAGCGTGGCTGTGAGCACGGCTGCCTCAGTACCAGAAAAGACTTCCCTTACACTCAGCAGAAGAACTACGGCATGTTTTTGTCAGTTTTTAAAAAAATGTGCCACTGAGAGGACTTTACATTTCACGATGACCTGCAATCGTATCCCTGGTGCCAACGGGACCTCAAAGGCCTGAGCAGAGCATGGTGAAGCCAATGGGAAAATCCCCCTTGTTTGCAGTAGCCTGTGGATCAACCCCTAAACTTTGATTCAGCAGAGACATAAACCCATTTTTAATTTCTCACTCGGCCTAAGGGAACTAAGAAGTGCTGCAGGGCAGGCGACTGGTCAGTGCTTTAAGTGTGAACCCAAGAGGTGAGCAGCACCTGCAAGAACGTGTTCTTACCCTCCTGAAAACGCTGCTGCATTGTCCTCTGGCTTCCAGGTTTGTTTGCATCCTACTGCAGAACTGTTAGGAATAACAGGACTTATCCCTAGCCTATTAAATCAGTAAAAAGAGGAAGCAGAAGTGTAATCCATCTCGTCTTTCTTAAAGCATCAAAAACCTACTAAGTTGTCCACGAGAGCATAATGATGTCTTTATATTCAACTATAACTTATGGCTCCTTAAAAAGCAATTGAGAGCAGGGGTAGTAATTGAATCTCTAGTTTTAGTTATAAACTACAACGTCTGAAGTCAGTTTTGCAAATTTATAATTTATAGACTTTATCAAAAGAGTAAACTAGCAATCTAGATCTCTTCAAATCCCAAGCACAGCATCGGATTAGTTTTAAGCGTTAGTTCATTCTCCCCACAGGGATATCACTAGAAGAACTTCATATCACAAACACCACACAAAGAATAACATCAAGCAAATAACGGCGTGTGCTCAGTACGAGAAAAGACAACTATTTATTTAGCACAGCGAGTTCAGTCATTTAAGCCTTCTGCTTCGACAAATTTGGTTTGCGGTCTCGCTTCCATTCTGAGAGGTGAATTTGCTCTTCTCAGCCTAGTTCTCACTGGACTTTATTTTTTTTCTCCCCTCTCAAAACGAAACCCCCGCACAGCCTGGCACGTTAAGGCAGAACAGGAGGTGTTTGCCAAGAGGATGGCATTTGTGAGTCAGGGCTGAAGCGCGTTGCCCCAGCTGGGTGCTTGGGAGCTTGCATGGCATCTACGCTTGAGCTACCTGACTCAAACCAACACTAGACCCACACTTTGAAAAGCGCTACAACACAGGCCAGTATAGCCTAAAAGTGCCTTGTTTTAAAGCGAGTAGCCCACACGACTATCCGGGGAGGGGAACAGTAATTTGGAGCCTCTAGCACAACTGGCACGCCGCACATCCAGCAGTTCACTAGCCACACATTCTCTGCACTGAGAAGGAACCAGGACTAAAAAGGAACTCGGGTGCTGCATGGCACGATGCGAATGGCACGAGAAGACATCACGGACACTTTGTGTGAAGGCGGGGGAACAAATGAAGGGCCATCTCCAGGTTGATTTGGTTTTCCCCTCCCCAGACTGCAGTAATATAACCATATATGTATACATACATGTGCAGAATATTCTTCAAGGCAGGGCGGTGTATACACACACACACAAACATTTCCCAAACCAAACTGCCAAAGAGGAGGGTTCCAGGTAGCGATTCGGGACAGCAAAGAGCAACGTTAAGTGATCACAGCAAGTGGAAAACCCCTGATGAACAGGACACACTGTGTTTACCGCCCAGGGAGGGTTTGCACGTGGTTACGTACCCAGATGACGAGCTGCAGTCCCATCACCACCTCCGTGGTGCGTTTCTGGATGAAATACTGGCCTTGCATCTGAGTGCTCTAAGGGCAGGGGGATTCGGAGACGGACAGAAATGGTTAAGGCCCACATTGGCTGAGAACTGTTTTTCCCCTCTTCTGTTGCCAAAGGTTTAGTCAAGGAAATAAAAACACTTCAGAAAGTAAAACAGGAGACTCGAATAAAGCAGGTGTTTCTTTTTTCCTCACCCTGTATCTATCTATGCTGGTCAGGGCAGAATAGATAGATGCTGTATGGGTAATGTCATCACACACTGATAAAAAAAAATAATCATATGCTGGGGCTGAGAGAGAGCGAACAGACAGGACAGGTGGAAGCATCTCCTGGAGACAGGCCTCCCACTTGCACACACAAGTCTCTGTCTGAAAATCACCACCCTACTTTGGCAAAACACGGATCGGAGCACGGGTGGCCGATTTTCCCTTCCTCACGAGCAACGTAAGGAAGATTTCCCTACAGCCAAGAGCTTTGTGCTTCAGAGATCTGAGAGACGGGGAGCCCGGGATCAGCCATCCCCACATCCAGACCCTGGTAGTCTGGAGACGTTACTCTGCACCCAGTGGGCACAGGCCCCCCAGTCACGGAGGGCAGGTTCCTGGCAGGGCTGCACTGCAGTTTTCTTCTGGCTTGTGCCCCCAAATTTCCATGTGAGGAAGCAGAAAGCACAGTTCAGGGTGCAGGCAGGAGCAGGGGAGCTGGTGTGCAATGGGGTCTCTCCCAGCATGGCAAGGGGATGTGCCCAGGGCACTGCCAGGGTCTGGGGCTCTGTGGCACTCCCAGACTCAGTGCAGACGCAGCAGCCTCCCTGTGTCCTCTCACAAAGCCCAGCTGCCGTCCCTGCAAGGGAGCCGTGCTGGGACTGCTCCTGAGCTACCTTCTCTCTCACATCTCTGCTTTCCAAATACCTTCCCTGTTCCCTTGCCCTCCCCTTTCCCCCTCAAAAATAACCTCTGAACATCTGCAAAACAGGACGAGGGGAAATCAGTTCTCCAGACAAAAGTGGCATTATAAAAACACCCCATCACAGACCCTTCTGCTTCAAACCAAATACATCCTCCAGGCTGTGAGTGACATACAGCTCCTGGGAGACACCCACACTACAGCCAGAGAGTGCTTTAAGGTACCAGGATTTCACCTGGGGCTGGAGCACTCATTCCAAAAACCACCATGAACCCACCGTGCCCACCCCCTGTCCCTACTGGTGAAGGCAGAGGTAGACATTAAACTCAGCAGACAGCATGTGGTACTCCCAGAGGCTGCACACCTTTGGGGATGTTTTATGGGCCTTGGGGAAAAGAGGGTGACAAATCTCACCGTGGGGATGGCCAGGCTGCATCAAAAGTCCTTTGGTTTGGGGAAGCTGTATGCATTCAGCACACCAAATTTGGGGTAAATCAGACAGACGTGAGTCAAGAGAAGAATTGCCAGATCAGGTTCTACACACCCACCACCCTGTCCAGTAGTCCTGCCAGAAGCAGGTAGCGCAAAGACAGTACCTGAGGAACATACGCCTTTCTCTGGCCCTGCACCCACCAAATTTATACGTCCAGATGTGTGACTTGGGCTCTTTAACAGAACTCACTCCACTTTGTCACAACCTCTTGCTAATCATCGCTCCAAAACCCTCCTCACTGGCTGCAACTGCTGCCGAGCTCCGGAGACTCCGCAGTCCTGACCCCATCTCATCTCTGACCCAATTTAAAAGCAAAATGCAAGGTCTTTTTTGCAAGACTCTTTCTCGCAGCAGCCAAGAGTAGTGATGGAAACTTTCAGAAGAAGGAGATCTGCCCACTTCTTGGTGTTAGGGGAAGGGCATCCGCCAACGCACCGAACACCCTCTCTCATCACCTGCCTGCCTTCTCCCCTTCACAAGGTCGGGCTTTAGAGCCGAGCTTCTCACCGATGAAACCAGGCTGTTCCCGAGGGCTGGGAATTTGTTTCCATTTCCAAAGCTTGGAGGAGTCACAAATCCCTGCTGCTGTCATAGGAGGGAGGTAAGAAATCCCCCCAGGACAGACAGATTCCAGTGCCCTTGAACAGGGTTTCCCTGGTATAAAGCAGGTCAGTCTTACTCTCTTGGGATTCCAGGTCCTCTCTGCCCCTAAAATCAGCTCAAGTCTCCACTTTTTCTACCTTCTCACATACTAAGAAGACCATAATCTTCAGTGGGAAAAAAAGCAGGTGAAAAGGCCTGACCCAAAGCCCAAATAAGCAAACAGAAATAGTCCAGCTGACCTCAAGGGAGTTTGCGCTGAGGCCACAGCATCCTGCAAATCCCAGCCTAACTTTAGGAAATACTAGATCCAAAACAAAGTCTCTCTAGCCCCAAACACTGCCCATACGACCTTGGTGAGGCGTGGGATCCTGAAGGCGTGCAAGCAGCCAAGCAGATGGCAGCTGCTCTCTGCCCGACGCCGGCGTGGGACTTGGCCAGGCACCTCCACGCACTGCTAACTGCTGTCGGTCACGGGACGGCCCCTCTGCTCGCTGCCCCGCTGGCACCTCAGCCAGAGAAGTGACTTGGTGTGACGTCCCAGGTTGCACACTCAGCTCTGCCACGCTGCAGTCTCAGCCCCCAGCCACAGCCAGCCTGTTTTCTCTAGAGCACTTCCAAGTTGCTGAGCAGCAGGTACACAAGACACCCGTTAGAGACCACACTTCGCTGCTGGGGTGAAGGAGCTGCCTTTGGCCTGCGTTTGCCCACTGCTTCCCCTGCCCCAGGGGTGGCTGGTTAAACACCACCCCAACACGCAGCGACAGGCAAACCGGGTCTTCACCCTACGCTCCCTCTCCCCTTACGTCTTCTTTACCACAACCCAACTTAAAACCAAACCGAACGGAAACCAAAACACAAAGCGGGGACTCTGGATGGGACGTAGAACACTTTGGACTTGAAAACAGGGGCCTTCAGGAGAGGTGGGGGTGTCTCCCAGGGAGGACAGCAGGGGAGGGGAGGGGACACCGTCATTGACACCGATCAGGAGAAGCTGTAATCTATACACAGTGGTGTAAGCCAAGTTATAGTACATGAAAGCACACGCTGAGTGCATGGAGTTACCCACACCGGGTCAAACTGGCACAGTCGTCTTGAACAAGACCCTTGGAGTTGCAGTTGTGCATCGCTGACCTATCTAGCTCACTCTCTCTATATATAGATATGTATAGAATTTTTCTGCATGCATTTGTCTCAAAAGGCGCTGTACAGCTGGGCTGGGTTTCTCATCCCCACCCCGTCTCGGTCTTCATTTTTTCCGGGCTAGGAACGCCACTCCCACAATGGCAGCGAGCGCAGCCACCGCTACTCCTCCGATGATGATCAAGGGCTTCATGTTGTCGAAGATGCTGCCTGGGGACTCCTCGGAGCCATTTCCCTTGTGGTCAGAGTCAGGGGACTGGCCGGTGGCCTCTTGCGTCTCCGTGGCGGCGGGGCTGGGTTTCAGGTTGCTGTGGTTGTTCACGACGGCGGCGTCACCACCTGCCTTCTTGGTGGCAGAGGTGGCAGTGGCAGGAGCAGGCTGCTCTTTGGGGATCTCCTTCTTGTCTGCATTCGTGGCAGGCCCAGGGTTGGGCTTTTCTGGCTTCCCGGAGCTGGGGGTCTTGGCATCGGGTTTGTTTCCGCTTCGGACGTTGCCTTTGGAATCCATCCCTACGAGTGCTGTGGGTAGCGACTGGACGCTGCGTGCGTGGGACTATCCCAGCTCTTCTCCTTTGCCTGGCTGCTGGAGAAAGCAGAGGAGCCACCTGAGAGGGACAGCTCAGCCCCTTGGAACGAGTCTCACGCTGGCGGGGTCCTATCTGGACATGATACAGCACCTGGAAGAGGAAGCAGAGCAATGAGAGGTGGGTGAAAGGACAGAGCAAGCCAGCACCATTCTACCTGGAGGCAACAGAGGAGGGCAGAAGACAAGACTGGAAAACCCTTGGCTCGCTCTTTAGTAACTGTGAGGAGGAGGTGGCTGGGGGGCAGCTTGCCATCAGGCCTCCGAGGGTGCACCACCACGTCAGCTTTGAGCCTAGGAAATAACGAGTAGGCAGGAGGCAGCGGTTAGATCCGAGTGCCCTGCTTCATCACCTCCCTGCTGACCTTCAGCACCGCCGGGAAGCCTGCCCAGAGCTTTCTGCCTGCTAAGTGACATATGAGCTCGTTAGCTGTCTGGATTTAGAAATAAAGATGCTCCTCGAACCTCTACAGAGAGATGTTTCTTCCAAAGCAGCTCAGAGTGCAGATCACTCCTTCAATGACAGACAGGGAGAAGGTCCCCGGGTTGCAGCAACGGTCTGTGCTGCTGCTGCCGCCTCTTCTGGGAAACAGGCTGACAAATGCAGGGTTTTAATCTCCATTTAGGCAGAAACGCTGGCCTGGAGGAAACCTGCTCACAGAAATGCTGGGTTTGGGTCCAAAGCAAAGCTGGGCAACACCTTATGGCTTGGTAGGAGATAGAATCTCCCCCCTCTCCTGCTCTCCCTTGTAAGCCATTGTTTGATGGCCACAATCTTCTCCAAAGCCAGTCAACTGGAGTTGACTGAGGGAACTGCTGCACTGAAGTCACTAAAGTCCATAGCTCATATGCTGCACCAGACATGGTGACCATGAGACTAGTACACCATATACTAAAAAAGCTGTCTGGAAGGTTGGCGCTTGGCCTAGGAGAGTCCTCTCAGCTCTTCCTGTAGCATGGACATGGGACAGGCACTTCCAGAAGGCTTTCCATGGACCTACCTTACTCACCTCCCTTAGAGGGGATGAATTTTAGCTGGGTAGTGTTTGCTGAGGTGGAACCTGAGGTCTCCAAAAGGCATTAGATGACCCAAGCTGGCCAGTTTTGAAAGAAACCATTGAAAGGTGAGAGGCAGATTACCTGCCCCCAGGGTTTCATAGCCAGCGTTAAGCAGGATTGTTGCTACTCTTCCCTTAGGTTTTCAATTCAGTCTAACTCCAAGCTCTTCCCATGGAATTAAAAAAAAAAAATATCAAACTAGTTCTTCACTTGTTTAAAACCCAGCAATCTCATTTCCCTAGCAGCTCTACATGGGCCAGATCTGCTTTGGGTGTAAAAAAGCATAGTCTCTTTGACTGCAGCTGAGCAACACTTATATTTCTGAGCTTGATATGTTAAACCATTTTGGAAAACCACCACCACCACCGTCTCCTCTTGCTTCACTGAAGATGTATCATATGCTTGGGCTTCTTGTACCACACAAGCACAATGTGCTCACCAAGCTTGAGACCTCCTTTGTGGGACTTGGTAGATAAACATATGGTCCTGGCCAAGTGCAAGAACATTTTCCTCTCCTCACTCATGCTGTAATATTTCTGTAGATACCACCTGCCTCACCTTCTCCTTCCTACTGCCTCCAAAGAGCATTCAGACTGCTCTGCTCAGAGGAGATCCTATGTACATCCAGGGCTGTATTCCTACATGCTGAGGTCACCCACAGTCACTCACAGGACTCTGCTCTTTTGGTTTGGGAGCAATTTATCCTCATTTTACATCTGGTACAACCATGACACAAAGAAATAGTAAGTGGGGCCCAAGACTGAAGCAGGCTTCGAGGTTAAAGCAGGGAGAGTCAGATTCATCACGTCATAAATATTAAATGACCCACTCAATCATTTTGATATCAATTAGCTGAGCTGCTCACACACCCTCTAGTATTGGTGCAGTAACACTGGATGAACCGTGCATTAAACTTCTGCTGCTCCCTAGGAAAGCCCTGTGCAGCCTACAGAGATGGTGGGGATAAATCACTTTGGGGGCAAACTGGCCTCTTAGCTGAGAAACGAGGACTCTGCACAGCCCAAGAACCTCAGTGTATCCATATCCTCTCACGTTCACACCCCTGATGGACCAATATCAACAGTTCTTACGTGCCCACGTGGCTTTCTGTCAGCGGTTTTCCATCACTGGAAGTAGCCACAGAATCACCCAGTGTCTCCGCAGACCCTTTGGCGTGGTTGAGCTGATGCTGTCAAATGCTGCCCCCCTCCTCCTCCTCCTCACCCAGGGTACCCTTAGCAGCTCATCCTCTTCCATCACAGTATTTAACCCTCTTCTGTACATCATTAGCTCCCTCCCAAGCAGCCTCCCTGCCTTGGGTATCATCCCCTCTTTCCTTTTGCTCTCACAGAATCAATGAGGTTGGAAGAGCCCTCTGGGATCATCGAGTCCAACCATTGCCCTGACACCACCATGGCAACTAGACCAGGGCACTAAGTGCCATGGCCAGGCTTTTCTTAAACCCCTCCAGAGATGGTGACTCCACCACCTCCCTGGGCAGCCCCTTCCAATGTCTAATGACCCTCTCCTTCCCCTTTCCAGCCCTGTGCTTTCAAGGGCAGGAGCATGTGCTCATCTTTAAGCACCCCTGTGTCCCACAGACAGAAAAGAAAGGTGCTGGCCCCATTTTCAAAAACTGCACATACAGGTGTGAGGGATTTTTCCCCAGCCCTTTGTCTCCTCCTCATTCCATCACACACAGCTTTTCTCTAATGGCCTGTTTCTCTGCCTTTGCTCTCTTACAGCTCCTCACATCTATTTATTCCTCCCTTTTCTCTCCTCCTCAGTCGCTGTCTGCGCCCATCTACCCACACCTCCCCCTTCCAGCTCCCTCTCTGCCTCCCACACACACAGCAGCCCTTGGGAACGAGGTTTTGTGGGAAAGAGGCCTCATTCCCTCCCTTTCCCCCCCCGCTATGTCTTTGTTTAACAATCTGTGCCTTTTCAGGGAGGTTTTCACTTGCCAGCAGCCAACCAGCTCTTTTCCCAGGCTGGGAAGAGGGAAAAGAGATCCTGAAACCAGTGATCAAGGAGAAAAAGGCAAAGCAAAGCCCTCCAAATTCCTGCCGCAGCGGCACACAAACACCGCAGCCCTCCTGGGATGCTTCTGCTTGTTGCAGCTCTCCAAGTCAGCGTGGTCAGACTCAGCCAGCACAAGCAGCTTTCCCTGGCTCCCTGAAGGGCACCTTTTCTGCCTCAACCCCCAGAAAATACATCTATTCACCCATCTCCTGCGTGCGCAGATGAAAGCTGCATCAATCCTGCGCCGAACGGAGCACAGGAGTCACTGCTGGCTTCACCGTGACACACCACCCTTGGAAGGTCCTCCTGCCCCTGCACAGACCAGCCCCAAGCCCTATAAGCTCACCATGAGCCAGCAACGTGCACTCGCAGCCCAAAGCCAACCATCTCCTGGGCTGCATCCCCAGCAGCGTGGCCAGCAGGGCGAGGGAGGGGATTCTACCCCTTTACTCCGCTCTCGTGAGACCCCCCCAGCAGTGCTGCGTCCAGCTTCCTGAAGCTACGGGAGGACTTTGAACCTGAGAACACAACGCCCAACGCAGTCCTCATCATCTTCTTCAGTCAATTGCTCTTACACCACCACAGGGAAAGGTTTTCAGTGTCACGGAGGAAGAACGTACACCGAATACCAATTAATTTCAGGTCCCTTCAGCAGGTCCTGTCAGTCTCAGCTGGCACACCTGCGTTTGGTCATTAAAGACCAAACTAGCTTTGTGAGGGACAAAAACCAGCCCTCTTCTCGGCCAGCTTCCCCTTGGTGAGTGCAATTTGCACCTGCCAGCACTGGCTCACAGGACTGAATTAACCATCCTGGATCCAGGCGCCAGCACCAGCTGGTGGGTGAGGAGCAGGTAATGTCAGACTGAGGTCTGCAGCCTGCAGCAAGTGTCTCTCCTTCAGTGCAAATCAACTGAACTCACCAACGCGAGACCCTCAGGTGGAGGACAGCGTGGTCACACGGGGTATTACCATCACCAAAGAGGGCTTGGCTGAAGCAGTCAGAGGAAAATCAGCTGGAGCACACGGCTGAGGTGGGATCACAATGTCCTGAGGGAAAAGCCAGGCGAAAGGTAGCCTGTTCTGACAGATTAAGGCTTCTCCAAAGAGGTCTGAGGTTCCCGGCCACAGGGCAATGCCAGCTGGTTGCCAGCTTGTTGCCACTTGTCATTTTATGGCAAAAGAATCACAGAATCAACCAGGTTGCAAGAGCCCTCTGGGATCATCGAGTCCAACCATTGCCCTGACACCACCATGGCACTAAGTGCCATGGCCAGGCTTTTCTTAAACCCCTCCAGAGATGGTGACTCCACCACCTCCCTGGGCAGCCCCTTCCAATGGCTAATGACCCTTGCTGAGAAGAAATGCTTCCTAATGTCCAACCTGAACCCCCCCTGGCGAAGCTTGAGGCAGAAATAGGCTCCAAGCACCTTGCCCTGGAGAAGGCATTATTTCAGAGAGCCACGGGCACAGGGTTTGGGGTGTCCCTCCTGAGACCCTGAGGCTCAAGAGCATTGTCACCTCCCTTTCTTCTTCCAAAGATTAGCAAATCCCCCCGTGCACCAAAGTGGCTCGGCAGGGAGTTAAGGAAAGGAGGGACTGGGAGCACGGGCTGAAATGAGCAGAGTGCAGGAGGGAGCACGAGTCCTGCCAAGCTCAGCTGAACATCATGTAAGAAACCATCAAAACTCATCAAAAAAATAAACCAGGATTTGTCCCTCCGCAGCTGCAGGCTGAAGGCAGAGCTGCAATCCCACTGCTGAGTTATTTTAGGGTAGAAATTAGAACCATTTGCTGACTCACAGCCAGGCCAGCCCTACTTTTCCCCCATAGGATTCACCTTAAAATAAAAAAAAGAAACCTCACTGGCTCAAATATGGCACCTCCACTGTCCTTTGAGGACATCTGCCCATCAGAGAGTTCATATCAGTCACCAGGGCATCCCCACTGCTTCTGGAAACTCAAGGAGAATCATCAGTCACGGCTTCTCATTTATGTAGCTCTGCTTCATTTTAGAATCGTTTGGGTTGGAAAGGACCTTTAAGATCATCAAGTCCAACCGTTAACCCAGCACTGCCAAGGCCACCACTAACCCATGTCCCTCAGCACCACATCTGCTTGTCTTTTAAATCCCTCCAAGGATGGTGACTCCACCACTGCCCTGGGCAGCCTGTTCCACTGCTTGATAACTCTTTTGGTGAAGAAATTGTTCCTCATATCCAATCTAAACCTTCCCTGGTGCAACTTGAGGCCGTTTCTTCTCATCCTATCACTTGCTACCTGGGAGAAGAGACCGACCCCCACCTCGCTACACCCTCCTTTCAGGTAGTTGTAGAGAGCGAGAAGGTCTCCCCTCAGCCTCCTTTTCTCCAGGCTAAACACCCCCAGGTCCCTCAGCTGCTCCTCATGGGGCCTTTTCCCCCCACTGAAGTGGGGAGCTGCTGATGGCTCCAAGGGGGTCACACTTGGGCTCTCGACCTTCTTGTCCTACCCCGAAGTGATGCAGCTTGAATGACCAGACACTGTCCCTTGGGAAGTGTCCTCGGGGTCTGAATCACACACAGAATCACACACAGAATCAACCAGGCTGGAAGAGCCCTCTGGGATCATCGAGTCCAACCATTGCCCTGACACCACCATGGCAACTAGACCAGGGCACTAAGTGCCATGGCCAGGCTTTTCTTAAACCCCTCCACAGATGGTGACTCCACCACCTCCCTGGGCAGCCCCTTCCAATGGCTAATGACCCTTGCTGAGAAGAAATGCTTCCTCATGTCCAACCTGAACCTCCCCTGGCCAAGCTTGAGGCTGTGCCCGTTTCTGTGCCCCTTTCATCTGCCGTACGGGGGAGTGATCCATCAGGGCTGGAAGGGTTTGTGTTCAGTCCCCTGCCCCATCCCAGCCTCCTCCTGCACCTGAGCAGCTCGTTTTGTATCCCAATGCTCCAACTCCCCCCATCCAAGGGGGACAAAGAGCATTTCTCCCCCTTTCTGAGCTGCTGGGGGAATAAACACGTTAAAGGCGGCGAGATGCCAGGCAAGCACCTCCGGTAAGTGACAGCAGCGTGTGACTAAGCCTCCCCCCCGTCGCCAAGAAGTGCTGTGAAGACAGATGAGGCAATGCAGTGCCTCCCAGTACCACCATAAATATTACAACAGCTTTACATAAGGTGCTGGTGTTCGTTCAGCTGCCGTGGGCAGCTCCCCGAGGAGGATTTTAGCTGCCTCACGGTTTATTTTGGCCCCCGGCTCCTGACGCAACGCACAGCAAAGGTGATAAAACACGACGCAAGCGGGAGCCACTTGTTGTAGGTGCTTTTAAACAGCCTCAGTGCCCCAGGCTGTGAAGGGGGACAGCCGTGTTCCCAGCCCTCCCAAAGCCAAGCCCTGGGGACAACGGCACCAAGTCACAGCGAACGCTGTTGACCCACTTCTCTCTGATGAGATATTTATGAATCCTTTTCCCAATCTGTTGTTTGCTACTCCCCACATCCCTCCCCCCAGCCCTGGATTAAACGTTTCCCTCTCAAACAAACCCTTTGAGTCTTGATGTGGAGAGCGTCAGATGCTGGAAGTATTTTAACAGGACACGTTCCCCGCACGGGTGACACAGCATTTCGGAGCCCCGCGGCCAGCCCTGATGCACTCCCCACCAGCATGAGCCCAGAAAAATGATAAAGGGCCTTTTTCTACGCTGTGATCTCTGCGGGAGATGAGGTCTGAGCTAAGCATCACATCTGGCCTCTATGAGGAATAGTGTAGCCAGCTGTTCTAGGGAAGGGATCGTCCCTCTGTGCTCGGCACTGGTGAGGCCGCACCTTGAATCCTGTGTCCAGTTCTGGGCCCCACACTTCAAGAGAGATGTTGAGGTGTTGGAGCGAGTGCAGGGGAGGGCGACCAAGCTGGGGAAGGGTCTGGAGGGTCTGACCTACGAGGGACGGCTGAGGGAGCTGGGGGTGTTTAGCCTGGAGAAGAGGAGGCTCAGAGGTGACCTTAGTGCAGTCTACAACTACCTGAAGGGAGGGTGTAGTGAAGTGGGAGTTGGCCTCTTCTCCCAGGCAACCAGCGCTAGGACAAGAGGACACAGCCTCCAGCTTGGCCAGGGGAGGGTCAGGTTGGACATTAGGAAGCATTTCTTCTCAGCAAGGGTCATTAGCCATTGGAAGGGGCTGCCCAGGGAGGTGGTGGAGTCACCATCTCTGGAGGGGTTTAAGAAAAGCCTGGACATGGCACTTAGTGCCCTGGGCTAGTTGCCATGGTGGTGTCAGGGCAATGGTTGGACTCGATGAGCCCAGAGGGCTCTTCCAACCTCATTGACCCTGTGATTCTGTGATCTGCACGCCACGCTCATCCTGACCCCAAAGATCTCGCTGGGATGGACGTGGCAGACGTTTTGCACCCTGAAGGATGGAGGCAACGCTGCAGAGACGCACACCGTACCCTGCCAGGGGCTTTACTGCTGTTTTCTTGGTTTTTTAAAGCCCAAAGCACAGCTCTAACTCCGCTGCTGAGGCTCTCTGCCTCTACACAGCCCCATACACAGCAAAAACCCACTCCACGTTGTTGTGCCGTTATCTTCTCTCATCCCACGTGAAAATAAAGCAACAAGAACCACGAGAAAAAGTACAAACCTGACTCTGCCCTTAAACCCGTGGCACCAAGGAGGGAAGGACGGCTGGCTGCTGCTTCACCCTGCCCTTCCACACGCCAGCACCGAGCTCTCGGTGCACGTTTCCCACTGCACCATCTGCAAAAGCTCCTTCCAGGGCACCTCGCGGGCACAAACCCGGCCATTCCTCTGCAGCAACGTGGGCTGGAAAGCACTTGCAGCTCAGTTCAGCTTCTTGCCCATGACTCTATTAAAAATACACTGGCTGCTGCCTGAAACCCCAACCAAACCCACTCCTTCCCTCCTCCATCAGAGCATCCACCATGCGTGGTCCCAGAGGGACAACTCACCACCTGGACACAGAACCAACACAAACCCCTTTGTCACGCCTGGGCTCACGGCTGTCCCCAAACACGGCAGAAATCAGGAAAGCGTTACCAAAACAGCCTTGGGACAGAGAAGGTTTTGTCAGGAGCTCTCCCGCGGTGCCAGTCACGTGCTCTGACTGACATCCATGGGGTGGACACACTTACACCCAGCATGGACCCAACGTCACGCCTGGCAAGGCTGTACAACCTGCCTGGCTCAAGTGCCACCAGCCCCCGCGATGCAGCTGGACCGGCTGCACTCCCAGCCCCAGTGTACAGCAAAGCTGTTTCTAGAATTAGAGAGAATCTGAAAATACTTGGCTGAGATTAGGTTGGAAACATCCTTCTGCTGCAAAGCCTGGCTTGTCAGGGTCGTAACACTGTGCGGAGCCCACAAAGAGGGACAAACACCATTTCAGAGCACCTCACTTTGCTGTGCCCTCCACCTTTAATACTGGTTTTCAACTATATAGTTCCATTTTTTTTTAGTGGAACAAGATTATAGCTTTTACCCTTCAAAAATCATGAGTGTTATATCTTTAGCCTCTCCCTGACAGGGCTGAGCATCACTCACCCCAAAGCAGAAGTTTAGGGGAACGAAGGGAAGGATCTTCACCAGGGTGACTTTTTTCCATGGCAGCTATTTTGGGTGCATCCTGTGTCCCAGGCTGCTGTGCCACACCTGCATCCCCCCCCGTGTCTGGGCTTTTGCCACCAGCACCATTTTGCAAACACACTCATTTTGTTTCTTTATAATCCTTTTCCAGCCCTCCCAAAGCCAGCAATTCAACGCCAGCAGCTCTGTGGCACCGGGGACAAGCTGCTGCACCAAAAGGTGGCACATCCCTTCCTGAGGACAAGCTGGCACCTCCTGTAAGATCAGAAGGGAGGCCCCAGAGCCCAAAAGCCCCAGCAGAAGCTGGCCCCGCAGCCTTGCTACTGAAAAGGGCCATGGGGCATGTCTCAGTTCCCCGCTCAGCACTGGGTCTGCGATGCCACCTCAGGCATAGCATCGTGGCAGGGTCAGGGAGGGTTCCCTGCCTCCTTTGTGCCTCTTGGAGAGGTGAACCCCACGCTCCTCCTCACCTCAAAGCCCTCCTCTCCACGCTGAGCCTGCCAGCGCTTGGGGAGCTGCCCTGGGCAAGGGGGCAGGGGCTGCCAGTCTGGGGTGCTGCTCCTCAGGCAGGCAGGAGCTGGTACCCAGGCGCAGGAGGCAGATTTCCTTCCTAACAGACTGATGCTTTTAAGTCAGCACATCCTGTATCCCTCAAATTCAATATCCACAAGCAAAAATGATGAGGGTTATCTCTGACACAGCAAAATAGCCCCAAGCGCTGCTGTAAGCAGCGGTGAATTTAACAGCCCTTGTCAGCTTGTGGGCATCCTAAACCCTTCTGAGGGATGCGGGATTGCACCAGGCTTTAGTGGCATCACCCCCCTTTGCTGCTCAGCTGTGGCCGGGGAAAAGATTACGGAGGCAAAACTAGAGCTCTCCCTCCCTGCAGAGAGCTGGGGAAGGATGCCCAGAGCTCCTCTGGCACAGAAACGCTTGCTTAGAGCGCTCCATCCCCCCCTTCTACCCCGTCTGCCCATCCCTGTGCCCTACCAAGGATGGGGACAGCGTGCCAGGGCGCTCGCCGGTCCCTGGTTCTGGCAGCCTGCCCGCCGAGGGGATGGATGCGGAGGGATGAACATCCCCATTTAGGGGAATTCTGGATTTTCTCCCCCCGTCCTGCCACAATACCGTGGGGTTAGAGGCTGGTGTTGGGCACCGTGGCTGAGAAAGGGAAGATGGAAAACGCTGAAGGTCAAACCTGTGAAGGTCAGACTCGTGGAGGGCAGTCAGGGAGCTCACTCCAGCGCAGTCCATCCTCCAGCTCCTGACAGCATCCTGCCTAAGCCCCACCCAAGGGAAACTGCGACGCCGACGCTTCCTCCCATCGCCCCAGCGCCAAAGTTCTGCCAGGCTGGCCCCGATTCCAGAACAAAAATCCTCTTCCTTCCCACCCCAACCCCATGAGAAGCTACCAGATGGTCACAGAGAGCCAGGCAGGAGCGGGGACCACACCAGCAGGGCTCTGCACACATACGGGTGCCCAGACCCACGCAGAGAGGCAGGGACAGAGTGAGGTGCGCCAACCATCCCCTCGTGCCTTCACCCCTGGCAGAGAGTCCTGGTCCCGTGTCCTCGTCCCTCCCCTCATTCGGTGCAATCTTCTCCCCGTAGCTTCACACAGGCACCGTTGCCTCCATCATTCTCTCCCCATTTTGGTCTTTTTTTGGGCAGATTCCCCTTTGTGAGCTCCTTCCCAGCACGAGACAGGGCTCGTATCAAAGGATACCCCCACAGCCCCCTGCCTAACCACCCCCAGCTCCTTCCTTGGGAAGGGTGAGGACTCGTAGCCAGGGCTGCTGGCCATTCCTAGCCACGCTGGCCTCCTGCCTCACAGCAATTCAGAGACATTAAACCCATCCAGGCAGAGCCAAGGGCAGACAAATCCCACCGCCCATGGAGATGGGAGGGGAAACGCAGCTGGAAACCCGATCAAAACCTCTCGGGGAGGCTCACAGGCTTTGCTGCCGAGGCTGGGGGGTTTCGGCTGGGGATGCTGCTGCCTCCTCTCCTCCCTCCCCACGGCCGGCTCCGCTTCCCCGGGCTCGGAGCCACAGAGCCCAGTCTCCATCCTAGGGCTGCTGCCTCCCCCTTGCCGAAGCCCGGTGGCTGGTGGCCACCCCAGCTGGGACTGGGCAAGCACAGCGCGTCCCGCAAGGGCAGCCGAGCGGATGGCGGGTACATGGAGGCAGGGAGCGAGCAGGGAGTGGAAATGCCTCCTCTGGCTGCCTGACCTTCAGGGAGCAGAAGAGGGGAGCCGGGCTGGGAAGGGAGCTGCTCGGGGCCGGCCGTCCTCGCTGCGCTCCTTGTTTTGGGGTCAAAGCAGCACCGTTGCCCGTTAACGGGGAGAGCTGCGTGGGGACGCGCTCCCGGGACGGCACGGCAGCCCCTGGCCTCCATCCCAGGCCGCTGCGAGGAGGCGGACACTCACCTTGACCAGGTAGGTCTGCGTCTCCGTTTCGCTATGTCACCCTGCCCGTCTCTGCGCCGAGAGCTGGGGACCCCCGGCAGCTCTGGCCCCTTGCCCCCCAGGGGAAAGGGGCAGCCCTTACCTCCTGTCCTCCGGCCGCAGAGTCACACCTCAGGAGCTGGCTCTTGCGCAGAGAGGAGGGAGGGAGGAAGGCGGAGGAGGAGGAGGAGGGGGGAACTTGGGAGTTTCCCACAATGCACCTCTGCAGACTGCATGAAGATGGAGAGCAGGGGAGGGGAAGGGGGGGACAGCGCTCCAATCCGGAGGGAAGGGCTGGGACTTTGGGGGGGGACAGGGCGCCAAGGAGGGGGGCTGGCAGGGTGGTCAAGGCCCTGTTACAGCCCCTGTTAGTGGGGGGTTGGCTCGGCAGCTCAGGGCTGTCCCCGCAGCGCCGAGCCCCCGCCTGCTCCCCCAAAGCCTGCCTGGGTTTGTGGTGAATACAGCCACAAAGAGGGGGGAACATGCTGGGGGAAGTGGGAGGGAGGCAGCCTGATAAATTGGGATGCTTCTGTGAAGACAAAAGGAAAAAAAAAAGGAGTATGGGGTCCCCCCTGCCAGGATAAGGGATCTCAGAGCGTGGCAATCCCCCAGCAGTGAGCTAAGGGCTGGCAACGAGTCTTGCCAAGGAGCAGCTCTGCACAGCGGGAGGATGAAGCAAAAACGCTGCGCCTTGGGGTAGTTTTGTGCCAGCTCTGCTTCCCTGCTCCCCAAACCTCCCCTTGCCGCAGTGGGCTGGGGTCTGCCTCCCCTTACAGACCTCGTGTGAGGGGCTGCAGGCAGCCCAAGGCCAGCTCGGCCCTTCTCCATGCCGGACGCAGCCGCCTCCGGCGCTTCGTGGTTCAAAGCCACGAGCCCTCCCTGTCACAGCCCCGCTCCTCCAGCCGGGCACAGGTCTCCAATCTCACATCACTCGGGTCAGATCTTGCTCGTACCCCAACCTGCATCCGCATCCTGGGACTGTTCAGAGCTCCTTTAGCCCTTATTTCCCGAGCGGATCAGGCTGCGTGACGCTCGCCCACCTTCCCCGTGCAGCTCCTCAGGACCCACCGACCACCTTCACGTGATTTCGTAGGAAGCACAGACACCTTAAGGAGCTCACACCCAGAAATAATCCACGAGAAACCAACTTTGTCAGCTTGGCCGCTTGAAGAATAACTCAGAACCACACAGAATCACCGAATCAATGAGGTTGGAAGAGCCCTCTGGGCTCATCGAGTCCAACCGTTGCCCTGACACCACCATGGCAACTAGACCAGGGCACTAAGTGCCATGGCCAGGCTTTTCTTAAACCCCTCCAGAGATGGTGACTCCACCACCTCCCTGGGCAGCCCCTTCCAATGGCTAATGACCCTTGCTGAGAAGAAATGCTTCCTGATGTCCAACCTGAACCTCCCCTGGCCAAGCTTGAGGCTGTGTCCTCTTGTCCTATCGCTGGTTGCCTGGGAGAAGAGGCCGACTCCCACTGCGCTACAACCTCCCTTCAGGTAGTTGTAGACTGCACTAAGGTCACCTCTGAGCCTCCTCTTCTCCAGGCTAAACACCCCCAGCTCCCTCAGCCGTTCCTCGTAGGTCAGACCCTCCAGACCCTTCCCCAGCTTGGTCGCCCTCCTCTGCACTTGCTCCAACACCTCAACATCTCTCTTGAAGTGCGGGGCCCAGAACTCACTTCACTTCTGTGGCCACCGTGTTTGCCTCCCTCCCATAAACAGCAGCCAAGCAACAGCCCAACCACAGACATACTCAGGGAAAAAAAAATAAATAAAAATCAGTATTTTCTTCCTTGAGCCCCTCTGGCTCTGCCCAACTGGCCCACAGGAGCCAAGCCAGGATGCATAAAGCCTTTTTGCCACTTCTACATCAGGCAGAAACCCCTCCCCGGGCCTCTGCACCTCCCCACGGTGCGGCAGGAGGAAGGAGGGAGCCTCCTGCGAGTGGAAACCGCCGGCTCTGGTCCCCAGAGCCTGGACGAGCTGAGGCCAGGGGGGTTCTGGCTGCGATTTCCTTGCTCTCACACATGCTGCCTCCGCCTTAGGAGATAAACGGCCCCACGTGATGTATTTACATGCTTTTTGAACCTGTGTTATATGCCTCAGATTTTGAATTTTAAAATACTTTTACTAATGTAAAAAAAAAAAGGGGAAGCGAAGGAAAGGAGCTGTAAAACCACTAACCTCACCCCGTCCATTGCAGAGGGAGGGAGAAGCCAGGCAGCCAAGCACCAGTGCAGGCACAGCAAGGTGACAACGGCTTCCTCAAGGTCAGACAGAGACATGAAGCTTTAGCACCGGTGCTGCTGCTTTTCCCTCGTCCCTCCCAGCTCACAGCACACCCCAGGGTGAGTTAGTGGGGACAAGGACAACCCTGGCTCCTGGGGACCCCCCGGCAAGCCCTGCTGGGGGGGTTGGTGGTGGCAGCATCCTCGGGAAGGAGTGGAGCGTGCCCTGAGCTTCCAGTTATTCCCAGGCTTAAATGATGTCCTGCGAGCTGGGGGACAGGATGATGGCAGGCTCCGAGCAGGGGAACCGAGCTGGATGGACACAGCTTGGTCCATGGTGCCCCAGAGACAGGCTCGTTTGGGGTCTGTGACACCCTGAATGGACCATGTTTGGGTTGGATCATCCTCCCTCCAGCTCTGCCCTCCCCAGCAAAGCCTCCTAGCTCAGCATCCCAGTCCCTGCACCGTTTACAATAAAGAGTCTGTTTTCCCCCACCTTTAAACTCCCAACGTGCCTTAAAACAGCCTTTCCCAGCCCCCCTCAAAGGCAGCTTTGCTAAACACCCCCCAAAGCATTTTCTTCTCCATCCCCCCTGGGTGAGAGCCCAGCGCTGGGGACGCTGCCAGCAGCCAACAGCCTCCGCTGCAGCATCCCCACAGACCCCAGTCCCAGTCCCCCAGCCCCATCTCCCCCTCAGCGGGGGTTTACCCCTCCTAACTCAGACCCAGGCTTAAACTGCTCATAAACCAGAGCGTGGAAAGCAGGACAGCGGGTCACAGGAGGGGCTCACCCTCATTCCACCCCGGGGCATCAGAAACCCCCACGGGACCCTCCCTCCTTGCCCAGAGCCCCCGCTGCAGCCCACCCCCGGCTGGAGAGGGGGGAAAGGCTCCGCAGCAGCAGACCCCGGAGGTATTTGGGCAGCAGCCAGCCCTCCTCACCTCTGTGCTGCCAGGGAAGCAGGACAAAGGACGTTTCTCATGGCTTTGCTGCAGCAGCCAAGGTGGCTTCACCGCTGTTGCAGCACACAAGCACCCGACAAAGCCCTCGCAGTAAAAACTCAAGCCCACCTGCCCCTGGGGGGGTATTAATAGCCCCCAAGCCCTGAGCTGCCCACCCTCCAGCCCCACCTGCAGAGCCTGATCCCAGCCCCACCCCACACCGCTGGGGTTACTCGTGGCGGTGGGAATAGCTGGGGGTGTTGGGCGATGCCCAGTAAAGGCGCTGGGTCTGTCCCACGAGTCCCTCCGTGCTCTTCCCCATCCTCCCACCCCGTCCCTGCCATGCCCACGGATGCATCTGGGGGGTCCTGCTCCTGCCCCACGTCCCCAGAAGATGGTTGATGTCCCCAGGAGCAAGGGACGTGCCCTGGGAGTGAGTCTCCGGCCAGTTTTGGAGTTTTAATAGAAAAAAAAAAGATAAATTCACAGTGAAAGAATAAAAAAAGCCCCATGGGCGCCACTGGGCAGGGAGAGGTGACCCCCTCTGCAGCCAGGGCCACCCCTTCTTGGGGACAGAGCCCCACGCGTGTGTCCCCAGGGACTCTTGTAGCATGGCTGGGGCCTCCTCACAGCGATGTCCCCAGGGTGCTGCTGCCAACATCGTCGTAGTCCGTGTCCCCCGCGGGCTGTGCCAGGGGGTCCCTTGTGGCTCCTGGGGGACTTGGGGGGCGGCAGCTCCCACCTTAGGGGACAGCAAAGGGGGGCTGCTTCGTGTCCCTCCTGCCAGACCCCGCAGCCAAGCCCCCCCCCCGCCCCCGGAGGTGGCTCTCCAGGGGACAGGGTGGCTGTGGTCCCTCTTACCTGTGGGTGGGCCACAGCCCCAGCTCCTCCGTGCCACCCCCTCGGAGACGTCCCCAGTGCTGGGAGCGGGGGACTCTTCGGGCACAGCCATGGCATCATCGTAGCCGTCCGGGGGGCCGTGCTCATGCAGGGCAGGGGAGGCTGGGACGGGCACCGGGGGGGGTGGGAGTGAACCAGAGGCCGTGGTAGGGGTCTGGCTGTGCCACCCCCCTCCGGCCATGCCACCGGGGGTGTCCTGGTGGCCCTGGGGCTGCGAGCTCTCGGCCAGAGCTGCAGCAGGGATCGATGGGCAGGGAAAGGTGTGGCTTTGGTGCACGCTCGTGAGAGCCACAGCGGGGCTGGGCTTGCCCATGGCTCCCCAGCCACGTCCCCTCAACTCCCCAACCATGTCCCCTCGGTGCCCCAGCCGTGTCCCCTCGGTGCCCCAGCCCCAGCGCCCAGCCGTGTCCCCTCTCCCAGGGCTCCCTGACGGGTTCCTGCCCCCGTGTCCCTACCTGGGGCTGCCTTGGCATCGCTCTCCTCCACGCTGTCCCCGGTGTAATACGGCAACTTGGTCCCCGAGCCCTCGGACAGGGAGCCTGGCAGGGCAGGACGGGGTGTTGGCGTGGCTGGAGCCGGCAGCATGGCCCCTCACCACAGAGCGGGGCCGCGGGGGGCCCAGAGGACACCCCCACGGCACGGGGACGAGCCAGTGCTGCACCACCACCCCCTCTCTGGGCAGAGCTGCCAGGCACAGGGGGGCTGCACCGACCTGAGCGACTGGGCACCTCCTGGTACTCCGGTGCCACGGTGTAATCCAGCTCCTCGTAGACGGCGTCAGAGACGGCGTCAGCGTCTCTGCCAGGGCCTGAAACGACGGGCAGAGCTCACCCGGGGCCGTGGGGACCATGGGTGGCACCCGCTGCCCACCCTCTGAGCCACCCCGGGACCCTCTGGCACCCACCTCGGCGCCGAGCACGGCACGCCTGGACGGCCAGGGCACCCAGGGCCAGGCACAGCAGCGTCCCCAGGACCCCGCACAGCACCGTGGGCACCGCCACGGGCCCCACTGCCAGCACCGTGCTGCTGGGGACACCTGCAGGGACATCACCCAGTGAGGGGGGGGACCCCCGCCAGCCTGGCATGGGGGGCTGCCGGCGTGGGCAGAGCTACCTGTGCACGTGGTGCCATCCGGGCAGCTGCTCCCCGGGGTCGGGGTGGGCGTCCCGCTCGTGCCGTCCCCATCCCCATCGCACGTGACGTGGGCGTCCCCGCCGGGGCTGCAGGCCTGCAGGCGCCAGGGCGCCGAGGGGCAGCGCCACAGCGAGCGCGCCCCCTCCTCGCAGCCCACCCAGGCCAGCCAGGCCGGGGCCGGGCGCGCGGCGGGGGCGGCCGCCAGCCTCCCGCCGTCCCCGCAGCCCAGCTGGCGGCAGGCGGCGGCGGCCGTGGCGGGGCTGGTGCCGTTGGCGCACACGCGGCCCCACGTGCCGTCGCGGAGCAGCTCCAGGTGCCCGTCGCAGCGGCTGTCACCACCCACGAGCCGCAGGGAGAGCTGCCCTGCGAGGGGGTGCGGGGGGGTCACGGCAGGGCTGGCCAGGAGCCCCCCGGGGGGGACACCCCCTGGTCCCGGGGTGCGCGGCACCGACCTGAGCAGACGGCGCCCGCCCCGCCGCTGCGCCGGCAGCCGCGCCGCGCCGAGGCCGGGCACTCCCAGAGCGACGCCTCGGTGCCGGCGCAGCCACCGGCACCCGGCCACGGCGGC
Source organism: Nyctibius grandis (assembly GCF_013368605.1). Taxonomy (NCBI): domain Eukaryota; kingdom Metazoa; phylum Chordata; class Aves; order Nyctibiiformes; family Nyctibiidae; genus Nyctibius; species Nyctibius grandis. Next base: position 1,117,973 of record NC_090661.1, read on the forward strand.
CCCGTGCCGGGCCCGAAGCGAGCCGACCCGGGCGCCGCCAGTGCCGTGCCGCAGCCCAGCTGGCGGCAGACGACGGTGGCATCCGGCAGGTCCCAGGTGTCCTGGCAGACGGTGGCCCAGGTGCCGTTGACGTAGAGCTCGACCCGCCCGGCGCAGCGCCCGGGGCCGCCCGCCAGCCTCACCCGCCGGCTGCCTGCGGAGGGGACCGCGCTGGGGTGGCACTCGGGGTGCCGGCACCCCCCGGCCCTCCCCGGGACACTCACCGGAGCAGACGATGGCCACCTCCTCGGGGCTGCCGGTCGGCGTGGTGGCCGTCCCCGAGGCGTTGCACTGCGCCAGGCTCTCCTCGGTGCCGGCACACCGCAGCCCCGCGGTGCCCGAGCCCGGCACGGCGTAGCCCTTCTCCGGCACGCCACAGCCCAGCTGCCGGCACACCACGCTGGCACCCTGCGCATCCCACAGCCCCGCCGCCACGCGGGCCCAGGCCCCGGGGCTCGCCGCGACCTCCAGCCGCCCGTCGCACCGGCTCTCCCCCTCCACCAGCCGCAGGGGCTCGGCGACGCCTGCAAAGTCCCCGGCGGGGCCGTGGGGCCGCGGCACCTGCCCTCCCCTCACCCCAAAATGGCCCTGGGCCCTCCGCTCCCCGTTTTTGGGGTGTCCCAAAAGCCCCTCAAGGCTTTTCCCGGCGGGTGCCACACAGACCTGAGCAGTTGACGGCGGCGGCGTGGCCGGGGGGGCAGGCGGGCTCCCCCAGCACCGCCGTGGGGCACTCGCCCGGGTGCCCCTCGCTCCCACCGCAGCCGAAGGCGTCCGGCCGCAGCGGCCCGTCCCCCGCTGCCGAAGGAGCCTCCCGGGGGCACGGCGGCGGCGGGGCCGCAGCCGAGGTGGTGGCAGAGGACGTGGGCATCGGGCAGGTCCCAGCCGGTGGCGCAGAGGGACCCCCACGTCCCCCCCGCCGCCGCCTCCACCCGCCCGGCGCAGCCCGAGCTGTCGTTCGCCAGCCGGAAACCCGTGTAGGCTGCGGCAGAAAGGGCGTTGGGGCGGGGGGGGGGGACAGCGTGGGGACCCCCCCGGCACACCCCGGCGTCCCCGGTGCTTACGGGAGCAGATGATGCCAGCAGGGCCAGCGCAGCCCTGGCTGCGGGGCGGCCGGCGGGCGCAGGCGGCGAGGAGGGGCTCGCTGCCGGTGCACTCAAATCCCCCCTCCCAGAGCGGCCCCGTCGCCGCCTCGAAGCGCCCGGCGCCGGGGATGGCCAACACCGCGCCGCAGCCCAGCTCCCGGCACACCACCCGGGCGGCCTCCACGTCCACGTGGTCCTCGCAGACGCCGGCCCAGGCTCGGCCACGCCGCACCTCCAGCCGCCCGGCGCAGCCGCTGTCGCCGCCGACCAGCCGGACAAACCCTGCGGGAGAGGGTCACCGGTGAGGGATGTGCCAGCACCAGCGTGTCCCCTCCACCGCCACCCAGCTCCTACCTTGGCAAACTACGGCGACGTCGAAGTCATGAACGCTGCTGTAGGGTCCCCAGCCGCGGACCTCGCACTCCCAGAGGGTGCCCTCGTCCCCGCGGCAGTCGACCAGAGCCAGGCTGATGGGCCCGGTCCCTTTGCCGAAGCGGGTGCTGGCGGCGTAGGCGCCGGCGGCCGAGCCGCAGCCCAGCTGCTGGCAAACCACCTCGGCGTCCTGCATGTCCCAGTCGTCGTCCCCCACCGTGCCCCAGCGGCCCTGCAGCTTCACCTCCACCCTCCCGGCGCAGGGACCCCCGCCAGCCGCCAGCCGCAGCTCCACCGCGTCTGCACCGGGGCAGCGGCGCGGCCTCAGCCGTTGCCCACGGGATGCCGCGGCACGCGGCGGGGCTCCCGGCACGGCCACCCCCCCCACCCCTCACCTGCGCAGGTCACCCCCACGTCCCGCTCGTGGCCGCAGAAGTGTTGTCCCCAGCCGAAATGGGGACAGTCCTGCAGCACCGCCTCGCTGCCCCGGCAGAAGAAGGGTTGGAGCCAGATCCGCCCGGTGCCCTTCCCGAACGGGGCGTAGACGGACGCCTTGGCCACCGGCCCGCAGCCCAGTTGCCGACACACCACGGCGGCCCACCGGGCATCCCAGTCGAAGTCGTAGTTGCAGACGGAGCCCCACTCGCCCTCGTGCTTCACCTCCACGCGCCCGGCGCAGCGCCCGCCACCGCCCACCAGCCGCAGCTCCCCGGTGCCTGTGGCGAGGAGGGTGCTGAGCCCGGCCCGGGGCTCTGGGGTCCCTGCCCCATGGTTGCCCCATGCCCCGGCGCTCACCCCCGCAGAGCTGCACGCACAGGAGCAGCCCCAGCACCACGATGGGCACCATCCTGCCGTCCCGGACCCCCCCCCCCGGGGCGCGGGGCGGGTGATATATAGGCAGGCGGGAGCCAATGGAGGCGGCAGCACCTTTTGAGCCGTTATCAGGCGGGTTATCTCCCGGCTGCCGGCGCCCCGGCCTCCAATAACCTGCTCTGTGCCCAAATATGAGACTCGGCTCCGCTTCTGGCGTCACGCACCTCGCCACGCTGGGTCGGCGCCCGGATGTCCCCGCGGGGAGCCAGCCCCCACCCCAAGGCACCTGCCGCCGGCACGGGGAACGCGGGCCTTCCCCGCCCGTGTCCCTGACCCCGCAAGAGCCCAGCCCCGACGGCGACAGGATTCACCCCAAAACCTACCGAAGCCTCCCCGGGGCCACCCTCAGCACCGGCACAGGGTAAAACCCGAAGACCCCGGCACACCAGCACCCACCCTTGGGGTGCTCCCCTCCCTGGAGACTCCGCGGCGAACTCCCCGCGGCGTTGGCAGGTGGCACGTCCCCGGCCCCTCGCCGAGGCCGGCGGCACATGGCCCGCAGGTGTGCCCCGTGCCCGCCGCACCGGCAGGAAGGAGGTGGTTTTTCCCCCGCCCTGCCCCGAGCGGGGACCTGGCGTCGGCACCGACCGCACGCGGTTCCCCGGCCACCTGCAGCGCTACCGGTAACACCGTGGTTCTGCCCGCCGGGATGCCGCTGAGGGGGCACGGAGCTGGCACGGCACCGGGGGGGGCTGCGGGGACACACCTGCGGGCACTGCCATATGCCACCAGCCTCGGCGAGGGGCCGGGGACCCGCCACCTGCCAACGTCCCCGTGCCACCGGGGGCGGCTCCGGGGCTGACCCCACGCCGGTGTCCCCAGGGCTGTCCCCCACGGACCTGCCACGGCTGCCTGTACCTCCCGGGGGGAGCCGCTGGGGCTGGAGACCCCGCCGGGGCTGGCAGGAGGGGGACAACTCGGTTTCGGTGCCACCGGGGCGGGAGGTGACGCTCACCGCGGGCCCCGGGGACACCGGGAGCGCCCCCAGCCCCACCGCGCGGCGCTTCCAGGGCCGTGGCCGAGCGTCACCGGAGGGTTTTAGCCTGGAAACCCTCAAGGAGCGCCCGGGGCACGGCGAGAACCGGCGGGGAACCGGACCCGCCGCCGCCGCCCCGGGCTGGCCCCGCCCCGCGCCCTCCCCGCCGCCAGGGGGCGCTGCCGCGCGGCCGCGTCGCTCCGGAAGGAGCCGAGCGGCGGCGGAGGCAGCCGAAGGGAGGCGAGACGAGGCGGGGCGGGGCGCGGGGACGATGGCGGAGCAGGTCGAGCAGCTGCGGGCGGACGGCGTGTACAAGGAGGTGCTGCGGGAGGGCACCGGGCCGCTGCCCGACTTCCGCGACGGCACCAAGGTCAGGGCCGCGCCGCCGCCTCCGGGGCTTGGGCAGGGAGGGGGGGAGACGGGCGAGGCGCGCATGCGCAACCCCCCCTCGTCGCCATGGTGACGCCGCGGCCTACTCCTTCCCTTCAGGCCACCTTCCACTACCGGACGCTGCGGTGCGGGGATGAGGAGGCGCCGCTGGACGACAGCCGGGCGCGGGGGAAGCCCATGGAGCTGATCGCCGGCAAGAAGTTCAAGCTGCCGGTGTGGGAGGCGGCGCTGCGCACCATGCGGGCGGGGGAGCGCGCCCGCTTCCGCTGCGACGTCAAGGTGGGCCGGGGCCGGGGGGGCGTGGTTTGGGGGCGTGGCCTTAGCGTAGGGGGCGTGGTTTGATTGGTTGGGGGGCGGGGACTCAGCCCAGGGGGGCGTGGTTTGATGGTGGGGGCGTGGCCATAATGTGGGGGGCGTGGCCACAGCCTGGGGGCGTGGTTTGTTGGTTTGGGGGCGTGGCCTGCACCACGCCCACACGTGTCCCGCCACCTCCGTTGCGCCCCGGCCCCGGGCGCGATGCCGGGAGGGTCCCGGCCCCCCCCCCTCGCCCCGGCCCAGCGGCGCCTCCCCCGGTCCCGCAGCACGTGGTGCTCTACCCGCTGGTGGCCAAGAGCCTGCGCAACATCGCGGCGGGGAAGGACCCGCTGGAGGGGCAGCGGCACTGCTGCAGCGTGGCCCAGCTGCACGAGCACTACTCCCTGGGCTACGCCGACCTCGACGAGCTCCAGAAGAACCCCCAGCCCCTCATCTTCGACATCGAGGTGCTCAAGGTGAGGCACCCGCTCGTGCCAGCGTGGGGAGGGACACCAAGGGTCCCCTCTCTGCCAGCCCCGGGGACGGCCACCAGCACCCCAGCCCCGGGTGGAGGCTGCGGGCAGGCGGGCGCTGGGGCTCTGCCCTCACGAGGGGGTGCCGGCAGGTGGAGGCACCCGGCTCCTACCAGCAGGACCCATGGGCCATGACGGATGAGGAGAAGCTGCAGGCCGTGCCCCTGATCCACAAGGAGGGCAACGAGCTGTACCGGCAGGGCAAGGTGCAGGAGGCGGCTGCCAAATACTACGACGCCATCGCCTGTCTCAAGAACCTGCAGATGAAGGTGGGGCTCCCCGGCCCCTCTCGGGGGTGCACGCAGGCCTCCCCCAACCCCTCCCGGCGTGCAGGGCTGGGGAGCTTCCCTTCATCATCCCCGTCACCCTGCAGGAGCAGCCCGGCTCGCCGGACTGGATCCAGCTCGACCAGAAGATCACGCCGCTGCTGCTGAATTACTGCCAGTGCAAGCTGCAGTGCGAGGAGTACTACGAGGTGCTGGACCACTGCTCCTCCATTCTCAACAAGTACGAGGGTAAGGAGCCACGGGCCAGCCCGGGTGGGCGCAGGTGGGGCGAGCAGGTACCAGGGAGGCCCCCCCGGCGCTCCGCTGGCCCAGCAGCTCTCTCTCGCCGTAGACAACGTCAAGGCCTACTTCAAGCGGGGGAAGGCGCACGCGGCGGTGTGGAACGTGGCGGAGGCGCAGGCTGACTTCGCCAAAGTGCTGGCCCTCGACCCCTCGCTGCGGCCCGTCGTCGCCAAGGAGCTGCGGAGCCTGGAAGCCCGCCTGCGCGAGAAGGACGCCGAGGACAAGATCCGCTTCAAGGGCATCTTCTCGCAGTAGGGCCCCGCGGCCGCAGCGGAGAGCCCGACGCTCTCTGAACAGGTTTCTTTTAGATATTCCACATGTGGAATGGTCATGGATGTTTATTAATGTTTAATATAAATTGTACTTATTGGAAGCGGCCCGGGAGCTCGCCACGGCGCAGTGGGCAGCAGCGTTTAGCAAGCGCAGCTCCTCGCCGGGCTCCAGCCTAAGCTCAGCGTCCCGCCGGGAAGGGTGACGTGAGCTCGAGCCCGCTGCTCTCTGCCACCTTCTTTTATCCATTGTTTGATGTTTTTATACTTTCTGTTGGGCTGAGCCCCCGTGCCCGGGGCTGGCCGAGCAGTTCACGGCCACGGGGGCTCCGGTGCCAAGCCTCAGCCACTTCTCTTACCCCTTTGTGCCTGTCCTGCATCGTCACTTCTCAAGGCTGCTGCTATCACCCCAAGACTGTGTTCCCTCTGTGCTACGTCGTCACATCAACGTCGTAAATATTTTATATAGAATAACTGCTTGTTCCTGCTATCTCTATAAAACACTGCTCGTGCTATGCCAAGATAAACAAAAGTAAAACCCCAAGACCACGTCTCAGCGTGACACCGTGTGCCCTTGTCCGAGGCTCCCGGGGCCAGGGCTTTGCTGGGCTGGGGGAAGCCCCGGTGCCGATGCCACAGCCGGGTAACAGAGCAGCCACGCGGGCCCCGGCCCCTCATTTAATCGCTTTATTTCACACCGCAACGGAACGAAAAGAACAGAGGAACCGCTGGGGAGTCCTGGCCCTTCCCCTGCCCCGCGGCTGGCGACACCGAAGGGAAATAAATAGGGGGGGAGCAAGGGGGGTGCTGCTGGCCCTGGGGCGTAGCCGTGGCCTCCCCGATGCTGCCGAGGGACAGAGGACCCCAGGGGACAGCACACCAGCTCCGCAGGGAAGAACCCCACCAGGCACTGCCCAGCAGCAGCTCTGCAGCCCCAAAGGACCAGGGGGGACAGGGTAGCAGGGGGGGGCAGTAAGGGGGACCCAGGGTGGCTCAGCCCCGAGGGGATGGCTCTGGCCCCCGGGGTGGCTCAGAGCACTGTCTCCAGGGGGTCTCAGGGGACCCAGCACCCTTGTCTCCTTCCTCGCGGCTCAGGGCCCATGGTGGGCTCCAGCCCCAGGGGATCCTGGCTGGGAAACGGAGGCTGTGGTGGAGGCGGGGGGGACGGTGGCCCCGCCACCCTCACTCCTCACTCTCCAGCTTGAGGCTGACGCTGCGGGGCTTGGCCCAGGCCAGGGCCGGGGGTGCCGGCGGGGGCCCCCCGTCCCGCTCCGCCTGGCTGGAGCCCCGCGACCGCAGGAGCTGGCTCTGCTTGCGGAGGAAGTCAACGGGCGCCGGGCAGCCGTAGGTGCCTTTGCCCAGCACGGGCCGCGGGGGTCCCTTGGGGGAGTGGGCCAGGGCCGCCGCCTCCAGCTGGGCCAGGTGGGCGACGTAGCCCTCGGACAGGAACTGCGGGACACACGGACAGCGTGAGCCAGCAGCCCCAGCTAGCGCACGCTCCCTGCGCCCTGGGGGGGTCAGCGATCGTCCCCTGCAGCCCCAGCCTGTCCCCAGCCCCGCCGCCGTACCTGGCACTGGTTGTGGAACTTCTTGACGGCCCGGCCCACGATGTAGATGTGCGCCGGCGCGAGCCCCAGCGAGCTGTACACGGAGACATCCTTGGTGGAGCCGTAGCCAGCCACGATGGTGATCTCTGCCTGCCCACGGAGAGGAGCATTAGGGTAGGGACCAACCCCTCCCGCGGGGACAGCCACCCCCAGGGGACTGGGACACCCTCACAAGGGATGGTCACAACGCCCACAGGCAACGTGGGCCAGCTGCGAGCACCTCCGTACCCCAGGGATGGAGAGGGGCACGGGCTACGGCACAGCCCACACTACCACCAGCGCCACCAGCCCCACGTCCCCACCCCGCCGCTGTCCCCGTCCCCACCTCGGTGCGCAGGCTCTGGAGGAAGGCAGCTTTCTGGCGCAGGGGGTCGTGGGTGAGCCCGTCGCAGAAGGAGACGGCGCCGTGGGGGAAGTTGTGCTGGGAGAGCCAGGCCACCACGCGATGCTTCTGCATGTCGGGGCGCCCCGTCACGTAGATGATCATGTAGCCCGAGTCCTGCCAGTGCCTAGGAGGGGACACAGGGTGGTGCCAGGAGCCCGTGTGGGGACGGTCCTGCTGGCAGGAGGCCACCAAGCATCTCCCACCACATCACGCATGGGTGCTGCATCCAAAACCTTCCTCCTCCTCCCAGGGATTTTATCAAGGCTGAAGGCTGTCACCACACCATGAAAGGGAGATTGTCCCCGAAGGGCACCTACCGTACGACATCGACAGCCCCCGCCCGCACTTTGGGGTCGCTGCCCATGATGGAGACGCTGGCGGTGAAGGAGCCATCGATGCTGAACACGACCGACTCGGTGCCACGGGCCACCACGGTCAGGTACGCCTCGGCGTAGCTGTGGTCCCCCCTGGGTCAGGAGAGCAGGGAGGGATCGGTGCCGGCTCTGCCGCCGAGGGGGCACGGGGCAGAGGTTCCCCCTCTGCCGAAAGGGCTGGCACCCAGGTGGCACCGCACCCCCGCGCCTCACCTGACCACCATGCGCACGGGGTAGATGCCGATGGCCAGAGCCTTGTCCGAAGGGACGGTGAAGGTCAGGCGCCCGCTGCCACTTGTCACCTCGGTGCCGTAGTACAGCCACTTCCCCGACAGCGGCTGCGTCATGATGTAGATGTCCACCTGGGAGGGGGAGAGGGCTGAGCACAGCCTGAACCTCCAGATCCTGCTGCCTCCCCAACCTATGAGTCCTTATGCCCCTCTCCCCATAGCCCACAAGGTCCTAAGGGGTCCCCTTCACCACATCCCTTCCCCTGCCATGGGTGACACCAGCCCTATGCCCCCTCCTGGACATCCCCGCCCCGTTTGACGGGGTGGCACCCGTGAGCCCGGCGGTACCTTCTCCCCTGTCAGCGTCACCACGTCCAGGGGTCCGTACATGAAGCGCCCGCTGAGGACCTGCGCTTTGCCCTCGCACACGATCACGTCGCTGGCCCGGTGGTTGGCCGTCACGTTCTGCAGGGACACGGGGGGGCTCAGCAGCCTGCGCCGTGGGTGGCACCCCAAGGAGCCCCCGTGGGAGCACGTGGGTCCCGCTGGGCTGTGGGACCAGCACGGCATCCCCCAGCAGATGGGAGCAAACCCTCCCTGCTGCATCGCCCCACGGCCAGCGTCTGCCCGGGGCACCCAGAGCCTGGCACCACCCCGGCAAAGGGCTGGGCTCCCGCTAGCCACGGGGCACGTACCCGGATCTTCACTTGGGTGCGCTTGCGCTGCCACTTCTCCCGGGGGATGGCGGGGCTGTAGATGGAGCTCTCCTCGCTCTCCGCTGGCTGCGGCCCCTCCTTCTCCATCACCTGCCGAGCAGCGCAGCCCCGGCTCAGCCTCGGGCGGCCCCGGCACGCCGCGCCGCCCGCCCCGCCGTACCTGGCGCAGGATGAAGGCCACCACGTCGGAGGACTCCCAGTAGCTGGCGTGGAAGAGGTGGGGCAGGGTGACGGTGGGGAAGGCGGTCAGGGCGTCGGGGCAGTACAGCGAGTAGTCGATGCGCTTCGGGCCCCACCAGCGCTCCAGGACTGTGGGGAGAGCTGGAATGAATCCGTCCCCGGGGCCTCAGCCCGAGGTGCCAGTGTGGGGTGGCATGGGCAGGGGTGGCACCTACTCTTGACGACTTCGCTGGTGCTGGCGGGAGTGGGCGGCTCTCCCGGTTCGCTGCCCCTCCAGAAGCCCCCGAAGCTGCCGGTGGGGGTAGGGGGGGCAGCCATGTCCACCTCGGGCAGGAACAGGGCAGAGTGCATCTGCAGGGCCTCCGCTGCGGAGAGACACGAGTGAGGACACCCAGAGCCCCCGGAGACACCAACCACCCTGGCACCATCCCCAGAAGAGCCCCAAAGGGCTGAGCAGGGCTTGGACATCTCGTTCCCCCCACCCCAGCTGGGCTCCCACAGTGCTGTGGGTGCTCTGGGTACGCCGGCACGATGCCAGAGCCCGTAACGTACCCCAGGGTGCCCGGGGCCAGCCTGGTGCAGGGGCCACTCACCCAGCAGGGAGGAGGTGCCATCGCCCAGGGGGTACTTCTGGTAGCGGGGCACACTGAGCGGTGGGACGGCGTGGAAGGCCTTGGCCAAGAGGGGCTCCAGGCGGGAGGCGCAGGGGTCGGCGGCGTGGAAGAGGTTGTAGATCTGCTCGCAGGCGGGACGGAGCTGGGCGACTGCGGCACAGAGGGGGGGGGGTCGGGGCTGCCCAGCCCGCGCGGCGGGGACAGGGCACGAGGGGTGATGGGCACGGGGCAGCGCAGCCGGGAGAAAGCAGGACCCAGGGAGAGGGAAGGGGAGGCAAACCCCAGGTGGGACAGGCTGGGGCTGGCACAGAGCAGGGCAGGGTATGCTCGGGCACGCACCAACGCCGACACCCGTGCAGCCAGGGCTGGGTGTGCCAGGGGCTCAAACCCAAGCAGGGCTCTTTGGGGAGGTGCCGGGGGGCTCAGGCTTGCAGGGGGCGAGGGGAGCACGACTTGGGGACAAGGGCTTGAGCCTGGCAGAGAGGGTCGGGGGCTGGCACCGGGGCTGGCGGGGGTCCTCACCATCCAGAGCGGGCATGACGGTCTTGCGCAGCGCGAGCACCAGCCCCAGCGGGGAGCCAAAGAGGAAGAAGCCGGATACCTTAAAGTCGAGGCGGGTGCCGGTGCCCTCCGCGCCGTCCAGTGCCACGGTGCTGCTCCGCGGTGCCTCTGCCTCCAGCGCGGCCTCGCTGGCCTGCAGGCTGGGACAGGGGGCCAGTGGGCACGGGGAGGGAGCCAGCCCGCTCCCACCAGCCTGGGGACAAAGCTGCACCCAGCATGGCCCTGAGAGCCTGGAGGAGCTGCTGGAAGCAGGGGAGCCCTGACACCACCATGGCAACTAGACCAGGGCACTAAGTGCCATGTCCAGGCTTTTCTTAAACCCCTCCAGGGATGGTGAGTCCACCACCTCCCTGGGCAGCCCAAAATTAGTCAGGAGATCACAGCCATGGCACTGCCGCCCGTCCCCCTCGCTCTCACCTGCACGAGGAGCTGTGATGGTGGCTGTCCCCCAGCTCAGGGCTGGCCTGGCCCAATCCCACTGCTGCTCCGTCTGCTCCGTCGGCCAGCGGGTCCCTGCTGCCACACAGCTCAGGGGAGATGGGCTCCATGCTCTGCAGGGGGAGAAGCAATGAGCCTCTGCTCACAGAATCACAGAATCAATGAGGTTGGAAGAGCCCTCTGGGATCATCAATTCCAACCATTGCCCTGACACCACCATGGCAACTAGACCAGGGCACTAAGTGCCATGGCCAGGCTTTTCTTAAACCCCTCCAGAGATGGTGACTCCACCACCTCCCCGGGCAGCCCCTTCCAATGGCTAATGACCCTTGCTGAGAAGAAATGCTTCCTAATGTCCAACCTGACCCTCCCCTGGCCAAGCTTGAGGCTGTGTCCTCTTGTCCTATTGCTGGTTGCCTGGGAGAAGAGGCCGACTCCCACTGCGCTACAACCTCCCTTCAGGTAGTTGTAGACTGCACTAAGGTCACCTCTGAGCCTCCTCTTCTCCAGGCTAAACACCCCCAGCTCCCTCAGCCGTTCCTTGTAGGTCAGACCCTCCAGACCCTTAGCTTAGCCCCCACCCACCCTGCACCCAGCGGCACAATCCCCCTCCCCACCCTCCCCTCCCCAGGGTGCCAGCACTCACCAGGCTGCCGCGGCGGCTGCTGCTGCGGCTGCCCCCCGAGCCCGCCCGGCTCTGGCAGAGCGCGTCGAAGCCCAGGATGCCGCCCACGCAGTCCCCCAGCAGCACCACCTGCAGAGGGCACGGGGAAGGATGGAGCCCCCGAGCCCTCCACACACAGGGAACGTGGTCCCTGGTGGAACCAAGCCTGGAGTGAAGTTTCCTCCATCTGCCCCCCCTCACCTGGCCGCAGAAGCCAGCCCCCTCCCCGGAGTGCAGGAAGGTGCTGTACGCCTGGTTGGCGCGGGCGATGAGGGCACCCACGGCGTGCTGGTAGCTGCCCGAGGAGGTGGCCAGGAGCGGGAGGGCTGCCAGCGGGATGTGGTCCTGGCTGCTGGACAGGCTGTCCCCGTCGTGGCTGTAGGGGCTGAGCCTGAGGGGGACACGGGGAGGGGGATGAACGGGGCTGTCCCCATGTCCCCATCCCACTGCATGATGCTTGCTCGCCCTGGGATGCTGCACCAGGAGTTGTCCCCATCCCATCCCATCACACAGAATCACAGAATCAATGAGGTTGGAAGAGCCCTCTGGGCTCATTGAGTCCAACCATCGCCCTGACACCACCATGGCAACTAGACCAGGGCACTAAGTGCCATGGCCAGGCTTTTCTTAAACCCCTCCAGAGATGGTGACCCCACCACCTCCCTGGGCAGCCCCTTCCAATGGCTAATGACCCTTGCTGAGAAGAAATGCTTCCTAATGTCCAACCTGACCCTCCCCTGGCCAAGCTTGAGGCTGTGTCCTCTTGTCCTAGCGCTGGTTGCCTGGGAGAAGAGGCCGACTCCCACTGCGCTACAACCTCCCTTCAGGTAGTTGTAGACTGCACTAAGGTCACCTCTGAGCCTCCTCTTCTCCAGGCTAAACACCCCCAGCTCCCTCAGCCGTTCCTCGGAGGTCAGACCCTCCAGACCCTTCACCAGCTTGGTCGCCCTCCTCTGCACTCGCTCCAACACCTCAACATCATCCCATCCCATCCTGAATGCCACACCAGGAGAAGGAAAGTCCCCTCTCTGAGGCCACCACCTCCCCGCTCCCCTCCCACAGCCCTGGGGTGGTTTTCCAGGGGACCAGCCCCCCCTCCTCGCCCCGTGGCACAGCACACAGCCCCGGCACGTGGCATACTTGGAGACGAGGGCATAGGCAGCGGCGCAGATGGGCGGGCAGGGCACCAGGCGCAGCGCCACGTGCCCCAGCGCCTCGGGGAAGTGGACGCGGGTGACGGCGTCAAAGGTGGCCGCCAGCGTCTGCACGTCCGCCTGCTTGGAGCCCGGCTCGCCCGCTCCCTGGTCCAGGATGTTGCCGCTGTGGAGGATGAGGAAGAGGGCATGGATCTGGCAGGCCTGCGCCGCGCTCTCCGCCGAGCCGCCCTGGGGGAAGGACAGCGCTGCCGTTGGCACCCGTGCCAGGGGGGTACAGCCCGAGGGAGGGGACGAGGGGGGCACGCACCTCGGGGAAGCCAGACGCCCCCAATCCTTCACCATCCGCCTTGGTGAGGCTGGCTCCGTCCCCTGTGAGCACACAGTCCCCGTCAGGGGCCCAAGGCAGGGGTCAGCCCCCTCCCAGGACACCTACGCTGGGGTTTGGGGACAGGACCCCCCCCCCCACCGCTCACCCAGCGCCTCATCCAGCTCCGCCGGCCGCTCCAGCGTGTCCAAGAAGTCGTTGGAGCTCCACTTGGTCATCTCCTTTGCAAAGACCTCGTCGCTGTCGGACAGGTCCTCTGCGGGGGCAGGGAGGGGGCCGTGGGTGGGGAGCCCACGAGGGCCCCCCCGCACCCAGCCCACCCAGAGCCGGTGCCTGGTCCCTGCCACCGAAACGCTGAGCCGTGGGGCTGCCCCGCCGTACCGTGGGCGTCGAAAAACTCCTCTTCGGAGCTGTTCTCAGAGTCACGGGCGATGTTCTGCATCCGCCACTCAGACAGGCTCTGAGAAGACACCCCCCCTGCCACCGGCGCAGGGTCAGCACCCAGAGCCCCCCCCACAGCGAGACCCCGCTCCTGCCCCACAGCTCCCCCTTGTTCCTCCACCCAGAGCCCACCCCAAGAGACCCAGGGCCACCCAGAGTCATCCCCAGGAGACCCAGGGCTATCCCCAGGGTACACAAAGCCCACCCCTGGAGACCCAGGGCCATCCCTGGGGCACCCAGAGTCATCCCCAGGGCACCCAGAGCCCCCCATGGAGACCCAGGGCCAGCCCCGGGGCATCCAGAGACCCCCCTGGAGACCCAGGGCCAGCCCCAGGGCATCCAGAGTCATCCCCAGGAGATCCAGGGCCACCCCTGGGGCACCCAGAGAACCCCTTGGAAACCCAGGGCCACCCCTGGGGCACCCAGAGACCCCCCCTAGAGACCCAGGGCCATCCCTGGGGCACCCAGAGACCCCCCCCTGGAGACCCAGGGCCATCTCTGGGGCACCCAGAGTCATACCTAGGAGACCCAGGGCCAGCCCCGGGGCACCCAAAGACCACCCTGGGAGACGCAGGGCCAGCCCCGGGGCACCCAAAGCCCACCCCGGGCGACCCAGGGCCAGCCCCAGGGCACCCAGAGACCCCCCCTGGAGACCCAGGGCCAGCCCCAGGGCACCTGGAGACCCAGGGCCAGCCCCAGGGCACCCGGAGACCCCCCTGGAGACCCAGGGTCACCCCAGGGCCACCCAGAGTCATCCCCAGGAGATCCAGGGCCATCCCTGGGGCACCTAAAGACCCCCCTGGAGACCCAGGGCCACCCCTGGGGCACCCAGAGCCATCCCCAGGAGACCCAGGGCCAGCCCCGGGGCACCCAAAGACCACCCTGGGAGACGCAGGGCCAGCCCCGGGGCACCCAGAGACCCCCCCCAGGAGACCCAGGCCAGGGAAGAGAGGGTCCCCTGATGCATCTCCCGTGGAGAACAGCAGCAGCCAGGGGGCTGGGGGTCCCCATCCCACCCACGCAGGACCTGGTCTCTCACCTCCATGCTGGGAAGAGTAGGAGGACCGGGAAGAGGTGGACCACTGCTTGGCAAAGCTATCATCAGGGGAGGCATCGGCCACCCCCTGCACCTCGGCCCCCTCCTGCCCACTGGCGCTGCCAGGCTCCGGCTGCCCCTCGGGGCAGGGCCCGGCGGCGGGGGGCTCCTCGGCCTCGCCGCACTTGGCCATCTTCTGCGCCAGCATCCGCGCCGTCTCCTCCTCCAGCTGCCGGATGTCCTCCATGGTCAGGTCCGTCCACTCGTCCTGCCAGCACCAAGCCTGGCGGTGGGCGCGCAGCATCACCTTCCGCAAACCTGCCATGGGGAAGGGTGGGGGGCAGCGAGCCTGGCATGGCCCCGGGGCTCCCCAAACCTCCCCTCCCAGCAGTGCTGGTGGTCAAGGAGGGCTCACCCACGTCGTGGATGAACTGCTCGATCTTGGACTGCATCCCCCAGTAGCGGAACTCCACCTTGCACAGCTTGTAGGCGCACATCAGGGGCCCGCCGGCGGCCACCTCCAGCCAGTCGTCCCCCAGCGGACCCCGGCCCGTCTTGGCCGAGTGGTAGAGCTTGGGGTCCTCCTCGGGCTTGTACTCCCCGGGGGAGATGGGGTCACGCACGATGTCGATGGTGTCTGCGGGGAAGAAGAGGGCTCAGCACCCTGCAGCCGAGGGGACACGCGCAGGTGGGAGCCCCCCCCTCGGGCAGAAAAGTGGGGAAAAACACACAAAAATTAGAGGGGCCACCCGGCAAACCATTCCCAGAAGCCACGTGCCCAAATTCCTGTACCAAACACTCTCCATCATCATCAAAGGCACCCTTGGGTGCACCCGAATGTGTCCCGGCCCAGCACGGGGGGCTGATGCGGTGCCCCGCGGAGCGGCACGGCGGCGAGAGGGGGGCAGCGGGGGGGAGGCAGCGGAGAGCCGGCTCTGACACACATACGAGCATTAGCCAGGAGATTTGGCAGCTGGGAGAGCGGCCCCGGCGACCCCGGGGGACGTGGGGGCTGGCGCTGAGGACCAGCTGGGGCTGGTGCCAGCTCGAGAGGCTCGGCGCAGCGGTGACCCCCCCCCCCCCCCAGACCCGAGGGTCCCCCCGTAACGGGGCACGGAGCACAGCAAAACCACCCCGCGGCCCAGGAGGAGCCCCCGCCGAGCCGGGGGGTGCGATGGCAACATCCCTCCTCTCCCCAAACAGGGGTGGCCTCCCCAAAACTGGAGGGGGGGGCTCGGGGATGGCACCCAGGCAAACGTGATCCAACAGACCTTGGGGGGGGCGTTTGGGCCTGATCCTGCACAAAGGCTCCTGCAGTTTGGCTGCTCCAGGCCAGCTCCCTCCAGCCTGGTCTTGGGGGGGGTCCCAGGGCACCCCACTGGCCCCCCAGGGCCTTCCCACAGAGCTGTCCCCACTCAGCCCATCCCCAGGCTTTGCCATACACCGGATTTACTTGCCCCCATTGGTGCCCCCCAGGTGCCCGCTGGCCCCTTCCCCCAGCTCAGGCCAAAAAAAAGGGGGAAAAAAGGACATTTCAGGCGCAGAAATCAAGGGCCAGCTGCAGGGCAGGGGCTCTGAAGCAATGGTGAGGGGCTGAAACACAACCCCTCCAAACCTCCCCAGCCTGCAAAACCCACCGTGGGGTGGGAAAGCAGCCGGCGGCACCTGAATCGTGTGGCACCAGAGGACATCCCGGGGCTGGCACGGGGTGGGGGGCACATCACCCTGCCCCAAGCACAGCCCTGTGTCACCTCCAGTTAGCCCAAGACACAGCGTGCCCCACGGAAAGCCCACGGGATGGGCAGCGGAGGGGGAAAATTCAGGCAGGGCAGCACGCAGAGGGCACAGGGCCATGCCCTGCCCGCGATCCGCTCGGCCCCGGGGGTGGTAGGGGCAGAATTTGTCCCCCCCCGGCCCAAGCTGCTGGCACATCCTGGCCGGACATCCCCGGTGCCACGAGAGCCAATGAGAGAAATAGGTCAGATGAATCATTTCCTATTTTAGGCCTCCATTTTAAGAGGCACCGCGTCACGCTCTGCACTCCAGCACCCAAAACAACCACACCAACACCGCCGGGAAAGGGAGGCCGCGGCGACCGGGGCCAAACCCGCTGGCGAGGGAGGAATCCCAGCCCAGGCTCCCGGCTCTGCCCGCTGGTCCCCCCGGCAAGCAGCGGAGGGGCCCAGACCCAGAGATGTGGAGCAGAGCCCTGGGGAGCAGGGGAAGCAGGGCGGGGGGGTGGGAAATGGGGCCACGCTTTGCCAGCTCCCCCGAGACACCTGCAGGAGCCCAGCGCAGGCTCCCACGTGCACCCGGAGAGGGCAAAGCCGTGCCAGAGCGTGTGGGACAGGGGCTGGGATGGGGAGGGAGAGGGGAGCGGGGTGGCACCAGGGAGGGGACAGCTGCCAGCAGACGTGCAGGCAAGGGAAGAAGGTAGAGGACAAAATTGCCCCCCAACATCAGCTTTAACGCAGAGTCTAGTTGAGCGGCGCTGCCCAGGGAGAGGGCAGGGGGCTCGGGGCAGGGGGCTCGGGGCACAGGCGCCTTCCCCTGCCAGGCTCCCCCCACAGCTGTCCCCAAAACACGAGGGACGGCAAAGCCGAGCACGTTGCAGACACCGAGCGCCGGCAGGGAAGCTGAGCCCCGTGGGCACCACGGCGCACCCACACACCCAACTGGGAACCCCGGCAGGCACCGGGTCCCGCCCGGCGCCCCGAGCCAGCCCCGCGGCGGCCGTACACACCCAAAATCCTCTGCCTCTTCTCGGCCGCGCTCAGGTTGAAGATGTTGGTCTGCTGGCCCGCGTCCGGCCGGTAGTACGTCTCGATCTCGATGGAGAACTTCTCCACGAAGGGGCAGGTGTACCTGGGGGACGCGTGGGGACGGGGCTCAGCCTGGCGGCACAGGGGGCCCCGCAGCCCACCCCCGCGGCCCCGCCGGGTCCCACCTGGTGCGGGTGTAGGGGTAAGCGTTCCAGGACTCCTCCTCCACCTGCAGCGCGGCCTTGGGGAGCAGCGCCCGAAACCAGCTGGGGATGTGGGAGCCCACGTGGTAGATCTTGTGGGTGTACTGGCCGCTGCCGCCGGGGCCGTCGCTGTAGGGCCGGTTGGCCAGGATCTCCACCCCGCTGCCCTCGCCGCTCGACTCCTCCCGGCTCTTCTTCTGTGGGGAGAGACGCTGCGTGAGCACGGCCCCCCCTAACCCCAACACCTGCACCCCCCTAAGGCCTGGCACCTCACAGGCCCCCAGGGTCCCTGTACCCTCCCCGCAGCCCCCAGTCCCCATGTTCGTACCCCCCCCAGCCCCACACCTGCACCTGGGACCCCCTGCTTGGCTCGGCAGCCCCAAACCCACCTGAACCACACTGCCACCCCCGCACCCTGCCAGTCCCTTGGGGTCAGCGTCCGGCCCCCTGCACCCCCCAGGCTCCATGCTTAGCCCCTGCACCCCCCAGTCACCCATACTCAGCCCCACAGCCTCCTGCACCCCCCAGCTCCCCATGCTCAGCCCCACAGCCCCCTGCAGCCCCCAGGCTCGGCCCTACAGCCCCCTACACCTCCCCAGCTCCCCATACTCAGCCACCACGCTCAGCCCCACAGCCCCCTGCACCCCCCAATATGCAGCCCCCCCATACTCAGCCCCACAGCCCCATGTCCCCCCCCAGGCTCCGCGCTCAGCCCCACCTGGATCATGTAGAGCTGGGCCACCTGGTACTCCTCCAGGCTCATGGGCAGCAGGATGTGGTACTCCTTGATGAGCATGGCGGCGGGGGGCAGCGCCTGCGGGGGGGCCGGCAGCCCCGGGGGATGCCCTTAGTCGGGGGGTGGGGGGGGTCCGTCAGCCCCGGGGGGTGCCGTTAGCCCGGGGGAGGGCCCGTGAGGGGGCCGTTAGCCCGGCTCGGCCCGGCCGGGCCCGTTGCGGCGCTCCCGGGCCCGCCCCGTTCCCATGGCAACGCGCCCCCCGCCCGCTCGGCCCCGCCCGGCTCTTTCCGGCTCCGCTCGGCCCCCGCCCGCCCCCCGCGGCCCGGCCCCGCCGAACCTGCGCTGCTCCGAACCGGCCCCTCGTGACATCACAGCCCGTTCCTACGGAAACGGCCGTGACGTAGGGAAGGGGGGGAGGGCGTGACGTCAGAGGCGGGAAGGCGGCGAGCGCCGCTGCACGGGCATCCCGCGTGTACCGGCCCCGGTGTCCCCCCCACCCCCCGCCCCTGCGGCTCAGAAAAAATGTTTTTTTATTTAAAAAACCACGTTTTTTTTAAGTGCTAAAAGAGGATTTTGCTCATTCCCGCACCCCTCAAAGCTCCAAGCCCTTCCCCGGTGCCCCCGTTACCGGCCACAGCCCCCGGGACACCGACACCCCCACCCTACCCGTGCTCCCCCTGTCACCGCGGGGACCCCACACTCAGCTCGGCCCCCACCACCGCGGGGACGCAGAGTCCCAACCACGTCCTTTATTTATAAAAACAGGCATTTATAAAGAGAGCAGAGAGCGCAGGGGGGGCGCGGGCAGCACGGCGGCCTCCCCCCCGCCGCCAGCGGGGCGGGGACACCGGGGGTCCCGGGGGGATCCCGGGTGACAGCAGCCGTTACGTGCGGGCGTTTCGCTCTGTCTCTGCCAGGCACTCCCTGACCAGCGCCCGGGCGTGGATGATGCCTGCGGGGAGAAGCAGAGGGACACCCCACATCAGCCTCCCGGGGCAGGGGACCCCCGGACACACCGGACCGGGGGCCAGCCGGTGTCCCGGGTGTCCACCCCCGGCCCCTACCCCGCTTCAGCCGCTCCATGGCACTCTTGCTGCCGGCGTAGGTGGGCCGGATCTCCTTGCCCATCTCCTCGATGACGGAGAGCAGGTCGGTGTAGGTGCTCTGCGAGCCCTGCGCCCCGGGGGGCTTCATCGCCTGGGCGGGGGGCACACGGAGGGGCTGAGGGCCGCCCCCGCCGCCACCCCCGGCCCCGCCGCCCGCCGCCCCCCCCGCGCCTCACCTGCACGTAGCCCATGGACGGCGGCCCGAAGTCATTGAAGAGCGGCCGGAAAGCGGCGGCGGCGCCGGGGACGGAGCCGGAAGGCGACGGGACGCTCGTGGCTACGGGAAACGGCGGGTTACCGGCTGCTCCCCCCCCCCGCTTCCCCGGTACCCCCCTTACCCCCGCGGTTACCGGGGGGTGCGCTCACCGGCGGGCGGTGCCCCGGGCCCCGGCGGGGCGGGGCTGGCGCTGGCGGCTCCGGGGGTAGCGGGGGCGGGAGCGATGGGCTTGTAGGACATCCCCGACGGGCGCCCGCCGCTCCGGGATCCCTGGAGCGCGGCGGCGGGGCTCGGTGAGCGGCCCCCGCGCTCGCCCCGCCGGTTGTAGCGCCGCTGCCCGCCGCTCCTCAGCTCCGCTCAGCCCCACGGACCCGACCCGAGCGGCGGGGAGCGGAGCGCGGCGGCTCCGGCCCGGTCCCGCTGCGCAGGGCCCCGCCGCGGCCTGGCCTGGCCTGACCCGGCCTCGCCTCCCCCCGCCGGCACCGCCGCACGCTCTGATGACGCCACCGCGCGACGCCGCGCATACGTCATCGCGCCGACGTCACCGCGTCCCCCCCTCCGGTCACCGTGGAGACACGCGGCGTCGGTCCCGCCCCTTTCCCTCTCCCGCCCCCGCGCGAGACCAGCGGCCGCCGCCGCCTCGGCCCCTCAGGGGGCGGCGGGGAGGGAGCTGCCACCCCCCGGTACCGGCCCCGGTACCGGCCCCACCCCCGTGCAGGAGAAGCCTGTGCCGCGGCCCCGGGCCTGCGCAGGTGAGGGGGTGCCGGGGGTCCGTGTGGGCGGCTGGGGCCTGCTGGGGGTCAGCGGCTCCCGGGCCCGGTACGGCACGGCACGGCACGGCACGGTGAGGTGTTCCCTGCCGGCCTCCTGCCACCGGGAGACACGGCGGTTGTAGGAGCCGGTGGGGCTAACGGGTGACACCCGTGGACGGAACGGTAGCGAGTAAATTCTATTGAAACCCAACATAAAGACAAACCAAGGTCCGTACAGAGAGATTTTCATTTCCAAAGGGCAAAGACTGAAAAAAAATGAACGGATTTGGTCAGATCCCACCCCCGGCCCGAGGCGGGGAGCGGCACCGGGGCAGCTCAGGATTCCCGTAACTCGGAGGCGCAAAAATGACCCCAACCGGTGCCCAGGGCCGGGTGCCGGTGCCAGCCGTGCCCGCAGCCTCTCCCCTCCCCGCCCGGGAACGCTTTATTCCCGGCTTCTTCCCTCGAGGCTGTCCTGGCCGGGGCGCCAAACCCCCAGGACGTTCCCCGGTGCTGGGGGCCGGAGAGAGCGTCTGTGACAGCCCCCGGCTCGGCCCGGGGTGCGGGGGGATGCGGGGGGTGCCTCACCCGCACCGGGCAGGACAGAGCGGGGTCCGGGGTAGGTCTGAGCCCAAACCGCGGTAATAGGGGACAGGCCGGGGGTTAGGCCGTAGGGGCAGCCCTAAATCACAGCGTGGAGGGCGCGGGGTCACGGTGAGGGGCCGGGTGTTGGGTACCGGGGCCGGGACGAGGCGGAAGGGCTGGAGGAGAAGGGAGCAGCGCGTGTGGGGACGGGTCAGGGTGGGAAGGGGGATGCTACGGGGCGGAGAGCTGGAGAGAGCAGAGATCAGGGCGCAAGCGACCAAAGCCCGGCTGAGTCTGCGCCGAAAAGGGCCCCGGCGTCAGCCCCGGCGTCCCACGCCGCGGCTGGACCTCGGCGGCCGGGCAGGCGCGCGGCCGAGGGCGAGTGTGAGCACCTCCGGCGCTGACGAAGCGAGGGTCTTGCCCCGGGCTCGGGCGCCGCGCCGGCATGGCCCCAGCCGGGCGTCTCCTCCGCGGCCCCCTCCTCTTGGTAAGGCACGGCGGGGGCTCGGGTCCCGTGTTGGCACGCGCCGCCCTCAGCGCGACATCATCCGCACGAACTCTGCCGGCACGAGAATACGTACGGGCCATCCCGGATACCCCCGGGGGGGCTGTTCCTGGCCCCCCCCTCCCCGGCCCCTACCTTCGAAGTCCACCAGGCCGTCCCCGTTGAGATCCACGTCCTTGAGGATCTCGTCCACCTCCCGGTAGTTGAGCTGCTGCCCCAGCAGCTTGCGCATGGCCTCCCGCAGCTCCGCCACGCTGATCTGCCCGTCCCCGTTGGTGTCGAACTGCGCGGCAAGTGCCCGTCGGCGACGGTCGCCCTCGGCGTGCCACCGGCCTGCCCGCGCCCGGGCCGTCCCCCGCCCCCGTCCCCGTCCCTCACCTCGCGGAAGGCGTCGCGCAGCTCCTTGATCCCGATCATGTCCGCCGTCTCCGCCAGCATCTTGGGGCCCATCAGCTCCACGAAATCATCAAAATCCACCTTGCCCCCGGCTGCGGGAGAAGCGGGGGGTGTCACCGGGGCGGGGGGCCAGGTCTGGCCGCCGGTGGGGGGCCCCCCCCCCTGCACCCCACCACCTACTGATCTTCTGGGACAGCTCGATGAGCTCCATCTCGGTGGGCATGTAGCCCATGGTCCGCATGCACTCGCCCAGGTCCTTGTAGCTGATGTAGCCGTCGTGGTCCTTGTCGAACTCGCGGAAGGCTTGCTTCAGCTCTGGGGGCGGCGCGGTGTCACCGCTGGCACCCTGGCACCGCCGCCCACCCCCACCCGGGGCCAAGACCCCCCCACGCCTCCTCACCTTCGATCTCTTCCGGCCGCAGCTCTCGGTCCTGGGGAAGAGAAAGAGGGAAGAGCTGAAGGAGGGGTCCTTGTGCCACGGGATCCTGCCCTAAATCCCCCCGCGGGCTGGGGGGCAGCTGCGGGGTGCCCGGTGCGGCGGGAGGGCACGTACCAGCTGGGTGATGGCGATGCTCTGCCGCAGGAAGATGCAGGCCGGCCCCACCAGCCCCTGCAGCACCGAGTAGCTCTGCAACGGCGGGGACTGCGTCGCCTCCGCCGCCTCCTCGGGGTCACCGGGGGCCGGGGGGCCGGAGCGCGGCTTCCCGTCCTGCGGGCAGAGCGGGCGTCAGCGGGGGGGGGTCAAGCCGGGGCTCCCCCCCCCCTCCTCCTGCCCGCCTTGGTCACGCAACGCCCGGCCTTACCTTGGGGAGCCTCCGCTCAGGGGTCTTGGTGCAGTTGCCCATGGCTGGGGGGTGCCCCCGCGGCGCAGGGCATGCCTGGCGCGGGGCTGGGGGGGGCAGCGGCCGGGGCTGCGCAGGGATTTGAGGTTTTTATGGAATCTCCGGGGATATGCAGGGCAGCGGCGGCGGGGGGGGGGCGGCCCCGCGCCCGCGCACACGCATAATCCCCCGGATTATTCCCCGCTCGGCCGCCCTGCTCCAGATGTGGGGAGCCGCCCAGCTGTTCCCCAGCCTCCCCGCGGGGGCACTCGGGTCCCCCCCGGTGCCCACCGGCCCTGCTGTACCCCAGCCCTCCCCCCTGCCGCCGGTTACCTGCCTCAAACCGGGGAGCGGCTGCGGCCCCGGCGCCTCGGCGGCCCACCGACGCTCCGCCGGGGATGCGCCGCCCTGGCTTGGCCGCCCCCGGCTCCCCGGGACGCTGGCGGTGCTGGGGCCCCCCTGTCCCCCGAGCCGCGGGGCCGGGCGGAGGCGGCGGTTGCCCCGCTTGCCGGGGGAGCCACGAGACTGGGAGGTGCCCCGGCAGGCGGGGGGCGCGGGGCTGCCGGTGCCCCGCCGCTGGGGCCCGCGGAAAAGGAAGAACATGCCGCCCGCCGCCCTGTCCCACCGCTCGCAACCGGTCCCCGCTCCCTCTCCCCACCCCCCCGGGCCAGACCGGAGCGAAACCGGATCCCCCGGGGCCCGGCGCTCGCCCCGGCCCCGCTCCCTCGCCGGGACGAAGCCCCAAACCGGGGAGCGGCGGGGGGAGAGCAGGACCTGCGGTGGGGTGGGGGGGCCCTGGGGCGCAGCAGCGTGGTGCAGCCCCCCCCGGTGTGCCGGGGGCTAACGGGGGGGCAGAACGGGGCGCCCCGGGGGGCACCGGGGGGGGGCGATGGGGGCGTCCGGTTTCAGCCGCCGCGAAACCCGACCCGCGCCGGGGCAACGGGGCACGTGGCAGCCCGGCCACGCCCCCCTCCACGAGGCCACGCCCCCTCTCCGAGGCCACGCCCCCTCCACGAGGCCACGCCCCCAAGCCACGCGAGGCCGCCGTGGGGGGTGTGGTCACGCCGCTGTCGCTCGCTGCTGACGTCATCACCGGCGCGACGCTGCGGGGGCGCCTGAAGGTGACGGTGGTACCGGTACCGGTGCCCCCCCCCCGCCCCCGCCATGGCTGCCCGGCAGCTGCTGGCGCTGCGGCGCCTGCCCGCCGCTTCCTTCTCGGTGAGCGCGGAGAGCGGGTGATCCGGGCCGGGTCTCGCCGGTACCGATCCCGGTAGTACCGATTCCGGTGTTACCGATTCCGTGTTGTTCACCCCGCAGACGGCGCCCAAGAAGACGCAGTTTGGGTCGCTGAAGGACGAGGACCGGATCTTCACCAACCTCTACGGGCGGCACGACTGGAGGTGAGTACCGGCGGGGGGGTGGTCTCGGTGCGGCCCAGCCCGGTGCGGCCCGTCCCGGTGCCACCGGCCGTGCCGTCCCCGCAGGCTGCAGGGCGCGCTGCGCCGCGGTGACTGGTACAAGACGAAGGAGATCCTGCTCAAAGGGGTGGACTGGATCCTCGGTGAGATCAAGGCCTCGGGGCTGCGGGGCCGCGGCGGCGCCGGTTTCCCCACCGGCCTCAAGTGGAGCTTCATGAACAAACCCCCGGACGGCAGGTGAGGCCGGTACCGGCACCAGCGCAGCCCCCTCCCCACGGGGAACCCGGCCCTGATGGCATTCCCCCCCCCTCCAGGCCCAAGTACCTGGTGGTGAACGCGGACGAGGGGGAGCCGGGGACGTGCAAGGACCGGGAGATCATGCGGCACGACCCGCACAAGCTGGTGGAGGGCTGCCTGGTGGCGGGCCGGGCCATGGCCGCCCGCGCCGCCTACATCTACATCCGCGGCGAGTTCTACAACGAGGCCTCCAACCTCCAGGTGAGCGCCGGGAGGGGCTGGGCGGGGGCTCCTGCTTGTGGCAAGTGGGAGCCCCCAGCCCCACCGGCCGCCCCCCGCCGTAGGTAGCCATCCGGGAGGCCTACGAGGCCGGGCTGCTGGGGCGAGACGCCTGCGGTTCGGGCTACGCCTTCGACGTGTTCGTGGTGAGAGGCGCCGGAGCCTACATCTGCGGGGAGGAGACGGCGCTGATCGAGTCCATCGAGGGCAAGCAGGGCAAGCCGCGCCTGAAGCCCCCCTTCCCCGCCGACGTGGGTACGGCCCCGGCTCTCCCCGCGACAAAACGGCAGCGACCGGGCAGAACCGGTCGTCCTCGGGCCGCCGTCGCGCCGCACGCAGAGCACCTTGAGAGCTCCCCGTTCTTCCAGGTGTCTTCGGCTGCCCCACCACGGTGGCCAACGTGGAGACGGTGGCCGTGGCCCCCACCATCTGCCGGCGCGGCGGCGCTTGGTTCGCCGGCTTCGGGCGGGAGCGCAACTCCGGGACGAAGCTCTTCAACATCTCGGGGCACGTCAACAACCCCTGCACCGTGGAGGAGGAGATGTCGGTGCCGCTGAAGGAGCTCGTCGAGAAGCACGCCGGTGAGTGCCGCGAGCCACCGAGCCGCGCCGGGCCGGCGCCGGGGCCTGGCTCAGCCCCCTCCTGTCCCCACCTCTGTGGCAGGGGGGGTCCGCGGGGGCTGGGACAACCTGCTGGCCGTCATCCCGGGGGGCTCCTCCACGCCGCTGCTCCCCAAGTCGGTGTGCGAGACCGTGCTGATGGACTTCGACGCCCTGGTGCAGGCGCAGAGCGGGCTCGGCACGGCCGCCGTCATCGTCATGGACAAATCGGTAAGGGGGAGCCCCCTCCCCGGCCCCCCCCCCCGTGCCGCGGCGGGGCCCTCACCCTCCCCTCCCTCCCTCCCCAGACCGACGTCGTTAAAGCCATCGCTCGCCTCATCGAGTTTTACAAGCACGAGAGCTGCGGGCAGTGCACCCCGTGCCGGGAGGGTGAGCAGCGGTGGGGGGGGTGTGGGGTGGGATGGGGGGGGGGCTGCGGGGCCCCTCACGGCCTCCCCTTCCCCGCAGGCGTCGACTGGATGAACAAGGTGATGGCGCGGTTCGTGCGGGGCGACGCGCAGGCGGCCGAGATCGACGCGCTCTGGGAGATCAGCAAACAGATCGAGGGCCACACCATCTGCGCCCTGGGCGACGGCGCCGCCTGGCCCGTGCAGGTGGGGGGGGGCTGGGGGCCGGGACCAGGGGCTGGGGCCCCCCCCTCACCCCCCACCTCCATTAACTCCATCCCCTCTGCTCTGCGCAGGGGCTCATCCGCCACTTCCGCCCCGAGCTGGAGGAGAGGATGCGGCGCTACGGCGAGGCCAAAGCCCGAGCGGCAGCGTGAGGAGCCCGTGGTGATGGTGGTGGCCCTGCCCTGCCCGGAGGGGCTTCCTGGGGGGCCCACAGGGCTTCTCACAGGGGGTTGTGGGGCCGTGTTGAGGGGGGGGGTCCTCAATAAACACTGCTGCGCTCACAGGCTCTTCTCTCTGCTGGAGGGGGACAGGAGGAGGCTGTGGGGGGGGAATGCTGGGGGGCTTGGGGTCCTGCCTCCCCTGGAGGGGGGGGGCCCCAGGGATTGGGGGGGGGGTCACACAGCCAAGGTCTGCGCCCCACCGAGGGAAAAGCCTGGCTTTCCATGAGGCTCCACGTCCCCTCTCTGCAGGGCGGTGGCAGGGTGGGGAGGTGGGAGTGGTGGAGCCGCAACCAGGCAGCCGGGGTGTTACATGGCCACGCATCCTTCCCTGGGGACCCCCCCACTGCTGTCACCGCCGGCACCAGGGCAGCCAGGGAGGTGGCTGTCGTGTGTCACCTGTCCCCTCCACCGTGCTGGCACCGAGGGCCTGCCCTGCTCTGTGACACAAGCGGGTCAAATCATGGCTTTTTACTCATCACCACACACACCATCACGCGTGGGGCCCAGCGGGGGTTCGGCGCGGTTGGGGACCCCCCTCACGCCGTCCCCATGTGTGGCAGGCGGCAGCAGCCACACAGCCAAGGCACGGGTACACCCCCCCCCACCCCAAAAACACCCTCCCTGGCACCCAGGGCCACCCCATCCCCTCCCGCGTCAGGCCGAGCTCCCCGCGGGGCTGCGGGCCGGCACGTGGGTCTTCCTGCGGTAGCAGCCGGGCGCCAGCAGCTCGAGGGTCAGCTCGGTGACGACGGCCGTGAGCCCCCAGACGCGGTGGGGGCCGTGGAGGAAGACGGGCAGGGTGTAGCCGTAGCGGCCGGCGGTGCGGAAGTGGGTGTAGCCCTGGTTGTGCTCCCGCAGGAGGTGGGCGAGCGGCACCGTGAACACCTCCTCCACCTGCCGGCACGGGCACCGAGGGGGTGGCCGGGGCCATCTGCCACCGCGGCGTCACCGGGGGACAAAGGGGGTGCTCGCCCCAGGTAGGGGCCACGGCCGGCACGGGGTCACCCACCTCGTCGGGGTTGGGCGTCAGCGTCAAGTCCTCCAGCGGCCCCAGGTTGGCCACGACGGGAGCCACCATGTGTCCCTGCTGGAAGGGGCGTCAGCAAGGGACAGGGGGGTGACAGCCCCTGTCCCCAAAGTGCCACCCACTCGCCTTGACCCCCCTGCACCCACCCCCAGCCACCCATCGTGTCCCTGTCCCCAAAGTGCCACCCACTCGCCCTGACCCCCTGCACCCACCCCCAGCCACCCATCGTGTCTGTCACCCAAAGCCACCCTCACCTCTGTCCCATGTCCCCATCACCCGTGTCCCTGCTGCCTTGTCCTTGTCACCCTGCCCTTGTGTCCTAGTCACCCCCATCCTACTCACCCGGTGTCCTTGGTGCCCCCTGTGCCCCCAAACACCCTCCACATCCCAACCCATCACCCGTGTCCCTCCTGCCTTGTCCTTGTCACCCTGCCCTTGCGTCCTTGTCACCCCGTGTCCTCGTCACCCCGTGTCCTTGGTGTCCCCAGCCCCTCCGTGCCCCCAAACACCCCCCACCGCCCCCCAACCCCACCCCGGTGCCCCCCCCGGTGCCCCCGGTGCCCCGTACCCCGTCGGGCAGCGGCCGCAGCTGTCCCCAGACGCTCGCTGTCCCCACCACCAGCCCCAGCTCCTCCCGCGTCTCCCGCAGCGCCGTGGCCACCGCGTCTCCGTCCGCCGGGTCCCGCCGCCCCCCGGGGAAGCTACAAGAAGTTAACGGCACCGTCCCGGGCCGGGCGGGCCCCGGTGCCCGCTCCCCGCCGCCGGTACCTGACGTCGCCGCTGTGGGGGCCGCCGAGGCGGCGGGAGCGGAGCGTGAAGAGCAGCGCGGGGCGGCCCCGCACCGAGCACAGCGGCACCAGCACGGCCGCCGCCGCCGCCGCCGCCGCCCCCCGCCGCCCCTCCGCCGCCGCCAGCCGCGCCCGGCACCGCCGCTCGCTCCCGCTGCCCAGCAGCCCCCCGCCGCCGCCCGCCCCCGCCTCCGCCATGGCGCCGGGAGGGCGGGGAGGATGTCCGGGACCGGCCTCCCCTGGCTCCGCCTCTCCGGGCCCGCCCCCGGGGCTACGGGCCGAGGCCGGCGGCTGCGGGGCGGCCCCGCGGGTGGGAAACTGCCCCAGCACGGGCAACAGCCCCTGCTCCAGATGTGCAGCCCCCCCTCGGGGTGTGTGACCCTCCAGCCAGCTGTGCAGCGCCTCGTCCAGCTGTTCGACCCTCTAGCCAGCTGTGCAGCCCCTTCTCCAGCTGTGCAGCCCCCACCAGGTGTGCGACCCTCCATCCAGCTGTGCAGCCCCTCATCCAGCTGTGCAGCCCTCCACCGTGTGTGTGACCCTCCATCCAGCTGTATGGCCCTTTCTCCAGCTGTGCAGCCCTCCATCCAGCTGTGCAGTCCTCCATCCAGCTGTGCAGTCCTCCATCCAGCTGTGCAGCCTTCCCACCACGCGTGCGACCCTCCATCCAGCTGTGCAGCCCCCCACCAGCTGTGCAGTCCTCCCACAGGGTGTGTGACCCTCCATCCAGCTGTGCAGCCCCTCACCAGCTGTGCAGCCCTCCTACCATGTGTGCAGCCCTCCGTCCAGCTGTGCAGCCCCTCAATCCAGCTGTGCTACCATTCATCCAGCTGTGCAGCCCCCACGTGTGCGACCTTTAATCCAGCTGTGCAGCCCCCCACCAGGTGTGTGACCCTCCCACCAGCTGTGCAACCCCCCCTCCAGCTGCACAACCCTCCATCCAGCTGTGCAACCCCCCCGCCCCGACGTGCCCCCACCCCTCCCCGCGTCCCCCCCTGCCTGGCGGTGCGGTGACACCCCCGGGGCGCGCCGCCGGTGGGACAGAGCCCATCTCTGCCCCGAGGGAGGGGAAACTGAGGCACGGGAGCGGCAGCCTTTGGGCAAGCGCCCTCCTCCACCACCGGCAATTATCCCCAGCCCTTAACGAGCGGCCCCCGGCCCCACCCGGGCTGGGGCAGCCCCCGGGGGCAGTTGGGGCCGTGGCTCCCCGTGACACTGGAGCAGCCACTCCTTAACCGAGGGGTTGTGGGGCAGGGGGTGACGGGCACACGGGGCAAGTTCCTTGGACCTCAGCGGGGTCCAGGGCCAGGACAAAGCTCCTGGGGGCAACGGCGGGGAGTGGGAGGGGGATTTCTGCCCCTCCAGTGCCCGACCCGGCCGATGGCACCTCCGGGGGGTCCGTGGGGGTGCCGGGCTGCCAAAAAGGGACCAGAGAAACACAGGGAAGGACAGGGCCAGCGCTGGATCGGGGGGGGGAACACCAGAGCCGGGCCAGCCCCCCCCGGGAGCCCCCGGCCCCGTGACAGACTCTCACACCCCCACTTTTTCTCAGCATTACATGATTTTAAAAAACTGTATAGAAATCACCACTCTCGCATCATTTCTTTGCCCCCCGAGGCCGACGGTGGCTTCACGACGGCGGCTTCAGCGAAACCTCCTCTCCTCCCACACGTATCGCTTCCCCGCCGGCACCTTCCGGAAAAACAGGCTGTTCCCTCGGCTCATGTTGCCCTGGAAGGGGGAGACGACCATCGGTGGGTGAGTCGGGGCTGCCCCGTGCCCTGGTGCAGCCCCCCCAGGGCTCCCACCCAGCTCATCCCAGCGCTGCCCAGCTCCGGCCACTCACCTCCCGGTGCAGCTGGCTCCAGCAGTCCAGCCACGAGGAGTAGGTGGGCGCGTAGGGGAGGAGGCCCCCGGCCAACCTGGAGACAGGAGACCCACGGGGAGTTATTTCCACCCAGGGCTGAGCCAGCGGGGTAGGACCCGGCCCCTCTGCAGCCCCGCTGGGGGCTGAACCCCCCAAAACAGCCCTTTGGGGACCAGGCTCCTGCCCCACGTCCCCCCCCTCCAGCGCTGCTGCTGAGGGAGCAGCCCCACAGAGGGAACACCTCTGCCAACGGGGAGCTTCGGCAACGTGGTTTTGGGAGCTGAGCTGGCACAGAGGGAGGCCCCCACCCACGCCAGCACCCCCCCCAGCGCGGGGTCACCCTCAGGGGGGGCAGCAGGAGGAGGGGGGTGGCAGCGGCCGACTCACCCGCAGTTATTCACGGCCATCAGGTTGGAGACGAGCACGAAGGGGTAGGTCAGCATGCTGGCGAAGAACTGGGAGGGAGAGAGGGGCTGGTGGGCAGCGGCCCCCCCCGCTTCCCTCCCCCTGGGGACCCCCAAAAGATCCCCCGGGACCCCCTGGGAGGGAGCCCCTCTCCCACACGCTCTACTCACTCCGGTGACCGCCTGCGAGTAGCTCTTCATCTCAGCCATGGTTGAGACCTGCAGGAGGAGAACAGGCACCTTCAGCCTCCCCGGAGCCACCCCAAAGCGGGGTCCTGCCCCCCTGGCCTGTCCCCTGAGTGTCCCCCGTCCCTCAGTGCCACCGCCCCAGGCCCCCAGCAGGGCACAGAGCCCGTACCCCGTTCTCCAGCGCGTACGTGTTGATGAGGTAGGCCAGCATGTTGCAGAGCCAGAGCGAGAGGATGTCCCCGAGGAGCCGTGGGATGAGGCCGCTGAGGAGAGAAGAGGCAGCGGGGAGGTGAGCCCCGGGCAGAGCCAGGGCTGGGTGTGGGGGGAGCTGGGGAGCAGCCGTCCCCCCCAAGGGGCAGGTGACGGGGGAGCCCCCAGCCCCGGGAGCGAGGATCCTCGGCCAAGTGGCTCCAAGATGACACAGGTACAGGGGGGAGCTGCCAGAGGGACCCCAAACACCCCCGGGGCAGGGTCACAGCACCCTGGCTCTGTTTTCACATCCCTGGCACTGAATATCACCCACACAACCCAGGGCTTGTGGCTACCAGGCGGGGGCTTGCCAGATCCGTTTCCCCCCGGGGAGGGTGGAACGGGGAACTGTGAGCCCCGGCAGCGACCGAGGGCAGAGCTGGGGTGCAGTGAGGCCCACGGGTTGTGGGGACAGTCCCCCCTGTGTCCCCCCCCCCAACCCCGGTGGGCAGCACTCACGCGAAGAAGCCCAGGACACCCTCTTCTCGGTAGATGGTGGCGAAGGCGCTTAGTGTCCCGCTGTGCCAGGGAGGAAGAAGAGGGTGCCGTGGTCAGAGGGGGCCGTGGTCAGAGGGGGCCGTGGTCAGAGGGGGCCGTGGTCAGAGGGGGCCCCGCGGGCAGGCAGACCCCCCCCCATGGCAGCCCCGGCCCCCCCCCCCCGTTACCTGTACTTGGTCTCCCGGCCGATGAACTGCACCATGCAGCGCAGGGTGATCACTGCGGGCACAGACGGGGGTCAGGGGGGGCGCAGGGACGCTCCGGAGTGACGCAGGAGCGACAGGGCACCAGTCACCCACGTGTCACCGGCTACGGGGGGCGGGGGGGGCACCTACCGTGGAAGGGGTGGGTGATGAGCGTGGCGGCGGAGCGAGCGACCATCTCTCGGGAGGTCTGGGGAGAAACGGGCTGTCACGGGGAGGGGGCTGGGGGGGCCGGTGACGGGGCCTCTGACACCGGAGCGGCCCCCCAGCACCCTCCTCCTCCTCCTCCTCCTCCTCCTCCTCCTCCTCCTCCTCCTCCTCCTCCTCCTCCTCCTCCTCCTCCTCCTCCTCCTCCTCCTCACCTCCTTGACGACCTGCTCCAGCGAGGACACGGGCTCCTTCTTGCTGGCTCCAGGCTGGAGAGGGAAAGAGGCATGAGGTGGGGAACAGCCCCCCGCAAGGCACCGCTCCCTCCCCGTCCCCCTGCAAGGATCCGTGCCCCCCCGGACGGGCTCGGCAGCCCCCCGCAGCCCCCGCCAGAGCCCTCGGTACCGGGCGGGCTCTGCCCACGGGAAGGAGGGAGGGGATGGAGGATGCCCCGGGAAGCGGCCTCGCGCCTACCTCAGCCTGCTCGGCCTCCTGGTACTGCTGGGGAGGAGAGGGCAGGGTTAGCGCTCCGCGGGGGACGGGGGAGGCCCCGCCAGCCCCGAAGCGGCGACACGGGGCGCGGGGGGGGGGGGGTCTCCGCGTCCCCGTCCCCTCCGGTACCTGCAGCACTTTGCCGTGCACGACGGTGCCGATGGCGCTGGAGCAGAGGCGGGGGGCGAGGCCTTTGAAGAGTCCCGCTCTTCCGTCGACCTTCACGATGTGCTTGGCTGGGGACGGCGGGGACCGGTCACGCCACGCAGGACCCCCCCGGGGGACCCCCCCGGCGGGGGGACACGGGGCAGCCCCACCGCCGGGCCAGACTCACCGTAAGCGAAGAGGCCGGGCAGCTGGTAGACCTGGCGCCCGAAAATGTTCCTCCCCAGGGTGGGCGGCAGCGGTTCGTACCCCACCTGCGGCGGGGACAGGCAGCCTGCAGCCGGTACCGGGCCCGGCGCCCCCCTCCGCCGCCCCCCCCCCAGCTCTCCGTTACCGGCCCCCCCTTACCTGCACGAGCACCTTCACGTACATGAGGGGTTGCGAGAGCACCGTGAGCCCCGAGCCCAGCAGCACCTGCGAAGCCGCGTCCGCCATGGTGCCGCCCCGGCGTCACGGCCCAGAAGGACACCGCCGCCGCTTCCGCTTCCGCCCCGCCGGTACTTCCGGCGCGCCAGCCAATCGCTTCCGGCCGGAGGGGCGGGCCCGCAGGGTCGCCATGGCAACGAGGGCGGGGGGTGTCACCATGGCGACGGGGCCCGAGGCGTCACCGCGGCCTGCAAGGCCTGAGGCGTCGCCATGGCAACGGGGCCTGGTGGGCCGCGCCGCGGCCTGCAGGCCTGAGGTGACGCCATGGCGACCGGGCCTGAGGTGATGCCATGGGGGCCTGAGGTGACACCATGGGGCCTGAGGTGATATCATGGAGGCCTGAGGTGACACCATTGAGGCCTGAGGTGATGCCATGGGTGCCTGAGGTAACACCACGGGGCCCGAGGTGACACCATTGAGGCCTGAGGTGACACCATTGAGGCCTGAAGTGATGCCATGGCGGCCTGAGGTGGTGCCACGGCGGCCTGAGGTGGTGCCACGGTGGCCTGAGGTGACATCACGGTGACCGGGCCTGCAGGGTCTGAGGCCCCATGGTGGTGGCAGGGCCTGGGAGCCCCTGGGCAGGCCGGAGGGCTGGGGGCCGAGGGGGAGCCCCGAGGGAACGGCACGATGAACCCAGTTGTCACCACGCAGAGGCATGGCCCTGGCGCCGCCTTTAATGCCGAGCACAGGCGCAGCAGTGCGTGGCGGCGGGTGGCAGGGCCCTGCCGGGGGCGGTGAGGGGAGGACGCGCCCTGCGCCTGCGGGCAGCAGCCCCCTGCCCGCCCCGCCGCCGGGACGGCCCTGCTTTGGTTCCCGGAGCTGTATCACGGGAGGAATCACCGGTGACACGGGGGTGGGGGGTGCTCAGCGGCGGCCAACGGCGTGACACCACGCTTGTGCCACCGCCCCGCTGAGACCCCCCCATGGCAGCGTGGCGGCCGTCCCCTGCTCCAGCTGCGCTGCGAAAGGTCACACCCGAGCCGGCTCCAGGCTCCCCTCCCGCTGCGCTGCCTCCCCTCGGGGTGCCGCGGGGAGCGGGCTGCCTGCGGGTTCTGGAGGGCCCCGGCCTGGCCTGAGGGGTCACAGAAGGGGGGTTAGACCCACGTGGAGCCCCAGAGGTGCTGGCACCAGGTTGGGACAGCACCGGGGACAAGCGTCCCTGCAGGACGCTGGCTCGGTTCTGGTAGGCGGCATTTGTCCGGCGCAGGGTGTTCCTCGCTCTCCGGCTCCGCAGCCTCTTCCTCCTCCGTTGCTCCAGCTGCACCGGATGGCAAAGCGGTGCCGGATGGCAAAGCGGTGCCAGGGCACCTGCACCCCGTGACACCTCGTGCCTCCCCACTGCTTTGTCCCACCCCAAAAGCAGCAGCACCTGGGGACTCACCGGCTGCGCAGCGCCGCGGGGGTGAGCTGGGGGCTCGTCGGACACGGAGCTGTCGGAGCCGCTGGTGCTGTTCAGGGGAGACGAGCGCCTGCAGCCCCCACCGGCACCGCGGGGGTCGTGCCGGGCAGCGCGGCCGGGACGTACCTGGACTCGAGCTCCGAGGGGGAGATGTCGCTCCAGCTGCTGCTGGAACCCAGCTCCCGGCCCAGCCGCTGCCGCAGCAGCGCGTCCACCTCCGCCAGGCACTGCTGGAACTGAGGGACGGAGCCGGTGTCACCGCGGCCACCCTAAGGCACCAGGAGCGGGTGCTGCGTCTTGAGCCACGGCTGCTGGCCCACCTTGGCGGGATCGGGGTCGCAGAAGTCGAGCAGGGTGTCACAGAGGTGGTAGCCCAGCGACTTGAGGTCCTCCACGGTGAAATGTGAGCTCCTCCCGCCTGGAGGGGACCGGGGAGAAGGAAACAAGCCGCAACTTCCCAACCCCGGGGGCCACCCGCCCGCCGACACACCCGACACCGTCACCCCCGCCCCCCGCGGCCCCTCACCCAGCGTGGAGCCACCAAAGGCCACCTCCATGGTGTAGCTGTTGGAGACGCCCAGGCGCCACATGACGACCCTGCCCGTCCCCTCTTTGCTCTTCTGCACCTTGAACTTGCAGCTGGGGAAGGAGAACTGGGGCCGGCCCTGGAGTCAGCACAACGGGGGGGGATGCGTCCCCCTCCCCAGCCTCACCGGGACACCACGGTGGCCACGTTGCTGGTGGCACCGGGAAGCTCAGCGAGGAGGCGGCTCCCTGGCTCCCTGGACGGCTTTGGGGCCTCCCACCTTGTCGGGGGCGTTTTTGCTCAGCATCAGGGGGAAGACGCGCTGGCGCAGCCGCGGCCCGGCGCCGGCCCCGCCGCCGTCGCAGCCATACATGAAGACGTTGTTCTTCCGGCTGTGCCCGTGGAAGTCGCAGTACAGCACCACCTCCCGCTCCGCCAGCACCCTGCGTGCACTAGGATCGGGCCACCGGCACGGCCACGGCAGCGGCACCGTCCCGCCGCCTCCCCGCGCCACCGCCTCACCTCTCAACCATGGCCCGCAGGTGCCACACGCCGGGGAAGGAGCCGCAGAGCCCCGTCCCGTAGGCCCTGTTGGGGTCCCGGCCAGCCAGGGAGCAGCGGGAGTTGCCCACCACCACCCCGTCGGGGTTGAGCATGGGCACCACCTTGAAGACGAAGAGCCGGCGCAGGAGCCGGGCGTCGGGGCGGTCGCTGAGGAGGAAGTCGAGGCAGCCCCGCATGGCCCAGGAGCCGCCGCTCTCCCCGGGGTGCGCGCGGGCGCTCAGCACCACGGCCCGCTTGGGCGCCTGGGTGCCACCAGGGCCGGTGATGGTCAGCAGGTAGACGGTGTTGCCGGCCAGGCTGCGGCACAGCGCCCGCACCGCGCAGTACCGCGAGCGCACCGGGTCGCCCGCCAGCGCCCGCAGGTAGCGCTGCAGGTCGGAGTAGGTGTAGGGGTAGGAGTGGGCGAAGAAGCAGGTGTCGCCGTCGTGGGGGAAGCGTGACGTCCAGGAGAGCCGGAAGGCAGCCGGCTCCTCGCCGCCGCCGCCGCCCCGGTAGTAGCGGACGTCGGCCCCGACGCGGCGCCAGCCGACGCCGCGGCTCTGGGCGTCGCGCTGGGAGTAGAGCAGCGGGCGCATGCCCTCGCCATAGAGGCTCTTGGGCTTGGCCAGGTTGGCGATGGTGAAGCGGTAGAGAGGGTCCCGCCGGGTGTTTTGGACGCGGAAGTAGAACCACTGGGTGTGCTTGGCCGTGTACAGGTCCGGCCGCAGCGTCAGCACGTACTCGTAGGGGCCCCTGCGCGGCGGGTCGGGCCGTGCTCCAGCTCCCGGCCCCGCTGCCGCTGCCCGCCCTCGCCCCCCGGCCCCTCTCTTACACCTTGACGGCTTTCTGGAGGTTGCCGCTCTCGAAGCGGGATTCGAAGAGCAGCGTGGTGTCCTCGGGGCCGGCCAGGGCGGCGGCCGGCGAGGAAAGAGGGCCCGGGGCCCCCCCGACTCGAGCACGGGTGAAGCAGGAGCCTGGGGGTGCTGCAGGGGAAGCCCAGAGGGGCGGCGATGGGGCCTGGGGACACTGAGGGTGCACCCGGGGGTGCTGCCCGCTCCCGCTACCTGGGCTGAGGTTGTAGACGAGGGTGCCTTGCTCCTCGCCGAGGGCGGCCGGGGCCTGCTCCGGGCCCGTGGGCTGGCAGAAGGGCTCTGGTTCAGGGGGGACCCACTCTGGGGGGCACAGAGACGGGCACCATGGGCACGGCGGGGTGCGGCGCAGGGGGGTGGAGGGGGAGGGCCGGAGCGCTCCCTCACCGACGTGCTCGATCGTCTCCTTGATGACTTCGCACTCGAGGGGCCAGCGGGGAGCGGGCAGGGGGCCCCGCGCCGAGGGCAGGGCAAAGAGAGCCCGTGGCTCCCCTGGGGACACGCGGTGCTGCGCCGAGGGGACCCGTGTGCCCCGGCCGGGGGCCAGCTCCTGCACCCCAGGGGCTACAAGGGAAGCAGGAGGGGCTGGGGGGCTCCCGTGCGCTCCCGGCTCCACCGCATGGCTCCCACAGAGGGGGGTTGGGGTGGGGACCCCCCTCAAAACCACCCGCCACCCCAAGGCAGGGACAGGGAGAGGCCCCCCGTGCTCTCCATGCCAGGAGGACACCAACCCCGGTGCTGGGGGACCGCAGGGTCTCACTCACGGCTCGGCTCCGGCCCAGAACCCCGCAGGCAGCCGGGGCTGGCGCTGCCCGTGGGCACCCCAGCAGGGCGCTGCTCCGAGGGGACCCCCGGGGACGTGGGGCTCTTCTGCCCGCCCGTCTTCTGGCCTTGGGGAGAGCACGGCTGCAGCCCGGGGCCGGGGGGCGAGGGGCCGCGTCCCCGTGGCCACGCTCACCTCGGAAGTAGCCGTAGTAGCGCAGGTGGCTGCGCATGAAGCTGTCGTAGGGCTCGGGGACCAGCCCTGCGCCAAGCCCCCCCTGTCCCGGGGCAGCGGGGCCCCCCCAGGGCTGCATGGCTGCGAGGGGCCCGGCCAGACCCTGCTCCGGGCCCGGCCGTGCCAAGGATTCAGGACGCGGTCGCTGAGCGACCAGCCAGCAGCGGGGAGGGCCGGGGCAGTCCCAGAGCTGGGCAAGGAGCCAGAGGGATTTCGTTACCCTGGCACACCCCCAGGGGAGCGGGGCCACAACGGGCCACCCCACGGCGTCAGCCCGAGCCAGGGCCACCGCGCACACCAGCCCCCGTGGCAGGGACACCCCCCGCGCAACCAGACGGCACGACCCAAACTGCTACGATTTATTGGACAACGGGCAGGGGGTGAGGGGGGCTCTGAACTGTACAACTGTAAAAAAAGAAACAAATAATAAAGAGCGGGGCGCGCCTCACGTGCTCGAGGCGGTTTTCCTGCGCTTCAGCCGCGCTCGCCAGTCCTCCGGCAGCGCCTCGAAGTTGGCGTTCCTCTCCGCCCTGCCGCTGCGGGGACAAAGCAGGGTGTCAGCACGCGGGTGGCACGAGGTGACCGTCCCCACCACCCTCATGGTGCCAGGGATGTGGATCCCCACGCTCTGCCCTTCCAGGGGACAAGGAAACGTCCCCTCCAGGAGCCGAGCTGCCCCGGGGAATGGGCCCGCACCTCATCAGCTGCTGCTGCTTCCACTCCTCGATGCGCCGCTGGGCCGTGGTCTCCCGGTCCTCCTCGCTGGAGCTGGAGTTCTCCTCCTCGTCCAGCTCCCGCTGGATGCTCTGCCATTTCTTCACCAGCGACGGCATCTTCGTCTTCCCCTTCTTGCCCTGTGCCAGAAACGCCAACAGGCCGCGGTGAGGGCGGCTGGGAAGGGAGGAGAGGGTGCCCGGCGAGGGACTGGCCCCAGAGCGATCCCTACCTTGTTCTTCCGCCCCTTCCTCAGCTTCTCCTTCTCCGGTGGCGGCGGCGCCTTGGGGGTGGGAGGCGGGGGCGTTTGGGGGGGCGGCGGGGGAGGCGGCTGCTCGGCGGCAGGCAGGGCTCCCCGTGCCGGGGCCGGCTGCGTGGCGGCGGGCAGGCTGGCGGGCACAGCGCACTCCGAGTAGCTCATGACGGCAGGGGCGGCGGGCGCCGTCACGCCCAGGTAGCCCGACTGCAGGCCCAGGGTGGCGGCGGGCTGGGGGCCGGTGTGGCCCGGCGCGAGGCGGAGGCTGGGGCGGGCCTGGATCTCGCCCTGCAGGCGCTGGCGCGGCCTGAGGGAGGCGAGGGGCACGGCCGGAGGCTGGTACTTGGTGGCGGCCATCAGGGGCTGGCTGTAGATGACGGGGCAGCTGCCGATGGTGGCCGCTCGCTGCATCAGCCCCGGGCTCATCTCCACGGCTTTCCTCTTCTGGGGCTTGGCGGAGAGCAGCGGCGCCGGGCTCGGCTCAACGGCGGCCTGGAAGAGAGCGGCGACGTGAGTGCCGAGCCCTGGGCACGGTGCGGTGGGACCGGCCGAGCCCCAGCTTCACCCGGCCGCTCACCTGGCTGCTGCTGGCAGCTGGGCGCGGGAGAGGCTTCAGGGGAGCGTCTTCCTCGGTTCCCGGGGCGGGCGGCTCCTCGCCCCCCTCATCTTCCATCTCCACTTCCTGGATCTCACCGTCTTCTCCGGGCGGCGGCGGGGGCGGCGGCGGGGGCGGCGGGGGAGAGTCCGGGGGAGGCGGAGGCGGCGGAGGCATTTCCAAAGGCAAAGGAGGTTGGAGGACCGGGACAGAGGACTGAAGCAGAGTCCAAAATGGAGTGAGCGGCATGAGAGACGTAGCAGGGACTTGGCCTGAGAAGGATTCTTTACAAAGGGAGCCTGAAGAATACATATTGACACAGGCTTGAAAACCCAGGCTACGGACCGCGCTGCCTGCTCCTGCCCGCTGCCTCCCTGCCAGGGCAGAGCTCAGGCCAACAAGCCGCACGCCGCCTTCCCCGGCACCGCCAGGACACCTAAAACCAACGGGGGCAGCTCGGGCGGGGAAGGGGCGCTCGTCCCAGCTTCGCTGAAGCCACCACGAGGTGGCCGGGAGCACCACCACGTACTGCTCTAGCGCTCCCACGACACCCCGCTTCGGGGCCAGGACCCCCCAACCGCAGCGGCCCCCCCCCGGGGTGTACCTGCGGGGCGCTCGGCGGGGTCCCCGGCGTGCTCTCCTTTGTCTTTTGGAGGGGGTTGAGGAGGACCGTCGGCTTTTCTGTCGGTGGTTCGCCGTCCCTCCTCTTCGTCCTCCCCGTCGGGGAACTCCCATTGCGACTCTCCGGAGCGCTCGTTAACATAGAAATAGCGTCTATGCTCCCTAAATCACAAGAAAGAGAAGGAAGGCTTCAGACTCCCTCCTCCGCCACGGACACTCCGAGGGGGGCCTGCCCACGACAGCGCTGCGCTCTCGCAGGGAAGACCCTCTGCAGCCGGGCTGCCGCTCTCCCAAACGCAACCAAACGGCTTTGGAGGACAAGAGGCAGGAGAGGCCCGAGCCCAGTTGCTCTAAGCTCTGGTTTTTGGTTTGTATTGTGGTGTTTTGTTTTGTTTTTTTTTGCATGAACGTCGCCCTGAGCCTCCCCCGCTCCGAGAGGAGGGCTGCGAAAAGCACCACCGGGACTTTCAGCCGCTGCCTTGGCTGCAAAGTCGCCCTCCGAGAAGAGGCACCGGGGGAACAGCCCAGTGGAGAGAGAAGCGGCTGCCCCCCCTACCCCGTGGTGCGCGGAGGTCGCTTTTTATAACAACTCTTGGTGTCAAACACAACAGTGAATGCTAGAGAGAGGGAGCGGATCTGGGAGCTGAAAAACAAAAGAGCAAAGATTTCAAACAAAGGAAAATTAATCAAGAAAGCCAAATAGACAAAGAAATGTTTGGGTCTGACCTGCTGGCAGGTGACAGAACTCTTGTTCTTCGTTCCGTTGGTGAGTTGTAGTTTGTCCTTTGTCAGAGCTGTTGGTCAGAAGAGGTGATCCAGAGATCCTGCAAAGTTCACAGAGCTCTCGCATGCGCGACCCCCCAGGCCCGCCCTCCACAGCGCTTTGCACTCGCGAGAGTGGAAACCAGCTCTGTCCGGTCAGGGAAATCAGCTCCGTCTCAAAAAGCACTGAGCACTCCGGTTCGGCTCCTCCAGTTTGGTGGCTGGCCCCAAACTCTGCGAGTGCCGGACGTTTCTCTGCCTGCCCAGCTAACAGAAGTTGCTCTCAGTCTCCGAGAGGGACGGCGCCACGTCGTCGGGTGGTGATGGTCACAAATCATGTCTGAGATGTCAGAGATGAAAGGTGAGAAAGGTAGGAGAGCGCGTACCTGTCCCAGTGGCAGGACCAGCCTTTAGGGGTGGCGTTTATTTCGTATTGTTTTAGCTGTTCGGCTGCGTCTTGGAGTTTGCGTTTGAGGTAGTTTCCATTGAGAGCACCTTCTCGCCAGTCTGCAATGCGGGTCTAGAGGGCAAGAACCGGAGGGGGGAAGGCGGTGAGGGAAGCTGCGAGCGGCCCTCGGGACAGGACTCGAGGTCCGGGAGAGGTTTCCCTTACGGCAACGGGGCTCAGGGGGGGCCAGGAGGAAGACACCGCCTCCGTGCAAAGCCATGCTCTCCCCCCGCGGAGGAAGGGCCCTGCAGGAGGCGGGCGGGCGCGCGGCGCCGCGAGGTTCACGCAGCATCGAGCGGCGGACAGTTATTTGATCCGCTTCGGAACAGAAGGCCGGAGCGAGGGGCGAAGGCTCGGTTACCTCTGTCTGCAACAGCAACATGTGGAAGTTGGAGATAGATTGTCTGTTGATGCCCAGGAACTCCAATTTACTAGTCAGAGTATTTGCCAGCTCTCCGATCTGAAACTGCCGGGGAGAAAGGGGAGAGTCAAGAGCCGCCCTCGGGTAGCGTCACCGGGCGGCTGCGGCCCCCGCGGCTCCAGGCCTTCCCCGGCAAACGAGATTCGGGACTGCCCGCGGCCCCTCGGCCTGGCATGTGCCACCCTGGGTGTCTGTGCCTGTCACCCCCTCCTCTAAGGCCCCCACGACGGGGTCGGTGTGGGGTGGCGGGAGGTGCCAGCGAACCCCAGCTCCTCCGTGCAGACCCTTCCCTGCCCCCAGCGCCTCCCGGCACCGTCACCCTCCGAACCAGCTGAAGGAGGGCACGGGCTCAGTCTGCTTCGGAGCCCTGGCTCTGGAGTTACAGCAATCGCCAGGGCAGGAAGCCTTAAATATAATATTTCAAAAGAAAGGGGCCAGGACATCATCTCAGCCTCTGTAAACAGCCGCTTTCCAGAGGCACTACCTGGAAAGCGCAGGAGAGGGCTGACAGCTCCTTTCCTCCTGAGCACACACAGGAGCTACGTTAAGGTTCAGGCCAGCCACCGCCGTCACTGAACCCCAGCGTCCCGCAGGAGTCAAACCTCCAGTCTGGGCACAGGGCCACGGGGATCCCACGTGTCGATGCCCCTGAGGGGACTGCGTGAAAGCAGCTCCAAGGCAGGCAGCAATCACGGGCAGAAACGGGGTGGACGCCTGCGAGAGGCACCACGATTGCTTTAGGGAGGGCTCTAAGGTTTTTTTTTTCCTTCACTCTTCAGAAGAGGCTTTGGAAGGTCCCCAAAGCTGCGTGTGACTCCGGAGAGGGGGCTGGGCAAGACAGACAAGCAGCGCTAGAGAGAAGCCCGAGGCAGGGAAATGAATTCCTGCGTTAAGGTGGCTGTGGAAGCCACGAAGATCCCGCAGCCGAGGGCGACTTCGCAGCGGAGGAACCCAGCGGATCTCCTGCAAACCAGAGAGCTGGCAGAAAAGAGATTACCCCGAGGCGGTGAAGCGAACGGTACCGATCACCCAAGGAGACGGCATTCCTCCGACAGCTCTAAGGGGATCCTGCGAGGGAGAGCACGATGCTACAGCACAGCCTGTCGCAGCACCGCCAGGACCCAGAGGGGACAGCAAACGGGACAGCTTCGAAGGCTTTGGGCGGCGCAGCAGCCAAGTGTGGCCCTGCTGCAGGTTTTGTTTCTTATTTTTTTCAAATAAATTAAGAAAACAGAGGAGCCTCACGTAGATGCTACAGTGAGGGAGGGCTCAGTGGTTTTGGGCAGGGAACATCACATCTCAAAACTCCCTGAAGAGTTTTTTTTACAGGAGATGATAAATCTGTCACAAGGACAGCGATGACGCCCTTCCCTTTCACCCAGGAGAAACGATGCAGTGGTGGGAAACAAGGGCAGGGACAGAGCTCAGCCCGTGCCACCAGTTTCCACCGGGGTTCTACCAAAGAGGGTGATTCCCCATCTGTAAACCAGCTGTCACAGGGAGGTGACAGCATTTGCTAACGAAATTAGATTACTCAGGAGCCAAATTTAACACTGCAGGAGATGTCAAGGTAACGAGTGACCAAGGACAAATAGAAAAGCTCTCCCCTACCTCTCTGCGTAGCTGTAGCTCAGGAAGGGGCTCTAGGAATCATTCAGCCAAAAAGAGCAAATCAAGGCTCGGAAAAGACAGTCTCAGCAATCCCCAGGGCTTCCCCAGCTTGAATCTAACTTCAAAAAGTCACGGCGGGCCAAGGGCAGTGACAGGTACTGGCAGCCCCCAGACACGGAGGGTTTACGGACAAGAAGTCTCCAGATTGAGGGGGCAGGTGCTCGAGGACTGTGATATTGTTATTGGTGAAAAGAAAGTCAAGACAAAAGTGCTTGCTCTCGCTCACAACCAGCCCCAGGGCTGAGTCTTTATCCCCCCCACACCCCCTTTGTTTTTACATTTAAGCACTTTCAAGCCTTTGCTGCTGGCAGCAGGACCCCGGGCCGCAGAGATGCTGGCCCAATCCTGCATGGCCACTCGTTCACAGGGCCAGGGCAAGCTGGGCTGGGACTGCACAGGGACATGAGGTTTAGAGCTCCTGGTGCTGTCCCGCTGGCAGGCCAAGGTCGCTGCAGCTGGGCCAAACCCCCAGCCCAAAGCTCAGGTGTCCCCGTGGG
Source organism: Nyctibius grandis (assembly GCF_013368605.1). Lineage (NCBI taxonomy): Eukaryota > Metazoa > Chordata > Aves > Nyctibiiformes > Nyctibiidae > Nyctibius > Nyctibius grandis. Next base: position 1,160,341 of record NC_090661.1, read on the forward strand.
CTGGTGGCGTCCCCTGAGCAGAGCCAGCACGTCCCCCCACACGAGCTGGGATGGATCTCACCGACACGCACCTCTGCGTCTCCGTACCTTTAGGTCCTGCTCCTCCTCCTCCATTTTTGGTGCCCCTTGGGCTTTCGCCTTCTCCTGGGGCTCCTCAGACTCTGCCTCTTTGTCTGAATTCACGTCAGCTGCTTCTGTGCTCGCCGCTGCAGGAGAAGAAACGACACGTGAGCCCTTCTACTGCCACAGTGCTGGAGACACCGTGCTGGGGAGCCAGAGCCCATGCAGGAGAGGGCAGGGGAAGAGCCGGGGCCTCTTTCCTGCAGGAGCCAGCGACAACAGCCTGAAATTAAAAAGGAGAGAGGGTCCCTGCCTCTGTGTTTTGAGGGGAGGGGGTGTCCTTCCAGAAGGACAGCATGGGAAGCGAAGAATTACAACTGCTACAGCACAAGGGCAGGAAGCCTGGAGCACAGGGCTTCCAGGAGTGTGAAGACAGCTAACGGGCAGGCAGGCAGCCACTGACCTCCGGGGGTTTAATAATTTGTTAAAAAAAGGGTATTAAATAAGTCAACTGTCAAAGACTGAAGAGCTCCCCCAAGACCACACGGTTTTGCCTCCACCGCATCACAGGCACCGGTGACTAATTCACCATCCAAGTGACAAATTCCAGGGAGGGAAGTTTTTTGAGGGATTCCTAAAGCCCTCGGGGGAAAAAACCCCACGTTCCTGGTGTGTCCTGGCACTGAAGGGCAGGACAGAGCCCTCATCGCCCTCCAGCAGCAGGGTGCTCAACTGTAAATGGGATCTTTTAGGGTAACAGCTCCCTGTTCCCCAGGGTGAGTGGGAAAGCAGCACTGCTAGAAGAGCTGGCTCCAGGGGGTCTGCTCGTGAGCCTGTGAGGCAGGAGGAAAACCCTCCAGCAAAACCACCCCCCAGAGCCACCCTGGGGCTGCCCTAATGCCAGCTCCAAGGCACAACTCCACGTCTGCCCTAAGCAGACGCACCTCGGGGCCGCATCAACCCGGGTTTGGAGGGGGCACCGCCTCCCACACCAGCAGGACGCAGCCTGCTCTGGGCGCTGCTGTGCCCTCCTCCCTCGTGGCTGTACCACAGGAGAGCAGAGCGTGAGCAGGACACAAGCTCTGCCGAGGGTTGGGTGCTGCTCCAGGGATCTATCCAGCGCACACCCGGTACCAAACCACCCTCACACAAACCAGATCTTCCTCGCAGTGAGCTCCTGCCTTGTGTTCCCAAAGCACCGGCGAGCGTGGAGCCGCAGCGGCTCTCGGGGAGCACCTCAGCTGCCTGAAATGTGGCGACTGTTACCAAGAAGCTTAGAAACACAAGTGGAAAAGCAGAAGGTGACAGTTCCCCACGTGCCACGGGGAGGATTGATGATATTTGGAAGAAAGCAGGAGGTGGTGGGGTGCAAAACAGCCACTGTCACGCTTCTGTGTTCCTTCTCCTGATAAAGAATCACAGACTGGTTTGGGTTGGGAGGGACCTTAAAGCCCATCCAGTTCCAACCCCCTGCCACGGGCAGGGACACCTTCCACCAGACCAGGTTGCTCCAAGCCCCATCCAACCTGGCCTTGAACCCTGCCAGGGAGGGGGCAGCCACAGCTTCTCTGGGCAACCTGGGCCAGGGTCTCACCACCCTCACAGCAAAGAATTTCTTCCTAATATCCCATCTAAATCTCCCCTCTTTCAGTTTAAAACTGTTCCCCCTCGTCCTATCACTCCATGCCCTTGTCAAAAGCCCCTCTCCAGCTTTCCTGTAGCCCCTTCAGGTGCTGGAAGGTGCTAGAAGGTCTCCCTGGAGCCTTCTCTTCTCCAGGCTGAACAGCCCCAGCTCTCTCAGCCTGTCTCCAGAGCAGAGGGGCTCCAACCCTCTGATCAAAGCATCGAGTACAGGCTCTCTCCTATTTATTTTCTGATACTGTGGTGAAGGCAGGCACTCTCCTGTTTGTTTTCTTTAATTATAGGATTAAGGAGAGAATTTGACAGAGCCTCAGCTTATCCCCACGCTGCCCCGAGCCTGCGAGCTCAGCTGTGTGTGACAGAGGTGACAGCCACCCCTCTGGGCCTGTCCCCAGCCCGGCACACGTACCTCGCCGCCCGTCCCGGCCCCTCTACGCGCTGCGAGGGGCTCAGCAGGCTCCAGGCACCGTGGCAGGAGGGGGCCGCGGCCTCTCCGAACACCCGCTCCCCCCTCCAAAGGCAGCCTCGCCAATTACCTGCTTCTCCCGCCTCCGGGCTCTCCCGGCCCGTTTTGCTGCAGCCTCGACTGGCAGATTCGGGGCTGGTGGCTCCGACAAACAGTTTCCATTTCCCTCGCTTGGAGGCCAGCCTGCGGGTGACGTCCTGCGAGGCCGACTGGCTCCCGTCGGAGAGCGGGCTGGAGCCCGAGGCGCTGCCGTCGCCCTCCTCCAAGGCACGCAGCTCCGCCTGCCAAGAGACACGACAGGGGACCTGAGCCTGCCCCGAAGAGCAGCAGCGGCTACAGAGTCACTCGTGAGCAGGGCACTGCGTTAACAGCAGCAAAGATGGAGCAAGAGTTGGCCAAGGGCCACTGAGTCTTCTGCAGAGTGTTCGTGTGAAGCTGTGGCCATCAGTGCCCAGGTCTATATGATGCCCAAGCCCATATAGGAGCAGCATGGGAAATGCAGCATCCTTGGCTGCACCTGCTGCCTCCTTGCCATGACAAAAACGTTTGCCCTTACCTTCTTCCTCTCCAGCACCATCTCCAGCTCAAGGGTATCTTGCTCTTCCTCTTCCTCAGCACTCTCCCCTGACTGCACCACGCTGCACAGCTCCTCCTGCAGCGTGTCTTCCAGGGGATCCCTGCTGGGCTCCGGCTCTTCGGGAGCACCTGCTGCCTCTTCTGCTTTTGCCTCCTCTTCCGGAGGCGGCTCGACCTCCTCTTTGCAGATCACCTTTCTTCTCCAGCGCTCCTCTTCCTCCTTCACCACATCGGGCAGGAGCGGTGCCAGGAGGGCTGCAGCCACCCCCTTCTTCTCCTCCTCGCTGTTGGAGAGCGCCTGCACGCCTTCGTTCACTTCCTGTGGGTCGAGCCTCGCCTCAGCCTTCCGGCAGCGCCCGCGGCTCCCTGCCCCCTCATCCCAGCCCCACACCTTCCCCCTGCAGCGAAGGGGGCAGCAGCCCGCAGAGGAAGGAGCCTGGGTGGCCCCGTTGCTCCTTGGGCCCTCTTCGGGCTGTGAACGGAGCAGAGTGACCCACCCGCTGCCCAGGAAGCCCAAAGGGGCAACCAGCACCCGGCGCTTGGCCCCTCTGACTGACCTTCTTCACCTCCCGCTTGGCAAGGCTGGCCCCACGGCTGACGCTGCCCGGGGTGGCCCCCTTCTCCTGGGGGTACAGCTCGGCAGCCGCTGCGAAGCTGCCGTTGGCACCCGCCACGGTGCTGCTGAGGAAGAGGAGGGAGTGAAGGGCGGGCTCGGGGACAGCGTCCCGGTGCCCTCCCTTGCGGGGACGGGGGTCTCTCCCACCTGTGCTGGTAGTGCTGCAGGCCCTGGACCTGCGTCGCCAGGTACTGCGGCAGCTCCCAGGTCACCTCGTTGCTCTGGGTGTTCCAGTAGTAGTAGCAGCCGGTGTTCTCGTCCCACACCTCCTGCCAGTCGCCCATCTCCAGCTCCCCCACTGCCAGGAGGACGAGGACACGCAGAGTCAGCATCCCACTGCCAACTGCACCGGTTCCCCAGGCCGCTGTCACCCCCCTTTCCTTGGCATCAACCATTTGTCACCACCCTCAGGTCCCTTTGGGGTGCAAAGCGGGGGACAGCAGCCCCCCCGAGGCGCTCACCTCCCGCCAGCGAGCACTGGGTGTCGTACTGCCACTCCGGGGCCGGCGCAGAGCCCGTGGCACCGTTGGCCGTGCCCGAGGACTGGCCCGAGCCCGACTCCTTCGGCTCAGGGCGGGGAGGCGTGGGGGGCGGCGCGGAGGAGGAGGCGGCCGTGGGCTCGGCGGGCTGCGGAGGAGCCGTGATGGCATCGATCTCCTGCGAAAACAACATCCCCACGTCACCTTCAAACCCCAGGGGGGGCACAAGCGGAGCCACAGCACTTAACGGCAGAGGACAACGTCTGGGACCGTGAAGGAGGAGCTCCCCTCCGCCCCCCTCTCCCCCTCACGCTCCCCGGAGCCGCACTAACCGCCAGGAAGTTTGCCAGCGTGCTGTCGATGTCTGCCGAGTTATTGCCGTTGGCGTCCGCCGAACGGGCAGACTTCTCTGGGGTCTCGCCCTCCTCGTCGTCGCTGTCTGCGTAGGCACCGAGCAGGCACAAGCCTCCTGGCCAGGGAAAGGGGGAGCAGTGGACCCTCAGTAAAGGGTGCAGCGGATCCAACCCCCTCCGTCACCCCCCTAATCCCGTGAGAGGGGAGCAGCCCCGTGGGAAGCAGCAGGGATGGCCTGGGGGGACGGGCACCCCTCTTCTGTGAGCACTCAGGGGATGAACGCCACCCCTCCCTCTTCAAAACAGCCATGGCGACATCTCTGAGCCCCCAAAATCATGGAGGACCAGCCCCCCAACCACGCTGGGAGAGGGAAATACCTTCCCTGAGGAAAAAACCCACAGGACAACGCTAGGAAGAAAAAGTTCCCCACTCCTGAAGAAAAGACTCGGGGGGAATATCATATCCTGCCTGCAAACCACAGAGGAAGGAGTCACCGCTCTCCAAAATACCAATGTTTTAATATTAGTTATTAAATTGATACTAAATTTATTTAAGAGCTAATAATAGTATTAGAGTAAAAAAAAAAAAATCACTTCTTCCTCCCCCCCGAAAAAAAAATACTGGGCAGAAAAATATCTCCTAGTCCAGATTTTTCAGATAATAAATCCCCTCCCCTTCACAAATCACTTAAGGCAGGGGGGGATTTCACATCACACCATCACCCCAAAACCAGCTCAGTGGAGGCAATAACCCTGCTCCCCCCCAAAAAAAGCTGGGGGATCACTCCACTCCCCCAGATAAAAAGCACTTAAATGAGGTAATCATCCTACCTCAGCAATAAATTACAAAAAATGCTTAAGAAAGGGCAATCACCCCACTTGAAAAACAAACTAAAACAATTAAAAAGGGGGCAATCAACTGAAATTACTTAGGAAGGGGTTAATTATTCCCTTTTTGAAAAAAAGCACTTAAAGGGGGACAATGATCTCCCTTTAAAAAAAAAAATGGAGTGGATCAACGAAAAAATTACATTTAAAAGATAAAAAACACCTTTTTTTTTAGGAATATTAGGCAGTGGGGGATGGTCCTCCCCTAAAAACCGGGGGGGCACAGCCTTTTTTTCTTTTAAGGGGGTGTTATAGCTTGTTTCTCTCCTGAGGGACCTCGTACCTGTGGGTTTGACGGCGGCGGGCGCGGGGGGCGGCGGGTTGGGGGTGCTGCGGGGGGGCTCCGCCACCGCTTCGGGTTCATCTGTGAGGGAAGAGCCGTTAGACACGGGGGGGGCTGAGGCCGGGGGAAGGCGGGGTGTGTGTGTGTGTGTCCCTGCCCGCCTCCGCCTTCCCCCGTCGCCGGTACCGTCACTAGGCCGCAGCGCTACGAGGAGGCCGCGCCGAGGCCTACACAAGGCCGCGCCCCGCCAACAAAGCGCCCCCCCCCGCCCCTCCCTCCATCCCCTTCCGCCGTTACCCGGTTCGGAACCCGAGTCAACCCCTTCAACCGGCGGCACCGCCGCCTCGTCGCGGCGGGGGCCGGGAGGGGAGAGCTGGAGGATGGGCCGGCGGCCCGGGGCGGTGCGGGATTTCTTCCCCATGGCGGCGGCGGCGGCGGCGGGAGCGGCGCCTCGGGGCTGCGGCCGCGCCTGCGCGGTGAGAGGGAAGGGGCGGGGCCGGTGCGTGTTGCGTCACGGCGTTGGGGCGGGGCGTCGAGGAAGCCCCGCCCCCTCGGGCTTAAAGCCCCGCCCCCCGCCCTATAGCGCGGTGCTGCCCCTGGAGCCTATAGCCCCCCCCGTACCCTATAGCGCAGTGCTGCCCCTGGTGCCTATATCCCCCCCCGTACCCTATAGCGCAGTGCTGCCCCTGGTGCCTATAGGCCCCCCCGTACCCTATAGCACGGTGTTGCCCCTGGAGCCTATAGCCCACCCCCTACCCTATAGCACAGTGTTGCCCCTGGAGCCTATAGCCCCTGCCGTACCCTATAGCACGGTGCTGCCCCTGGAGCCTATAGCCCCTCCCGTACCCTATAGCACGGTGCTGCCCCTGGAGCCTATGGCCCCGCCCATACCCTATAGCACGGTGCTACCCCTGGAGCCTATAGCCCCCCCCGTACCCTATAGCGTGGTGCTGCCCCTGGAGCCTATAGCCCCCCCCTATAGCACGGTGCTGCCCCTGGAGCCTACAGCCCCCCCCGTACCCCATAGCGCGGTGCTGCCCCTGGAGCCTATAGCCCCCCCCGTACTCTATAGCACGGTGCTGCCCCTGGAGCCTATAGCCCCCCCTGTACCCTATAGCATCGTGTTGCCCCTGGAGCCTATAGCCCCCCCCCGTACCCTATAGCACCGTGTTGCCCCTGGAGCCTATAGCCCCCCCCTACCCTATAGCACGGTGCTACCCCTGGAGCCTATAGCCCCCCCCGTACCCTATAGCGTGGTGCTGCCCCTGGAGCCTATAGCCCCCCCCCCCATAGAACAGTGTTGCCCCTGGAGCCTATAGCCCCCATCCTACCCTACAGCACGGTGCTGCCCCTAGACCTATAGCTCCATCCTTCCTTATAGCATGGTGCTGCTCCTTTGGAATATAACTCCATCCTACCCTATAGCATGGTGCTGCCCTGCAGCCCCATCCTATCCTATAGCCTAAGGGGCCGCCTATAGCCCCTTCTTCTTACCCTATAGCACTCTGCCCCCTCAGGCTGATCGCTCCATCCTGCCCTATAGCACAGTGCTGCCCCTCAGCCCTATAGGAAGGTGTCCCCCCTCTGTTGTGCTCTATGGCACAATGCTGCCCTGGGCCCTATAGCATGGCCCTATAGAGAGTTCCCTACAAGCGAGGAGCCCCACAGCCCCCATTTGCTTCACCCCTCCACCCCCACCCTCCCCACTCTGCTCCCAGGGGGGCCGGGGGAGCAGCACCCGTCCCACCACAGACCTGTAACAACGCTTGGATTTTATTAAAGCTCATCCAAAACCACAACAAATAAATAAAAGAAACGCCAAAACCTGCCGCGTACGGTACAGGAGGAGAGCGAGGGGGCTGCCCTGGCGAGGGCTGCACCCCGGTGCTCTGCCAGTCCCCCAGAGGGGACAGGGGCAGCGAGGTGACACGCCGAAGGCGCACTCCACCTCCCCGAACTGGACCCTTACGGAAAAAAAAATGAGTAAAACCAGCACCAGCGGCCGAGCCAGCGCGGGGTGGGACGGCGTCAGCTCCCCGGGGACGTCACCTGGAGCAGGCACTGTCCCCTGGGGCAGAGGTGGGGGCCCGCGGCGGTGGCCGAGGGCGGGTGGGCGATGGGGCTGCCGCTACTTGCGGCGGTACAGGCGATCCTGGGTGGCCATGCTGACCTTCTGCTGGTAGTCCTCCATCTTGTCTTGCAGCTTCTGATAGAGCTGGGTGAGGGGCAGGGCAGGCGTCAGACAAGTGCTCCCACCCTGTCCCACCAGGGCCCAGGAAAGGCCCCTGTGGTGCTCCCAGCCACCCCTCAGCCCCTCCACGGGGTGTTTGTGACCACCCTCCCTTTCCCCCGGGGCAGCTGTACCTACCACGACGTTGTGATGGTTGGTGGTGCTCTCCCGCAGCGCCTGGAGCAGCTGGTCGATGGCGGTGTAGGGCAGCCACACCATGGGGGTCGTGGCGGACAGTGGGAACTGGAAGGGAGAAGAAGAGGAACCCTTGTGTTGTGCTTTGCTCATGGCAAAAACACTCCTCCCCACAGCCACGGCGAGGAAGAGCTCCCAACCGTGATGTCCTCACGCTTGCTTGTCCCACCGAGGGGTTCCCGCTTCTCTAGGGTGGGTTATAGACTCAGACTGGTTTGGGTTGGGAGGGACCTTAAAGCTCATCCAGTTCCAACCCCCTGCCATGCGCAGGGACACCTTCCACCAGACCAGGTGGCACAGGAGCCATAACTGAACGGGGATGGGTAAATGAGATGTTCTAATCATTAAGGTGAGATGTTCTAATCATTAAGCTGCGTTCAGCTCTGGGGCCCCCAACATAAGGACATGGAGCTGTTGGAGCGAGTCCAGAGGAGGCCACGGAGATGCTCAGAGGGCTGGAGCCCCTCTGCTCTGGAGACAGGCTGAGAGAGATGGGGCTGTTCAGCCTGGAGAAGAGAAGGCTCCAGGGAGACCTTCTAGCACCTTCCAGTGCCTGAAGGGCTACAGGAAAGCTGGAGAGGGGCTTTTGACAAGGGCATGGAGTGACAGGACGAGGGGGAACGGTTTTAAACTGAAAGAGGGGAGATTGAGATGAGATATTGGGAAGAAATTCTTTGCTGTGAGGGTGGTGAGACCCTGGCCCAGGTTGCCCAGAGAAGCTGTGGCTGCCCCCTCCCTGGCAGTGTTCAAGGGCAGGCTGGATGGGGCTGCGAGCAACCTGGTCTGGTGGAAGGTGTCCCTGCCCATGGCAGGGGGTTGGAACTGGATGATCTTCAAGGTCCCTCCCAACCCAAACCAGTCTGTGATTCTATAAGGTATCGGCTCGCTGCTGATGGTGCTCCCTGTTGCAAAATCAGCAACACTGAATGGCACAAGGGACAGGTCTTGTCTCTTAGGACAAGTAGTAAAACCCGAGGTAGAAACATTACCCTACAGACATAAGAAAAGCTCATCCTTTTCTAATAGTTCAACACCTTCAGCAACATTCTGGATTTGATCCAAGGTGGTTTTTTAAGGATGTTTGGAAAAAACTTGCAGTAAGACAGGTTTTTTTTATCCATGCTCCTTTCTCCCAAATCGTGGTCACAACACCCAAACCCCAAGCGGGTTCTGCCCCAAGGAAGGGTCCCCGCCACATCCCATGAGCTCACCTCGATTCCAAAATACTGGTGCCCTTTGCCCAGCACAGCATCTACGTACTCCAGCACCAACTCCACAGCCTCCTCCAGCAGATCATAATTCAGATAGAGACGCAGCAGCTCGGCAGCATCCACTTTCTGCAAGCAAAGAGGGACCATCAGCCAGGGAACTCCCCCAGGAGCCACCACGATGGCGAGAGGAACCTGTTCTGAGTCTCAGCAACAGGCACAAAGCATCCAGCACAGGTTCCTGGAGCTGGGAAGGGGAAGGTGTCGAAGTGAAGGTGATCCCACAGCTCTGGGACAGGCAGCAGCACGCACTGAGCCGTGACCCTCGCCCCGTTCTCACCTTGTAGCTGTTAATGAGCCAGTTGGGCAGAGGGATCCCGTGTGCCAAGAGCTTGTTGATGACACAGCGATGGTACAGGCTGTTCTGGGACGGGTAACGCTCCAAATAGGCCGACAGCAGCCTCCAGGCTTCATCCGTGGCGCTGCAAAGCGGTATTTCCCCTCAGAACCTGTGCCAGCAGCCCCCGCCGCTGTCTGCGAGGCCATGGCGTGCTCCGGGGGACCTGTCCCGCTGCCCGGGTTCAACGTGTGCCCAGCAAAGCGGGATGTGCTGGTGACTGGAAGCACAGCTCTCCTGCTGTCCCAGCCCCACAGGTCTGCTGTAAAGCCCCAGGGCTTTATGAACCTGTGACCCTCTGGATTCCTGCAAGGTTTTTGCCTCCAGAAATGTCCCTGGAGAAGAGGAGGCTCAGAGGTGACCTTAGTGCAGTCTACAACTACCTGAAGGGAGGGTGTAGTGAAGTGGGAGTTGGCCTCTTCTCCCGGGCAACTAGCGATAGGACAAGAGGACACAGCCTCAAGCTTCGCCAGGGGAGGGTCAGGTTGGACATGAGGAAGCATTTCTTCTCAGCGAGGGTCATTAGCCATTGGAAGGGGCTGCCCAGGGAGGTGGGGGAGTCCCCGTCTCTGGAGGGGTTTAAGAAAAGCCTGGACATGGCACTTAGTGCCCTGGTCTAGTTGCCATGGTGGTGTCAGGGCAATGGTTGGACTCGATGAGCCCAGAGGGCTCTTCCAACCTCATTGATTCTGTGATTCTGTCCCACTCTCACAATGAGCGTCTCTGTTCTTGGACAAGGACCTACCTGGACTCCTTCGTGGTAACCAGTGCGGAGAGCTGGTTTGCTGCGAGCCAGTCCCAGGCCTCTGCCTGCGCCGCCTCCCCTCCCAGCTGCAGCTTGATGCACCTGGAAGACAGAGGGGTGCAAAGGTGGGTGCCTTCAGGAGCCAGCCCTTTCAGCCTGCTCGCCACAGCCGCCAGCCCCAAAGCCACCCCTCAAGGACTATTCCCAGCAATGGCTACGAATTAGCTGGCTTGGCAGGAAAAGGTGGCCATTAGGGTGATTTCTAAGCTGCTCTAATTGCCAGAGAGGAATTAATAACTTTGGTGTTAGAAAGCTTTAGGGCCCGAGCTTGGGCAAGAGATGCTCTCTGTGCATCCAGCCACAGGTCGCAGCAGAGCTCCTGAACAACTCTACAGGCACAACACGTCTCTGGAAGCGTGGAGATGCGAAGGGGAAGAGGAATCCTGGGGTTGGAGATGTGGCACGAGAGCAAAGGGCTAGCACAGAGATCAGAGAGAAGAGCAGCGCTCTGCCAGCCGCTGTTTGAGAGCTGCTCAACAGCTTGAACAAATCTTTTGAAAGCAGGAGTGTGCCACGAGCCAGCTCACCAGAAAGGTCTCCAGATGATGGTTGGGGTCACCTGCGACTGTCAGATGCCACCTCTCTGCCCTGAGACCAGGGAGAAATCTCTCCTCCTCCACTACCTGCTCAGCAAGGCTCCCTTATTTGTCCTTTTCAGGTGTGAAGAGCAAGTTCCACCTCAAAACCATTGAGGCAGCGGCTGCTGAGGCTGCACGTGGTGTCAGCAGACAGGGTGAGCAGACAGGTCAGGGCAGCGCTGGCTTCTGACCCCGGGGAGCTGCAAGCTGCACCCTGCCAAGCACCACACATCACCCGAGGCGGGGAGGAGAAGCTCCTCGCTACGTACTTGAACGTGAGTCCCTCGAAGACGGGTGTCAAGGGCAGCTTGAATGTTTGGCACAGGGTGATGGCGGTGTCGAAGAGGCCGGCCCGGACCAGGAGAGCAACCGTTTCCTCGGGCGTAGAGTTGCCTGCAGGGAAGGGGGACCAGGTAAGCATCTCCCCCAGTCACACCCCAGTGCTTACTGGGGCCTAACCTCACGCAATTCAGTGGCAGAGTTACAGCAGCACCGTGCTAACGGCCCCAACTAAAACACCCTGCAGCAGGGCTTCTCATCGCATGGCTTGAGGCTTTCTTGGCCTCAGGAGCATCTCGTGAGCCCAGGAGCCGTCCCTGGAGGGACTGCACAAAGCAGCAGTGACCCACGGAGCTGTCCCTCACCAGGCACCAGCTGGAGAGGGACACTGGCAGCAACACATGGCCTGTAGCCAAATGCTGCCGCTATTTAGGCGAGCAGGGAGGGGACAGCCTTGCCACTGGCACAGCAGGCCTGTACCAAGCAAACAAGGCAGCAGCTCAGCTCTGCCAGCACAGGCAGGAGGGGCAGCAGCAGAAGGGGAGATGACACTGTGGCACTCAGCTCCCTGCGCCTCCAGTTTGCCCTCAAAGCAGCTGTTCAATCCTTTTCCTGCAATCCCTTACTGGGAAGTCATCTCCTCCTGACACTTGAAGGGGAAAAATGTCTACACGTTGCATAACTCGTATCAGAAAGTGGCAGAACACACTTAAAGGGTCAGGGTGGGCCAATTGCATCTTTCTACACCCCAGCAAGGAACAATTTTGATAAGCCAACAGCATGTCATGAAGCAGGATTACCCAGGACAATAATTTAAACAAGTGGTTTTTTTTCTAGGGCTTTCTAATTTTTTATCTGGGGGCAATTTCCAGCAAGCCAAAAAGATGCCTTTTTGTCTCAACTCACGACCTCAACCCCAGCCCCACGCAGACCATTACTAAAGGTCAGCAAAGCCAAAAATAACTACGGAAAACTTAAAATTGTTTCTCCTGATCTGCCTCTCCAAAGCTGCTGAAACTTGGTGGCAACATTCCAGTACCTGAAGGGGCTACAGGAAAGCTGGAGAGGGGCTTTTTACAAGGGCATGGAGTGACAGGACGAGGGGGAACAGTTTTAAACTGAAAGAGGGGAGATTGAGATGAGATATTAGGAAGAAATTCTTTGCTGTGAGGGTGGTGAGACCCTGGCCCAGGTTGCCCAGAGAAGCTGTGGATGAACACCTCCAGGGAGGGGGCAAGGCCAGGCCGGATGGGGCTTGGAGCAACCTGGTCTGGTGGAAGGTGTCCCTGCCCGTGGCAGGGGGTTGGAACTGGATGGGCTTTAAGGTCCCTCCCAACCCAAACCAGTCTGTGATTCTATGATTTCATGCTAGGGAGGCAAACTGAACGGCTCCTGCCAGCTCCCGGGTTTGTCTCTGGGTCAGAACAAAATTGCTCCTCACCCGAGCTGCAACTGAAAGTGCTGTAACCAGCAAAAACCTCAGGGGAAGCGAGAGGCGGCTGCGCCACGTCCCTCTTACCTGCCACAGCCGCTGCCGACAGGTCGTGCTGCACCAGAGTCAGCCGGATCCGGGCCAACACACACTCCCTCTCCAAATCCTCCAGCTCCAGCACCTCGATTTGGCGAGTTGCTGTCAGAGATGGACACGAAGGGCTCTCAGCATTTTAAAATGGGCTACTTGGGTATCGTGCAGAACGCCTACAGCCCTCTGCTGCCCTAAGAGGAGCTGTACCACAGAAAGCACCAAAGCAGAGGTCAGGTTTTGCTGCCTCTTCCTTGCTACATCGAGCTGTGCCCATCTCCTTGAAACAAACCTCCCATGCCTCCTCTATGAGATGTTGTCTAACGTTTGGTAACAGCTGCTGCTGCTCTGACTGCCAGGAGTATGCTACCAAAGAGCTCGTTCAGAAAGAATTGTTTTAAAAATACCTGACCTTCAATTCTTCTGCTGTAATGCTGAGGATTACGAGTCCAACCAGCCCCACCATCCTGTGCTTTGGCAGACACAGGCAGAGTGGAGTCCTTACCAGCACAGACTCACTGTGTCAGCAGGGTTTCCAAGAGTACAAACAATGAAAGTCTTAAACCACTAGAATTGCCTCACAAAGGTTTGTTTTTCTCTTTTTAAATTACAAGTTATTTCCACTGAAAGCAAAAGCGCTGACAAGACATCAAACTGCAGAGGAGTGTGCACAGAAGCTCCTCGGGGAACAGCTGTTACGTGGCAGCACATTGCAACTGGGAGACAACATTGGGAGAGTTAACTACCTTACAGTCCCCCAAATTATTGATCTGAGAGAGGTGAGAGCTGCCCTGAGCCATCTCCCAGCTCACACGGGAGCAGCAGAGCTCCGAGGGCAGGGGAGAGGCTGTGGAAACACAAGAGATGCAGGGAATACCTGGCCTGGGCACTTACTTGGGACAGCCGTGCACTCCCCATCGTGGTTTCTCTTCGGGGATGCTCCAGGGCGTTCGTACTTGCAGGAAAAAGCAGAAAGAGGGTTTATGCCCATCGGGTTTCCAAAGGACAAACTGCCTTGATATGACACAGCCCCAACACCAGCTCTGTTTCAAGCCTCCACTTCAATCAGCAAAGCCACACAACCCCTTGGCAGCTCAGGTTACCTTTATCTCTGGCTATCAGAAATGTGGCACAGCATTAGCTGATGAGGCTACAATCACCACCTCCCCACAAACAGATTTGAAACACAAACCATGTCCCAGTAATTCTCCTTTTGACCGCTATTTCGGCCGATCAGACTCCCCAAAAAGATTTGTTCTTTGACAAAAGGGGATATATTCCCATCTACACACACCAGCCCCCTCCCAAAAGTTGTCCTGCTTCCACCCTGCTCCAAAAAGGGGCAAGGACACAAGAGTCTGATGTCTCCATTGAGTGGGGCAAGACAGTGCTGCACAGGTTGGCCAAGAAGATGCAAGCAGCAGATTAAGGCGGCCAACGCCTCTGTTCGTCGCATCAGAAAGGATTTTGGAAGCTCCTTCCCTAAATTCCAGCTCTAAGTGTCCCCACAGTCAACAGCTCAGGTCAGAGGCTTCCCAGCAAGCTCAGAGTTTCCTACCACAGCTCCAGACGCTGGCTGCACTATCCAGGCGTACTCGGGGCGGACCAACCGTAAGCAGTTAATAGCAGCCAGGAAACAGTTGCCCTGTTTCTGGAGCCCCCGGAGCGTCCGCACCTCCCTGCCCAGGCGCATGCCGTACTCAAACATCACCGTCCCAGCTGAGGAGAGAAGGGGAGACATCAGCCAGGACGCAGGGGTAGGGGAAAGGAGCATCCCAGGCAGGCAGGCTGGTACAAGGTGCCCACCCCGAGCCTCACCCTTGCGGTAGTTGTGGCGGTAGATGTGGAAAGCGTACAGCAGCTCGTAGTAGTTGTGGCTCATCAGGTCCACGGCTCGAGCGTGAGACTCGATGATCCCCACGACCTGCAGCACACAGAGGTTCAAATAGGTCAACAGTTCCTTTAAGAGGGCCGTTGTGCTCCTCTTCCTCCTCCCAGCACTGCCCCATCACCTCGTTGTGGAGGTTCACGATCACCTCGTTGTGGAGGTTCACGATCACCTCATTGTGGAGGTTCACGATCACCTCATTGTGGAGGTTCACGATCACCTCATTGTGGAGGTTCACGATCACCTCGTTGTGGAGGTTCACGATCACCTCGTTATGGAGGTTCACAATCACCTCGTTGTGGAGGTTCACAATTACCTCGTTGTGGAGGTTCACGTAGGGGAACTCCACCAGGTCCTGGAGCTGGGAGCGCTCACAGAGAACCACCACTAGCTGGCGCAGACAGTCCAGCTGCCTGCGGAGAGAGAAGCACAACCGGTGAACAAACCCCTCTCCAGGGTGCAGGCATTAAGGTTTTTTTCCAGTTTAGAACCAAGAGGCCCCTTCAGACTTCTCCTGCGCTGGAAACAGAGATCCTGGACAGCAGAGATCCTCTGCAAAGCTCTCCCCGGAGGGCAGTCTCCCTCCCTCAGCTCTATTTGGTAAGAATTTCTTCAGCCTCAATTAAAATGCATTCCTACTTCTCCTCTGAATGTCTGTTCCAGACATTCCTGCTCATCACATCCTCCTCTGCTCAGGTGAAGCTTCCTCTACCCAGTTCACTTCACCCAAGCTGAAAATTCAACTCCAAGTCTTTTCTTTATTAAATATATTATTTAATATACTGGACTCACAGAATCAATGAGGTTGGAAGAGCCCTCTGGGCTCATCAAGTCCAACCATTGCCCTGACACCACCATGGCAACTAGACCAGGGCACTAAGTGCCATGGCCAGGCTTTTCTTAAACCCCTCCAGAGATGGTGACTCCACCACCTCCCTGGGCAGCCCCTTCCAATGGCTAATGACCCTTGCTGAGAAGAAATGCTTCCTAATGTCCAACCTGACCCTCCCCTGGCCAAGCTTGAGGCTGTGTCCTCTTGTCCTAGCGCTGGTTGCCTGGGAGAAGAGGCTGACTCCCACCCCACTACAACCTCCCTTCAGGTAGTTGTAGACTGCAAAAGCTTTTCAACATGCAAAGCTGCACGCCAGCCTTTAGCCATTCTTTTGGCTCTTCCCTGAACCAGCTTTTTCCCCCCATCCCAGCTTCCTCCTTTGAGACAGCACCAATCCCAGTTGTTCTCACAAAAATGAAGCTTGCCTTTTTAAACACCCCTTTACACGTGCTAAACAGCACCTCTTCACACAGCAGCCACGTCCTACCCCAAAGCGTCGTATCTTCCTTTCAGTTTGATGGAAAAATTGGTCTGAGGCAAGCGAGCATAAAGGCATAAAGCTGTCACCTACCTGCTTGGGTCTGGGTTTTGTGTTAAGGCTACGTATGCTTCACTGTTGTGTCCCAAATCCAAGTGATGTTTGAAGATGCAAGTCCTCAAAGTAGCCTAAAAACACCCAAGAGCACAAACCAGCATGTTTTGAGCTACACAACTAAAAAGAAATTCCCACGTAAGCTCCTGAAGAAATATCTTGATGCAGAAGGGACCTGTACCTGGCTTCTCCAGTCATCTGCTGATTCCATGATAGCCAGGGTGGCCAGCTGGATGACCAGCTCGGGTAAACCAACCACGTCCAACAAGCGCAGAACCTGGAGAAGACAATACCCTGGCTGCAGCAGTACTCAAGAACAGGTCAGGTTGCTGGGGTTGTTGTTTTTTTGTTTCTTTTTTAAGAGCTACTCCTGCCCTTACTAACCATAAAAGCAGTCAAAAGATTTTGCCAATGTTTCTAAGTGATTTGACTCAAAAAGGAAAGACTTTGGTAAGTCACAGAGATCTGAATCAAATCCCAGCACAACAGGTCCAGGCTACGGCTTTTCTGGAGGATTTATCTCCACATATGTGAGTTTTCTGACACATTTTAGCACTGATGGTTGCAGTAAACCCCTGTGGCAGAGAGGTAAACGATGCTGTTCCCAAGCATGCACACAGCTGTATTAGAGAGAGAAGTTCCCTCTCCAAGGGCACCTGACAATCCTTGTGTTTTCTGGATTTTAAAATCAGGGAATCCCTTACAAGGAGCTGAGCTCCGAGCTTGCAGCCTGTCTGAACTGTGGTATTATGCAAGAAGATCCTATCTCGATTTAAAGACATTAATTTTCCTTTGCCTCAAAGCTTAATAACCTTGCCCTTAAGCAGCATCTTACATCTAGCCTGGGCATGTCTGGCTGCTGCCTCCAGCAGCTGGATCTCACCCTGCCTTTTTCTGCTGCCTGACAAAGCCCTCTGCTATTAGGAAACTAATAGGTGGAAAGTACCTAGCTTTCATGCTGTAGTCACCTCCTCATCACCCCCCAAAGAAAGCAAACAGACTACACTGAGGGTTCACCTCCAAAAAGTATGTTTTTCTGAGTCTCAGATGTCTCCAAGCAGGAATTCTCCCTCCAAGCAGTGTCTGTGTGGAACAACTCAGTGCCAATTTGTTTGCTCAGGACCGTGTACGCGGGGCCGGCTCAGCCGTACCTTGTTGTAGTACTGCAGGCGTGGAGTGGAGACCATCTCACCCTCCTCTGGCTGGACCAGCCTGTCCAAGAACTCTTCTCTTCCCACCTCTGATGCAGCTTGGCAGAAGCAGTCCAAAGCCTAGAAGCAGACCAGAAAGCAGCTTGTGTGTGCCCCTGGGGGCACTGACCTAGCCTGCTGTACCGCTGAGAGGACAGTGCTGCCCGTTCCAGCTCCAGTGCATGAGATCTGCTGGCCCCAAACTTCCCCAGGAGCAGATCACACCATCCCACTCCAATCCCAAAGAAGGCAGAGCTCGAGATGGACGTTTCCTGACCTGCACAGCAGAAACAAGGCTGGCCCTACCTGTGCGCTTCCACCCTCCCAAGGAAAAAGGTCCCAGACCCAAGAAGGAGGCAGCACCAGGAGGAGAAAAAGGCCTTACCTTGTGCCCCTCACCCATGACAAGGTAGCACCGGCCCATCATGAAGCAGCAGGAGCCCATGTTCACGTGGCACCATGGCTGCAGCAGGCGAATGTATTCCTACAGGAGAGGAGGAACGGGAGTTGCGATTCAGGTCGGCACTCGCTCGTGACCTGCGGGCACCCAGGACCAGAGGAAGGTTTAGGTCTGTAACACCAAGGCGCTATTTTGGTGGCCCCTTTAGCTGCAGCGCTCACACGAATCCCACTCTTCCACCTCGGGGGCTGGTTTCCCCAGCCCCAAAGTCCCCTTGGTTCATAGATGGGGAGACATCCCTCACGTGCTCCCAGGAAACAACCTGCTTTGAACAGCTCCGGTGTCTCTACAAAGCACTTCAGAAATAGCACCCAACATCCCCAAAAATCACACACAGAATCACAGAATCAATGAGGTTGGAAGAGCCCTCTGGGCTCATCGAGGCCAACCATTGCCCTGACACCACCATGGCAACTAGACCAGGGCACTAAGTGCCATGGCCAGGCTTTTCTTAAACCCCTCCAGAGATGGTGACTCCACCACCTCCCTGGGCAGCCCCTTCCAATGGCTAATGACCCTTTCTGTAAAGAAATTCTTCCTGATGTCCAACCTGAACCTCCCCTGGCCAAGCTTGAGGCTGTGTCCTCTTGTCCTATCACCTAGACACGAGGCTCTCTACAACCACTGCTGGAAACTGGAGAGGAAACACCACCCTGGCGCGCACAGAGCCCGAACGGGAGCGCGCATGTGTGAAGGCAGCGGGAGAGCAGCGAAGCAGGCGTTGGAAGAGCAGTATCTGTGCAGCAGGGCAGGAGAGGGAGAGCAGCCAAGGAAGACCACAGGTTACAGCAGCGAACTGACAGGCATGGGGTGGAGCGCTGACAGCAGCAAGGACACGCTGCAATAAAGCCACAACCCGGACGCTGGCCAGGGCGATCCGACTCAGCCTGGCCCTGTGCCTGCTCTGTCAGGGTAATGGAAAGGCTGCAAAGTGTCATCACCTATCGAGAAGCAGTTAGGAGGCACGATGAAAACTCAAAGCTGGCATCCCTTGTGGGGGGAGAGTGGCTTATGCTCTTCATACTGGGAAAAGCAGAGATGTCCCACTAGCAGGGCTCTGGGACTCAGCAGAAAAGGAGGAGGAGAAGCCAGGACCAGGAGGTAAAGTGAAGGTTTCACCAGCTGACCTGAATCTTCACCTGTGTGTAAAGCACCAGCACATACACCTCGCCTACCCCAGCCACGGGTCCGCTGAAAGCCATGTGGCAACGCATCCTCTGAGCCTGGATTAGCCAGCTACAACAGCTAAATCCCCCCCCCCCAGGCTTGCTCAACAGCTTGTCATACAGAATAAGCAACAAGGAGAGGTTTGGCCCTTGTCCCAGGCCAGTGCTTTGGTCACTAGACCTTCTCCGTGCTCGCCTGTTACTTGCAGGGTGCTTCCTGCGTCTCCACCTCTATTTGGGTCACCGTGCTCACGCTCACAGCAAAGCTGGTGTTAGCTCCCCGAGGTCAACGCACTTAATCCAAGTTTACGTGACCGACTGGGATCAGCAAGCGTAACAGAAGGTAGCGGGGAGGAGGAAGAGCCCGCTCCTGCAGAGAGAAAAGTCTCTCGTACCTCCTCAAGGCGGGACGCAAGCGAGGCGAAAGCAATGCGAGGAAATTCAAAGCGTGCTCACGCCACGAGAGTGCACACATGCCAGGAGGCACAACGACGCTGCCCAAACCGTCCTGGCATTTCCTGGCTCAAAAGCTCTGCAGATTTGACATTCTTCTCAGCAAAAGAAAGCAATTCAGCCCCCAGGTGTAAGGGGCTGGGAGAATAAAAGGTTCTGCTAAGCACAGGAAAAAACATCTCAGGAATAGCAGCCTGCCTAGCCCTGCGTGCCTCAAGGACTGCCGTCAGTCAGGTGGGGAATGAAACTGTCACGTGGCTCTGCAGAGAAGAAATCGTGCAGTCCAGAAGTAGAGCACAAGCAGCTACAAGTACCAAGCCCCTCGCTCGAGATGGGAAGAGACAGTGAAGAAACAGTGGTCTGAAATGCAGCACTCCACGGAGACACCTGAAAGAGCAGCTCACTCACCCTCCTACGAGGATGTTGGTAGGGGATGGAAAGATGATGGATGTTTCTTACGCTGTTTTTGATTAGTAATGATATTTAATGAATAGATGAGCCCTCCTGAAACAGTGCTTCTGAACTCCAGCCCCGTGGGCAATCTGTTTGCAACAGCACCACAGGAAAGGCTGTGGGCGCATCAGCAGCTAGGGCTCACTGTGATATTTAAACAAGCTCCGCAAAGATGGTTCTTGTGCACAGGATCACGCTGTCAGTACCAGCCCTGGGAGACTGATCTCCTCCACAACAAGGGTATATAATAATCCTGAGCACTTATTGCCTGGATTTTTGTGAAAACAGATAAAAGAGGAAATGCATGACTACCGTCTTGAATTATTCCCCTACAAACTCTCCGGGGCGTTTTCTAGGTATGAGACATTTAGCAAAAATCCCTTCTGTTAGCAGAGGTTAAGGTGGACGCTACAGGGAACGAGAGGAATGCAGGAGGAAGATGGAAGATATCATAGAATGGTTTGGGTTGGAAGGGACCTTAAAGACCATCTAGTTCCAACCCCCTGTCACGGGCAGGGACACCTTCCACCAGATCACGTTGCTCCAAGCTCCATCCAGCCTGGCCTTGAACACTGCCAGGAAGGGGGCAGCCACAGCTGCTCTGGGCAACCTGGGCCAGGGTCTCACCACACTCACAGCAAAGAATTTCTTCCCAATATCTCATCTCAGCCTCCCCTCCTTCAGTTTAAAACCGTTCCCCCTCGTCCTGTCACTCCACGCCCTTGTAAAAAGCCCCTCTCCAGCTTTCCTGTAGCCCCTTCAGGTGCTGGAAGGTGCTAGAAGGTCTCCCTGGAGCCTTCTCTTCTCCAGGCTGAACAGCCCCAGCTCTCTCAGCCTGTCTCCAGAGCAGAGGGGCTCCAGCCCTCTGAGCATCTCCGTGGCCTCCTCTGGACTCGCTCCAACAGCTCCATGTCCTTCTGCTGGGGGCCCAGAGCTGGACGCAGTACTCCACGTACTTGTATATTTGCTACCTCACATTTGTTCACTGCACTGACACTGTGATAGTTATAGGAGAGATTTATAACAATTCTCCACAACAATCGTGCCTTTCAGTGTATTTCATCCGCAGGACAAACCTCCAGCCCATCATCTCCTGAAGGGAGACATGGGAGAAGGGCGCTTGGGAAGATTAGCTCATGTCTGAGCTCAGAGAGCAGCAACTAGGGGAAAGCAGAACAACCTCCAGCACCTGGGAAGGTGATGTTTTGGGTAGAATCCCCCAGTTCCCTCAGCCGTTCCTCACTCCTGCCCTTCCCCTTCCAGCTCCTGTGAGAGAGCTGGTGTGAAGCACTCACCTGCAACTGGGTGTACTGGCAGCTCCCCATGAGGCACTCGGGGAAGAGGAAGCCGGGATTGCTGGGCCATCTGAGGGGAGGTTAAGGAACAGAGGGCAATCCAGTCTGGAGAGCTTGGAGAGCTGGTGTGGAAGTCAGCACGCCTCTCGCACTCAGTTTGGGGGGGGAAAAGGAGAGAAGATTAAGCTGCTCTTTATACAAGTCATTATTCTGTAATATTTATCCATCCCAGAACAAAACCATTAGTCCATCTAATCCACGACTGCCCAGATCTTGTCGCCCTTCCAAATCTCCCGGCATCGCGCCTCGCCAAGTCAAGTTGCTAGAGCTCAGGGGCTTAAAGTCAAAACCTCAAATCTTTTGTTGTGCACCTAAACGGGGTGGATTCTGTGAAATCTTAAAATACCCACAAATCCCATTAAATACTAACAAGGCACTTGTCCAGGAGACTTGTCTTTGAAATTTGGGGGTGGAAAACACTGATTTTGGAACTGCAGGGGGCTCGGTGGTGGTGATGGCCAACTTCCAGCCCCCGAGCACCGCGCAGCCCCCCACCCTAACCCTGCTGCTAGCCCCAACCCTCCTCCCCCAGACCCACCGCCGCTCCCAGCCTCAGGACCAGGACACCACAATCTCACACCACTCACACAGGGGCTCTGGCACTGCCACACCGTACAGAAACTCCCCCTGGTCACAGACCAAGAGCCAGCACCTCGCAGCGGGTTTACAGCCAAGGATACAGGAGCGGCAGAAAGTCAGCCACCACTGCGGTCATGAGATGGGGCCAGTTCAAACTTGTTTCAGCCAAAGAGGTGTTTGGTTGTAAGAAGAGTCGAGATATGATGTGCTTTCTGGCCACTTCCTGAAAGAACAGCTCCACGATGGTTTGAGGGCCGGATACTAAAAATACAAGTTAAAGAGACGCTGAGAAGAGGGCCCGCAGCAGCCATCCCAGGCCTTCTCCACCGTGCTGTGCTCACCAGCCCAACCACCACAGATGAACTCAGAGCAAAACAACAAGCACGTTCACTACTCCAGCTTGTTGGTTTTGGATTTCTCTCGCCGTCTGGTTAAGTCAGAGGGAGTAGCAGGAGATCAAAGAGCCACACACCGCAATGTTTATTAACCGCAGCTCAATTAGAACATGAAAAGAAAAAGAAAGGGCTGTGCTCTCTCTCCAGTTCACTATTCACAACCCAGCTGCAGCTTTCCAGCAGGACCGAGTGTTTTGCAGGGCTGAGGGAGTGCTGATTTGGCTATCTGGCTCTGTCCAAATGCGCCCCCCTCCTCATTCCAGGACCCTGAGCAGTCCAATCTCCCATCAGCTAACTGTTCTCAACGCCTCTCCCCACGCCGCCACCTCCTTTCTATCTTCCCTACATTTCACATATTTTTCCTGAAGCACAGCAGCCAAACAGGACTTTCCTCATGAGCAGGCCAAGAAATAAACCCACGACACCGGCACACACAAAGGATGTTTTCAATTTCACTTTCACGCGCTGGCATTTACATCAACACAACTGCCCCCCTCTCATTCAGGGAGAGCTCAGACTCTGGAGATCACAGCCTGCTTCCAAAGAGCACAGACACCCCAGGCTCGTCAGCAAGCGGAGGAAACTCTTCCCCAGCTCACAGCCCTTCACATGTGGCACTGCTGCCTGTTTGTCACTGATTTTTTCAGCTCCCTCCGAAGCATCTCAGCCTCGAAGCGCCACGCAGACTAGTTACAGCAGGCTCTTACCTGTGTGTTTTCTCTCCTGCCCTGCTCACCACCTCCCTCTGTAACCACTTCAAGGTACACATCCTCTTAATTAAGTTGCCTTATATTCTCCCCCATTAGGATTTCTCCCCCAAGACAGTAACCCAGAGCGTACGTCTTTGCAGCAAGACTTTTACAACGGGAACAAATCACCAGCTGCAATTTCCCCCTTGAGGTCCTGGCTGTGAGCAACACTCATGTCTCAATTGCAAAGTGTTGGAAGCATAAGCCTGGTTTGGGGAAGTATTTCTACATTCTTTTGCTACCCCGAGCTGCTGCTCCTGCTCGCTGGGGGATGAAGGCAACGAGCAGGACAGACCTGGCCTGAGCCCCTGCAGCCACTGTACAGGAGCAAGTGGTGAGCTTGGCTGAGACTGTCGGAGCCAGAATTAATGATGGTTGGTCAAGCGAGGCTTTTCCATCCTCCTCAGGCTGAGAGTAAGATCCACGTCTCTGGTCTGGGTCCACTGCTACAAGGTGCTTTGTTGTTGTTGTTTTTTGGTGGACAGTGTGGCAAACACCTCCACGTAAAGCGGGGTCATTCACCACGCACTCCATTAGCTCCCTGCATGAAGCACCTCCCTCGGGTGGCAGAGATGCAGACACAGAGTGCAAGAGGTATAAACAGCGGAAACCAAGAGCTAATAAGCTGTGGACATCTTACCTAGCTTATGGGGTGTTAGAGCAGTGGTGTCTGCTAACTCCAACACGGAGAGATGCTGCAGGTTAGATTCCCTAGAGAAGAAAATGCCATCAGTGAAGAGATAACAGAACGCCTCCCGCTTTAATTGTGCTCATTGATCAACTCAAATGACTCCTGCTGCTGAAAAAGGCAACAGCGAGACCTCACATGGCAGAATTAGCACAAGGCAAAGAGCTCAAAACATGGAAGATAAAAAAAAAACCCTCCTCCCCAGCACAACCTAGAATGAAACTCCCCCAGCAACCACCAGCTTTTCACACCAGGAAGGGCATTTCAGGTGGATTTAACAGGAACCTACAATCATTCAAAGTCAGAACGAGCACAGCAGAGACTTACAGCGTGTCCACAGGGACGTCCGACGCCAGGCACTGGCTTGCCCACCTGATCAAGTAGTAGGAGAGCAGCAGGGGAGAGGTGCGGTGCAGCAGGTCCTGCTGAGACTGGAACAGCTGTCCCCCTCCCAGAACCATCTGCAAGCAAACCACAGAGGCTGGCTCACCGAGAGGCCGAGCCCAGAGCAATGGCAGGACAAGGGCAATCAGGGAGGTTTGTATCGGGCTCAGCTCGTCCCTCCTGCTAATGCCAAGGTGGTCAATAGCCCAGCAGCGAACCCAACCCACCCAGGGGACCAGCAGGACACGGGAGGAAAAGCAATCCACGCTTGTGAAGGACACAAGCACGCCAAGGTGGCAAAGCAGCAGTTGCTCATCAAGCAAGCAGCAGGTCACATGCCTCGTGGTCTGTAAGGGCCTGGATCCAGAAGGGCACCTTGCAACGTGCTTTAAGTGCTACCAGGGCAACCTTATCCAGGAAGAAGGGGATTTCTTTTCAACCAAGACACTACTGCAGTGACATTTCTAAGTAAATAATATTGGTTTAAACAACACTCCCCTTGTCTGGGGACTTGTTCCGCATCCCTGCGTCCACCCAAACCGTCAGCACCACCTCTCGTGCGGCCACACAGCCAGCAGGATGGACCCAGCCCACCCCACACCCACAAACACAGCTGTTTGCACTGGCTGGAGCAGCCTCGGAGAAGCTGGAACCGCGGCCTCTGGGTAAACACTGCTGCTGTGACGCAGAGGTGCCAGGGCTGCAGTCGTGGGCGTGCTGGGCTGTGCAGGGGCGTGGGAGGGATGGGGAATAGATGGGAGAACTGTACGTGCTCAGGCCGTGCTGTTTCAGACAGGAGGCTGGAAACGATGCCCTCCTCCCTCAAAGAGAGTTTTGCTTCCTGGATGCTCAGTGTGGAAAGAGGGAGTTAGGGTGTGAGCGCAGCGCGCTGCTGCTTTGCTTAGGCTGACAAAAGCAGCTGGAAGAGAGAACAGGGCTTGCCCAAGCCTGGGGCTAGTTCAAACAGCCTCCAGTGTTTTGTGGGAAGAGACAGAGCTCAGAGTCTGGCACCAGCAGATCCAAGAGTTCAAAGAGCGTAGCAGTAGCTCCGAGGGCTGTACTCACAGGATCTCCAAGCCTCAGCAACAGCTGCTGGAGGATCAACAGGTCCCGACAGATGAGGAAACGGATCGTGGCAATCTTACACACCCCGGAGCAAACCACGTTGACAGCGGTACCACTGCCATAGAGCTGGGTGAGGTTCAGGCGCATATTTAGATGATGAGCTGAAAGATAAAATCACCTCGATAAGGGGAGGAACTAGACTGACAAGAACCCTTGCCACGCCGCCGCTTGCCCAGCCCCAACGCCCTGCTGCAGAGCTTTCACCTCTCTCCATGTCAGCATCTGTCTCGTAGTCCATCTCTCGGATGAGCGCTCCGATGGCATGGATGGGGTTTCTGATCTCCTGCAGTTTGCTGTGTATATCCTCCATCACATTTTCCCTGCAAAGGGAAAAATAGAAGAAGAATAATCAGCAACAGGAGATTTAAACTCAAGAGGGCTCCCTCTCCTCCCTCGCAGATCCTCCCTGGAAAGGAGCGTATCTGATCAGCCTGGACATTCTTGATGGGTATCCTCTTCTGGCTTGGAGTTTTATTACAGCGCCTGCAGGGACCAGTCTTATTTATTCCGCTCCCCCAGGCTACCAGGAAATACCAGGATAGCTGGCATTCCACGGGGGGATGATTTCAGGAGGTTAGCACAGTAACCACACGGCTTGACCAAGGCTCTGACCTCTCCTTCACATCTGCAGGCACTTGCTTTCCACACTACAATGATCACCTAAGAGGAACTTGTTCCTCTTCTGCTCTCTGTCTCACCTGAGAATCCCCAAAATGGTTTTTCAGGAGGGTTGAAGGGAGTTCTGGATGAAAGACCCTGCTAACACCACAAATACCCCTATTCCCCACCTCTGAGGGGACCTGGAAAAGGCTCCTGTACATCCCCAAAGCGCTTTGATGCCGATCAAGGACAGCTCCAGGCAACCCCTGCTCAGCCAACCGTGCCTCCCTGCAGGGGAGCTGCTGCAAAACCATCTCCTTACGTGTCATTAGCTATCAAGTCCTCCAGGATCTGCTCTGCAGCCTTTTCTGGAGGCTGGAGGCGGGAGCAAGCCATTTCCATGATGAATGCCATTTCCATGGAAATTGATTCTCCGATCAGTCGAAGGCACTGGACAAGACAGACAACATCACGAGACATCTCCAAATCTGCAATGAAAGAATCTAACTGTATATTCACACGAGATTTCAAAGGGAAGGTGGGAGGACCATTCAAAAACCAGTTAGTTCAGCCCCTATCAGCAAACTATGAGCAGATGGTTGGTCTCAGTCCCACATGTCAAACTGACCCTTCCCTGCTAACTACTTAGGAGTTGTCAAGGGAAAGATTTGGGCTTTATTATTTGGAAAGTAAAAAAAAAAAATACTGATGCAACAATAAAACAATGAAATTCCCTCCAAGGGATTTTCTCCAGCCACAGGTTGAAAGGAAGCAATTAGTGCAGCGTAAGAGCAAAAAAAGCCCAGAGCAAACTGCTCAGCTTAGCTCTGCCAAGCAGAACACACTCTCCCTACAGCAGCACCACCTCTCACAGCTGAAGGACTTTCACATTCTTAGAAGTGATCTGAAAATTCAGTACTGAGGGTTTAACCCCCTGCTTTGCGATGCAATCCTTTATGTCTGTGTTTTTAAAATTAAGTCACATGTTTTGAGAAGTCTGAAACAGACAGGGCAGGAACTGCTCGCCTCCCAAACCCAGCCCAGGCCTCCAGCTTTCCTTCCCTCAGAGCCCAAAATAGCTCAACCAAATGGATGACGATGATTCTTTACAAAAATATATATAAAAAAAAAATCATTCGAGCATGAAAGTGGAGCTTAGGTAACATTTTCCATTGCCTTTTTCTTGTGAAACGTCATTCCACGGCCAGCAGAGCCTAGAGGGCACTGTGGTGACAATATTAACGACAACTTTTGAGCACACTGGCATTTACTTCCTGGAGACAAGAAATGGCACAGCCCCTCTCCACAGCTTACACAAAAACATTTATACACCATTTCACTAAAAATGACATTTGCAGAAATGGGCAGTGGAGCCCAGGGTGCCAGGAGGACCACAACGTTCCTTCTTGTGTGTGATCTTTGAAGGGAGTTGTTTATGCCATCAGCAAGACAGAGAGTTTGGGAAATTTTATGAAACAACTGCTTGTACCGAGTCAGAGTAGGTCTTGTGGCTCTTGGTGGGGATGGCAAAGCTGAGCAAACACCCAGCTGAGGTAACACGAAGCAGGTGCCTGCCACTGAGCAACACACAGCCTGAAATCTAGGTTTCTTCCTTCTTAAGTTATCTGAAATGAGGCAGATTTGCAGCCTTGACATCATTTTCTAATTGCTGGTGCAAGCACGATGGCAGGTTTCACAAAATAAAACTCCCTACAAATGCCAAAATAAGAAAACTATCTTCATACAGAGAATTATGGAGTTGGGAGCACTTCAAGAGGCCTCTGTGGAAACTCCCCCATCCCACTGCCTAGGGCTTCGCTGATATATTTCAGCCTCCAACAATGAAAGAGCTCCATGTCTCCTCACTTACCATCAAAGATGGCAGCGTCGTCCTCAGTCAGGAGGTGCTCGTTAGAGAGGAGATAGAGATGGTCCACCAAGGAGCAGGGCACAAGGAAAGACAGGGAGCCCTAGAAAAGGTGAGGAGAAAGGTCTTCTCTGAGCTCCCCAAATCCACACCTCAGTCAGAAGAACTCGTCCCCAGAGAGGAGTGCTTCAGTTGGCCACAGCGGCCAAAGAGCCACCTCACCTTCTTCAGCCAAAGAGCTCAGTCTCACCTTCTTCAGCAGGCACACCATGCTGGTGTAGGGGTTCAAGTGCAGAGCTAGAGGCCGTGAGAGAGCTTCTTGGTACTGAAGGCAGCAGGCATAGAACTTGGACCAGAACTCCACCTGCAGCTGCCAAAACTCCTCCGGCGAGCACTCGTACTCCGTCACACTGCCCTGGAACTGGCGGGACCAAAACAAGGCTTCAGATGAATACACAGGATAAAATGAGGGAAATTCAGACCCAAAAGGACAGCCAGCTGATCTTTCAGCTAGGCCCCCTAAGCAGGTTATCTTCTGGGGTCCAGCTCTGCGTGGTGGTGGCCAGCACCCACGTGCAAGGAGCTGTGAATGCTGGTCACATGTGGCATGCTGCCCAAAGCACACCCCATGCACCCAGGGAGCAGAGAGAGCAGAACACCAAGAAAGGACTCCAAAAAGAAGAGGGAATGGAGAAGTCAGGCAGGAAGGAGGAAGATTTGTACTTGGGTCACTTTGCACCTCATTTAACTTCACCGAACCATCATCATACTGCATACAACAGAGGTAAGAAAACATGGGGAAAAAATATCTCACCTCGCTTTCCACAGCTAAGGTAACCTCTTTTTTTAACTCATCCCACGTCAGATCCACGTGTCTCTCAGTTCCTTGAGAAAAGATCTGAAAAGCAGCAGAGTAAACTTATACTTTAAAGTAAAAAATCCTAGAGGAGCCAGAACTAAGCAGACATATTCTGAGAAACACACTACAGTGGGCTGAGTGCCTCCGTTCACCCCCCTAAAGCAGCAGGCAATGAAAAGCAACCTGCTGTCCTAAGGGAAAACATCTTCTGGAAACAGAATCACAGAATCAATGAGGTTGGAAGAGCCCTCTGGGCTCATCGAGTCCAACCATTGCCCTGACACCACCATGGCAACTAGACCAGGGCACTAAGTGCCATGGCCAGTCTTGCCTTAAACCCCTCCAGAGATGGTGACTCCACCACCTCCCTGGGCAGCCCCTTCCAATGGCTAATGACCCTTGCTGAGGTCACTAACTTGCTTCAGTGACTACTGACAGGTCGACAAACTATCAAATGCAAATTGATGCCTACCAAGAGCTCCAAGGAACCCTGTGGCCTCACATCTAACGGCCAGGAAGGAGAAGGTGGACAGAGAGCACACCAAATGCCCTCTCACTAACCTGTAAAGCCTTCTGGATAGCTGCGTTTGTGAACCGGCCAGGCATGAAGAGATACTCCAGGTAGGTTTCCTGCAGAGAAAGAGATTCCAATTTAAGGAAACACACGTGTCAGGAGGAGAGCATTTAAGACACTGCTTCTGGTCTTTCCTCCCATTCTCAAACTCACTCCCTGTATCTGTATTTCTTTCCAAGTTCAGTTCACACCCACATCCTGCTCCAACCTCTCCCCTTCCAACCCCGTGATAGAACACTGCTCCCCACACACTCCAGATCTTGTTTATTCACTCGTCTTGTCTCAAGGTTGTCTCTTGACTGACTTGGAATTCTCCTCATCCCTTAACTTCACAGAATCACAGAATCAACCAGGTTGGAAGAGCCCTCTGGGATCATCGAGTCCAACCCTTGCCCTGACACCACCATGGCAACTAGACCAGGGCACTAAGTGCCATGGCCAGGCTTTTCTTAAACCCCTCCAGAGATGGTGACTCCCCCACCTCCCTGGGCAGCCCATTCCAACGTCTAAACTTCTGGTTTTATAACCATACTTAGCGCTTTAATGCTGTGGTAACGGAGGCTAAAGCTCGTCCCCTTTAATTTGGAGTGATCTTAAGACTGTATCAATATAATTTGTACACTTGAACTCTCTTAACATTCTCCTCCTGGGCAGAAAAACTTCATTGCTCCTTGTTGGTATTTTACAGTCGGCTCACCCTGGGGTCCTGATCGTGTCGAACCGTCACTTCCTCCTCAGGCAGCGGCTGCACAAAGACCTGGTTCCACTGCCCCGCCACGTTTCTGGAAGAAAACCAAACCCAGCCTCAGCTTTGCACTGCAGTGCTCCAACAGCGTGCCCGGGAGCAGCTACCTGAACCAAACCTGCCACTTCCACCAGCGACCACAGACTTCACAGCAACCGCGGCCCTTTGGGTGTGGTAACAGGAGCTTTGACAAGTGACAAGTGACAGGAGAGCTTAACAGCAGCATCCCCAGCCCTGGGCTAACAGAGCAGCTTGGATTCCTTCATTTATAACATTCTCCCCATCACATGTGCTCACCAAGTGACCTTCTCAGATTCTTCTGCCTAAACTTGCACACTCACAGCATTTTTTCACCCACTATTTAACTCCCTGGTGTGGTCAGGCACCAACTCTGCCCTCTCAGCTTTAGATGATCCTTTCACATCAAGACAGGGATGATTCTTTCACATCAAGACAGGGATGATTCTTTCACATCACTGGTCTCCTCAAAACATGATCTTTCTTGGAAGAGACAAGCTAGTTATGATTTGAAGGAGCTGTGGGTGAAGTACAGCCCTCCCTCCAACACACTCACAGCAGACTCCACTCCCAGCCACCCTGCCGCCCGGCTTTTTACATTTTTCACATTCCTGCAGCTGAGTTGTAGCTTTATTATAAAGCAGAACCAAAAAAAAATATTAAAAATCCACGTAATCTGCACTGCAGGAAGACACAGTGGTGCATGTGACACCAGCAGCATCCAGGAGCTGCTCCTGTTGTTACCCCCTCAAGGCTACCAACGCCAGCGACCCAGCGCAGAAACTCACTGCTCAAAGTTGATGTATTTCACAACGGTTTGGTTCTCTTCGTTGTGCCACAGCGCCCAGATCTCAGCCGAGGTTAAGGCAAAGTCAACGAGAGTCTCCTAGGAGAGAGAGCACATATTTACCTTCTTATATATTCAAGTACAGAGGAGAGATGTTCCCTCATCGGGGCGATCCCAAGCACAGGCTGGGTGGAGAATGGATTGAGCGCAGCCCTGAGGAGAAGGACTTGGGGGTGATGGGTGATGAGAAGCTCACCATGAGCCAGCAACGTGCGCTGGCAGCCCAGAAAGCCAACGGTGTCCTGGGCTGCATCCCCAGCAGCGTGGCCAGCAGGGCGAGGGAGGGGATTCTGCCCCTTTACTCTGCTCTAGTGAGACCCCCCTGCAGTGCTGCGTCCAGCTCTGGGGCCCCCAACATAAGGACATGGAGCTGTTGGAGTGAGTCCAGAGGAGGCCACGGAGATGCTCAGAGGGCTGGAGCCCCTCTGCTATGGAGACAGGCTGAGAGAGCTGGGGCTGTTCAGCCTGGAGAAGAGAAGGCTCCGGGGAGACCTTCTAGCACCTTCCAGTGCCTGAAGGGGCTACAGGAAAGCTGGAGAGGGGCTTTTGACAAGGGCATGGAGTGACAGGACGAGGGGGAACGGTTTTAAACTGAAAGAGGGGAGATTGAGATGAGATATTGGGAAGAAATTCTTTGCTGTGAGGGTGGTGAGACCCTGGCCCAGGTTGCCCAGAGAAGCTGTGGCTGCCCCCTCCCTGGCAGTGTTGAAGGCCAGGTTGGATGGGGCTGGGAGCAACCTGGTCTGGTGGAAGGTGTCCCTGCCCGTGGCAGGGGGTTGGAACTAGATGATCTTCAAGGTCCCTTCCAACCCAAACCAGTCTGTGATTCTATGATTTAACCACGTTCTGGAAAGAATTCTTTGCTCACAGTTAAATCCCCAAGTCCAGGCCTCTGATCTCTCAGTAAGCAACCCTCCATCTTGCCTCCTTTTTGGGAGGCAGGTCCCAGCACTCACCTGTGAGGAGAACAGGGAGGATATGTGGTCAAGGCTGTAGCGGTTGCTCTCGGTGCTCACCAGCTGGAAGACACAGAACTACAAACACACCTTGTAAGTCATTCATTAAAGGACGGCTAAGACAATAACGAGCATGTCACGGGGAAGTTCATCTGTCTGCTCCCTCTCCCTGCCTGATGCTACAGCCAACAGACCCCAGAGGGCTGAGGGCAGGAGGGCTAAGCTGAGCACACCACACGCAGCCAGCCACGGACCCTGCCAAGCTGACCCTCTGCGCCATGTACTAATATTGCTGGCTTCAGCCTTCCCAGCAGGGACACTCCTCTCTGCCTGAACCTGAAGGACTCCTACCTGTCTTTTGAAAGACCAAACTAGAAAAACGGTAGCACCACGACGTGGGCAAGGAGATTAAGATGGAAAAGCCCTGGGTCCTCAGGCCACTCGTCACAAACCGAGCTCTGCGTGTCCTCACCAGAGCAAGCAGGGACAGCAGAAGTCACGATATACTCTTCTACTCCATGTGAATCCCCTGGAGGATGGAAAGGGTAAGCTGTCCAACAGATGAGACTACTCTGTGCTCTCCTTCCTGTCCTGCTAAATTTATTATTCACCACGAGGAGCAGAAGTTCTACAGAAGTCCACATCTGGCAACGCAAAGCGATGCGTCCTCATGCTCCCAGGAGCCCAACATAAACATACTGTGAGTGTTTCCATGCTTTTAGCTCCTCACAGACCTCTCTTTTTCCCACGGCACATATGTGCTTTCGGGATCCTACCAGAACAGGAGGTGAACTAGAACTCACAGCTCAGCTTAGTCACACAGGGAATTCCACTCCCATGGCGAGAGCACGTGTATGCTACACTGTTTTGAGAGCAAAAATGTTCATTCAGGAAGCACTGCTCTCTGCAGAGGGTCAGACATGAAACTTTTCCCTATTTCTTGCCTTACACATCAAAAACAAGAGGGAACGACCTATTTTCCACGCAGCCCAAGCAAGATGCATTCACAGTGAGGACGCCCCGTCACTCCATACCTGCCCTCGCTTGGGTGCGTGCATGTACACGCCGAGGTAAAGCCCCAGGGACGGGGAGAAGGCCAGGCGCAGGCGGTGCCCGGTGCCGGCTGCAAGGCGCAGGTCCCTGCTGACGGGCATGAACTCCAGCAGATCCGCAACCATCAGGCACATTTGATCCTACACAAGACAAAGGTATCAGGAAAGTGGCACAGGAAATCAGGACTGAGGAACTGCCCTTCTCTCTTATCCTTCCCCTTCCGGCCAGTCTGCCCAGACCTTCCCCTAAAGGATGTAAAGCATCTATACACATGCCTGAAGCACTGTTTAGCTTTCTCCATCTCACCTGTGCCCTCTCCCACCGAGTACGTGGGCTTTTGGAGCCCAGGCATGTAGGATCGAGCTTCCCCTCCCTGCACGCACGCATTCCAGCGCAGATGAGGCGTGAAAGCAGTTGTGCTGGTCGATTAGCTTTGGCACGGGTATTTGGAGCAAGTGGCATGCAGCGAGCAGAGGCTTTTATTAACTTCTTGTTGACGAGGAGCCACGTTACAGACATTCTTATTACCACTAAAGCAGTAGAAAATCCACTTGCTGTGCCTCCTCGGCCCTTGCAGCGCTCCTGCCCGCCTTCCTGAATGCTCCAGGACATTTGTAAATAACCCAACACTGCCTCTTACCCTTGCAAGGCTTTGCTGTAGAGAAAACCCACCTCAGACAGAATCAACCAGGTTGGAAGAGCCCTCTGGGCTCATCGAGTCCAACCATTGCCCTGACGCCACCATGGCAACTAGACCAGGGCACTAAGTGCCATGTCCAGGCTTGTCTTAAACCCCTCCAGAGATGGTGACTCCACCACCTCCCTGAGACTATCGCCCGAGCAGAGATGGAAGATGCTGCTCTCCCAAATCCGGGCCTCACTCACCTTGTAGGACCACATCCGAAGTTTATGGTCCTGGCAGAGGGCAAAGAGAAAGGCATCGTGATCTAGGCAGTGAACGGAGAGGCTGATGGGCAGGTCCGACGGGCCACCGTCACCTCTGAAAACACAGAGTTTGTGTCAACAGCTTAGAAGAAAATCAAGACTAGCGCACACATCCACAGGGTTTCTATCACACTGTACTTAAGTGTGAGACCAGGCAGAGAGAGCAGCGTTTCAGGACTGCGTGGTCAGCGCCCAAGGTCCAGAGGAGCCCACCACACCAGTACCACCCAGTCCTTCACCCGCTTTGGCACAGCTGAAGGACATCCCCAGCTTCCCCAGCCTGGCGCTTGCGGATCCAGAGGGGAGCAAGGATCCGACCAGCCCCAAGCGATGGGTCAAAGTCATTCAGGGCGTCAGGGGACTCGCTTTCATTTCCAACAGGGGCTAGAGCAGCGCTCTAAGATCCAGCATCGATGACAATCCAACACCGAGCCCAGTCTGTGTCACCCACACGTCACCTCTGCCGGTCAGGGACAAGCCTGACATTTCAGAACAAGGGCAAGAACATACAACTGCTGTAATCCTTAATCCGCGCTGGCTGCGAGCCACATCCTGGGCAAATCCTTGGAGGCCAATTACTAGACAGAACGTATTTGTAGACACAGACACACAAGAATCAGCGGGACCCCGGTAAGATGAACCAATCCAGTGTTTGAGTTCCAACTCCCGTACTGTGACAGGCCCCGTGACCCAGTTAACTCTTTTAGCAGAGTATTTATAGACGCTGACTTGCCTGTTCTTGACTTCAGTGAGAAACTCGAGGTGAGGGAATCAAAAAAACAACATTAGTTCCATTCATTCGTCACCAGACACTAACCTGATGGCAGTTGGCATCCAACCGGTGAGGAAACGCTGCATCACTGAGCTCTGTTTCAATTCCACAACTGAAACCGTTCCTATCCAAATAAAAGTGATATTAAAAAATAAGTTGGGGACAGACCTGTTGTAGAGCAGCATAGGGGAAAGGGACCTGGGGGTCCTACTGGACAGCAGGATGACCATGAGCCAGCGATGTGCCCTCGTGGCCAAGAGGCCAGTGGCATCCTGGGGTGTGGTTAGTAGGTCAAGAGAGGTTCTCCTCCCTGGTGAGGCCACATCTGGAATATTGTGTCCAGTTCTGGGCCCCTCAGTTCAAGAAGGACAGGGAACTGCTAGAGAGAGTCCAGCGCAGAGCCACGAAGATGATGAAGGGAGTGGAACATCTCCCTTATGAGGAGAGGCTGAGGGAGCTGGGTCTCTTTAGCTTGGAGAAGAGGAGACTGAGGGGTGACCTCATGAATGTTTATAAATATGTAAAGGGCAAGTGTCATGAGGATGGAGCCAGGCTCTTCTCAGTGACATCCCTTGACAGGACAAGGGGCAATGGGTGCAAGCTGGAACACAGGAGGTTCCACTTAAATATGAGGAAAAACTTCTTTACGGTGAGGGTGACTGAACACTGGAACAGGCTGCCCAGAGAGGGTGTGGGGGTGCCACACTGAGCAGTGCTTCGCAGAGAGGCTGTGAGGGGGCAGCCCCTTCCCACTCCTTACCAGGTGCATCGTGAGGAGGCAGCTTAAGGACGAAGATCCCTCCCAAAGCAGAGGGCAGAGCGAAGAGAGCCTCCCCCTCGCAGCTGAGCCACGCCACCGAGGCGACGGAATTAGGCGGCAGGCCTGGCACGTTGGGAATCACGTAGTAATTGGAAGGGTCTCTGAAGTTGATTTTGCTGATATCTGTAAACACGGACTGTATTTGGCTCTCTGTTATCAGCTCCTGGAGGAGGGAAACGGCAGAGGGTGAAAATCCTGAGCACGTGTACACAAGGCACAGAAAAAACAACCAGACACCTGTGGAACGGCAACTGCAATGCAGCTACTCAATGAAAAGGATTTTTCCAGTAAGAAGTGTCATATAGAATCACAGACTGGTTTGGGTTGGAAGGGACCTTAAAGACGATCTAGTCCCAACCCCCTGTCACGGGCAGGGACACCTTCCACCAGATCACGTTGCTCCAAGCCCCATCCAGCCTGGCCTTGAACACTGCCAGGGAGGGGGCAGCCACAGCTTCTCTGGACAACCTGGGCCAGGGTCTCACCACCCTCACAGGAAAGAATTTCTTCCCAATATCTAACCTAAATCTCCCCTCTTTCAGTTTAAAACCGTTCCCCCTCGTCCTATCACTCCATGCCCTTGTCAAAAGCCCCTCTCCAGCTTTCCTGTAGCCCCTTCAGGTGCTGGAAGGTGCTAGAAGGTCTCCCCGAAGCCTTCTCTTCTCCAGTCTGAACAGCCCCAGCTCTCTCAGCCTGTCTCCAGAGCAGAGGGGCTCCAGCCCTCTGAGCATCTCCGTGGCCTCCTCTGGACTCAGTTCAACAGCTCCGTGCCCTTCTGTTGGGGGCCCCAGAGCTGGATGCAGTACTCCACACAGCACCACGTGACTCTGGTCACAAATCTCCACACAGCACCACGTGAGCTGCTGCAAAGAAAACCAACTCCAGCCCAGTCAAAACCAGTATGAGGTCTGCTCGGCAGGCAAAAAAATCAGCAAGGAACATCCCTTTGGTTAGTTCAGATCATCTGCTTGGTTGTGTCCCCTCCCAGACCATCGCACAACCCCAAATCTATTCATGGTGTGGGGGGGCAGAGTGATAAAGAGAGAAAGCCTTGAGGCTGCTCAAACACTGCTCAGCAAAACCTAAATTATTAGTGCGTTATCAACACCATTTTGGTCACAAATCCAAAACACAGCACCACACAAACTACTATGATGAAAATTAACTCTATGCCTGCCAAAATTAACTCTGCCCTAGCCCAAATTAACTCTGCCCTAGCCCAAATTAACTCTGCCCTAGCCCAAATTAACTCTGCCCTAGCCCAAATTAACTCTGCCCTAGCCCCCCTAGAGGGGCTTTTGACAAGGGCAAGTAGTGACAGGACGAGGGGGAACGGTTTTAAACTGCAAGAGGGGAGATTGAGATGAGATATTGGGAAGAAATTCTTTGCTGTGAGGGTGGTGAGAGCCTGGCCCAGGTTGCCCAGAGCAGCTGTGGCTGCCCCCTCCCTGGCAGTGTTGAAGGCCAGGTTGGATGGGGCTTGGAGCAACCTGGTCTGGTGGAAGGTGTCCCTGCCCGTGGCAGGGGGTTGGAACTGGATGATCTTTAAGGTCCCTCCCAACCCAAACCAGTCTGTGATTCTGTGATGATAAAATTAACTCTGCCCCAGGCAAAACCAGTACAGGTGAGAAGCACGCCAAGGCCTTTGCTATTTTGGAATGGATTTAGTGGCTTTGCTGAGGGCTCCAGGTGGGCAGGACCGAGGCAGGCGGCTGCCCCAGGCAGGGAGGAGGCCAGGCAGGTACTCACGCTGCGGTACATGCAGGCGGGATGGGGCAGGAGCAGGCGATGCACCGTCTGCCTGGTGACGAGCAGGATGACCAAGTGGCTCTGCACTTCGCAGAGGTGCACGCCGCCCGGCAGGAACGGGCAGCCCCGGATCCGCAGGCGGACGGCGTTGTTCAGCAAGTTGACGTCCAGAGACTCCTCCACCAGCTCCACCGTGTCTCCCGATGTAGTCCTGAGGGGAGAGACCGGGGGAGGTGTTGGTACCAGATGGTTTAGTAGAAGTCAGCCTCAAAGTAGGCCCTAAAAGGCCGACTCTGTGTAACCTTTAGACAGAATCAACTTTTCTTTCAGCAATTTTCCTTTCAGCTATAATAACAGCACGTTCTGAAGCTAACGGTGTGTTTTGAAGACAGGGCCTGCTTCTGGGACTGATAACAGAGCTATAGTCATCACTGATTCTTGCTTGTGCTTAGTCTTAGAGAATCCAAGGTCTCTATTAAATTTCTCGCTAATTACAAAGAAGGGCCAGAGACAGGCAAGACTGTGAATATCTTTGTAGTGTCTTAACTGACTTGATTCACATCTCTGGCGCCAGGAGTAGAGATAAATCCTGTAAGAATCAGATCAGGATCTTCTCCTTGGAGCCACCTGCACATGTCAACAGGAAGGCCTCGACCACGCTTGTGCAGAAGCGGGGTTACACAGTGGACAGCATCACTATGGGGGGGTTACGGCCACTAGAGACCACCAGAGCCCACCCAAGACCCCTTCCCCAAATTAGTAAGCATGCGCAAAGACAATTACAAACTATATTAGCATATGCATAAGGTTTCTTGGAATAGGTGGGCTTTAGTCAGAATTGTATGAATATTCATTTTTCTATAATTATATAATGAGCGTGCTTTTGTCCCTGGGTGTGCATGCTAGGAGGAGAGGCTTTTTACAAGGGCATGGAGTGATAGGATGAGGGGGAACGGTTTTAAACTGAAAGAGGGGAGATTGAGATGAGATATTAAGAAGAAATTCTTTGCTGTGAGGGTGGTGAGACCCTGGCCCACGTTGCCCAGAGAAGCTGTGGATGAACACCTCGAGGGAGGGGGCAAGGCCAGGTTGGATGGGGCTTGGAGCAACCTGGTCTGGTGGAAGGTGTCCCTGCCCGTGGCAGGCCCGAGAAGAGCGGGGGGTGAAGCCGGCACAAGCAGAGGGGTCCCAACGGGGCCCGGGGGCAGGCCCAGGCGCGGGGAGGGGGCGGCCTGCCCCCGGGCCCGCACTCACCACCTCACGAAGCGGTTCCTGGTGGGGGCGGCGAGCTGCGCGCTCTCCTGGTAGCAGAAACCCCCCGCGCTGTCCCCGTAGCGACCGGCGGGAAGCGGAGCCGTTCCCGGTGGGTTAAAAACCACCTCCCGTAACCGTCGCGGTAAACCCTGAGCCGCCGCGTTCAGCTCCAAGTAGCTCCGTTCCGTCAAGGCCGCCGCCATCTTGCCGCCAACCTTCCCGCCTCGCCCGCGCGGGGCATGACGGGAAGGGAGAGCGCGGGGAGTGACGGGAAGGGGCGGGGCTGGGGGGGAGTGGGGGGGGGGGAGTGTTGCGGCGCCCCCTGGTGGGCGGGCGGGTGAAAGGGGGGGGCGAGGGTGGGAGGGGGCTTGGGGAGGGGGTATGGGGAGAGGGGAAGGGGAGGGGGGTGTGGGGAGAGAGGGTCTAGGGAGAGGGATTTGGGGAGGGGGTCTGGGGACAGGGGTCTGGGGAGATGGGCAGGGGAGGGGGATTGGGGAGAGGGTCTGGGGAGGGGGGTTTGGGGAGGGGGTCTGGGGAGGGGGTGTGGGGAGATGGGCAGGGGAGGGGGATTGGGGAGAGGGTCTGGGGAGGGGGATTTGGGGAGGGGGTTTGGGGACATGGGCAGGGGAGGGGGATTTGGGGAGAGGGTCTGGGGAGGGGGATTGGGGAGAGGGTCTGGGGAGGAGGGTGTGGGGAGAGGGTCTGGGGAGGGGAATTTGGGGAGAGGGATTTGGGGAGGGTGTCTGGGGACAGGGGGTTTGGGGAGATGGGCAGGGGAGGGGGATTGGGGAGAGGGATTTGGGGAGGGGGTCTGGGGACAGGGGGTCTGGGGACATGGGCAGGGGAGGGGGATTTGGGGAGAGGGTCTGGGGAGGGGGGTTTGAGGAGGGGGTCTGGGGACAAGGGGGCTGAGGGAAGGGACAGGGGAGAGGGTCCTGGGAGAGGGGTCTGGGGAGGGGGTCTGGGGAGGAGGGTGTGGGGAGAGGGTGTGGGGAGGGTGGTTTGGGAAGGGTGGTTTGGGGAGGGGGTCTGGGGAGGGGGTGTGGGAAGAAGGAGTTTGGGGAGAGGATATGGGGAGAGGGGCTGGGAGAGGGGACGGCCACGGGGCACAGGGCAGGGGGTGGGTTAGGGGGGGCCGGAGCAGCCCCGTGTCCCCCCATTAGGCAGCACCCACCGTCCCGGCGCGGGCACCCGCCTGGTCCCTGCGCCACGGCCCCGCTGAAGGAGCCGGGAGCCACCTGCCCGGGCTGGCGCGGTGCGTGCCAGGCACGTGTTGGCACGCTGGTGACGATGGCGGTGACCCCCGAGCCCCACCGGCCCGGTGAGGCCGGCGACACCGCGTGCTCCCCCGTTGACGGCACGCGGTGTCGGTGCCAGGGGCCCGGCTGGGCACGCCGGGGGCGGCCGGGCCCAAACAATCTGGCCTTTGAGCAGGGCCTGGCACCGGTGGCACAAGGCACCAGAATGGGCCTATTCTGGTGGCGGCATGTGCCAGGGTGCGGCACGTGGGCCGGGGTGACCCCCTGCTTAACGTGGGGGGCTCGGAGTGCCCCGGGGAGCTGGCACCAGCCGTGCGTCGGGGCTCGTGACATGGCAGAGGTGTCACGGGTGGTGGCGATGGAAGGGGCAGACGCGGTGACACTGGTGACACCGGGCATGTCCCCGCACCCCGGGCACCCGCGCTGCCCCGGCCCGAAGCGGGGGGCTCGCTCGTGGCACCCCACCCCACGGCGGTGGCACCCCGGGGGCCGTGCCCGCTTGGCGGGGCCACACGGCGCAGGGACTCCACGGCGGGGACTGTGTCCCCTCGGGCTGGGACCCCGTGGGGTGCCCCGGGAGGTGTGGGGTTCCCCCATGCTGTGCCGCGGTGCGCCCCGGGACTGTGCCAGGGCCTTATCGGGACAGCACCAGCACTGTACTGGGTCCGTACTGGGACTGTACCAGGACAGCACCGGAACTGTACCAGGTCCATACTGGGACAGCACCAGGACCCATACCGGGACTGTACCGGGTCCTTACTGGGACCGTATCGGGTCCATACCGGCACCGTACTGGGACCGTACCGGGACTGTACCGGGTCCATACCGGCACCATACCAGGACTGTACCAGGACAGCACTGGGACTGTACCGGGTCCGTACCGGCACCGTACCAGGACCGTACTGGGACTGTACCGGGTCCGTACCGGCACCGTACCAGGACCGTACTGGGACTGTACCGGGTCCGTACCAGCACCGTACCAGGACCGTACCGGGACTGTACCAGGTCCGTACCGGCACCGTACTAGGACTGTACCGGGACTGTACCGGGACCGTACTGGGACAGCACTGGGACTGTACCGGGACCGTACCGGCACCGTGCCGGGACCGTATCGGGACAGCACCGGGACAGTACCGGGTCCATACTGGCACTGTACCGGGACAGCACCAGGACTGTACCAGATCCGTACCAGCACCGTACCGGGACCGTACTGGGACAGCACCGGGACTGTACCGGGTCCGTACTGGCACCGTACCGGGACTGTACCGGGTCCGTACCGGCACTGTACCGGCACCGTACCGGGACAGCACCGGCACCGCACCGGGCCCGTGCCCCGGGAGCGGGCGGGGGCCGGGGCGATGCCGGAGCAGCCCGGGCGGAGCGGTCGCAGTCCCCGCCCCCGGGGCTCTCCCGCCGCTTCCTGCGGGCACGGCCGGGCCGGGGCGGCGGCGGTGGCGGCGGCGGGAACGGGAGCGCGCGGTGAGTCCGGCGCGGGGCGCGCGGGCGGCGGGAGCGGGGGCGCGCGGGGCCGGGGCGCGCCGGCGGGAACGGGACGCGGTGTGCGCGGGGAGGGACGTGTCGGTCCCGGTGGGGCGGGATCTGTGGGTCCCGGTGGGGCAGGATCTGTGGGTCCCCGGGGGTGCCGAGCCCCGGGGGTCCCGGTGGAACGGGCACCGCGGGTCCCGGGGGTGCCGGTGGGGTGGGAGCCGTTGCGTCCCGGTGGGGTGGGATCCGGGGGTCCCCATGGGGCGGGAGCCGTGGGGGTCAGCGGGACAGGGAGCTGTGGGTCCCGGGGTGCCCGGTGCTGTGGGTGCTGGCGGGGCTGTGTGCCTCGGTGGGGCGGGAGCTGTGGGGGGCACGGCTGTGGGTCCCCGTGGGGCAGGAGCTGTGGGTCCCCGTGGGACGGGAGCCGTGGGTCCCCATGGGGCAGCGGCCGTGGGTCCCCATGGGGCAGGGGCTGTGGGTCCCAGGGTGCCCAGGGCCGTGGGTCCCAGTGGGGCAGTGGCTGTGGGTCCCCATGGGGTGGGAGCCGTGGGTCCCGGTGGGGCGGGAGCCGTGGGTCCCCATGGGGCAGCGGCTGTGGGTCCCCATGGGGTGGGAGCCGTGGGTCCCAGGGTGCCCAGGGCCGTGGGTCCCCATGGGGCAGGAGCTGTGGGTCCCCATGGGGTGGGAGCCGTGGGTGCTGGGGGTGCTGGGGGGCACCCGGGGCGGGCAGCCGTGGGGCGGGGGGCAACAGGGGCTGCGGCGTGTGGGGTGACCCCAGGGTGTGTGCCAGGGGGCTGCGGTGGGCACCGGGACCCCCAGCCGCCCGCCCTGCGCCACCAGGATGAGGTGGCCACCGGCCCCACGGGGCGCCCCGGGGCACCGGGCACTAAGAGGCTTTGGCAGCCCCGGGGGGTCGATGCCACCGTGTCCCGGCAGCGCGGCACGGCCGGTGCCACCGGGGCACGGCGTGGTGGGTGCCGTGGTGCGGGGGTCACCCCGCTGATGGCACGGGGACCCTCGTCGTGCCAGCCCACCTGCGGCAGCGCGATGCTGCGGGCGGCGGTGCCAGCAGCCAGCGTGTGCCCGCCGGGCACCGGCGGTGCCAGCCGGGGCCGGGTGCGACGGGCGCAGCCGTGGTGGCAGCTGGGCTGGCGGCGGCACCGACCTTCCCCGCTCCCAGAAAACGCCTGGAAATGGTGAACCGCCTGCCCTTATATGGCCCCGCTCGGCCAGCTGCCCGCCCTCTCCTCTCCCGGCGTGCCGTGCCGTGCCGTGCCATGCCAGGGCCCTGGGAACGCGCCGTGGGCCGTGCCTCGCTGCCCGGCGCAGGAATGTGCAACGGGGCCGGCGACAAAACCCCACGTCCCTTCGGCTGGCACCGGCGGCTCAGCACAACCCTGGCCCCTGCCTCAGTTTCCCCACACCGGGGGGTTCTGGGGACCCACCGTGCCAGAGCTGGCTGGCACCCCCCCGCCCCGTGTCCTTGCACCTGGGGGCTGTCGCGGTCCCCACGGTGGGGTTTAGGGGTGCCCAGGGCCCCCCCGGTAGCCCCCGGTCGGGGGGTGTCAGCCCGTCCCGCGGGGGGTGAAGGTCAGGGCTAATCCCCACGTGGAGGAGGCGGCAGGGGGGCACCCGGGGGGGCAGAGGCGGGTGCCCGCGGTCCCTGTGACGTGGGGCCGGCGCCGTAATCCCGGCGCGCTGAGCAGATTAGGGCGGCCGGGGGTGGCCTTCGAGGACGAGCCGCGGTGGCCGCAAATCCCCCGCCGGGCATCACGTGGGGGACTCTTCGTGGGCACCGGGGTGCCATCCCCCCCCCCCGTGCCCCTGTGATGCCACCGGGGCGTCCCCTCTTGTCCCCCCAGCAGGGACCCGGTTGGACCCCACTGGGGGTGGGTGCTTGGGGTCTCCTGGCCCCCCCGGTGGTACGGGGTGGCCCCCGGTGTCCCCAGTGGTACGGGGTGGCCGTGGGGCTGGGTGCCCCCCCCGGTGCCCGTGGGGCTGGGACAAAGCTGAAGGATTTGGGGGGTGGGATGGCCGCTCCCCAAATCCCCCAGAGCCGCGGTGCCAAGGGGGTGCCCCACGGCACGGTGGGTCCCCAAAACCCCCCAGCGTGGGGAAACTGAGGCAGGGGCCGGGGTTGTGCTGAGCCACCGGTGCCAGCGCGAGGGACGTGGGGTTTTGTCGCCGGCCCCACTTGGGGGGACACCATGGGGGGGCTCCTGGCTCACGTGGGCGAGCCCCGGGGAGGGCGGCCACGCGGCACGGCGGGCGCGGGGAGGAGCCGCCGGGAACCGGCATGACCGGTTGGGTGCCGGGGCACCCCCAGTGCCCCCCAGCTCGGGCGGCCCCGCCGCCAGCACGTGGCCTGGCTGAAGGTCACCGTCCCCGGGGCCACCCGCAAACCGTCCCCGTGCCACAAATCACGGCGGCCTCGCCGCTTCGGGTGGCACCGAGCGGTTTGGGTGTCGCGGGAGGATCCCGGTGCCGCGGGGGAGCGGCCGGTG
Organism: Nyctibius grandis; assembly: GCF_013368605.1. NCBI lineage: Eukaryota > Metazoa > Chordata > Aves > Nyctibiiformes > Nyctibiidae > Nyctibius > Nyctibius grandis. Next base: position 1,203,533 of record NC_090661.1, read on the forward strand.
GTTCCGGTAGCCCGGAAGGGTGAGCCGGCGCTGAGCTCACCGGGAAGGTGGCCCACGGGCGCGGCGGTGACGCACGGCTCTGCCGCGGGGTGCCAGCGGGTGGGGGCTCAGCGCGGTGAGCCCCACCGGGGTGCCCCCCGCTTCTGGGGGTAAGGAGGGGGGGGTGAACCCCCAAATCTTGGGGCCTCGGCGGGCAGGACCCTCGGTGGGCTGTGCCAGGACCCGGCTGGGCCGTACCCTGCCTCGGCCGACCCGTAGCCACGGATTTTTGGGGTTGGCACCCCCCGGCGTGGGGGGTTCGGCCATCAGGGGCTCTTCACCATAAAGGGGTGTGGGACCCCCCCCACGATGCTGCCCAGACCTCACGGGGGGTCTCCACACCCCCTAACCACGCTGCTCCCCCCCCCCAGACCCACCCTGTGCCCCGCTGGCGCTGGGGGATGCCGGCATGCCGGTGCCCGCCTGCCCGCAGCGCCCTGCCCTGAGCCCGGTGCCGGAGCCCGGCGGTGCCATGGAGGAGCCGAGGGGTGGCGGCGGGGCCGAGGGGCTGCGCAACGCCAACAACAACGCGTCCCCATCGGGGTGGCCGGGTGCCCGCGGCGGGCACCCCCTGGCACCTTTTGGTGGTGCCAGCACCGAGCCCAGTTACCTGGGGCGGGTGGTGCTGGAGATCGTGGAGTCGGAGCGCACCTACGCCCGTGACCTGCGCAGCATCGTGGAGGTGAGCGCTGGGTGGGGGGCACCCACCCCTCGGGTGGGGTTTGGGGACACCCCGGTGCCACCATTGCCAACCGCGGGTGCTCGGTAGGGTTACCTGGGCAAGATCATCGACGCGGAGGAGCCGGTGCTGCGGCCGGAGCAGGTCAGCGCCCTGTTCGGCAACATCGAGGACATCTACGAGCTCAGCAGGTGGGTGCTGCCAGGGGGGCACGGTGGGTGCTGCCAGGGGGTGGCTGCCATCACCCCGTCCCCTCTGTCACCTCTGTCCCCCCCCAGCACCCTGCTGCAAAACCTGGAGAGCTGTGCCAGCGACCCGGTGGCCGTGGCCGTCTGCTTTGTCACCCGGGTAAGGGCGGGCACGGCGGGGGGGGCACCAGGGGGTGGCAGTGCCAGGCTCTCACCGTGCTCCCCCCCCTACCCGCAGAGCCAGGAGTTCGCCATCTACACCCAGTACTGCAACAACTACCCGAGGTGAGTGTGTGTGGGGGGTGTGGGTGGGCACGGGGGGGTGGGCAGGGGCTGAGCCCCCCCCCTGCTCCCTGCCCGCAGCTCGGTGGCGGCGCTGGCCGAGTGCATGAGGAGCAAAGCGCAGGCTCGGTTCCTCCGCGAGTGCCAGGAGCGGCTGCGGCACGCGCTGCCCCTCGGTGCCTACCTGCTCAAGCCCGTCCAGAGGATCCTCAAGTACCACCTGCTGCTCCAGGTGAGATGGTGCCCGGCGCGGGGTGGGCAGGCGGCGTGGTGTGGGCACCCGGCACGGTCTGGTACCCAGCATGGCACGACCAGGGCTCCCAGCGTGGTGTGAGCTCATGGCACAGCGCATGCGTTGGCGTGGGGTGGGGGATGAGTCGTCAGCATGGATTTACCAAGGGGACACCACGCTTGGCCAACCTGGTGGCATTCCATGATGTGACTGAATGGGTAGGTGCAGGGAGACCAGTGGATGTATCTACCTTGACCTCAGCGAGGGGTTTGATGGTCTACCTTGACCTTAGCAAGGGTTTGATGGTCTACCTTAACCTCAGCGAGGTGTTTGATGGTCTACCTTGACCTTAGCGAGGGTTTGATAGTCTACCTTGACCTTACCGAGGGTTTAATGGTCTACCTTGACCTTAGCGAGTGTTTGATGGTCTACCTTGACCTTAGCAAGGGTTTGATGGTCTACCTTGACCTTAGCAAGACATTTGATAGTCTACCCTGACCTTAGCAAGGCGTTTGATGGTCTACCTTGACCTTAGCGAGGCGTTTGATGGTTTACCTTGACCTTAGGGAGGTGTTTGATGGTCTACCTTGACCTTAGCGAGGCGTTTGATGGTCTACCTTGACCTTAGTGAGGCGTTTGATAGTCTACCTTGACCTTAGTGAGGCGTTTGATGGTCTACCTTGACCTTACCGAGGCGTTTGATGGTCTACCTTGACCTTAGGGAGGTGTTTGATAGTCTGCTAGAGAGCAGCTCTGTGGAGAAGGACCTTGGAGTCCTGGTGGACAAGAAGTTACCCATGGGACAGCAATGTGCCCTCGTGGCCAAGAAGGCCAATGGGATCCTGGGGTGCATTAAGAGTGTGTCCAGCAGATTGAGGGAGGTCCTCCTCCTCCTCTACCCTGGTGAGACCTCACCTGGAGTATTGCGGTCAGTTGTGGGCTCCCCAGTTCAAGAGGGACAGAGATCTACTGGAGAGAGTCCAACGGAGGGCTACGAGGGTGATGAAGAGACTGGAGCACCTGCCTTAGGAGGAAAGGCTGAGAGACCTGGGGCTTTTGAGTGTGGAGAAGAGAAGACTGAGAGGGGATCTGATTGATGGGTATAAATAGATGAGGGCTGGGTGTCAAGAGGAAAGGGGCAACCTCTTGTCACTTGTGCCCTGCGCTAGGACAAGGGGCAATGGATGCGAGCTGGAGCACGGGAAGTTCAACCTCAACGTGAGGAAGAACTTCTTTACTGTGAGGGTGACAGAGCCCTGGAACGGGCTCCCAGAGAGGGTGTGGGGTCTCCTTCTCTGGAGCCTTCCAAGCCCCGTCTGGATGCGTTCCTGTGTGACCTGCCCTAGGCTGGTCCTGCTCTGGCAGGGGGTTGGACTCGATGTTCTCCAGAGGTCCCTTCCAACCCCTCCCAGTCTATGAGTCTATGATGCCATGGTGCAGGCACCCAGCAGGGCACATCCCCCTGGCACAGCCCGGTCCCCCCGACACCGTGCCCTTTGCCGGCAGGAGATCGCCAAACACTTTGAGCACAAGTCAGGGGACGACTACGAGGTGGTGCTGGAGGCCATCGACACCATGACCTGCGTCGCCTGGTACATCAACGACATGAAGCGCAAGCACGAGCACGCCATCCGCCAGCAGGTGGGCACCGGTGGCACCGGGTGGGCACCACCGCGGCAGCGGGTGGCCTGATGCCCCCCGTCCCCTGGGGACCCCGCGCAGGAGATCCAGTCGCTGCTGCTGGGCTGGAAGGGGCCGGACCTGACGAGCTACGGGGAGCTGGTGCTGGAGGGCACCTTCCGCGTGCAGCGGGTGCGCCACGAGCGCGCCGTCTTCCTCTTCGACAAGACCCTCCTCATCACCAAACGCCGCGGGGACCACTACGTGTACAAGAGCCACATCCCGGTGGGTGCTGGGGGTGGGGGGACTGGTGGATGCTGGGGATGGGGGGACTGGTGGGTGCCAGGGATGGGGGGACTTTGGGGTGCTGGGGATGGGGGGATTTTGGGTTCCAGGGATGGGGGAACTGATGGGTGCCAGGGGTGGGAGGACTGGTGGGTGCTGGGGATGGGGGAACTTTGGGTGTCAGGGATGGGGGGACTGGTGGGTGCTGGGGATGGGAGGACTGGTGGGTGCTGGGGATGGGGAGACTTTGGGTGCTAGGGATGGGGGGACTGGTGGGTGCTGGAGATGGGGGACGGGTGGGTGCTGGGGATGGGAGGACTGGTGGGTGCTGGGAATGGGGGGACTGGTGGGTGCTGGGGATGGGAGGACGGGTGGGTGCTGGGGGTGGGGGGACTGGTGGGTGCTGGGGATGGGGGGACTTTGGGTACCAGGGATGGGGGGACTGGTGGGTGCTGGGGATGGGAGGACGGGTGGGGGCTGGGGGTGGGGGGACTGGTGGGTGCTGGGGATGGGGGGACTTTGGGTGCCAGGGATGGGGGGACTGGTGGGTGCCAGGGATGGGGGGACTGGTGGGTGTTGAGGATGGGGGGAATAGTAGGTGCTGGGGATGGGAGGATTGGTGGGTGCTGGGGATGGGGGATCTTCTGGTGCCAGGGATGGGGGGACTTTGGGGTGCTGGGGATGGGGGGGACTGGTGAGTGCTGGGGATGGGAGGACGGGTGGGTGCTGGGGATGGGGTGCCCGGGGGCGCTGGGGATGGGGGGAATGGTGGGTGCTGGGGATGGGAGGACTTCGGGGTGCTGGGGATGGGGGATCTTCTGGTGCCAGGGATGGGGGGACTTTGGGGTGCTGGGGATGGGAGGACTGGTGGGTGCTGGGGATGGGAGGATTGGTGGGTGCTGGGGATGGGAGGATTGGTGGGTGCTGGGGATGGGGGGACTGGTGGGTGCCGGGGATGGGGGGACTGGTGGGTGCCAGGGATGGGAGGACTTCGGGGTGCTGGGGATGGGGGATCTTCTGGTGCCAGGGATGGGGGGACTGGTGGGTGCCAGGGATGGGGGGACGGGTGGGTGCTGGGGATGGGGTGCCCGGGGGTGCTGGGGCTGGGGTGCTGACGGCCACTCCCCGCAGTGCTCCTCGCTGATGCTCATCGAGAGCACGCGGGACTCGCTCTGCTTCAGCCTGGCTCACTACAAGCACGGCAAGCAGCAGCACAGCCTGCAGGTAAGGGGGTGCCCGGGGTGGGGGGCACCCTTGGGACTCCCCCACCCCACCCAACTCCCCCACCCCAGGCCAAGAGCGTGGAGGAGAAGCGCGTGTGGACCCACCACATCAAGCGGCTCATCCTGGAGAACCACCACGCCATCATCCCCCAGAAGGTGAGGGCAGAGGGGGACGGGCACCACGCTGGCACCGGGGTCCCCCCTGCATGGTGAGGAGGGGGCAGCCGTGCCCTGGCTTCACCCCCACCCCGTCTCTCTCCACCCCAGGCTAAGGAAGCCATCCTGGAGATGGACTTGTTCTGTGAGTGCCACCAGCACCTCGTGGTCCCCTCCCTGCCCTCGCCTGTCCCCGCCGTCCCCTGGCATCACCCCCTGTGCCCGCAGACCCCCCGCGCCTGCCCCGCTGCAGCCCCGAGCGCCTGAAGAAGAGCTGGTCGTGCCAGCCCCTGGGTGACCCCACCGCCGAGCCGCGCCAGGGCCGCCGGCAGTCTGGTGAGAGCCACGTGCCCCCCCCCCCCACCATGTCCCTTACCTGGGGCGAAGCCACCGCCGGGTCACCTCGATGGTGGGCACTAAGTGCCAGCACTGACGGGTGTCCCTGTCCCTGCAGAGCCCTTCGAGCACCGGGACCGTGCCGAGACGCTGCCGGACCGGCTGCACGGGCACATGGGGCGCAGGCAGTCGGGTGCGGATGGTGGTGGGGACCGGGGACCCCAGCTGGGGTGGGGGGGCTGGGGATGGGCTGGGGGTGCTGGGGGTGGGCTGGGGGGCACAGGGACGATGCCACTGTTGCCCGATTTGGATGCCCGGCTTGTCCCCGCAGAGCCCGCCGAGCAGATCCTGCGGCAGCTGGGAGAGCGAGGTGAGCGGAGGGGGGTGCCAAGGGCTGGGGGGGTCCTTTTGGGGTGCTGCCCCCCACTAACCTCCGCCCTTCTCTTTCCCGGCTGGCAGGGCTCAAGGTAAGGCCGGGGCGCAGGGTGGGCTGGGGGGCACTGGGCACCCCAGCCCTGGCACAGGGCGCTGAGCCCAGCGCTCACCCCCGAGCAGCACGCCGGCAGCGACGGGGCTCTCCTGGAGGTGGGGGAGCCCCCCCAGCACCCCAGAGACTGGGCGGGGGCTGAGGACCTGGTGGTGGAGGAGGAGGAAGAGGAGGAGGAGGCTTTGGGCAAGGACTACCCGGAGGAGCTGCCCGGGGCCAAGGACCTGCTGGTGGAACCCCAGGAGGAGCAGGTACCTCCCCCAACCCCCCAAAACCCCAGGGAGGGCACCCACTGTGTAGTGCTGCCCAGGGCACCCCACATCGCTCCTGGGGCACCCTATGTTGTTCCCAGGGCACCCCACATCTCTCCCAGGGCACCCCAAATCGCTGCTGGGGCACCCCACATCACTCCTAGGGCACCCCCCATCCCTCCCAGGGCACCCCGCATCGCTCCCAGGGCACCCACATCACTCCCAGGACACCCCGCATCACTCCCAGGGCACCCCACATCCAGGGCACCCCACATCACTCCCAGGGCACCCCACATCACTCCCAGAGCACCCCACATCCAGGGCACCCCACATCACTCCCAGGGCACCCCACATCATCCCCAGGGCACCCCACGTCTCTCCCAGAGCACCCCACATCCAGGGCACCCCACATCACTCCCAGGGCACCCCTTCTTGTTGCTCTTACCCAGGCTGGGGGGCACCCACCGGCGCCGGAGGGTCCCAAGCGGCCGAGCAGCTGGGGGCCGGGGAGCTGCGAGAAGGTCAGTGCGGCCCCGGGGGGTGCCGAGGGACCCAGCACCCACCCACCCACCCCTCCGCAAGCCGGCAGCGCTGGGGAGCACCCCGAGGGGCCGGGGGCACCCGAAGCCCCATCCTCGGTGGGGGCACCGGCACCGCCGGAGGATTTTCAGGGGCTGAGCAGCGAGGAGGAGGAGGAGGAGGAAGGCGGCTCCGGCAGCAGCATCCTGCCGCCCTCGGTGCTGGACCAGGCCAGCGTCATCGCCGAGCGGTTCGGCGGCGGCGGCAGCTTCTCGCGCCGCAGCAGCCTGGCGCTGGAGGGGCCGGCGGGGCGGCTGGCGAGCCGCAGCGGCAGCACCCTCAGCCTCGATGGTGGCCCCCAACACGAGCCCAGCGAGCCCACGGGGTCCCGTAGCCCCGGCCCTTCGCCCGAGCCCCTCGCCGGAGCCCGCCGGGAGTCGCAGCTCTCCAGCCGCGACCGCCTGCTCCTCGACAAGATCAAGAGCTACTACGGCCACGCCGAGCACCGTGACGGCACCTTCGGCGTCCGCCGCCGCGAGAGCCTCTCCTTCATCCCCAAGGGGCTGGTGCGGAGCTCCGTGTGCCGCCTCAACGGGCTCCCCCGGCCCCCGGCCAGCCCCGAGCCCCCCGCCCAACCGGCACCGGAGGAGCCGTGCCGGGAGAACGGGCTGCAGCCCCCCGAGCCGCTGCTCATCCTGGAGGAGGACGACGTGGCCACCGGGGGTGAAGGGCCACCAGCCAGGCCACCCCCGCGGCTGCTGCTGACCCCCGCGCCCGCCGGCACCAAGGTGTTCCAGCTGGCGCGGCAGTACAGCCTCCGCATCAAGAGCCGCCGCGCCGGTGCCCGATGCTCCCTGGTGCAGCCGGAGGAGGGGGACCCGTGTGCCAGCACCCCCGTGACCCCCTCCCCGGGTGTCCCCCGCAGCCCCTCGAGCCCCAGCGCCACCGAGCCCTTCGCCTGGCCCGACGTGCGGGAGCTCCGGGCCCGTTTCGGCGCCCCGCGGCCCGCGCCGGTGAGCCGCAGCCGCTCGGCGCCCGAGGGGCCGTGCCGGGGCGGGCGCCCCGCCGAGAAGGAGCGGGGCGGCAGCCGGAGCCGGAGCGCGGAGGCGGGCGGGGGGCCCAGCACCCCCGAGCCGGCGCCGGTGCGGCACAGCAGCGACGGGGCGCTGTGGGTGGCGGCGGAGGCCCCGCTGGGCCCCGGGCAGCGGGTGCTGGTGCTGGAGCGGCTGCCGGTGCCCGCCGAGCCGCCGGCCTACGTGCAGATCCGTTCGCCCACCACCCGGGAGAAGATCTGCCTGAAGGCGGTGGTGGAGCGGTGCAAGGCCTACCAGGCCTCCGAGGAGTACCGGCGGCGCTGCCCCGAGCCCCCCGGCAGCCCCGAGCCCCCCCGGCACGGCCTCGTCAGGGACCTGCGGCAGAAGTTTCAGACCCTCGACGCTGCCAGCTAGGCGGGTGATGGGGAGAAGGGGCGTCCCGCGGACACCCAGGGAACCCCCGCATCTGTGGACCCCCAACCTGCCTGGGAGAAGGGGCACCCTGTGGACCTCCAACCTACCTGGAAGAAGGGGCACCCCGTGGAGCCCCACCTTGCCCAAGAGAAGGGGCACCCCCATGGACCCAGCTCAACCAAGAGGAGCACCCTATGGACGTCCAACCTACCTGGAAGAAGGAGCACCCCATGGATTCCGCCTCGCCCAGGAGAAGGAGCACCCTATGGACCCTCAACCTACCTAGAAGAAGGAGCATCCCATGGAGCCCCACCTTGCCCAGGAGAAGGAGTACTCCCATAGACCCCCCAGCTCACCCAGGAGAAGGAGCACCCTATGGACCCTCAACCTACTTGCAAGAAGGGGCACCCTATAGATACTCACCTTGCCCAGGAGAAAGGGCACCCTGTAGGACCCCCAACCTGCCCAAGAGAAAGGGGCACCTCAGGGACCCCCATCTTGCCCAGGAGAATGAGCACCCTATGGATCCTCAACCTACCTGGAAGAAGGGGCACCCCATAGAGCCCCAGCTCACCTGAGAGGAGCACCCTATGGACCTCCAACCTTCCTGGAAGAAGGGGCACCCCATGGGACCCCAACCTGCCCAAGAGAAGAGGCACCCGATGGACTCCCAGCTCACCCGGGAGAAGGAGCACCCCCATAGACCCCCCCCAGCTCACCCAGGAGAAGGAGCACCCTATGGACCACCAACCTACCTGGAAGAAGGAGCACCTGATTGACGCCCAGCTCACCCAGGAGAAGGAGCACCCTATGGACTCCCAACCTACCTGCAAGAAGGGGCACCCTATAGATTCTCACCTTGCCCAGGAGAAAGGGTACCCTGTAGGACCCCCAACCTGCCCAAGAGAAGGGGCACCCCATGGAGCCCCAGCTCACCTGAGAGGAGCACCTTATGGACCCTCAACCTACCTGGAAGAAGGGGCACCCCATGGGACCCCAACTTGCCCAAGAGAAGGGGCACCCTGTGGACCCCCAGCTCACCTGGGAGAAGGAGCACCCCGTGGAGCCCCACCTTGCCCAGAAGAAGGTGCACCCCCATGGACCCAGCTCAACCACGAGGAGCACCCTATGGACCTCCAACCTACCTGGAAGAAGGAGCACCCCATGGATACCCCCCTCGCCCAGGAGCAGGGGCACCTCAGGGACCCCCAGCTGACCTAGGAGCAGGGGCACCCATGCCCCCCCCAGCCCAGGAGCCCCCCATGCCCCCCGGCGCCCAGCACCGCGCCCGGCTCGCTTTCAGATCTTTATTAGAAAACCAAAAAAAAACCCCAAACTGACCCAAAAGTTCCTCTCTGGTCGCCTGCGCCCTCCCCAGGGCGGCTCGGCCCGGCTGTGGGTGCAGGGTGGGGGGTCCCCCTGCCCTGGCAGCGCCGGTGGGGACACGGGGTGGTGGGTGCAGGCGAGGGGGGGTGGCAAACGGTGTCCCCCCCCCCATCCCCACGCACCCAGGGGCTGATGCTCTTTGGTTGGTGCCCGCGGGGGGGCCGGGGCTGCCCCCTCTGCACCCACGCTTGGGGGGGCAGGGGTATGGCTTTGGGGTGGGGGGGGGCCTGCGGCAGCCCCCTGTGTGGGTGCTGGGTGCCAGGTGGGAGGCATGCACGCGTGCGGTGGGTGCGCCTGCATGCGGGGGACACGCGTGTGCGTGCGGGGACACGCGTGTGCACAGGGGGCTGCTGCCACGCACGCCTGGGGGGGGCGGCGACACGGCTACGCACACGCGTGTGCGCACGTGGGGCACGTACACGGCCACGTGCCCTCGAGCGTGGGGGTGGATGTATATATATAAATATAAACATATATATACACGCGTGTGCGACGCACACGGGGTGTGCACGCCTGTACACGTGCCGCTGTCTGTATGCACACGCGTGTGCCCGTATGGGGCCGTAGGGCCCCCGCCAGCCGCCCCAGAGCCCCAGCTGTACCCATAGGCGCGCACACGCGTGTTCCCGAGCACGCGTGACATCCCCAGGGCGCAGGGTCCCCCCCCGCCGTGGGGGGGTTATTTCTTTTTGGGGAAGAAGCTGAACCGTTTCTCCTTGTCCTTGCGGGGCAGGGGGGGCTCGGGGGGCGCCGGGGTTGGGGACAGGGACAGGGGCAGGCTCTGCGCCTTGCCCCGGCTGCCCCCGCACTCGGAGATGGCGGCGCTCAGCCCCTGCAGCCAGGCCTGCAGCTCCTCCTGCGGGCACAGGCGGGGCTCAGGGGGGGCCACCCATGTCCTCCCTGGGTGATGCCAGCTGCCCCACAGCTGCCCCAGTCACCCATGTCCCCCCGGGCACCGCCAGCCCTCCACCCTGCCCTCATGGCACCCCTGGCCACCCTATAGCCCCGCAGGCAGTACCACCCACCCCGTGTCTCCCCCCCAGGCACTACTAGTCCCAAGTGTGTCCCCTGGGCATCTCTGGCCACCCCCATGTCCCCTGGGCACTGCCAGTGTCCCCTGAGAACCACCAGCCACCCTCTGTCCCCCTAGACATCTCTGGCTACCCCCATGTCCCCTGGGCATCACCAGCCACCTTATGTCCCCCTGGGTGCCACTGGTCCCCCCTGTGTCCCCCTGGGCATCTTTAACCACCCTGGGTCACCCCGGTATGCCCCTGGGCACCACTGGTCCCCCCTGTGTCCCCCTGGGCATCTTTAACCACCCTGTGTCCCCCTGGCCACCCTGTGTCCCCCCCGTGTCCCCTTGGAACCACCAACCACCCTCTGTCCCCCTGGCCACCCTGTGTCACCCCGGTACCCCCCTGGGCACCACTGGTCCCCCCTGTGTCCCCCTGGGCATCTTTAACCACCTTGTGTCCCCCTGGCCACCCTGTGTCCCCCCTGTGTCCCCTTGGAACCACCACCCACCCTCTGTCCCCCTGGGTACCATTGGCCACCCTGCTTCCCCCTGGGCACTGCTGGTGACCGCCATGTCCCCTGGGCATCTCCAGCTACCCCGTGTCCCCCTGGGCACTGTTGGTGACCACCCTGTCCCCTGGGCATCTCCAGCCACCCCCTGTCCCCCTGGGCACTGCTGGTGACCGCCATGTCCCCTGGGCATCTCCAGCTACCCCACGTCCCCCTGGGCACTGCTGGCCACCCCGTGTCCCCCTGGGATGCCCCTCACCTCATCCTTGCCATGGAAGAGCCACTCGCTGCCATTGCTGAGCCTGGGGACAGAGCGCAGGTGCCAGTGAGGTGTGTGCCACCCCGTGCCGTGCCGTGCCACCCCGCGCCGCGCCGGGGCCTCACCTGAGTTTGAAGACGTGCTTCTTCTTCTTGTAGCCAGCGGCCACCTCGCAGAGGGCGTCCCGCAGCCCCAGCGGCTCCTCGCCGTGGCACGGCAGCCCCAGCGCCCGGCTCTTGGCATCCTTGAAGAAGGCGAGCTGGCCACCCCGCAGGACGCAGTACCGCGTGCTCCACGACCTGCCGGTCACTACTGGTCACCCTGTGTCCCGTGTGTCCCCCCCTCAGGCACTACTGGTCCCAAGTGTGTCCCCTGGGCATCTCTGGCCACCCCCATGTCCCCTGGGGCACTGTCGGTGTCCCCTGGGAACCACCAGCCACCCTCTGTCCCCCTAGACATCTCTAGCCACCCCCATGTCCCCTGGGGCACTGCTGGTGTCCCCTGGGTACCACCAGCCACCCTCTGTCCCCCTGGACATCTCTGGCCACCCCCATGTCCCCTGGGGCACTGTCGGTGTCCCCTGGGAACCACCAGCCACCCTCTGTCCCCCTAGACATCTCTAGCCACCCCCATGTCCCCTGGGGCACTGCTGGTGGCCCCTGGGTACCACCAGCCACCCTCTGTCCCCCTGGACATCTCTGGCCACCCCCATGTCCCCTGGGGCACTGTCGGTGTCCCCTGGGAACCACCAGCCACCCTCTGTCCCCCTAGACATCTCTAGCCACCCCCATGTCCCCTGGGGCACTGCTGGTGTCCCCTGGGTACCACCAGCCACCCTCTGTCCCCCTGGACATCTCTGGCCACCCCCATGTCCCCTGGGAACCACCAGCCACCCTCTGTCCCCCTAGACATCTCTGGCCACCCCCATGTCCCCTGGGGCACTGCTGGTGGCCCCTGGGAACCACCAGCCACCCTCTGTCCCCCTAGGCATCTCTGGCCACCCCCATGTCCCCTGGGGCACTGCTGGTGGCCCCTGGGAACCACCAGCCACCCTCTGTCCCCCTAGACATCTCTGGCCACCCCCATGTCCCCTGGGGCACTGCTGGTGGCCCCTGGGAACCACCAGCCACCCTCTGTCCCCCTGGACATCTCTGGCCACCCCCATGGAGCTGCCACCGTGCCTACCGGTTGGACGCCCGTTTGGTGGCCGCCTCCAGGTCGTGCTTGCGGCCGAGGTAGCCCTCAAGCTGGACGCTGGAGGTGCGGGCTGGCAGCGTGGCCGGCTCCTCCGGCTCCTCCCGTGGTGGCCATGGGCTCGGTGACACCGGCTCCTCCTCGCCCGTCGTCCGCGCCAGCTGCCGCAAAGCAACAGCCCTGTTACCCCGCGGTGTCACCGCCTGCCACCGAAAGCCACATCCTGATGTCCCCTCCCACGGTGGCACCGCACATCCCTGTGCCCAGTGGGGGCTCGTGGTCCCCAAGATGGTGGCCCGGCGGTAGGTGCCAGCCAGTGACCCCACTGAGGAGCTGGTGGCTACTGGGAGGACCCCAGCGAGGGGCTGGCACCTGGTCCAGCTCTGGGACCTGCACCCTGGGCTCAGCGTGGTGCCACACAGATTTGAGGTGACAGCGTTGAGCTGAGCCACCCCACTGTTGTCCCCCGTGCAGGGGCCTTGGGGACAGTGGGGGTGGCTGGTGGGCACTTGGGGTCGGGCTGGGGGCCGTGGTGCCTGGTGAAGGGGGCAGCAGCTGGGTGCCACAGGAGGAGCTTGGGTGCCTGTCCCCTCCTCCTGTGCCCAGTGGTGGCCCCAGCCCTGCCCTGTCTGCTGGCACCACGGGGGGCACGTGGAAGTCCTGTGGTGTGTCCCACCGAGGGGGACAGGAGGAGGGACACTGTCCCTGGCAGCCAGGAGCTGACCATGTCCCCAAGCAGTCGGGCAGAGAAGGATCGTGTCCCCAAGCAGGCACTAGTCTTGTCCCCAGGCAGACAGAGGGGCTCCTGTCCCCAAGCAGCAGAAAGTGGCCGTGTCCCCAAGCAGGCAGAGGGGGACCCTGTCCCCAAGGAGCCAGAAGATGCCCAAGTCCTCAAGGAGGTAGAAATGATCTTGTCCCTGAGCAGGTCCTCAGGGATCATGTCCCCAGGCAGGCAAAAGCAACCTTGTCCCCAAGGATGCCCATGTCCCCAAGCAGGCGGAAGAGGCAGAAGGGGTTCCTGTCCCCAAGCAGGCAGAGCGACCAGAAAGCCATCGTGTCCCCGAGCAGGCAGAGCGGGCAGGAGGAGCAGAAAGGTTGGCAGCGAGCAGAAGGTGGCTGACACACAGGGTGACGATGCCCCGAGGGTGGCAACGCCCCGTGGGGTGACGATGCTGCGTGGAGTAATGATGCCCTGCAGGGTGCTGATGCCTTGTAGGGTGACAATACCCCGTGGGGTGACGATGTCTTGCAGGGTGACGATGCCCTGTACAGCGATGATGTCTCTTGGGGTGACGATGCCCCTTGGGGTGACGATGCCTCGCAGGGTGACACCCCCACAGGGTGATGATGCCTCGCAGGGTGACATCCCCATGGGGTGACGATACCTCACTGGGTGACATCCCCACGGGGTGACGATGCCCAAGGCAGCCAGTAGCACCGTTGATGTGTGTCCGTGGGCAGCTCTGCCCGATGTCCCCTCCATGCCAGGGCAGAGCCGGTCCCTCTCCCTGGGCTGGGTGCTTGGACAGCCGGGTGCCACGTGGCCGGGGCCATGCGGTGTCCCCACAGGGTTGTCCCCCCTCGCCAACAGCAGAGGACGGTGGTTGGGGTCTGCCCGCTCCAGCCCTGGCTGCTGCCCCAATGCCAGAGCCACCCGTGCACCCATGGGTGCCAGCCCAGGTCACGGGGATCAGGGGTGCTCCGAGCCGCCGCAGGGGTGAAGGGGAAGGTGCAGCACCCGCGCGCCCGCCCGGCCTTTTTGGGGTCATTTAGCATTTATTCAACTCAAGGGCAAGGAACAAGGCAAGGGCTGGGGGGTGCGGGGAGCCGCCAGCATGCCACGGTCACGGTCACGGTCACGGGGTGTGCCAGGAGCCTGCGGGACATGCGGGGAGACGTTTGTTTTGGTGCCAGGGAAGGAGAAAGCTAAACTGGAGAACTGACCGGCTCTGGTCCGTCGGCGGTGGGTGGAGAGAGGTCCTGGGTGCTCGTGCCCTTCCTCTTCTCCTCTTCCTCCTCCTCCTCGGACCTGCAGGGAGGCAGCCCCGCTCAGCGCCCCCGGCACCCCCAAAGTCCCCATCCCAGGGAGCTGGGACCGGCCGCTGCTCCCTGTCCCCCCTGAGGGATGACAGCCCTGGCACGGCTCGACCTTCATCCCCACTCTTCCTCTGCCCCTATTTATGGCTTGGAAAGGGCAAATGGCTAAAAAACCCCAAAATGCTTTGGGAAGAGGGATGCCCAGGAGCTGGCTGGGCACCACAGGCTGCCCCCGTGGCTACCAGGTGATGGCACTGGCATCTCTTACCCGGCCTCCAGCTCCCCGTCCAGATCCAGGCGGTACTCGGGACCCTCGGCACGTGCCACCCCGTCCCGTGCCAGCCCCTCGCTCAGCGTCCGCCCGCCCAGGAGCTCCAGCTGCCGGGGAAGGGGATGAAGGCGTTAGGGGGTGGTGGGGAAACTGAGGCAGGGCGGGCAGGACCCCCCCATGCCGAGCCTTCCTCACCGTCGTCAGCTTCCTCAGGGCGGCGATGCGCTCCTCCCAGGTGGCCGAGGACTTCTCGAAAGCCTCGTGCCGCTTGAGCAGCTTCTCCACCGCGTCCACCGTCTGCCCGTAGTCGCTGCTGGCCAGGTAGGGCTCCTGCGCCATGAGCCACGACTCGGCCACCGAGGCATCGCGGGAGAACTGGCACACCTCCAGCACTGCGGGGGGGGCACGGCCGGTGCTCAGACCCTGCCACCACCACCCCCCCAGCTGAGCCACCGTGTCCCCTCCGGCACCGCCGGCACACTCACGCAGCCGCAGCCGCTCCCAGCGCTGCTCCCACGTCTCCATCATGGCCTTCCTCTTCTCCACCAGCTCCACCAGCTTCGCCTTGATCTGCGAGGAGACACCGTCACAGGGTGACCTCGGTGGCACCGTGCCCACCACGCCATGGCCCTGGATGCCCTCACCTCAGAATCCCAGAATCAATGAGGTTGGAAGAGCCCTCTGGGATCATCGAGTCCAACCATTGCCCTGACACCACCATGGCAACTAGACCAGGGCACTAAGTGCCATGGCCAGGCTTTTCTCAAACCCCTCCAGAGATGGTGACTCCACCACCTCCCTGGGCAGCCCCTTCCAATGGCTAATGACCCTTGCTGAGAAGAAATGCTTCCTAATGTCCAACCTGAACCTCCCCTGGCCAAGCTTGAGGCTGTGTCCTCTTGTCCTAGCGCTGGTTGCCTGGGAGAAGAGGCCGACTCCCACTGCGCTACAACCTCCCTTCAGGTAGTTGTAGACTGCACTAAGGTCACCTCTGAGCCTCCTCTTCTCCAGGCTAAACACCCCCAGCTCCCTCAGCCGTCCCTCGTAGGTCAGACCCTCCAGACCCTTCCTCAGCTTGGTCGCCCTCCTCCAGACTCACTCCAACACCTCAACATCTTGATGTTTTCATCACCTCGGGTGAGTCCTGGTGCTTGCGCTGCAGCAGCTTCTTGCCCAGCTCGATGCAGGTGGTGAAACTCTTGTCCCGGGCGTCCACCTCGGCCCTGATGCCTTGGTGGTACTTCATGAGCAGCTCCACCGAGGAGACGTCCCTGGAGATAGAGAGGTGCCGGCGTCAGCGCTGGCATCGGCGCTGGGTCCCTGGGTGCCTGGTGGGTCCCTGGGTGCCTGGTGGGCACAGCCATACCTGGGTTTCTCCTGCGTCTCGATCTGCCGGACGGTGCTCTCCATCCAGGAGAGCAGATCCCGCGCCATGCTGAAGAAGCGGTGCTTGTCGGCCGTGTCCACCAGCCGGGCCCGCCGCCCGCTGCACGCCTCCAGCAGCGCCCGCAGGGCTCGGGTCACCTCCTGCTCCTGCTCCTGGATGCCCGCTGCCTTCTCCCCGGCGTAGGCGGTCTGCAGGCGGGCCGCCGTCTCCCGAAACTGCTGCACCTGCCCAGCAGAGCCGGAGAGCGGGGGTTAAAAACGGAGCTCGGGGACACCTGAGGGACACGCCACCCCAAAACTCCTCGCCCGGCTCCCAGGTGCCACGCTGAGACGCAGCAGAGGGTGCCTGTGCGACCCTTGTGAGCGGCGGCGGGGCAGGGGGCTGGCCCCTTCCCAAAGCCCCGAGCAAACCCCGTTGCCTCCCGAAATAGGGACCCTGGCCGGGCCTCAGCCCCGCTCCGTGGAGGGCGAGGTGGTTTGCAGCCCGCAGCTCTGCATCCTCCAGCCCTGTAGCCCTGCACCCCTGCCCTGCTGAGGGGGGAGTGGTTTGCAGCCTGCAGCCCTGCCTCCCTGTTTCCCTGCATCCCTGCCCCACAGAGGGTGAGGTGGTTTGCAGCCTGCATCCCTGCTTCCCTGCATCCCTGTTTCCCTGCATCCCTGTTTCCCTGCATCCGTGCTTCCTTGTTTCCCTGCTTCCTTGTTTCCCTGCATCCCTGCATTCCTGCATCCCTGTTTCCCTGCATCCCTGTTTTCCCGCATCACTGTTTCCCTGCATCCCCATTTCCCTACATCCTTGCATCCCTGTTTCCCTGCATCCCTGCTTCCTTATTTCCAAGCTTCCCTGCTTCCCTGCATCCCTGCATCCGTTTCCCTGCATCTCTGTTTCCCTGCATCCTTGTTTCCCTGCCTCCCTGCATCCCTGTTTCCCTGCATCCCTGTTTCCCTGCATCCGTTTCCCTGCACCCCTGCTTCCCTGCATCCCTACTTCCTTGTTTCCCTGCTTCCCTGTTTCTCTGCTTCCCTGTTTCCTTGCATCCCTGCATCCCTGTTTCACTGCATTCTTGCATCCCTGCATCCCTGTTTCCCTCCATCCCTGCATCCGTTTCTCTGCATCCCTGTTTCCCTGCATCCCTACATCCCCGCATCCCTGCATCCCCGTTTCCCTACATCCTTGTATCCCTGTTTCCCTGCATCCCTGTTTCCATGCATCCTTGCATCCCTGCGTCCCTGCATCCCTGCATCCATTTCCCTGCATCCCTGTTTCCCTCCATCCCTGCATCCCTTTTCCCTGCAGCCCTGTTTCCCTGCATCCTTTTTTCCCTGCATCCCTACATCCCCACATCCCTGTTTCCCTGCATCCTTGCATCCGTTTCCCTGCATCCCTGCATCCCTCCATCCCTGCATCCCTGCATCCCTGCATCCCTCCATCCCTGCCCCACGGAGGGTGAGGTGGTTGCAGCCTGTGAGATGCCGCGGCCGTCCCTGCCGACCCCGGGGCGCAGCCTCACCTGGGTCTCCAGCAGCCGCAGGTCCCTCTCGAAGGCGCTGTGCATGCGGTGGAAAGCCTCCACCGTGCCCGCGTCCTCGCCCAGGTCCTGCGGCAGCTCCTGGCGCCGCGCAGCGATGAGGGCCAGCAGCTCGGCGCCGTCGTAGAAGTACTTGTGCAGGTCGTGGGAGGCGGCGAGGAGCTGCATGCGGGTGTCGATGAGCTCCAGGAGGTCTGCCCAGCTCTCGTTCAGCCCGTCCTTCCACTCGGCCATGGTGGCCGCCTCGGCGTGCCCCGCGTCGATGAGGTCCTCGATGGCCAGGTTCACCCTGTCCACGCGTTCCTGCCCCACGCTGCCCGTCTCCCGGGCGAACTCCCGAAACTTCTCCCGCAGGAGCTGCATGGAGGAGAAGAGTCAAGTTTGTCCCCCCCAAAACCACCCACTGGCACCTCCACGCCTGCCCCGGCACCCTCACCGTGACGTGGTCCAGGTCCTGCCCCATCTCCTGGGAGGAGGCGACCACGTCGCGCTCAGCGATCCACTGCTCCAGGTCCTCCACCTCCCGCTTCAGCTGGAAGAGGTGGGACATGTTCTCCAGGCGCCGGCGCCGCTCCTCGGCCGCCTCCTTCAGCCCCGCGTAGTGCTTGTCCACCTGGCCCTGCAGCCGGATGATCTGCTCCCTGCGCGGCCCCGGCACACAGACACCCCGGTTCTCACCCACGAAAAGGTGCCCCCGACCCGTCCGTGTTGCCAACTGGGGTGGAGTTTAGTGGAGTTTGGGGGAGGGACCCACCCTGCGCTCCCCACGTCCCTCTGCCACCACCTCCCTGATGCAGCCCAACCACCCCAGGGCTGAGGGCACGGGGCTGAGGGCACAGGGTTGCCCCGAGGGACAGGGGACACGCGGTGGTGGCACCTACCCCTCAGGGTGGCCGGCGGAGAGCAGCTGCTGGGCCCTCCCTGCCAGCTCCTTGATGGTTTGGCCGTAGTCCTCGATGGCCCGCTGCTGCCGCACGTGTCTCTTCAGCATCACCAAGCCGCTCTCCTCGTCCTGTGGCACGGCAGACACCAGCGCCCATCAGCACCCGGCATGGCCGTGGGACAGGGACAGGGGTCCAGCCCCGGTGCCCACCCTACGGGCACGTCCTGCCTCTGTCCGGTGCAGCGGGGAGCAATGGCGAGCTCAGAGGGGTATGGCGTAGCACGGCATGGCACGGGGTGGTGTGGCATGGCATGGCTTGGCATGGGACGGGATGGCATGTAATGGCATAGCGTGGGATGGATGGCAATGGCCAAGCACAACCTGTAATGGCACAGTGTGCTGTGTAATGACAAGGCATGGCATGGCATGACCTATAATGGCATGGGATGACCTACAGTGGCATGGGATGGCATGGGATGACCTATAATGGCATGGGATGGCACGGGAAGACCTATAATGGCATGGGATGACCTATAATGGCATGGGATGGCACGGGAAGACCTATAATGGCATGGGATGACCTATAATGGCATGGGATGGCACGGGAAGACCTATAATGGCATGGGATGACCTATAATGGCATGGGATGGCACGGGAAGACCTATAATGGCATGGGATGACCTATAATGGCATGGGATGGCACGGGAAGACCTATAATGGCATGGGATGACCTATAATGGCATGGGATGGCACAAGATGACCTATAATGGCATGGGATGGCACGGGATGACCTATAATGGCATGGCATGATCTATAATGGCATGGGATGGCCTATAATGGCATGTAATGGCATGGGATAGCCTATAATGGCATGGGATAGCCTATAATGGCATGGGATAGCCTATAATGGCATGTAATGGCATGGCATGGCATGACCGACAATGGCATGGCATGTAACGGCACAGCATGGCATAGCACGGAATGGTGTGTAATGCCATGGCATGGAACGACACAACATGGCATGGGATGGACAGTGCGCTATAGCACAGCATGACATGGCATGTAATAGCGTGGCATGACATGCTGTAGGATGGTATGTAATGGCATGGCATGGCGTGTGACGGCATGACCCAGCATGGTACAGGACAGATACCCCCCAAGACACAGGGGCACCACACGGAGCCACCCCTCACCTTGGGCTTCTCCTCCGCTCCCATGAAGAGCTCCTGCTCGCTGACCCAGGCCTCGGCCTCGCCGGCGTCCAGGTAGTACTGCTGGGCCTCGCCGGCCTCCCGCAGGCGCCGGTGCCGGGCGGCCGCCTCCGCCCGCAGCATCTCCCACAGCCCCCGCAGCTCCCGTACCCGCTCCTCCAGCTCCGGCCTCGCCTCCTCGCCGCCCGCCGCCGCCTCGCCCCGGCCCAGCACCTCGCCCAGGCGGGGGGCATGGCCCGCCAGCTCCTTCTGCAGTGTCTGCCGGCGGGGTGGGTGGTCACGGCGGGGAGCACCCGCGGCACGGGTGGCCCCCAGGGACCGGCCGCCGCGCCTGGGCTCACCTCGTTCCTCTTGGCCAGGCGCTGCACGCTCGGGAGGTCGGTGCCGTGCTCCGTCGACTGCGCCAGGGGCAGCCGCTCCTGCACCCACAGCTGCGGGGCGAGAGCGCCCGCTGAGCACCGCGCAGCACCCACGGGTGCCCCACGGCACGCCGGACCCCACCGCGGCGAGGATGCTCACCGTCTCGTCCTCCAGATCCCGCCGGAGCTGGTACATGGCCTTGGCGGTCTCCAGCTCCTTCCTCCTCCTCTCCAGCGGCTCCAGCAGGTCGAGGAATCGCTGCCGGAGCCTCTGCTCGTGCCCGTCGGCGTCCGGCACGTCCCCGGCAGGATGGGGCCCCTGCCACTCTAGTTCCTCCAGCTCCTTCATCCGCGCTCTCACTTGCTCTTCCAGCCTCTGGTGGGGAAGGGCTGGGTGACCAGGGGGCAGAGCTGGGGACCCCCCAGGCATCACCCAGCCCCATGCAGGGACATGGCATGTAACAGCGTGGCACGACATGCCGTAGGATGGTATGTAATGGCATGACCCAGCATGGTACAGGATGACATTTAACAGCACATCATGGCACAGCCTGGGCTGACGTGGGATGTCCCAGCACGGCAAAGCACGGCATGGCACAGACACCTTGGACCCCCACCCCAAACGGCGGGCAGCTCACCCCTACCCAAAGGAAAGGGCGAGGTGCCACCACCCTTCCGCCCCCCCAGCCGCTCGCCCGGCGGTGCCACCACCCACCGTCAACCTCTTCAGCAGCAGGTTGGTGGCGGTGAGGTCCTTGGCTTGCTCGGCGGCGCGCAGCTCCTCCTCCGCCCGCCCCAGCCAGCTCGCCAGCTCCCCGTGGCTCCGGGCGTACAGCTCCGAGCGGTTGGCCTCGAAGAGCCGCCGGCCCTTCTCCTCGGCGGCGCCGCGCAGCCCGTCCCACCGCCCCTGCAGCTCGCCCAGCTGCCGGGCCACCACCTCACCGTACTGCGGCTTGTGGCTCGCCAGCTCCTTCCCCTCCTGCCAGCGACACCCAAGAGGTTGGTGGCCACCACGGCGTGGCTCCACACCACCACAGGGACCTCCCGCCCAGCCCGGGGGCACTGAGGCTTCCAGTGCCAGCACCCACCGTCTCGACCTTCTCCAGCCAGCCCTCGTTGGGTGCCAGCTCGGCCATGAACGCCTGGTGCTTCTGCCACTTGCCATGGAGGCCGCGGGCTTCACCATAGGAGACGTCCTGTGCCGTCAGCATCTTCTCCTCCACCCAGGCATCGAGCTGTGGGCGCGGGGTGTCAGGGCTGGGCTGGCAGGGACCCACTGGTGCCACCAGCCGTGCCGCATCCCTACCTCACGGCAGCTCTGCAGGAAGGTCTGCAGCTCGTGGTTGTCCTGCAGCAAACCTGACGCCTCCTCTGCCTTGGCCATGATGGCTTCGAGCCTGGCAGGGTGACCAGAGACAGGCAGCGTCAGCCCCACCACCCCCCTGCCCGCGTGCCCGCCGGCCCCTCGCCACACTCACCGCTCCTGGAGGGCCCGGCACTTCTCTGTGATCTTCTCAGAGAAGATGTTCCCCTCGGCCACTAGCTTGGTGCCACTGGCCACCACCTCGGGGACCTTCTCGGCGCTGCTCTCCACGCCGGCACGCAAGTCCTGGAAGCGGCGCAGGGCGGCGGCCGAGCCCTCCAGCGTGGGGGGCAGCTCCAGGTGTGCCAGCGCGTACTCCTGGGGGAAGGGGGGCATGGCGGGGGTGTCAGCGCCTTTTCAGGGCACCCGAGAACCAAGGACCCCCCCTTGGGCACCCACCTGGTTGGTGAGGAGGATCTCCGCCTGCTTGGCATCGCGGAGGAACTCCTGGAAGTCGCGGCACTGGGCGAGGGAGTGGTGCCGGGCCTCCGCCATCCTGCGCAGGGCGGCCCAGCCGGCCTCCACGCCGTGCAGGCGCTGCCGCAGCCCCTCGTACTGGGGGTCGTCCTGCTCGCCCACCACCCTCTCCCCCGCCTCCACCAAGGCGGCGAAGGCGGCCGCGTGCTCCTCCGCGTCGCGCCGGGCGGCCTCGTGCCGCCGCAGCAGCTCCTCCGCCTCGGCCAAAGACGCCGGCACCTCGTCGGCGGCCGCCACGGCTTTCTGGGCCCCGAAGAGCCAAGCCTGGAAGTCATCCAGGTCCTGCAGGAAGCTCCGGAGCTGCCCGGCTTCCCCCAGGGAGGCCGCCCGCTCGCCCAGGGCCTTCTGCAGCTCCTCCCAGGCGGCCACCGCCGCCGCCAGACGCTTGGCCACCTCCCCGGCCACCTCAGGCCGTTCCTGGGCCAGGCGCTCAGCCTGGGAGCGCAGGGCGGCCAGGCGGCCCTCGGCCACCGCCAGCTCCCGTTCGATGCCGTAGAGCTTGCGTTGGGTGGCCAGGACGCCGGCCAGGTCGCGGCCCAGCTCGGCGGTGGCCTCAACGGCCCGGGCTTTGCTCTGCAGCCATTGCCGGGTCTCCTCGCACTCCAGACGGTAGTTGAGGAGGCGCAGGGCCGAGCCCACCGCCCGGCGACGCTCGGCCGCCAGCGCCCTGAACCGGTCCCACCTGAGGGGTGGAGGTGGGTGACAGTAGATGTGGCCGGTGGGGACCAGCCTGACCGCCCCGGCATCACCCCCTCGCCCTGGTGTCACCCACCACCGTACCTCTCGTTGAGCTGCTCCCGGCACTGCCGGACCTGGGGGCTGCGGGGGTGCCCGCTGGCCAGCAGGCCGTCGGCTGCCTGGTTGACGGCGGCGATCTGGGAAGCCACGGTGGCCATGTCCTGCTCCAGCCCGTCCAGCCTGCGGGGACAGCCAGGCTGAGAACGGGTGGCAGCTCGGGACACGGCCACGGGCGCCATGGCGGGTGCCCCTACCTGTGCTGCGCCACGTCCAGGTCCTCCAGCGCCTGGGGGACCTCCGGTTGCCCCAGCCACGTCTCCTTGGCCCCCATCCAGAGGTGGCAAGCGTCGCTCTCCCCGAACACGGTGTAGAGGTCCAGGGCGTCCTGCAGCTGGCGGCCCCGCCGCTCGGCCAGCCCGGCCGCCTCGGCCTGCAGCTCCCGCAGGGCTGCCAGCCGGCTCTGCGCCTCGGGGCCAGCCCGCAGCTCCGGGGGGAAGCCCTCGGCTTGCTGGGCCAGCCCGTCCAGCTGCTCGCGGGCCGCCGCCAGCTCCTCCAGCAGCTCCCGGTGCTGCCGCAGCAGGACGCGGGTGCGGGATTCATCCTGGCCCAGCTCCTCGGCGGCCGCCCGCCGCCGGGCATCCCGCAGCCCCTCCGCCAGCTCCTCCGCCTCCGCCTGGAACTGGAAGAAGCCCTCGGCCTCCCTCAAGCCGCGCCGGCGGAAAGCCGCCAGCTCCTCCAGCTGCCCCCACAGCGCCCGCACCGCGGCCCCCCGCTCCCGCAGCCGCCCCGCCGCCTGCCCCGCCGCCGCCAGCCCCTCGCCCGCCGCCAGCGCCCGCTCCAGCCGCTCGCCCCGGCTCTGCAGCTCGGCCTCGAAGCCCGCGTGCCGGCGCTGGAGCAGCAGCACGCCCGGCAGGTCCTTCCCGAAGTCCAGCGAGGAGTAGAGCTGCTCCTGCTCCTTGATCCAACCCTCCGCCTCGTCCAGCTCCCACAGGCAGGTCCAGAGGGAGCGCGACTGCTCCAGCACGGCTCTCCGCCGCGCTGCCAGCGCCTGCAGCTCCCGCCGGCACAGCTCCAGGTGGCTCACGCGGTCCCGGATCACTTTGGGGTCGCAGGGACGGTAGCCTGGCCGGGGAGCGGGGCGGGCGCCCATCAGCGGGGCGTCCTGGCTTCCCCAGGTCCAAGCACATCCCACCATGCCTACCCTTGGCGTCGGCGAAGCGGAGGGCGGCGGCGCTGATGGCCCGTGTCTTCTCCGCCTGCAGGGCCATGTCACGCTCCAGCAGCCGGTGGGTCTGCAGCAGCTCCTCCGCCTCCAGAAGGTGCTTCCCGGAGTCAGGTGATGCCAACTGCACCTGCGGGAGAGCCCTGGCCGTCACCCACCACCGGCTCCGGCACCCACTGCCATCCAAGAGCCACCACCAGCACCTCGTCTGCCTCTCCAGGGGGGGTCACAGAATCAATGAGGTTGGAAGAGCCCTCTGGGCTCATCAAATCCAACCATTGCCCTGACACCACCATGGCAACTAGACCAGGGCACTAAGTGCCATGGCCAGGCTTTTCTTAAACTCCTCCAGACATGGTGACTCCACCACCTCCCTGGGCAGCCCCTTCCAATGGCTAATGACCCTTGCTGAGAAGAAATGCTTCCTCATGTCCAACCTGACCCTCCCCTGGCCAAGCCTGAGGCTGTGTCCTCTTGTCCTATCGCTAGTTGCGTGGGAGAAGAGGCTGACTCCCACTCCACGACAGCTCTCCAGGTTGGTTGGGTCCCACCAACGCCCTGCCCCGTGGGACCAAGGCACACCCCACCCACAGTTGCACCCAACGCCCACGGCTCACCTTGACCTCATCCATCCAGTCGATGCTGTGGAGCATCTCCTGGAAGAGGTGCTGCAGGGCGAGGTTCATCTCCAGGCGCTGGCGCCGGGCGGCCAGCAGCTCCAGGAGCTGCTCCCAGAGCCGCAGGATGTTGTCCTTGCGCCTGTTGATGCGCTGGATGTCGTGGTAGCCCTCCACCTCCAGCTCCTTTGCCACCGCCTCGATGGCTTGCACCCGCTCCCTGTAGGCGGCCGTGTCCGTCTCGATGGCTTCGTGCTTCTTCTTGGCCGCCTCCACCGCAGGCAGGTCCTGGCCAAAGTTGTCCTGCCCCGGCACAAAGCCCGTGGTGAGGCTCTGGTGGGGCACCCTAGTCCCCAGGGCGGGTGTCCCCGGTCTCACCTGTGCCACCAGGCGCTGGTTCTCGCTCAGCCAGGCCTCCCGCATGGCCGCTTTGCGGTCGAAGCGCCGCGCCAGCTGCTCCAGCTTCTCCTGCCGGATGAGCTCGGTGCGCAGCGCCAGCTCCCGCTCGTGCTCCGCTTTCTCCAGCTGCTCCCAGGCCTGGGGGAAGGTGGCGCCGGACAGGGGTGGCACCCACATCCCATGTCCACCCCATCCACCCATGTCTTGTTCTGCTGGTGAACCCCAACGTGACCCACGGGTGGGGGAGCATGGCTGGAGGAACCCAGCCTGCCCTGGGATGGACCTGACCTGCCCCAGGATGGACTCAGTGTGTCCTGGGATGGACTTGAACTGCCTTGGGAGATGGACCCAACCTGTCCCAGGAGATGGACCCATCCCAGGATGGACCTGAACTGCTCTGGGATGGACCCAACCTGCCCCAGGAGATGGACCCATCCTGGGATAGACCTGAACTGCTCTGGGATGGACCCAACCTGCCCCAGGAGATGGACCCAACCTACCCCAGGAGATGGACCCATCCCAGGATGGACCCGAACTGCCCTAAGACCTGAACTGCTCTAGGATGGACCCAGCCTGCTCTATGACCCATCCCAGGATGGACCCGAACTGCCCTAGGACCTGAACTGCTCTGGGATGAACCCAACCTGCCCCAGGAGATGGACCCAACCCAGGATGGACCCGAACTGCTCTGGGATGGACCCAACTTGCTCTAGAACAGATCCAGTCTGTGCTGAGATGGACCTGAACTGCCCTGAGATGGACCTGAACTGCCCCGAGATGGACCTGAACTGCCCCAGGACATCCCTGACCTGCCCTGGGACAGCCCAGGGAGCAAAGCCCCTGGAGATACTGGGGGAAGAGCTGCCCCTAGGTCACAAGGTGCCGTGGGAGCAGCCACATGTCCCCATGGCACAGCACGTGGCCAGGCCACCGTGACGGGCCCCGTACCCGGTTGATGTCGGAGACCAGGCGCCCCTCGTGCGGGGTGTAGACGCGCTGGTTGTTGGCTCTCATCCGCGACTGGATGGTGAAGAGCAGCACCTCCAGGTTGCCTTTCTCCTGAAACCTGCCCCGGAGAGAGCTCAGCCCAGGACACCCATGGGTGCTCACCACCACCGCGTGGGCACCGGGGGGGTGCTTACTTGGGGGGCTTCTCCACAGTGCGGTAGGTGCTGAAGGCCTGCAGCTGGTGCTGCACCCCGGCCAGCGAGTTGGCGAAGCTGCGGCTGTTGAGGGAGGCGATGGTCTGCTCGATCCAGGTGAGCAGGTCGGAGGCCAGCCCCCCGTAGCCCTCGATCATCCGCTCCGTCTCCTTGGCATGCTCGATGACCTGCGGTGGGGCCGGTGGTGGGCACTGGGTGCCAGCACCCTGGCAGGACCCCCCACACCCCAACGCCGTGCCCTACCTTGCCCAGACGCCTGCCTTCCACCTCCAGCACCTTCATCTTGGAGAAGTAGTGGTAGAAGGCTACCACGTAGGTGATGATGGACTTCTCATCAGGGTTCTCCGTGAACACATCTGCCCGGCGTGAGCGAGAGGCTTCAGTCCTGACCTGGCTTCTGCACCACCCCAGGGTGCCACCCCAGCCCCAGCGGTGATGGGTCACCATGGCCTCATCACGTCCCCCCACCCAGACCCCCCTTCTACGGGGTGGAAACCTCTGTCCCTCCATGGGGCACGTCCCAGGGTGTAATGGGGAAACTGAGGCAGGAGGGTGGGCAGCAGCAGCCTCACCTTCAGGGTCGAGGAGCGGGGTGATGCCCAGGTGCCGCTCCGCCACGCTGAACGCGTGCTCCAGGTTGTGCCGGGCATTGGATTTGGTCAGGTTTTGGAAGTCAACCAGCTCGGGCCTGGGGACAGAGGGCGCAGGATGGTGGTGGCACAGCCGTGGGACACCCTCTGGTGCCACCGCTGCCCCAGCACATCCCGGTGCCTGCCGCCGTGCCACCTACCTGTGTCTGTGGATGAGGGCATTGAAGGCCAGCCCGTCCTTCCAGCTCGAGGTGAAGTTGGTGACATTCACGTGGGGGTACCTGCGATGGGGACAGGGTGTCACCGTCACCCTCCGGGCACCCCCTGTCCCCGGCACGGTGGGGTGCGGGTCCCACTACCCACCCCGCCGTCTTCATCTGGCACCAGAGCAGCAGCGCGTCCCTGGCAGAGCGTGTCTCCCGGCCCTCCTCCGTCTCCATGATGATGTCCTGGATCTGGGGGGCAAGAAGGACATCCCGGGGTTGGAAGAAGACATCCATGGAGGAGGGCTCCTGCTCAGGAACAAGCCATGGGGTGCTGAGCCATGGGGTGCCCCCCACCCACCCGGCCCCACCTGGAAGCGGAGGATGATGGTCCAGATGAGGCCGAGGACGAGGCGGTGGTTGCCATCCACAATGTCGTGGGAGCCCATGTTCTCCAGGTGCACCCGCTGCTCCTTCAGGAACTGCAGCGCCTTGTCCACGTTCTCCAGGCAGTGGATCCGCATCCGGCCCTTGGTGGGCTTGGGCTGGGGCATGACAGTGCTCAGCACCCTCCCCTCCACACCGGGCACCTCCACCCCTGCCCGGGCACACCCCCACGTCCCTGCTGCCATCCCAGCTCTGGTGGAGCCTTGGTCAATGCCAAGGTCAACAGCTTTGGTGGAGCACCAGGGATGGGATCGGATGGGATGACATGGGATGGGATGGGATGGGATGGGATGGGATGGCATGGCATGGCATGGCATGGGATGGGATGGGATGGGATGGGATGGCATGGCATGGGATGGCCAGAAGTCCTACCAAAAGCTCTCCTGAGAGCACCTCCAGCAGCTTGATGAGCACGCGCCCGTCCCGGAGGTCCATGTAGAGGTCCGAGATGCGGCAGGTGACGCGAGCCAAGTGCGAGTTCACCCACTTGGTGAAGGTCTTCTTCTGCACGGCCTCCCGCTCGTCTGCAACGAGAGCGAGCCGCGGTGGCACCGGCGGCGAGGACAACCCAGGAGAACCGAGGGGAACCCAAGACCCACCCCTGACCTGCCAGGGCTTTGATGCGGGAGCGCTCGAAGAGCCGCGCCGAGCTGTTGTCGTTGTCCAGCTCATCGTCGGAGGCGTCCCAGCGGACGTTGACGCGGCTGTACTGCTGCTGCAGCTCCAGCTGCTCGTAGTCGTTGGCTGAGGTCATGGTCCCGGCGTCCCCCGGCTGGGTGGCCGTCGGCTACCAGGCCCCTGGGGGAGAGCGGGGGGCCGTGGGCATTGGCGTGGCCGCGGCGGCTCGCCGGCCCCGCCGCGCGCGGGGATTTGCAGCTCAGGGTTAAGCTGCTCAGAGGGATTTATCTTCGCCTCCAACCAGGTGTTGGGGGGCACCTGGGTGCCGCACGCACGGACCCATGCCAATGGCTACTTACAGCGGGGCTTCACTAGCCAGGTCCTGCCTGCCCACCCAGCACCCTGCGCCAGGTCCCCAGGGCGTCCCCCCCACCCCTGGGGTGCCCCCGGGTGCCGCTCGCACCCACCCCACCGCCCGCGCCGCGGAGGGGCTTCGCTGTGGCACAAAGCGGGTGACAGCTGCGGGCAGGGGGGGGCTGCCCACCCCCGGGGACATTTGAGACACCGATAGGACGTGGCCCGTATCTAAAAATGCCGGCGAGCAGCTGGCGGCGGCCGGGAGGAGGCTGCTGGGGCCCCCGCAGGGTGAGGGCAGCCGGGCTGGGGGTCCCATGGCCACCACCCCGGCTGGGACCCCCCAGAGCCCTCGGCCGCACGGCGCAGCGGGGGGAAGCCCCGGGTGCCCCCAAAGCCATCGTGTCCCCATGAGCCGTGACAGCCCCCGGGGACCCCCGGGCACCCCGCGGGCAGGGGAGCTTTATCGGGTGTCGGCAGGGCTGGGCTGGGCCCCGTCCCTGCGCCCTAATCGCAGCGGCGCAGGCAGGGCCGCGGCGGGGGAGCCGGCTTGCACGGGGGAGCGTGTGCCAGAGCGTGCGAGGGCATGAGGGAGCGTGCAACGGTGTGTACGTGTGAGCAAGGATATGCAGGAGCATGCCAGAGTGTGCATGCGTGAGCAAGGATGTGTAGGAGCGTGCCAGAGTGTGCCAGAGCATGTACATGTGAGCAAGGACGTGTAGGAGCGTGCCAGAGCATGTAAAAGCACACACGTGCAAGCAAGGATGTGTAGGAGCGTGCCAGAGCGTGTAAAAGCACACAAATGTGAGCAAGGACATGTAGGAGCGTGCCAGAGCGTGTAAAAGCACACACATGTGAGCAAGGACGTGTAGCAGCGTGCCAGAGCATGTGCATGTGAGCAAGGACATGTAGGAGCATGCCAGAGCGTGTAAAAGCACACACATGCGAGCAAGGACGTGTAGGAGCGTGCCAGAGCATGTGCATGTGAGCAAGGACGTGTAGGAGCATGCCAGAGCATGCAAGAGCACACATGTGTGAGCAAGGACATGTAGGAGAGTGCCAGAGCATGTAAAAGCACACACATGTGAGCAAGGATGTGTAGGAGCATGCCAGAGCGTGTAAAAGCACACACATGTGAGCAAGGATGTGTAGGAGCGTGCCAGAGCATGTAAAAGCACACACATGCGAGCAAGGACGTGTAGGAACATGCCAGAGCGTGCAAGAGCACACACATGTGAGCAAGGACGTGTAGGAGCGTGCCAGAGCATGCACGTGTGAGCAAGGACGTGTAGGAGCGTGCCAGAGCGTGTAAAAGCACACACATGCGAGCAAGGACATGCAGGAGCGTGTATGTGCAAGCGAGGACACGCGAACACATGCAAGCATGTGCAAGCAGGCTCGTGAGAGCGTGCAAGGCCATGCCAGTGTGTGCAGGAGCGTGCAAGGGGGGGCCCAGAGCCCTCTGTGCCACGGCACCACGTTGCTGCCAGCCGGCCCCGGGCTCACCCTCCTGTCCCACAGCCAAGCCCCCAAATGTGGGGACCCCCCACCCCACCACTGCAGGGACCGCAGCTGCTCTGCCCGGGCGCTGCGGACGGGCTGGGTGTGCCGAGTTGTGTCGGGTCTCTGCACCAGCCCTGTGCTGCCAGCCCGGAGGGGCACCTCGGTCCTGGCCAAGCCTCCCCCAGGCCACCCCAACAGCGGGGCCACGGCCGTGAGCACCAGAGGAGGAGGAGGAGGAGGGGATCGCGCCGAAGGCAGCCACAGCGGGGCCCCAGGGAGCCGCCAGCGTGCGTGGCGAGCGCGGGTGCTCGCTGACCCCTTAAATCTCCCTCTGCCACACCGGCGCTTCCCAATGGCAGAGCCACGCCGGCACCGGCACCCGCCACCCTCTCGGCACGAGGGAAGCGCAAGCACCGGGGCGCCGGCCCCGCCGTGAGCACCCTGCGGCCAGGGCAGCGGTGCTTTCCCCGGCCAGCGGCTCAGCGCCGTGAATCAGCACTTCCCGGCGAGGGGCTGGCACCGTGCTGCTGCCGAGGTGCCCCCTGCACCCCAAGGGCAACCAGGGTTTGGCACCCACCACCCACAAGCCCCTTCCCGGCTCAGCCCTCACCACGGCAGGGTGCTGCCGAAACACTGGCTGCTGGCACACGAGAGCACATCAGGGTCCCCCAAAACACCCCAAAATAGGTGCCCCATCACCTCCGCCCGCAGCCTGGCATGTCCCCGGGGCACCCGCTGCCCGGCATCGCCCCAGCTGCTTCGCTCCCCCGCCATGCCAGCGGTCAGGCACGCTCCCGGTGGGAGCTGGGGGGCATCCCCGCGGCCCCCCGACAGCCGCCTGCCTCTGAGGCGCGCGGCCAGGGCCGGGAGCAGATGGCCCCGCTCGGCACGGCCGCTCGGCACAGCACGGCGTCGTTGGGCACGGCACGGCACAGCTCCTCCGCCCGGCGGTGCCCCGCTCCGGCCGCGCTCCCACGCGGCGGGTGAAGGTTTGGGTTTCCCCGGGGCCGGAGTGGGTGCGGATGCCAGCCGTGCCAGCGGTGTCCCATGTCACCGAACCCGCCGGCGTACCGAGCGGCCACACGCACACGTGCTGACACTCCACACACATTTTTTGGCTATAAATAGGCCTCCCCTGCGCACGGCGCGGGCCGAGCCCCGCTCCCTTCTTCGGAGCTGCCCCCCTGCACCTCCTCGCCTACCCCAAAACCACCAGCCAGGCCCCTAAAAACACCCCATAGCTCCAAAATTCTTCTCGGGGGGGGCCATGCCAGCACCCACCCGGGTTGCAGGGCTCTCCTTTGCGTGCCACCCCTCAAACGCTCCGCGCTGGCTTAATCCAGCGGCACAAAGGGCACCGCAATCCCCTGACTCCGGGAGCTGGTGATTTACAAAGGTAAAAGCCACCCTGAAAGGGGAGCTGGGCAACCAGCCCAGGTGGCCCCCTGGCTTATAGGGGTGTGGGCAGAGTTCCCCCAGCCCGACGCCTGCCCACAAGCATCCTCCTGCCACCGCGCCGGGTGGCCCAAGGGCACGGCAGCACCAAAACTCCTCCCAGTAACTCCAGTTTCCCCAGTTGCTAAAAACTGGTGGTCGAAGCGGGTTGGGTGACGTGCCCCACACGTCACCTCCGGAGCCAGCTTGCCCACCGCGTCCCACCGGCACGTGTTTGGTGGCACCGGGAGAGCCAAGGAGCGGCGCAGGGACCCCGCTCGGGGCTGGCACCGGGGGGGGGGGGGGGGAAGAGTGTCCCCAGGGTGTCCCCAGCACGTCACCGCCACCCGCCCGCCCCGTCCTTCCCGGCAGCCGCGTGTCCCCAGCGGGCAGAGCAGCCCCGGGGGACACGGGGGGACACCGGGCCCCCCGCCGCGGGGGGAGAACGGGGTGCTGAGCCCCCCCGGAGGGGCTCCCGCGGCCCCGCTAAACTTTGCTCCGCGCCCGCAGCCCCCCGGGACCGTGCCCGGTGCCGCACGGAGCCAGCACCCCCCCCTCCACCACCCCCAACCCGGTGTCCCCGGGGCGGGCAGCGCGTCCCGGTGCCCGCCGCTTCTCCCCGGGGAGCGGCGCCTCCCGGTACCCCCCCTCCTCTCCCCTTCCCCCGGAGGCGGCGCATCCCGGTGCCCACCGTTCCCCCCCCCCGGAGGCGGCGCATCCCGGTGCCCACCGGGGCTCTCACCTGCGCGGGGCGGCGGGCGGACGAGCGGCGGCGGCGGCGGCCCCGGGGCCGGAGCCGGGACCGGAGCGGGGCGGGGGGAGCGGAGCCGCCCTACACCGCGATATAAATAACATTATCTGGGCGCGCAGGGACATTCCTGCCCGGGGCCAGCGGCGCTGCCCGGCCCAGATAGCCCCGCTCCCCCCGGGAGGGCGGGCGGAGGCGGGCGGGGACGGCGGCGGGGCCGGGCCGCCCCGCAATGCAGCACAGCGGCCCCCCCCGGCCGCCGCCGCCGCCGCCACCGGCACCTGCCGGGCTGCGCAGCGCCCCGCTGCCACGGGCGGGGCTCCGCCGGCCCCCGGTAGCTCGGGCTAGCCCCCCAGCGAGCCCCCTAGCCAGCCTCCGGTGGGCCCCCGCTGTCCCCCAGCTAGCCCGGGGCACCATCCAGCTAGCCCAAAGTGCAACCCAGCTGGCCCTGGGTGTCCCCCAACTAGCCCTGCCTGTCCCCCACTGGCTCAGCTGTCCCCCAGCTCTCTCCAAGTACCCCTGGCTAGTCCCAGGCACTCCTGGCTAGCCCTGGGGTGTCCCCCAGCTAGTCCCAGGCACTCCTGGCTAGCCCTGGGGTGTCCCCCAGCTAGTCCCAGGCACTCCTGGCTAGCCCTGGGGTGTCCCCCAGCTAGTCCCAGGCACTCCACAGATACTGCCAGGTGTCCCCCGCTAGCCCAGCTGTCCCCCAGCTAGCCCTAGATGCCCCCAGGTACCCAGGGTGCACCTCAGCTGGCCCTGGGCGTTCCCCAACTAGCCCTGGGCATCCCTCAGCCAGGCTTGGGTGGCCCCCAACTAGCCCTGCCTGTCCCCCGCTAGCTCAGATGTCCCCCAGCTCTCCCCGAGTACCCTTGGCTAGCCCTGGGGTGTCCCTCAGCTAGTCCCAGGCACCCTCCAGCTAGCCCTGTGTGTCCCCCAGCTAGTCCCAGGCACTTCACAGATACTGCCAGGTGTCCCCCAGCTAGTCCTAGATGCCCCCAGACAGCCCAGGGTGCACCTCAGCTGGCCCTGGGTGTTCCCCAACTAGCCCTGCCTGTCCCCCACTAGCTCAGATGTCCCCCAGCTCTCTCCAAGTACCCCTGGCTAGTCCCAGGCATTCCTGGCGAGCCCTGGGGTGTCCCTCAGCTACTCCTAGGCACTCTCCAGCTAGCCCTCGGGTGCCCCTCAGCTACTCCTAGGCACCCTCCAGCTAGCCCTAGGCACCCTCCAGCTAGCCCTGGGGTGCCCCTCAGCTAGTCCTAGGCACCCTCCAGCTAGCCCTGGGGTGTCTCCCACTAGCCCTGGGTATCCCCCAGCTAGCCCCAGGCACTCCACAGATACTGCCAGGTGTCCCCCAGCTAGCCCTAGATGCTCCCAGGTGTACCCCACTAGCCCTGGGTGTCTCCCAGCTAGCCCCAGGCACTCCACAGATACTGGCAGGTGTCCCTCACTAGCCCAGGTGTCCCTCACTAGCCCAGGTGTCCCCCAGCTAGCCCCAGATGCTCCCAGTCACCCTCACGGTTAGCCCTGCTTGCCCCCAGCCAGCCCTGGCTGCCTGCGGGGGGCTGCAGAGCCCAGCCCCCAGCCGCTCTCCCTCTCATCCCACCTTGCCCGCGGTGGTCCCGGTCCCTGGGGGCTCCGGGGGGGCACAGCCCGGCCCGCACCCGCCTCCCCTTAACCCTGCCCCGGGCGGGGGCCGCCGCTGGCCCCGCCCTCCTCACGAAGCCACGCCCCCTCCAGCACAAACCCCGCCCATAAATACACTTAAGCCACGCCCACTGGGCGGGTCTATCCGCACACACCACGCCCCCTCCACTAAAGCCCCGCCCACGTACCATATATAGTCATTAAGCCACGCCCACGTGCGGGGTTAGCGGCCTAAGCCACGCCCCCGGCGCTAAGCCCCGCCCCCGACGCGGAAGTCTCGCGAGATCTGCGGGGCGGCACCGGCGGGATGTGCGGGGGCTGCGTGGGCACCGAGTACCCGGAGCGGGTAAGGCCGCGGCGGGCGGGGGGGGGCCGCGGTGCCCGCCCCGGCCCCGGCCCCGGCCCCGGCCCCGGCCCCGGCCCCGGCCCCGGCCCCGGTCCCGGCCCCGGCCCCAGCGCCGTGCTGCCGCCCTAGGGCACCACCTGCCTGGAGGGCGGCTCCTTCCTCCTCAACTTCGTGGGCTGCGCGCAGTGCGGCCGCCGGGACTTCGTGCTGCTCGGCAACCGCGCCGCCGGCCTGCACGGCGGGGACGAGATCGTCACCTACGACCGTGCGCCGGGGCGGGGCTGGGGGCTTTGGGGGGGGGGCTGACGGCTGGGGGGGACCCTTGGGGCCTGTGGCTCGAGGGTGGCCTGGGGGGACCTTGGGGGCCTGAGGGCTGGGGGGGCCCTTTGGGGTCAGGGGGGATCTTTGGGGCCTGGGGCTCGTGGGGGCCCTGAGGGCTGGGGGGGATGCTTGGGGCCTGGGGCTGGGGGGGACCTTTGGGGCCTGGGGCTTGGGGGGGGCCTGGGGCTCGTGGGGGCCCTTTGGGGTCAGGGGGGACCTTTGGGGCCTGGGGCTTGGGGGGGGCCTGGGGCTTGGGGGGGGGCCTGAGGGCTGAGGAGGCCCTTTGGGGTCTGGGGGAACCTTTGGGGCCTGGGGCTTGGGGGGGGCCTGGGGCTGGGGGGACCTTTGGGGCCTGGGGCTTGGGGGGCCCTTTGGGGCCTGGGGGGGATCTTTGGGGCCTGGGGCTCAGGGGGGGCCTGGGGCTGGGGGGGACCTTTGGGGCCTGGGGCTCAGGGGGGGCCTGGGGCTGGGGGGACCCTTGGGGCCTGGGGGGGATCTTTGGGGCCTGGGGCTCAGGGGGGGCCTGGGGCTGAGGGGGATCTTTGGGGCCTGGGGCTCGTGGGGCAGGACATGCCTGAGGGAGGGTTAATTTGGAGAGGGAAGATTTGGGGGCCTGATACTTGGGGGGGGGCCCTGGGGGTGGGGTGGTTGGTGGTCTTGAGGGGGCAGGGGCTGGGGAGGTGGTGCCCGGGGGGGATCTGAAGGCTTGGGGATGGGGGGGTGGCAAGGAGGTGATGGCTGTTAAGGGGGGGGTTAGGTGCTGGCGGGGGGGAAGTGGGGGGTTTGATGCTCTGGGACCCACCCTGAGGAGTGCAGGGGTCAGTGCCCCGGGGGTGAGGGTGGCACAGAGGGTGGGGGATACCCCAAGGACAGTGGCACCAGGGCTGGCAGCTGTGTCCCCTCAGCCCCTTAACCCGCTGTCCTCTCTCCTCCGCAGACCTGTGCAAGAACTGCCACCACCTGATCGCGCGCCACGAGTACACCTTCAGCGTGGTGGACGACTACCAGGTACACCCAGGGGAGCGGCGTGTCCCCCCCCCAGCCCCTCTGGGCCCCCCCGGAGATGTCCCTCTGCCTCCGGGTGTCCAGACCCACCCCGTGCCCAGGCAGCCCTGCTCATTCCTGCCTGCCCTGGAGGGAGCCAGGCTGCTTCAGAGGTGAGCCATGGTGCCAGCCTCGAAGGTTTCTGAGCCACATCCCTCTGCTGGGGGCTACCTGGAGCCCCATGGCACTAGTCCCTGCCTCATGGGGGACAGCCCAGCTCACCTCTGCTCCCCTGCGTGGGAGCAGCAGTGATGTGCGTGGTGCGGAGCAGCAAAAGGTGGCTGCGTGGCACAGGGCCCTGTGGCTCTCCCACCCCTCCTCCCTGGCACATCTCCTATTCAGCAGCTAAACGCTGGAAAATGGGCGAGGGGGAGCCAGGGGGGCTCATGGCGGGGGCTGAAACGAGATCCCCCAGCTCTGATTGCAATTGAGGATCGGGTGCCGGCCCTGGCTCACGTTTCCCTGGCTGTGCCCGCAGCGTGGGGCCGTGGCAGAGCGTGGCTCTGGCAGTGCCCCCCCGTCCTGTGCCACCGCAGGAGTACACCATGCTGTGCCTGCTCTGCGGCCGGGCCGAGGACTCCATCAGCATCCTGCCCGACGACCCCCGCCAGATGACCCCGCTCTTCTGAAGCCGGTTTGTACCCCTGGGACCTCCCTCCCTGCTCCCCACCGTGCAGCGCCGCGGCACCGGGACATCCCTGGATCCCTGGCACGGGCATCCCTGGGGACAGCACTGTCCCTTACGTGACTCTCTTCTCCAAACCTCCAGCCTGGATGATGCTCCCACGTGCCCGCTGCCCTGTGGCTCCAACCCCGGCTGCAGGGACGGGGTGAAGCACCACAGCCTGAGCCCCCCCTTGTGCTGAAGACCTGAAGGGGGCCCAGCATGTTGTCACCCCAAAAAGGGGTCCAAAAGGATGTCATGTCCCCCCCCATCCTGCCTCAGGAGCCCATGTGTGTGGGGCAATAAATGTGGTGTGTTACAGCTCGGTGGTGCAGGCAGGAGCGCTTTGAGGGTGGGCTTCACCCCCCCCTGGGCTCCCCATAGCTGGTGAAGGGTGTTGGGGGCCAGTGCAGGGGTCAGGGGGGCTTTTCCTAGCCCGGGAGCCTGTGGGATTCCTCCCCTGCATCCCAGACCCCGCTCTGCTCCTCGTGCTCTCCCCAACCCTGCTGAGAAGCGACTCAATGGGGTCACTGCACCCCCCCGGGGCCGGTTTCTCTGGGGTGGGAGGTGTAACCCAGCCCTGCCCCACCGGGGGATGCACGTTCCTGGGGTGGGAAGGAGCTGGGTGAGCCACGGCTGCCAAAATCACTCCCCTGGGGTGGGGTGGGGTGCTGCCTTTGGCACCCAGCCCCAGCAACGCCCGCGGGGAGCTCCTGGCACCTCTCCATCCCCGCAGCACCCATTTCCCGGATCCAGCACCCTGGGGCTGCTTCCTCCTGCCTTCCCCGGGGGGGGGTCTTGTCCCTGGCTGTCCCCCACAAACCACACGGACACGGGCGCGCTCCCTCCGGCTCGTTTATTGCCACCAAGCCCACGACGCCCCGGTGGCTCCGGCGCTCTGCCCCCATCGAGCCCCCTCCTTGTGGCAGTTTCAGAGGGGACCGTCACCCGGCGGAGAGCTGGGGCCATCCCGGGGGGGTGGCAAGTGGCAAAGAGTGGGGGGGACGCCGTAGCCAGCCCTACTTGGCCAGCTTGAGGAGGCGCTGGATGTCGGGCTCCAGCTGGGCGGTGGGCGTGCGGGGGCTGTAGCGGCGGAAAGGTTCCCCTTCGGGCCCCACGAGGAACTTCTCGAAGTTCCAGGAGATGTCGGAGCGCCTCACGGGGCTCCAGGTGAGGAAGCGGGGCTCGGCCATCAGCTGGGCCGCCTCGTCGGCCGGCGCGGGCAGGTGAGCCTTCAGGTAGGCGAAGACGGGGTGGGTGTCGTGCCCGTTCACCTGGCACTTCTGGAAGAGGGTGAAGTTGGGCTCGAAGCCCCCCCCCGGCCTCACGTGCTTCAGGCTGTTGAGGATCTCCTCGTTGGTGCCGTTCTCCTGCGGCGGGGAAGGAGAAAGATGGGGCTGTGCCACGTCCTCCCCCTGCCCTCCTCACACCACCGTGACTTACCTGGTAGCCAAACTGGTTGCAGGGGAAGCCCAGCACGACCAGGCGACGGGGGTAGCGGGCTTGGAGCTGGTTGAGCTGGGTGTAATCCCGCACCGTGGTGCCTCAGAGGGACGCCACGTTCTCGATGAGGACCACGCGGCCCCGGAAGACGTTGAAGTCCACCTTGTCCCCCTGCAAGGAGGTGGCACTCAGGTCGTAGAAGGACTTGGCGATGGGGACGCTCATGGCTGCGGGCGCGCGTGTGTCTGCCTCCCCCGGTGCCTCTGGGCGCACCTTAAGGGCTGCCTGGTGCCCACGTGATGTGCCAGCTCCAAAGGTCTCCTCGCCTCACGGTGACTTGGCAGAAACCGGAGCCATCCCGCCCGCTGGCACCCACCCAAGGCGGGGAGGAAGAGGCAGGGGAGGGCGCAGGTGGCGCGGGGCCGAGGTGATGCTCCTACCTGCCTCAATAATTCATGGCGTGGCACGGCCGCTCTGCCCCGTGCCCGCGCGCTGTGGGATGCCGCGGGGCTCGGTGCCACCAGCCTGGCACGGGCGGATGCTGAGGGCTGGGAACACCCCAGGCAGTCGGGGGATAACGGGACTCCGGGAGCTGGGGCTGTGCGGGGTGGAGGAGGTGGGGTGCCATGGGGCATGGGTGCCCCAGCGCGTCTCCTTCCCTGGGGCTGCCTTGGCGTCCCCCGTCACCCCTGGGGCCTCCTGTGCTTGCCACCCTGCGGCCTGCTGCCTTCCCCCAGTGCCCACCAGTCCCGGTGCCCACTGGTCCCAGTGCCAGCATCCACATCCAGCTCCTGCGCTGCCCACCACTGTCCTGGTACCCACCATCATCCTGGTGCCCACCATCCCAGTGTCCACCACCATCTCAGTGCCACCAGCATCTCAGTGCCACCAGCATCCTGGTGCCCACCATCCCAGTGTCATCAGCATCCCAGTGCCACCAGCATCTCAGTGCCACCAGCGTCCTGGTGCCCACCACCATCCTGGTGCCCACCATCCCAGTGCCACCAGCATCCCAGTGCCCACCACCATCCTGGTGCCCACCACCATCCTGGTGCCCACCATCCCAGTGCCCACCACCATCCCAGTGCACCAGCATCCTCATGCCCACTGTCCCAGTGCCACCAGCATTCTGGCGCCCACCATCCCAGTGCCCACCACCATCCCAGTGCCACCAGCATCCTGGCACCCACCATCCTAGTGACACCATCATCCTGGCGCCCACCATCCCAGTGCCACCAGCATCCTGGCACCCACCATCCCAGTGTCACCAGCAACCTGGCACCCACCATCCCAGTGCCACCAGCATCTTTGTGCCCACCATCCCAGTGCCCACCACCATCCTCTTTGACCGTGACAGCCCTGTCCCCACCGGGGCTGAGCCCAGCCGGGCAGCGGTGGTGGCCACGGTGCCCCACGGACCCGTCGCCCAGCCAGGAAACGGGACACCGTCGCGGTGGCAGCGGCACAGCCTCAATTATTGATACCCGCTCGGGTTGCCGCAGCCTGGCTCTGCCCGTGGCGGCCGCCCTGGTGTGCCAGGGGGCTCTGGTAGCTCACAGCCATCGTGCCACCACCATGCCCACAGCCCCCCGTGGCAGCACCAGAGCCACCGGCCACCTCCAGCATCACCTTTATTCTGCAAACCGTGTGTGTAAAACCAGGGGGGGGGTCCCACGGGCACAGGGTGGGCACAGTGCCACCACCATCCAGTGCCACCAGCATCCTGGCACCCACCATCCCAGTGCCACCAGCATCCTGGCGCCCACCATCCCAGTGCCCACCACCATCCCAGTGCCACCAGCACCCGTGACACCCCCCACCCCACCCCGCACACCGAGGGGGAGCACGGGTGCCGGGATAGGGGGCACCCCTGCCATGCCATCCCCACGGGGGGTCCTGGGTCACCCCCCACCCACTCCCCTCCATTGGGGACA
The DNA here is from genome assembly GCF_013368605.1 of Nyctibius grandis. Taxonomy (NCBI): domain Eukaryota; kingdom Metazoa; phylum Chordata; class Aves; order Nyctibiiformes; family Nyctibiidae; genus Nyctibius; species Nyctibius grandis. The sequence goes on from NC_090661.1 coordinate 1,242,589, forward strand.
CCCCAATCCCGCACCATGTCCCCCCGCCCTGGCACAGCCCGGTTTGGGGGGGGGTCAGAGGGGGGGTCCAGGCTTCAACACCAGCAGGCTTTGGGGCTGTCCTCGCTGCCCAGGGGGGGCTGCTCCTCCTCGTCCAGGCGGGCCAGGGCGGGGGCACAGGGGGGTGCCCGCAGCCCCTCCAGCTCCTTGCGATGCGCCTGCAGCACCAGCTCCGTCAGCCGCGTGAAGGACTGCGGGAGAGGAGGGGGGGGGTGAGCTGGGGACCCCCCCCTGACCCCCCCAAACCCCCCCAGACCCCTCCCTGGCCCCCCCCGCACCTCCTTGATGTTGAGGTTGCTGCAGGCGCTGGTCTCGTAGAAATCCATCCCGTACTCCCTGGCCAGCTGCGGGGCGAGGGGGTGGCACCGTGATTTGGGGGGGGGTCACCACCCATGTCCCCCCGCCCAGGATGTGCACGGACAGACGGACGAGCTGTGCTGCCCGGGGGGAGTACGGGGGGGCTGGCGCAGGGGCATCCCCTGGGGCTGGGCACTGGGTGCAGGGGGCACAGGGGGGCACTAGGTGTTTTGGGGGGGGTCCCTGGCCATGCTGGGTGTGGGGGGGGCCCTGGGGATGCTCGGGGTGCAGGGGGGGGTCCCTGGACACAGGTAGGGCTGTGGGAGGGTTGTTGGGGTGCGAGGGGGTCTCGGGGGGGGGTCCCTGGCCATGCTGGGGGTGCGGGGGGGGGCTGGAGGTCCCCAGGGGGGGAACAGAGGGGGTAAGAACAGCACTGGGGGTGCACAGGCAGCGTGGGGGGGTCCCTCGACTCACTACGGGGTGCAGGAGCCTGTGGGGGGGGGTCCCTGGACACACTGGGGGCTGGGGGGGGCAGTTAGGGGTCCCTGGCTTCAGAGGAGACTGCAGGAGGGTGGGGGGTCCCTGGCCATGCTGGGGGGGGGGGGGGGGCCTGGGGATGCTCAGGGTGCAGGGGGGGTCCCTGGACACAGGTAGGGCTGTGGGAGGGTTGTTGGGGGTGCGAGGTGGTCTCGGGGGGGTCCCTGGCCATGCTGGGGGTGGGGGGGCCCTGGCTATGCTGGGGGTGCAGGGGGGGGCCTGGAGGTCCCCGGGGGGGGAACAGAGGGGGGTAAGAGCAGCACTGGGGGTGCACAGGCTGCATGGGGGGGTCCCTCGACTCACTACGGGGTGCAGGAGCCTGTGGGGGGGGGTCCCTGGACACACTGGGGGCTGGGGGGGTGGTTAGGGGTCCCTGGCTACAGAGGAGACTGCAGGAGGGTGGGGGGTCCCTGGCCATGCTGGGGGGGGGGGGGGCCCTGGGGATGCTGGGGGTGCAGGGGGGTCCCTGGGCACAGGTAGGGCTGCAGGAGGGTTGTTGGGGCTGCGAGGGGGTCTCGGGGGGGGGTCCTGGCCATGCTGGGGGTGCGGGGGGGGCCTGGAGGTCCCCAGGGGGGGAACAGAGGGGGTAAGAACAGCACTGGGGGTGCACAGGCAGCGTGGGGGGGTCCCTCGACTCACTACGGGGTGCAGGAGCCTGTGGGGGGGGGGTCCCTGGATACACTGGGGGCTGGGGGGGGGCGTTGGGGGTCCCTGGCTTCAGAGGAGACTGCAGGACGGTGGGGGGTCCCTGGCCATGCTGGGGGGGGGGGGCCCTGGGGATGCTCGGGGTGCAGGGTGGGTCCCTGGGCACAGGTAGGGCTGCAGGAGGGTTGTTGGGGTCCCTGAGGAGGGCAAAGGGGGCTCTGGGGGGGGGCCCTGGCCATGCTGGGGGTGCAGGGGGGCCTGGGGATGTTGGGGGTGCAGGGGGGGCCCTGTCCCCCCCCCCGGGGGCACCCACCAGCCCCCGCTCACCTGCAGCCCTTGCTCTTTGGCCACTTGCCTCTTGTGCTCCTCGTCCGCCTTGTTCCCGATGAGGATCTTCTGGACGCCGTCGGGCGCGTACTGGGAGGGAGGGGGCGGCGTGAGGACCCCCCCCACCACAGGGAGAGACCCCCCCCCAGACCCCCCCCCAGCACCCCCACCTCATCCACGTCGCTCGCCCACTTCACGATGTGCTGGTAGGAGCGTTCGCTGCCGATGTCGTACACCAGGAAGATGCCCTGTGAGGGGGGGGGGGGCATTTACACACACACCCTCCTCGTGCCTCAGTTTCCCCACCCCGCGCCGGGCCCCCCCGTACCTGTGCCCGCCGGTAGTACTGCTTGGTGATGGTCTGGTACCGCTCCTGGCCCGCTGTGTCCCTGCAGCCGGGGAGGGCAGGGGCAGTGCCACCACCAGCGGCATGAGTGTGGCAGGGCTCAGCCCCCACCCTGGGTGGCACCTAGCGGGGGTCAGACCCCCCCTTGCCCCCCTCGCTGGCACTCACCAGATCTGTATCCGCACCTTGATGCCATCCACCTCGATGGTCTTCATCTTGAAGTCGACGCCTGGCGTGGGGAGAGGTTACGGGGTGCCCCGGTGGCCCCCCATCACCGGTGCTGCTGTCACCAGGGTCCCTCCGGTGCCCTCACCCTCTCCTGGCCCACCCCGTGCTGCCAAACCAGGTGCCCACCCCGTGCCCAGAGCCGCAGCCCGGTGCCCCGGTAGCAGCCCGGTGCCCACAGCCGGTCCCAGGGCTGGCGGCTGGCCCTGGTGCTGGGTCACTGTGCGGGTGCTGGCCCCAGCCCCGGTGCTCCCCGTGCCCCCGGTTTCACCGTGCTGCGGTTCCCCAGTGCCCCCGGTTCCCCAGTGCCGCAGCTCCCTGGCACTCCTCATTTCCCGGTTTCCCGGTGCCGCGGCTGCCCGGTGCATCCCGTTCCCCGGTGCTCCCGGTTTCCCGGTGCCCTGGTGCCAGCGCTCCCTGGTGCCCCCAGTTTCCCGGTACCGCGGCTCCCCGGTGCTCATGGTTTCCCGGTGCTGCAGCTGCCCGGTGCTCCCGGTTCCCCGGTGCTCCCAGTTTCCCAGTGCTCCCGGTTCCCCGGTGCCCCCAGTTTCCCATTGTCGGGGCTGCCCAGCGTCCCAGTCCCCGGTTCCCCAGTGCTGCGGCTGCCCAGTGCCCCCGGTCTCCCAGTCCCCCCCGTGCCACGGCTGCCCAGTGCTCCCAGTTTCCCGGTACCGCAGCTCCCCGGTTGCCTCGTTCCCCGGTACCCCCGGTTTTCCGATGACCCTGTGCTACGGCTGCCCGGTGCTCCCGTTCCCCGGTGCTGCTGTTGCCCGGTGCCATGGCTTCCCGCTGCCCATGGTTTCCCGGTTCCCTGGTGCTGCGGCTGCCCGGTGCTCCCGTTCCCCGGTGCCATGGCTGCCCGGTTCCCCGGTGCCCATGGTTTTCCCGTTCCCCGTTGCCCACGGATTCTCGGTTCCCCGCTGCTGCAGCTGCCCGGTGTTCCCGGTTGTCCCATGCCACGGCTGCCCGGTGCCCCCCGTTCTCCCGTGCCACGGCTGCCCGGTGCTCCCGGTGTCACGGCTCTCCGGTTCCCCGGTGCCCACGGTTTTCCCGTTCCCCGTGCCCACCGTTCCCCGGTTCTCCTGGTTTCCCTGTTCCCTGGTGCTGCAGCTGCCCGGTGCCCACGGCTCCCTGGTTCCTCTAGTTTCCCTCTTCCCCGGTGCCGCTGATGCCCGGTGCTGCCCGGTTCTTCCGGTTGCCTGGCTGTCCCCGGTTCCCCCGCTCCCCGGTGCCGCTGCTGCCCGGTTCTCCCGGTTGCCCCGGTGCCCGTTTCTCCCGGTTGCCCCGCTCCCCGGTGCCGCTGCTGCCTGGTTCTCCCGGTTGTCCCCGCTTTCCCTGCTCCCCGGTGCCGCTGCTGCCCGTTTCTCCCGGTTGCCCGGTAGTCCCCAGTTCCCCCGCTCCCCGGTGCCGCTGCCGCCCGGTTGTCCCCGGTTCCCCCGCTCCGCGGTGCCGCTGCTGCCCGGTTCTCCCGGTTCCCACGGTTTCCCCGGTTCCCCCGCTCCGCGGTGCCGCTGCCGCCCGTCGCTCGCGGTCCCCCCGCCCCGGTACCGATGGTGGAGATGTGGGCGGGGTGGAACTGGTTGTCGGTGAAGCGGCAGAGCAGGCAGGTCTTGCCCACGCCCGAGTCCCCCAGCAGCAGCAGCCGGAACAGCACGTCGTACTGCTTGGCCATGGCGGGCCGGGCCGGGCCGGGCCGCGCCGCCGCTGCCGCCGCGACCGGGGGCGGGAACGCGCCGCCGCCGCCGCCGCCGCCGCGCCGGGCTGGCACCGGGGCGGGGCGGGGGCGGGCACCGGGGGAACGGGGAGGGGGGGACACGGGGGATGCACCGGGGGATGCTCTGGGGAACGGGGAGGGGGCGACACGGGGGATGCACCGGGGGATGCACCGGAGGGATGCACCGGAGGGAACGGGGAGGGGACACGGGGGATGCACCGGGGGATGCACCGGAGGGATGCACCGGAGGGAACGGGGAGGGGACACGGGGGATGCACCGGGGGATGAACCGGAGGGAACGGGGAGGGGACTCGGGAGATGCACCGGGGGATGAACCGGGGTGAACGGGGAGGGGACACGGGGGATGCACCGGGGGGAACGGGGAGGGGACACGGGGGATGCACCGGAGAGAACGGGCAGGGGGCGACACGGGGGATGCACCGGGGGATGCTCTGGGGAACGGGAAGGGGCACGGGGGATACACCGGGGGATGCACCGGGGAGAACGGGGAGGAGACACGGGGGATGCACCGGGGGGAACGGGGAGGAGACACGGGAGATGCACCGGAGGATGAGCCGGGGGGAACGGAGCGGGGGACACGGGGGATGCACCGGGGGATGCACCGGGGGGAGCGGGGAGGGGACACGGGGGATGCTCTGGGGACCGGGGAGGGGACACGGGGGATGCACCGGGAGATGCTCTGGGGAACGGGGAGGGGACACGGGGGATGAACCGGGGGATGCACCGGGGGATGCTCTGGGGAACGGGGAGGGGACACGGGGGATGAACCGGGGGATGCACCGGGGGATGCTCTGGGGAACGGTGGGGGGCACGGGGGATGCAGCAGGGGACACGGGCAGGGATACGCTCCGGGGCACCGCGGGGGACACGGAGGGGGCAGAGTGACGGGCAGCCAGGGGTACACCAGGGGACACTGTTGGGGACACCGGGAGATGCTCCGGGGCACCGGGGGGGGACACGGGGGGTGCAGCGGGGGACACACGGGGATGCCCTGGGGAATATGGGGAGGGGACATCTGGGGATGCACTGGGGACCCCCCCAAGGAGAGCGTGGGGAACACAGGGGGAACGGCCGGGGTGCAGCAGGGGACACTGGGTGACATGGGGAGCTGTGCAGGGGAGGCCCAGGGGACCCTCACGGAGGGACTGGGGGGAGCACCCAGGGGACACTGGGGTGTCCCCAGGGCTGAGGATGGAGCAGGGCAGGGGGCGGCAGGGGCCCCGGGGCAGAGCGGGGCAGCCCCACGGGCAGGGCCGCAGTGGGTGCTGGGGTGCGGTGCTGGGGTGCAGTGTTGGGTGCTGGGATGCGGTGCTGGGAGCTGGGGTGAGGTGCTGGGTGCTGGGGTGCAGCGCTGGGTGCAGAGCTGGGTGCTGGGGTGCGGTGCTGGGTGCTGGGGTGCGGTGTTGGGTGCTGGGGTGCGGTGCTGGGTGCTGGGGTGCAGTGTTGAGTGCTGGGGTGTGATGCTGGGTGCTGGGATGCGGTGCTGGGATGCAGTGCTGGGTGCTGGGGTGCGGTGCTGGGTGCTGGGGTGCGGTGCTGGGGTGCAGCACTGGGTGCTGGGGTGCAGTGCTGGGTGCTGGGATGCAGTGCTGGGTGCTGGGGTGCGGTGCTGGGTGCAGTGTTGGGTGCTGGGGTGCAGTGCTGGGATGCAGTGTTGGGGTGCATTGTTGGGTGCTCGGGTGCGGTGCTGGGTGCTGGGATGCGGTGTTGGGTGCTGGGGTGTGGTGTTGGGTGCTGGGGTGCAGCGTTGGGGTGCGGTGCTGGGTGCTGGGGTGCAGCACTGGGTGCTGCGGTGCAGTGTTGGGTGCTGGGGTGCGGTGCTGGGATGCAGCGCTGGGTGCTGGGGTGCGGTGTTGGGTGCAGCGCTGGGTGCTGGGGTGCAGTGTTGGGTGCTGGGTGCGGTGTTGGGTGCTGGGGTGCAGTGTTGGGTGCTGGGTGCAGTGCTGGGTGCTGGGGTGCGGTGCTGGGGTGCAGCGCTGGGTGTAGGGGTGCAGTGTTGGGTGCTGGGGTGCAGTGTTGGGTGCTGGGGTGCGGGGCTGGGATGCAGCGCTGGGTGCTGGGGTGCGGTGTTGGGTGCAGCGCTGGGTGCTGGGGTGCAGTGTTGGGTGCTGGGTGCGGTGTTGGGTGCTGGGGTGCAGTGTTGGGTGCTGGGTGCAGTGCTGGGTGCTGGGGTGCGGTGCTGGGGTGCAGCGCTGGGTGTAGGGGTGCAGTGTTGGGTGCTGGGTGCAGCGCTGGGTGTAGGGGTGCAGTGTTGGGTGCTGGGGTGCGGTGTTGGGTGCTGGGGTGCGGTGTTGGGTGCTGGGGTGCAGTGCTGGGTGCTGGGGTGCGGTGCTGGGTGCGGTGCTGGGTGCCGCGGGGTGCTGATACAACACGGCCCCGCGCCGCCGTGCCGCCGTGCCGCGGTGTGACGACGCAGCGCTGCGGGGTGATGACGCGTGCAGTGACGCCACAAGGCAGCGCAGCGCAGTGCAGCGTGACGTCACGCCGCGGTGACGTACCGCAGCCGCGCGGTAACGCAGCTCCCGCCCTCCCGGCCGCTCCCCCGCGCATGCGCGCCCGCGCCGGGCGGTGGCGGGGCGGGGCTCGGCGGGGCCGGGGGCGGGGCCGGGGGCGGGGCCGCGTGTCCCCGCCCGGCCGCCGTCGCCCCGCTGCCCCCGCCGGCGCGAGCCGCCCGCAGCATGGCGGGAGCGTCCCCCCCTCCCAGCCCGGGCCGGCGGCGGCGGCTGCGGGACGACGGACTGCGGACCGCCACCTCCGCCGAGCAGGTGCGGGACGGGGGCGCCGAGCGGGCTGGGAGGGGGGCGGCCTGGGTGGGGGGCGCCGTGGGGCTGGGCCATGGGGCTGGGTCATGGGGCTGGGCCGTGGGGCGCCGTGGGGCTGGGGTATGGGGTGCTGTGGGGCTGGCTCTGAGGGTGCCGTGGGGCTGGCTCTGAGGGTGCCATGGGGTTGGCTCTGAGTGTGCTGGGCTGCCATGGGGCTGGGGTATGGGGTGCCATGGGGCTGGGGTATGGGGTGCCGTGGGGCTGGGTCACGGGGTGCCATGGGGCTGGCTCTGAGGGTGCTGGGCTGCCATGGGGCTGGGTCATGGGGTGCCGTGGGGCTGGGTCATGGGGTGCTGTGGGGCTGGGCCATGGGGTGCCGTGGGGCTGGGGTATGGGGTGCCATGGGGCTGGCTCTGAGTGTGCTGGGCTACCATGTGGCTGGGCCATGGGGTGCCATGGGGCTAGGGTATGGGGTGCCGTGGGGCTGGGGTATGGGGTGCTGTGGGGTTGGCTCTGAGTGTGCTGGGCTGCCATGGGGCTGGGGTATGGGGTGCCATGGAGCTGGGCCGTGGGGTGCCATGGGGCTGGCTCTGAGGGTGCCGTGGGGCTGGGCCGTGGGGTGCCGTGGGGCTGGGCCGTGGGGTGCCATGGGGCTGTCTGAGGGTGCCATGGGGGTGGCTCTGAGGGTGCTGTGGGGCTGGGGTATGGGGTGCCATGGGGCTGGCTCTGAGGGTGCCATGGGGCTGGCTCTGAGTGTGCTGGGCTACCATGGGGCTGGGCCATGGGGTGCCATGGGGCTGGGCCATGAGGTGCCGTGTGGCTGGGGTATGGGGTGCCATGGAGCTGGGCCGTGGGGTGCCATGGGGCTGGCTCTGAGGGTGCTGGGCTGCCGTGGGGCTGGGGTATGGGGTGCCGTGGGGCTGGGCCGTGGGGTGCCGTGGGGCTGGCTCTGAGGGTGCCAAGCCGCCGTGGGGCTGGGTGATCCCCACCCCAGTTCCTCCCCACGCAGCTGCTGGCCCCACACCAGCCACTCGGGCACCCAGGGTTTCGGGGGGGGCTCCCAGGGGACACCCACGGGGGCTGTGACAGCTGTCACCCAGGGTCGGGCTACCCCCCTGTGCCCCCTCGGGGAGGGCGCGGGGGTCCCGGGGCACAGCCAGACCCCCCTCCCCGCTCAGGCCGAGCCTCACCCTGCGACGCCGCCACCGCTCCCCCGGGCACCGGGACGGGCCCTGGCGGGGTGAAGGGTGACACCCGCGTTTCTCAATCCGGGGGGGTCTCGCCGGGGGCCGGGGCTGCCCGTGTCCTGCAGGCCGGGGTGTTTTCTGGAGGATTACCCCAGCCTGGGACGGCGCCAGCGGGGGGTTAAGCTCAAGCCTAAAACGGGGGGACGGTGCCACAAGTCCCCGGTTAAGGCCTAAGGCCGCGGCATTTTACGTGGAGGTCCCCGGGACGAAGCAAACTCTGTCCCTAAACCCGCTGCCTTTGAAAAGCCCGAGCGGACGGTGCTGAGTCCCCGCCGGTGCTGAGTCCCCCCCTAATCCCGGGCACAAAGCTCCTCGGCAGCTCCTGCTAAGCCGCTCCGGGGGCAGGAGGCACTGAGTGGCTTTCGGTGGCTTTGCTTTTCCCAGTGCTACCAGTACCGGGAGGCAGCTAAAGCCCTGGGATGGGGACGGGGCCTCCCCTGGCCGGGCTGGGAGCCGTGGGGGGGGCCACTGACTTTGGGAAGGGCAGTGCCACTTCTCTGAGCTCAACCGTGGCCTTTGTGTCCCCCCGGCGCAGACCAAGGTGGAAGACATCGTGCAGGAGGTCTTTGACGCCTGCAAGACGAACCATCACGCCTCGCCGTAAGTTCCTGCTGCTGCAGAAACCCTCGATAACGATAAATAAACAAACGCCTCCCCTAAACCAGTGACCGCCGGTGGCCCCCCTCGGCTGGCACGTTGCCTGCTGAGCCCTGCCTGTCTTCCAGATTCCTCCTGCAGCGGGCGAAGCACTTCCATTACCTGAAGCGAGGCCTCCGGCAGCTCACCGAAGCCTACGAGGTACCCGCTGTGCCGGCTGTCCTGCCCCAGGGCTGCCCCCTCCCTGCTCTGCCCTCCTTCGCCCTGGAGTTGCCACCGGGCATTTGCCATCCCCGATCTGTCACTGCCAGCCCCGGGGCAGACGCAGCAGTTCCAAGTGTCCCCTTGGGTCACGCTTGTCCCCCCGCCGTGATGCTCTGGAGCAGCAGCTCTTGGGGCTCTCCTGCCTGCACCCAGAGCTCTGCCCGCTCCTGCCCGCACCCCCTGCCACCCTGACTGTGCCCTCTGGTGCCCGCAGTGTCTGGATGCCAGCCGCCCCTGGCTCTGCTACTGGATCCTGCACAGCCTCGAGCTGCTGGACGAGCCCATTCCCCAGTCGGTCGCCTCCGAGTAAGCGGCACCGGTGCGGTGAGAGCTGCTGGGGAGGGGGGGGACACACACAACGGCAGCCTGGTGACCCCCACCACCAAGCTGGCCGCAGCCGGAGGCCCCACGGGCCACCCGCGTGATGGCGGAGGTGCCACCTCCCGCCGTCCCCGCGCTGGCAGGAGCACAGGAGGGCTTTGTGTCCCCCGCCACCGTCAATGCCGCCTATTCTTCCGGCCGGCGCCTCGTGACGGATGGAGATGGGGGGGGGGAGAACCCCCGGCCTTGACCTTGGCGGGGGCGCCGGGGGGTTTAACGGGGGGCGAGGAGGGGTCTCCTTCGCCTGGGTGGGCAGTATCACCCCACCGGGTGCTGAGGGGTGCGGTTGGGGGGTGCTGAGCCCCTTCCCCACTGTGCCCCCCCCAGTGTCTGCCAGTTCCTGAGCCGCTGCCAGAGCCCCCAGGGTGGTTTTGGGGGGGGTCCGGGCCAGCACCCCCACCTCGCCCCCACCTACGCCGCCGTCAACGCGCTCTGCATCATCGGCACGGAGGAGGCGTTCGGCGTCATCGACAGGTACGGGCAGCGCGGTGGCGGTGCCGGGGGGGAGGGTCTGGCCAGCCGGTGGGGAGCAGGATCTGTGCCCCCCCCTCACAGCCCGCTGGCCCCCGCAGGAAGAAGCTGCTGGAATACCTGCACTCGCTGAAGCAGCCTGACGGCTCCTTCCTCATGCACGTCGGCGGCGAGGTGGACGTGAGGTGGGTGAGCACCGTGGTGGGGTGGGGTGGGGGGGCTCTGCCGTGGTGGGGGGGAGCCGGTGCCGCGGTCCTGAGCGCCCACCGCCTCCCCCAGGAGCGCCTACTGCGCCGCCTCCGTGGCCTCGCTGACCAACGTCCTCACGCCCGCGCTCTTCGCCGGGACGGCTGAATGGATAGCGAGGTGAGAGGAGGGGTGGTGGGGCAGGGGGGGCAGCCCCTCGCCTCGGTGCCATCCCGCTGCTGCCCCGTGCAGGTGCCAGAACTGGGAGGGTGGCATCGGCGGGGTGCCGGGCATGGAGGCCCACGGCGGGTACACCTTCTGCGGCGTGGCTGCCTTGGTCATCCTCAAGAAGGAACATCTCCTGAACCTCCGCAGCTTGCTGGTGAGCACCACCACGACCCCTCGGCTCTCCTGGTGCTGGGGGGGGTCCCAGGTGCTTGGGGGGGGTCCCTGTCCTCACCCTGCTCCTCTCTGTCCCACACAGCACTGGGTGACCGGCCGGCAGATGCGCTTTGAGGGCGGCTTCCAGGGCCGCTGCAACAAGCTGGTGGATGGTTGTTACTCGTTCTGGCAAGCCGGCCTCCTGCCCCTGCTGCACCGTGCCCTCCACGCCAGGGGTGAGTTGGCTGTGGGCAAGGGGCTCCCGGCTTCCTCTGCCACCAAAACGGCCTCTCCAGGGATTTTAGCGAGGGAACAGCGCATGGGGTAACTCAGGTGTCCCCATGTCCCTGCTGGGGCCCTCGTGTGTCCCCGCAGCTTTTTGGCAGCAAGGTTACTGGGTCCAGTTCTGGGCCCCGCACTTCAAGATGTTGAGGTGTTGGAGCGAGTGCAGAGGAGGGCGACCAAGCTGGTGAAGGGTCTGGAGGGTCTGACCTACGAGGAACGGCTGAGGGAGCTGGGGGTGTTTAGCCTGGAGAAGAGGAGGCTCAGAGGTGACCTTAGTGCAGTCTACAACTACCTGAAGGGAGGTTGGAGCGGGGTGGGAGTCAGCCTCTTCTCCCAGGCAACCAGCGCTAGGACAAGAGGACACAGCCTCAAGCTTGGCCAGGGGAGGGTCAGGTTGGACATTAGGAAGCATTTCTTCTCAGCAAGGGTCATTAGCCATTGGAAGGGGCTGCCCAGGGAGGTGGTGGAGTCACCATCTCTGGAGGGGTTTAAGAAAAGCCTGGCCATGGCACTTAGTGCCCTGGTCTAGTTGCCATGGTGGTGTCAGGGCAATGGTTGGACTCGATGAGCCCAGAGGGCTCTTCCAACCTCATTGATTCGGTGACTGGGGTGTGCAGGAAGACCCCCGGGGTTGGGGGTTTGTCACCCCCCCAGGTGTCTCACTGCCTCCCCCCCTCCAGGCGACACAGCCCTCAGCATGTCGCGCTGGATGTTCGACCAGTCGGCGCTGCAGGAATACATCCTCCTGTGCTGCCAGTGCCCGGCCGGGGGGCTGCTCGACAAGCCGGGCAAGTGCGTACCAGCTCGAGGAGGGGGGGGGCTGCTGGGTGCCCCGGGTCAGCACCCCACTCTCCCCCCACCCTTGCCCCCAGGTCCCGGGATTTCTACCACACCTGCTACTGCCTGAGCGGCCTGGCCATCGCCCAGCACTTCGGCAGCGGCGACCTCCACCACGAGGTGGTCCTGGGGGTCCCCGAGAACCGCCTGGTAGGTGCTGGGCATGGCCGTGGGGGGTGCCAGGGCGGGCAGGGCTGAGCTGCCTGTCCTCCACCACGCCACGAAAAGACATTAACCTCCTCTTGTCTCTCTCTCTGGCAGCAGGCCACGCACCCTGTCTACAACATCACCCCAGACAAGGTGGTGAGAGCGGTGATGCACTTCTTGCAGCAGCCTGTGCCCGGCCTGGAGCCGGCGGGCGCTGCTGATTAGGGGTGGGGGGGGGTCCTGCTTGCCCCCCCCGGACTGTGCGGAGCAGCCCTGCCCCGGGGCTCACGGGGAGCTGCCCCGGCGTCTCGGCGCAGAGGGGCAGAGCGAGGTCCTCAGGGTGTGCTAGCAATACCAAAAACCGGCCTGCCCCGAGGCCACCGGCTCCTGCCGCCGCCGTGCCGGGCGCCCCGCTGTCCCCCCGGCAGGAGCTGAGCTGGCTGAGGGGGGGCACGGGGCCGTGGCGGAGCTTTTGGCATCAATAAACCACAACTGACACCTACTATGTCCTGTGCGCAGGGAGGGCACGGAGCTGCCGCCGACGGTGGCCCTGGGGATGCAGGGCAGGAGGTGACACCGACCTCGGGGCCACCTCCCGCCCCAAGAACGCGTGGGAAGGATAAAATAAGTTGGCTTTTTTTTTTTTTATTATTATTTATAGTCTTATAGTAAAGGGAAGCCTTAACTTGCAAGACAACTCTGGGTAGTATGTACAACATACCTTAGATCCATGGAATGACATTAAAACGGGGGCCGGGGGGGCACCTACGGGGCAGGGACGGGACACTATAGAGGTCAGAAAAATGCCACGGAGGTGGGGAGGGGGCCGGGGGAGGCGAAGGAGAAGGAAAAGGGGGCAGGATGCCCACGCAGATCACCCGGCCCGGCCCCCCTCGGCGCTGCAGGGTGGAGGGGGGGGTGTGGGTGCTGCCCCCCACCCTGGCTCCCCGCGGGCGCTGGGGGCAGGTGGAATTGCACACGCGAGAAAATAAATAGCGAGACCCCCCCCGGTGCTGGTGGGGGCAGCTCCCCTCAGGGCCTGGCCTTTTTTTGGGGGGGGTGGGCACAGGGGGGTGCTGCCCGGCTCCTGCACAGCCTCACCCTTCAGCTCAGGGCTGCCGTGGTCCCCGGGTATAAATAGAAATGCTCATATAAAACCAGAGGGGCGAGGGGCTGGCTAGTTGTGGAGGGGGCCGGGGACATCTCGTGGCCCCCACATCCCCCCCCCAAGTCTGTCGGGCGGGCGCTGCGAGGCCCTGCCTGGCCCGCTCCCCCCCGGGCCGGTGCGGGTAGAGCGGGGAAAGGGCTGGGAAGCTGCAGTCCCAGAGCCTCTACGAGAGAAGGGAGAGAGTCCTCACGCAGCCGGCGGGCGGGCGGGCGGGGGGCCGGCGGCGGCGGCGCCGGGGGGGCCTAACTGGCCTCCATGCGCAGCTTCTTCCTGCTCTGCGGCTCGTCGGGCTCCGAGTCGGAGCTGGAGTCGGAGCCGCCGTCGAAAGCGGAGATGGCGCTGCCCTTGGCGTTGGTGTAGAGGCTGTTGTCCGTCGAGGGGTAGTTGGCCTGAAGCTGGGCGCTCGACCGAGCCTTCTCCAACGCACGCACTGCAAGGCAGGGCCACCGCGTCACCCACCCCGGGGTGACCTGTCACCCCGTGTCCTATGGGACACCCACCCCCCTCCCAGCTCACCCTGGGTGACCTGTCACCCCCCACCCCCGTGTCCTATGGGACACCCACCCCCCTCCCAGCTCACCCTGGGTGACCTGTCACCCCCCACCCCCATGTCTATGGGACACCCACCCCTCCCAGCTCACCCTGGGTGACCTGTCACCCCCACCCCCGTGTCCTATGGGACGCCCACCCCCCTCCCAGCTCACCCTGGGTAACCTGTCACCCCCCAACCCCGTGTCCTATGGGACACCCACCCCTCTCAGCTCACCCTGGGTGACCTGTCACCCCCCACCCCCGTGTCTATGGGACACCCACCCCTCCCAGCTCACCCTGGGTGACCTGTCACCCCCCACCCCCGTGTCCTACGGGACACCCACCCCCATCCAGCTCACCCTGGGTGACCTGTCACCCCCCACCCCCATGTCCTATGGGACACCCACCCCCCATCCAGCTCACCCTGGGTGACCTGTCACCCCCCAACCCCGTGTCTATGGGACACCCACCCCTCCCAGCTCACCCTGGGTGACCTGTCACCCCCCACCCCCGTGTCCTACGGGACACCCACCCCCATCCAGCTCACCCTGGGTGACCTGTCACCCCCCACCCCCGTGTCTATGGGACACCCACCCCTCCCAGCTCACCCTGGGTGACCTGTCACCCCCCACCCCCGTGTCCTACGGGACACCCACCCCCATCCAGCTCACCCTGGGTGACCTGTCACCCCCCACCCCCATGTCCTATGGGACACCCACCCCCCATCCAGCTCACCCTGGGTGACCTGTCACCCCCCAACCCCATGTCTATGGGACACCCACCCCTCCCAGCTCACCCTGGGTGACCTGTCACCCCCCAACCCCGTGTCTATGGGGACACCCACCCCTCCCAGCTCACCCTGGGTGACCTGTCACCCCCCACCCCCATGTCCTATGGGACACCCACCCCCCATCCAGCTCACCCTGGGTGACCTGTCACCCCCCAACCCCATGTCTATGGGACACCCACCCCTCCCAGCTCACCCTGGGTGACCTGTCACCCCCCAACCCCGTGTCTATGGGACACCCACCCCTCCCAGCTCACCCTGGGTGACCTGTCACCCCCCAACCCCGTGTCTATGGGACACCCACCCCTCCCAGCTCACCCTGGGTGACCTGTCACCCCCCAACCCCGTGTCCTATGGGACACCCACCCCTCCCAGCTCACCCTGGGTGACCTGTCACCCCCCAACCCCGTGTCCTACGGGACACCCACCCCCATCCAGCTCACCCTGGGTGACCTATCACCCCCCAACCCCATGTCTATGGGACACCCCCCCCTCCCAGCTCACCCTGGGTGACCTGTCACCCCCACCCCCGTGTCCTATGGGACACCCACCCCTCCCAGCTCACCGTGGGTGACCTGTCACCCCCAACCCCGTGTCCTATGGGACACCCACCCCCCTCCCAGCTCACCCTGCTGCTCCAGGAGAGCGTTTTGCCTCTTGAGGTCGTCGATGTCCTGCTGGTGCGTGTGGTTTTTCCGGCGCATGTACTGGATGTACTCTGTGGCTTTGTCCAGGATTTGGGCCCGGGATGCCTGTTGCAATAGTGGGAAAAGCCAGAGGCGAGATAAAGACCTTGCCCCTGGGGTGGGGGGTGGAAAACCAACGGGGTTTCGTCTGCCCCGTCCCATCCGTGGCGCAGCAGAAAGGATTTCACCGTTGCCACCGTGGGAACCGGTGCCCAGCTCTTGTCCCCACCGGGGACCCAAGTGGGGATGCCCGTGGTGGGGCAGTGCCTTGCTGGCACCAGGAAGGGTCATTTCTGGACCCCGCTGATGGTGCTGAGAGAGCCAGCCCCCACCAAAACGTCCCCCACGGCGACATCCCAGTATGAGAAGTCACCACGAGGGTGCTGCCAGCCCCACCACCGCTATCCCCCGTGGCAGAGCCCGGAAGATCCAGCCCCACCAGATGGATTCGCTTCCTCCCTCCACCTTCCCAAAACCCCAGGCGGTGCCCGAGGCCGGGGTGCACGACCTGCCCCTGGGGAATGCCACTGGGCAGGGCCTGCGGGCAGGGAACCAGCTCAGCCGTGGAAAGCCCTGTCCAGCTTGGGTGCCACGGGCCGGGCTCCCACCGCGCTCCATACACTCACCTTCTCTCCCTGGAGGGAGGGGACGGAGTCCCGCAGGCTGTGGAAGCTGTCCTTGATGTGGTCCCTGCGCTTGCGCTCCAGCGCGTTGTGATGAGCCCGTTTGTCGGCCTGCGAGGGGGGGGGGCACCACCGTGAGACCCCCGAGCCGGTGGGGGGGCTCAGCCGAAGCCCCCGGGCCCTCCTCAACGGCTCCACGGCAGTGGGAGGGTGTGGGGAGGAGGCGCCTCCCCTCACTTTCGGTTTCCCCGGGGCTTCCTGCTGCCGGGGCAGCCCCGAGCCCCGCCGGGGGGGGGCAGAGCTGGGGATGGGGGGCCCGGCATGGCCCCAGGGGAGGGGAGCACCTCGCAGCCCTCTGTCCTGCCCCCCCTGCCCCCCAGGACACGCCCCCCCCTCCCCAACCAGACACAGGCTCCCCCCATCTGCCCTCTGCCAAGAAAAACAGCCCCCCCCCCCCCGCATACACCCCCAAAATGTGGCCCCACACCCCCCCCACCAGTGACAGCCCCCCCAGGGGAGACGGCTCCACAGATGCCCCCATATAGCTGCCCCCAAAAGACACAAACCCCACAGCTGTCACCCCCCCCATGAGCCCCAGCCCCGCAGATGCCCCCCTAAACACCCCCCTCCAACCCCACAGGTGCGTGTGTCCCCCAAACCCCAGCCCCACAGACCCCCCCCACAAGCCCCAGCCCCACAGGATCCCCCCTAAAGTCACCCCCCCCCAAACACCCCCACAACAGACATGGCCCCACAGGTGTGTGTGTCCCAAACCCCAGCCCCACAAGTCCCCCCCCTCAAGAGCCTCAACCCCACACATTCCCCCCCCCAAAAGACACAAACCCCACAGCTGTCACCCCCCCCCATGAGCCCCAGCCCCACAGATGCCCCCCTAAACACCCCCCCCAACCCCACAGGTGCGTGTGTCCCCCAGCCCCACAGATCCACCCCATAGACCCCCCCTAAAGTCACCCCCCTCCCCAAAACACCCCCCCCCCCCCCCCGCGCAGGCGCACCGCCCCCCCCCGCCCCTCTCGCCCCCACGTGCTCCCGGTACCGGGGAGGGGGGGGGAGCTGCAGCAACGTACCGCGGACTGAAACCTCGGCTGCTCCTCCTGAGGGGCCCGGTGAGGAGGAGGAGGAAGAGGAAGGTGAAGGCGGAGAGAGGGAACCGGGAACCGGGGCCGTGAGGGAGGGGAAGGAGAGAGAGAAACCAAACGTTACCCCCCCCACCACCGTTACCCCTTCCCCGGCGCTGGGGGGTGGCAGGGGGGTGTTGTCCCGGTGACGGGGCCCGACTCACGTCGCTCTCCACCTCGATGTCATCGTTGTCGCTCATCGCTGGAAACCGGCCCGGTGGCAGCCGCCGGGGCCCGCGCCGCCGCCGCCACAACAACAGCCCGCAGCGCGCATGCGCCGCCGCCGGCACACGTGACAGCGCGCACCCCCGCCGTTACCCCAGCGCGGGGGATTGTGGGTGATGGAGTCCGCGGAGGGGGCGGCAACCGGCGCCACACCCGGGCGGGGACTACAACTCCCGGCGTGCACCGCGCGGGGCGCGGTGCACGCCGGGAGTTGTAGTCCCCGCCCGGGTGTGGCGCTTCCCCTCATGGAGGGTGGTGAGGCCGCGACGACGCGAAGGCAGAGTACGGCGGCACCGGGAGCGGAGGTGGCGGAGGGGAGAGGTTTTATTGAGCTATAGGGGTGGAAAGAGGGAGCCGGGCCGGCTTGGGTGTGGTATTCAGGGGGCTGTAGGTCTGGTTGGGGGGCTGCAGGCTGGGCCTGAGGGGATGTGGGCCTGGCCTGGGGGGCTGTGGGCCTGCCTGAGGGTTCTTGGGTCTGGCCTGGGGGGTTATGGGTCTGGTGTGAGGGGCTGTGGGCCTGCCTGAGGGTTCTTGGGGGTTCTTGGGTCTGGCCTAGGGGATTGTGGGTCTGGTGTGAGGGGCTGTGGGCCTGCCTGAGGGTTCTTGGGGGTTCTTGGGGCTGGCCTGGGGGGTTATGGGTCTGGTGTGAGGGGCTGTGGGCCTGCCTGAGGGTTCTTGGGGGTTCTTGGGCCTGGCTTGGGGGGCTGTGGGTTTGCCTGAGGGTTCTTGGGCCTGGCTTGGGGGGCTGTGGGTCTGACGTGAGGGGCTGTGGGTGTGCCTGGGGGGCTGCAGGCCTGGCCTGGAGGTTCTGTGGGCCTGGCCTGGGGGGCTATGGGGCTGCCTGGGGGTTCTTGGGTCTGCTTGGGGGGACTGTGAGCCTGGCCTGGGGTGGCTGTGGTCTGGCGTGAGGGGCTGTGGGCCTGCGTGGGGGTCTGCAGGCTTGGCTGGGGGCTGCAGGCCTGGCCTGGGGGGCTGTGGGGCTGCCTGGGGGTTCTTGGGTCTGGCCTGGGGGGTTGTGGGTCTGGCGTGAGGGGACGTGGGCCTGCCTGGAGGGGGTCTGCGGGCCTGCCTGGGGGGGGTCTGTGGGCCTGACCTGAGGAGCTGTGGGCCTGGCTAGGGGGGCTGCAGGCCTGGCTAGGGGGCCTGTGGGCCTGCTTGGGGGTGCTGCAAGCCTGGCCTGAGGGGGGCCTGTGGAAGTTTGAGCCTGCTCAGGGGGTTTGGGCAGCTCCAGGGAAGGCTGTGGACCCCCCCTCAGGTTCAGAGAGCACGGGGGGGCCACCACGGCGGTGGGGCAGGACAGGCTGTCTCTAACCCAGCTGATCCCCATCATCTTTTGGCAGCTCGTCCCCGCTGGCGGACTCCACCGGTTGCTCGTCGTTGTCGTCCTTGCCGCCATCGCCCTCCGAGCCCGTCTCGTCCGAGTCGTCCTCCTCCAAGTAGCGGTAGCCGTGCATCTTGTGGCGCGGGCGGGGGATGCGGGGCAGGCGGTACGCCACGTGCTGCGCCAGCTTGTGCTCCATCCAGAGGTAGGCCCCCACCGCCACCGCCAGCGTCAGCAGCATGATGGAGAGCTTGGCCTACAGGAGGACTGGCGTGGTGGCACTGCACCCCCCCGAGCCTGGCAGGCCCCGGAGGCGATGGACCCAGCTTGGGGACACTGTGGGGACAGCTGCCCACCTGTCTGTGCTTACCTTCATGGGCAGCCCCGACCACAGGTAGACGGTGAAGATCGCCAGGGCCTGCCACCAGTGGTAGATGGTGAAGATGAAGTCTTGGCGCTCCTTGTCCTCGTACAGCATGCCCAGGAGGACTGGATCAGAGGAGACCAGCTGTCAGCGGCCCCCTCCTGTGCCCGTGTCCCCTCTTGGGGCACTGTTAGCAGGACCTAACCACAGTGGGTCTGTCCTGCTCCTTGTCTGTGGGTCCAAGGAGCTGGGGACTGCCAGGCTGCGGTGCCAGGGGACGTGAGGAGAGGATGCAGCGGGGAGCTGGGGACAACCTGGCCGTGCCAGTGGACAAGAGAGGCTGTGCTGAGGACCGCCCTGGTACTCACTGCTAATGCTGGTCTTGTTGAGGGCGCTCCCCATGCCCCAGAGCACGGCTATGGCGTAGAGCAGGGGCGCCTGGACCAGGTGCCGGGGCTCGGGTGCCCAGCAGAAGAGAGTCACCAGGAGGGCGGCGTGGACGAGGGCTCCGGCCAGCAGCGGGATCTGCCGCCGCAGGCGCAGCATGCAGAGGGCCAGGCTGGAGCAGGCCGAGGCGGAGAAGCCGTAGGCCATGAGGAGGTACGCCAGCTTCTCCAGCCCCAGGGCGCACACGCCGTAGTTCTGCCGCCAGGAGGAGGCTCAGCGTCACCTGGCCGGGCTGTCCCCGCTCTGTCACCCCCCGCCCCGTCCCCGCGCCCTACCAGGGAGAAGCCGGTGCAGACGAAGAGCACCTCGAAGCCGCTGTAGATGAACAAGGGGAAGAGGTGGCGCAGGCGGTAGTCCCGCACGTGCTTGAAGGGCAGCTGGAAGATGTTCCCCCAGCCGATGCTGCGCAGGTCGATCTCTTCCGTGGGCCGATGCGCCGAGCCGCAGAGCACCAGGACCTGCCCCACAGCCACGGGTTGTCACCACCATGGCAACTAGACCAGGGCACTAAGTGCCATGGCCAGGCTTTTCTTAAACCCCTCCAGAGATGGTGACTCCACCACCTCCCTGGGCAGCCCCTTCCAATGGCTAATGACCCTTGCTGAGAAGAAATGCTTCCTCATGTCCAACCTGAACCTCCCCTGGCCAAGCCTGAGGATGTGTCCTCTTGTCCTAGCGCTGGTTGCCTGGGAGAAGAGGCCGACTCCCACCCCACTACAACCTCCCTTCAGGTAGTTGTAGACTGCACTAAGGTCACCTCTGAGCCTCCTCTTCTCCAGGCTAAACACCCCCAGCTCCCTCAGCCGTTCCTCGTAGGTCAGACCCTCCAGACCCTTCCCCAGCTTGGTCCCCCTCCTCTGGATGCGCTCACCACCAGCATGGCGAGGAAGGCGGCGGCCATCAGGGCGCTCTCCACAATGATGAGGTTGATGCTCCGGGGCAGGCTCTGCAGCACCGTCTTGTTGAAGCCGGGCAGCGTGCCGTGGCTCAGCGTCCCTGCCAGGGAAGGGGGCACACGCCACAGCTCAGCCCCAACCGGGGAGGTCCCCGTGCCACCACGCCATCCTCGCGCCGTCCCGCGCGCTCACCGCAGTGCTTGACCCCGAAGAGCGTGTGGTTGAGCTGGTAGAGGTAGTTGTTGAGGAAGAAGAGCGTGGGCATCTGAGCGCAGACGAAGCTCAGCTGCAAGACGTAGAGAGAGGGGTGCTCAGCGCCCGGCTGCCTGGCACAGCCCCTCGCCCGTGCCACCCGCCCCGCCGGCGCTCACGTGGAAGCAGGCGTAGAAGATGGTCTGGAAGACGACGACGTAGGCGTTGCAGGCGCCCCGCGGCGCCCGCTGCTGCTCCTGCACGTGCTCCTCCTTGTAGTTGACGTACTCGTAGTACTTCTGGGCCATCCTGCGTGGACGTGGCGGGCTCAGCCCGTGCCCGTCGGCCACCCCCAGCCGCCCCCGCCGCTGCCTACCGCGTGATGTAGCTGCCCATGGAGGCCCAGAGGGGCACGATGGCCACGCCGATGGCCACGGCGGAGGGCACCAGCGTGTAGTAGCGCTCCCAGTAGTTGCTGGAGACGAAGAGGGCGTAGATGCCCACCGCCAGGAACATGGCCCACTTGGTGCCGAAAAACCTGCGGGGGCGAAGCGAGGGGAGCGTGGGCACCCGTGCCAGCGTGCCAACAGGGAGTGGGGTGGCGCCGTACCTGAGGAGGACGGGGGTGTAGAGCAGCGCCGCGACGGGGGTGACGTTGATGCCCATGAGGACCTTGCGGTCGATGTCCTCCAGCTGGATGTTGCTGTACTTCACCTCCCGGTAGGTTTCGTCGTAGTGTAGGATCAGCTGCATCTGCAGGAGGCCTGGGGAGGGTGGGGGGGGTCCTGTGGCTGTCACCCACCCCACCCCGAGCCCCCCACCACGGCGGGGGGTCCCTGCCCCTACCCAGGTAGACGCCGTAGGTGAGGGTGCCGGCCAGGCTGGCGGCCAGCACGTTCTTGACCACGCCGAGGCGTTTGCGGCGGAAATATTTCTGCTCCTCCTCCTCCTCGTTGTAGTCGGGGGGAGCACCCACCACGTCGTCCAGCTGTGGGTGACCCCGGCCGTCAGCCCTGGGGACAGCCACCACAGGGGGTCCCCCCACCCCGGCCTCACCTGTGCCTCCGTCCCCTCGGCGCCCAGCCCGTCACCCGCCACCGTCTTGGCCGCATCCTGGTAGCAGCTGGGGTCTTTCTCCATCGCTGCTTCTGGGTGGGGGTGGGCCTGGGTGGTGTCTGGGGTGGGGGGGGACCCTGTTGGCACCCCCAAGCTCTGCACCCATGTGTCTTGTGCCCCCAGAGCTGCACCCCCAGACCCTGCACCCGTGTGCTTTGCACCCCTACATCCTGCACCCAGCACCCCCAGACCCTGCACCCCTACACCCTGCACCCCTACACCCTGCACCCCTACACCCTGCACCCCTACACCCAGCATCTTGCACCCTTGTGCCCAACACCCCCCGACCTTGCACCCCTACACCCAGCACCTTGCACCCCTACACCCAGCACCTTGCACGCCTGTGCCCAGCACCCCCACACCCTGCACCCCTACACCCAGCACCCCTACACCCAGCACCTTGCACCCTTGTGCCCAACACCCCCCGACCTTGCACCCCTACACCCAGCACCTTGCACCCCTGTGCCCAGCACCCCCACACCGTGCACCCCTACACCCAGCACCCCTGTGCCCGGCACCCCCACACCCTGCACCCCTACACCCAGCACCTTGCACCCCTGTGCCCAGCACCCCCACACCCAGCACCCCCAGACCCTGCACCCCTACACCCAGCACCTTGCACCCTTGTGCCCAGCACCCCCAGACCTTGCACCCCTGCACCCAGCACCTTGCACCCTTGTGCCCAGCACCCCCAGACCTTGCACCCCTGCACCCAGCACCGTGCACCCCTGTGCCCAGCACCCCCAGCACCTTGCACCCCTGTGCCCAGCACCCCCACACGCTGCACCCCTACACCCAGCACCTTGCACCCCTACACCCAGCACCCCCAGACCCTGCACCCCTACACCCAGCACCTTGCACCCCAGCACCCTGTCCGTGCACCCTGGTGCTGTGTGGGGCGGGGCGGGCGCCGCTTCCTCTTTCGGACGGGGCGGGCGGGACGGGGACGTTTAAAGGGGCCGCTCCCGCACCCCCAGGACCCCCCCACCCCCTGGGTCCCGCACCCCCCAGGACCCCGCACCTCCCGGTCCCCGATCCCCGCCCGCCTGCACTGCTGCCACCTCTGGTCTGCACCCCCAGCGCCCCCCACCCACACCCGTCCTCAGCGTCCCGACCTCCCCCCTCCACAGCACCCATCCCACCCCAACCTGCACAGCACCCATTGCACCCCCTCTGCACAGCACCCATTGCACCCCCTTTGCACAGCACCCTGACCCCCTCTGCACAGCACCCATTGCACCCCCTTTGCACAGCATGCACCCCAACCCCCACAGCCCCCATCCCACCCTCTTCACAGCACCTCTGCCCCCCCCCCAGCACCCTTGTCCCCCGTAGCACCCTCACCAGGCCCTGGTGCTGCCCGGGGTGGCCCGTGGCACTGGGTGCCTGCCCTGGGCCCCGCTGCTCTCGCTTCCCCTTCCCGGCCTGGGTGCTGTGGCAGGGTGTCAGGGTGGGGGGTGCCAGGGTTTGGGGTGCGGGGCTGCTCTGGGGAGGGGTTGGGGCATACGTTTCTCCCCACGTCACCCAAAACCCGTGGCCAGGAGGGCGCCCAGGCACGTGGCCATGCCGGGGTGCCCGCGGCCTTGCCGTGCCAGTGCCCTGGGGCAGGGTGGAGAGGGCGAAATCTCCGTCACGAGGAGCTGGGGCAGGATCTGGCCCAGCCAGTACCGGGGGATTCTTGAGCTGCGCTGGAGGAGCAGCCAGCGCCACGTGGGGAGGGCGCTGAGGCCGTGGGACAGGGGGGCATGGCAGTGGTGCAGGATGTGGCCCTGCAGGGGGGAAAAGGCCCTTCCTGGGGGCTGCGTGCCCATGGCCCCCAACCCGAGCGATGGCGAGCAGCGAGCCAGGCTCTGGGTGCACCCCCCCGCCCCAGCGTGTCCCCCTGGGGCCGATGTGGGTCCCCAGCTCCACGTACCCCCCGGGTCTGCAGCCGCCGCCGCTCAGGCTCCGGTGATGCCAACGGGGAGCTGGTCCCCCCGGTTTTCCCCATCCCCGGGGGCCGTGCGGAGCATCTCGTCCCCAGGCACATCCCAGAGTGGGGTGGGGGACCCTGGTACCCCCCACGAGCCCACTCCGGGTACTGATGCACCCCTCGAAGCCAGGGCTGGCTCCTGGGGCTGCCCCAGGCATCATGGCTAAGCTCACGGTGCCAGTTTGGGGTGCTGAGGCCATTCCCCCTTCCCTGGGGGGCTGCCGTGGGTCCCCTGGGAGCGTGGCCACAGGGGGCTGAGCCCGGGGTGCGGTGACAGGGTGCGTGGGGCAGGGCTGCTGCCCTTCCTGTTTACGAAGAGGGGTAATTAGGGTCAGGCGGGGGAGTGCGTGTGCGGGGCGTGGGTGTCGGGGAGGTGAGGGCTGCGGTGGTGGGTGGGGGGAACTGGTGCCAGTGGGCAGGGATGGGCATGGGGTGAGCCGGGGGCTCAGCCGGCTGGTACTGGGGTGGGAAGGGGCAGCCCTATGGAGCCTGGGAGTCAGGGTGGCCCTGGGGAGCAGCATGATGGGTGTCTGTGGGGTCCCTGTGGGTCAGAGTGGTCCCAGAGAGCAAGGTAGGGGGTCCCCATGGGGTCCCTGTGGGTCAGGGTGGCCCTGGGGAGCAGGGTGAGGGGTATCTGTGGGATCTCTGTGGGTCAGGGTTCATGGTGGTGGTTTGGTGGCCATGGGAGTTCCCCAGTGCCACCGTCCCATGGGGGAGGTCCCATCCCATCCCATCCCATCCCATCCCATCCCATCCCATCCCTTGTCCCCACTGCCAGCCCCATGGAGGCGGGGCACAGTCCTGCCCGCCCCTGGCCATGGGGCTCAGCCACCAGCCCCACAGCATTTAGGGGGGGCACCCTGAGCCTCGGCACTGCCAGCCCGGCCTCGTGCTCCTCTCGCCGCCACTCAGCCCCCCAGGTAGGCACCCCGGGGACCGGACCCCCCTGCGTGGCGCTCGGCTGGCCCCACGGCTGTGGGGCACTGGGCACCCCGCTGGGTGGGCTCTCTCGAGGAAGGGGGGGGTGCGTTGGGCATGGAGGGGGGGCAGATGTGGGGCTGCGTCTCTGCCCCCCAGCTCTGGGCACGTCTTCACGTGCTGGAGGAGCGATGCTGTGCCCAAAGGTGGGCTGGGCTGTGGCAGTACCGCTGCTGGCCCAAGTGGCCACACAGTGGGGTCTCCAGGGGTCAGCCTGGGATGCTGCCCCACACCGGGATCCCTGGGGTCTCCAGGGGTCAGCCTGGGATGCTGCCCCACACTGGGGTCCCTGGGGTCTCCAGGGGACAGCCTGGGATGCTGCCCCACACCGGGGTCCCTGGGGTCTCCAGGGGTCAGCCTGGGATGCTGCCCCACACTGGGATCTCCAGGGGACAGCCTGGGATGCTGCCCCACACCGGGGTCCCTGGGGTCTCCAGGGGTCAGCCTGGGATGCTGCCCCACACCGGGGTCCCTGGGGTCTCCAGGGGTCAGCCTGGGATGCTGCCCCACACTGGGGTCCCTGGGGTCTCCAGGGGTCAGCCTGGGATGCTGCCCCACACCGGGATCCCTGGGGTCTCCAGGGGTCAGCCTGGGATGCTGCCCCACACCGGGGTCCCTGGGGTCTCCAGGGGCCAGCCTGGGGTGCTGCCCCACACTGGGGTCTCCAGGGGTCAGCCTGGGATGCTGCCCCACACCGGGGTCCCTGGGGTCTCCAGGGGTCAGCCTGGGATGCTGCCCCACACTGGGGTCCCTGGGGTCTCCAGGGGTCAGCCTGGGATGCTGCCCCACACCGGGATCCCTGGGGTCTCCAGGGGTCAGCCTGGGATGCTGCCCCACACTGGGGTCCCCGCAGGGTGCCCCCGTGTCGGCAGGGCAGCCCGAGCAGCTCCGTGACGACCTGGGAATCCCAGGCATCCCCCGCCGGGCGCCCCGGGGCCTCGGGCAGCCGCGCCGGGCTGAGTCACCCCACGGCCAGGACAGCCCCGAGCTCCGAGCCACCCTTCCAAGGTGCCGCGGGCAGCCCCAGCCAGCTCGGGGCACGGATGTCTCGCTGCGAGGTGACTCCTCGTGGGACCCAGCCGGCGCTTCCAGCTCCACCGTGACCCACCCCGTGTCTCTCCCCAGGGCCACCACGCTCTCCATGGAGACCTGCAGCCCCGTCCCACAGCTCTGCGTGCAGCAGCACCTCGAGCCCCCCGGGCAGCAGCCCCCAGGCTACGGCAAGTGCCACCCCGTGGGGTGCAGCGCGGGCAGCGTGGGGAAGGGGCCGGTGATCTGCAGTACCGTATGGTGAGAGCGAGGGGCTGGGGGGCAGGAGGGAGATGGGGTGGTGGGAAGAGGTGGGCAGGGGTGCTATGGCAGTGCTGGGGTCCCCGGGATGCTGGGTGGCAAGTTTGGGGTCTGTGGGCCACCACACGCTGGCATGGCCCAAGGGAACGGTGCCGTGGAGGGGGCACAAGGAGCCCTTGGTCCTGGCAGCAAGGGGAAGACTCAGGGGTGTGGAGTCCCTGCCCTGTCCCCAGGAACCCCGGGGGCTCCAGTTTGATGCTGGGCTGGGGCGATGTGGAGCTGGGGTGATGTGGAGCTCCTCACCGGGAGTGTGAGAGGCTGGCATGGGGCTGGGGTCCCTCTGACATGCCCGTCCCCGCAGCGGGAACCCCTACGCAGGGCTGGTGAGCCACCTGCGGGCAGCCTGGCTCTCGGGGAAGACGCGGCCCATGGAGTACCGCCGGGCGCAGCTGGAGGCCCTGGGACGCTTCCTGGAGGAGAAGCAGCAGGACATCCTGGAGGCCACCGCCTTGGACATGGGCAAGGTGAGAGGGGGCCGGGTGCTGGCCACCGGGGTCACGTCTCTGGGGCTCTGCGTACCCCCTTGTCTGGGTCTTGCATCCTCCTGGGTGAGGGGTGGGGCTCTGGGCGTGGGGGTCCCCTCGTTGGGGTCCTGCATCCCCCTTGATGTGCTCCAGGGCTGGTGTGGAGCACCCATAGGTGCTGGGGCCCTGCGGAGCTCTCCATAGCCGGGGTTGGCCACAGCACATGTAGGGACTGTGCCACTGGGCAGGGTTGATGCTGCCAACCCCATCCCTGGTGCACTTGAACCAGGAACCTGAGCGTCACCGAGCTTCACCCGCCGCATCCACCCCACGTGCCAGGTCCCCGGTGGCTTCACAGAGGTTGCACCCAGGATTACCGGCGTTGTGCAACGCGCTGGCCTTGCACATTCCTCCCGGGGCTGCTCAGGGCCGGGGCGGCTCGTCGGTCGGCCTCGCGGGGACTGGTTCCGCTGGCACGGTGCTGAGCCGTGCGGTGGCACAGGTGGGGACCTGGGGGTGGCTCTGGGTGTCGTGGCACGCCGGGAGCTCTGCCGAGGGAGCGGGAGCATCCCCGCCGTGGCCGTGTCACAGAATCAATGAGGTTGGAAGAGCCCTCTGGGCTCATCGAGTCCAACCATTGCCCTGACACCACCATGGCAACTAGACCAGGGCACTAAGTGCCATGTCCAGGCTTTTCTTAAACCCCTTCAGAGATGGTGACTCCACCACCTCCCTGGGCAGCCCCTTCCAATGGCTAATGACCCTTGCTGAGAAGAAATGCTTCCTAATGTCCAACCTGAACCTCCCCTGGCCAAGCTTGAGGGTGTGTCCTCTTGTCCTATCGCTGGTTGCCTGGGAGAAGAGGCCGACTCCCACTTCACTACAACCTCCCTTCAGTGTCTAGTGGTCTCAGCTCATCTCTTCTCTGCCTGGTGGCTTCAGGACCCTTTTGTCCCCCTTTCTCCTTTCCTGACGTGCTGCAGCCCAACAGACCCACCGCACGCTTTGGTCGTGTGGCTTTAGGAAACGTTTTTGGAGGGATGGCTTTGCCCTGGTGCAGCCTAACTGGTCTTGTCTGGTAGTGGGAGTGCTCAGACTCGTGTCCGTGGGTGTATCACCGCAGCGGCCCTGCCCTCAGACACGCGTTTCGACGTCGTGACATCTCCCTGGGCTTGTAATTGCCTTGTTTGTTGGAGGTGAGCGCCTTCTCCTTCAGCCAGGGCTCGATAGGCATCAGTGCTCGAAATGCGTCCTTCATCTCTCCTAATTGCGTGTAATTAGAGCTCGTTGTCTAGTAATGTGCTTGTTATGCAGTCGGGCCTTCATAGTTAGATGGACAATTCATCTGGTCTGACGTATCTGAGGTGACCTCACCTCCAGGGATGCCGGTTTCTCTCCACCGATGATCGAAGGAACTTGGATGACCTCAGACTTAATCTTTCAACCTCCATGTTCCATCAAAACCCTTCGTGGTCCATCTTTACCAGCAATTTCCTCATCCTCCCAGTAATGCAACCGTCATCCCGGGCCGAGAGCGGCCCCGTCGCTTCACGGGACGTCCAATGGGCCTGCTGAGCCCTCACGTGTAGGAGCAGCTCGGCCTCCTGAAGAGACCTGAAGGTCTCTTGAGTGAGGCTTGGTGGTGGAGCAGGAGAGGTTGGACTCGATGATCCCAGAGGTCTCTTCCAACCTGATTGATTGATTCTGTTGCCTCCTGGGAGTCAGCAACCAAACTTCCCAACCCCAACGTGGCGTTTTGCTGCAGCGATGGAGGACGGCTCCCAGCTGGGGATGCTTTTGGGTGGATCCAAAGAGTTGGTGCTTCTCAGCTGTGGTTATGGCAGCGGAGAGGACCCAGCACCTGCAGGAAATGCCTCAGCGGCCACTGCGATCCCGGCTCTGACATCCCACCACCTGAGTCACCATCCACTTAGTCATTGCCTGTTGGGATGGTCTATCTTAGAGCAACCTGCTGGGTTTGTTTAATTCCCCGACCGGGGTGTCTCACCCGACCTGCCTTGCCCAGCCACGTGCCAGCTCGCTGCAGGAGCCCCAGGAGCTACGGGGGGTTTCTGCCTGGGGTGGGGGTCTGGTGGCGTTCAGCTGAGCTCCACCACGAGGTGGTTAATTAAGCGGTTGCTCTTCTTCCCATTTCTCTTTGACCAAAGCAAGGCCTTAAGTTCAGCTTTTGTGTGCGGGCTGTGAGAGGGAGCTCGGGGCTTCGCTTCCAGCTTCTGTGCCCAAGCGGTGGGGACACAGTGCAAGAGCACTGTCCCATCCCAGGTCAGTGGTGTGGAGCTGCCTCTGAGACTGGTACCAGCTTTTCTGGTGACATTGCTCGGTCCCCCCTTGGCTCTGAGCTCTGTTCACCGATGCTGAGCTCAAGAGGCTGTTAGATATTGTGAAGATGTTAAATATTGGTTTTTTTCTCTGGCCAAATACCTATTTTCATAAAATTTCAGGGACTGTGATATTCCCTGGGGGCTGCAGGAGGTGGCAGCAACCTTCTGCTTAACAGCTTCTGCTCTTCGTGGGCAGAAGAGGGGAGAGATGGCGACGGGGAGGAGATGGGGTCGGACTTGGGGTGACACTTATGTGATGTCTGTCCCCAGCCATCCTTTGAGGCTTACTTCACCGAGATCCTCCTCTGTAAGAACGAGCTCAACAACACCCTGAACAACCTGTGCCACTGGATGAAGGACGAGCACGTGGGCAAGAATCTGGTGAGGCAGAAGCTCGGGGCTGACCTGGGATGGGAAGAGGGGGAGAGAAATGGTGGGGATGGGCAGAGTGGGCTGATGCAGGGCAGGAGGTGGTGGGAATGGCACTGAGATGGTGGCCTTCCTCTCAGGTGACCCAGCTGGACTGTGCCTTCATCCGCAAGGACCCGTACGGGGTGGTGCTCATCATCGCGCCCTGGAACTACCCCACCCAGCTCTTCTTGGTGCCCCTCATCGGGGCCATCGCTGCCGGTGAGCAGAACCTGTCCTCTGGCCTGGGGGATCCAGGCAGGGCTGGGCACTGGCGAGGGGGTCTGGCCAAGGGCCTCATCCCCCAGCTGAGGTGCCAGAAGGGATGGCTGTCACCATGTCACTGCTCTGATGACCTGTCTGTCTCCCCCCCAGGTAACTGTGTCATCGTCAAACCCTCGGAGATAAGCAAGAACACCGAGAGACTTATTGCTGAAATGCTGAGCTGCTACCTGGACAATGTAAGATGCTCTCCTTGTCCCTGTCCTTGCCCTGGGGCCATGGTGTTCCAACCCTACCTCCTTTCTCCATGCCCAGCTGGTGCCCACAGGCCCAGCAGCCCGGGATGCTGCTGGTGGGGATGGGACAGAGTGGCTCGGGCAGATGCTGACAGCACAGGACCCTTCCTCCTCTGTTGCAGGACTGCTTTGCTGTGGTGACTGGTGGCGTGCAGGAGACCACCAGGCTGCTGGAGAACAAGTTTGACTACATCTTCTTTACTGGTACGTCCCATGGGCCAGAGCTGAGCCCTGCCTGGTTTCTGTGCAGCGAGGAAGAGGGATTTCCTCTTCCCCTGGCCCTGGCTCCCCAGAGTGCCACATCCCAGAGCTGTGCCATAGCTGGTGGGTTCCTCACCATGATGCACCTTTTCCTGTCCCACAGGCAGCCCCTCGGTGGGGAGGATCATCATGACGGCCGCTGCCCAGCACCTGACGCCCGTGACGCTGGAGCTGGGGGGCAAGAACCCCTGCTACGTGTCCGACTCCTGCGACGTGCAGAACGTGGCCCGGCGGGTGGCCTGGGGCCGCTTCTTCAACGCGGGGCAGACCTGCATCGCCCCCGACTACGTGCTGTGCAGCGTGGTGATGCAGGAGAAGCTGATGCCCGCCCTGCGTGAGGCCATCACGGAGTTTTATGGCCCCAACCCCCAGGAGTCCCCCGACTTCGGCCGCATCGTGGGGGACAAGCAGTTCCGCCGCGTCCGGGCGCTGCTGTGCAGCGGGCGCGTGGCCATGGGAGGACAGACGGACGAGAAGGAGCGCTACATCGGTGAGGGCTTGAGCTTCACATCATCCTTGCGTGGAGTGGGCTTGGATTTTGGAGAGGGTCTCACAACTGGAGGGAAGGTTCTAGATGGAAGTGACACTTAGGGGAGGTTTGCAGGGGAATGGGGGAGCTTGGCGAGGCGTCCTGTCTTAGGAGGTGTGGGTCTTGGGGAGAGGACCAAGGTGTCATCACCTCTGTGCGTGGCTGATGCATTTGGGGTTCTTCCTCCTCAGCTCCCACGGTGCTGGCGGACGTGCTGCCCTCTGATCCCATCATGCAGGAGGAGATCTTCGGCCCCATCCTGCCCATCGTCGTTGTGGCCGACATGGAGGAAGCCATTGACTTCATCAACGCGCGGCCGCGGCCGTTGGTTGTCTACGCCTTCTCCTGTGACTGCAAGGTGTGTGTGGTGCAGGGACCAGAAAGGGGGGTGAGGGAAATGGGGTGGTGGGGCCAGTGCCCACCTCACCGACACCCCATGAAATGCTCTGGAAGGGTCTTTTGGAGCCTGGCTGCTCCGAGCACACCGGGCTGATGGATGAGGTGGGGGATGTTTGACAAGCGCTGCTCGTGGAGCTGGGGTGTGAGACCCGCGTCCACCTTCTCTGCTTCCCTCCCAGGTGGTGAACCAGGTCCTGGAGCGGACCAGCAGCGGTGGCTTCTGCGGCAACGACACCCTGATGCACGTGACGTTGACCTCGCTGCCCTTCGGTGGCATCGGTAGGTCCAAATCCCCTGGGCCTGTTTGCCCCTGGCCAATGTGAGCCAGGCGTGACCCTACCCCTGGTGAGGAAGGGTCTCAGGGGAGATGGGGCACCCAGGGCTGGGCTCAGTGCTCTGTAGGGAGATCCTGCACCAGGTAGGACCCCACCAGAAGCCCTTTGCTTCGCTGCGCCAGGGCTGAGCTCTCAGGCTTTGCAGCCCTTTCTCTGCTGCACACACGTGGAGCCCTCTGAGGTTTCTCCTCTCCGTGTTTGCCACCCCAAGCGCAGTGTTCCCTGCTTCATAGGACTGTAGAGAAGTTTGTACCGCTGGGATCCTTCCTTGGTGTTTCTGAGCAGCGTGGGCACCGCGAGGGAATTTTGTGCCAGGGCTGGGTTCCTGCCCTGCTCAGGCTTCCCCGGGAGCTCCTTTTAGGACTAAACAGTGGGAGCAAAATGCTTACAAATGTCTGGTGAACCTGCTGATGGTAACTTGGGGATCCTCCTCGGCGAAGAGGGAGAGTTTCTGCTCTCCAGGGGCAACCACAATTGTTTTCTTGGGTGGACAGTGTGGCCTGCCCAGCCCTGAGCCCTGGTTGTCCAGGGAAGAGCAGAGGAACACAGGATGCCTCTGATGAGGTTTCCCCAGGACACTTCCCCATCTCCTGCTCTCTTCTCCAGAACATTCTCTGGGGAAAATATCTCTTTTCTGCTGCCCATGCTCAGCATCTCTGTCGGGGCTGACGCCTGATTCAGACATCACAGGACACCACGACAGCAAAGCACAATTAATTCCTCGCCTGCCTGTGGCTCAGGGAACAATTTTTGGTGATTCCCAATACTGTAACTTATCTTTATGGAAATGATTCAGACAAAGTGCCTCAAATTATCAGGTGAAGCCATTTTATAGCAGCTCGGTCAGGTGAAGGGTCTGAAGTCATCGGGGTGAGATGGCGTTTGCCAAAGCTTCCGCAGTAGCTCGGACGTGAAGTCATTGGGCTATTAACCTCCATCTGCAACCTCAAGCTTAAACCAGCCACAGGAATCAGGAGCTGCCGGTGCTGCCAATGGGGCTCAGATTTTTTAAGAGCTCCAGGAAGAAGCTGACCTTTGTAGGGGCCATGCTGGTAGCTCCTAACCATGGGTAGATATGGTAGAGCACTGTAGGAGTGGTAGGGGGACATCAAGCCTTGTAGACCCAGCAAAGCTTATGTAGATAAAAGTAGGTTGGTCAAAATGATGCACTTGGACCTATGAAGAGTGGTGGGCTGCAGAAGGGTTTGCTGGGCTGAGTAGAGCTGGGACAAGGCCCAGGGGAGGGTGAGATCTCCTCCTCCATGGCATTTGGATAAAAAAAACTGAGGAGTTTTCCTTGTGCTGACGATGATGCTCAGCATGGGGAGGAGCAGAGTCCCGGGGCAAGTTTGGACCCGTGCTGTGTGTTGCAGGAAACAGTGGCTTGGGGAAATACCACGGCAAGTTCACCTTCGACACCTTCACCCACCACCGCGCCTGCCTGCACCGCAACATGGGCCTGGAGACCCTCAACGCCCTGCGCTACCCGCCCTACAATGAGCAGAAGCTGGGGCTGGTGACGGCCACCTTCGAGGTCAAGCGCAAGGGCATGTGCACCCTGCTCTGAGGGCTGCTCCGCGCCGGGCACGGACCACGGGGGGCACTTCTGGCTGGGTTCCCCCCCCCGGGGGAGCAAACCCACGCTCCCCGGGAGGCTGGTGTCCTCCTCACTCCTCAGCACCCCGTTCCTCTTGGCATGTCCTTCGCCTCCCTGATGCCCATCAGACAGGGGAACGGACATCTCCTCCCGCACTCTCGCTCCTCCCCAGCTGCCTCTGCTCCACACCGTTTGCTGGGACGCATCTGAAGTGGCAGCAGGTCCTTTTTCTCACCCCACACTTCTCTTCCCAGCGGCGGAACGGTCCCCACGAGGCTGAGGACCGGCCGTTAGCCCCGTCGCCCGTTAGACGGCCCTTTCCTCCTGGGTGAACCTCGCTCTCCCTCCTCTCAGTGCTGGCTTTCTCCTCCGTGTAACCTGCCTGTAGTAAAGCCTTTGCATTGAGCTCTCCTGCCTGGCCTCGCCTCGTGCCTTCGTCGCCTGGCTTGGGGGGGGGGTGTTAGGCAGGAATCTGGTAGCCAAGCCCCAGGGGGTGCATGCCCAGACCCCCAATGTCCCCACCCATCACACCGACCCCCTCAGCCACACCG
Source organism: Nyctibius grandis (assembly GCF_013368605.1). Classification (NCBI taxonomy): domain Eukaryota; kingdom Metazoa; phylum Chordata; class Aves; order Nyctibiiformes; family Nyctibiidae; genus Nyctibius; species Nyctibius grandis. The sequence continues at coordinate 1,275,497 of NC_090661.1, forward strand.
TCGCACCCCGCTGGGGTCGTGTCCCCCTCCATCACCCCGTGCCTGGTGGCTGCGTGTCAGCGAGGTGCCCAAGGCTGGAGCCGGGCCTTGTTTCACATCCCAAGTGGTTTGGGCTGGAGCGGAGCCAGCGGTGACGTGCGGTGGGGCAGGCAGCCAAGGGGCAGAGCAGGAAGCCGGTAGCGGGCACAGGGGCGGTTGCCTGCCTGCACCCTGCCTGCAGCCTGCCTGCACCCTGCCTGCACCACAGCCAGCCTCAGAGCTCGGCAGGGTCCTGGCTGCGGTGCCAGGGTGCTGGCTGGGTTCCCTGAAGCCACCCCGTTAGCTGGGGCGAGGAACCCGTGGCTCGCAGCCCAGCTGGTGTGAGGCTGCCAGCAGCCTGCCCAGCCCGCGGGCAGCCCCGTGCCGCTGCCAGGGGACCATGGAGACCGGCGGCGTCTCCCCGCAGCCCAGCGTGCAGCAGCCCCTGGGCAGTGGGGCCGGCAAAGCTCCCGAGGATGATGGTGGTGGTGGGAAGGGGAGCGTGGATGGCGATGCCACGAGGTGAGAGCGTGGGGCCGGGGCATAGAGGGGAGAGGGGAGGGGTCCGGGTGCTCTGCCCTGTCCCCAGGGCTCTGGTTTGGTGCTGGGGCGATGTGAAGCTCCTCTCCCTTGTCACTGGGAGCACGAGGGGCTGGGATGGGGCTGGGTCATGTCTGACATCCCTGTCCCCGCAGCGGGAACCCCTACGCGAGGCTGGTGGATGACCTGCGGGCAGCCTGGCTCTCGGGGAAGACGCGGCCCATGGAGTACCGCATGGCCCAGCTGGAGGCCCTGGGACGCTTCCTGGATGAGAAGAAGCAGGACATCCTGGATGCCACCGCCTTGGACATGGGCAAGGTGAGAGGGGGCCAGGAACCGGGGCACCCAGGGGCTGGGGGAGCCAAGGGGTAGCGGCTGGTAGAGGGCTGATGCGATGCCTTGGTGAAGCTTCCCCACCTGGTCGGGGCTCGGAGCCAGTGGGTGTGGGTGGAGGCCACCAAATCTCCACCAAATCACCAGAGGGCCACCCCTGCCCTCTCTTGGTGTTCACCCAGGCTGCAGCTCTCAGAGCCCAGACCCCCCGGCCTTGCATCGTCTCCCACCTCTTTGCTCCTTCCCCCACACCTATGTCAGGGCCACTAAGGACAGAGGCAGAGCAGACCTGTCCCCTGCGTCTCCATAAGTCCCCAAGGAGCTCCAGTCCCCCCAGCCCAACAGTTCCCCCTTCGGTACAGCTCATCTGCCCACAGCCAAAGCCTTGTCACCACACAGGGCTCAGCATCCCTCCTTCTTCACCCTTGTCCACAGCTTCCCTTTGAACATCCTCCCCCTCCTCACCGCAGTCTGGATCCAGGGGATCCACATCATTTCTCCTATTTTTAAGCAGCTCTTGTGCTGGGAGGAGACCCAGAGCAACGCCTGATCCCCTGAGGGAAAGGTGTGCCACCCTGTTTCCCATTTCCTTCTGCACCCTTTGTGCTTCTCCTTTCCTTGTCTGGGCAGTGGCCTCATACCCACCTGCACTGGGAAGCCTCCAGGTGGGGTTTGGGAAGGGCTGACTCGATCCCGGGTGAGATGCTCCCTCGGTGGAGAGACATGGGGCCACCTTCCCTCCCTTGCCCGCTGGTGAGCATCTCCAGTCAGGCCTGGCTGGTGCAGGGCTCGCAGCTCACGTGGTGGCCTCTTCTCCCAGGCAACTAGCGAAAGGACAAGAAGACACAGCCTCAAGCTTGGCCAGGGGAGGTTCAGGTTGGACATCAGGAAGCATTTCTTCTCAGCAAGGGTCATTAGGCATTGGAAGGGGCTGCCCAGGGAGGTGGTGGGGTCACCATCTCTGGAGGGGTTTAAGAAAAGCCTGGCCACGGCACTTAGTGCCCTGGTCTAGTTGCCATGGTGGTGTCAGGGCAATGGTTGGACTCCATGAGCCCAGAGGGCTCTTCCAACCTCATTGATTCTGTGGTGCCCAGCCACTGGTGGTGGCCGGGGCTGGCACTCAGTGCTCGGGTGAAGGTCTTGCCCATCCAACCTTCAGCATGAGATAAGAAAACCAGCGGTGGCTGATAACCACCCACCTGAGATGGAAAAACTCTGCCGACGAACCCAAGACGGCGCAATGCTGTTGGGGGTTAAAATTTAACCTCTTCCTTCGTACAATTATTAACCATTTCACAGGAGTCCAGGCACGAATTATTTTTTTAATCAATCACATGGTTGCCTCTCCCTGCCCACACCAAGCCCGGGTTGGCAGCACCTTGCTGAGGGTTATCCCCCAGCTGCTGGCGATTGCTATGGCTTAGTAACCCCCTCCAGCTCATCCATGGACACAAGGATGGTGCCTTGAGTGAGATCTAAGGTCTGTCCAGCCCAGGCTCGCTGAAGGATGCTCAGAAACGGGGCAAACGTGATACTTCCAAATATTTTTGGAAGCCAGCAGTGCTGCCTCCTGGTTGGAGGGTGCTCCATCCATGGATGCTCCATCCATGGATGCTCCATCCAAGGATGCTCCAAGGATGCTCCATGCATGGATGCTCCATCCAAGGATGCTCCATCCATGGATGCTCCAAGGATGCTCCATCCAAGGATGCTCCATCCAAGGATGCTCCATCCATGGATGCTCCAAGGATGCTCCATCTAAGGATGCTCCAAGGATGCTCCATCCAAGGATGCTCCAAGGATGCTCCATGCATGAATGCTCCAAGGATGCTCCATGCATGGATGCTCCAAGGATGCTCCATCTAAGGATGCTCCATCTAAGGATGCTCCATCCAAGGATGCTCCATCCAAGGATGCTCCATGCATGGATGCTCCATCCAAGGATGCTCCATGCATGGATGCTCCATCCAAGGATGCTCCATCCAAGGATGCTCCATGCATGGATGCTCCATCCAAGGATGCTCCATGCATGGATGCTCCATCCAAGGATGCTCCAAGGATGCTCCATCCATGGATGCTCCATCCAAGGATGGAGCACACCCGCAGTGAGAGCCGTGGGTGTGCTCCATCCATGCTGCCATGGCACTGTTGGACACCTCCAATGCCCTCCCTGGTCGCTGTGTCTCTGCTTCTTCTTTCTTCTGCTCCCCAGTAAGGTACCAGCCTCGGGCTTCCCTGGCCTCATCTCGGAAAGCCCCGTGCGGGGCTCAGCTCCTGCTTGGGCCGCATCCCCTGGCACAAGCCCAGCCGCTCCAGCCCACCCGAGACACCCCGCTCGTCCCAGTGCCCACCGCAGTGGGCTGATCGCTATCGTTGGTGTCAGTTGTGCTTCCTCATCTGCTTGAGGTTCCCTTTTCCTTGGAAGAGACATCCAGCGTGTGGCTCTGCTCATGCCATCTGCCTTGAGGAGCAGCCCAGCTTCTCCTTCATCTTGCTTCTCCTCCCGACGTCGTGCCGAGCCCCACACCTGCACTGCTCCCAAACTCCTCCGCCCTTCGTGCTCCCTCTCCCCGTGGCTATCCCTCCTCCAGTCCTGCTGAGGACAACCTCTGGAAGCCTTTGCTTCCTGCTCTCCCTCCTTCCTAGGCTCGGTGGTGGATCTCCTCCCCACCTCCTCAGCTCACTCTGCCAAAAAACCCTGCACGTACAGGCTCCAAAATCTGCATATTCCCTTTTCTCCCATATTTCCTCCCAAATCTTGACACCTGGGTGGTGGATATCCCCCAGGCCCGGCGGGTTTTATCCTTGGAACCTGCCCTTTCCCCACCAGTCCCCATCCACCTCACCTTCCACTGTAGCCCTGGGTGAGAAGAAACCCAACTGTAGGGCGAACATTGAAGGGTCCCTGGTTGAGCGGCTGAGGGAGCTGGGGGTGTTTAGCCTGGAGAAGAGGAGGCTCAGAGGTGACCTTAGTGCAGTCTACAACTACCCGAAGGGAGGTTGGAGCGGGGTGGGAGTCGGCCTCTTCTCCCGGGCAACCAGCGCTAGGACAAGAGGACACAGCCTCAAGCTTGGCCAGGGGAGGGTCAGGTTGGACATTAGGAAGCATTTCTTCTCAGCAAGGGTCATTAGCCATTGGAAGGGGCTGCCCAGGGAGGTGGTGGAGTCACCATCTCTGGAGGGGTTTAAGAAAAGCCTGGCCATGGCACTTAGTGCCCTGGTCTAGTTGCCATGGTGGTGTCAGGGCAATGGTTGGACTCGATGATCCCAGAGGGCTCTTCCAACCTCATTGATTCTGTGATTCTGTTTGGGGTGAGCACAAAGTGTGCATCCACCACGGGACGTGAGGGCCTTGAGTCCCCAAATCCTGGGTAAAAAGCCACGCAGGGCAGGGGTAAGAGCGTGCAGCACGTGCCGAGGTGACGTGTATGTGACATGTGCTCTGCATCCCCAGCCGCCCTTCGAAGCCGAGTTCTCCGAGATCCTCCTCTGCAAGAACGAGCTCCACGAGACCCTGAACAACCTGTCCCACTGGGTGAAGGATGAGAACGTGGACAAGACTCTGGTAAGGGGGAAGAGGAGGAGGATGGGGGGAAGGACCCACCGCCTGGGCAGAGCTGGGTGGGACGCTGGCATGGAGATGGTGGTGCAGGTTGGGACCTGTCCTGCCATGAAGCACTCCTGACAGGGTGGGTGTCCTGCAGGTGACCCAGCTGGACTCTGCCTTCATCCGCAAGGACCCGTATGGGGTGGTGCTCATCATCGCGCCCTGGAACTACCCCGTCAACCTCCTCGTGGGGCCCCTCGTTGGGGCCATTGCTGCAGGTGGGCCAAACCTCTACCCTGGCCTGGAGGATCCAGGCAGTGCTGGGCACTGGTGAGGGCACCTTGTCCCCCAGCTGAGGTGCCAGAAGGGCTGGTGTCACCGTGTCGCTGCTCTGACATCCTATCTCCCCCCAGGTAACTGTGTCATCGTCAAACCCTCGGAGATGACCAAGAACACGGAGAAACTCATGGCTGAAGTGCTGCCCAGCTACCTGGACAAAGTAAGCAGCTCTCCCTGTCTCACGGCTGGGGTGTTCCCACCCCCTGCACACACCGAGCTGTGCCCTCCTGGCACTGCGCCTGCCTTGCACACACCAGCCCACACCATCCCCGGTCTCAGGTGCTGCCGTGCCTCCTTTCTCCATGCCCAGCTGGTGGCCACAGGCCCAGCAGCCCGGGATGCTGCTGGTGGGAATGGGGACAGAGTGGCTCACAGAATCACTGAGGTTGGAAGAGCCCTCTGGGCTCATCGAGTCCAACCATTGCCCTGACACCACCATGGCAACTAGACCAGGGCGCTAAGTGCCATGGCCAGGCTTTTCTTAAACCCCTCCAGAGATGGTGACTCCACCACCTCCCTGGGCAGCCCCTTCCAATGGCTAATGACCCTTGCTGAGAAGAAATGCTTCCTAATGTCCAACCTGACCCTCCCCTGGCGGTTGCAGATGCTGACAGCACAGGACCCTTCCTCCTCTGTTGCAGGACTGCTTTGCTGTGGTGACTGGCGGCGTGCAGGAGACCACCAGGCTGCTGGAGAACAAGTTTGACTACATCTTCTACACTGGTCCGTCCCGCAGGCCAGAGCTGAGCCCTGCCTGGTTTCTCGTGCAGAATGGGATGGGGGTTCCCACCAGGGCTTACTGGGCCCATCAATGTGAAGGGGAGGGCTCATTGTGTTGGGGATCCGGTGTCAGGATCCAGTGGAGGATCTGCCACCAACATGTCTAAGGATCTGGTGGCCATAACTGGGTTTTGTAATGGCTGAGCTGGGGGATGCCATGGTGGAGCTGGAGAGGGTGCTCGAGGTGAGGGCTCAGCCACGTGCTGCTCACCAGGGTGGGTGCAGGACAGGAGTGGGACTTGACATGACCTCCCTGTCCCTCGCTCCTCATAAGGGTAAGGCCATGGGTTGGGCTGTAGCGTGGTGGGTTCCTCACCATGATGCACCTTTTCCTGTCCCACAGGCAGCCCCTCGGTGGGGAGGATCATCATGACGGCCGCTGCCCAGCACCTGACGCCCGTGACGCTGGAGCTGGGGGGCAAGAACCCCTGCTACGTGTCCGACTCCTGCGACGTGCAGAACGTGGCCCGGCGGGTGGCCTGGGGCCGCTTCTTCAACGCGGGGCAGACCTGCATCGCCCCCGACTACGTGCTGTGCAGCGTGGTGATGCAGGAGAAGCTGCTGCCCGCCCTGCGTAAGGCCATCGATGAGTTTTATGGCCCCAACCCCCAGGAGTCCCCCGACTTCGGCCGCATCGTGGGGGACAAGCAGTTCCAGCGGGTGCAGGAGCTGATGCGCAGCGGCCGCGTGGTCATCGGAGGACAGACGGTCGAGAAGGAGCGCTACATCGGTGAGGGCTTGAGCTTCACATCATCCTTGCGTGGAGTGGACTTGGATTTTGGAGAGGGTCTCACAACTGGAGGGAAGGTTCTAGGTGGAAGTGACATTTAGGGGAGGTTTGCAGGGGAGCTTGGTGAGGTGTCCTGCCTTAGGAGGTGTGGGTCTTGGTGAGAGGACCAAGGTGTCATCACCTCTGCGTGGCTGATGCGTTTGGGGTTCTTCCTCCTCAGCTCCCACGGTGCTGGTGGACTTGCAGCCCTCTGATCCCATCATGCAGGAGGAGATCTTCGGGCCCATCTTGCCCTTTGTCATTGTGGCCAACGTGGATGAAGCCATTGACTTCATCAACAGCCGTGAGCGGCCGTTGGTTGTCTACGCCTTCTCCTCTGATGACAAGGTAGAGCATACGGGCTGGGTGAGGCCAGGGCCAGCCCTGTGGCCATGGCCAGGGCTGGGCTTGCCCCATGCTCCTTGGTGGGTGTCTTCAGCCATGTTCACGCTCCAAAAATTATCTTTAGAGCAGACAGCCCTTGCTGTGGGGGAAGGATTTCAGCTGGAGGTGCGGGAACAGGGTGTGAGACCCGTGTCCACCTTCTCTGCTTCCCTCCCAGGTGGTGAACCAGGTCCTGGAGCGGACCAGCAGCGGTGGCTTCTGCGGCAACGACACCCTGATGCACGTGACGTTGACCTCGCTGCCCTTCGGTGGCATCGGTAGGTCTCCATCGCCGGCGCCTCCTCCTCGAGAGGGGACCACAACGGGTGGGCGACGGGCAGACCCAGCCACCAACGGGGCGCCCGTGCCGTGTGTTGCAGGGAGCAGCGGGCACGGGATGTACCACGGCAAGTTCACCTTCGACACCTTCACCCACCACCGCGGCTGCCTGCACCGCAGCATGGGCCGGGAGGCCCTCAACGCCCTGCGCTACCCGCCCTACAGCCCGCAGAAGCTGGGCATCGTCCGCGCCGCCTCCGAGGTGAAGCGCAAGGGGGCCTGCACCCTGCTCTGAGGGCCCCTGGCTGCCCCGTGATGGCTCCTGCTTGCCGGTCACAGTGGTCCTGGTGGCCACGTGCAATGAAAGGTGTTTCCCTGCAACCGGTGGCCTCCTGCCTGCCCCTGCCTCCGTGGCCACCCTCCGGTCAGGGCATGGGATGGAGCTGCTGGCCAGTAAGGTAGGGGCAGAGCCACGTGTGCCCCACATCTCCTGCACCCACAGAGCTCCTGTGCCCCACGTCTCCTGCACCCACAGAGCTCTTGTGCCCCACATCTCCCTGCACCCCATAGCTCCCTGCACCCCAGAGCTCCTGTGCCCCATAGCTCCCTGCACCCTAGAGCTCCTGTGCCCCATATCTCCCTGCACCCCAGAACTCCTGTGCCCCACATCTCCCTGCACCCATCTCCTGCACCCCAGAGAGCTCCTGTGCCCCACATCTCCCTGCATCCGAGAGAGCTCCTGTGCTCCACATCTCCTGCACCCCACATCTCCCTGCACCCACAGAGCTCCTGTGCCCCACACCTCCCTGCACCCACAGAGCTCCTGTGCCCCACATCTCCTGCACCCGAGAGAGCTCCTGTGCTCCACACCTCCCTGCACCCCACAGAGCTCCTGTGCCCATCTCCCCGGACCCACAGAGCTCCTGTGCCCCACACCTCCCTGCACTCCAGAGCTCCTTGCACCCCAGAGCTCCTGTGCCCCACATCTCCCTGCACCCCAGAGAGCTCCTGCACCCCCCACCTCCCTGCACCCCAGAGAGCTCCTGTGCCCCACACCTCCTGCACCCCACAGGTTCCGCACCCCACACAGGTCCCACAGCCCCTCGCTGGCTCTACGGGTTCCACACCCATCCTCCTCCATCTCCCCTGGCCCCACCGCAGCCGGGGGGGCGGAAGGGCTGGTGGGGTGCTCCGGGGTGATGCCGGTGGTCACCTCCTGCTGCCCGTACCCCCCACCTTGGGGACTCTTCCCCCTAAAAGGCCCACGGCAACGCTTCCCTCCCGGATCCTTGAGCTGGGATGAGCCCATCTTCCTCCGCCCCCTGCCCGGGCATCCACCCCCCCTTCTCCGGCACGGGCTGGCGCAGCCATCAGGGGCCTGGGAGCGGGCACGGGCAGCCGAGCCCGGAGCAGAGGGACAGATAAGGTGACAGGAGGGACGAGAGGCCGCGTCCTGCAGCGGTCCGGGTCGTGCTGCCCTCCGCAGCCCCTCTCCGCTCCCTCCCGGTGGCTTTCCGGGCTCCGTCCGCTGCCCCGGTACCGGCCCTCGCCCCACGCCGCCACAACAAACACCCACTTCCGCCTACGCTCCGGACCCGCCCCGCCGCCTCACTTCCGACCAATCACCGCTCCGCTCCGCCGCCGCCCCGCCCAGTCCGCGAAGCTCCTCCCTTCCTCAGCGCTTTCCGACCAATGGGAAGCGAGCGTGGCCCCGCCTACCCCCCAAAGCCCCGCCTCCAGCGCGGCGGCCCGCCCCGTGACGCCGGCGCCGCTTTGCGCCTGCGCCGCTGCCGGCCGCGCCTGCGCAGTGCGCGCTGTGGGCGGGGCGGGGTCAGGACGCCCGGGTCCTTGGGGGAGGTGAGCGGGGGGGGCCCGGCCGGGGCTGGGGGGGCCTGGGGCGGCGGGGGGGGCCTGACCGGGGCTGGGGGGGCCCAGGGTGGCTTGTCCTGGTCCCCAGAACCCGCCTGGGAGCGAGGGGGCGGCCCGGCCGCTTGGGCCCCCTCCCTGGAGACACTCATAGGGGGCGCCTGGGGCCTTCCTGGGGCCGGGGGTGTGAGGGGGGCTCGGTGCGGTGTGGGGGGGGCCGTCAGTGGGGTGCTGGAGGGCGGGGAGGGGGGCTTGGGGCAGGGCTTGTGGGTCCCTGGGTGTGGGGGAGCCTGCCTGTGTGTCTGGGGGGGTGTGTGTGGGGGGGGCAGGATGCCTGGGGCCATTGGGGGGCCACCTGGGGCCATTGGGGGAGGGGGAAACAGGAGCCTGGGTCCCTTGGGGGGCCACCTGGGGCCATTAGGGGGGGGAACAGGAGCCAGGGTCCCTTGGGGGAGGTGGGGGGGTCCATTTGGGGGGGGTAGGACATCTGGGTACCTTGTGGAGGGGACACCTGGGCCCATTGTGGGAAGTTGGGGGGGGGAACAGCAGCCTGGGTCCCTCCTGGAGGTGGGGGGGGGTCCTTTGGGGGGCAGTGGGACATCTGGGTCCCTTGGGGGAGGTGTGGGGGGGGCAGCAGGATACCTGGGTTCATTTGGGGGGGGTAGGAGCTCTGGGTCTCTTGGGGTGGGGGGGGGGATAGGATACCTGGGTCCCTTGCGGGAGGAGGGGTGCCTGGGGGGTCTGGGTCTCTTCTGGTGGAGGGTTGGGGTCTCCTGTGGGCAGTGGGGGGGCCTGGCCCCCCCCCAGCTGCCTGCTGAGGGCTGGTGGCGAGCGTCAGGCCAGGCCCCTCTGCCGGCAGCAGGACCGGCCATGGCGACGCTGCGTTTGCTGTCCCGGGCTGCCCGTGCAGGTGAGAGCCGCGCCGGGCACCCCCTCGCCCCTCTCTCCCTCGTCCCCAACCCCCCGTGACCCCTCTCTCTCTCTCCCCTTCCCCCAGGCCCACCGGCCCCCCTGGGCTACCTGCGCCCGCTCAGCACCACCAGCCCCAGGGGCTGCTACAGTGAGTAGGGGGGGTGCTGCCGCCCCGTCCCTTCCCAGGTGCCCCCCACGGGGTGGGCACGGCCCCTCCATGTCCCCACGGGGTGGGCACAGCCCCTCCATGTCCCCACGGGGTGGGCACAGCGCGTCCCCCTCCCCGCAGAGTACGTCAACGTGCAGGAGCCGGCCATGGACATGCGCTCCATCACCGACCGCGCCGCCCAGACCCTGCTGTGGACCGAGCTCTTCCGAGGTGAGCCTGGTTCCTCCGTGAGAGCAACGAGTCCCGGGTGCCAGAGGGTGCCCTAACCCCCCCCCCCGCCCCCTTCTCCCTCTTCCAGGCCTGGCCATGACGCTGAGTTACCTGTTCCGGGAGCCGGCCACCATCAACTACCCCTTCGAGAAGGGCCCGCTGAGCCCGCGCTTCCGCGGGGAGCACGCCCTGCGCCGCTACCCCTCGGGCGAGGAGCGCTGCATCGCCTGCAAGCTCTGCGAGGCCGTCTGCCCGGCCCAGGTCAGCCTTCATCCCCCTCCTCATCCTCCCCGGGGCCTTCCCCAAAGCGGGAGCTGACGGTGTGTCCCCCCCCTCCTCACCAGGCGATCACCATCGAGGCCGAGCCCCGCGCCGACGGCAGCCGCCGCACCACCCGCTACGACATCGACATGACCAAGTGCATCTACTGCGGGTTCTGCCAGGAGGCCTGTCCCGTGGATGCCATCGTGGAGGTGAGATTTAGGGTGGGGGGACGCACACAGAGACCCCCCCTGTGCCCGGGGTGGTGGCGGGGGGTCCGGCGAGCTTTGGGGACAACCGTCTCCCATCCCGCCAGGGCCCCAACTTCGAGTTCTCCACGGAGACGCACGAGGAGCTGCTCTACAACAAGGAGAAGCTGCTCAACAACGGCGACAAGTGGGAGGCCGAGATCGCCGCCAACATCCAAGCCGATTACCTGTACCGGTGACGGCCGGGGGGCCGCCACGTCCCCTCCCCGCTCCCCTAATAAAGGGTCTGGGGGGGGTTCTGCCCCCCCCGCATCTGCCCCTTCCCAACCCAGAGGTCCGGCTTTCTCCGTGGCTCCTCCTTGCCAGCGCTGGGGAAGGGGAGGGGTTGAGCCCCCCTGGGCGGGGGGAGCCCTGGGGGTGCATCTTGGGGAAGGGAAGGGGGGTCCTGGGGACACCGTGGGTGGGGGCACAGGGACATGGTGGCAGGGAAGGGTGTGGGGTGGGGAGGGGATGGGTCAGGAATGGTTTGGGGGGCGCAGGCAGGGATGAAGGGGCAGGGACAGAGGGGTCAGAGGGGTTTGGGGGTGGCAAGGGGGGATGTCCCTGCCTGCAGCCGGCTCGGGGGCTGTGGGGGGACCATTCAGGGGGGGTCCGGTGGTACCGGCTCCGGGGGGTGGGGTCTCCATCTCCGTGCTCCTCGGGGGGATGGTGGTGGGGGGGTCCTGGCTCCGAGAGGTGCCCCCCGCGGGGAGGGGGACCGGAGGGGTGCGCTGCCGGTCCCCTGCGCCCCGGGGAAGGGGAGTCCCGGGAGGGGGGGGCCGGGCGGGCCGGTCGGTCCCTCCCCGTGGCCGGGCCCTTCCTGGGGAAGAGGAAGTGCCGAGCCCCGGCGGCCCCGGGCTGCGGGTAGGGGCGGGCGGCACCGGGGGGGGGGCACCGGGGGGGGTCCGGGGGAGCCCGAGCCGCCGTGCCCGGGGGGAGGCGGCCGGTGCCCGGCGGGGGATGCGCTGGCGCTGACTCAGGGGCAGCTGAGCGGGGGGGGGGGGGACAAGGGGGGGGAGCCGGGAAGGGTTGTGCAAGGGCCGGTGCTGGGAAAAGCCGCGTGGGACCGGAGCGGGTCACTTCGCCCGGCCACGGCTGCGGGGACACCCCGGCTCCGCCGCCCCGGCACCCCCGGCCGGACCCCGCGGTGACCCCCCAGCCCCGCTGCCACCCTCGGGTGACCCCCAGCCCTTCTGCCACTCCCAGGGTGACCCCCCCAGCCCTTCTGCCACCCCTGGGGTGACCCCCCCAACCCTTCTGCCACCCCCGGGGTGACCCCCACACCCCCAGCCCCGCTGCCACCCCCGGGGTGACCCCCCCCAACCCTTCTGCCACCTTCGGGGTGACCCCCCCCAGCCCTGCTGCCACCCTCGAGGTGACCACCCAGCCCCACTGCCACCCTCGGGGTGACCCCCCAACCCTTCTGGCACTCTTGGAGTGACCCCCCCAGCCCTGCTGCCACCCCCGGGGTGACCCCCGCACCCCCAGCCCCACTGCCAACCCCGGGGTGACCCCCCAGCCTTGCTGCCACCTCTGGGGTGACCCCCCCAACCTTTCTGCCACCCCCCCAGCCCTGCTGCCACCCCCGTCCCTGACCCCCCCACCCTCACCCCCTTCTTCTGTCCACCACCCCCTGCCCCAGGCGGGTGCCCTCGTGCCTCTGCACCCCAGGGCTGGCACGGGAGCCCAGGGGGCACCATGGGCTCCCTGTTCCGCAGCGAGGAGGTCTGCCTGGCCCAGCTCTTCCTCCAGTCCGCCTCGGCCTACAGCTGCGTCAGCGAGCTGGGCGAGCGGGGGCTGCTCGAGTTCAGGGACGTACGTGGGGGCCGGGGGGTGGCAGGGGTGGGTTTGGGGTGCCCTGGGTGCAGGGGGATTGGGGTGGGTGGTTTGGGGTGCACTGGGTGCAGGGGGTTGGCCTGGGTGGATTGGGTTGCTCTGGGTGCAGGGGGTTTGGCCTGGGTGGGTTGGGGTGGCCTGGGTGCAGGGGGTTGAGGTGGGTGGTTTGGGGTGTCCTGGGTGCAGGGGGTTTGGGGTGGGTGGTTTGGGGTGTCCTGGGTGCAGGGGGTTTGGGATGAGTGGTTTGGGGTGTCCTGGGTGCAGGGGGGTTGAGGTGGGTGGTTTGGGGTGACCTGGGTGCAGAGGGTTTGGGGTGAGTGGTTTGGGGTGCTGTGGGTGCAGGGGACTGGGTGCAAGGGGGTTTGGGGTGCCATGGTTGCAGGGAACGGGTGCAGGGGGGTTGAGGTGCCACGGGTGCAGGTGGGTTTGGGGTGCCATGGGTGCAAGGAACGGGTGCAGGGAGTTTGGGGTGGGTGGCTTGGGGTGCAGTGGGTGGGTGTGGGTGTTTTGGGGTGCCATGGGTGCAGGGAACGGGTGTGGGTGATTCGGGGTGCCCCGTGTACTGGGGGCTGTGGCACTGTGCTGGGGCTGCCCGGGGATGCTCGAGCCCCCCCATTCCCACCGCCGCTGTGCCATGCCCGTGCCCATGTGCACCCCCCCCCAGCTGAACCCCAAGGTGAGCCCCTTCCAGCGGCGCTTCGTGGGCGAGGTGCGGCGCTGCGAGGAGATGGAGAAGACCTTCAGTGAGTGCCCGGGGGGGACGTGGGGCTGACTCCGGGGGGGTGCAGCCCCCCTGAGCCCCCCTCTCTCGCAGCCTTCCTGCAGCAGGAGCTGCGGGGCGCGGGACGGGCGCTGGGGCCGTGCCCCGAGAGCCCCCGTGCCCCGCTGGCGCGGGAGGCCCTGCGGGTGCAGGAGCAGTCGGAGCAGCTGGCGCGGGAGCTGCGGGAGGTCAGCGGCAACCGGGCGTCGCTGCGCGGGCGCCTGCGGGACCTGCGCCAGTACCTGCACGTGCTGCGCGAGGGCCAGCGCTTCACCAGCCTGCCGGTGGGTCCGCCGTGGGGCCGCCACCCCAAGGGTGCCACCCGCCACCCCAGCCAGCCTCATCTCTTCGCTCTCCGTCACCCCAGGCCCCCCTGGGCTCCCCGCCGCGGCCCCGGGCGTCATCGGAGCGTGAGCCCATCCTCGACCCCTCCCTGCACCAGCACCTCGACCGCAAGATCAAGTGAGGGGGGCTGGAGGGTGGGGTGGGGGGTTGGAGAGGGGCTGTGGGGTGGTGGTGTGGCCATGGGGCATGGCGGTAGGGTAAGGGTTGGAGATAGGCCATGGGGCAATGGGTGTAGGATAAGGGTTGGAGGGGGGCCATGGGGCAGTGACTTGGCCATGGGGCAGTAGGAAAGGCTCTAGGACAAGGGTTGGAGATGGGCTGTGGGGCAGTAGCCCGGCCATGGGGCATGGCTGTAGGATAAGGGTTGGAGATGAGCCATGGGGCAGTGGTGTGGCCATGGGGCAGCTGGGGAAGCTGTGGGACAAGGGTTGGACATGAGCCATGGGGCAGTGACTTGGCCATGGGGCAGCTGGGGAAGCTGTGGGATAAGGGTTGGAGATAGGCCATGGGGCAGCAGGAAAGGCTGTAGGACAAGGGTTGGAGATGGGCTGTGGGGCAGTAGCCCGGCCATGGGGCATGGCTGTAGGATAAGGGTTGGAGATGAGCCATGGGGCAGTGGTGTGGCCATGGGGCAGCTGGGGAAGCTGTGGGATAAGGGTTGGAGATAGGCCATGGGGCAGCAGAAAAGGCTCTAGGGTAAGGGTTGGAGATGAGCCATGGGGCAGTGACTTGGCCATAGGGCAGCAGGAGAGGCTCTAGGGTAAGGATTGGAGATGGGCTATGGGGCAGTGGCCTGGCCATGGGGCAGCTGGGAAAGCTGTGGGACAAGGGTTGGAGATGAGCTATGGGGCAGTGACTTGTCCATGGGGCAGCTGGGGAAGCTGTGGGATAAGGGTTGGAGAGGGGCCATGGGGCAGTGGCTTGGCCATGGGGCAATGGGCATGGCTGTAGGGTAAGGATTGGAGATGAGCCATGGGGCAGTGGTGTGGCCATGGGGCAATGGGTGTGGCTGTAGGGTAAGGGTTGGAGAGGGGCTGTGGGGCAGTAGCCTTCCCATGGGGCCTGGCTGTAGGGTAAGGGTTGGAGAGGGACCATGGGGCGGTGGCCTGGCCACGGGGCAGGGGCAGCAGCGGAGCCGTGCCCTCCCCAGCGCCCCCGCCATGTCCCCGCAGCTTCGTGACCGGTGTCATTCACCCGTGGCGAGTGAGCGCCTTCGAGCGGCTGCTGTGGCGGGCCTGCCGCGGCTACCTGGTGGCCAGCTTCGTGGAGATGCCCGAGCCCATGGAGGACCCGGCCACGGTGAGCGGGGGGCTGGCAGGGGAGGGGGGCTGGGACGGCCGGGGCTGACGTGGGCTGTGCTGTCCCCAGGGCGAGAGCGTCACCTGGGTCATCTTCCTCATCTCCTACTGGGGCGAGCAGATCGGGCAGAAGATCCGCAAGATCTCGGACTGGTGAGCTGGTGGCCCCACACCACAGAGTTTTATTTAGCAAGACCCACTCTGGACCCCCCCACCACGGGGACAAGCTGGGGAGCCCTGGCACCCCTCAACGCGCTGGCACCCATCTGTCCCAGCTTCCACTGCCACGTGTACCCCTACCCGGAGAGCGAGGCCAGCCGGGCAGACACCATGAGCGGGCTGCACAGCCAGATCCAGGACCTCAGCGTGGTGAGCTGGGCACCACGGGGGGGACGGGACCACGCTGGGACCCCCCCAGTCCCTCACCCACGCCGGGCACCCGCAGGTGCTGGAGGAGACGGAGCAGTACCTGGCGCAGGTGCTGGACAAGGTGGTGCTGGCGCTGCCCACCTGGCGGGTGCAGGTCCAGAAGATGAAGGCCATCTACCTCGTCCTCAACCAGTGCAGCTTCGACGTCACCGAGAAGTGCCTCATCGCCGAGGTCTGGTGCCCCGTGCGGGACCTCACCCAAGTGCAGGATGCCCTGCGCCAGGGATCGGTGGGTGGCTTGGTGTCCCCATGTCCTCGTGACAGGGGTTGCTTGGTGTCCCCATGATGTCCTTGTGATGGGGTTTGCTTGGTGTCCTCATGTCCTCACACCAGGGGTGCTTGGTGTCCTCATGTGCTTGTGCTGGGGTTTGCTTGATGTCCCCATGTCCTCACACCAGGGATGGCTTGGTGTCCCCATGTCCTTGTGACAGGTTTGCTTGGTGTCCCCATATTCTTGTGCTGGGGTTTGCTTGGTGTCCACATGTCTTCACACCAGGGGTTGCTTGGTGTCCCCATGTCCTCATGCCAGGGGTTGCTTGGTGTCCTCATGTCCTTGTGATGGTCTTGCTTGGTGTCCCCATGTCCTCACACCAGGGGTTGCTCTGTGTCCCCATGTCCTTGTGATGGTCTTGCTTGGTGTCCCCATATCCTTGTGCTGGGGTTTGCTTGGTGTCCACATGTCTTCACACCAGGGGTTGCTTGGTGCTCCCATGTCCTCGTGCTGGACTTGCTTGGTGTCCCCATGTCCTCACGCCAGGGGTTGCTTGGTGTCCCCATGTCCTCGTGCCAGGGGTTGCTCTGCGTCCCCATATCCTCATGCCAGGGGTTGCTTGGTGCCCCCATGTCCTCACACCAGGGGTTGCTCTGTGTCCCCATGTCCTTGTGCCGGGGTTTGCTTGGTGTCCCCATGTCCTTGTGATGGGCTTGCTTGGTGCCCCCATGTCCTCACACCAGGGGTTGCTTGGTGTCCCCATGTCCTCGTGCCAGGGGTTGCTCTGCGTCCCCATATCCTCACGCCAGGGGTTGCTTGGTGCCCCCATGTCCTCACACCAGGGGTTGCTCTGTGTCCCCATGTCCTTGTGCCAGGGTTTGCTTGGTGTCCCCATGTCCTTGTGATGGGCTTGCTTGGTGCCCCCATATCCTCGTGCCAGGGGTTGCTCTGTGTCCCCATGTCCTTGTGCTGGGGTTTGCTTGGTGTCCCCATGTCCTTGTGATGGGCTTGCTTGGTGCCCCCATGTCCTCACACCAGGGGTTGCTTGGTGCCCCCGTGTCCCCATGCCAGAGGTCTCTCGGTGTCCCCGTGCCCTCCTGCCGTGGTGGGGTGGGTGCCGTGGGTCAGGCGCCGGGTGCCCTCCCCGCAGTACAAGAGCGGCTCGAGCGTGGAGTGCTTCGTGCAGCGCATCCCCACCGCCGAGAGCCCCCCCACCCTCATCCGCACCAACAAGTTCACCGCCGGCTTCCAGAGCATCGTGGATGCCTACGGGGTGGCCAGCTACCAGGAGGTCAACCCCGGTAAGGCCCCCCCGGCCCCCTGCCACGGCCCAGGGCTGCAGGGGGGGGTGCCCCGTGTGACACGGTTCCTGTGCCCCCGCAGCGCCCTACGCCATCATCACCTTCCCCTTCATCTTCGCCATCATGTTTGGGGACGTGGGGCACGGGCTGCTCATGTTCCTCTTTGCTCTCTGGATGGTGCTGTACGAGAACAGGCCCAGCCTGCGGCAGGCGAGCAACGAGGTGAGGGGGACACGGTGGGGACGGGGTTGGAGATGTGGGACGGGATTGGAGACGTGGGATGGGGTTGGAGAACATGGGATGTGGTTGGAGGCATGGGATGCGGTTGGAGGTGTGGGATGGGGTTAGAGAACATGGAACGTGGTTGGAGGCGTGGGACAGGGTTGGAGATATGGCACGGGGTTGGAGGCATGGGATGGAGGTGGAGGCATGGGATGGGGTTAGAGAACACGGGACGGGGTTGGAGACGTGGGACGGGGTTGGAGGCGTGGGATGGGGTTGGAGAACACGGGATGTGGTTGGAGGCGTGAGATGGAGTTGGAGGCATGAGATGGGGTTGGAGGCATGAGACGGGGTTGGAGACGTGAGATGGGGTTGGAGAACATGGGACGTGGTTGGAGGCGTGGGACCTAGAGGCATGGGATGGAGTTGGAGACGTGGGATGGGGTTGGAGAACATGAGATGGGGTTGGAGAACATGGGACGTGGTTGGAGGCGTGGGACCTGGAGGCATGGGATGGAGTTGGAGACGTGGGATGGGGTTGGAGAACATGGGATGGGGTTGGAGGCGTGGGATGGGGTTGGAGGCGTGGGATGGGGTTGGAGGCATGGGATGGGGTTGGAGAACACAGGACGTGGTTGGAGGTGTGGGACATGGAGGCGTGAGACACGGAGACATGGGATGGAGTTGGAGACGTGGGACGGGGTTGGAGGCGTGGGACATGGTTGAAGGCATGGGATGGGGTTGGAGAACACGGGACGTGGTTGGAGGCGTGGGACATGGAGGCATGAGATGGGGTTGGAGGCGCGGGATGGAGTTGGAGGCATGGGACATGGTTGGAGGCATGGGACATGGTTGGAGGCATGGGATGGGGTTGGAGGCGTGGGACATGTTTTGGGGCATGAGATGGGGTTGGAAGTGTGGAATGGAGTTGGAGGTGTGGGACATGGTTGGAGGCGTGGGATGGGGTTGGAGAACACGGGACGTGGTTGGAGACGTGGGACATGGAGGTGTGGGACATGGTTGGAGGCGTGGGACATGGTTGGAGGCATGGGATGGAGTTGGAGGTGTGGGACGGGGTTGGTGGTAGAGGATGGGGCTGGTGGTGTGGGGGGGGGATGGTGTGGGGCAGGGGAGGTGGTGTGGGACATGGGAGCCACGTCTGCCCCCCCTTCCCAGATCTGGCAGACGTTCTTTGAGGGGCGCTACCTCATCCTGCTCATGGGGGCCTTCTCCATCTACACCGGCTTCATCTACAACGAGTGCTTCAGCAAAGCCACCGTCATCTTCCCCTCCGCCTGGAGTGTGGCCACCATGGCCAACCACTCCTCCTGGAGGTGGGACCCCAGCCCCCCTGTGAGCACCCCACCAGGTCCCTGCCTGCACTGACACCCCCTCGCTCTGCCCACAGCTCTGACTACCTCGCCACCCACCCCGTCTTGACCCTGGACCCCAACATCACCGGCGTCTTCCAAGGGCCCTATCCTTTCGGGATCGACCCAGTGAGTGTCCCGTGGAGGGGGAGGACAGGGTGGGACCCTCGGTGGGGGTGGCCCAGAGTCTCACCCACCTTGTCCATGACAGATCTGGAGCTTGGCCACCAACCACCTCAACTTCCTCAACTCTTTCAAGATGAAGATGTCCGTGGTGCTGGGCATCGTGCACATGGGCTTCGGCGTCGTGCTGGGGGCCTTCAACCACGTGTGAGTCCCCGTGGGTGCAGCCACCCCATGGCCATGTGAAGGGGACCGGGGCTGGACTCACCCGAGTGGGGTGGGCGAGTGGAGTCCCGTACCTTGGGTGGGATGCGCCGTGCCAGGCTGGTGTCCCCCCTTGCCCAGGCACTTCCGCCAGCGGCACCGGCTGGTGCTGGAGCTCCTGCCCGAGCTGGTTTTCCTCCTGGCGCTCTTCGGCTACCTCGTCTTCCTCATCTTCTACAAGTGGGTCAAGTTCAGCGCCGCCGACTCGCTGGTGGCCCCCAGCATCCTCATCCACTTCATCGACATGTTCCTCTTCACCTCCAACGCCGGCAACCTCCCGCTCTACCGGGGGCAGGTAGGACCCCGCCGAGGTGGTGGGTGGGGGGGCACCCACCTGGGAACCCTCCTCTTTGCCCAGGCTGGAGCCCAGGTGGGGTTGGGGTCCCCCTGGGTGGGGTGGGGACACGCTGAGCCGGTGTCCCTGTGCCCCAGGTGCCGGTGCAGACCGTGCTGGTGGTGCTGGCGCTGGCGTCGGTGCCCGTCCTGCTCCTGGGGACGCCGCTGTACGTGTGGTGCCGGCGGGGGACGGGCCGCCCCGCGGTAAGGCTGGGGGGGGGGGGTCACACCGTGGGGAGGGGGGGTGGCTCGGTTGTGGGGGGGGGGTCTCACACCGGTGCTGTCCCCACGCAGCCGGTGGCCACGAGGGACCAGGAGCCGCTGCTGGAGGGGCAGGAGGACGGCAACTCGGTCAACGCCACCAAGGAGGACGTGGAGAGCGGGGGGCACAGCCCTGACGCCGAGGTGAGGGGCGCCGGGCTGGTAGGCTCAGCGGGGTGGAAGCAATGGGGTGGGGGGTGGCTGATGTTGTCCCCGTGTCCCTGCAGCACAAGGACTTCGCCGAGGTCTTCATGCACCAGGCGATCCACACCATCGAGTTCTGCCTGGGCTGCGTCTCCAACACCGCGTCCTACCTCCGGCTCTGGGCGCTCAGCCTGGCCCATGCCCGTGAGTGTCCCCCCCCCACCATGTGCCCCCCCACCAAGGGGTCCGGCAGACCCTCACCCCCTCCTCCTGTCCCCATGTGTCCCCACCAGAGCTCTCCGAGGTGCTCTGGACCATGGTGATGCGCCAGGGCTTCGTGCGCCTGAGCTACGTGGGCGCCGTGGTGCTGGTGCCCGTCTTCGCCGCCTTCGCCCTGCTCACCGTGGCCATCCTGCTGGTCATGGAGGGGCTCTCCGCCTTCCTCCACGCCCTGCGCCTGCACTGGTGAGCCTGGCACCGGGGGTGACCGTCCCCCCCACCCCTGGCACCCCTCCTCACCGTCGCCTCTCCTCACAGGGTGGAGTTCCAGAATAAGTTCTACGTGGGCGCCGGGTACAAGCTGTGCCCCTTCGCCTTCGCGCCCGACGCCTGCGAGTAGCCGGGGGGGGCTGGACCCAATCCCCCACCCCGCTGTGGTGGGATCCCCCCCAAACCCACCCCCCCAAACCCATCCTCCCCATCCCCTCCTCGGCAGCGAATAAAGCCGTCCCCGTGGCTCGTCCCCAGCTCGGCGTCTCTGTGGGCAGGGGGTCTTGGGGGTGGGCAGGGGGTCTTGGGGGGTGGCGAGGGGTGCCCCCCCCATCACTGCTGCCCATAGCCGAAGGTGCTGAGCGGGGGGAAGGCGGGCAGGGGGTAGGGCAGGGTGCGGGGTTTGGCCCCCATGTAGAGCCCGGGGGGGCAGGTGGGGGGCTGGAAGGGGGGCTCGGGGAAGCCAGGGGGGGAAGGGGGTGGGGGTACGGTGGCAACCGGTGCCCCATGGCTGTGGGGAGCCCCTGGGGTGGGGAGAGACAACGCGAGGTGCTCAGCACCCCCCCAGGCCCCTCTACCTTCCTCCTGCTTCTCGGGGTGGGAGGGCAGCGCGGTGGGCCGGGCGCGGGGCATCGCACCCAGCAGGGACCCCGCCGGCACCCTGCACCTGCGGGAGAGATGAGGGGGGCTCAGGGTGGGGGGGTGGGGGGGCACGGAGCCCCTCACCGTGGCGTCGGGGCGGCGTTGGGGCTGGGGGGTCTCACCACGGCTCGGGGTCACCGTCCCGAAAGCCCTTGGCGAAGGGGTTGCTGGCGATCTTCAGCTGGGTGATCTGCAGGGGGGGGAGCGGGGTCAGGGGGTCCTGGGGGGGCACCCCAATGTCCCCCCACCCCCGGGGCTCACCCCAATGTCCCCCCATCCCGGGGCTCACCCCAATGTCCCCCTAACCCTGGAGCTCACCCCATTGTCCCCCCACCCCAGGGCTCACCCCAATATCCCCCCCACCCCAGGGCTCACCCCAATGTCCCCCCAACCCCAAGGCTCACCCCAATGTCCCCCCCACCCCGGGGCTCACCCCAGTGTCCCCCCACCCCGGGGCTCACCCGGTGGTTCTGGTACGCCGTCACCGCCATGAACTGGGTCTCGGGGAAGCTGAAGGACTTGAAGTTCTGGTGGGCGAAGCGCTCACTGTCCCGCCGCGGGTCCACGAAGACCACGTGGAAGCGGGGCTGGTAGCGGTGCATGGAGTTGAGGATGATCTGGGGAAGGAGGGGAGGGAGGTGGGCAGGACCCCCCCCATGTTACCCATGGGACAGCGATGTGCCCTTGGGGCCAAGAAGGCCAATGGGATCCTGGGGTGCATTAAGAGTGTGTCCAGCAGATCGAGGGAGGTCCTCCTCCCCCTCTACTCTACCCTGGTGAGACCTCACCTGGAGTATTGCGTTCAGTTCTGGGCTCCCCAGTTCAAGAGGGACAGGGATCTACTGGAGAGAGTCCAATGGAGGGCTACGAGGGTGATGAAGGGACTGGAGCACCTGCCTTAGGAGGAAAGGTTGAGAGACCTGGGGCTTTTGAGTGTGGAGAAGAGAAGGCTGAGAGGGGATCTGATTGATGGGTATAAATAGATGAGGGTGGGTGTCAAGAGGGAAGGGGCAACCTCTTGTCACTTGTGCCCTGTGATAGGACAAGGGGCAATGGATGTGAGCTGGAGCATGGGAAGTTCAACCTCAACATGAGGAAGAACTTCTTTACTGTGAGGGTGACAGAGCCCTGGCACAGGCTCCCCAGAGAGGGTGTGGGATCTCCTTCTCTGGAGGCTTCCAAGCCCCATCTGGATGTGTTCCTGTGTGACCTGCCCTAGCCTGGTCCTGCTCTGGCAGGGGGTTGGACTCGATGATCTCCAGAGGTCCCTTCCAACCCCTCACATTCTATGTGAGTTGTGCCCCCCCCTCCATCGCCCGCCCCAGGGCCGGGTCCTCACGTGGCCGTTGTCATCCAGGAGGTTGTTGGTCAACTTGAGCTTGTCGAAGGAGACGATCTGCCGCATCCACTGGGCGCCCTTGGCCGGCGAGTCGGGGTGGAAGTGGACGCGGCCGGGGGCTGCCGGGTCGGCCCGTCCCGCCGCCAGCCACGAGGAGCTGTGGAAGGCGTATCTGCGGGGTGTGGGGGCTCAGCACCACCAGGATCCGACCCCCCCCTTCCCCAGCATCCCCATCGCCCCGTGCCCACCTGTATCTCTTGTCATCCAACGGGATGAAGTCCATGAGCAGGACGTAGTCGGCCAGCGGGTCCAACCCTGACAGCTTCACCTGGAAGGTGGGGAACATCCTCCTGGGGGAGGGAGGGGTGGGAAGGGGGTGCCCCCCCCACCCCAGCTGCCCCCCACCCCGCTGCCGTACCCACCTGCCCGCCTTGGTGACGATCATCTCAGTGCCCAGGCGGTTGAACTCCTCCCAGAGGCTGCCCATCTCCAGCCGCGCCGCGGCGTGGCACACGTGCCGGCTCTTGCCGCCGGACCCCTGCCCCTCGCCTGCCCACCCGAGGCCGGTGCCGCAGGGGGACCCCTCGCCCGGACCCCCCAGGAAGGCTGCAGAGGGGTGAGGGGGGTGTTGGGGGGCCTGATCCTGCACCCCAGATGTGGGAGCAGACCCACAGCCACCCCATCGCATCCTCCCTCCATGGAGGGGGTGGGAGGACCGGGGGGGGTCCTGGCCCCGCGCTGTAGCGGGGTTTTATCCCCCTCCCCATTGCAACCCACCACCGCACCCCGAAAACACCGCGGGACCCCAGGGGTGGGTGCAGGGGAGCGTTGCTGCGGGGGGGTTTTACCTGCCATGGGTGCAGCGGGTGGGCACGAGGTGTGTCCGTGGCTCCGTCCCCCGGCGCGGCGGCGGTGGGGACCCCAACGCAGCCCCCCGCAGCGCTGCGCCGGCTCTGCGCCGTCCCCCGCAGCCTGACGGGGGCTTTTATGGCCCAGCTCGGGGGTGGAGACGCGGGGGCTGGAGCCGGGGGGCCGGAGCACGGCCCCCCCTCCCTTCCCCGACCTGCCTTCGCGCCTTGACGCAACGATGATGGACGGGAGGTGAGTGGTGGCCCTGGGACCACCACTGGTCCCCAGATGGATCTTGGGGTACCCCACGCAGGGCACGGAGAGCTCTTTTGGGGTCTCCTTGTCCCCTTCTTGTCACACACCTGAGCGGGGGGAGATGGGGGCTGCTCTGACCCTCTCCCCTGGGCAAAGCCCCTCTCGGCACGTGGCAGCCGTCAACACCCGCCAGTAAAACCACAACAGCGGCTCCCGCAGAGCCTCTGCGGCTCCGGGGAGGGGGACAACAGTGCTCCCCCCTCCCCTGCACCCACCCCAAATGCTGGTCCTGCCCCGGGGCTGAGCCCCCACCACCCCGTGCCTCCCATCCATGCCGGTGTGACAGCGGGAGATGGATGGGGACAAGCCGGTGCCGCGGGGGTGAGGGATGTGTGTAGGGAGGTGACACGGGGGGGGGAGGGGAAGCAGAGGGCCTACCCCAGAGCCCCCCCAGCCCCCTCCGAACTGCAGCGGGGTGATGGACACCATCTCATTGCACAGCACGGGAGGGTACTCGGGTGGGATGGGGGACGCTGGGGCTCTGGGGATGGGTCGGGAGGGGACAGGGGGTATGGTCAAGGGATGCTGGTGGCTTTCTGTGGTACCCCGGTGATGGTGGCACTGGGCAAGGGCTGAACCCCCTCCCTGCACTGCAGGGATGTGAAGCAGGGAGGGGCCACCTCCCTAAGCCCCCCGCATCCATCACGTCCCCGCACGTGTCCCCTGCCCTGCGGTGCCAGCGCGGCCCCATCCATCTCCCGCTGTCAGGCAGCCGTGGCCGCAGGGCCCGTATCGAGCGAGGAGATGAGGAGGTGCGAGAGGCAGCGCTGACAGTGCGGAGGAGGATGGAGCCATTCGCGGTGTCCGAGGTGACGGCTGAGCCAGCCCCGCTTGGAGCAGTGTTTCCTCACCAAGAGCAGAGGGGGAGGCCTGGATGTGGCCAAACTGGTGTGACTCCGTGTGACTACCTGAAGGGAGGTTGTAGTGGAGTGGGAGTCGGCCTCTTCTCCCAGGCAACCAGCGACAGGACAAGAGGACACAGCCTCAAGCTTGGCCAGGGGAGGGTCAGGTTGGACATTAGGAAGCATTTCTTCTCAGCAAGGGTCATTAGGCATTGGAAGGGGCTGCCCAGGGAGGTGGTGGAGTCCCCATCTCTGGAGGGGTTTAAGAAAAGCCTGGCCATGGCACTTAGTGCCCTGGTCTAGTTGCCATGGTGGTGTCAGGGCAATGGTTGGACTCGATGAGCCCAGAGGGCTCTTCCAACCTCATTGATTCTGTGATTCTGTGTTGGGCTCTGGGAGGTTTCAGCCTGCAAAGAGTGTGGGTCAGGGCTTTCTGCATCTAAGCCACTTCCCACTCCGCAAAAGACCTTATCCCACGGTGGTTTACATCTCCTGTTGGGCTTGGGAATCTCCGTCAGAGACAGGGCCAGCCCTAGAGCTTTCCTTCATCCCTTCAGAAGGGTCCTTTTCCCTACTTGCTGTCCCTTTCAGTCCTTCTTCATGCTCCTTATCTGATCCTTCCCACCACCTTCCTGCCAGTTTTGGGCACCTCTCCCTCAGGCTCCTGTTAGCCCTTTTGGCTGGTGTGTTTCCCACATGATGGGTGGAAGAAGGTAAATGGCATCACCAAGATGGAGGGCACAAGGACTGCGGGCTGCAGCAGTCCCCAGCAGGATTAAGAAGCAAATCCCCCTGGAAGCCCTCTCCAGGCAGAGGAAGGACAGGAGGATGACCGTGAGTACCCAGCATGGATGTACCAAGGGCAAGTCATGCTTGACCAACCTGAGTGCCTTGGGTGATGAGATGACGGCTGTGTGGATGAAAAGGAGAGCAGTGGGTGGCGTTTACCTCAGCTTTAGCAAGGTCACCACGATCTTCTGTTGGCTCCTTGCAGCCAAACTTGTGAGCTATGGTTCGCAAACAAGGAATTTAAGATAGGTAGAAAGGTGGTTCATGGTCCACGGTGACTGGGACTGCTGATGGACCCTGTTGCCAGCCCTGGATTAGCCCCTGCGGGACTGTGCCCTATCGATGAGGTCCCCCTCAGCTCCTTGGCATGGTAATGTCCACCATGGCACTTGTGGAGCCTCTACTGCCTCTGAAATGTTCAAAAAGTGGACGTGAGAACGGGGTGTTGTTCTGTGGTTTGCTCTGAAGAGAGCCCAAAGCCCTGTTGTTCACTCAAGCTGAGGTCATCTCCTCTGGGTACCCTTCTCCAAACTACGAAGTGCAGAGAAAAGATAATGACCCGCTTTGGGCTTTGTCACTCTCCTGGGGCTCAAAGACATCCTCAGTCCCCAAATCCCCAAATTATGTGACATACTAAGGGTGTTTGCTGACGGTGGTTTATTTTCAGGCTCCCCTGAAGAGCTTCAGGCAGATGCACCTTCACATCCAGCTCCAAGAGCATCAGGAGGGAAGCAGAGAGAGTGCTGAGATGTAAGTGAGGGTCATCGTGTTTCAGCCCAAGCGGGAGCTCCAGCACCACACTCACGAGCAAGGACAGTGTGTGCTGAGCCACCCATCTCCCATCGTTTTCTCTGGCAGAAAAGAAACATCTCCTATCTTCATCTCACACCCTACCTGCAGGGTCCTGGGCTTCAGTTCTTCATACTACTCTGGACTTTCCACCAAAACCAAGGAGCTGGCTGTCCTGTGTCCTCACCACACAACTGCTGAGAAGGGAGGTCTGGAGGTCACTCTGTTGGAGAGCATGCTCAGGAGGCTTCCTCTCCCCGTTGACCACAAAGGGCTCCTGGATGAGGACTAGAAGCTTTCCTGCAAAGAATATTTAGGCACCTTGCCACTGCTGAGATGAGGCAGGTCCAAAAGATGATTTTTTTCCCCAAAAATATTTTCAAGGAGAGATTGCTCAGCTTTGGGGGTTGCCCACTTCAATTTGAAGAGTCTAGGAACAGGCTGAAGACCTAGGAGAAGTTTTTATAGATAAAACAGTGCATCAGGAGGGAGGGGAAACCAACGTAAACCTCTGTGTAAGGTTTCATAGTTAGGAAGAAGTCCCAGCAAAGAGGGAAGAAGCGGGTGGTTGGCAAATGCCAACGAGAGGATGAATAATCAGCTCTGCTCTGTTTCTCTGTGTTTCAGGTCGAGCTGGATGACCTCAGAGTCCCAGGCTGCACACTAACAAAGGGGATGAAATGTAGCACTGAGGTAAAGCTACTCGGGTGTGTAACCTCCCTACAGCCTTTCACGAAGGTTGTTGCTGAGCATCCAGAAGTGAGCCAGGGGACCACACACCACGTTGTGCCGTGGGGTTTTACAGCTGGAGCAAAGCTTTGCTTTTGCAGCACCCCCACTGTGATGGGACTTTTGGCAAGCTGTTTCTAATTGATCTGTGCCTAAACTCCTCCTTTAGATCTTGTGTGGTTGTCTGCAAGCAGGTCCCACTGGAGAGAGGGTTTTCCACCTGGGAGAGATCTGCCTGTTTTAGAAGAAACCTCCGGCAAGGAGTTCACACAGAAAGCACACGTCCAACGAATGGCAGAAAGCAATTGCACCCAAGTGACTGAGTTCACCTTAACAGGGTTCACGGACAACCCAGTGACTCAGGTCACCCTATTTCTGATGTTTCTGCTGATCTATCTTGTCACCGTCCTGGGGAACCTTGGGATGATCCTGTTAATCAAAGTCAGCCCTCAGCTCCACTCCCCCATGTATTATTTCTTGGGTAACCTGGCTTTTGTAGACCTCTGTTCTTCCACCGTCATCACCCCCAAGATGCTGGTTGACTTTATCTCAAAGAAGGGCATTGCTTATGCTGGGTGCATGGCTCAGGTGTTCATTTATGATCTTTTTGGGATGACCGAAGGCTTCCTCTTGGCTACGATGGCGTATGACCGTTACATGGCCGTTTGCCATCCCCTGCTGTATCCCCTTGTCATGTCCCCAAAATGCTGTTTCCAGCTGGTGACTGGGTCGTATCTCATAGGGTTGACAAATGGCATAGGTCAGACTATTGGCATGTCCACTTTATCCTTCTGTAGCTCCAGTGTCATCGACCTGTTCTTCTGTGACATTTCCCCTCTGATATCACTCTCAACCTCTGATACCACCCTCAGCCACGTTATCCTAAGAACTTCAGCATGTTTATTTGGTGTGTCCAGCAGCTTGGTTATCCTGGTCTCCTACGTGGCCATCATCTCTGCCATCCTGAGCATCAGTTCAGCCGAGGGCAAGCGCAAAGCCTTCTCCACCTGCACCTCCCACCTCATCACTCTGAGCCTCTTCTATGGGACAGTGTTTTTTGTGTACTTAAAGCCCAGCTCAGACAGCTCAAGAGAAGACAAATGGGCTGCGGTGCTCTACACCGTGGTAACTCCCATGCTGAACCCCTTGATCTACAGCCTGAGGAACAAGGAGGTGAAGGAGGCTTTGAGGAGACTCACAAAAATAAAATGATCTCCAATGTTGTAAATTTACAGCCAGATCGAATGGAGATGTGGGCGATATTCACAGTTTTTGATTAAATATTGATCGAGAGCATTTTTGGGGTCTTCTGCACTTTGACTTAGAAGCTGCACTGGCTGATTCAATATCCTCAGCTGGTTCAGGATACTCATAATTTCACTCAGTTCTCCAAACATCAGTAATCATATTTAGTAGTTAATTTAACCTAACGAAGACACAGGTAGAGAACTGTAAGCATGCACTACTCCTCATTTAAGATTTTACCCTCTTGCATTTATTCAGTCCTACGTGTCAGGCCAAATTAAACCAGAGGAACATGGCAAAAATGTCTACAATTGGCTGGACTCAAATGATGAACCAGGTCATGTGTTGCTCTGCCTTTTGCTTAGCAAACCAGAATAAACAGGGAGTGAAGTCTACTATTCCACTAAACGAAATTCCATTTCAAGACAGCGTTGTAACGTCATTAAGGGCCATAACAACTGGCCTCAGGACACCAACAGTTAAATATGATTTTCAGGTGACCTCTGTTGTGAATGAACCACAGAATCAATGAGGTTGGAAGAGCCCTCTGGGCTCATCAAGTCCAACCATTGCCCTGACACCACCATGGCAACTAGACCAGGGCACTAAGTGCCATGGCCAGGCTTTTCTTAAACCCCTCCAGAGATGGTGACTCCACCACCTCCCTGGGCAGCCCCTTCCAATGGCTGATGACCTCTCCTGCTGCTTTCCTGCAGAGAGGGCGGCCAGGTGGTGCATAAACGTTGCACACATGAAAAAAAAAAGCAAAAATACTCCAATTTGTGTATTAGCTCAGCCCGTACAGGCTGCAGCCTCTGTCAGGACCACGGGGAAATCTGGAGCGCTGGCTTAGCCTCAGTGCTGTCCCAGGGATGTGTAATACCTCGGGTTGGAGGGAGAAGCTGCACAGTTGGATTAAATCCAGTCAGGATCAAAGCGGTTTGTTGATTTATTAACCACACACAACTGACAGGCACCCAGGGTCAATCAGCTGAATCCCTCTTTGTTCCCAAAGCTTCCTGATAATTCCCTGGTTATTGTTTAATCCAGCCGACGGTCGCCTGCCCGGCTCGCCCCGTCAGCCTGGGGCAAACCTCCTCCCGGGCTGTTTGTGCTCCTCTTCCTCTCTGGTCAGCGGTGCTGCCGTCGGGGCCGCCCTGCCCAGGAGGGGCTGTGCTGGGTCCCCCACGCCAGGGACCCCGGGAGGTCTCCGGTACAGCCACCCACACCAGCCAGGGCCAGCTCAGACCCCGTTGTCCCGCTGAGCCTTGAGGACCACCAAGGGCAGATGTTTCACACCCTCCCCAGCCCCTATTTCACTGTCTGACCACCCTTACAGTGTTTTTTTTCCCTTCCTTTGTTTCTAAGTGGAATTTCCCATGTTTCAATTCACGATAGAAAATCTCAGGTTTACCCTCCTCTGGGATGTGAAGCACCATCATGCTGGTGGCATCAAGTCAACAGGAATATGACGTTATTAACTCCTTCACGTATCCTTTCTTTGACCCTGAAATGAGTTACAAAATGTGCTCAGCCATAGATATTTCACGTTACATGCAGACTACCCTTTTCACGACGGTGAGAGCCTGGACACAGCCACAGCGAACAAGGTTTCCCCTCTCTTCATCATCTCCCATGTCTCCAAGTGTGTTCATCAGGACCTACTGGACTGGGACCTCCATGTATGACTCCTGCTGCTCTCCCACACTTCTGCTCCTCCGTGACCGTCACCCTCAGGGTTTTGTTTAATTCAGGTGCAGGGAAGATTGATGCTTTTTTCTTTAAGACTCAAGATTATTTTTAATGTTTTATTTACAGTCCCAGAGCATCTCTTCTTGCTGCAGTGACCTACAGATGTTAGTTGGAAATAAGTAAAATACAACAATATCCAATGGCTTTGTGTCCAGCTGGTCTCACCTTCACCCCGTGTTTAAACAGGAATGTGAGCTCTTAGTGTCTTAAAAGCCCAAGTCTGTGTCTACAGCACTATTGCTCTGCTCGTCGTAGCTTCGTGCTGGAGCTGCTGCTCCCAAAACCGAAAGCTCTTTGCTCGTTGTGCAAGCAGAGCTCGTGGTGTTCGGGGAAACCAGCTGTGTCTAACGGCTGACTCCCCTGGGGTTGGCATCTGACCATGAGAGCGGTGGGAAACACCACGCGTGGTCCTAGGAGGGGGAAGGAGCACCCAGCGTTGCAAGCCACCTTCCTGGTGGGTCATGATGAACGGGCAGTGACCGTCTTGCATCTTGTTTGGCATTCGCGCTGATTAGCCCCCAATTGCTTTGTCTCCTCTCCTCCAAACAGGCTCTGCTTTTAGGTGGAGCTGCCTTAATTCTAATTAAATCTGTTTTAAACAGAGAGCTGCTGTCACAGAGGAAGGAGACACCTCCCCTCGTTTAGGTAATTAATGATTAGATTTGGGAATCACCACAAACGTCCTTAGGCAAAGGACTTCTCTCCTTACGTTTAAATACACCACGTCACTTCTCCACGTTAACTGGGTACATCAGCTCCCTTTACTGCTGAGTGACAGTTGGCCAAATCCATTGGTGGGGTGGGGTGGGGTGCAGACCCCTCCATTTCTCCAGCTGAATAGATCAATAAACTGCTGATTGCAATGGCTGGAGTTGCGTTAGCTGTAACGAGACCTTAGCTCACAAATAGCTCCCCACTACAGCAACGTCTCCTCTGGAGGTATGGGAAGAACCAGGAACCTCTTCTCTCCAGGCTAGCTGGAAACTGAGCTACCTTCAGCTTCCCTGAGTACAGAAACAAAAGGGAGAGTCTCAGTTTGGCCTCACTCCCTCTAAAATTGATGCCCAAGGTATCTCTCTCTTGTTTTTGGCAGAGAATTGGGAGATATTATAATGGCTCATTTTGGACACAGTTACTTTTCTGGAGCAAAAAACCCTCCTGAGGTCCTGGTGGAAGAAGCAAGGAGACCCTATTCAGACACCGGTGAGTTCCTCTCTGTGTTTGCCTTTACCACCATTCGTGTCTCAGACAGTTTGAACCCAAGAAAGAGAAATTTGCATTTTCCACATCTTGAGAAAGGGAGGAAGTGAGAAGGGGAAGGTTGGGTTGAGCAAGGATGGAGAGACACATGGGGCAGGAATAATTTCATCTGGTTTTAGACACCTGCAACATCAGCACGTGCACCTAAGGCAGACACCCCAGAGAAAGGGATGCTTCTGGGTGAGGTAAAATGTGGCTGTTTGAGGTGGGATGGATGATGTTTTGCTCTGTACAGACTAGCAGGGGCACTGAGAACTTCTGGTTTGGATGCTGAGAGATGGAATGTGTGTGTTTTAGGTGTTTCTGCTCAGTTACATAAACACCACTCGAGGTGGGGAAGGATATTAATGAGGATGAGGAGATGGCCATCCCACGTGTGAGGTGTTAGCAATGGGAAGCAGCAGCAGCCCCCTTCCTGCTGCCCAAGGCAGGTGTAACCAGCTGCAGTTGGATCTCCTGAACCCATTTAAAGGTGTTAAAGCAATTTAGCATAACCCTGTCTGCAACCAGCTGCTCTGTTCTACAAGGAACAAGCCACTATTGGTTCCCTTTCCTGCTTTCACAAGACACCCATCCTGGGGATACGTTAATTTTGAAGCACACGATGCAAAAGGGCTTTTTGGAGGCAGGTTTTTGGTCCAAAATGGGCAGATGGGAGTCACACAAACTTCAAAAAGGGAAAATGCTGAGTCCTGCCCATGGGGAGGAATTGCCCCAGGCACCAGGACAGTCTGGAGAGCAGCTTCGCAGAGAAGGACACGGAGGTTGTGGTGGCCACCAAGCTGAAGATCAGCCATCAATATGTCCTTGCAGAAAAGACACCCACCAGCACCCTAAGAGTGTTGGCAGCGGGTCAAGGGATTTTCTGCAATGAACCTCTGACCTACAGCCTGAGGAATGGAGAAGTAAAAGCTGCTCTGAGAAGGGTGATGGGAGAAGAGGAATCGTCCTGAAGAAACGGTCATCTCGCTGGTGCTACAAAACAGGCAGCGAGGCTGATGGAAAGAGGGAAGTGAGAAGGGAGGAAATGGTAATACTCATTTCTCAAACAGGCAGTACACATATTTTAAGGTCATCTCTAGTGGATAACGTGAGAAGCAGTCACCTCTCTTTTTTTTAAACCATGAATAAGAACAGAGGAAGAAAAATACACGAGGTAAAATTATCATGGTACTGAACCCCAAGGTGTCTGACCAGCAGATGGGTAGCAGGAGGAAAAAAAGAAAAATTAAAAAAAGAACTGATTGAAATTCATGCCCCTAACAGCAGATGTCTAGAAGACCTAAGTCCAAGTTCACCGTCCCAACACATGCATGGGTGATGCACCCTACCCTTGGAGAAAGGCTTTGAGAGCTGCATCCCTGCAAATGCTGCTCATAGGACCCGCTCTGAGACTGCCTCCTGGGAAGCAATGGTGCAAAAAGATTCGAGCATGGATGGAAAATGACAAGTTATCTCAAAAAAGGAAAGTGACAACACAATGGAAAACTGATGTCTGCATTTCAACCCACTTTTTCTTTAATATGTCCACATCTGTCCAAGGGTCTGGAGGGTCTGACCTCTGAGGAACGGCTGAGGGAGATGGGGGTGTTTAGCCTGGAGAAGAGGAGGCTCAGAGGTGACCTTAGTGCAGTCTACAACTACCTGAAGGGAGGTTGTAGCACAGTGGGAGTCGGCCTCTTCTCCCAGGCAACTGGTGATAGGACAAGAGGACACAGCCTCAAGCTTGGCCAGGGGAGGTTCAGGTTGGCCATTAGGAAGCATTTCTTCTCAGCAAGGGTCATTAGCCATTGGAAGGGGCTGCCCAGGGAGGTGGTGGAGTCCCCATCTCTGGAGGGGTTTAAGAAAAGCCTGGCCATGGCACTTAGTGCCCTGGTCTAGTTGCCATGGTGGTGTCAGGGCCATGGTTGGACTCGATGATCCCAGAGGGCTCTTCCAACCTCATTGATTCTGTGATTTGCTCTATGGAAATACATAGTACTAAAGAAAATTAATCTAACTGATCATTGCAAATATAGAGCAATAATTTCCTTAAATTAATCCATTACTTAGTTATCATTTTTTTTCTCCCATGTTCCTGGAGAAGAAAAAAAATCTTTCAAATCTGAGTCTTCAACAAAAATGCCTTGCCTTGTGTTCTGCTCCTCATTACACAATTCAAATTGCTCAGGCTCTGCAGGCATCATTTCTGATGTGCCGTGGGGATCCCATCCCTCAAACCTTGGGGAGATACCTGGGTGTTTATCCCGGGCTCTTTGGGGAAGGCTCACTCTGTTCCCAGGTGCCCAGAGCTAATTTGTCCTGTGGGCGCGGGGTAAAACTTCAATCTTCCAGCCACGTTGGAGGCTGCCATGGGGACACCTTCCTGGCTTTGAAAAGCCCCATGGAGCTTGTGTTTCAGCTTCAGCTCAAGGACCAGCGAGTCTCTTGCTGAGAACGACTCGAGATACCGTTAACCAGAGGGAGGGTGAAATTTTGAGAGGTTTTGAGACAATTTTCTTGCTGAATGGGGAAGGGCTTCCTTAACCAGCGTGTCCACCCCCTGCAGAAGCAGGAACCCTGCCATGAAGCAATATTGAAGTTATTAAGGTCCCTCCTGGAGGAAAAAACGCAGACTCCGGTACATCTGAGTCCTAATTCATAACTCGAATTTTGGATAACAATTCCTGCTCTCAGCAAACCCAAGAGGCACAAGGAAGATGGCGTGAAGGCATGATTCACATCAGAAGGGGGTGTTTTTCTCTTGAAGCTGCACATACATGAAATGACAATCACTCAGGTATGATAGTCTCATTTTAATTGACCCAAACATATCACTACAGAGCCAGAAAATCACTCCAATGTGGTCTGTTATCTATTTAATGCAACACCAATTAATGTGGCAAATTAGAATCATAGAATTGTTAGGGTTGGAAAAGACCTAAAAGATCATCAAGTCCAGCCATTGACCCAATGCCACCATGCCTGCTAAACCACGTCCTGAAGTGCCACATCTAGACATTTTTTGAACACCTCCAGGGATGGTGACTCCACCACCTCCCTGGGCAGCCCCTTCCAATGCCTAATGACTCTTTCAGTGAAGAAATTAAGGCACAATATTATTGTGTTTACTTCCCTCTAAATAAGAACAGCCCCCATGAAACAAAAGGATAGAAGACCTCCCAAACATGCTGGAAAAAACCTGGCTGTTCATGAGAAGACACCATTTGCAAGATCTTTTGCAATTCCATAATATTTTTTCTCCAAATAAGCGGCTGTATTCATCCAGGAAACACCAAATCCTGCGTTAGCCTCAGGCACTACGTGTTTGTGTTAGCTGAGAGAAATTATTTAACCTCTTCCCCATGTTTCTTTGTCTCCTCTGTGCCAGCACGAGGAGAATGGCTGGCAGAAACCACTCGAGCGTGACCGAGTTTGTCCTCTTGGGCTTCACCAACCTGCAGGAGCTGCTCTTCGTGATTTTTTTACTCAACTACATCACCACGCTGGGGGGGAACCTGGGGATGATCGTCCTCATCAGGACCAACTCTCAGCTTCACGTGCCCATGTACTTCTTCCTCAGCCACCTCTCTTTCCTGGACATCTGCTGTTCTTCATCCACCATGCTGAAGCTCCTGTCAGGCCTCCTTGCAGGGAGAAACATAATTTCTTTCAATGGCTGCATGACACAGTTTTTCTTCTTTGCTGTATTCGGCACCACGGAAGCCATCCTTCTGGCCGTCATGGCATACGATCGCTACGTGGCCATCTGTGAGCCTCTGCACTACTCAGCAGCCATGTCCCATGGGGTCTGTGTCCAGCTGGTCGTGGGCTCCTATGCTGCCGGGAGCCTAAATGCCCTCGTGCACACCATCGCTCTCCTCCGACTCTCTTTTTGTGGCCCAAACCTTGTCAATCATTTCTACTGTGAAATCCCACCGCTGCTGCTGCTCTCATGCTCCGACACCTGGCTCAACAAGATGGTGATGGCTGTGTGTGTTGGCTTCATCACAACCACCTCGGTTTTGGCCATCATTGTCTCCTACACCTGCATCCTGCTTACCACCTGGAGCATTGGCTCTGCAGAGGGCAGGCACAAAGCCTTCTCCACCTGCACCTCCCACCTCATGGCTGTTGCCCTCTTCTACGGCTCTGCAGCTTTCTTGTATCTCCATCCCTTTTCCAGACACACAGAAGATCAAGGGAAAATAGCCTCCATCTTCTACACCATGGTGACCCCCATGCTCAACCCTTTCATCTACACTCTGAGGAACAAGGAGGTGAGGAGCACCCTCAGAAGAGCCATGAACAAGCTCCTCTCCTGAGTGTATTCCCACAGGTTCTGCTCTAACCAAACCAAAGCAAGTATCACCTGCCACAGTGGAGTGAGCAGAAGAAATAAGGCTGACACCTGGCAGAAGAAGGGCACTCTACATTTCTGTGCATCTGGTGAGATGTACATGCTCTACCTCGTGCTGAACACCGCAGGGTTTGAATTACAAGTTAGTTCCATGTTGGGGGTCCCTTCAAAAATAAATTACCTGTAATTACAATGTCTGAAAGAAGGAAAGAATGCAGGAGAGACAGACCATCCTAAAAACACATAGTGCCAGTGAAACTTTTTGGAGTAAATGAACTCATAAGCACCTCTAGGACATGCACAGTTGGTAGTTTTTACCAAAGAAGGTTTACTCAATGTTACAACAACATTAAATTCCGTGGGCTGAAAGAGGTGGCTCAGAGCAGAAGGGGACAAGCTAAATAAAGACTACACATTGGAGAGGGACAATGTCTGTCATAACTTTGTTTTCAAATTTTCTAAGTAGTTGCCTAAGGTTTTGCTTTAGTATAATAAACCTGATTTATTATTTTTTCTCTGGTGTGTCTAAAGATAGTCTTCATGGGGAATAGCACATCCCCCCTCATGTTCCATAGATATTGCATGCAGCCATTGTGCTGGGCATCTTGCTTTCCTGGATGGATCTTCCCTGTGGACATCTACCAGCCTGGAGCTACCATGATGACACGCTCTTCTGCCTAGGAGCAGGGTGGAGTTTTATCCCCTGTGACAAGCAGTCACTCAGCTTGGCCAGGAATGGTCTTTCAAGACATTGTCTGAGCAGTCCTGGCTTTTCCCAGGTTGTCATCTGGTGTTGACAACACAGAAAGCCACCATGCTCCTGGCCATATGTTGTATTCAGACATGCCTGACTCATTCAATGGCTCCAAGACTCTCAACGTTGGCCAAAACTCCCCCACAATCTCCTCTCCTACGTATGTGTCTCCATCCAGGCAAAGTTTATTTTCCATCCCAGGAAATATTAATTTCTTATAATATCTTATTAATAATTTCTGCTTCCAGGTTTCAGGGGTTGAGTCATCTCGGTCCAGGAGTCATCTGATCTAATTGTGGGCTTTCACATCTGAATTAGTCACCATTGGTTCCCCTTATGGGGACAACAATGCTTTTGGGGGCTTTGATTCATCTGATCTATTTTAAACACCCACATCAGGGTGAGATGAATTCTTCTGGAAAATGTGTGGTTTTCTCCATGTGCTGCTTGGCAGAGAAGGGTGAGGGGCTGACGTGGCTCCACGGCAAATGTGGGTTTTGTTCAGAGCAGTCACACTCAGGGCATATTCTGAAGAGCTAATTTCAGCATAAATTAACTAAATCTACATAAATTAACTAAGAAATTAATTAAATAAAACATATTCTATAAGGGGGAAAGCTTCAGCTTACCATGCTGATGTTTTGGAGTCCTTCAACAACCCCACTCAAAAGTGTGAAGGTGAAACTAGCTTTTAATCAATAATGTATAATTCAGTTGAGCTTAGATGCTCAGCAGCCACAAAGCACTTTCTGGAAGGAACAGAAAAGCAAAATGGATGACAAATAGCATCAAAGCTATGCTTTTGTTTTGATATAAAGCTCACTAATTCCAGATATTACCTTCCTGAAGAAAGGTTTGTATTTTCCATGGCTGGATCGGAAATAATTCCCTAGATCTGATTACAGATACTGGTACCCTTTTGTTCTTTTAAGAGCAATAAAGGAGAAACTTTTCTCCATAAACCTGGCTTTGACTCCCACAGATCCCAGAATCAATGAAGTTGGAAGAGCCCTCTGGGCTCATCGAGTCCAACCATTGCCCTGACACCACCATGGCAACTAGACCAGGGCACTAAGTGCCATGGCCAGGCTTGTCTTAAACCCCGCCAGAGATGGTGACTCCACCACCTCCCTGGGCAGCCCCTTCCAATGGCTAATGACCCTTGCTGAGAAGAAATGCTTCCTAATGTCCAACCTGACCCTCCCCTGGCCAAGCTTGAGGCTGTGTCCTCTTGTCCTCTCGCTGGATGCCTGGATCCAACCCTTTGGCTTTTTAAACACCAGGATATCCCAGATAATGTTAAAACAAATGGCAGCACAAGAGTTTCTGGGTAGTTTCCCCTCCCCAAGAGCATTTGCAACACTTCTCCAAACCCTGAGCTATTTCCCAATCCTTGAACCTCTATTTATTACACCAATTCTTTTTAATTCTCTGTGATTCCAAGAGATGAATTATATATTCCAAGAGTTAAATTTATACGTATATACACACACAAAATTATATATATATATATAAAAAAAGAAGTGGGGGAAACACTCAGGCGTACATTTAACTTGCTGAAACTAATTGTGTTTATCAGTTCATGTCTCCTCCTTAAGGAGCTGTTTCCAAAGTCATCAATTCCCACGAGGAATTTCCTGCGTGACACCAAGGGGAGAGCAGCGGCAAAACCCTTGGTCTTGCAAGGAAAGAAGCCTATAAACCGTGGCTTTTCTTGGTCAAGGATTGATGTCCTTCATGACTGGCAAATCGTTCTTGCTTGTAACACCAACACTGGGAGGAATCAGGGCTCATTTCTCAGATAAAATTTTGGTCTAGGAGATAATGAGTCTCTGATAGACCAAAAACCGAGATGTGAGCAAACAGGTGAGTTTTAGCCTAAATAATGCTACAAAGAGTTGCTCTGTTGCAAGGGGAGGACTGGAGCAGGAGCCTGTTTGCACATGAAATAGTCACCCAAGGTGATATATCATGCAAAACCCAGGCATTTATAAGCTGCTTTCCCAAATTTAAGGCGGCCACTCGCTGAGGCTATGAGTAGAGCCAACCGAGACACCTAGGCACTGCCCCTCAATCTCAGCTCATTATTTTAATCAAGATTACTGCGATTTATAATTATTGTCCAGGGGCTGGAGAGGGCAGCAGCTTGGACAAGTGGATGAAGTGGCTCTACAAAGTGTTATCATGCTGGCAAAACCCCCTTGCTGTCCTCAAGTTCTGGTTCATCTCAGAGCTTTTACACGAAGTGGGTAAGAGGACAGATGGTGCATGGTCTACTGGGAAGATCACGGCGTAGAAGCACCACCAGGGTTATTTGGCAAACTTCAGATTGTTTTAGAGGGTGTGAAAGTTTCTGCAATGGATTTAATGCTGGAGTGAAATAAAAACATTTGTTTGGCTAAGTCTGGATTTAAGGGAGGCTCAATAAGTCAAGCAAGGGCACGTGTGGTGAACTCTCCTCATGCAGAAGGGTCTTTTCTGATGGCATCTTGTTCAACAGTCCAAAAACCCTCAGTGAGCAAGTTCTGTGCCTATTTCTAACCCCTGTTTTAAGAAGACATGAGCTTAATTTTATCTTTTTTTCTTCTTTAACTGCATTATCAGCATCTTACTCCCCTCCCAGTTCATTACAGCACTGTAGCTTTGTTGCGGTTTCCACCAGTATGAACCTTTTAAAGCCCTTTCCACTGTCTTTCTCAATTCAGTGGCGCCACAAGAACGACACAGACACCATCATATTTAAAGGGGGGTTAATACTCACACTAAACCTCCTGTTTCAAACTTAATTTCAGAGTTTCATGGGAGGGAAGAAATTAGAGTTTTATTTTAACTTGTTCTGACTCTCCTAAAGGAAATTATTTAAAAAATGTCGTGATCTCTCACCACTGATTATTTTCTTTCAATCTTCTGAAACAGGGGGGTTTAAAAAATTTTTTTGAGGGGGATTTTTTGCTTCTTTCTTTGTTTTTAAATGCAGACTGACTTCTAATGTCAGAACAAATTGCTCTGGTTACCTCCTTGGATCTGAGGAGTAACAAACTTCTTCAGGAGGTAGAATAAGACTTGTGATTTGCAAAGTGACTTTATCAAACCAAATTAGTAGTGACCACACCAGAATAAACCCGTTAGAAATAAATTATTTCGTGCACTTTGTTTCATTTAAAATGTATTTTGAGACAAATGTTAAATGTGTTGTTCAACTGCCTCTGAAATTTGTATTTCCTGATAAAAATAAATGCACCTTTAGCATTTGTTTGTGGGGAAACCAGGAATATGCTGACTCTGTGTCTCTCTGCAGCTCTGCTTTCCTCCAGCGACTGTGTTACGATGATGGCCAAAGGAAATGGCACCCCCAGTGCTGAATTTGTTCTCTCGGGGTTCTCAGAGCAGGAGGACATCCAAGCTGTCCTCTTCATGGTCTTCTTGGTGATCTACGTGATCACTCTGGTAGGGAACCTGGGGATGCTCGTGTTGATCAGGCTGGATGCCCAGCTTCACACCCCCATGTACTTCTTCCTGAGCAGCCTGTCCTTCCTAGAC
Source organism: Nyctibius grandis (assembly GCF_013368605.1). Classification (NCBI taxonomy): domain Eukaryota; kingdom Metazoa; phylum Chordata; class Aves; order Nyctibiiformes; family Nyctibiidae; genus Nyctibius; species Nyctibius grandis. Next base: position 1,314,725 of record NC_090661.1, read on the forward strand.
ATCTGCTATTCCTCCTCAATCACCCCCAGACTGCTCTCGGATCTCCTAGCAGAAAGGAAGGTCATTTCTTACTCTGCGTGCCTCACACAGTTTTATGTCTATGTGGTCTTTGCCACCACCGAGTGCTACCTCTTGGCTGGCATGGCGTATGACCGCTACGTGGCCATCTGCAGCCCACTGCTCTACGCCATCTCCATGTCCAGCAGAGTCTGTGTGCTGCTGGTAGCCATCTCGTACCTTGCTGGGATCGTGAATGCCACTATCCACACGGGGTTTGCCCTTCGGTTGTCCTTCTGTGGTCCCAACATCATCAACCACTTTTACTGTGAGGGGCCCCCGCTTTATGCCATCTCTTGCACGGACCCCACCATCAATGAGATCATGATGTACATTGTGGTTGGCTTCAACCTCTTTGTCACCAACTTGACCATCCTCATCTCCTACGCCTACATCCTGGCCGCCATCCTGAGGATGCGCTCGGCCGCGGGCAAACACAAAGCCTTCTCCACGTGCGTGTCCCACCTGACCACTGTCACCCTCTTCTACGGGTCTGCTGCATCCATGTACTCACGACCCAGCTCCAGGCACTCCCAGGACCTCGACAAAGTGGCCTCTGTGTTTTACACTGTGGTGACCCCCATGCTGAACCCCTTCATCTACAGCCTGAGGAACAAGGAGGTGAAGAATGCGCTGGGGAGAGTGATGGAGAGGAAACGTTCATCTGAAAAATAGTTTTCCCTGGTGGATCAGAGGAACTGAGAGGTCTTCTCAGAAACATTTATACTTTCCATTTCTGTACTGTTATGGTATAAAAGAAGCAGTGCTCTCCTGTGAGCTACTAGCAACCAATGTACTGGGAAACCTCTACCTTGTTCCTAAATACTGGGTCGTTAACTTCTCTTGGATGAGGCCATTCACTGACCTGTCTCAGGGATGTGTTAGCTACTTTTATTTGTGTTTACTGCCTGATATTACTTTAATTTCAAGAACTTAAGCCCTTATGACAATTTGTGGTTTGAGAATGTGTTACCACTGTTGTCTTGGGCAATGACAACAAATAACACCTCTTGCTTTCAGCATGACAATGATGACCAGAGCTCTCTTCATATCAAATAATGGGCACATCTCTGGTGAACACAAGACTCGGGTAATTTAGTGCTCCCAGCACTAGCAATAGACACTGGGTTTTGTAACAAATGCTCATCAGGCTTTTTCTGCAACTTATTTTAGCTCAACTGTAGCTGTATTTTCAAATTTATTTGAGAAAATTCTGCAGTGCCTGCAGCTTGCTCAAGGACCAGGGAGCTATCATCGGGCATCTCCTGAGTAATGCTAAAATTACCCACTAGACAGGTACCTGCTCCCTATCCCGGCATTTTGATCTTATTTTGGTTATATTATTATTAACTGGTTTTGCTTAGTTTTGAGCAATTGTGAGATTTCCCCTCTAAAATAAATAATGATACAGGGGAATGATTAACAAACTTTAGTAACTGTAGTGTAGCTAACCCCACAGATCTAACTAGCGATAGGACAAGAGGACACAGCCTCAAGCTTGGCCAGGGGAGGGTCAGGTTGGACATTAGGAAGCATTTCTTCTCAGCAAGGGTCATTAGCCATTGGAAGGGGCTGCCCAGGGAGGTGGTGGAATCACCATCTCTGGAGGGGTTTAAGAAAAGCCTGGCCATGGCACTTAGTGCCCTGGTCTAGTTGCCATGGTGGTGTCAGGGCAATGGTTGGACTTGATGAGCCCAGAGGGCTCTTCCAACCTCGTTGATTCTGTGATTCTGTGACCAATAGGAGAGAAAAGAGTGCTGACCAGGAACAAATATGGGGTAGAAATATTTAGAAGTGATCCCAAGCAGACCCAAGACTGGCATGGGAAGAAGCTCCCACCACAACCAGTGCTCCTGCCAAGCACACCACCAAACCTCCTCAGCAAGGAGCTCAGGGTGCTGCTGGGTCACTGCACCATCCCACCAAGGAAGAAGGACCTCAGTCTGCCAAGTAAGGTTTTAACCTTGGGGATGAGAGGCAGATACTTTAATCAGAGAAACCTTGAGGAGCATTGCTCTCCATCCATCTAGGCCCATCTAATTCTTTGTAATACAGTCACATGCCAACACGCTGACCCTCCAACTCATTGGCTTTGGAGCTCTGACAAGCAAGGCAGCTGTAGAAGTACACTTTGTTGTTAACAAGGAACAAAGTTTCTTTCTTGTTAGCCCCGGCTAATTAGTCTCTCATGGCTTGTTAAGAAGAATGAAGTAAGTTGACTACAAGCCCTCTGAGAAGCTTTCATGGTGATTAGGAAACTTTCTTGGTAAACCCCAGAAGGTCTTGTTAAGCTGATGACTCCTGGAAGGGTGGTTGGTCCCAAAGGACCACTTCTTGCTCTCAGAAGGGGACAGCATAACTTCTGATGGAAATAGCTGTGACCACCTGTATGGTGAGAGCCTGGAGCTCGGGCCTGCTGGAGGGCTTTCTGTGCCTGAACAAGCTTGGTCGTAGACACTCATTAAAGAAAGAGACATCCTTGTCTTCATGACATGTGCAGATAATGTGGTTCCCTTGGTTCTTGCTAAGGGGGTGATTTGAAGAATGTGGTGCAACAGGAGCAGGTCTGAACATCAAAAGGACTGACCTGCTGTCCATGGTATACTCATTTCAGAATAGTTTCCTCTGGATTAAATTTATTCTGGTCCAGGGATCTGAACACCTACTGAAGGTCAAACTGCATTAGGTGCCCCATTTTCACTTTGTTTTCATCCCAAAGGAACCCAGCTCATGCAGCCTGACCCCAGCCTGTGGTGCAAACGAAAACACAGTGAAGGGAGAAAGCTGGGAGGTCTTCAAACTTGAGGTCTTCAAACGTAAACTCTTCAAACTTAAACTCTTCAAACTGCACTCTTGGAACAAAAACTAGAACAGAAACACATCTTTATTGATCACAAATGGAGACAAGGAACTCTGACTTAATCCCTCAGCTTTTATTTATGTAAATTTGAAGGCGACGAATCACTTCGGACCACTTAATCCCTCCTCCCAACATTCTTAATGATAATAAAAAAACAGCTTTATTGTTTGTTTGTTTTTTCCTTTCAGCTGGACTAAAACTTCATAAAGGAAATAAAAGATACTTTAATAGCTAAGAAACCACTTCATCTTTTTTAAACCTCTTCACCCTTTTTGCATGTTTTCCTACAAGTGCTGCTGGAAACTTTTGCTTAAGCTGCAGGAAAGGAGCAAGATGTAGTGAAATTCCCCAGGCCAGGTCCAGGTTTGGTTGCCCTCTTGTAGAAATCTGGTGCCATTTGCTCTCTCCTGTGGTGCCAGGGACATTGACATGCACTTGACGTGTGCCATGCAACGTTCAGAAGAGTTGGGCCATTCTAGAGCGACATCTGCAAGCTCAGAGGGAGACCTGGGGGCATCTCTAGGGTGTTAATAGTCTACGTTCAGGTAACTGAACTCAATCCCAGATGCTTCTGTGCTTCTTGGCATTGGTCCTTCCAATCCGACCCACCCTATCCACACTGGTGTGAACGGTTCACTAGGAAAATACTCTGGGACTGTGAAGGGTATTTGTGTGGTTCAATACAGCATCATGAAGAAACAACTGGGACAGCTCAGGAGCAGAGCCATGTTCACAGAATCACAGAATCAATGAGGTTGGAAGAGCCCTCTGGGATCATCAAGTCCAACCATTGCCCTGACACCACCATGGCAACTAGACCAGGGCACTAAGTGCCATGGCCAGGCTTTTCTTAAACACATCCAGAGATGGTGACTCCACCACCTCCCTGGGCAGCCCATGTTACTTCACGACACATGGAGCTCCACCTGAGCTACTGAATTTTCAATGGATCCCCTTGAAGATTTATCTTCTTGGCTATCCGTGACACCATATCCCTTCTTGGCCCTTTTTGCCCAGAAATACTTACTCATGGTCTCTCCCAGGAAGCACTGATGGGATATTTATCCTAATTCTGCGTTTCCTTAAAGCCCCAGTCCCTGAAGTGTGTAGTTCAGCTATTCGGTGTGGCCTTTGCAGTGGACAAAACGTTGTTGCACCGTTGTGCATCCCCCAGAGATCCCCGGAGTTACTCCCTGCACCCCAGAAAGAGAATTTTCAGAGCTTTCATGGCTCTCCATGTTCTGTGCTCATTATTTTCATCACTATAGCTGCAGAACAAAGATACAATCTTAAGAACATCCGAGTTATTTGCATTTAGTTGATTATATATTTTTACCAGTCTGAATTTGGGAGGGAACAAGAACTCTTCCTAGGAGTTTCTCCAGAGCATCCTTCACCTCCGTGTTCCTGGTCCAGGAGGTAACCTGAGTTCTGCAGTCGATGGGGAGAAGTGGGAACTTTTAGGTAACATTCAGATAAGTTATTTAGGATGTTTATTTTGGAGCAAGATGAATTGCTTCCTAGAGCACCTGGCAACGCGGTGGAGAATGGTCAGATGAAGAGATCTACACCTGTAGATGACACCATTCAGCTAAATCATGCTCAGACTCAACAGCTGGTATGCAAAAGCATTGAGGTAGCTAGAAATAATCTGGAAAAGAAAAAAAAAACCACTACAACCCCATAATTAGCTTCTCACTTCTCAAAAAATGTTGTTTCCAGTTTCATTTTGATGTTTCTTTCTGGAGTCCTGGAGGCTGGGGTGCACAACGAGAAATCCAGGGCACTGGCCATGGTGATGGGCACCAGACCGTGCACCACGTGAACGATTAATTTCACATCTTATAATTTATTTTTTTTTCCTTTGAGCAATTCAGTGTTCATCAGGACAGCGTTTAAATTGTATAGATTTGGGTGGGATGAAATGAAACTTCAAGCACAGCATGTTTGGAGGGAGCCATGTCAACCCCTGCAGACCAGCTGGTTTCCAGAGGTGCAAGATCTGCCCCAGCCAAGCATTGAGTCCGTTTATGAATTTGGGTGTCTTCTCTCATCCTTGGGACAAATTTTTGGGAGCTAGAGACCAAAAACTGCTGGGTATCTTAGGGGAAGAAGCCACATGGCCTCTCAATAGCTTTTTTTTGTGTAAGTTTTGCTTTCTGCATCCTTTAAATTAAGATTCCTTAGAGGAGGTTTGGCGTTGTTGCGCACCTGAGCACAGATTGTGTTTTTATACATTTTCTGACTAAGATTTAATAAACAGAATAAGGATGGTGAGTAAAAACAATCACACAGACACCACCTGGCAGACTTCGTAATATTTCAAGCTGATGATAGCTTTCCTGCTTTTGAAACTACCTCAGACACCTGCCAGAAAACGCTGCTCTTGTCCCCCTAGACTCAAATTCTGCTGGAAGTCTGGGCACCCAGTGGTGTTTAGGTAAGGGGTGAATATGGGATCAGGGAGGTTTTTGGTGAGTTTGCTGCCAGATAAAGGCAGAGTGACTTCAGAAGGGGAAATTACCAGCTGGTTGTGTTCAACTGGTCCTAAGTGCTGCCCGTATCCCAGAGGGATGCAACGGCTGGAGTGGCTGTACGCAGCCTGGCAAGGCGTTTGGCCCCAAATCTCATTGGGAAAAAATAGTGTTGAAGAAAAAAGTCTGTCATGGAATTTAATAGAGGACCTACTTGTGAGAAAAGTTATCATAACCTTTTGAAAAGAATTGGTGCCTTTCTTTGTGTATTCATATGTTTTAATATGATGAGGTTTTTAAGAGGTTGAGGTGTTGGAGTGAGTGCAGAGGAGGGTGACCAAGCTGGTGAAGGGTCTGGAGGGTCTGACCTATGAGGAACGGCTGAGGGAGCTGGGGGTGTTTAGCCTGGAGAAGAGGAGGCTCCGAGGTGACCTTAGTGCAGTCTACAACTACCTGAAGGGAGGTTGTAGCACAGTGGGAGTCGGCCTCTTCTCCCAGGCAACCAGTGATAGGACAAGAGGACACAGCCTCAAGCTTGGCCAGGGGAGGTTCAGGTTGGACATTAGGAAGCATTTCTTCTCAGCAAGGGTCATTAGCCATTGGAAGGGGCTGCCCAGGGAGGTGGTGGAGTCACCATCTCTGGAGGGGTTTAAGAGAAGACTGGCCATGGCACTTAGTGCCCTGGTCTAGTTGCCATGGTGGTGTAGGGGCAGCGGTTGGACTCGATGAGCCCAGAGGGCTCTTCCAACCTCCTTGATTCTGTGATTCTGTGTAACAGATGAAGGCATCCCTGCCACCCATGGGGCCATGGACAGCAGCTGTGAAGTGATGGTGGTGGTGAGAGGTCATCACCAGGCAGCCTGAGCATGTGCAGAGTTTGTCTGGGGGGGGTTAGCTACTCAAACAAACAAACACAGAGAGACCACCAGCTCTGTAATCAACTAGATCTCTTGGAGAAAGCAGACAGGAAAGCGTTTCATGAATCCACCCTTCAAGACCACAGTATTGGAGCAAGAGAGTGCTAACAAGGGGACATCATGACAGCAGAAAAGATTGCAAGGAGTATCTTTGCATTGCCGAAATCCAGCTTAAGCAGCACGAGAAAAGACACTTGAGGAAGTTAGATAATAACCAGGGGTGACTGCAGAAAGCGGTTGCAATTTGCTTTTGGTGAATCATGTAGACGTTCACTTTTCATCCACTCCCTCTCCTCAGCATGGGAGAGGTGGAGAAGACATCTTAAATCCAGATATTCGAAGCAAATCCTTCCTGGGCTTCATTAGTGAGCCTGGAGATGAAAAAAATTATATTCCGGGTGGATTTTTCTTGTTGTCAAGCTTCTATTCTCCATGGACTGGAATGCCTCCAAGGTCACAGAAATGAGTATAAATGCCACTTGAACAGTTTATTTTGTCTGCCCTCTGGAAGGTGCAGCAACACATCATCCTCAGCGCAGCTTTTAAGGAAGCATGTGTTTGAAGATGAATTACGGCCTCGGTCATCATCTGGAGGAGCAGCCAAACTCATCCCAGTTGCTGAAGGAGCTGCATGGACCTGCACTGAAGATCTGAGTTCTCTTCGAGAAGTCACATCCAAGGTGAGGGCATCTTCTGTTCTGGCCAGTCTTCAGCACTGAACCTGCTCTGAAGCAATGGGACATGAAGGGACATCATGGGGCTAATGTAAGAACCCTTTCTTTTTGTCTTATGGACTTGAAGGTGGTGAGATAGAGGAAAGAAAGGACCAGAGGTGTAAGATAGCTCATTCATAGGAACAAGACTGAGAACAGCAGTAGGAATCCCACATGGGAGGAGGACTCTTCTGCTTTAAAGTTTAGATGACATAAAATAAGGAGACATGTAGATGTTTGGTCTTTTCAGAGGTGCCACTGTAATGGCAAGGGATGTGTGTTCTTATCAACTCTGTGTTCTTATCAGCTTTAAAAGAAAAAATGTCTGTGGTTTTGCTCTGCTTTGTTTTGCAAAGGGAAATGAAAGTCAACAGGAAAAATATGTCTGCAAGTCGAGTTGTTCCATGTTGGTTTATTTTTAAAAAAACCAATTCTTTTCAAAGTGTACCTGTCATTTACTAAGGAAAAAACAAAATGCATTAAATATCTTAATTAAAATAAAGCTGAGGGTCCTGCTGAGCTGCCCAAATCACTGTCTCCCACTTTACTTATCTCCCACAGGTTGAATGTGTTACAGAGAATGACACCTGTCAATCACACTGATGTGCGTGAGTTCATTCTCCTGGGGCTGACCGCCCGCCCGGAGCTCCAGGTCCCCCTTTTCTTGGCGTTCCTGGCCATGTACGTGGTGACCCTCTTGGGGAACTTTGGGATAATTGTGTTAATCAGAACTGATCTTCACCTTCACACCCCCATGTACTATTTCCTCGGCCACTTGGCTTTTGTGGACATCTGCTACTCCTCCATCATCCTCCCCAAAACGCTGGTGCAGATCTTGACAGAGGAGAAAACCATCAGCTTCTTGGGGTGCGCAGCCCAGCTCTGCTGCTTTGTCACTTTTGGGGTCACCGAGTGCCTCCTGCTGTCTGTGATGGCCTACGACAGGTACGTGGCCATCTGCAAGCCTCTCTTTTACCCCACCATCATGTGTGGGTGGATGTGCCGGTGGCTCGTCACTGGTTCCTACACCGTTGGGGTCTTGCACGCGGTGACGCACACCACTTTCATCTTTACCTTCTCCTTCTGCCACTCCAATGTTATCAACCACTACTTCTGCGACATTGCCCCGCTCTTGGCTCTCTCCTGCTCCGACACCCACACCTACGAGGTGGTTGTCCTCGCTCTCGTCAGCATAAACTGTCTCAGCACCATGACCATCATCTTTGTCTCCTATACTTACATCCTCCCCGCCCTCCTGAGAATCTGCTCTCGGGAGGGCAGGAGAAAAGCCTTCTCCACCTGCGCCTCCCACCTCACGGTCGTCACCATGTTTTATGGGGCAATCTTGTTCATGTACCTGCGCCCCAGCTCCACCTTTGCGTTGGATGAGAACAAAACGGCTACGCTGTTTTACACCATCATGACCCCCACATTGAACCCCTTGGTCTACAGCCTGAGGAACAGGGAGGTGAAGGCTGCCCTGAGAAGAGCGGTTGGGAGAAGGCAGTGAGTGGAGGAAGCTGGTGACCAGGAGAGTATTTCCTTGTTGCTGCCATTGAGTAGGACTCAAAATTGAGCTGAAGTCTATATGAAGGTGCTTTGAGGTAATTTCTTTATAATTTAACTCCCTTAATTAGAAAGGGAGGTCGAGTGACTGACACAGATTAGCCATGTAACTTCTGCATAGCTGAAGGTGGGTGAGATGAAGCCCAACCTCATGCACCATCAGCGTTCAATGAGCAGTGAGCAGCCCCTCCACACAGCTTGATTCATCCTGTTCATCTCATTTCTCTGTTCAACAACTACGAAGAAAGCCTGGATTACCCTGGGCACGGGTTTCCAGATTGCTAAGGTCAGAGGAGAACCCAGAAGAAGAGTCAGAAACCCGTTTTCTACAAAGTGTCTCTGAAACTCAGTGCCTACAGGGCTGGGATAGACCTGAAGAACTCCTGGACACCATCTAACCAGTTAATAACTCAATCATACAACTGTCCACTGTGGTTTCTCAAGGTAAGGCTTGTGGCTTGGCAATCTCATAAGGCTTTTTCACCAAAAACTTGGGTCCTGCAAGTGAAGTTGCAGGTTGAGTTCAAGGTGTTTGATCCTTACAGATGAGTTAATGACTATATTCTGCTGACAATTTGAAATGTCCCATTTCTTTATAACGAAATAAGACTGGTCTGTATTTAACACTTGCTTTAGCTGCCTAAGTAAAAGAAAAACAATTTGCATAAGTCATTACTCCCTCTTATTGTAAAGAATACCTACTCTGGTGAGGCTGTTTTCCGACAGAGCCAAAAGAAGAGACATGAGGACATGAAGAAGAAAGGCTGCAGGTGAGGCTCTGCTTTGTCTTGGCATTGCAGCTCCTCCTGTGCCTTTGCTGCTACCAAGTGATGGGAGCCAAGGGTTTATCCCAAATGCAGCAGAGAACATCTACACATCCACATAACCTCTACTAACTGCCTGATGTGAAGAGAGATGTGCTCCTTCCCAGGCTGCAATAGCTGAGCTTGTGGGTGATGGGGCTGTAAATGTGGTCCCTCGTGCTCTCCTGGGAGAAAACCCCCAGGGCTCCTCGTGGCAGGGTTTACCAGAGGGGAAAAAGCCATTGTGCTGCTTCAGGTATCTGAAAGACATCACGTGGATGAGCCATCACGGAGCACAGATACACAGGGGCAGTGATGGCCAGCTCGTATGGTGCTACTGAGATACTTGGGGACCATGCAAAGGTTTTGGTCCGACGTTGCCCACAGAATGAAAATGGGTTTAGAGACGTTTCAGATCTTTCAGAGGATCCCCAAATAGTTCATGAAGCACACCTGACTCCATCTCTGATGTCCCTCTGTGGACACTAGACAGCCTAGTCTTCCAGCAAGGCTGGGATTATCCACGTTTAGGTACCTATGGCATGGGTGGCCACACATGAGCTGGTGACTGGGCTTCCACTGTATCCAATGGTGAGAAATGGGCATTTTCAGACAGTGATTGATCTCTCCCAGAGTGAACCAATAGGCCTTAATCACCCTGACCAGCCTCACCTGGGGCCTCCATCCCCACCCTCCGCCCATTTGCCCATGAGCTCTATTTAAGCTCAGCCCAGGGAGCTTACTCCTCTCTTGGGTTATACCAGAGGAGTGCTGGTTTCCAGTGTAGCAGTAGGTGTGGACACCTATGGACTCCTTTGATCTGTACCTTTGCTTGATCATGGACCTCTTCCAGCCATGAGATGGGATCTACGGATTTAAGGTGAACTTTGGTGCTTCCAGGTAATCCCCGTGCCAGATGGGAGCATGCAGGAGAACACACGGAGCAGACCAAGGAGGCTTGGGTGGGAGAGGAGGAAATGTTTCCCTAAAGCTGCAGGAAATGGGGAAAATTGAGAGGGACTTCTCTGAATCCTCTTCTTCCAGAACGACCCATCAAAGTATGTTCAGAGGTATTTTAAAAATTAAAATTAAAAATTAAATTTTCTGCTGCACTTTAATCCTTCAAAATGCGTTTTATACCGAATAAACACCTCAAGTTATTTTGGTTATAAACAACATTAAGTATTGGACAGTGACAGTGCCTAAATGTACCATTTAGTGGAATTTTTCAGTATATATATTCAAACTGAAGGATGTACAGTACAACACAGCTGCATGGCTGCTGATGGAGGTAGAAGAAGGAGGTAGAAGAAGGAGGTAGAAGAAGGAGGTAGAAGAAGGAGGTAGAAGAAGGAGGTAGAAGAAGGAGGTAGAAGAAGGAGGTAGAAGAAGGAGGTAGAAGAAGGAGGTAGAAGAAGGAGGTAGAAGAAGGATTTGGTGATAAGTACTTCAAAGGTTTATAGCTAATTACCTGATAACTACTTGTGTAACTGCTTTCCACAAATTGTTTTTCCATCTTTTTGCTTCTTACAAATGAATGACAAGAAGTTTCCTTCAGAAATCACTGGAATGCATGTTTTTTATTTACCTTTTCAAGAAAGAGGGGATGTTTTGAGTTGTACCTGGAGGATTGGTAATAAAGTGGGAACAAATGTGAATAAGTGGTGAAAGTGTTGACACAAACTCCCCAAATATAAACCCCGCTGTCAAAATATTGCTGTTTGTAGAGCTACACCCAACCAAAACACCACCTGGGGTCAGCACAGCTGCCTGCATTGCTCTTCTGTCAATATTTGGGTTTGCTGGTGCAGGTGCTGGTCTGTTGCTGGTTGTGCTGGCATTGAAGGTTTCCTGCTGGGCTCCAGCTGCTCCTCCAGAAGCTCATGGGTTCTTGTAAGTCCTGTAGCATTTCCTTTGGCCACCTGAATCACACTGTTGGAGCTCACAGACTGGAAGAGAAGCTGGGACACCTGTAACTCATGTGTAGGTCTATATGTCATGCAGACCTGGAGCAAGGTGAGCCCAAACCCATCCTGTATGTCCATCTCTCAGCTAGCCCTGTCGGCTCCCAGTACTACTGGTGGAGAACTTGTCTGTTCATGTGACCATGTGTGGGTCTCCTTTGGACATGGCAAATCCTCCTCCAGGCACCACTGAGTCTTGATCCATCTAATTCCACCTGAGATACCATAGGTTGTATGGAAAAAGGTCTGGCAGATATAGCACAAGATGTATCATGGGTCTATCAGTCATGCTCTGACAGGTGGGTCCTGTATAGACCTCCCTGTTCTTAACCATCCAAAGCCTGGAAGCCTTTCAGTTTCCTTCATCACCTGGAGGCTTGGGTCAGCCTTCATCTCCTGTAATCCCACCATCTGCTCCAGGCATCCAGCCAGAGCTAATTAGGACAGCCTAAGCTGCTTGCAGTCGGTGTTTGAGACACTTGGAGCAAATTGTCCTTCGGATGCACCTTCTCACCTCCCCCTTGACTTTCAGAGGGGCTTGTGAGGAATAACTTGGCCTCATTTGGATCTCTACCTTTTCTGTCCCCTGAGGCTGCCAAGTGTTGTAGCGGGTTATTGATATTTGTGACAATAATTAGCACAGGATTTTGCGTCCTCCCACATCCTTTATTAGCAGCTTAGACTGTTATTACTCTCATGGACTCTCGTTAAGGAGCCAGCAGTGTACAATCAAGATTCACTTCTCCGAGAGACCTGAACTGCAGCCAAAGCCAAGACAAACACTTGCTCCCTGAGGAGAGGTGCCTGTTGCCCACAAAGACCTGCAGAGAGACGTATAAAAGCAACACGTTGCTGCAAGTGAAGAACTTCATCTGATGAAAATATGCAGGAGGCTCTCAAACGCTCAGGAGAGACATTCTTGTTTACCTGGAAGCTGGGAAGATGGCTTCAAGGGTTAGTCCCCCAGGTCTACATCCTGAGCCTGTAGTGCCATCCAAAGTGGAAGAGACCTTGCTGGTAAGAAGAGGTGACCCCCATCCACAGGTAGGTGTGACCATTCCCCAAAAGGTCCAGGTGAGCTCTGCTGGGACTACCCTGCTCTGGTGTACATCACTGCAGCGATGTCACCTTTGGGGAAGGCTGCTCTGATGTACCCCAGGTAAGGGTTTGCTCCTCTGTGTTGGTTACAGAAGATGAGACATTTCTGCTGGGATGCACTTGGGATGCACTCCAGTATTTTGAATTTGAAAGATCAGAAATCATGGTGCTTATCACAGAATCAGTCAGGTTGGAAGAGCCCTCTGGGCTCGTCGAGTCCAACCATTGCCCTGACACCACCATGGCAACTAGACCATGTCCAGGTATGTTTAAGGAGCCTGGGAGAAGAAGAGAGGAGAACACTCTCAAGGAAAGATTAATCCACCCACCAAGCCTGAAATAAAGTGATATTCACTTTAAAGAATAAAGAATATTTCTATAAAGAAATATTCTGCTGATGGAGAATGGTTCTTCAGTGAGTCTTCTCATCCTGGTGCTCATCTGGTGGGGTAAGACTTTGATCTTCATCTTTAACCCTGTAAAGATTTAATTGTTTTACTCTGAACCTTCATGCTATCAGGGACAGAAACCTGTGTGTCACACTTTCACCGGGGTGAGCAGCTTAACCAGGTGCCTAAACTTGGGCAACCGCAGTCGAGCACGTCTGGCCCAGCACAGCCCTGTGGTCTCACGAGTGGCATTGAATCCTCTTCCAGCTGAAGGGAGAGGCAGGAGCTGCTGGGGTTTTGTCTGCTGAAAATGGGGTGAGAGAAGTCCTCGTGAGCCCCCTAACCACCAGGATGCCATGCTGTGCCACCGTGATGCTCTCTCTGAGAAGGTGTTCCTCCTCAGATGGCATCTTAAACCAGGGAATTCTCAGTCTGGCTCTTTTTTTCCCTCTTGAACAACCTTTATGGTGTTTAGTCTCTTAATTGTACATTGTCTAAATCATTCAAAGAAATATTTGACACTTTGGACCCAAATCCTGCTCATGGTCTCCCTGGCTTCACCTCCCCAAGGTTTCTGAGATATTAATATTAAAATCCTCATGATCTGAACGGGTTTTAGGATCATGTAACACCCCCCTCCTCTCTCCCTCCATACTTCCCAACAGACTAAATGCTCCTTATTTATTTTTTCCTTCATCTCAGTGTCTTTTCCAAAACCAGCAGAGGAAAGCTGCAGTATTTTTACTCCAAGCTACGACAATCATAGCCAGAAGCTGCTGCCAAAATCAGAGCTGTCTTCTTCTGCGTGCCTTATGATCAGTTTGAAATGGGAGGGAAGGGAAACAAATGTGGAGAAAAATTTTTAATCACAGGAGGCCAAGGGCAGAGCTGATGATTCAGTCTGTGCCACCTGAATCCCTGTCTACTGCTATATCACTGAATCAATGAGTTTGGAAGAGCCCTCTGGGCTCATCGAGTCCAACCATTGCCCTGACACCACCATGGCAACTAGACCATGGCCCTAAGTGCCATGTCCAGTCTTTTCCTAAACCCCTCCAGAGATGGCAACTCCACCACCTCCCTGGGCAGCCCGTTCCTTCAGTTGTCCCATTTCAGTTCAAATAAACCAAGGCATGGTTTCCCCTGTCCTGTATTTTCAGGCCCTCTCCTCCCTCGGCAGACACGCAGCCCCGAATGGCAGAGCAGAATCACACCTCAGTGGCAGAGTTCATTCTCGAGGGCCTGAGTGACCAAGCGGAGATGAAGGCAGCCCTCTTCGTGCTGTTCCTGCTCATCTACACCACCACCCTTTTGGGCAACATGGGGATAATCGTGCTCATCCGAGGTGACCCACGACTCCACACATCCATGTACTTCTTCCTCAGCAGCCTCTCTGTTGTTGACATCTGCTTCTCCTCTGTGATTGCCCCCAGGACCTTGGTGAACTTCCTGACAGAGAGCAATACCATTTCCTTCATTGGCTGCATGGGCCAAGCCTTCTTCTACATCGTCTTCGTGACAACTGAGTGTTTCCTGCTGGCTGTCATGGCATACGACCGGTACGTGGCCATCTGTAACCCCCTGCTCTACTCCTCTGTTATGACTCGGAGGTTGTGCATGTGGCTGGTGGTGGGGTCCTACATTGGGGGGGTCCTGAACTCCATCATACAGATGACCTTCATCACTAGGCTGCCCTTCTGCAGCTCCAATGTCATCAACCACTTCTTCTGCGACGTCCCTCCCCTCCTGGCTCTGTCCTGTGCCAGCACCTACCTCAACGAGATGATCCTCTTCTCCTTGGCCGGTGTCATTGAGCTCAGCACCATCTCCACCATCCTGGTCTCCTACATCTTCATCTCCTTTGCCATCCTGAGGATCCGTTCAGCTGAAGGCAGGCAAAAAGCCGCCTCCACCTGCGCGTCCCACCTCACAGCAGTGACCATGTTGTACGGGACGACAATCTTCATGTATTTACGCCCCAGCTCTAGTTACTCCTTGAACACTGACAAAGTGGTCTCCGTCTTCTACACAGTGGTCATCCCGATGCTGAACCCCCTCATCTACAGCCTGAGGAACCAGGAGGTGAAGGATGCTCTGAGGAGAACGGCAGAAAGAATCGCAATCAGGCTCTGAACCCTCCTCAATAAAACCTGATACGGGATTTCTCTCAGAGGTTGTGGAGCCTCCACCCATGGAGATATTCAGAAGGTGCCTGGATGAGGCCATGAGCAACCTGAGGTGGCTGTGGAGTGGGTCATAGAATAACTTTTGATCAGAAAGGACATCTAGGAGGTCTCTGGTCCTATGAATGGCAAGTTATATACATCTGTGTATGTGTATATATAAAAAATACAATATTAAATATATATTATACTATATACAGTATAAATTGTAGGGTTAAATCGATCTTTGCCACTTCTTTTTAGGCAACCACACACCTTTCTCCTTTCATTTCTTCCTCCACACTTTCTGCCTTTCAAAGCCTTGAAGCAAAGCTCTAATTAGTTTTCTAATTTATGCCCGCAGCGCTTTGTTAAAAACAATCACAATAATATTATCAGTAGGGTTTGCACCCGGAGATTTGCACTTCGGCGTGAGGCAGTGTGGGAAAAGAATTAAAAAAAAAACAAAACGGAAAACAACACCTTGAAACAAAAGAAAATTGAGGGTAATAATAATTTTTTAAAAATATTTATTTTTTATACAAGAAGCAACTCCCCTTTTTCACCGTATTCTGAGCAGAAACTCATGGTTGCTGTGCTACCAGGGGCAACAGTAACCACAATTTTTACCTCCCACTCCAAAAAACTTCTCTATTTCTTTAGCATTTCATCACTTAAAGATAAGAGACGTCCCTGATAGTATCATCTTAACGAGCTCCTCCGGGAGGGGACACGGAGACGATCGCCTGGGACGGAGGAGGCTTGGCTGGGTCCTGGGTGAGGATTTTTCCACCTGCAGTCACTTGATGTGAGCTCACAGCAGTGGGAAAAATACCCTCTAAGACAGTGAAAAATAACCCAAAGAGGGAGGTGACACTTGTCAGCACCTAGAATTTCTTTTTTAATTATCATTTTTTGATGCTAACGTCACCAGCCTGAAGCTGCTTCTCATTGCTGCTGGCAAGGCATGACAGCGTACACCAATACTTGTTCTTTAGCTGCCCCTTTCCTTCTCAAAAGTTGCATTTAATTGACTTCTGAATAAAATCCGTGCCTATTTATAGGTGAACGACTCATTTTTGTACCGTTGTGCTTTGCTGTCACCCCGAGAGATGAGAAATGGCAATAACAGACTTTTAGGTATCAAAAGGGAGTGCTGGAAGGGGGGAAATGCTAAATAAGTGACTAGAAAACTAGCGGTCAGGATTTCTTAGGCATCATCACCATCTGTTGGGCACTGCTGGAAATATCGGCTGCTTTTTATTTGAGATAAAAATCACAGAATCACTGAGGTTGGAAGAGCCCTCTGGGCTCATCGAGTCCAACCATTGCCCTGACACCACCATGGCAACTAGACCAGGGCACTAAGTGCCATGGCCAGGCTTTTCTTAAACCCCTCCAGAGATGGTGACTCCACCACCTCCCTGGGCAGCCCCTTCCAATGGCTAATGACCCTTGCTGAGAAGAAATGCTTCCTGATGTCCAACCTGAACCTCCCCTGGCCAAGCTTGAGGCTGTGTCCTCTTGTCCTATCACTAGTTGCCTGGGAGAAGAGGCCGACTCCCACCCCACTACAACCTCCCTTCAGGTAGTTGTAGACTGCACTAAGGTCACCTCTGAGCCTCCTCTTCTCCAGGCTAAACACCCCCAGCTCCCTCAGCCGTTCCTCGTAGGTCTCAGACAGAGTCCCTACATCACACCTTTACTCCTGACAAAGCTCTCCTGGATTTTACGATAAAGGCAAACGAAAATACATAGAGAGATCTGAGCTTTTAGCCCGTGGAGATGAAGGATTTAATTTTTTCTTGCTGACTTATGTAAATCACATCCATCCCTACCTGAATAATCCCAGGTGACCAGCTGCCCTCAGTGCTCTGGGATGCTGTATTAAATGGGTGAGGCTGCCTATATAATTAGGGTTCATCCTGGAGACCTTCATGGGGGAGAAACCCACCCTTCGCTACGAAATGCAGAGTGCCAGGTGGATAAAAGCAGGTTATTCCCTACTAGGGTTTATTTTTTTTTGGAGCAAAGAGGTGACTTTTGTCTTTTCCTGGAAGGAAGCACAGTCAGTGCAGTCACCTCTGATCTTTGGGAGCAAAGTGTAGCTAGAGTTTGTGATGGAAAAACAAAGGCAGATATGTAAAAATTAAAAATAAGGCTTTTTTTTTTCATTCAGAACGTCAGCATCACCTGAAAAAAGGGTGTGCTGGATTTCTCGTGGTGCACAGTCCAAGGGCTGAACGCTTCCAAGCAGAGCAACCCTGGACCACAATAAGAAGTTTTGAATATAGATATTGCATGGGGACAGGAACCGTGATAAACCAAGTCTGGGATTGGTTTTTAGGATGTATGAAATGATTAAAAGCAACATTTTTGAGCTGGTGTTGTTCAAATAACACCTTCTGGTGTCATCATTAATTTTAAAAACATGTTGGTTGCGCCTTGACCTGCCAGTGGAGGATCTCGGGAGCCCTCTGGGCTTCGCAGGGGCTGACCCTCACTCGGTCTGGCAGCTCCCTGGAGGCTCAGACTTTATCCCCTGACTTGTTTTAGCCCCGGCTCTGTGAATACTGCGAAGGGCAAAGCTCTGGAAGCATGGGTAGATGTTGCATGGGAGAAGACACGGCGTACCTTTCCGGCTGGAGCGGGGAGCAGCTGTGAGTATAAAAACCGCTTCAACTGGAAAAAAAAAAAGCAAAGTAGAAGAAATTCCACAGCACCCACAGGATCCCCAGGACTTGTGGCAGATTGTCCCCCCTTGCTCGGCTTTGGGGCGACAGAGACGGGCACCCTGAGAAAGCAGAGGGATGCTGGAGGAGTGAGCACAGGGTGCTTTTGCTTCGTGTTTTAAACTGTCCTATTAACGAGGCTTTTCTGCATTAATCACAGAATCAATGAGGTTGGAAGAGCCCTCTGGGCTCATCGAGTCCAACCATTGCCCTGACACCACCACGGCAACTAGACCAGGGCACTAAGTGCCACGTATTCACTAGACAGCTTGGGCTGTAAGACAAAATTTATTTGTATTTTATTTGTATTTTAGCACTACAGAGCTGGCACCTTCCCCTTGCTCCCACACCAAGGTTTTGAGGGTAACGTCCACCCAAGAGCAGGCCAATTGCTAACCAGGAGGACACACTGCAAGGCTTTGCTCCTGTAGGGTCTTGGCAGCGGTTGGTCTTCCTCTAGTCTGTAACATCATGAGTTTAATCTTGGGAAACACTGACAGGCTGCTTCGTGAGTCCTAGGGCAGCTCGTTGCAAGGTCTTCTGCTGGCTTGCCCAAGAGATGCAAGGTCTTGGTGGATTTCTGGAAGAAGGTGTCACAAATGCTGGTCCTTCACCCAGGAGGACAAGGACAAATATTTGGGGGTTTGCTGGTAGTTCTCTAGCAGAGCGTGGACCAACCGCCTGTAACATCTAATCCAAGGCAGCAAGGTGTGGGGTTTTAATTTAATTTATCTCCATCCCAGTCAGTGTCCTCAAGCTGTGGGGAGATGTGATTCCTGGCGGGCAGATGGGGTGCACGGCACGAGCTGCAGCCTCATAAACTCCCCGGGTTCCATATCTACATCTCGGATCGCTTCGCACAAAGCAGTTGGCTTGTCAAGGAAGAAGAAGTGAGGGTGAGCCTTAGTTAATTGTGAGCTTCAGCTCAATTCTCCAACGGCCATTGATGTCTGCATCTAGGCAGGTGGACGCTGCCTCGGGGGGAAGGTGAAGCTCCAGACTCAAACAGCTCGATTTTCATTATTGGTAACACATCTCCCAGCGCCGTGCGGACGTCTCAGACACTGCTTCGCCTCCGGCATCTCTACATGGGCAGCAAAAAGCAGCTCTAAACCCCCATTAATAACACCAGGAGACCAGACACGTGGCTCGCAGGACATCTGAAACGAGATGGCTGGAGCTGGAGGTGAACCTCACCCCTTCAGCAAAGGGTCATCAAGTAATTACGACTGTTAAGTCTGGGTCTGTTTGTCAGCGGCAGGCACTCGTGCTTTGCTCTCTGGTGTAGCTCTGTCAAGCGATGATTAATGTCATCCAGGGAAAATCAATATTTATTTATTCTACCCGTCCTAGAGTGTGATTTTTAGGAGCGGCTAATTTCTCCCTGGTGAGCAGAGAGAGCAAGCCTGAACTTATCTTTTATCTCCAAGTTAGGCATCACATCTAAAGCAAAAATTGAGGTGAGACAAATCCTGGCTCTTATTTCTGCACCATCTGACACGAGGAAAAATGGATATTTATCCCTCATGTACTCATGCTGGACTGGGAGCACTCATTATCTACGGCTGAGCGGGGAGCCTTGCCTCAGGAACTTGAGGTTCTCCTCTCTCTGAGAGAATTTACCTTAAAGTGGTGTAACTAACTGCTTGATAGACAAAAATTGACATTCTTATTGACAGATGCTATTAAGCATTTCCATTTGAAGGACATAAAGCAGCTGGACTGCTGATATATCCAATATGGTTGAAGATAACGATACGTTTGCAACCGAGTTTATTCTCCTGGGCTTCACGACCCGAGAAGATCTGCAGGTGTTGTGCTTTGTCTTACTCCTCGCCATCTATGTGGTCACTCTAACAGGAAATCTTGGAGTAATTTTATTAATCAGAAGCGATTCATGCCTACACACCCCCATGTACTTCTTCCTAAGCCACTTGTCTCTCCTGGACCTCTGCTACTCCTCCACCATCATCCCTCAAACCTTGCTGAGTTTTTCAGTGGGGAGGAAGGTTATTTCCTTCGTTAGGTGTGCCACTCAGCTCTTCTTCTTTGCGACTTGGGCCACCACCGAGTGCTACGTGCTGGCTGCCATGGCTTACGATCGCTACGTGGCCATTTGTAACCCCCTACTCTACTCTGTGGTCATGTCCCAGAGGCTTTGCGTTGGGATGTTGGTTGGTGCCTACTTAGTTGGTGTGATCAGCTCCACCATACACACAGTTTCCATATTTTGTCTCCCCTTCTGCCAGTCCAAGAGGATCAATCATTTCTTCTGTGATGGACCACCACTGCTAGCCCTCTCCTGCTCTGACACCCGTGTCAACGAGGTGATGGTTTCTGCCGTGGTGGGGTTCAACGTGCTAAGCACCACGGTCTTCATTCTAGTCTCCTACTTTTTGATCCTCTCCACCATCTTGCGAATGCACTCCGTGGCTGGTCGGCACAAAGCCTTCTCCACTTGTGCCTCTCACTTGGTCTCCATCGCTTTGTACTACGGCAGCTCCCTCTTCATGTACCTGCGCCCCAGCTCCAGACACTCCTTGGAGCACGACAAGGTGGTCTCCATGCTGTACTCCGTTGCAGTCCCCATGCTGAACCCAGTCATCTACAGCTTGAGAAACACGGACATGAAGAACGCCATGAGGAAAGCAAAAGGTAGAGTCCTCTCCTCTTTCTCCATCCACGGTTCCTGGTCAGCTGAAAGGAGAGGGCTACCCTTCCATGGTAAGGAGGGTTAGATATGGCACCTTCAAGAAGCAGGGACTAAATGCACCTGGAAGCAGGACACCTGGAAAACACATTTCTCCTTGAACCAAGGCTACGTGCTGCACTAGGAGGGATGGGACTTTCCCCAGCTGTAGCCTGGGACCTGACAGTGACCATGTATTGGGCAGAAAGTTATTATGCAAAGAAAATGTTATTTAAATATGACATAAATGAAATATTATTATTTAAATATTATAAAAATAATAAACAACTTCATTTCTGGCTTCCCAGAGCAAAAGGGACAATGCAGGTGGTGGCTTTGCCCTGCCAACGTCAAACCAGCCAGTGTCTGATCTCTCATGTTTTATATTAATGAATGTCCTCTGGTGATGTTCCTGGTGTTAGGAGGATGTGGACTGAATTTTCCAGGAGTTTTAGGTCTAGACCATGAAGTGAAGTTGTGTGAAATAATGCTGTGATGGTGTGTTGGTCATCAAAGCCCTCACGGACAAGTCATGTTTGAGCCTCTGCTCTGCCATGAATTGAACTAGGCACGCAAGGGGCCAGAGTGCTCACAGGAGGGAGGTTTTAGGTCTTCCTTTCCCCTGAACAGCCAAGGTCCTGGTGGTCTGGGGTCACCTTATGATGGAGATGGAGCAAGTGCAGTACTGAGCTGGATGTGGGATTTCAAGCTCCGTTATTCCCCCTGCAGACGCACACCCTACCCAAACAGGATTATTTTGCCTTCCATGTATTTTTTTAAAATAACATTTGAAATATCTTTTTTTGTCTTAAAGCTGAGTGAGGGTTATTTTTTCCCCTCTGTTATGTTGCTTTTCCTACTTCACAAGTCTTGGTTTTAGCCCAGTACCGAATGGGGAAAGAAAGACATTAAAAACCACTGGGAACTCCTTTTCTACCCACCTCCAGTGAATCTCCAGGACTAATAGTCTGGTGCCTTCCAGCAGAAAAACAAATCTACATTAAAACCATCTAAAACATCTATACACTTCTCCATCGTCACAGACTCACACAGAATCAATCAGGTTGGAAGAGCCCTCAGGGATCATCAAGTCCAACCATGGCCCTGACACCACCATGGCAACTAGACCAGGGCACTAAGTGCCATGTCCAGGCTTGTCTTAAACCCCTCCAGAGATGGTGACTCCACCACCTCCCTGGGCAGCCCCTTCCAATGGCTAATGACCCTTGCTGAGAAGAAATGCTTGGAAAGGAGCTTTTGGTTGGAAAGGACCTTTAAGACCATCAAGTCCAACCATTAACCCAACAGTTATTGTATTTATTCAGGTGAAATTTCCACAAATCCAGCACACGAGAAATCATCACCATGATATCTTTTACACACGTGCGTTACGGGATCATATGCTCCCAGTTACAATGGTTGGTTAATAATTAGCATATAATTATAATATTTGCTTAGGCATTTCCCACACTGCTGTGCCTGCGCAGAGGAAGGGTCCTCACCTGGGCGAGGGTCTTCCTGACCTATGGGTGGGTGTTTTAGTATTATAATGAGGGCAGTTCAGTTAGGGACATCTAAATTACTGCTTTCTTCATCAAGTTGGCCGTATATGCAAGAAATCTTAATTAATTCTTCATGTCTTTGTTCTGGACCCTGATATTCCAGGTAATGTTCAAAGTCAGTTTATAAGTTTTCATCCTAATCTTCATCTTTTGGCTTTAACTTAGCAATCGTTTAGTGCTTTCCAAATCAGCTCAGCCTGCAAAAGCCATGGTTAGCTTTTAACTCAGCCATAAGCACTAGATAATTGATATCATATGAAAATAAATGTATCTGCTGAAGAGGACTCCCCATGGCCACGCTCAAACCATTCATAGAGTGGATGCTTTTCTTCTCAGCAAGGGTCATTAGCCATTGGAAGGGGCTGCCCAGGGAGGTGGTGGAGTCACCATCTCTGGAGGGGTTTAAGACAAGACTGGACATGGCCCTTAGTGCCCTGGTCTAGTTGCCATGGTGGTGTCAGGGCAATGGTTGGACTCGATGATCCCAGAGGTTTGATTCTGATTGATTCCATGCTCTGTTAGGTTTGTTTTCAGCATCCTTCAACGCAGCATTAGCTCATCAATCAGGTCTCCTTGTTGGTAGTGAAGGCCGCTTTTTTTTTGTGATAGTTGGATAAATAAAAAGCAAACTGCCTTGGACTTGTCTTTCTGGTACGGGCAGCCCAGGCAGGTCCCACCAGGAGAGCTGGTCTGGAGGTGGTGGTGCAGCCAGAAAGGTTTGAGGAGGGTGGGGAATTGAAAGGGGCTTTTGCTGAGCAGGTCAAAATAATTATCAGCTGGAGCAGGGTCCTGAGGGAGGGTGGCTTGCACAAACATCTGAGGTAACGCTTCATCCACAATAAAACCCATCTGCCAGCCAACCCGGGCGACCTGCTCCCGAGCATCTCCCCTTGGACCCATCGCACGGGCTTCTGGAGGAGCTGCAGGCATGGACCAGCCCCTTTCCTTTTAACCAAGCAGGTAAAAAAGGGGGTGAGGTTCCCAGTCGGTGACCCTTGCCGGGCTGCCTCTGCCGTGCTTGAAAGCATTTTTAAAAGTTACAAGGAACAGATTTATTTTGTTTTAATTTTATGTTACGGTAGTAATTTTTTTTAAATTTCTGCATTCAAATGATCAATTGGCAAACCTAAACAACAACAAAAACCACCCTAATTAATGCTTCTCTTTGGTTCATATGGCTGAAGCTTCCTGCATTTCTGCTAAGATGAGAGAAAATTCAGAATAAAAACTGCTCTGCCAAGTCCTGCAGCACGGGCTCAGGTTCACAAGTAGCTCCGTCTGTACTTGGCAAGATTTTAAATATTTTTATTATTTAAAATGATTTATTTAATATTTAAATGTTTTTAAATATTTAGCATATTCTAAACCTTGAAGCTATTTAAGATAAGGTTGCCCTCTCCAGGGCTGGGAGTTCATGCATGAGCTGGTCACCCCAGATTGCCTCTATGGGATGGAAACGGGCACCTCTAGGACACAACCCATTTAATGCCAGGGATGAAATTGTTGTCAGCAGAGAGGAATGCATGCTTCGAGGGGACCAGTCGTCCAGACAGAACTACAACTACATCTGCATTACCAAGCAATGTTGACCAAGAAGATCTGAGGTCAGTAGAGTAAAACGAGTGGTGCTGGGACTTAATTATCATAGAATCATAGAATTCAGACTGGTTTGGGTTGGAAGGGACCTTAAAGCCCATCCAGCTCCAACCCCCTGCCATGGGCAGGGACACCTTCCACCAGACCAGGTTGCTCCAAGCTCCATCCAGCCTGGCCTTGAATGCTGCCAGGGAGGGGGCAGCCACAGCTTCTCTGGGCAACCTGGGCCAGGGTCTCACCACCCTCACAGCAAAGAATTTCTTCCTAATATCTCATCTCAATCTCCCTCTTTCAGTTTAAAACCGTTCCCCCTTGTCCTATCACTCCATGCCCTTGTAAAAAGCCCCTCTCCAGCTTTCCTGTAGCCCCTTCAGGCACTGGAAGGTGCTAGAAGGTCTCCCCGGAGCCTTCTCTTCTCCAGGCTGAACAGCCCCAACTCTCTCAGCCTGTCTTCATAGGAGAGGTGCTCCAGCCATCACTGCCCTCACTTCAGCCTCCTTATTTTTTTAATTCAGCTTATTCTGGGGGAGTGGATGCTGTTTCATGGCCGGGATGGTGCAACTGCATCTAGAGGAAGCCCATCAATGTTCTCCAAGAACATCTACGGCGTGAACCCAAGCACCTGAGTAGAGGCCAGGAGGTTGGCTTGGAAAACACGTGCCTGCCCCCATCTCAAACTGATCTAGGGACCTTTTAGCTGAGAGGCAGACAGATCTTCCATCAGAAGAAGATGGAATTCTATGATCTTCCACCAGATAATCCATCTGCAGAGGGGCTGAATACAGGAGATGGGAATATCCAAGCTGAAACTTTAAAAAGTTTGGTTTATCTATGATATATTTTAACACCATTAGGTGGAGAGTTGAGTTGGTCATAGACAGCTCACTGCAATCACAGCAAAGCACTGGTCCAGTCTGGGAAAACAGGAAAAAAAAAAAGGAAAGAAAAAAAAAATCCTTAAAATTTCCAGAAATCAGTGGTGAGAATCTGAATTCTCTGTTTTCCACATTTTATTTGACTTCATTTACACTTGGATAAACATTTTGCTATTTCTTATAGTATCATTAGCACAGTGTATATAAACCATGGCAGAATTATTCTCTCTTAAAATCTGCCTGCATAATTAGCTCCTTCACCTGTTTGTCTTCAAATCTTGGGTTAAAGGCAGAAACACCGTTGCCTTGTATTTTTCTGAAAAAAAATACACCATTTTTGTTGCAGTTACTTTACGGATTAACTCCAATGTTTCCACAGTGTTCCTCTCTTAGGGATTTATTTCACTGATTTTTTTTTTTTCAAAAAAATTTTGAAAAAATTTTTTCCAATTCATGTAACTTGTAGAAATGATGGATGGAGAAAACCTCACTGGTTTGTCTGACTTCATCCTCTTGGGCTTCTCTGATGCCCCAGAGCTACAAACCACCATCCTCACAATTTTTTTATCCCTGTATGTTTTAACGGTGCTGGGGAACCTGATGATGATCCTGGTGATCAACGCCGACCCCCAGCTCCACACCCCCATGTATTTCTTCCTGACCCACTTATCTTTCATAGATTTTTGCCTTTCCTCTGCTGTCGTCCCCAAAGCGCTGGAGACCTTCCTGCTGCAGAGGAGCCACATCTCTTTTTTGGGTTGCTTTGCCCAGATGTATTTTTTCCTAGCTCTGCTCATCTGTGAGAGCTTCCTTTTGGGGGTGATGGCTTACGACCGCTACACGGCTGTGTGCAAGCCGCTGCTTTACACCACCACCATGTCCAGGGTGCGTTGCTACAGCATGATGGTGCTGGTGTACACCACGGGCTTCCTCACCTCCCTGCTGCACACCGGCCTGGCGGGGAGGTTGTCCTTCTGTCGGGCCAAGAGCATCAACCACTTCTTGTGTGAGCTGCCCACCCTCCTGCAGCTCTCCTGCTCGGACACCCGCGCAAACGAGATCTTGCAGGTCTTCAACGCTGGGTTTAATGCTGTGAGTTCTCTCCTGATGATCCTGGTGTCCTACACCTACATCCTCCACGCCATCCTGCAGATCCCTTTGACCCAGAGGAGGCTCAAAGCTTTGTCTACCTGCGCCTCCCACCTGGTTGCCATCACCATCTTCTACGCGCCGGGGGTGCTTGCCTACATCCAGCCTCGCAAGGCGTGCTCGAAGGATCAGGCAAAGCTGGTTTCAGCGTGTTACACCGTCCTGATCCCCACCCTCAACCCCCTCATCTACAGCCTGAGGAACACGGAGGTGAAGGGGGCCCTGAGGAGGCTGTGGGTGCGAAAGCTGCTGCCGCATCTATCCAGGCTTTGAAAAGGCGTTTGCAGCTCTTCAGTACTTTGGAGGTAATGAAGGAATGTGCATTATCGGTCATTATTGGTCTGCTTACAGACAAGGAGATGACACAGCAAGTACAGGCTATGCAGAACTAGCATAAAGAATCATTCTCATCAAACAACTTCAGTCTGTTTTAATCGTGGCGTGAGCCTTCAATAATTAATCAGAATAATTGTCAGCGCTTTCCTAGCAAAACTGAAACAGTACCATAATGTTTTGTGTCTAAATTGTGTTAAATGACAATATTGCCTGTGAAAAGGATGCTCAAATTGGTGGTAAACTATTACGAGTATTTCCATTGCCTGCTGGATGTTAATTTTTCCCAAATGAACTTGAAGAACTGAGGGTCTGTTGAAGTCAGTGATATCAGTTGAGTCAGTCTGGAGGGTCTGACCTACGAGGAACGGCTGAGGGAGCTGGGGGTGTTTAGCCTGGAGAAGAGGAGGCTCAGAGGTGACCTTAGTGCAGTCTACAACTACCTGAAGGGAGGGTGTAGCACAGTGGGAGTCGGCCTCTTCTCCCAGGCAACCAGCGACAGGACAAGAGGACACAGCCTCAAGCTTGGCCAGGGGAGGGTCAGGTTGGACATTAGGAAGCATTTCTTCTCAGCAAGGGTCATTAGCCATTGGAAGGGGCTGCCCAGGGAGGTGGTGGAGTCACTATCTCTGGAGGGGTTTAAGAAAAGCCTGGCCATGGCACTTAGTGCCCTGGTCGAGTTGCCATGGTGGTGTCAGGGCAATGGTTGGACTCGATCCCAGAGGGCTCTTCCAACCTCATTGATTCTGGGATTCTGTGATATATGGAGAGCTGCGATGTGGCCCAGGCTCTGAAGTTTTCTGGGAGGACTATTAGATCTGCTCTTACAAAGGCTTTGCTGAGAGGCATCAGTGAGGCCCCCTTCGTAAAGGCAAATGTGGGAAATAGCAGTTGTCTGCAGAAGGGGCTGAGAAGGTTTGCAGGGTGCTGCCAGAGGCATCCTACCAAGCCCAGGATCCAACATAAGTGACCCGATAGCAGGGTGGGATGTGACCACCCAGCTGAAGGTCCAGCTGTGACCTCAGATCCCGTTTCTGACCAACGTACAGAAGAATCATCAGACGGCACAAAGCCGTGGCGTTGGCTACGGGGACCTTGTCGTGGGCACACACACATTAGCATGTTGCCAGAAGTGTGTCCCAACCAAAACCCTCTTGGGACGTGTTGTCTTTACATCTACTAATCTTTTCCCTTTGGATGATCAGTAACAGGTCCAGGTTTGTGTGGTGATTTGACTGAGCTATGACTCTTCTGTATGTCATTGCATGGCTGAGGTGGAAGATGCTCTACAGAAAACAGTAGACAAAGGGTTTTTTTAATCAAGACACACCTTTTATGTTTAATGAACTGTACAATTTCTGGAAGAACATGTACAGCCACTGTTGCTTGTATGATGAATATGAATAAATGTTATGGTTTAAAATAAGCATCTTTGTCAACCGTGGTCTTCCTAGAAGAACCATCACGAATAATGAATGAATGCAATGGCAACCAGATAAAACATGGAGTGAAATGCTATAAAGCTTTAATCAAAGTTTCTGATGGAGTCTTCATGAAAACTAGAGGTATTTGGGCAATTTCCCTGAGAAACAGAGAACGTGACACCTGAAGGGCCTTATTCTGCATGACTCAGAGGGATGGGAATCGTTAACACACCCCAAAAGAGCTCATCGTTCCTTTCTGCTCCGTCCTTCTATCCTCTGTGCACAGGGATACACCAGAGGAGGCTGGAGATGGTGTGGTACGTGTGTTTAGGGCATTGGGTGGGGGGAAAAATGGTTCCCCTCTCCCTGAAACATCAGGGAATGCAACCACCATAATTGCCATGGGCAGCATCACCTGAGGCCTCCACCCACACCCTCTGCCCAGGGCTCGGGGCACTATTTAAGCTCAGCCCTGGGTCTTTAACCACTTTTAGAGCTGTGCTGTAGCTGTGCTTGGTCCTGGTCCTGGTCCTGGTCCTGGTCCTGGTCCTGGTCCTGGTCCTGGTCCTGGTCCATTCTTCAGTTTTCCTAGCCTGAATTTGGCCCTTAATTTCCCCATGGCTATTGAAGGGAGCTGCTGCTCTGCTCGGGCGCTGTGGAGCCGTGCCCTGCGTCGTGGCCACCTTCAGCTCCCAGTTCGCCTTCCCTTAGGGAGTAACTGGTCCTCGCTGCTCCCTGAAGCTCCCTTGCGTTGTGCAAACAGCACGAACAACTCTTAATGTGGGACAGGACCCTCTATGTCCACGCTGAGGATAAAGCAAGCTCTTACGAAAGGTAAGTGTTACAAAGATCTCCCCTCACACCTTTTTCTGTGTCTGTCTCTTAGGAAAAGCGACCCCTGCTCAGCTGCACGCTCTGGGTGGATTTATTTTACTCCATATTAGGTGTCCACATGTAGACTCTTACATCTGAGCCAAAAAAAGTTTGGATTATTGGTATAACAACACAGTGGGTGGGCTTAGGTCAGGATTTCTATCTAAACCGTGCTGGGAGTATTTATCTTTCATTTCAGCTATGAAAAAACAATGTCTGGACTAACTCAGATGCAGCCATGTGCAAATTAACATTTTTTACATTGATGACCACCCCTCCCCTCTCTGGAGACCTGGCAGCCCAGCTCGTATTGCTCAAGGTCTCTTAACAGGTTGCAGTCAGTTGTCGCTGCTTTGTAAAGCATGAGATTCACCAGCATCCCTTGGTGGCACCTCCTCAGCTACACAAGAGTCAGCTGGGAGGAAATATAATTTACAACCACCCATGACAAGAAATAGGGGGAAAAATACTTCTCCATAGTTAGATACATTCAATCACGCTGAATTCCTTGCCAAGAAGGAGGAATACCCAGCTGCTGCTGCTGCTCCTCCTCTTCCTCCTAAAGCAGGGGTGAGGTGCAGGTCAGAAGCAGCCCATTTCTCTCCCACAGAGCAAACCTGTTTGGCTGAGGGAGACATCTCACAGCCGTAGGAAGCAAGGGGTAGGATGAGGTCCATGTGCTGTGCTGCTGGGTACAGGCAGAGCCAAGCCAGAAGTTTCCTTCCCCAGGGATGAAAGTTCCTGGGAGTTGGGTAGAAAAACGCTGCAGCTGCTCTGGTAGAAGGTCCCTCCAGGTCTGGAGTC
This sequence comes from Nyctibius grandis, assembly GCF_013368605.1. Taxonomy (NCBI): domain Eukaryota; kingdom Metazoa; phylum Chordata; class Aves; order Nyctibiiformes; family Nyctibiidae; genus Nyctibius; species Nyctibius grandis. The sequence continues at coordinate 1,343,765 of NC_090661.1, forward strand.
AAAGCAGTGGAGGTTTTCCAGCACGGACACAGCTTTGCTGCCTCCAGGCTGGGATGTTCTCCTTGCTCAATGATTTATCATCTTCCTGACGCTAGATCACAGCCCTTACTGCTCTCATCCCCTGCCAGCTCGGTGGTCTCAGCTTCCCCTCCCTTTCCATGGCACATGCCCCTAGAAGAAAACGAGATTTATGTTTTCCTTGTAGTTAGCCCAAAGTGAGGTGGGTTTTTCTGGATATACCTCCTCCAAAGCCTCCAGTCCTCCTTGAACTTGTCTCTGGAGGAATCACTGCTTGAATCAGTGCAACTTCTTAAGAAGCTACGCTTAAGGGGGAAATTCCTTATGAGCTTATTTTTACCACCTCCTATGATATTAGATAGTTTCACAGGAAAAAAAAAACCCAAGAGATGACAAGGAAATCACAGAATCAATGAGGTTGGAAGAGCCCTCTGGGCTCATCGAGTCCCACCATTGCCCTGACACCACCATGGCAACTAGACCAGGGCACTAAGTGCCATGTCCAGTCTTTACTTAAACCCCTCCAGAGATGGTGACTCCACCACCTCCCTGGGCAGCCCCTTCCAATGGCTAATGACCCTTGCTGAGAAGAAATGCTTCCTGATGTCTAACCTAAAGGAAAGGATGACAAGGAAATGTTTATCAGAGGCCCATAATGGCAGATGTTTGGTAACACTGAGTCTCTGCAGATTTTAAAGCGTGCTTATCACAGAATTACAGAATGTTAGGGATTGGAAGGGACCTCGAAAGATCATCTAGTCCAGTCCCCCTGCTTCTGTAAAGACGTGCAGTTCCCTACTCCCCCAGACAGCTGAGATACAACTATTTTAAGAAAGGAACCAGTAGGAGCTTGATCAACTCCTTGGGGTCAGTTTGGTCAGCAGGCAACTCACAAGAATGTTATTTGCTGCCGCTTTCCTAAGGGCATCCTTGACCTCCTTGTTCCTCCAGCTGTAGATCAGAGGGTTGAGCATAGGGGTGATCAGGGTGTAAAACACGGCGGTGACTTTCTCCATCTCCAGGGAGTACTTGGAGCCCGGTTGCATGTGGCTCAGCCCTGCGGGCGTGTAGAACAAGGCCACGGTGAGGAGGTGGGAGGCACAGGTGGAGAAGGCTTTGTGCCTTCCTTCAGTGGACCTAATCCTCAGGATGGAGAAGAGGATGTAAACGTAGGAGATGATGATGATGGAGAGCACAGACATGGAAATGGTGCCATTGAAGGTTGCAAGCAAAAGCTCGTTGAGGTGGACATCAGAGCAGACGAGCTTCAGCAGAGGGTTAGTGTCACAGAAGTAGTGGTTGATGACGTTGGGGCCACAAAAAGGCAACGGCAGCAAGGAACACGTTTGGATTAGTGAGTTCAAAACCCCCCCTACGTATGAGCCAGTCACCAGCTGAAGGCAGACCCTCTTGGGCATCGAAACGGTGTAGAGCAGTGGGTTGCAAATGGCTACATAGCGGTCGTACGCCATCACAGCCAGCAAGAGCACCTCTGTGGTCACAAACACAAGGAAAAAGAAATGTTGGGCAAAGCAGGCGGAGCGAGAAATGGTTTTCTTCTCCATCACGAAGCCAACGAGCAGCTTTGGAGCAAAGACGGAGGAGTAGCAAAGATCAACAAGAGACAGATTGCAGAGGAAGAAGTACATGGGGGTGTGCAGCCGGGGGCTTGTCTTGATCAAAGCGATGAGCCCAAGATTGCCCATCAGGGTGACGAGATAAATCATTAAGAAGATTACAAAGAGAGGAGTCTGCAGCTTAGGCTCGCTTGTCAGTCCTAGGAGGATGAACTGGGTCACCGTGGTGAGGTTGCCTTGAGCCATATCCCCGTGCTTCACAGCCTGTGGGGAGGAGGAGACCAAGGAGAGTGAAATAAGAGCAGTGGCATGGCTTGCACATGGTGCTGCCACCAGCAAGTCCTTTATTAGACTATTTATTAAAAGTTCAAAGCTTTGATACCTGAGATAGCGTCTAACCGTGCTGAGGTTCTCAGCAAATCCTCACAGGCAGAGCAGCTAATCCAAAACCTTCCAGCGTTGGCATTTTGTCCTTACTCATGAGTAAGGACATGAGTCCTTTAATCATGAGGCTGAATTAAAAAATTAGGTTTTTCCTTTTAAAAAAAAACCAACCCCAGTATTGAATGATTTGAAAACTGAAGGAGGGGTCAAGAACTTAGACTTGGCATCTCGTTTCATTAGAATAAGAGGCAGAAAAGGGGAAAGTATTTCATTTTCCCCATGAGAAGACTAGACACATGTGAGTTGTGACAACCCTGGGAGCCTGGCAAATCATAATGAAACAGGGTTTATTACACTTAATTTTTTTATCTGCTCCAGCTCAATTATTATTGCCAGGTTTTTCTCCCCTCAAGGTAAGGCAGGCATTCTCAGGCTGCTCTTCACAACTGTGAGACTAAGAAATTAATTGTATATTTATTTATAGCAAGCTGTTATCTGTATTCATGGGAATCCAGGAGATGAGGGGGGAAAAAAAAATGAAACCACTTATCAGAAGGCTCCATATAGCAGAAAGAAAACCGGTGCCTTCATTTTTAAACCCCACACCACCTCGCACACAGTATTTTTTTCTAATCAAGCCCCTCCGGTGCCAGTTACTCACTCGTTCTAGCAGAACACAGCAGATGTCAGGGATCCTTCACACGCCTGATGACAAACCCAGGTTCTTACTTGGATCCCTGTAGCACAGGCAGCAGCAGAAGTCACTCTGCAGCAGGTTTTTATTCTTCCTAGAGAAAAAAACCTTGATTTCCTCGTTGTCTGAGCCCTGTGTAACACCCCCAGGCTACAGGGTGCATAACACAGCCCTGCACTTGTCTTCCAGCTCTCTTCCCTGCTCAGTTTATATCTGGTTAGGGCAGAAAAGCAGCTTTTCACATGTTTTCTCAGAGGTTTTTATCACAGGGAGATGGTGACACGTACTTCAAAAACCTGAAGATAACGCCTAGAAATTCAGACCTATGGAAAATAGACAGTTCAGGTGTATTCTGCGAAGGAGCTTTGGCCCTAAATCAGCAAACTTGCAAGTTTGAGGGCTCTGGGGTTGAATCTCGCGCTACATTTGAAGCCTGTGCCTACAGCCCTGCTGTGACACCACCCTCTCACCCAGCATCTTTCTGTGATGCTTTCCTCAGGCAGAAAGAAGAGACACGATCTGTTTTCCTCCAGGCTTAAAAATTCCTCTGCTGCTACAGGAGGAGGGAAGTGGCACTTTGCAGAGGTGACAGAAGTGAGACCGAGTAACGGTGTGTGGTCCCAGCCTTTTGACCAGGGTGTGTGACGAGGCTGTCCCAAAGGGCTCGTGCAGGGAAACAGCTACTGGGTTTATTTACTACTTCTTTGGCCCACATCAACAAAATCCCCAAAGTAAATATTAGCTGAGCAAAGAGCTTCATGCCAGCCACGGAGGGGATCATTAGGAACTCTCAGAAGTCTGGGAGAAGTTTGGACTCGGGTCCTGTCCCCCCCAGCTAACCCTGCAGGGCTCATTAACCTTTCTCTGCTCAGTGCTGATGTGGAGGGGGGGGAAGTTTTCATGTGTGCTGAGCCACAGGTGGGAAAGAAGCCGTACAAGTGTGCTAAATAATGTTTAATGGGATGCTGGGGTTTGGAGTTTATTCTCCTGTTTGGACTGTGGGAGTTAGTGTGACCAGTTGGTCTGGGGAAGGGATCATCCCTCTGTACTCGGCACTGGTGAGGCCGCACCTTGGATCCTGTGTCCAGTTCTGGGCCCCGCACTTCAAGAGAGATGTTGAGGTGTTGGAGCGAGTGCAGAGGAGGGCGACCAAGCTGGGGAAGGGTCTGGAGGGTCTGACCTACGAGGAACGGCTGAGGGAGCTGGGGGTGTTTAGCCTGGAGAAGAGGAGGCTCGGAGGTGACCTTAGTGCAGTCTACAACTACCTGAAGGGAGGTTGTAGCGCAGTGGGAGTCGGCCTCTTCTCCCAGGCAACCAGCGATAGGACAAGAGGACACAGCCTCAAGCTTGGCCAGGGGAGGGTCAGGTTGGACATTAGGAAGCATTTCTTCTCAGCAAGGGTCATTAGCCATTGGAAGGGGCTGCCCAGGGAGGTGGTGGAGTCACCATCTCTGGAGGAGTTTAAGAAAAGCCTGGCCATGGCACTTAGTGCCCTGGTCTAGTTGCCATGGTGGTGTCAGGGCAATGGTTGGACTCGATGAGCCCAGAGGGCTCTTCCAACCTCATTGACTCTGGGATTCTGTAGTTCAGAGCTTCACTTTAATACAGTTTAAGGCAGCTGAAAGCCTGAGTGCTGTAACCAAAAGGTGCACATAAACCGCTTTCTCTCCCTGCGTGTGATGATTTTTACAGCTTGGACTTAGGAAAGCCACGAAGGAGATGCACTTCCAACCCTGAGGTAAAAAGCATGTGTGCTTCAGTGTGACAGCGCAAGCCAAGCGTACAAACCCCACCCCCTACTTGTGTAATCCAGGTAATCACGCTTATAATTTCACTCGAGGTTCATTAGAGAAGTTATATTTACTTAAAGGCTGTTTTCTTTGTGTGCATCCCTTAACAAAATGGTAGGCAGCAAACTTCAACTGTTCCTTTAAGTAAATTAAAGGTGAAAAGGCAGTTAAACTTCCTTAGAAATGGTTCCTCATTCCTTGAACTATTCTTATAATATTTATTATTACTTATAATTATTTATAATTATTCTAATAATGTGATACATAATAATGTGATGAGCTAAATGCCATTCAGGCCAGCAAGGAGTGGGCAGGATGAAGGACTCTGCAACAAGTTACTGAGACTGGCTCAGGCTGAAGACTAAGTTTGCAGTTGTTTTCCTGCTCCTGACTTAACTTCATTGCTATAACCATTTTCCTCTTACTTCCAATTATTATTTTTTTAATCATCTTTCATTCCCTCACCACAAAACCATTCCACTGTACCTTTCCATGTGGTCACAATGAAGGTAATCACAGGTAAAATTTAATGAAGAAGCTCCTGCTAGGAAAAAATAACAGATTGAGACATTTAAGAGAATACACATCAAGAAAACACAACCCCTGTTCTTTTTTACTGCGTTTTGAAATGAAATAACATCATTAAATAATGAAATCTGAGTAGATAAAATGTCTGAACCGCTCTATCAGGTGAACATCAGTTAAGGAGAAGGGAGATTGTAGCCACGTTGTAGAAAAACTTATTTCAATCTATTTCCACTGACAGCTTTGTACACATAATAACACATTTCAAAAGAGAAGTATCTTAATTTGAAACTCATATAGTAGATACTATACTGTGTATCATAATAGTGAATAGCCTACTAGATATCATATATAGCATAATAGCAGTAGTACAGCCGTGTATTGTAACAGTGTAGGAGTAACTCACCCTGCTGATGAAGTAAATCTGGATGGAAGGAAAGCAGGAGAGGGAGAGGAAGGACAGAGGGAGTGGGATGAGGTGGACACAAAATCATCCCAGCAGGGCCAGGCTTTCAACCCAGCCTGCCTGGCAAGGCTGGGCCTTAAAGCCTGCTGGGAAAACCACCCCCAGAACTTGGCCTGGGCTCCACTTCTCTGTCAGAAAAGACAAGCAGCAGGGCAGTACCATGTCCCTGGACACCAGCATGGACACTCAAGGAGAGCGCAGACGTCAATCTCAAGCAGCTACAGCTGCCCTCGCTTGAAGCATCCAGATTTCATCATCATTCTTTAAGCCACCTCTCCAGAGAATGAGAAACACTGTGTATTTGTGTACAAATTTTATTCTGAAAACAAAACCCAGCACGTGGCTTTGACAAGGAAGAGGAAAAGCCTACGCAAAATACAGAATAAAATAAAGTAAGAAAAAAAAAGAGGCACTATCCTTTTTCTTCTCAGCCTGGGATCTGTCTGTGTGTGTGTACAACGTGGGAGGAGGCCTCCTGGAATCAGGGAGTGAGCAGGTTTCCATTCTAGGTTTATTTTTTTAAACATAAAAACAGAACCTAGCAGGAAAATTCAGGTTTGGAGAGCTGCAGTCTCGCCTCAGCTTGTCCTGGGTTTATGCACTAAGGGTGGGCCAGAGCTTTGCTGGAATCAGGACAATTTTTTTATTTTTTAAACAAAGTGACTATAATAAGGGAAGGAAAACACCTGATCCTGTTAAAGGGAGACATTTACCTCACTTCCCACCTCGAGCTGGCTTTCCATCCACGCCTCTCTTTTCTCCTTCAGCCCCTCCTGCTTGCACCCACCTCTCTGGAAGGACTGTGTCAGGCAGAAATCTATCCATTTGTACCCAGTTTGCAACTTTTTATTTCTTAAATCAGAGGGGGGGGGTGTGGTCAGCATCTCCCTTTAACTCCCCAGCCCAGGGGTCCCTGCAGCCTCATCAGAAGTCTCCAACCGATGAACTGCAGAACGCTGCTCCCTGGCTCCTCACCCCTCCAAGCCCCCCACGCTGAGGTTGCTCCACCTCTTTTCTCTCCTCGCATGTTACTACAGCACGGAAAGACACTTGTCTGCTTCACTAACCTAGCCTGGGGGGGAAGCGCTTCAGCAGCAGCCTTCTAACACGCAGGACAAAGACAACTGTTCATTATTAGCCTAAAATTCCTGGTTGAGCCCAAAAACCATCACTCACAGGGGTTTGTGGCCGGCCAGTCTGGCTATTTCCCCTTTTTGGTCTTTGTGGCGTTGTTGGTCTTGGCTTTCTTCTTCGCCGAGCCCTTGCTCTCGGGCTCTTTGCGCTTGGCCGACGTGATGGAGCCCGTCACCTTGAAGAAGTCGTCCAGCCTGCCCTGCGTGCTGCCCTGCCGGCTTTTGCTCAGCCTCTTCACCCCGTTGCGGATCCGCTCTTCGTTGAACTGCTTCTCCCCGCACATGAACTCCACGAGCTCCTCCTCGTTCGGCTCGCTCCACTTCAGCTCCACGGCGTCGGGGTCGACCACGTCGGGTTCTAGAAAGAGCTTCTGGGCCTCTTTGTGCAACCAGTTCTCGGGCAGAGGGTACTTCTTGGTGTCTAGCTGCTGGATGATCTTCTCGATGGTTTTGTGCTCCTTGATGAGCTCGACGGCACGCTTGGGCCCGATGCCACGGATGCTCTCGCAGTAGTCGCAACCCAGGAGGATACACAGATCCACAAACTGCTCCCAGGTCAGGCCCAGATCCTGCAGAATACGGTTCAGGTGGAACTCCTGGATGGGCAGCTTCTTGGTCTCGCTGGCAGTGAGGTGCCGCATCAGCACGGGACTGCCAAAGGTCAGGCAATCCATATCCTCCGTGGCGGCCGCGTAGACCTTCCCAGCCTTCACCAAGGTAGCGCAGCTGGCTTCGGCCTCCCCCGGCGCCTCCACGTAGGGGATGCCCATCAGCGTTAGTAACCTCTTGCACTCGTCCGTGTGCTGCTGGGTCACCTTGACCAGCCTCTTGCTGTACTTCTCAATGTTGTTCTCCTCTCCGGCCTCCTGAGCCTCCTGCAGGTGTTTCTCGGCCTCAGCCCGGCGCTCAGTCCGCTTCGCCAGCTCCCCCGACTTCAGCTGCGGGGGTTTGCCGTCGAAGACGTAAACGGGCTTGATGCCGCTCTCCACCATGCGGATGGTGCGGTAGAACATGCCCATCAGGTGGCTGGTGGTCTCGCCCTCCTCGTTCTGCAGCACGTCGGCTCCCTGCCGCACGGCGATCAGGAACTGGTAGATGCTCATGGAGGCATCTATAGCGACCTTCCGGCCGAAGTAAGACTTGATGTCGTTCTCCCGGATGGCGCCAGGAGCCACGTCGGCAATAAGCTTGGCCAGGCCATGGATTCCCATCCTGGGGAACAGAAAAGGGGACGCTGGCATCAGCCTCTGCACGCCCCTGCCACCTCCCCAGCATACCATCACCCCCCCCGCCTAGGCCCATCATTACCCCCCAGTCCTGCCTCAGCCTCCCCCAGCCCAGCCCCTCTCCCCATCACACCTCACCCTGCCCCAGCCCCACCATCAGAACCATCCAGGCCCCGTTATCCCCCTGTTCCCACCTCCAAACTTCTCCTAGCTGCAGCCTCCCCAGACCTGCCATTAACCCCTCTTCCCTTATCCCCCTCCGCTAGCACGCCATTCCCTGCCTCCCTTCCACTACCCTCCTCTTCCTGCCTGGGCCTCTCCCGGCCCGTTATCTCCTCAGGGCCCGCCCTTATCCTCCTCTTCTAATCACAACCAACCCTTTACCCCCCGCTATTCCGCTTCAGCCCCTCCCGGCCCGCAGATACCCGTCCCAGGCCCGCCTCAGCCTGCCCCAGCCGCCATTAGCCACCCCCATCTCGCCTCAGCCTCCCCCCACCACCATTCCACCCCGAGCCCGCCTCAGCCTCTTCCAGCCACCGATACCTTCCTCCTTCCTTGGCCGCCATTATCCCCCCACCGCAGCCTCCCCCCGCCGCCATTATCCCCCCCGGGCCCGCCGCAGCCTCCCCCCACCGCCATTACCCGCCCCGGGCCCGCCGCAGCCTCCCCCCGCCGCCATTACCCCCCCCGGGCCCGCCTCAGCCTCCCCCCGCCGCCATTACCCGCCCCGGGCCCGCCTCAGCCTCCCCCCGCCGCCATTACCCCCCCCCGGGCCCGCCTCAGCCTCCCCCCGCCGCCATTACCCTGCAGCTCGCTCCCGCCACCGCTCCCGCGCTCCGCCGCAATGCCTGCCGGGAGCCGGCGGAGCCAATAGCGAGCTGCTCCCACTCGCCCCGCCCACCTATCCCGGCATCCCCCGCGCCCGCCCTCCCTTCCGCTTCCGGCGGGCAGCGGCGGGAGCGGAGGCGACGTGTCGGAGCGGCGCGGGACCCGCGGCCTGGGCGCCATGGTGAGGGCCGGGGCCGCGGCGGGGGCCGCGGCGGGGGCCGGGAACCGCCCCCGGCCCCTCCCGTCCCCCGGCGGTGCCGCTCACCGTGGCCGTGTCCCCGCAGGAGCTGGAGGCCATGAGCAGATACACCAGCCCGGTGAACCCGGCCGTGTTCCCGCACCTCACGGTGGTGCTGCTGGCCATCGGCATGTTCTTCACCGCCTGGTTCTTCGTGTATCCCCGAGCAGGAGCGGGCGGGTCGGGGTGGTGGGGGGAGCCTCGCCTTGCTCTGCCTCCGTTATCTCCTTAACCCCCGCGCTGCAGCTACGAGGTGACTTCTACCAAGTACACGCGGGACATCTATAAGGAGCTGCTGATCTCGCTGGTGGCCTCGCTCTTCATGGGCTTCGGCGTCCTCTTCCTGCTGCTCTGGGTCGGTATCTACGTCTGAGGCCCGGGCGAAGAAGCACCGGTCCCGCCTTGTGAATGCCCGGTGGCTGTAAGCTCCCTCAGGTCTTAACGCTCTGCCTGGGTCGGGGTGGGGGGTCCTGGAAGCGTAGCCCTGCGGCAGCTGATCTTTACAAAGTTCAGGGCTGAATTTAGGACTTGGAAACAGCCCAGCAGCTGCCCTTGGGCTTAATTAGTGCAGCTACCCCGAGGGCAGCACACTGCTGTAGGTGTGAGGCTGCTTTTTATCTGCCAGCTGCGGGCAGAACTGGGGTTCATCCCTCTTTGAGGCAGTAAGAACTGCGGGTGCTGGGTATTGTCCTTTGCTCTGTGGCTTTAGGCACAGCAGAGTCTGGCTGTGGTGCTGCCCTGGGCATCGCTGTCTCACCGCCCTCCTTCATCTCTCCTTTGGTTCTAGGTGGAAGCCCTGCAGAAGCTCTTTTTATATTTCTTTTGTACTTCAACAACAAAGCCCGTGTCGGGCATGGGCTGTGCTCCTGGCGAGTGACCTCTGCCAGCCCCACAAACCTGAATAAAACTGGCTCTGTGATGCACCTGCCTTTGGACTCTTGGGTTGTCTTTTAGATACTTCTTTTTTCTCCTCCCCCACCTGGCTTTTCCAAACCACTTTGATGTTGGCACAGGATCGACATGCCTTGGGATGGGCCCTGTGTTTATCACAGATCCCCAAAGCCTTTCAGTGCCACCTCGTGCAGCCAGGCTCTAGAAAATCACAGAATCACAGAATGTCAGGGATTGGAAGGGACCTCGAAAGATCATCTAGTCCAATCCCCTGCCGGAGCAGGATTACCTGGATCATGTCACACAGGAACGCGTCCAGGTGGGTTTTGAATGTCTCCAGAGAAGGAGACTCCAAACCTCTCTGGGCAGCCTGTGCCAGTGTTCGGTCACCCTCACTGTAAAGTTTTTTCTCATATTTATGTGGAACCTCCTGTGTTCCAGCTTGCACCCATTGCCCCTTGTCCTGTCAGTGGATGTCACTGAGAAGAGCCTGGCTCCATCCTCATGACACTTGCCCTTTACATATTTATAAACATTGATGAGGTCACCCCTCAGTCTCCTCTTCTCCAAGCTAAAGAGACCCAGCTCCCTCAGCCTCTCCTCATAAGGGAGATGTTCCACCCCCTTCATCATCTTCGTGGCTCTGCGCTGGACTCTCTCTAGCAGTTCCCTGTCCTTCTTGAACTGAGGGGCCCAGAACTGGACACAATATTCCAGATGTGGCCTCACCAGGGAGGAGAACCTCTCTCGACCTGCTGACCACACCCCTTCTAATACACCCCAGGATGCCATTGGCCTTCTTGGCCACAAGGGCACACTGCTGGCTCATGGTCATGCTGCTGTCCACCAGGACCCCCAGGTCCCTTTCCCCTACACTGGTCTCCAACAGGTCTGTCCCCAACTTACTTACACCAAGCAGGACCGCCCCGAGGTGGGTCACTTACCAAGGTGATGGCCGTGGTGGCTGGGTGGAGGTGCCATTCGGCCTGGGTGACCAGTCTGTGGTCCCTGGGTAAGGTGCTGGAGCGGCTCCTCGGACACCAAGCAAGGAGAAGGCTTGTCTGGTGGGCACCACAAGCTGTTTTTGTGGGAAATGAGGTTTTGGGAGGAATGCTAGAGATGTCCAGGGCGGAATAATCGGATGTGCCCTTCAGTTAAGTAGCGAATTAACTGCCTTGCCTATTAAAGAGGAGCTTATTTATGGCAGGCATAACTATTTTTATAGGTAGCTTGGAATTTGTAGCCCAGCTTTCAAAGCAATTAGTGCTCAAAAATCAGAAATCCCAACAGCTTACAGATTTAAACCCAAATTTCCTGTTTGGGAAGGAAACTTTCCCTCTGAGGATGCTCCTGGATGTGGCCCTGACCTCCAAGGCATGAGCAATGAGAGCTCTTTTTATACCCATTTGCTGAGCAGCCACAAACTGGAGCTGTTTGGACCCTGACTGGGAATGTCTGGAAACTCCCAGTGATCAATGACACAGGGTGGGGGGTTCCTCAGTCTTGTGGGGAGCAGTTTTATACCTACTGAACTGAAAGATTCTTCCACAGCAAGGGAGGAATGCGCCAGGAGCCGTCCTTGGATACAAAGCAGTATTTATATATTTATTTATATTGGGCATATTTACCTCCAGCATAAAACAAAAGTCTAAATAAGCCAAACAAAACAACAAAAAAAAATGGGGAATCCGGAGACTCGGCACTGAAATTCAGCAAAATATAAATATAAATCAGAAAGAAAAGGAGGGAAACCACGCTTGTTCCCCACAAATAAAAACCAATAATCAATAATACCGGCTAAGAACGCAACTCTACAAACTCGCTGGCAATATACAGTGATTAAAGCTGTGACAGCAACATTTAAACCAAACAAATTAGTGCTTTACTCTTGTTTTTTTCTGTTTTCCTTAATTCTCACAGCGGTGGCAGTCTCTATTTACAGGCTTTAAGCTCTAACAGCAGGACAGAACGTTTGTGAATTTGCTTTTGAAACAAACTCCCAAGTTTCTACACTCGTCTTCCTCCCTGCCAGGAGTGTCTCGAGAGATGAAGCATCTTGTTTCCAGCAAGAGGAGGGTTTTTTTTTCCCCAAGCTATAGGGCTGGAGACATCAGCTCAGAGCTCCCTCCGTCTCATGCCTGATTGTTAACCCTCGTGTGACTGATTGGGGATGGGGAACACGTCTTCATTAGGGCAGAGATGCCTTTTTTAGGGGGGGAGTCTAAGCAAAGAGCTGTTTCCACGGGCTCAGAACCAATCCTGTGACCCTTTAATCATTACCACACCCTTCTGAGCTCGGTTCTGCCTCGCTGCGCAGTGCCTGGTGGAAAACTGGCATCAATTTAAGACAAAAGGTACTACAAGATGCTAAAACCTGTGCTCTGAATCCCTCTCCTGATCGCAGGGATCGCTGCCAGCCCAGCGCTGCTCTGCTGGACCTGCGTAGGTCCGGCCTTTGCGCTTCAGGGGTTGCCCCATCTCAAGCTAACTGGTTTTTGAGGCACGCAGCATTTTACGCACGTGTGGGAAGCCACTGCTCCCTCGTGCAGTCCTGTAGTAGCAGAAAAAGGCACTAGAGATGTCCCCATAGCCCTTAGGCACTTGGTTGGCCAGTGGCCCTCAGAGACCCCGTGGCTAAGCATCGCAGGGACACCTGACAGGCTCCAGCTCCTCCTGGGCCACCCCCTGCTCCACATTTCTAGTGATTGATTGATTCCTCCCCTCCAGGAGCAGCTTCCCCTGCAGCGGGTGACATGGACCTGTGGGTCTTGGCCGGCTTCAGCGAGGTGGTGGCTTGGTGGTGGTGATTGCAGGGAGGGCTTTCAGCTCTGGCCCTCACACCACCGCCTGTCACCTCTTCAGGGGCTAAACAAGCACGCGGGCGTTTAGCCCAGCTCGGCACTACGAGGGCAAACAGCAGGTCTGAGAAGGCTACCTCTCAGCTGAGCAGATGTCGAAGCGCACGTGGCATCACTCACCTGAATAAGGACTTGCCAGACTGGGCCACTGATTGCCAAGTGGAGAAGAAAAGCTGCCAAGAAAGTAAAACTTCCCAGTTTAAGGCCAAGCACAAAATAAAACCAACTGAGGGAAGAGCACTGAGTGACCTCTGCAGAGCTACCTCGGAGGGTTTCCTTCCCAACTGCAGGCAGGAACAGAGAATCCTGCTGAGCACGGAGCTGACCTCCTCGTGACAGGGACTCCCAGGCCTTGGGACCTCGGGCTTTTTTGAGGGCAGTCCCCAGCTTCACTCCTGCTTGGCTGCCCAGCGTTCCTCAGGTTCCTGCCTGCCCAGTGCACTTTAGTAACTGGAGAGCATCGCCAATGTGGGTGTTTGACCCCACCTTGAAACTGCCCTACAAGTAGAGCCAGGTCCTTGGGTGGCAGAGACGCTGCAAGGAATTGCAGGGCTATGGCTGCTTTGTTGGGACCTCTTCTCCCAGGCAACCAGCGCTAGGACAAGAGGGCACAGCCTCAAGCTTGGCCAGGGGAGGGTTAGGTTGGACATCAGGAAGCATTTCTTCTCAGCAAGGGTCATTAGCCATTGGAAGGGGCTGCCCAGGGAGGTGGTGGAGTCCCCATCTCTGGATGTGTTTAAGACAAGCCTGGCCATGGCACTTAGTGCCCTGGTCTAGTTGCCATGGTGGTGTCAGGGCAATGGTTGGACTCGATGAGCCCAGAGGGCTCTGCCAACCTCATTGATTCTGGGACAAGCTCAGAAAGGAAGTTCTGAGATGGGTGACGAGATAAAACCACTCCCCAGACTGGGGAGATGAGGTCGGGTAAGGTCCCACAAGAGGTGCACAGGAACCATCTGGATAAAAAAAAGCCCTCTTTGCAGCTTGTTTCTCTGAAGGCACCAAAACGCAGCAGCCGGAGCCTGCTGCAGTCTCCCAAAACCAGTTTGGTCCCAGTTGCCTACGTGCAGTCTGACCTGTGGCTGCAGCAGTCGAGCTTTCACGTGGTGGCCCCCTTTGGTTCCCTATGCGAGACACACGGAGCTCGAGAGGGACAGAATTAGAGAGACCCAATTTTTATACAGCTTAAAAAAATCCAGTAGTTTAGCAAGTTAAGAACTTGTAACAGTAAAATACCCCAAACACTCAACACAACTGCTGAGGACAGCGACGGCGAGGGCCCGCAGCTGCTGCCATCCCCCCTTTGTGGGAGAGGATCAGCCTCTTCGGTGCCTGGCAGAGACCTGGTAGCCACGAGGTGCAGGGAAGCCACGTGGCACGTCCCCAGCGACTCAGCCTTGCTCTGCAGGGCTTTGCCAGTGGTCTGTCTTCTGCACATCTGGGCAGAGGTTGGCTCGAGAGGCTCCACACATGCTGCACGAGGCCACGTGAAGAACAAAAACGGGTCCCACGACAACGCAGGTGACTCGTGGTGATGTTTCTCCCATGGGTTGGTGGTGAGTGTCCCCACGCGGGGTTTGGCCTGGGCACAGCCTCAGCAGCATCTCCAGTGGGGTTCTTGAGTTCGTCCATCCAGACCTGGGTACGGTGAAAGTTAGAGCATGGCGAGGAGGGGGACAGACAGCGCTAACATCCAAGCTGCACCTTGGTGTCCACAGAGGACAGTCCGTTGGTGGGTCCTGGGGTCTCCGGGGGTGTGGGGCTGCGGGGGATGGCCCTGGGCCCAACCAGAAGGAACAGCAACTCCAGTGTATGACTTCCAGTACGTCCAGGCACAGCCTTCCCTTCCAGGCCAAACTCCAGCGTTTGTGCTCTTGGGAAGGGCTCCAGTGTTGAGCAATTCCAGTGTTGTGAAGGACTCGTGTGGCACATCTGGGACCACTGGGGCAGGACAGGATGGAGCTCCCATCCACACTCTGGGATGCAGCAGACCCCTTCCACGTTCAGTCTAGTGTAAGGCTTTCAAATCCAGTGTTGGGAGGGGAGGGAGAAGTGATGGAGGACACGAGCGTCCCCATAAGGGAAGGAGGCATCTGGGGCAGCGTGGGATGGTGGGAGTCGGCGCGAGGTGAGCCCAGGAGATACCACGGGGCTGGTTGTTTCTGTGGCTTAAGGTCCTACGTCCTGCGTGTGCTTCAGTGCCTGCGTCACCAGCCGCAACCAAACCAGCTCCACGTCCCGCGCGGGAGACGGGGGTGAGGTGGGGCTGCGGGCTAGTGGAGGAGGGTGTGCGGGGGGTCTTCCCCAGTGTCACCAGTCCCCCTCCTCTCTCCAACCAAAAGGCACTGGTGTGGCCAGGACTCACTCACAGAGCCAGTAAAACTGAAAATAATAGTCAGTGAAAAGGTGTCCCATGTGCTCGGGAGAGGTGCTGCAGTTGGCTCGGCCCTGGGGGAGAGAGAGATAAAAAGGAGCTTAGAGACAGGGGTAGGAGACACGCTCCGAGGGGGTGATTGTGCCTGAATAACGTCCCCGTGCCCACTACCCATGGAAGTGGAGAAGGTACCACGATGGAGAGGGCTGTGGAAGGCGACAGCCACGCTGGCGAGGGCCGTGGAAGGCAACAGCCACGCTCGTGAGGGCTGTGGAAGGCTCTCAGGACAACGTGGCTGCTAAACCTGCCACCATCCCATCGTTCTCCTTCTGCTCAGCCCCAGCCAAGAGGAAGGACAAAGAAGCTTCTGGTACTCACAGGCTGCGCGACTCGGAAGTGGTAGGTGAACTCCCGGAAAGCCAACATCACGAGAGGCCAACGGTGCGTTGTTTCCTGGGGAGGAAAAAATGGGATGAGGTCAGGGCTGAGCATCAGGGGATGTTCTCCCAGGGCACATGGGGAAGGAGCCACACAACCCTGCGCTGTCGAGTGGAGGAGCCGCCTCGCCGAGGTCAGCAACGGAGCTGGGCTGCGAGGGGCAAGGCGGCACGTCTGGGCTCATCGAGTCCAACCGTTGCCCTGACACCACCATGGCAACTAGACCAGGGCACTAAGTGCCATGTCCAGGCTTTTCTTAAACCCCTCCAGAGATGGTGACTCCACCACCTCCCTGGGCAGCCCCTTCCACTGGCTAATGACCCTTGCTGAGAAGAAATGCTTCCTCATGTCCAACCTGACCCTCCCCTGGCCAAGCTTGAGGCTGTGTCCTCTTGTCCTAGCGCTGGTTGCCTGGGAGAAGAGGCTCCCACTGCACTACAACCTCCCCTCAGGTAGTTGTAGGCTGCACTAAGGTCACCTCTGAGCCTCCTCTGACTCCTGGGGCTCACGCAGAGGGACAGGGTGGGATGTTTTCCTTCAAGTGCCCACACGTATCAGGTTTACAGACACCTCCCTGTTGGGTGGTGCAGGGATGTCTGAGGGTCATGGGCGTGAGCCGGTGCAGGGTACGGCTGTCTTTGAGCACGAATTTCCTCCAGCAACCCCCGTGCTGCCCCAGCCAGGCTGCTGGAGTCCCTCCTGGAGGGATCCGTGGTGATTTTGTGAGCCGTACCCTCCCTACCTGCGCGTCCGCGGCCTCGGTGGAGCTGTTGGTGCTCGCAGTTTCCTGGCAGGGCTCACTGGAGGTGAGGGCACAAAGGGAGATGGACACAGTGGAGGAGGAGCTGGGGAGACAAGACACTGTTAGCCTGGAAAGGAGGAGCCTCTACCCCAGCTCAGGCAGGAGACACCATGGCCATGGGCATGGTATCCAGCCAGCTTCAGGGGTACCAAAACACCCAAGAGATGAGCCCCATCCACTCACTTCATCTCCAGGGTCAGGTTGGTGTTCACGGCCGTGAGCTGGCTGACGGGGATGCGGTAGGTGACGTTTCCAGCCCTAGGGACACGGAGAGAGCGTTAGACCTCACCGCAGCACTTCAGGCGGCTGTGAGATGGCCAGGCCAGGACCCAACGGCTTGGTTGGGCTGGGACTTCAGAGGGGAGGGCTTCCCAGGCTAGCCCCCAAGGACGAGCTCATCGCCAAACGCGATCTCCCTGAGCTCTGAGGGAAGCACTGGGAGCTCCTCTGCCCAAGGAGCAGCACGGGGCGATGGCAGAACACGGCCCAAGCTCCAGGAGCTCCAGCCCAAGCCTCCAGAGCCCCCCCAGCGCTGATGCTCACCTGCACACACCGGCGGCTGCACAGGACCGGGCCTGGATGGCCATGTTGATCTCCACGATGCGGACGGAGCGCAGCACTGGGCTTGGCCCTGCGGGTGGGAGAAGAGGCTGTTGAGGAAGAGCAA
This sequence comes from Nyctibius grandis, assembly GCF_013368605.1. NCBI lineage: Eukaryota > Metazoa > Chordata > Aves > Nyctibiiformes > Nyctibiidae > Nyctibius > Nyctibius grandis. The sequence goes on from NC_090661.1 coordinate 1,360,674, forward strand.
AGGGAGGGCAGCTGGGGTACCCGGAGCGAGGAGGGCTGGAAGGGACACTTGGCACTGAGACCACCTTTCCTCATCGCCCTGTTGGCAGAGAGGGGGTTGGATTGCTGCAAGACAAGGAGTGCTGTGTCCAGCTCTGGGGCCCTCAACATAAGGACATGGAGCTGTTGGAGCAAGTCCAGAGGAGGCCACGGAGATGCTCAGAGGGCTGGAGCCCCTCTGCTATGGAGACAGGCTGAGAGAGCTGGGGCTGTTCAGCCTGGAGAAAAGGCTCCGGGGAGACCTTCTAGCACCTTCCAGTGCCTGAAGGGGCTACAGGAAAGCTGGAGAGGGGCTTTCTACAAGGGCATGGAGTGACAGGACAAGGGGGAACGGTTTTAAACTGAAAGAGGGGAGATTGAGATGAGATATTGGGAAGAAATTCTTTGCTGTGAGGGTGGTGAGACCCTGGCCCAGGTTGCCCAGAGAAGCTGTGGCTGCCCCCTCCCTGGCAGTGTCCAAGGCCAGGTTGGATGGGGCTTGGAGCAACCTGGTCTGGTGGAAGGTGTCCCTGCCCGTGGCAGGGGGTTGGAGCTGGATGGTCTTTAAGGTCCCTCCCAACCCAAACCAGTCTGTGATCCTATGAAAGTGTAGGGGAAGGAAGGGCAGGGCTGGAGGTTGAACCTGGCTGCACTGGGAGAGCTGGGGGCAAACAAGCCTCAGGGTGGAACACGGTGAACTGTGCAGGACGGATGAGACCCAGGTGGCTGAGGATAACCCAGGAGCACAGGGAGGGAAGAAGATAGGGTCCCACCTACCATCCGTGCCGGGCTCCTCCGTGCGCGGCCACTCGCTCACCGGCTGCCTGACGCTGCGCTGCCGCCGCGGGGAGTTGCTGCGGGAGAGCGAGAGGTTGGAGATGTACTTGGATTTGCCCTGGCTGTGGGTGAAGGGGGAGGAGGGGCTGGCATTGGGGCTGCCGAAGCTCTGAGACCTGTCAGGCGTCTTTGGCCACTTGGTGTAGGAGGCGGCTTTCCCGGCGATGCCCCTGGATTTGGCTTTGATATTTGTCACTGGCAGGAGTGAGGTCTGACTTTGGTCTGGGGAGAAAAGGGAGAGAAAGGTTGTGCTGAGAGAGGCTGGCGGCACTCCCGACCTCCGAGGCCAGTGCAGAGAACAGCCACCACCTCTGGGTTTGTCCTGTCCCCTCGACACCTCCTGTATTACCCCTGTGAGCAGCTGAGGCTTCCCAGCCTCTGGGCACGGAGGGGCTGCTGGGATCCTCGCAGCAAAGGGAAGCTAGAGCGGGCTGTGGGGGTTAGAGATGAGGAAGAAATTCTTTCCTGTGAGGGTGGTGAGAGCCTGGCCCAGGTTGCCCAGAGAAGCTGTGGATGAACCCCTCAAGGGAGGGGGTAAGGCCAGGCTGGATGGGGCTTGGAGCAACCTGGTCTGGTGGAAGGTGTCCCTGCCTGTGGCAGGGGGGTTGGAACTGGATGGTCTTTAAGGTCCCTCCCAACCCAAACCAGTCTGTGATTCTATGATTCTATGACAAAGGAGGGGCTGTGGGGACAAAGCAGGCTGCCCTTCCAGCCCCCACTTACCCCTGGCAGCAGGACCACGGATGCCTGACCCGTGCCACACAGGCTGTTCCTGCTGGGGCAGGTCTCAGCCCAGGCAGCGGGAGGGGAGGACAGCAGGCACACGTTGAAGGGCAGGCTGCACGTCCTTGTCACAACGTGCAGAGGCAGGATAGGAGGGGAGAGGGGGCTGGGGATACGAGGCGATGCAATGGTGGGACAGACACACCTCGGCGTTGTTCCAGCACCTCCTGGGTGCCCAGGCTGGGACCTACCTGTCCGGTTAGTGGCACGAGTGGGGCTGGTCTCAGAGAGGGCAACGGAGGAGACGTTGGTGGGAGCAGCAGAGCAGCACATGGAGAAACACGGGGGGCTGAAGCAGGCTAGGATGCTGTGACCAGGTAAGCTGAAGACTAAGTCATGTGTGTCCTCTGCAACTGGGGGGCAAACAGCAGGGACACGTGGAGTAAGGCAAGGGGAGAGGCATCTAACAGGAGCAGCACCAAGTCCCCCCCTCGCTGGCATCTCTTCCACAAAACCAGAGCCTCAGGACCTCCCAGCATGAAGACAGCCCAGTGCCAGCAAGCCCCTGGCAAGGAGGAGCACGTTCATCACCCTGCACCACCACCCATCACCGTGTGTGTCCACCAGGCCCTCTGTGACCTACCCTGGTGCGTGGGGGTCCCGCCACCGGCTCCACCCGACGCGGCCGTGGATCGCACCATCTGCGTTTTATCAAAGTTCTGGCTTGACCTGAAAGGCAGGAAAATGCAGTGAAAACCTTTACCCTGGGGGACAACGGTGTCACTTGGATGTGAAGAGAGAAGCGGCCGTAGCAGCGAGTGGGGCGATGGGACCAGGTACATGGAGCAAGAGTTGACGTGGAGAGCGCAAGGGTGAGGAGGAGCAAAGATTGGGGTGATGTGGGAAAGGAGAGGCAGGAGAGAGGCACGCTGGCTGTGAAGGCAGCAAGGAGAGCTAGGAAATGGGGAGTCGGCCTCTTCTCCCAGGCAACCAGCGCTAGGACAAGAGGACACAGCCTCAAGCTTGGCCAGGGGAGGGTCAGGTTGGACATTAGGAAGCATTTCTTCTCAGCAAGGGTCATTAGCCATTGGAAGGGGCTGCCCAGGGAGGTGGTGGAGTCCCCATCTCTGGAGGGGTTTAAGAAAAGCCTGGCCATGGCACTTAGTGCCCTGGTCTAGTTGCCATGGTGGTGTCAGGGCAATGGTTGGACTCGATGAGCCCAGAGGGCTCTTCCAACCTCATTGATTCTGGGGTTCTGAGTCCCACTTGCTGAAGTACACTCATATCCCTTTCTCTGCTTTCAATTTAGCTTAAGATTCTTGGTCTTCTGTGGTGCAGATGGAAGAGAGAAGAGGAGTTGAGAGAAGGGATGCAGAGCAATTAACAGCATAATGAAACAGTAACATACCGTGGACACAGAGCGACCGGGACCCCAGGACCCCTGTGCCGAAAGAGGGCCAGGAGACAGGCAGTGGGCACAGCAAAAGAGCTACAGGACAGTGAAGGGAGATGGGAAGAAAAGGCAGGTGGGTGAAGATGAGGAGGATGGTGGGGAATGAAAGAGGATGTGGAAGAGAATGGAAATGAACAGACAAGAATGGGAAAATTAAAGATGAGGTGGAAAGAGAATGGGTTGGATGAGAGATGTAACCAGGAAGGGAGAGAAATAGGACAGGGAGAAGAGAGAGAGAAGAGGAGACTCATTATTGGGTGACAGGAGCTCCCAAAGGAGCGAAGCGTGCCCAAACCCAACGCCCAGCCCAGGCTGCCCGTGCTGGGGCCCTTCCCTCCACGCTCTCTCCGCACCAGGGACTCTGTGTGCAGAGGAAAACTCTTGCCTAGCACAGGCTGGTCCAGCCCCACCGCAGTCAGGGGGATGATGCTGGTTTGGTCCAGCTCAAGAGGCATCCAAAGAACACTCAGACTGGCCACAAGCTCATATGTGAGCACCCAAAGAGAGTATTTCCTTTTTCTTCTCTGTCCTTCACTTCTTGCTCCAGATAATTTAACCGTCATCAGGCTTGTACGTGCGGATGCGTTTGGTCATCTTTAGGGCTTGACCCACTGGAACTGCACTCACTAACCCCACAGCAGCTGCTGTTTGTGCTGCAGGCTCCCCCGCTCACCACGTCCCTCCCGCAGAGCTCAGAGTACCCACCCATCGATATCCACGAGGTCCTCTTCACTGCGCAAGCTCAGCACGTAGAGGGTGGACATGGACACCACACTGCAAAGAGAGAGAGGGGCACGGGCTGAGGATGGGCACGGGGTGAGGGACAGATGTTGAGGTGTTGGAGCGAGTCCGGAGGAGGGCGACCAAGCTGGGGAAGGGTCTGGAGGGTCTGACCTACGAGGAACGGCTGAGGGAGCTGGGGGGGGTTTAGCCTGGAGAAGAGGAGGCTCAGAGGTGACCTTAGTGCAGTCTACAACTACCTGAAGGGAGGGTGTAGCAGAGTGGGAGTCGGCCTCTTCTCCCAGGCAACCAGCGATAGGACAAGAGGACACAGCCTCAAGCTTGGCCAGGGGAGGGTCAGGTTGGACATCAGGAAGCATTTCTTCTCAGCAAGGGTCATTAGCCATTGGAAGGGGCTGCCCAGGGAGGTGGTGGAGTCACCATCTCTGGAGGGGTGTAAGAAAAGCCTGGACATGGCACTTAGTGCCCTGGTCTAGTTGCCATGGTGGTGTCAGGGCAACGGTTGGACTCGATGAGCCCAGAGGGCTCTTCCAACCTCATTGATTCTGTGACATGGCATGGGACTCATCTGCTGCCGAGGGATTTCAGCCCATGAAGGAAGCTGTCGGTCCCCAGCCCCTCGCTGTGCACCCCACGGATGGCACGGGCCAAACTGATGAGCTGGAGAGAGACAGAGGAGGAGCGGCCTCACCTGAACGCCATGATGATGACCAGGGCAATGATGGTGCCTTGCAGGAAGCGCTGGCTCATGCAGGCCTGTTCCGGGACAACCGACGGTGACTGCAAGGGAAAAACCCCCAGGCTGAGCTCAGGACTCCTTACTGCTCCCACCCAGCCCACCCCAAGCCCTCTTCCTGCTCCCCTGCAAGCCCTGAACCCGCTCAGCGCAGAAGCCAACAACATCTTCATTAGACATGGACAAAATGAAGGTGAGATCACGGAAATGGGAGCTCCCTTACCTTGCTGGCTACTTTGTGGGGTCTCTTTTTGTGGGGCACGCTCCCCGCACGGCTGAACTGGCTTCCCGTTTGGCTGCAAGGAGAAAGAGGAACGGAGCTGAGCTGTGCAGGGTCAGCACCCAAAGCCACTGCCAGGTGAAAATGTGATTCTCTGGTAGGGGAGAAACCTCTCCGTGGCATGATAGTCACAAAGCCTCGTCCCTTCATCTGCTCGGGGGTAGGTGCAGTGCTGGTCTGCTGCCCAGAGAGCCTGAATTCTGCCCCCAAACCTGCAGGAGCTGACCAGGGTCAGTACGATGATTTTGGAAGCATGAGAAACCCTTTGCCCTGAGAAAACCCTTTGCCACCTTGCCCTTGCTCTAGGGAAAGGTGGGGACAATTTCATACTGGGTTTTTTGGGCTGGTCTAAGAGCAGGCTGTTGGTATGTGAGGCCACACCTTGGATACTGTGTCCAGTTGTGGGCCCCACACCTCAAGAAAGATGTTGAGGTGTTGGAGCGAGTGCAGAGGAGGGCGACCAAGCTGGTGAAGGGTCTGACCTATGAGGAACGGCTGAGGGAGCTGGGGGTGTTTAGCCTGGAGAAGAGGAGGCTCAGAGGTGACCTTAGTGCAGTCTACAACTACCTGAAGGGAGGTTGTAGCGCAGTGGGAGTCGGCCTCTTCTCCCAGGCAACCAGCGCTAGGACAAGAGGACACAGCCTCAAGCTTGGCCAGGGGAGGGTCAGGTTGGACATTAGGAAGCATTTCTTCTCAGCAAGGGTCATTAGCCATTGGAAGGGGCTGCCCAGGGAGGTGGTGGAGTCACCATCTCTGGAGGGGTTTAAGACAAGACTGGACGTGTCACTTAGTGCACTGGTCTAGTTGCCATGGTGGTGTCAGGGCCATGGTTGGACTCAATGATCCCAGAGGGCTCTTCCAACCTCATTGATTCTGTGTGTGTATTCCAGACCTGTCTCACCAATCTCAGCTCCTTGAATCCACCCCAGGCCAAACATCCCACCACTCCTCCCCATCTCCCCTTTCCCAAACCGGGCTGTCCAGGCTCAAAAGGAGATATCCCTCCTGGCTCCCGTGCCCTCAGTGTGCCCATACCTGAACGCCCCAGAGCTCACGGTTGACTTCATGCTGTCCAGCCGCTTGAGCTTGGCCAGCTTGTGACTCCACCGCTCCAGCTCATCGATGCGGGTCTCCAGGTTGTCCGTCAGCTTGCACAGCTCCTTCACGGCTCCCACGTTCTCCATGAAGATGCGCTCCTGCCAGGGAACAGGTCGGCACGCTGAGCAGCCTGGCACACGGAGGCACTCTGGGTCCCATGGATCTGGCCACCCTGACTGCTCTTCTGTGCCCTGCCCCAGGGAAAGGCTACACAACACCCAGCTCTGGGGGTAGAGAATCATCCAACACGACACATCTAGATCTCTACAGCCCCTGGATGCAAGAACAAGGGATATCGTAGAATCCCAGACTGGTTTGGGTTGAGAGGGACCTTAAAGCCCATCCAGTTCCAACCCCCTGCCACGGGCAGGGACACCTTCCACCAGACCAGGTTGCTCCAAGCCCCATCCAACCTGGCCTTGAACACTGCCAGGGAGGGGGCAGCCACAGCTTCTCTGGGCAACCTGGGCCAGGGTCTCACCACCCTCACAGCAAAGAATTTCTTCCTAATATCCCATCTCAATCTCCCCTCTTTCAGTTTAAAACCGTTCCCTCTTCAAACCCAACCAAAATGATGAATGTTGGTACAGGATCCCTGAGGTCTCCTGCTGGTGCTAACCCAAAGAGTCCATCTCCATCACAAAGGATGGACACAAAGTCCCCATCTTCATCAGGAGCCCTTGGTCAAACCGTGAACAACACTCCCCACCTACCCTTTCCCTGCCCCTCCCCAGCCCTGTCTCTTGCTCTGCAGTCCAAGCTGCAAACATCTCACTGGCGTGCTGGTCCAGCACGATGCTCAGAGGATCTTGGCCACCACTTGGATAACAATAAGCAGGTAGAAGCCTCCAAAGGACAGCGATGGACTGGCCACACGCAGATGGGACAGAAAAGGTCACGCTCACAGCTGCTGCCAGCTGGTGAGGGAACTGCAGGGATGGAGGCTCCAAAGGAGAACCGGGGCCCTGAGGGCAGTCCTGGCCACTCCTGCTCTGGGCAGAGGGATGCAGGAGAGAGCTGGCAGCTTTGGGAGGCTGTCCCCTCCATGAGTGCTGTGGGAGGCTGTCCCCTCGATGCCCAGAGCAGCAAACAGGCTGCCACAGGTTACGGAGAGGTCAGGCAGTCAGGTGCTCTGGGTTATCTTGACATAACCACCTTATCTTATCTAGAAAGGAGAGATGATGACTAAGAGCCTCCCTACAGGAGGCTGCCAACAAGGAGCCCTTCCTGAGGGAGATGCTGCCAACTTTCACCAACATCAGGCTAGTTCCTCCCTGCTGATGCCTGCCGTCCACCCAGGGCTGCTCCTGACATCTGAAAGACCAGCCAGGTCTGAAACTCATACGGGTCACGTTGGCCTAGAAGGCATCACAGTTTCCCTCTTCCATCTCCAACTCCCTTGAGCCAAGTTCAACAGCCTCCTCCCCAGCCTCCCTGCCCCTCCAGCCTGCCACCAACCTTGTTCACCACCAGGAAGTTCTCAAGGGTCTTCCCATTGGAAAAGACCAGGTCCCCGGTGTCCTTCACAGCTTCAGGGAGGATCTCCTTTACCTCCTGAGCAATGACGCCTGCGTGGAAAAGACAGAGTGGGTCAAGGTGGTCTGGGCAGGGCTCCTCCTGCCATCGATCTTTCTCTGGCCCATGCAGTCGTTGGCAGGAACCCTGGTCACTAGGGATGACACCAGGGCTGTCCTCCCCTCACCCCAGCCTGTGCAGGGCCAGGCAGAGCTCGTTGGAGGCCCCGTGGTCTGGGCAGCCCATAAAGGCTCAGCGAGAGAAGAGCAGAGGCTGTTCAGACAAGGTTGGTTCCCAGATGACATGGACAGGGGTGTCCTTGCTTCACCCCGCTGTAGGGCATGGCTGTACCCCAGGAGAGAGGTGGGTACTGGGAGAAACCTTGTCCCAGAAGCCCTATAAGCCACCTGTGGGAAGTGCCACCTTCTCTCCCGCTCCCTAAAGAGGGAATTTCATTAGATGCCCAAACTTGAGGTGGTGAGAAGCCCCCTCTCTCCTACCCCATGCCTGGAGGGTTGCCCCAGAGCAGAGCTGGGTACAGCCAGCTGCTCAGCACCATGAACGCGAGGTCCAGCGCTGCAGACGCAAGCAGGTCACCATGGTGGGACACCGGGCCCGTACCTGTCTCAGAGGCGTTGTCAATGCCCGCCGTGGCCGCAAACTCAGGCTTGTAGTTGTAGTGTACTAGCCGCATCCGGGAGATCCTCTTCAGCTGCTCTGTGGTGTCCACCTGGGACAAAACAGACACATGCACCTCTTATGATCGTACCCAGCTCTTCTGGACAGGCACATCCAGCTGGGAGGACTTCATGAGACCCCCCCCCGGAGAACTGCATTCAGCTCTGGGGCCCCAACAGAAGGACATGGAGCTGGTGGAGTGAGTCCAGAGGAGGCCACGGAGATGCTCAGAGGGCTGGAGCCCCTCCGCTCTGGAGACAGGCTGAGAGAGTTGGGGCTGTTCAGCCTGGAGAAGGCTCCAGGGAGACCTTCTAGCACCTTCCAGCACCTGAAGGGGCTACAGGAAAGCTGGAGAGGGGCTTTTTACAAGGGCATGGAGTGACAGGACGAGGAGGAACGGTTTTACACTGAAAGAGGGGAGATTGAGATCAGATACTGGGAAGAAATTCTTTGCTGTGAGGGTGGTGAGAGCCTGGCCCAGGTTGCCCAGAGAAGCTGTGGCTGCCCCCTCCCTGGCAGTGTTCAAGGCCAGGTTGGATGGGGCTTGGAGCAACCTGGTCTGGTGGAAGATGTCCCTGCCCGTGGCAGGGGGTTGGAACTGGATGGGCTTCAAGGTCCCTTCCAACCCAAACCAGTCTGTGATTCCATGACCAGAGCAGAGCCGAGCCTCTCCCCCAGGCTCTGGCGGGCCCCACTGTGCTCTCTGATACACTCACCTGTTTCCAGCTTTGTAACTTCTGCGTTTGCTAGTTCTGGCTAACAGTGAGAGTCAATATTCCCTAAGACATGGTGGACAGGCTGTGTTTGGGACAGACAGGGACAGACAGACTTCTAAGGCACTTCCCATCTGGTCAATAGGAGCTCAGGTTGCCCATGAGGACTATGTCAAAATCAGGAGCTGAAGCAGGCTCACAAGGACACTCACACTTTCTGTGGTGCCTCTTCAGACCCCTGATCACCCCAAGCCGACCCTGCTTTCACAGAATCCCAGAACCAATGAGGTTGGAAGAGCCCTCTGGGTTCATCGAGTCCAACCATTGCCCTGACACCACCATGGCAACTAGACCAGGGCACTAAGTGCCATGGCCAGGCTTTTCTTAAACCCCTCCAGAGATGGTGACTCCACCACCTCCCTGGGCAGCCCCTTCCAATGGCTAATGACCCTTGCTGAGAAGAAAAAGGGTCATTGCCTGGCTCTCACCTCCTGGATGTCCTCCTTCACTCGGGCATCTGAGGGGTGCATCAGTGAACCCATGACCTTCACGTTGCCATGGACCACGAGGGCTTCATCGGGGCGGTCCGTGTTGATGCCAACCCGGCCGTGGTGAAAAACTGTATCAGGGAGCTGCGCCCGCTGCCAGAGCACGTCGCTGTCGCTCTCGAACTGGCCAGGGTTGGAGGCCTGTGGAGGGACAGGGAAGTGGGGACTGAACAGCAGCAAAACCAGGGAGAGAAACGCTGCGGTGCTGCTGGGCAGAGGCACCCTGAGATGCAGACAGAGCGGGGGTGTCAGCCCCACAGCCCCATCCCTCCACGCGCGTTGAAGAAGGACCATACAGCAGGAGAGGCTGTGGGCAACAGATGGACATCAGAGAGCCCCAAGGTGCTGCTCTGCTCCAGCAGAGCCCCAGGAGAGCCTGGGGATGGTGGGATGGTGCCCATCTCTTCCTGCTCCTCTGCATTTGAGCACCGCTGCCTTGGCACATGCAAAAGCTGCTGCCCTGGGAAGGGACCCAGTCCTCCCACACCTGGAGGCCTTGTCCAACCCCCCTGTTCCCTCACTTCCAACAGCTCTACCCTGGACACCAGTCCAACTTCAGGAGAATGGGACACCTTCCTTATCCTACAACAGGTTCCTGCGTGCCCTGAGGCTGCTCTGACTAAGCAGGGGTGGAAAGGCTGGAGCCAGAGCCCAGGCATGGACAGGGAGAGCTACAAGGAAGACAGAAAGAGTTTGGAGAAGGTGGGAAAGGGCTGGGTGGGGAAAGCACTGAAAAGCCAGAAGAAGGTAGGAGGGTTGCCCAGGACATCCAGCAAAGGACTGCGGGGCACCCGCAGGGGCTGAGGGAGGAGAGAGGGACTTACTCTGACGATGATGCGCTCGGAGATGTGGGCTGCGAGCGTGTAGTTCTGGTTCTGCGCGTGTGCCTGCAAGGCCACCACGAGCATGAAATACCTGCCAAGAGGGGAGGGAGGTCAGGGTGCCATCCTGGAGATGAGGCACCGAGCTGTCATGGTGGGCTTGGCACATCCCCCCTCCCTGTGCTGTGGGGCACAGGCACTGTCCCCAACCCCTCACAGAGTGGAGGAGACCTTTCTTCTTCCACACAGACAAGGACGGCCACTTCAGGACCTGTCTCCAACGTCCCCCTCCCTCCAGCCACACTCCCCAGCCCGGGGACTGGCACGTCCCCAGGCCCCCAGTGTTCAGGATGGCTTGGAGAAGGCATCCGAGCTCCTCACCGCTGGTCTGGGTTGGGTTTGCCTTTCTTCCGCATGTTGTTGGCCGTGGTCTCGCTGAAGTGCAGCCGCCCCACGGTGACCTTGGTGACCTGCTCTGGAGGCAGGTTGACCCTGAGGAAAGGAAAACAGAGGAGTGAGCAAGGAGATGGCTGGAGAGGAGGTTCTTTGGGGAACAGCCATCTCCTGGCCTGCTCCACCAAGGCAGGTCTATGAACCAAGGCAGAGTGGGGAACATAAAGAGAGGAGAACTGGGCTGTGGGAAACAGAGGAGAAAACTGGAGAGTGTGACACCCACAGCACCACCCTGAGACCTCCAACTCGGCCCCTTTCCCCACCTTCCTCTGCGCTTCCCCTACACGAGCCTGGCCCGGGTGACACTCACGTGACAGGGTTGAAGGGCCGTTTGCTGCGGTCGGACTGCGACTGCTCTATATTGATCGACTGGTTCAAGGCCTCCAGCTGGAGAGAGAAACATTTGGGCATGTGACAAAGAGCAGAAAGCTGAGACCTTCCCCTCCCCACCTCCTTCTGCCCAGCACAGACCAGCTGCCTGCCCAGCCCTCCCAGGACTCAGTACCACTGACTAGCAACACTCAACTTGAGCGTGGTCATTGTCCAAGCATGGGTGCCTCCCTTGGCAGGGGGGCAAGTTGAGGGTGAAAGGACCTTCCTGAAGTCCCTATATACCTTCAGAGTCAAAGGCGAGTGAGAGGCAGCCCTGAAGACGCCCAGGCAGTGACTGAGCCCATCTTAGGACTCATCTTTCAAGATCTGCCCTGTTCTGGCCTTCAGCGTTCTCCTACACACTCCCCTCCAACTTAGCACATGAAGACGTGGCGTTGTGTGATCCCAGCTGCCTGCCAGCACCCCTTCTCCCTCCTGGATCCACTACTGGCCCTCAGCTCCCGCTTGCCTTCACTCCGTGCAGCTTCAGGTAGAAGCACTCTAAGGGTTTCAGGCCCTCGGGGGTCTTCACATACTTGGGATCTCCAAGCATGCCGATGTAGACCGTGACTTGGAAGTGATTCTTCTTCTGGCACACAAAGGCGTCGTCACCCACGGAGAAGTTGAAGCCCTTGTCAGCATCCACGCGGTACGTGAGCATGGGGCTGTGGAAAAGGCAGCGGGCATTAGACCAGAGCCCCGTGTGTGCCACGAGAGGCTCGTGCGGGGAAGGAGAGAGCCTCTGGTGCTGCCCCTCCTGCCTTGCACCGCCGCTGCTCTCGGGTGCTCGCAGGGCTCATGGGCACGGGCAGGCGCTGCCTGACGTGTCCCCAGCACCTTCCCTAACCCCACAGAATCAATGAGGTTGGAAGAGCCCTCTGGGATCATCGAGTCCAACCATTGCCCTGACACCACCATGGCAACTAGACCAGGGCACTAAGTGCCATGTTCAGTCTTTTCTTAAACCCCTCCAGAGATGGTGACTCCCCCACCTCCCTGGGCAGCCCCTTCCAATGGCTAATGACCCTTGCTGAGAAGAAATGCTTCCTCATGTCCAACCTGACCCTCCCCTGGCCAAGCTTGAGGCTGTGTCCTCTTGTCCTAGCGCTGGTTGTCTGGGAGAAGAGGCCGACTCCCACTTCACTGCAACCTCCCTTCAGGTAGTTGTAGACTGCACTAAGGTCACCTCTGAGCCTCCTCTTCTCCAGGCTAAACACCCCCAGCTCCCTCAGCCGTTCCTCGGAGGTCAGACCCTCCAGACCCTTCACCAGCTTGGTCGCCCTCCTCTGCACTCGCTCCAACACCTCAACATCTCTCTTGAAGTGAGGGGCCCAGAACTGGACACAGGATTCAAGGTGCCCCTCACCAGTGCCGAGTACAGAGGGACGATCACTTCCCCAGACCAGCTGGCTACACTATTCCTAATAGAGGCCAGGATGCCATTGGCCTTCTTGGCCACCTTGGTCCTGCTGGGCAGGGACCAGAGTGCGGAGAAGGTCCGTACCTCCTTGAAGCTGCAAGCTTTGCTTTAGGTGGGTCTTCATCTGGAGAGGAATGTGGTTCCTGTGACCAGGATTTGAGGAGGATGCTGGGGCAACCACCCTTCTGTAGGCTACTAATACTCTAAACGTGGTATAATACGAGCCACAACAGACTAGCATCTCCTGAGTGCTGCTTCTTAGCTCTGGCTCTGGAGACACCAAGCTCCACAGCCTGCCCAGAGCCTGGAGCAGACCCCTTAATGCCGGGACAAGCAGCTCAGGCTGACCCAGGGGTGGGTCCCACACCTCCGCTCGCTTCACCCGTCGCATTCCCAACGTCGGTACCGGATTCCTGCCGAAATCACAACCACCTGCTGCGAGAGGCTTCCAGCTCCCAGCGGGCACGTCCCAAGGAGGAGGAGGAGGAGGAGGAGGAAGAGGAGGGGGCCCCGGCTGCCCCATGAACACACACCAGCTGGGAAGGTTTAATCTACATCTCCTTAATGGGCTGGTTACCATGGGAATGAGGGAAATATGTGGCCTTTGCAGCAAGTCCCTGTTCTCTCACCATCCAAAACCCCAGCCTGGGGCTGGTGGGCCCCCGGGGCGCTGCCCGCCCCACGCAGAGGGAAAGGAGATGCCTCTCATCCCACCTCCCCACCGAGCAGTTCTAGCAGAACACCAAAATCCCGTTGGTTTTAATTAAAGAACTATGGGTGAGGTGACGGGGAGCTCAGCCTGTGACATCAGGCTTAAAAATGACGGAGCGCTCTTCCCCCAAAAGCAAAACCACTTCTGGCTTCCACCACCAGTGCTTAATACAGACAGCAGAGCTCAGCAGACCCTGGGAAGCAGGAGATATGGAAAGGAGGTGGTGGAGTCACCATCTCTGGAGGGGTTTAAGAAAAGCCTGGCCATGACACTTAGTGCCCTGGTCTAGTTGCCATGGTGGTGTCAGGGCAATGGTTGGACTCGATGGTCCCAGAGGGCTCTTCCAACCTCCTTGATTCTGGGATTCTGTGAAAGGTGCTTCCCTTGGTGTCCCCTCCTTCCTCCTGGGCACCGAGCCATTCTCCCCCCATGCATACCTGAGGGGTTAACGTGGGTGAAGCCCACGGGTGTTTCCAGGCAGCTGGGATGGCCATGAGCAACCACGACTCATGTCTTGCACCCGAGGGACCCGGGGCTGCTGTGCCGTGCCCCAAACACAAACCAGACGGTGGGAGCAGAGCACTACCTTAGCCCAGAAGCACGAGAGGAATTCCCCTGTGCTCTCACCCTCCTCCCAGCCCCAGCCCTGACTTCTCCATCTGGCTCTTCTCGATGGGGAGCCGTGGCTTGGGCTGGCCCGAGCACCCTCCGTGCTCCCCCCAGGGGTGCTGGAGCCCCTCCTGACTGCTTTCACCAGGACCCCCCTCTGCCTGCCCAGGGCCTCCAAGCACTCGCCTCTTGCCTCACTGGTTTTTAACAGAGAGGGACTGGCTGAACTTTGGATGCTTCCAAACCGCGCTCTGGTTAACGTCACTCAAACTGATGGCTGCTGAACGCACGTGCTGAGAGAGGGGAGACAGCAAATCCCACCTGGAAGCAGCAAACCCCCTCCCCTACTGCCACGTGGTGTGGGGACATCACCGCCTGCCGCACCATAAGGACTCCGGTGACACATAAAAAAACATCCTCCCCTTCGTCTTAACCCACAGGGACTTTTGAGTCACAGAATCACAGAATCAATGAGGTTGGAAGAGCCCTCTGGGCTCATCGAGTCCAACCATTGCCCTGACACCACCATGGCAACTAGACCAGGGCACTAAGTGCCATGGCCAGGCTTTTCTTAAACCCCTCCAGAGATGGTGACTCCACCACCTCCCTGGGCAGCCCCTTCCAATGGCTAATGACCCTTGCTGAGAAGAAATGCTTCCTAATGGCCAACCTGAACCTCCCCTGGCCAAGCTTGAGGCTGTGTCCTCTTGTCCTAGCGCTGGTTGCCTGGGAGAAGAGGCCGACTCCCACTGCGCTACAACCTCCCTTCAGGTAGTTGTAGACTGCACTAAGGTCACCTCTGAGCCTCCTCTTCTCCAGGCTAAACACCCCCAGCTCCTCTGAAGCTTAGTGCCAGGCCACTTAGTGCCCTGGTCTAGTTGCCATGGTGGTGTCAGGGCAATGGTTGGACTCGATGAGCCCAGAGGGCTCTTCCAACCTCATTGATTCTGTGATTCTGAGAGCGTGTGGAGAGCACCAGTTCGCTTGATGGGAAGGGACCGGCCCCAGCCCAGCTCCCAGTGAGCACAGAGGCACTGGCCGCAGCGCAAACGTTTCTGTTGAGTGCTGCAGAACCCTCACCAGCTGCCTCGCCTCAGACCGTAAACAACCTGGGAGAGGGAGGAGGGAGCCTGCTGGCATTTATCAGAGCGCGCTGTCAGGGAGATGAATGACTCCTGCTCCCAGGAGTAAATCCGTGAACTCCCTGGTTCCAGGCCTCTTCGGCACCGCTGCTGGAAACCAGCTAACCCTTCTGAAGGTTCAGTGAGTCTGAAACCACAAAACCAGCGCAAAAGGCCAAAAAAGAAACATATCATCCATAAAACTAATCCAGAGACTTCGCTCTCCCTCAACCACCACAGATTCCTCAGCCCAGATGATAAGCAAAGCCTGAGACACAAGCCCAGGATGCCAAGACACAGCTTTCCAGGCACCTCCACTCGAATCCATGCAGCAACTCTCCCTTCCTTCCATCCTTCCCTCCATTCCCTTAATCCTTCCTCCTTCTAGGAAGTCTGTGTCAAAACTAAACCCATGTCCTTCACACGAGCCCAGCTTCCCTTTGTTCTTCTGGCAGGGCTGCTCCACACCTGCCTGGGGATGGGGCATCTGTTGCCCTTCACACAACCAAATTCACAGTACAGGTCTCTTAGGAGGCAGAAAAGCTCCTCAGGAACTACAGAATGAGTTCAGATCTCCACTGTGCTGTCCCCATCTCATCAAGCCTGGCTCCAAGGCATAGCCCAGAAGAGCAGAAGAAGAGGAACGGTTGAAGGGCCCCTACTCTGTAGCTTTCTGCCAGGAAAATGAGTGAACAGAGACAAAATTTTCCACTTATTCAGAGGCATAAGACACAAATATGACCCGATGTGACAGCTACCCTCACTGCAGAAGAAGAGAGAGCTGTTAGATGGGCTTGAACGGTGCCGACAGAAGCTGGAACAAGCTCTCACAGGGCTATTGGTCATCACAAAGCACAGCAAGAAACTTCTGAGGAACAAACAACTTTCAGTGTTGGTTACTAGTGCCTTCACCGAGAGCAGCTCGAGTGGGAACCGGTGGAAGAGAAGGTCTCCTTGAGTCTTACCATCAGCCAGCACTAACGAGACGGCCTTTAGTTCACACATTCACAGAATCAACCAGGTTGGAAGAGCCCTCTGGGATCATCGAGTCCAACCATTGCCCTGACACCACCATGTCAACTAGACCAGGGCACTAAGTGCCATGTCCAGTCTTCTCTTCAACCCCTCCAGAGATGGTGACTCCACCACCTCCCTGAGCAGCCCCTTCCAATGGCTAATGACCCTTGCTGAGAAGAAATGCTTCCTAATGTCCAACCTGAACCTCCCCTGGCCAAGCTTGAGGCTGTGTCCTCTTGTCCTATCGCTGGTTACCTGGGAGAAGAGACCGACCCCCACCTCACCACAACCTCCTATCAGGTAGTTGTAGAGGGTGATAAGGTCTCCCCTCAACCCTTGACCTTAACCCTTAATTCTGGTCAAATCCAGCGCCACAACAAACTGCACGTGGGTTCCTAAAATCTCCATGAAGTCAGTCCAAAGGAATTTAGTCATTACACAAGGGGATGATTGACCTAAATGCCATAAATTAGGTTTGCTCTGGCTTTCGCCCTAAATCCTAACAGCAGGTATTAGGCAAGTGAGGCCCAAGCAGAGATCCAAAGACCATGGCAGAGCAGGGCTGGGTTTGCTGAAGATAAAAGCTGTGGTTTGCAGCTCTCCACTGATGTCTGCAGAAAATATTGTGTGGTTTGCCTCTACCAGGGCGTAGGATACCTGCTGTAGGATACCAGGGCGTCACGGCACATCTCTGGGACGGGGACTGCACCACCTGCCACCGCTCCGTGACAAGCTGAAAGAGTTGTGACGTGTTTCGGATGAGAAACCGTTTACCCAGCGCAGGTAAACACCGAGGTGGAAGGGAAAAGGGGGACTCATTATGGGAAAGAGAAAAGCGAGGCCACGTGAAAGGCCTGCTCCCGCGCCGCGCGGGGCTCGGTGGGCCCTGCTGACTACACAAGGTGCGTTTGTGCTCCTGCCACGTGGAGATTGATGGTGGGCGTCAGCACCGGCACAAAAACAGGGTCTGGGAGAGGCAAGAACAGCAGCAAAAGCCAAATGGGGCTTTGTCAGGTGGGAAAACAGCGGCATCACGACTGCCCAGCGATGCCCAGGCCCTGGGTGATGACCAAGCGATAGAGACGATGGGTCCAGATGGTGCTCGGAGGAGGTGGGAGCTGACTGCCAACACTGCCCTGCGTGGGAAAGCAAGAATCGGGGACTGGGGGTGTGTGCTTGATGAGATCAGAGAATGGTTTGGGTTGGAAGGGACCTTAAAGATCATCCAGTTCCAACCCCCTGCCACACGCAGGGACACCTTCCACCAGACCAGGTTGCTCCAAGCCCCATCCAGCCTGGCCTTGAACACTGCCAGGGAGGGGGCAGCCACAGCTGCTCTGGGCAACCTGGGCCAGGGTCTCACCACCCTCACAGCAAAGAATTTCTTCCCAATATCTCATCTCAATCTCCCCTCTGTCAGTTTAAAACCATTCCCCCTCGTCCTGTCACTCCATGCCCTTGTCAAAAGCCCCTCTCCAGCTTTCCTGTAGCCCCTTCAGGCACTGGAAGGTGCTAGAAGGTCTCCCCGGAGCCTTCTCTTCTCCAGGCTGAACAGCCCCAGCTCTCTCAGCCTGTCTCCAGAGCAGAGGGGCTCCAGACCTCTGAGCCTTCTCTTCTCCAGGCTGAACAGCCCCAGCTCTCTCAGCCTGTCTCCAGAGCAGAGGGGCTCCAGACCTCTGAGCCTTCTCTTCTCCAGGCTGAACAGCCCCAGCTCTCTCAGCCTGTCTCCAGAGCAGAGGGGCTCCAGCCCTCTGAGCATCTCCGTGGCCTCCTCTGGACTCGCTCCAACAGCTCCATGTCCTTATGCTGGGGGCCCCAGTCCCCAGAAGTAGTTGATCTTCCACCTGAAGGTGGGAGATGCTTCCTTTATGGAAACAGTTGAGTAACCCAGCAGTAACCACCTCCCCAGATTACCCCTGTGACTGGGGAAACAGCCACCAACAGTCTTTGCAGATGACAGGATGGCACCAAAGAACCAACCACCTCCCACAGCCACTTCTCCATGGGAGAACAACCCACAGCACGCCCCAGGTGCCACCAGGTCCGAGTTAAAGATGGTACAAGGACTAGGGCTGGCCTGAGCAGGAGATCTGGGCGCAGGATCAGCTTGCAGCAGCAGCTTCCCTGCACGTCACAGACCCCCCCTTGCCTCCATGACTGGCCTCGCCTGGTGGCCTTGGCTCCCATCCTGAGCACCAGCCAGGCAAGGTGGGATAACAGCGCTGGGTTATTTGGTACAACAGACAACAGAGCAGCCCCTCCTCCGTGTCCCCCAAGGGGACCCCCACCAGCCACTGGCTGTGCAGAAAGAGGACGAGGGGGGTTCGATTGCTCGGGGAGTGGTTCCTGGAGCCCAGCCTGCTGCTTGCCAGCTCCCTGTCACCTCCAAGGAATGCAGGGAGGATCCAGAGCGGTTCCCTCCTGAGCACTCCTCTTTCCCTACGCAGCTTGTCCACGCGCTGCCTCCACCCTCTCCTTCCAGCTCCCAGCCCCACACAGCCCCCCCACCTGCCTCGGCCACCTCAGCTTTCCTCTCCACCCACTCCCCTCGCCTCTCTGCCATCTCCCAGCCCCTCCTGCCTTCCTAGCTTTCCTCAACCCCTTCCCTCCTCCTTTCTTTCTCCCCTCCTCTCCTCCCCTGCCCATCAGCCACTCCCACTCCTCCTCTTCAGGCTCCTTTCCACGCTCCTCTCAAGCTGGGCTGAAGTGGCTCTGGATTACCTCCAGCCATCCATGCTATGCATTGTCTAGTAAATCCTAATACTTCTTTTAAAACCCAAGCCTGGGCAGGAGGAAAGGGCGCTGCTGGTCCAAACCACGCTCAGGGCAAGGCTGTATGTGCCACCACAACCCTCCACGAGGTCCAAGTGGCTGTGAAGTGCCACCAAAGCTGCTGAGCTGCCTTCTGCTGGCCCCTACAGAGCCAGCCCCATTTCTTCATCCTCCATCAGCCACGCAGAAGCGCAGAGAAGTAACTTTCCCAACGGCAAAGGTAGTGTGGGGAGAGTATCTCCACTGCAGGCAAGATCAGCAGGTGACAGGAGAGGACAAAGGGGAGCCCAGGAAGATCCTTGTCCCATCTTGTATGATCCCCTCAACACCAGTCCGTTGCCACCGCTACGTGAAAGGTGACCCTGACTTTCTGCAGAAGGAGGTGAATTACTCACAGTTCTTTGTAGTTGGCATCATAGAGAGTCGCCCACTTGTTCTGCTGGTGTGGCTGCCACTTTATAGACTGGTAGTTGGGATCCAAGTAGGAGCCGTTCAAGCTGTCGTTGTCTTGAATCAGGCCTGTGGGGAGGGGAAAACACCTATTTCAGTCACTGACAGAGCATCCAGCTGGGTAAGAGCACAAGGAAGCGACTGTAAATGTGCAGCTGACCCCAAGCTGGGTGGGAGTGTTGATCTGCTGGAGGGTAGGAAGGGTCTGCAGAGGGGTCTGGATGGGTTGGATCGATGGGCCGAGACCAACGGCGTGAGGTTCAACAAGAACAAGGGCCGGGTCTTGCACTTGGGCCACACCAACCCCACGCACTTCAAGAGAGATGTTGAGGTGTTGGAGCGAGTGCAGAGGAGGGCGACCAAGCTGGGGAAGGGTCTGGAGGGTCTGACCTACGAGGAATGGCTGAGGGAGCTGGGGGTGTTTAGCCTGGAGAAGAGGAGGCTCAGAGGTGACCTTAGTGCAGTCTACAACTACCTGAAGGGAGGTTGTAGTGGAGTGGGAGTTGGCCTCTTCTCCCAGGCAACTATAGATAGGACAAGAGGACACAGCCTCAAGCTTGGCCAGGGGAGGTTCAGGTTGGACATTAGGAAGCATTTCTTCTCAGAAAGGGTCATTAGCCATTGGAAGGGGCTGCCCAGGGAGGTGGTGGAGTCACCATCTCTGGAGGGGTTTAAGAGAAGACTGGACATGGCACTTAGTGCCCTGGTCTAGTTGCCATGGTGGTGTCAGGGCAATGGTTGGACTCGATGAGCCCAGAGGGCTCTTCCAACCTCATTGATTCTGTGATCCTGTGACTGGCATTGCCCATGCGGCCAGCATGAAACTTGCCTCCTGCCTGCCAGGGCACCGCCACGGGCACGAGAGCTGGGCCAGCCTGAGCTCACC
Organism: Nyctibius grandis; assembly: GCF_013368605.1. Classification (NCBI taxonomy): domain Eukaryota; kingdom Metazoa; phylum Chordata; class Aves; order Nyctibiiformes; family Nyctibiidae; genus Nyctibius; species Nyctibius grandis. The sequence goes on from NC_090661.1 coordinate 1,380,646, forward strand.
GCCCTGCTCTCCTCCTGGGGGACCAGCCATGGTGAGCATCAGGGGTTGGCGTGCTGGGGGTATGAAGGGAAGGAGGGGGACAAACCCCACGTACCTGGTGAGAGTGGTCCTGGCTGGTGCCAGGGAGGCGTTGGGACTCTGTCAGGGTTGAGTGGCACCGAGCCCATACCCGGCTCCTGCTTTATCAGCCCATTGAGCATCTGTGCATTGAGGGTGTTGGGGGGCGACTCGGAGTGTTTCCTCTTCTTGGCGGGGTGCACCGGGAGGCTGCGGGGACGCACGGGAGAGCAGAGGCTGAGCAGGACAGCAAGAGGTGAGGGGGGTAACAGCCCCACAGCCCCTGAGCAGGACACAGCTGGGATCTCCCATAAAAACCACAACCTCCACGCAGGGAGCCACAGGTTCTCTCCCCACCTTCTCCCACCACCCACCCTGTGAGTGCCAGGCTCTGTGCCACCCCTGCACTGAGCCACATCTCTGCTTTCCTCTTGTCTGTCGTCACCATCCCCACCTCGATGCCTCCCCAGCTCGCTCCCACCCACAGAACCAGGGCACGCTCCTCAACTTGCACCTTCTGCAACCCTCCAGCTCCCATTCCCTCACCTCCCCTTCACCAAACCCCAGCGCCCTGATGTCTTACTCGGCTCCGTGTTGCTGGAGTAGCTGGTGCAGCATCTGCGACTGCTGGGCGTGGTGGAGGTCAGCTGGTCCCATGGCCTGCCCCATGCCGTAGGGTGGCATCAGGGGCTCAGCCTTCATGTACACGTCCCGCTGGAGGCTGGGGTAGTGAGGGTGCTGCGGGTGCGGGGGAGGCGGCGGGGGACCCTGGAGGTGCGGGGGTGGAGGGGGAGGCGGCGGAGGAGGGTGCTCCAGGCGAGAAGGGGGAGTCATGTGGCACATGTTTTCGGGGGTCATGGTCCGGAGGAGGTGAGGATCTTGAAAGAGAGAAGAGGGATAGCTGTTAGACCAGCACGGTGTGTCCTAACCCAGGTCCAGCACAGACCCAGCGCTCCTCTCCCCCTGAACCATTCTAGTCCTGGTTATCTTCACAACCCCATCCCTCCCTGCCCTCCTCAGCACGGCTGGGTCCCCTCAGCCACCCCATCTGCCTTGCCCTGCCCTGACTTCTCCTCCCAGGCTCCTTCATGGCCCCAGCATCCCACAGCCACCTCTGGGGTTCCAGAGCAGTGCTTCCTTCCTCATCTCAGCAGCCTTGGCTGTCACCTTCAGGCACGGTCTGAGTGGTACCCACAGAGCAAGGACACAGCTGGGTGACTGGGTGGCCAGTGGATAAAGGGATACACAACACTACCAAACCAGGTATCATCCATCTTCTGAGAAGAGGGGAGACTGGAAGGGGGAAGCACAACGGCAGCAGGCAAGGCCCAGCGTCTTGAAGCTCAAAGAACCAAAACTCAAAAGGGCAACGAGGTCCTCGAGGCTGAGGGACAACAAGGAAGATGCCCACAAACGTTCCTGGTATTTGTTAAACCCAGGTAGCTCGCGTGGATGCTCTGCAGTGAAAACATGTCTGTAGGAATTCCCAGGCAGCTTTTGTGTTAGCTTTGTGTTTCCCTTCAAATGAAGAAGAAAATCCATCAACCGTAATGTTCCTGTAGCACCAAGGAACTGCATGGACCAAGAAAGCACAGCTGGGGGCAAAGGTCCAACAGTCAGCAACAGGGTCTGAAGCCTGGGCCTGGAAATGCAGAGCTGGAGAGAAAGCATCTGGGCATGGTCCCAGGAAAGTACCCAGCAGGATGTTCTTGTAGCAAAGACCACCCTCTTCATGACGCCAGAGCTGCTCAGAGCCACACCACCTTGCTGAGAAACACGACTCACCCCCTGACAGAGCCCTGAGAAGCCAAGGGTGGGATTCACCCCACAAAGCACTGGCCAGCTGAGAGCCCGGGGTGCCAGCTCGGTGTGTCGCCTGGTCTCCTCTATCAATCAATCAATCAATCAATCAACGAGGTTGGAAGAGCCCTCTGGGCTCATCGAGTCCAACCATTGCCCTGACACCACCATGGCAACTAGACCAGGGCACTAAGTGCCATGGCCAGGCTTTTCTTAAACCCCTCCACAGATGGGGACTCCACCACCTCCCTGGGCAGCCCCTTCCAATGGCTAATGACCCTTGCTGAGAAGAAATGCTTCCTGATGTCCAACCTGACCCTCCCCTGGCCAAGCTTGAGGCTGTGTCCTCTTGTCCTAGCGCTAGTTGCCTGGGAGAAGAGGCCGACTCCCACTGCGCTACAACCTCCCTTCAGGTAGTTGTAGACTGCACTAAGGTCACCTCTGAGCCTCCTCTTCTCCAGGCTAAACACCCCCAGCTCCCTCAGCCGTTCCTCGTAGGTCAGATCCTCCAGACCCTTCACCAGCTTGGTCGCCCTCCTCTGCACTCGCTCCAACACCTCAACACCTTTCTTGAAGTGCGGGGCCCAGCAGAGAGATGTCCCATGGATGCCCAAGCCCAGGGTGGGCCAGAGGCACCCAAGAAGGTTTGTCGCTGTGTTAGAGCACTTCCGTGCAAGGACACTTGCTGTGCTCTTCTCCAACGAGAGCAGAGACAGGCATGGGGACAACTAGGGAGCAGCACAGACAAAGGAATGACCTGAACACCTCCAGCTCATCAGCATCACCAGGGAGGACTTCTGTGGGGGCACTTGCTTAGTTATTTTAAATTTAAATCAGAAGGAGACTTTGATCTCTAAATTTAAATAAACAACAAGGGACATTCAAATGTGATCCTACCTTCCTCCTCCTCTGTTTGGAACGGGATACTAAAGCCATGCCACGATGAGGGTTGATTTGACTATATCTCCATCAAAAGAAATCTTGGTGGGTGGAGGGACATGCAAATCCACCCACCTTTCTGCTGCTGCGAGCTGTAAGCTCACTGCACATCAACACCAGCGCCCAGCTGAGGGCTTCAACTAGGACCAAAGCATTTGTGGAGGCTAAAAGCAAAGAGTAAAGTGCCTAAAGTAAAGCAACATGGTTGGATCTCACCCGACATACACAAAAAATGACCAGAAATTAGGGATTTGACCAAAGGAAATAATAGGAATGATTTTACTGAAGAAAAATGCACGCTTTGGTGGGCTGGCAAGGCTTGAGCAGGCTTAATGCTCACCCCAGATGGAGCAGAACATGGGTGTTGTGTTCTCTGCATGGCACTGCCTGCAGCACTGAAGGACTGGTCACCCTGTGCCCACACTGGTGAAGTTTTAACATCAGTCTCCTCAGAACTCAATCAATCAATGAGGTTGGAAGAGCCCTCTGGGCTCATCGAGTCCAACCATTGCCCTGACACCACCATGGCAACTAGACCAGGGCACTAAGTGCCATGGCCAGGCTTTTCTTAAACCCCTCCAGAGATGGTGACTCCACCACCTCCCTGGGCAGCCCCTTCCAATGGCTAATGACCCTTGCTGAGAAGAAATGCTTCCTAATGTCCAACCTGACCCTCCCCTGGCCAAGCTGTCCACAGCACATCGCCACTCCCACAGGCTTCCAACCAGGGTGGGGACAGGGGCTGATGGCACTTGCCAAATGCAGGAAACCTTTGCTCTGTGCTCCCAGCTCTGGGGAAACACCAGCTCTGGCAGTCTGAGCCTTCCCTCCCGAGGAAGGAGCTGCTCCCCGGAGCCTCCTCTCCTCCCCAGCTGCCAGCACGTCCGAGCAGCTCTCCCCATGGTGAGCAACCCGGCCTCTTTGTTATATTTAAGGAAGGGCCAGGAGGAATTCCAGGGATTTTTTTTAGCAAGATAAACAGAACTCTTGACCTCTTCCATCAAAAAAAAAAAAAGAGCAGGCGCTGTTCCTGGTGGGGACTCAGCTGGAGCCTGGGGAAGAGGGTGCTGCTGCCGAGGGGGAAGGGAGCCCAGAAGCAACCTTCCTTCCTCACCAAGGAGTTTCGTCCACCAAAGAGCAGTGAAGGTCACCAGGGGAACCAAATAACACTCGGTGGCTTCCCCAGTGGGAGCTGGGAGGGCCTGGCAGTGACCCTGCCCGCGCCCGGAGGGGGACCCAGCTCCCTCTGCAGAAGACCCCCAGGATCAGCTGGGCCCCGCTGGCGGGGAGGGAAGGGTTGGGAAGAACTTACTGCTGACCAGCGGGTTCATGTCTGTCTCCCCGAGGCGGGCTCCATCTCAGGCTCCCCGAGGCGGAGGACAGGACGAGGAGGCTCCCGGGCTCCGCATCCCACCCCGGCGAGCTCTCCCGAAGCGGGGTCCCACCTCGCCTCCTCGCCTGTTCCCTCTCTCGCTCGCTCTCCCCCCGCGCACAGACCAGCAGCAGAACAATAGGCGAAAGTCGAGGGATATTTACTAACTGATAATCTCCCCACGTAGCGCAGCCGCCTGTTTTCTCCCGTCTGATAAAGATTTCAGAGCCAACCACTTTCACGGAACAAAGAGGGGGAGGATGTTGGGTTTGGGGGTTGGATTATTATTAATATTATTATTATTTTTTTCCCCCTTCTTCTCTCTCTTTTAAGCACTTACCATTCACCTGCTGAGGGGAGTAGGCTTCCGACCCGGAGTCCGGCGGAGAGTCGGGTAAAGTGCTGCGGAGCGATGGGGGAAGAAAAGGGAAGGTCATTTTAAACCAGCTTCTGGCACAATCAATGGGTCCAGTTCGATCAAAACACCCATCAGGCTCCGGTGGGAAGTCACGCAGCAGATCCCCATCACCCCAAGTGTGTCCAGCTGATGAGCTCAGGACTGCCAGAGCTGTCACTGGACCCCACAGCTGTCCCCGGAGCTCACCTCCAGCGAAAAGAAGGCCAGCAGAAATGTATCCGTCCCCCAGAGCAAGACTGTGTGCTCCATCATGGGTAAATGGGAGGCTCTGGGGAAACTGGGATCTGATACACGACAGCCGAGGCTGGGATGCCCATGGGATGGATCCTGCCTTGAGACCTGGATGAACCTGAGCACTACCACAGCTGCTGGCTCCATCACCCTGGCTCCATCAATCACCCTGGCTCCACCAATCACCCTGGCTCCATCACAGAATCAATGAGGTTGGAAGAGCCCTCTGGGCTCATCGAGTCCAACCATTGCCCTGACACCACCATGGCAACTAGACCATGGCACTAAGTGCCATGTCCAGGCTTTTCTTAAACCCCTCCAGAGATGGTGACTCCACCACCTCCCTGGGCAGCCCCTTCCAATGGCTAATGACCCTTGCTGAGAAGAAATGCTTCCTAATGTCCAACCGGAACCTCCCCTGGCCAAGCTTGAGGCTGTGTCCTCTTGTCCTATCGCTGGTTGCCTGGGAGAAGAGGCCAACTCTCACTCTGCTACAAGATCATCCTGGCTCTACAGGAGCAGGATTTGGCCCTGACAGCAAAATGCAACCAGATAAAAAGGGGAGCTCTCAGCTGCCTTCTCCAGCACGCTCAGGGCTCGGGGACGCAGGACTGAGGACCAGCCCTGCCGTGTGCGGTGGCAGCGTGGTCACACTGCAGGGAAGCCGGTCAGCTCCTGCATCCTTCCTTATTTTACCTCGAGCCGGCGCAGCCTCCAGGCACCTGGGCTCTTCGGCCGTTTCCAAAGCACCTCCTTGGAAATTAATTTGTCCCAACTTTTCTTTTTTTCTTTTCATAACCTCTCCTCAACACTCATCCCACTGCAGTAGAAGTTCTGGCCTTGCACGTCTTCAGGCCAAGGTAAAATTTCCACCACCTGGAAGTAAAGGACCTGCCTGTCTCAGACACTGGTTCTTCTCTAAGCAACATTTTGGAGATCAAATGCACAGAAAAAGTCGAGGCTCTGCTCCCAGCTAGACTGAGCCATGGTCACTGCAAGCCAGAGCTGCAGCAGAGATCATAGAATCACAGACTGGTTTGGGTTGGGAGGGACCTTAAAGACCATCCAGTTCCAACCCCCTGCCACGGGCAGGGACACCTTCCACCAGACCAGGTTGCTCCAAGCCCCATCCAACCTGCCCTTGAACACTGCCAGGGAGGGGGCAGCCACAGCTTCTCTGGGCAACCTGGGCCAGGGTCTCACCACCCTCACAGCAAAGAATTTCTTCCTAATATCTCATCTCAATCTCCCCTCTTTCAGTTTAAAACCGTTCCCCCTCGTCCTGTCACTCCATGCCCTTGTAAAAAGCCCCTCTCCAGCTTTTCTGTAGCCCCTTCAGGTACTGGAAGGTGCTAGAAGGTCTCCCCGGAGCCTTCTCTTCTCCAGGCTGAACAGCCCCAGCTCTCTCAGCCTGTCTCCAGAGCAGAGGGGCTCCAGCCTCTGAGCATCCTTGTGGCCTCCTCTGGACTCGCTCCAACAGCTCCATGTCCTTATGTTGGGGCCCCAGAGCTGGACACAGCACTGCAGGGGGGTCTCATGAGAGCAGAGGTGGGCAGGGAGAGGGTGGCTCTGGTGGCTGGAGCAGCCGTTGCTGATGCTCTAGAGAAAGGCTCGCTTCACCTTAGCGTTTGCAATACGCTCCATCCCGTGGAGATCTCCAGCAGGGAGATATCTCGTCTGTCCATTCCTATCTGCTCCATCCCAGATGACACGCAGCCCACGCAAGCCCCAGCAGGTTTCAGGACCAAACCTCAGCAAAGTCTGCTCCTTCTAAGACAAACACAGTTTTTTTCCTCCTCACCAGGACCTTCCTGCACCAGAGGAGCCCAAAAGCCAGTAAATGGGGTCTCCATGGTGGGTTCTCTGGGACGCTGAAGAAATGCTGCCATCAAAGCTGACCCAGCCAAACCAAGGTCCCCACCTCCAACAGCAAGCTATGATCCTTACTCGTGACCTCTCATATCCTGGAGAATAGCAGATGCATGAAGAAGAAAGGGACACGACAAGGCATCACGTCAGGGATGGCTTTGGTCTGTTGGATGAACTTGGGAAGATCTTCCAGAAAGAGACAAGCTAGACAAAATCTGTCCTTATCTTTGTCCCAGATCTTCCCAAGTTCATCCAACAGACCAAAGCCATCCCAGTGGTGCTGCATTATGGCTGAATCATTGGCTGGGTGTGCTGGAGGCTTCTCAAGCTGGGCCTGGCCACGCCGTCCTTGCTGGCAACACTAGAGGGCACAAGGCAGAGTGAGAAAAGCCAGACAGGGGCTTGCAGAGATGAGCAGTCCTGGGGCCATCCTGGCCTCCTTGTCCCTCCACTGGAGAAGGCACAGAGACTGGCTGTGTGGAGAGCACATCAGGGCCACCCATCACCTGTGCTATGGAAACAGGCTGGACCACGGCACAGCTCCTTGTGGTATGACTATTGCCAACGGCCAAGGCCTCCTGCTGATGAATGTGCTGCTGCACACTTTGGTTTTCATCTGCCCAGTTTCAGATCATCTCCTTGTTTCACTCCCTATGCCTGGGGGAGAGCAGCATGGACCAGAGAGGTGGTGAGGAGGGACACCAGACATGTTCTTCCCTTTGGGTCTCCAGGGGAGACCCTTTGGGTCTTCCCTTTGTGTATGCCAGCTCCTCTCCCAGACACCACTGTAGGGCCAGGCCATACCCCCTCAGCGTGCTGTGCCTACCAAAGTGCTCTCTACCAACATGCTCTCTGTTTCTTCTCTTGAGTGGAGTATCTACAAGGTGTGGAGTATCTATCAGGCTAAGAGGAATTACATCTCTCTGCCCAATTCAGTTAACATCTTCCCCTGCGATGGTCATGGCAACATCCTGGAGACTGAATTTTGTCTTGTTCAAATTTATTCTGTGTCTCTTCCTTCTTGAAAAGGCCACAATGTTCTCCCATCACACACTTGTAGGTGGGCAGCACAGATATCCTGGTCACCCAGAGCCAATGCTGCTACCACCACCTGCAGACATGGGGGATGTTACTGATCCTCTCTAACTCCATGCATAGAGGATGGACCTACCAAACAACTTCAGGACCTTCACTTGTAAAAAACCATCTCTCTGAAGCAAGGGCTTAATTAGACTGATGCTGCCAGCAGTTAAGGCACTGTGGGACACACTACCCAACCCTCCAGGCCCCACCAGCCTGGAGGAGCAGTTGTCCCACCATTTGCCCTTGTTTTGCCACCCCAACCCCACTTACCCAGGTGCGTAGGAGGCCTTGGGCTCTGATTTGATTGGAGGGACCACGTTGTTTAGGCAGTGGCCGCCAAGGTAGCCCTTGGGCACCACCATGCCATTGTTGTTATTGCAGTTGAGGTGAGCACCGTAGGCGGGTCCACAAGGGTTGGCCAGCAGAGGACCATGCCGGATTGGGATCTGGCTGCCCGGGGGAGGAAGGTGGAGGGAACCGCTGGACGTAGGGTTGGTCACATTGGCGATGGAGCTGGCAAGAGGCGCGTTGATGGTGGTTGAGCTGGAGGGCTGGGGGTGCGTGTAGCTGGCTGAAGCAGGGATGTCAGGGAAGCAGCTGAAAGAGAGAAGGGGACAACCTCAGCAGAGGGACTGGTAGATGGTACCTTCTTCCCCAGCCATGCAGCAACGGGGACGGAGCCACCCGGGTGCTCTGGGACACCCACAGCAAGCCAGGTAGCACCATGGTGGCAGCAGCAGGAGCGTACAGGGAGGCAGGTCAGTCACCTGGGTTGATGCGACTGACGCAACCCCAAGGGTGCAAAATTAGCTGTAAAGGCCAGAAGCGCCCAGGACACCAACCTCGAAGCTTGTGAAGGCAGCAGGAGACCACAGGATCTGCTCACTGTGCTTCAGCTTACAGCCTAGCACAGGGAAGCCACTTGGTCACGACAGCCCCAAAGATCCTGCTCCCACAGAATCACAGAATCAATGAGGTTAGAAGAGCCCTCTGGGATCATCGAGTCCAACCATTGCCTTGACACTGAGGTTGTAGCGGGGTGGGAGTCTCTTCTCCCAGGCAACCAGCGATAGGACAAGAGGACACAGCCTCAAGCTTGGCCAGGGGAGGGTCAGGTTGGACATTAGGAAGCATTTCTTCTCAGAAAGGGTCATTAGCCATTGGAAAGGGCTGCCCAGGGAGGTGGTGGAGTCACCATCTCTGGAGGGGTTTAAGAAAAGCCTGGCCATGGCACTTAGTGCCCTGGTCTAGTTGCCATGGTGGTGTCAGGGCAATGGTTGGACTCGATGATCCCAGAGGGCTCTTCCAACCTCATTGATTCTGTGATTCTGTGAAATGAGTAAGGGAGCAAAGAGCAAGGAAGGAGGACCCCAGGAGGGACAGAGGCGCAGCCAGGGTGCACAGTGATTTCTAAATGACTTCTCGAATTACAGGGCTGGGAATTGCTCACTGTCCCTCTACAGAAAACAGCAGCGAACACGGGAAGCACTTACATGTCCGGTGAGTCCTCCTTGCTGATGTACTCTTCCAGGATGCTGGTGTCAATGTTGGATGGTTCCAGAGCTCCATTAATGTCGTGGCCTGCGAGGGGAGAGGAGGCAGAAGCATGAGCCAGGAGAAGGGCATGAAAGGCCCTCGCTTTGCAGGTCAGAAACACCACCAGTCCTTTGCGGAGTCAAGCAATGGATCTGAGAAGATCAGCAGAACCTTCAGGTTGAGGATCACCATCTGTCCCAGTGTAAAACCAGACAGAGACGGGGCGTGTGGGACACGCCAGGCTGGTGACACGGCCACAGAGGTGGGGTTTGTCTGCAGCAATCCACAAGCCACGCTCTGGCTGTGGCACACATGGGCTTCCCAGGCTCAGGACACGTGGGAAAAGGGACATCAAGGGTCAGGCCCGAGCTGTGCAAGACACACGGCTCCCCAGAGCATGAGAGCCAGGTCTTGCCCAACCACCATCACCACCAACCACCAACCACCATCACCACCAACGTGGGGCTTTGCTGGGGCTCATGGAGGGGGTCCCCTTCGCAGGCCACCGGAGAGCGCGATCCCTGCGGAGGCAGGGCTGTAAGCGTGGGCTCGGGGGGGCTTTGGGAAAGCTGGTTCCCTTCGCACCCTCGCCTCTGCCTTCCAGAACACGCTGGAATTTCTCCACCGCTGCCAGGATGGCTCTGGATCAGCCCCTGACCCTGCAGGAGCCCCCCTCCCTCTGCATGGGGCAAGCGGTGGACTTCCCTCTCCCTTCTCCCCTAGGGCTCCTCCTCCTCCTCTCTCCTGTTCTGGAGAAGCTGGGCCGGGTTTTGTTGACACAAAGCGCTTTCCTTTATCTGTCTCTCCGCAGAGTGCGCAGCCTTCCGGGGTCGGTGCCAGCCCTCAGTGCCAAAGACGCTGCCAAGAAAGTGGAAGAGAAGACCCAGCTCCCCCCACCACCACCTCCCCGAGCTCAGATAACAAACCCAGCACCTTCTTGAAAGATCCCACGTGAAAGCACCGCATCCCTTGCCCAGGAGAAGACCCCGACCCATGCGCTGGGGAAAGGTCACCCACTGAACCGCAAAACCAGCCCAGCACGGGGGGGTTTCAGCCCACCCCCGGCCAATTGCAGCTCTCCCCCCCTCTCTGCAAATCCCTTTCATACCAAGACAAGCGAATCGGCAGAAATAAATCCAGGCAGGAATTCTGCCAAGCGGGCAGGGCGTGTGTGCGGAGGGATCTCCCCCCTCAGCAACCCTGGCTAGAAGGGAAAAAGCCTGGGGAGCCGTTCACTCGTGAGACACCAAACCCTTTGTGCACCAGGGACGCAGGGGAGAAGGTGGTGATGCCATCCCGTGCCAACTCTTGCTGCCCAGGGAGGTGGTGGAGTCACCATCTCTGGAGGGGTTTAAGAAAAGCCTGGACATGGCACTTAGTGCCCTGGTCTAGTTGCCATGGTGGTGTCAGGGCAATGGTTGGACTCGATGAGCCCAGAGGGCTCTTCCCACCTCATTGATTCTGTGCTAGGATGCATCTGGAGCAGGGACACGTGATGCTGCTGCCTGGTTGGCATCATGGTGAGGTCCACCTATGAGGTCCTGAGCTGTGCCACCACCTCGCTTGCATAGCTGCAGACCCCAGGGTGGCAGAAGGATACTCCTTCGTGATGGCCGTGTCCTCTCCTGAAGTTGCAGGGACGTGGAGGCAACCATGCCATGGTCCTGCTTTGAGTTACAGTTGGCTGGAAGAGCTCACCGATGGCCAGCACCGTGGGTGCTTGTGTCCCTCGCTCATCCCCAAGCACCTCTGCTAGAGCCTGCACCCAACACTTCACCATGCACAGAATCAGAATCGTTTTGGTTGGGAAGGACCTTTAAGGTCATCAAGCCCAGCCGTTAACCCAGCACTGCCAAGCCCACCACTAACCCATGTCCCTCAGCACCACATCTACAAGGCTCTTAAATCCCTCCAGGGATGGGGACTCCACCACTGCCCTGGGCAGCCTGTGTCAGTGCTTGACAACCCTTTGGTGAAGAAATTGTCCCTGATCTCCAATCTAAACCTCCCCTGGTGCAACTTGAGGCCGTTTCCTCTCATCCTAAACGGCTCTACCGAGGCATTTCTTCTACAAGCAGCCGCTCCTCAGCCGCTGTGACCCCTTAACGTCGGCTGAAACCCTTCTGCCAGGGGCTGACCACTCCTCCCCTCCCCGCCGCCTCGCTCTTGGCCAAAGAGACCGCCCTAGAAATCACACAACGTGTTTGGCAAACATCCACCACAAAAGCTATCGGAAAACTGGTCTTCATCCCAAGTTCCAGGGTCAGGACCCAGGTTCAAAGAAGCAAAAAAAAAAGCCACTTTACCAATTTTGCTGCCTTTCCACAAGCTACTGAGCCTGGCCAAGAGAAGTTCTCAAGATGTCCCTCACACCTCCAAACTCCAGGAGCTTCTCCACGGTGGAAGAGGAGCCCAGGAGCTATTCAGAAAGGACAGGAGGCTCTCAACAGACAGCACCGTGCTGGGCTTTCCTATTTGCTACCTTGTCTGAGAAGTCACCTTCAGGAACCCTCAGCTGAGCTCCAGGCGAAGGGTGAGATAAGCACCGTGACGCGGGAGGTGCGTCAGCTGGGCTGCCGTGGAGTTGAGACGTGATAAGAGCCATGGTGGGGTCCCATGTGCGACGGGAAGGGGTTGCCCACCAAAAATAAAGGACTTGCCTCTGCTTGGGGACAGCTGGGGATGTCAGGGCAGTGGGTCTCGCTGGCAAACCTGCACGAGGAATGTCCCACCGCCCACAGCTCCCACGCAGGCCAGGCTCTTACCAAAAGCCAGCTTAGGTGATTAATTAAAAGCTAATTCTTCTCCATAGAGTCACGAGCTCCTCACGACACTAACAACGCTCCCTCCCCCTCCGAAGCGGGGATTAGGAGGGAGCAGGAAGCCACCAAGGAGGGACCCGGGGAAGCTTGGTGTTCACACAGCTCCACACGAGATGGTCCTCCTGACCACTGCCCTGCCCCACTGCCCACTCCAAAGAGCTCTCATCACCCCTAACACCTGTGACGGCCCCGAAGCTCAGCAGGATGAGTTCTGCCTTCCACCCCAGAGCAGTGAGCCCCAGGCACCTGCAGAGCTGCCCAGCAAGCACCATCTTGCAGACCAGCTTATTAGTGCTCTCTGCACACACCGAGCACCCCAGGGCAGGACCAAGTAAATCCAGCCACTTCCAACACGCTGACAGAATCAACCAGGTTGGAAGAGCCCTCTGGGATCATCGAGTCCAACCATTGCCCTGACACCACCATGGCAACTAGACCAGGGCACTAAGTGCCATGGCCAGGCTTTTCTTAAACCCCTCCACAGATGGGGACTCCACCACCTCCCTGGGCAGCCCCTTCCAATGCCTAATGACCCTTGCTGAGAAGAAATGCTTCCTCATGTCCAACCTGACCCTCCCCTGGCCAAGCTTGAGGCTGTGTCCTCTTGTCCTAGCGCTGGTTGCCCGGGAGAAGAGGCCGACTCCCACTCTGCTACAACCTCCCTTCAGGTAGTTGTAGACTGCACTAAGGTCACCTCTGAGCCTCCTCTTCTCCAGGCTGACCTCCCCATACAGACATGGAGACTCCTCCACACAAACTCTTCCAGGACAACCTTTTGTGTCACGACTCCTTCCGTCGGTGCTGCTGCAAACAACCTCCCAAACCCACCATGTCCCTGTGTCCTGTTCCCCTCATTGCCACCCAGCTCTCACACCACGTCACCCTTCCATCTGCTCCCTCCCTCCCAAACGAGTTGAGATCCCCCCAAAGTAAACTTTGCCTGCAGAACAAGGAGACGTTCAACCCGCAGCACCCTCCTCGCGGAGGCCCCCGTACGTGTGAGAATGTCAGGAATCCCAATGTTTGGACTGGTTTGCTCTGCCTTCTCCAAACCTCCAAACACAACCGACATCCCAACGGAGGTGCTTCCCTGCTCCGACGGCGTGGCTCTGCCAGCATGTCCCTCCTGGAGACACCCTCTCGGCTCATCAACTCATTCCCCATCCCATTTTTGGGGCTCTCCGCCCCATCCCGCTCCCCATCGGAGACAGGCACGTGGCCACGGGGCTGTGCAAGAGTTAACGGCGTCTGGCCCCCGCCAGTCGTCATATTTACAGGTCTGAGAGATTAAACCCAGAATTTACCTCGAGCGATAGGCAGAGAAGTTTATGGTATTTCTATTTATAACAGTTCCTCCCCCCCGCCCCAGTTCTTGCTCTGTTGCCTGTCTTCTAATCGCCCATAACCCTGCCTGGGTCACCTGGGGGTGGGAGGAAGGCAGAGAGCTGAAGAACTTCATCCCAGGATCTGCTAACAAGAACCAGATGTGGGAACTTGGAGATGACAATGGGGTCAACCCTTTGGAGGGGCTGGGGAACATCAGTGAAGGGTGGGGGGGACACGAGTGATGAGGAGGATGAGGCTGTGCCCAGCCCATGGCACTGAAGCCATATGGAGGATGGGGGATTATTGTTCTGGGGTTTAGGGACACGCTGGAGGTTTGAATGACAAGTGACACAGCGTGCTCTGACCTGAGTGCTGGGAAAGGTGACAAGAAGAGGACTCCAGTTGAGATGAACAAAAAGCTGTAGACCCTGGTAAGCCTGTCTGCCGCATCGCTGCCATCTCAGCCCTGTTCCCAACACAGCCAGGTACCAGCGATGGCCTCCACCACGGGCTGCTCTGAAAGTCTGGCTGTGTCTCCAAAGCAAGCCTCCCTCCCATAGCTTTTGGGATGGTCCTTCAGCTGGTCACTGCAACCAGCAAAGCACACCCAACCTGCCCAAGGACCTCAGCTTGGTGCCCTCCCTACACGAAGCGCATGGGGAAACTGAGGCACGGAGCGCCCTGGTGACAAAAGCACTGCTGAACAGGGAGGTGACAATGAAACATCCAGTGGTGCGTGGTGGAACAGGTCCAGGAGAGCCCAGGAGCTCCTGGCTGATGGTCCCCCATGGCGAGGTGCAGCGTTCCCTCCCCAGCACGCGCTGGAGCGGGTGCCAAGCGTCGGTGGGGTACGTGGCTGGGCAGGACAGATGCTCAGCTTCACACCCGCTGCCCCATCAGCAGGAGCCCCGCTGGCTCTGCCACACGGGGCGAAGCCTGAGGAGCACCCAGCGCCGGCTGGGGATGGCATCCCTGCCCTGCCCGGAGTGGGACACGGCGAGGGGCCACCACCAAACCCCGTCCCTGCCCGGAGACCTGGGCTACGCACATCTGCCAGCCACCGAGAGCCAGCCGTGGGGACGGGGTCCTTGTGTAAGGGACAGCAGGATGATCTCCCCGTTGCCCCACGTGCCCAGCGGGTACGGAGGGGTACGAACATCCCCTCCGGCGGGAGGGACGGCGACCCCGCAGCCCCTGCCTCCCCCCAGATACCGGCCCGGCATTCCTCCTTAATTAACGCTCTTTATTACCTGACTGTAACGATAACCAGTCACTCCCAGCAGCAGCGGCTCCTGTAACCCGAGCGGGACGCCAAGCCAGACCGCTCCCCCGTCTCCCCCAAAGCGCTCTCGGGACCACCCCAGAGTGAAGCCCCGGCTGCCTGAGGCACAAGAGGGGCCCCAAACCCTCTCCCTGAATTGCAGCACGGTTCCTCCATGGGGTGAGCCCCTCCTCACGCCAACCCCTCCATCAGAATCAGAATCAACCAGGTCGGAAGAGCCCTCTGGGCTCATCGAGTCCAACCATTGCCCTCACACCACCATGGCAACTAGACCAGGGCACTAAGTGCCATGGCCAGGCTTTTCTTAAACCCCTCCAGAGATGGGGACTCCACCACCTCCCTGGGCAGCCCCTTCCAATGGCTAATGACCCTTGCTGAGAAGAAATGCTTCCTAATGTCCAACCTGACCCTCCCCTGGCCAAGCTTGATTCCAGCCTGATTGATTCTGTGATTGATTCTGAGGTACAACCAAACCATCACCATCCTGCAGTCCATGTCCACAGTCAGTGGCACCATCCACAGCAGCATCTCCACAGCCCCTGGGAAGCTGCTTCTGCTCTCACACAGGCCCACAACTCCCCACCTTACACGCATAGAAGAATATATCCAACAAAAGCACCTTTGGATAAGCTGGACAGTGTCCTGGCTGTTGTGTCCTGGCTCGGTCCCACAGCCACGTCACTCCCAGACCTGCTGCGCAGGGTTGCTCTCCTGACATCCCAGCAAGAAGGGGACACAAACCAGTACATACACCCTCTATAGGTGTCTCTACAGAGAGATAATGCCCTCTCTCCATCTCCCAGGCCTTGGGGAGGACAAGGTGTGTGGTGAGGGACATCCCCAGACACAAGAGCCAGAGGAAATCATCCTGCTGTCCCACAGCGGGGCACGGGCACGTCCCTCGGGGAGCCCTGTGGGCTTCACGAAGAAGAGATGACGGAGCCCCGTCCTCCCTCCCAAACCTCCCTGACCCTCCTCTTCCTTCTCCCTCCTTCCTACTTCCCTCCCTGGCCTCTCCACCAGCCACCTCTCCGCACCTTCTCCTCTCTCCCTCTCCAATTTCCCCATCTCCCATCTCCCCTCCCCGCACCATCATCCCTCCGGACCCTCCCGAGTCCCTTCTCTCCACCCTTGTCCCCAGCCTCTCCTCCGCCCTTGCCAGCTGTGAACCTTGGCATGGATGGACCCATTGTCCCCGGGGCATCGGGGGCTGCGGAGGAGGAGGGGAAGGTGTGAGAGGGGACACAGTGGCGCGTTTGTGCGTGTCCCCGCGGCCGTCAATGCCCCGCTTGTCCATTCATGCACCGCGACGGCAGGAACAGCAGCGGCCACACAAGCGTCGCCATTCGGCGGGGTCCAAGGTGCCTGCCCAGGGGGGCACATTGCCCCGTTTGTTTGGAGACCCACGGAGGCAGAAGACAACGCCGTTATATCATAGAATGGTTTGGGTTGGGAGGGACCTTAAAGACCATCTAGTCCCAACCCCCTGCCACGGGCAGGGACACCTTCCACCAGACCAGGTTGCTCCAAGCCCCATCCAACCTGGCCTTCAACACTGCCAGGGAGGGGGCAGCCACAGCTGCTCTGGGCAACCTGGGCCAGGCTCTCACCACCCTCACAGCAAAGAATTTCTTCCTAAGATCTCATCTCAATCTCCCCTCTTTCAGTTTAAAACCGTTCCCCCTCGTCCTGTCACTCCATGCCCTTGTCGAAAGCCCCTCTCCCGCTTTCCTGTAGCCCCTTCAGGTGCTGGAAGGTGCTAGAAGGTCTCCCCGGAGCCTTCTCTTCTCCAGGCTGAACAGCCCCAGCTCTCTCAGCCTGTCTCCAGAGCAGAGGGGCTCCAGCCCTCTGAGCATCTCCGTGGCCTCCTCTGGACTCGCTCCAACAGCTCCGTGTCCTTCTGTTGGGGCCCCAGAGCTGGACGCAGCACTGCAGGGGGGTCTCACAAGAGCGGAGCAGAGGGGCAGAATCCCCTCCCTCGCCCTGCTGGCCACGCTGCTGGGGATGCAGCCCAGGACACTGTTATCTCCCTCTCCAGACTGCAGGTGGGGGGACAACAGGACCACAGAAGGCCACTTCACGGGGTGTTTCCCTGGGATGGAGAAGGAGGTACCACGGCACGAGGCCGGCTCTGCCACCCTCGCCCCTCCACTCCAGAGACCACTTTCAGCCCAGTTCTGAAGACGTGCGCACCACACACATGGGGGACTCGGGACTTGGAGCTGCGCTGCCTCTCCTGGCCACCCCCCAGCACAAACCAGTCCTTAGGCAAGAAGATTAATAATAAAACAGCAAGAGAACACAAACCTCCAGGCAGCCAAGCATCGCCTGGAACACCACGTCCAGATCGGGCGTCTCGTTCCTCCCTTCTGACTGGGAGGCAACAAGGTCTCTCCTGTCCGCTTTGGACAGCCTCCAGAGGAGACTGAGCGGAGGAAAGCAGAGCGATTTATCTCGATGGGACTTTTGCCAGGGCTTGGGAAGGGCCATCACTACTTTTGTGCAACCAACACCGACCTTTCACAAGCAGGAGCATCAGGTTATTGGGCTCTTCCTTCTCCTCACACAGCTGGGACATGCAACCACGCAGCAGTTCCTCTCCGTGCCACATCGCAAGAGCATTTGCTCCAGAGCTGACTCCTACAAAACCCACAAAGGGCACCAACAGCTTCGTACGTCCTTGGGTTTCCTCTACCATCGCTGCGGGCAGTTCTCATCTACGTGGCACAAACCTCCCAAGACCCAAGAACCTCCCAAGAACCAACCGGTCAGGCAGTCATTTCTTTCCCCAAGGAGGAATCACAGAATCCCAGAATCAATGAGGTTGGAAGAGCCCTCTGGGCTCATCAAGCCCAACCATTGCCCTGACACCACCATGGCAACTAGACCAGGGCACTAAGTGCCATGGCCAGGCTTTTCTTAAACCCCTCCAGAGATGGTGACTCCACCACCTCCTTGGGCAGCCCCTTCCAATGGCTAATGACCCTTTAGTTCCTCATCTCAGTTTGCACGATGTATCTCCACACCCTTAATTCCCAGACCAAAGAGCCCTCTGCTCCAAGAAAGCTACTTTTCAACGAGGTGTCTGTGGACCAGCTCAGCCACCTTCATGCTTTGCCTTCTCCTGGGCTAAGCCAAGCTTCTCTAGCCACCCACAATAAATAAGAAAAAAAAAACCTCGTTGTTTGCATTTTCTGACTAACTGTGAGCTGTCTCCTGCTCTGGGAACATAGTTCCTGCACCAGGGATTTAGCAAACAGTTACCAGACAATACAGATGAGATACGGAACGTGCTGCTTGGATCCCATCCACCCCGTGAGCTCCCTGTGTGTTCTGGGTCTCCCTTCAAAGCAGCGTGCTGTCTGGAGAGGTACAAACCAAGAGGGAAGGTGCCTGGCACGCTGCTCGAGGATGCTCTGTGGGGAGGATGAGGAGGTCACCCTGCGCCCGGGGAGGTAGGAGGCACTGACTGCACACATTCCCACAGGCAGAACAGCTCCTCAGGCTCTTGATGCGCAGAACGAGTTGTCTCCATGCTTAGATAACTGGAGGTAAATACTGGGACTGAAGTAAGGGTGAGATGTGCCCAAAGTGAGATAAACCTCACAGCAGCACTGCCTGAGCTGTGAGCGCAGGAGCACAAGGGACAGATCACGACAGGTAAGACCTTCTCACAGAGGATGACGATGGGTAAGATCTCACGAAGGATGACGATGGGTAAAACCTTCTCACAGAGGATGACGATGGGTAGGACCTTCTCACAGAGGATGACGATGGGTAAGACCTTCTCACAGAGGATGACGGTAGGTAAGTCCTTCTCACACAGGATGACGATGGGTAGGACCTTCTCACAGAGGATGACGATGGGTAAGACCTTCTCACACAGGATGACGATGGGTAAGACCTTCTCACACAGGATGACGATGGGTAAGACCTTCTCACACAGGATGACGATGGGTAAGACCTTCTCACAGAGGATGACGATGGGTAAGACCTTCTCACAGAGGATGACGGTGGGTAAGACCTTCTCACAGAGGATGACGGTGGGTAAGACCTTCTCACAGAGGATGACGGTGGGTAAGACCTTCTCACAGAGGATGACGGTGGGTAAGACCTTCTCACAGAGGATGACGGTGGGTAAGACCTTCTCACGAAGGACTGAGTGCAGAAGAGCTGCATGAGGAAGGTCAGGGACCTGCAAACTGAAGCGAGAGCCCCTCCAGGTACCTGACCTGGGCAGACCCCTGGGAGCCATCCCTCCTCTGCTCCCCATGTCTCCCTCCAGCGCAGAGGACAGCGGGCAGTAGCTGGTGCTCCTTCCCGGCATGGCTCAGGCGGCTCCTTCCACCAGAGCAGAGCTCACACGCTGCTGCTGGGTGAAGCACCTGCCGGGGAGAGCGGCGTGGAGGTCCCGAGCGAACGCGTCTGTCCTGCTGCCAGCCAGAACTGCGACAAAGAGCCGAGTGATGAGGGCAGAGCGGGAAGGCAAGGAAATCACACAAATGGCATGAGTCATTAGATCAATAGATTAAAAGACCTCTTAGAGCCTTCTGTCCAGGCCAGCATAAGGTCATTCATTCCCAGCTCGCTCCCTGGGGCTCTGCCCTGCGTGTCTGGACTCTCATCACTTCCACTCCGGAGACGATGCTGCGGCCCCGCACTCCTCCGAGCCTGGCTGCCCTCCTCGGAGCCCGGCCTGAACCCTCCCTCCCTTATCTCCGCTCACCGCCCGTGCCCCTCGCAATGAACAGCCCAAGGATTTCACAGCCGGGCTATTCAGAGAATCACAGAGTCAACCAGGTTGGAAGAGCCCTCTGGGCTCATCGAGTCCAACCATTGCCCTGACACCACCATGGCAACTAGACCAGGGCACTAAGTGCCATGGCCAGGCTTTTCTTAAACCCCTCCAGAGATGGTGACTCCACCACCTCCCTGGACAGCCCTTTCCAATGGCTAATGACCCTTGCTGAGAAGAAATGCTTCCTAATGTCCAACCTGAACCTCCTCTGGTGAAGCTTGAGTCTGTGTCCTCTTGTCCTATCGCTGGTTGCCCGGGAGAAGAGGTCGACTCCCACCCCGCTACAACCTCCCTTCAAGTAGTTGTAGACTGCACTAAGGTCACCTCTGAGCCTCCTCTTCTCCAGCTAGAAGTCCTCAGCCCATACAGACTCTCAGGGCTGAGCCTAGGGCAAAGACTGACCAGTTTATCACATATTCCTTCCCATAAAAGCCCCAAACCAGAGCTATGGCATTTTTGGTTGATTATTTTGGTTTTTTTATTTAACAGATGAAACACAAACCCACAACCACACATGATGAGAAGCCCCACAGTTCTCCTGGCAAAGCTAGGTTGTTAACCTCACAGAATCACAGAATCAATCAGGCTGGAACAGCCCTCTGGGATCATCGAGTCCAACCATTGCCCTGACACCACCATGGCAACTAGACCAGGGCACTAAGTGCCAACCTGAATCTCATAGATAAATTCTCAGTGGCAGTAAAAAAACCACCAAACCTTTTATTCCTCCAGAGTTTCAGCTGGAGGTTGCATTGGTCAAAGCTGCTGTATGCGTCAGGCTAGAAGATCGGGTAGTTCCTTCTAACCTGAAACTCAGTGGAGCATCTTTATTTTAAGAAATGATAGTGTCAAAGTAGGTTCTCCTGCATCGACAAAAGCCTTAACCCAACAACCACCACCCTGACCCATTTAAACACCAGGTTGACCAAAGCAGAAACAACTTCTACAAAACCTGGGGTTCAGTTCTGCAAAAGCAGAGACCTCCACAAGTCCTGGCAGTGATCGTCCCCGGGGAGCAACGTGCTCTCCTCAAACTCATGAACAACATCATTGGTTGTTCACTGGCTGAACAACCCACATCTTAAAACACGAAACAAGGCCACGTCAGACCAGCTTCCCCATCCCATTCCTAATATCTGCTTCTCAAAGCTCACTCTCAGTGGGGTTTGGTTTCCAAAAGTGCAGAGAAAAGAGTTCAAACAAAAAAGCCCAGTAAACCCCACCACTTCTTCAGAGAGAGCCTATGCGTGGTGTCCTCCTGACAACGCCTTGCTCTGCACCAGTGGTGGCAAATATCTGTGGTTTCTGGTACCAACTCTACTACACATCACAGCTCACTGTCACCGGTACCGTTCTCATCTCTTCCAAAGCCAAACTTGGTCCAATGTCATGATCACCTACAAATTTGTGATCACCCATGACCTATTACCTCCACAGATGCCTCCTGGGTGTAACAGAGCCACAGTACCTGTGTCTAAAAGCAGAGGAGCAGGAAAGGTCCCTAACCCTGATGTTCCACAAGACCATCCTGCTGGACTGGGTTGACTTTTGACCAGTTCCTCTTCCCATGCCCCTGCACACCAGCACAACCTCCAGCATCCAAACTTCTCATTCTGGGCTGTGAAGCACATCCCCAGCCTGCAGGTCCCCACGTTGCTGTTTCTTCTGTCCCTTCAGCCCCTCAACACCAATGAGATGAGTTTTGAAACATCATTTATCACCCTTCTCTCCTCACTACACAGAATCACAGAAACAATGAGGTTGGAAGAGACCTCTGGGCTCATCGAGTCCAACCATTGCCCTGACACCACCATGGCAACTAGACCAGGGCACTAAGTGCCATGGCCAGGCTTTTCTTAAACCCCTCCAGAGATGGTGACTCCACCACCTCCCTGGGCAGCCCGTTCCACTATGCTGCATGTGAAAACTCATCACCATCCACCTCTCCATTCCAACACCTCTTAACAAAGACGGATTTAAAACAGACAGGAGAGTGAGGAGATGGTCAGGAGTCCTCCTACTACTCTTCCCTACCCAGAACTTCTCATTGCCCTCAGATTTTGATTTGGATGGGACCTCATCAGGGAAAAGACCATTTCTGTTCCTATTTCGAGCGGAGCATTATCAGCGAGCAGCCAACTGTGAAATGATTTGATGGCCCTTACAACACACAGTTTTTAAGTTCTTGCTTTACTTAAGCAGGTGTTTCATTTCCAATAAAGCCAACGCACACGGTTTAGTGCTTTATTGAATCCATGTCCATAACCATCGCTTGTCATAACAGAAGAGATAAGCCAAGATCAAGCAGGCTGATAAGTTGGTTTGTTTCCTGTTTACCTACATTCCCAGCACTCAGCTGGATTAAAAGTCAGAAATGATTGTTGTTGATTAATAAGTATTGTCAGACACAAACTAAATGAATCTTCATATTCCAAATTAAGCTGAATGTACTCTTTGTATTACGTCCACTTCTCAAGCAAGAGCGGCTCAGCACGCTCTATGGTCCTTGCCACCAAAGCAGACAGACAGCTTGCAGGAATGAGGCCTCCAACTCTTTTGGAAGCCCTCCCTGTGTCTTCCCCAACTCCTGTCCCATGCCCACACCCATGCCCTCTGCATTGTCTCACAGAATCCCAGAATCAATGAGGTTGGAAGAGCCCTCTGGGCTCATCGAGTCCAACCATTGCCCTGACACCACCATGGCAACTAGACCAGGGCACTAAGTGCCATGGCCAGGCTTTTCTTCAACCCCTCCAGAGATGGTGACTCCACCACCTCCCTGGGCAGCCCCTTCCAATGGCTAATGACCCTTGCTGAGAAGAAATGCTTCCTAATGTCCAACCTGAACCTCCCCTGGCCAAGCTTGAGGCTGTGTCCTCTTGTCCTATCGCTAGTGTTCGTTCTCTTTCCACAACAAATCTGGCACCTCTCTCCCCAGCCCCGCTCCCACGTCTCCCCTTCGCCATTTCGAGTAACTGCACCCAAACAGCCAAAGTTCAGCGAGATAAGTGCTGGACCCTGTGTATCACATTACAGTTTCCCTGGGGAAGGAAGCCTTTCATTCAAACATGCCTTGAACACGCTCCAGGGTGTGCTGGGTGGGGAGCACAGGGTCCTGGGCTGACCAGATCATCCGCCACATCAGACAGAAGATGTCCTCTGCTCTGCGGGGGAAACGGTGCCAATGGGAGAAGGAAGGTCTGGAGGATAAGCAAGGCTATGCCAAAGTGTGTCAGTCAGGAGGACTAAGAGGGTATATCCATGAAACTATAAGTTGGAGCCATTGGATACCAAGTGTGGTGCCCAACGCAATCCACCCCCTACGTCTACGAGCACCGCTTTCCCCCTTGCACCCTGCACCTCCCCTGCTGATCTGACACCGCCTCATCCCTCTCTGCCCATCCCCAGCTCTGGTATCTGCCTGGAAAGCGCCAAGGAGGCCATGGTATGGGTTCCCTCTCCTGAAGGATGCTCCTCCATGAGCTGATGCACGGGAGGGGCATCCGGCAAGCACCAGCTCGGGCCCAAAAGCCACAAGGCTGTTCCTGTTTGTGTCCCCAGTCACAGCTGCTCCCCTGTCCTCTGGCAACACACGCGCTGGTTAATCATTCCTCAGACACATTTAGCTTACGGGGGTTCTTATCAGAGGGTGCAAAGTCCAAGTCCAATCAGCAACGCTAGTGGAAAGAGGCAAGGGGGTTACCCAGCAAGCTCTGCAGGAGCGATGCCATCCCCGGGCAGAGATACACCGGAGGGACACCAAGCCGTGGTCTAGGACCCCGTCCAGGCAGACACCTGCAGCATTGCTGTGGGCCAGGGGTCCGCTGGCCACAGCCTGGCACCCTCCTAGCACAGCTCCAGCTCCGGGTCATGCAGGTCTTGTCTCAGCAAGAGGAATCCGCATGGATTCTCCAACCAGAAGAGGGCAAACACAGCAGGGGCTCGCAGAATCATAGAATGGTTTGGGTTGGGAGGGACCTTAAAGATTATCCAGTTCCAACCCCCCTGCCACGGGCAGGGACACATTCCACCAGACCAGGTTGCTCCCAGCCCCATCCAACCTGCCCTTGAACACTGCCAGGCAAGGGGCAGCCACAGCTTCTCTGGGCAATCTGGGCCAGTGTCTCACCACCCTCACAGCAAAGAATTTCTTCCTAAGATCTCATCTCAATCTCCCCTCCTTCAGTTTAAAACCATTCCCCCTCGTCCTGTCACTCCATGCCCTTGTGAAAAGCCCCTCTCCCGCTTTCCAGCTCATCTCTCTTCTTCGAAAGGCCTCTTCTGGTTTTATTTCTCACTACGTGACCGTGCGTAGAGAATGGGGAGAGAGCAGAAAGACAAAAGCAGACCACAGAGCTGTGACAGGAGGCCGCAAGCCCATGGGGACAGCGACTTCAGGTGGGGCTGCACCTCTCACAGAATCCCAGAATCAGTCAGGTTGGAAGAGCCCTCTGGGCTCATCGAGTCCAACCATTGCCCTGACACCACCATGGCAACTAGACCAGGGCACTAAGTGCCATGGCCAGGCTTTTCTTAAACCCCTCCAGAGATGGTGACTCCACCACCTCCCTGGGCAGCCCCTTCCAATGGCTAATGACCCTTGCTGAGAAGAAATGCTTCCTAATGTCCAACCTGCCCAGCTCTCTCCGGGCTGACTGTGCCCAGGAGCCAGTTTATCCCATGGTTATCACAGCTGGTGACATGGCAGCAGGGATGGCCCTGGCCCCAGAAGGTCAACCCTAGGGAATGCTTTGCTCGAGCAGAAAAGGGTGAGGGAGAAGATTGGGAAGAACCCAATCAAGGCTCCTTCTTGACCCATACCCTGGCAGGCAGCAGCCCTTGAGCAACCCCAGCCCAGGCGCGGGGAGCAGGCGGGTCAGTCGGATCTCTGAGTCACCAACGTGCCCGTTTCCACCAGCCTGGTCACACCTCCAGCACGACTCCCCCCTCTAACCCACCCCGACAGCCACCTCTCCGTGCTACCTCCTCCCAAACCCTCTCTCCTGGTCGGTGGCCAGGCATGGCTCCCAGGACACCAACCTGGGGAGGATACATTAACCAGAACACGGGCAAAGTACCTCGCTGGGTCCCCGCCGGAGCCTCTGCGGGCGTGTGCTCACGTCGCTCTTTCTGAATCACAACCCACCCCTTATCAGATGCCTTCAGGGATCCACCCTCCCACCAAGAGCTCTCTGGCCCTGCTCCACCTGGATGTCTCCTGTCCTTTTCCCATCCAGGATAAAGGAGTTTTGGGGGAAGTGGGAAGAGAAGGCAGAGCCCAGAGAAGCACCAGCTCACTCATGAGACCATTTTAAACATTTTGCTATGAGGGTGGTGAGACCCTGGCCCAGGTTGCCCAGAGAAGCTGTGGCTGCCCCCTCCCTGGCAGTGTTCAAGGGCAGGTTGGATGGGGCTGGGAGCAACCTGGTCTGGTGGAAGGTGTCCCTGCCTGTGGCAGGGGGTTGGAACTGGATGATCTTTAAGGTCCCTTCCAACCCAAACCAGTCTGTGATTCTATGATTCTAAGCGCTTTGGCTGAAGACTCAGGGAACCTCCTGCTGCTGGTCCTGCTGGGATGGAGGTGGCAGCTTCCCCCTGTGCCCAGAAAAGCTTCTCCCTTCAGCCCAGCGCTGCAGATCGCTGGGAATAAGCTCAAGGGAAGGTTTTTCTCTCTTCCCTCCTCTGCTTCAGCCCTAGGATGGAGTTGGGTTCACCAGCAGCCTCACGTTACCTGCTCTTGTCAAGGGCACATGCTGATCAGAGACAGACACCAAAGGTTGGGTGGGCAGGGGAAGCTGGGAACAGAGGGCAGAGAGAGGAGGACCCGAAAACAACCACGCTGGAAAGAGAGATGGAGAGGCAGAGGGGAAGGGTTGGGGGATCCGTGCTGTTACCTGCTCGGATCCAGCGCATCCTGAGCATGGTGCGAGCCCACGTCAAGCTCCCGCCGCGTCCCTGCTCTCCCCCTCTGGCATCCTGCTGCCCGGCCCAGCTTGGCGAGGTCCCGGGGGCTGCTGCCTCCTCGTTTTTCTGTTCCCTCCGGGAAGAGTGGGAGGGCCAGGGAGGAGGCTGGGAGGCTGCTGCTGCCTGCTGGGATTTGGGTCTGCGAGGGGATTACCAGGAGGGATGGTCATGTGTTTGTGCTGTACCAGGTTCCCCAGGACCACTCTTGTCACGGGCTGCCTCCGCCCGGCAAAGCACCCTGCACAAAGCCTCTTACTTCCCCCACGGCACCAGCCAGGCCCTGGAGAGGCTGTCACACCGCAAAGCCACCAGCCAGGCTGTCACACCAAAAAGCCACCAGCCAGGCTGCCACACCACAAAGCCACCAGCGCCGCTCCTCCCAGGAGCCGGCTCGAGGCACGATGCTCCCGCAGCAAAGATCACACTGAGCTGTTCGCACGGAGCCCCGGATTCCCCCCCAGCTTTTCCTTCTTGATGCATCAAACAGCTCCACGGACACGGCGCAGGACAGGCCCTCGCCAGATGTCCTCCTGCCCTTTCTGCTCCCAGTGTTTTCAGCCACCGGTCTCCCCTCCGCACCCCCAAGCAGCCAGGAAGGACTCCAGAGCAGCCCCTCGTTTCTCTGCGACTCTTTTTCACAACCCTCCAACCTCCTGCACACAGGGAGGTGGTGGAGTCACCATCTCTGGAGGCGTTTAAGAAAAGCCTGGACATGGCACTTAGTGCCCTGGTCTAGTTGCCATGGTGGTGTCAGGGCAATGGTTGGACTCGATGAGCCCAGAGGGCTCTTCCAACCTCATTGATTCTGTGATTCTGTGAACTGAAAGTGCCAACCCCCAGCGAGATGTAACTCACAGGTGGGGTCACCAGCACTGCCACCAGCCAGAGCCCTTCCAGCCCAGACGCTCCATCCCACCTTGAGGTGCTGGCCACCTCTGAAGGGAAACCATTATTCCTCTTCCCTTAAGCTTGTGGCTTCGCTGTTTTACACCAGTGAAAGCTTTACCTGTGAAGTCCTTCTCCGCTCGTTCCCTTCCTCCTGCAGACACACAGAGACTCAACCCTTAGGACATGGTGACATAGAATCATAGAATCACAGACTGGTTTGGGTTGGAAGGAACCTTAAAGCCCATCCAGCTCCAACCCCCTGCCATGGGCAGGGACACCTTCCACCAGACCATGTTGCTCCAAGCCCCATCCAACCTGCCCTTGAACCCTGCCAGGGAGGGCGCACCCACAGCTTCTCTGGGCAGCCTGGGCCAGGGTCTCACCACCCTCACAGTCAAGAATTTCTTCCTAAGATCTCATCTCAATCTCCCCTCTTTCAGTTTAAAACCGTTCTCCCTCGTCCTGTCACTCCATGCCCTTGTAGTGACATGACCCAGCCCACCACAGCATGGTGACAAAGTGCAAACCAGGGAGAGCTCTGGGTTCAGCTCTCCACCTCAGCCCCATCATTTCCTATCTCTTCATCCAAGGAAAACGGGGCAATGGCCCAGACCTCTCCCTGCAGGGCTGCAAGGTGGCATTTCCTCCTACTCACACACATCAAGTGCTCCACAAGACACACTAAAAATCACCGAGAAAGTAACCGATACCATGAGCACACGCTCCTACGGGCAAAACCAGTCCCATGTCCAGGCTTTTCTTAAACCCTTCCAGAGATGGTGACTCCACCACCTCCCTGGGCAGCCCCTTCCAATGGCTAATGACCCTTGCTGAGAAGAAATGCTTCCTGATGTCCAACCTGAACCTCCCCTGGCCAAGCTTGAGGCTGTGTCCTCTTGTCCTGTCGCTAGTTGCCTGGAGAAGAGGCCGACTAACTAAAGAGCTGCCTCATTTCACGTGCCCTCACTGAAATCTGGCCCTTTCTGTTTAACCAACTACAGTTCAACCCCAAATCCCCCAAACTTTTACTGCTGGCTCTTCTTTCTCCATGTCTGGCCCTGTCCCTGTCCAGCCATCTGCTGAGCCGCCCACTCCCCTGCCCCCCCGAGCCCCGCTCTGCACATCTTTCCCCATATACATTCTTTAACCACCTCTTATCTCATAAATTAGCCGAGAGAGAGAGGGATCCCGAATAGCTGAGCTCTGTCGTAACTGTTTCCCTTACGCGAGGGGTAGGCAGGGAGGAAGGGAAGGTTTCTAGCAGGATGCCAGCCAAGGGTCAGACGCTTTCAACTCCCTCCTTTTCCTTTGATACAAAACACAAACGCTCTGGGTAGACACTCCCAACGCTATGGAGAGACCAAAGGGAGCTCCTTTACCTCTGCTGCCAGCATCCCACGCTCTCTGCCTCCCAGCCATCTGCCCGAGCTCTCCTCGGCAGGATGGTCCTGGGCACCACCGAGCACATCGACCAGCTGTGCTAAAACAAACCAGGCCAGCGATGACCTTCCTGACACCCTCTGTACTCGGCACTGGTGAGGCCGTACCTCGAATACCGTGTCCAGTTCTGGGCCCTGCACTTCAAGAAAGATGTTGAGGTGTTGGAGCGAGTGCAGGGGAGGGCGACCAAGCTGGGGAAGGGTCTGGAGGGTCTGACCTCCGAGGAACGGCTGAGGGAGCTGGGGGTGTTTAGACTGGAGAAGAGGAGGCTCAGAGGTGACCTTAGTGCAGTCTACAACTACCTGAAGGGAGGTTGGAGCGCAGTGGGAGTCGGCCTCTTCTCCCAGGCAACCAGCGATAGAACAAGAGGACACAGCCTCAAGCTTGGCCAGGGGAGGGTCAGGTTGGACATCAGGAAGCATTTCTTCTCAGCAAGGGTCATTAGCCATTGGAAGGGGCTGCCCAGGGAGGTGGTGGAGTCACCATCTCTGGAGGGGTTTAAGAAAAGCCTGGCCATGGCACTTAGTGCCCTGGTCTAGTTGCCATGGTGGTGTCAGGGCAATGGTTGGACTCGATGATCCCAGAGGGCTCTTCCAACCTCATTGATTCTGTGATTCTGTGACACAGGACAGACCCACGCTCGGAGGCCATTCTCCCAGCCAGACCCGCTCTCACAGCACCTTCACATCTCGGGGGGGTGTGAAGTTCTGCCCGATCCATCTCTCAGAGAGCGCAGACGCTTTTCCCTCCCCCCTTCCCACACCCCAGAGCAAAGCCCGAGACTTTTCCCATCATTCTTCTGCTTCTCCATCCTCATGTGTCTCAGATCTCCCTCTCAAAGAGCAGACAACCCCCCTCTGGGGAAATAAGGATATCCTGGGAGCCCTCTTTGTGAAAATAAAGGTCTGTCTCAATTGGAGGTGGGCAATTGGACCTGAGATCTTGGGAGCCCTCGCTTGAGCCAGGCAAACGCCGGGATTTGGACTCGGCACAGACACCAACTCTCTCACACCCCTCAGCCAGCACAGCCCCCAAGAGTCTGCAGGGACAGAGCAGCTAATCCTCGTCCGACGCTCTGAAATACCGAGCGCTGAGGGATTACTCTTAAACATAGTGGGATTGCTCACGGCAGGCTCAGATCCCGTGCACACCAGAGTCAGGCAGGGGAAAGGGAATTCCCAAATTACAGCAGGGTTTTCAGCACGCAAGAAGAAATCCCTTCAGCGTAAAATCTCTACTTGAGAAGAAAAAAATATTTCACTGTAAGAGAACGATATGGTTTGAACATGTGTCCCCCCCAGGAAGGGAATCAGCGGACACCTCTTAAAGAAGTGACGGGGCAGCGAGGAATCACTTCTACTGATGAATTTATTCCTGTAATTAATGAACTCTAGCAGATCTATTGTTCACCACTATACTACATATCCAGAAACTTCATTAATTCTTCAGGACAGCGAAATTCCAGGGCAAATCCGACCCCGTGCTGCAAAGCCAGCAATTTAAGGCACTGACCTTTGTGGTAAAACCTTCTCCTCTTCCCCCCCTGACCCTCAAACGCTGCGTTGTAACAGATGCTTTAACACCACGCCAAAGGGATCCGGCTGCCCAAAGGGAATGAACGGCTGTGTTGGGCTCTACAAAAAAATTGAGCTCAGAGAAGTTCTAAAAAGGAAGGTGTTTGAGACAGCAAGTAGCAGAGGCTGAGAAATATCCTTCAGCCCCAGTTCCTCTCAGTTTTCACAGGGACAAGGTGGTTTTAATTCAAAAGAGGGAAAGAGAGAGGAAGACAGAAAGAAGGAGAAAGAGACAAAAAGAAAAAGATAAAGGAGGAAAAAGGGAGGAAGAATCCCAGAACGGTTGAAGTTGGCAGGGGCCTCTTGAGGTCACCTCGTCCTGCTCAAGCAGGATCACCCACAGCACCCAGAAAGACACAACAAGACAAAGAAACCTTCCACCCTATATAAAGATGCTCTGGGGGAGAGAGATTCCACTTCCACAAACAAAGAGCCAGCCAGCTGAAGTCTGACGCCTGTAAATCCCGTCGGGGTGCTGAGCCAGGGCTGTGCAGGATGCCCGGGAGGTGCTCAGTGCCCCAAGGACAGGAGGCGGGTGGGCAGGATTTAGGAGATTGGTCCAAGTGAAACCCCGAAAACAAAACGAGCCCCCCTGAAGGCTGAGGAGAACACAGGCTGGGAGCACATGATAAGAGCCCACGCTAATCCTGTCGCTCCCGGGAATCCAGAACCACGGCTGGAACAAACAGGGGATGCTGCTTCTTCCTTTGAAGAAGAGGAGATGCGTTACTGGGGCATCGCATGGATGCCAGGAGAGAGGAAAGGGACAAGTAAGCAGCTTGAGCCTCCGTTCACTCCTGAGAGCATCTTCGCTTTCCTCCCCACGTTAAGCCTTTCCACCAGCCAAGGAGGCAGAAGGGACGCCGTCCTCCTACCCCAACCACCTCAGAAGGGACACTTGTCCTCCTACCCCAACCGCCCCAGAAGGGACACTGTCCTCCCACCCCAGAAGGGACACTGTCCTCCCACCCCAACTGCCCCAGAAAGGACACCGTCCTCCCACCCCAACTGCCCCAGAAAGGACACCGTCCCCCCACCCCAACCACCCCAGAAGGGACACTGTCCCCCCACTCCAACCACCCCAGAAGGGACACAGTCTTCCCACCCCAACCACCCCAGAAGGGACACCGTCCTCCCGCTCCAGAAGGGACACTGTCCCCCCACCCCAACCGCCCCAGGCGATGCCAAGCGAGCAGCTCAGCAGAGCAGGCACCACGCTGCCCGAGCCCACCGCGGGCAAAGCACAGCACGAGGGCTCCGGGGGGGAATCCAAGCTCCAGAACCGACCCGTGCCCCCATCCTGCTCTCCACGGACCAGGGTCCACCCCAGCAGCCCCCAGCTCTGCCACTGGCAGCAGGACCCGTTGACGCAACGGAGCCTCGTGAGGACGGGCTCGTTGTTCCCCCTCGGCCCAAACCTCCGCCTGGCAAAGGGCCCGACGGAGAGCAAGGGGCACGGGGCGCAGCACCAGAGAGAAACAAAGACAACGAGTGAGAAAGAGAAGCAACAAGAGTCAACAAGGAAGAGTGAAGTGTCCCGACAAAGCCAGACCAGGGAGGAGAAACACCGAGCCGAGGGAGGAACAACAAAAGGCGTCAGGGTCCCAAGGCCTCCCCAGCCGCACAGTTCAGCCCTCCCAACTCCTCGATGCCACGAGCAACAACATTTCACCCCTGCTTGAGAGAGAGGTCAAATTCTCTTTACAACCACTTTTCCACCGTTGGTTTCAGTAAAAGCTGCCTTTGGTTAGCACAGATGGGAATAGAATCATAGAATCACAGACTGGTTTGGGTTGGGAGGGACCTTAAAGACCATCCAGTTCCAACCCCCTGCCACGGGCAGGGACACCTTCCACCAGACCACGTTGCTCCAAGCCCCATCCAACCTGGCCTTGAACACTGCCAGGGAGGGGGCAGCCACAGCTCTGGGCAACCTGGGCCAGGGTCTCACCACCCTCACAGCAAAGAATTTCTTCCCAATATCTCATCTCAATCTCCCCTCTTTCAGTTTAAAACCATTCCCCCTCATCCTGTCACTCCATGCCCTTGTAAAAAGCCCCTCTCCAACTTTCCTGTAGCCCCTTCAGGTACTGGAAGGTGCTAGAAGGTCTCCCCAGAGCCTTCTCTTCTCCAGGCTGAACAGCCCCAACTCTCTCAGTTGGAAGGAGATTGATCCCCAGACACGTGGTACCCAAAAGGGTCCAGGCTCTGGCTGGTGTAGGGACACCGCTGCTGTAGGACCAGCCATCTTCTAGAGCAAAGAGGAGCGAGTTCCCCAGCGAAGCACACAGTGGCGAGCCTGCTGCCAACCCACTGTGCCCAGCGGCCACGGCTCGGGGGACGGGCAGAGAGGCTGCCGGTCCCGAGGCCAGCACAGAGGGTGGCCAGGAGCTTGGCCCTGTGGCCACGTCTGCGATCCATATGCCAGAGCTACTGCCAGGAGCCTGCACCTGCCCGAGGGCTGGTGAGGGCCACCCCGGTGTCCTGGCTGGGGTGATGGCAGTGTGGCTCCGGAGGGGATTCCTCCCTGTGAGGGTGGTGAGACCCTGGCCCAGGTTGCCCAGGGAAGATGTGGATGAACACCTCCAGGGAGGGGGCAAGGCTAGGCTGGATGGGGCTTGGAGCAACCTGGTCTGGTGGAAGGTGTCCCTGCCCATGGCAGGGGGTTGGAGCTGGATGGTCTTTAAGTTCCCTCCCAACCCAAACCAGTCTGTGACTCCATGTCTCCCCAACCCTCGGCGTGCCGCCACCTCCAGCTCGGGACCCCCCGACGTGCCCGTGGAGCACCGGCGGCTGCCCACGGGCACCCGGATTGTGCCCACGGGGACCGTGCCACTCTGGGCCCTGCCCTTGGGGGACCCCCCCTTACCTTCAAAGAACCGCTGCAGAGCCTCCGTCTCGTCCACCACCTCCATGGCTGTGCCATGCACCGGCCGGGCTAATGTCCGCGCCCGCCGCGGGCGGGGGGCATCCCCCGGGCCGCCCCCTCAGCGCCCCGCGCCGCCGCCGCCGCCCCCCAGCGCCGGGCTCCCGGAGCCGCCACCGGCGCCCAGAGCGGCCGCCCGCTGCCCATCGGCCTCCGCCGCGCTCCGTCCCGCGCCCGGCCTGCCGCGGCCTGCTCCGCCCTCCGCCCGCCCCGCTCCTGGCCTGCCGCGGCCTGCTCCGCCCTCCGCTCCGCCTCCTCCTCCTCCCGCCGGCAGCGAGAGCCCGGCCCGGGACCCCCCCCAACACCTCCAGCCCTGACCCGGGACCCGGGGCTCCCCCCGACACCCCGCATCTCCACCCCAGCCCAGGACCCCCCCCCCCCGACACCCCACACCTCCACCTGGGACTCCCCCCGACACCCCGCACCTCCACCCTGACCTGGGACCCCCCCCAACACCCGACCCCTCCACCCCTGCCCTCCCCACACCCCACATTCCCCCACCCCAGATGATGGTTATTTTTTAACACCCCCAGCACAACCCCACTCTCAATCCAACCCTAAATCACCCCTAAAAATTCCTCCTTCCAGCACTGGGGGAAGGGGACGGGACAGTTGTTTTTTCTTCCCCAGATGTGCCCACAATCAATAATAATGCCTCAACCCAAAAAAAAATCATAAATAACAGTACAGTATCTAAATGAAGTTACAGTGATGTGACCACAGTTAACCAAACGCCGAGCCCCTGCCAGCCCCACACTGTGGGGCCATTCTCTGCGGGGCAGATAAAGCGCACAATGAGGTTTTGTCCGTCCCCACAAACCAAGTCAGAAGGGCAGATTCTCTTAGATATATAAATATATTTTTCTCGCTCCCACAGCTGTGCAGTGACCAATTCTTCTCTGGGGAGGGGAGGGGGGGGCTGAGGTTTGGGGATAGTAATAGGTCTATTATTTCAGGGATGGAGAGAAAGAGCTCAACAGCCCTTTTTTCTTCTCTCTCTCTCCCCCTCTCTCTTTCCATTAAGACAATTGTTATTCTCTGGTACCCCACGCCCCTTGTTCACCTCCCCCAGCTTCAGGCACAAGCTGCGTGGGAAGAAAGCACAAATGTTTAGGCCCAGTCTGTGTTAGGTTAGACCCCAGACCTAAACACTCCTGCTGAGGATTCAAGCCCCGACTCTCACTCCCAGCAGCACAATATCTCTGGTCAGCAAGAGCTTCCTGCATGAAGATGTCAGGAATGGAGCTCTGAACACCCAGGTTGCGCTTGAGACCCCAGCAGAAGACGTTCATGGGCATGTACAGGACCGGAGCATCCAGCACGTCCAGGACAGCCTCCCCCTTTGAGCCTCTGATCGCTCCCAGCCAGGTCATAGAATCACAGACTGGTTTGGGTTGGGAGGGACCTTGAAGACCATCCAGTTCCAACCCCCTGCCACAGGCAGGGACACCTTCCACCAGACCAGGTTACTCCAAGCCCCATCCAACCTGGCCTTACCCCCTCCCTGGAGGTGTTCATCCACAGCTTCTCTGGGCAACCTGGGCCAGTGTGTCACCACCCTCACAGCAAAGAATTTCTTCCTAATATCTCATCTCAATCTCCCCTCTTTCAGTTTAAAACCATTCCCCCTCGTCCTGTCACTACTTGCCCTTGTAAAAAGCCCCCCTCCAGCTTTCCTGTAGCCCCTTCAGGCACTGGAAGGTGCTAGAAGGTCTCCCTGGAGCCTTCTCTTCTCCAGGCTGAACAGCCCCAGCTCTCTCAGCCTGTCTCCAGAGCAGAGGGGCTCCAGCCCTCGGATCATCTCCATGGCCTCCTCTGGACTCGCTCCAACAGCTCCATGTCCTTCTGTTGGGGGCCCCAGGTCACGCTTGCAGAACCTCCCCTGTGCTCCCTGCCAGTTCGCTGTGACACTGCCCACCCCTAAGTCTTCCTCTTGTGCCATCGGGGCATCACCAACGCGCCTCTCGGGGACAGCTAATAAATCAGAGGAGTGGCAGGAGGGAGCTGGAGCTTGAAGCACAATAAAACAACAAGGGAAGGCCAAGGCTATTCCGGGTCACTTCACTGGGGACTGTCAAAGCCAGCGAGAGAACCTGTAAACAGGCCAAGCTGGCAGAGGAACGAGTCCCAGCCTGTTATGGCGCTGGACCCTAAAGCTGGGTCCAAAGATGATCAAATTATTTGCAAGGCAAATGACCCTGAGACCGATCTGCCTCGGATTTGTGACCCTCTGGAGCGATGCGTTGGTCTTTGCCTGGGATTTCCCCCCCCTGAGGTGTGAACTCCTGCGCAGCAGCTCATTTAAAACACAACTGTGACATCTCTCTCCTTTCCTCAGCAGCCCTTCCCGTGACACGGCGCGGACCAGCCAGCCCTCCCAGCCCCAGAGAGCCACGCAGCCCACTAACGAGACAGAAAAAACCCTTGGAGAGCAACCCACTAACGATGCAAACCCTGGGAGAGCTGCTGCCACCCCCAGCAAACCCTGATAAATACTCCAAGTCACAGAATCAACCAGGTTGGAAGAGCCCTCTGGGCTCATCGAGTCCAACCATTGCCCTGACACCACCATGGCAACTAGACCAGGGCACTAAGTGCCATGGCCAGGCTTTTCTTAAACCCCTCCAGAGATGGTGACCCCACCACCTCCCTGGGCAGCCTGTTCCAACATCTAATGACCCTTGCTGAGAAGAAATGTGTCCCCCCTGTTCCCTGTGGCTCTCCCCCTCACACACACGCTCCCTTCCTTGCTTCCCCCGGTCACGCTCTCCCCAGCCCATGAGGCTGGTCCGGAGCCGGAGCCAAGAAGTAGGTGGAGGGATATTACTCATGGAAGGTGCGGCTGTTGCTCCCTCCAGCGCTAAATTTCAAAGTCCAGCTTAAAACAAAAAAAAAATATCCAGCAGTTCCCCTCAGCCCGTCCCTCCCCACAACCCGACCCCCCGTCGGGCTTCTCAGGCACCGCTGGAAGGGTTTTTAGTCTCTTTTTATCCTCCGCACTGAGCACAGAATCAGTGAGGTTGGAAGAGCCCTCTGGGCTCATTGAGTCCAACCATTGCCCTCACACCACCACGGCAACTAGACCAGGGCACTAAGTGCCATGGCCAGGCTTTTCTTAAACCCCTCCACAGATGGGGACTCCACCACC
The DNA here is from genome assembly GCF_013368605.1 of Nyctibius grandis. Taxonomy (NCBI): domain Eukaryota; kingdom Metazoa; phylum Chordata; class Aves; order Nyctibiiformes; family Nyctibiidae; genus Nyctibius; species Nyctibius grandis. Next base: position 1,416,119 of record NC_090661.1, read on the forward strand.
TCCCTGGGCAGCCCCTTCCAATGGCTAATGACCCTTGCTGAGAAGAAATGCTTCCTAATGTCCAACCTGACCCTCCCCTGGCCAAGCTTGAGGCTGTGTCCTCTTGTCCTATCGCTGGTTGCCTGGGAGAAGAGGCCGACTCCCACTGCGCTACAACCTCCCTTCAGGTAGTTGTAGACTGCACTAAGGTCACCAAGACCTTATTGCACAGACACCTCCATCCACGTACAAGGCCACAGGCACATGCCCTTCAGGCAGCAGAACCATCGACCTGGCTCACGTGGGGTTCAGCTGAGCAGGGCGGCTGGGTCAAGGGATGTAAGGTCATAGAATCACAGAATCGTTTTGGTTGGGAAGGACCTTTCAGATCATCGAGTCCAACCGTTAACCCAGCACTGCCAAGCCCACCACTAACCCATGTCCCTCAGTACCACACCTACACGGCTTTTAAATCCCTCCAGGGATGGGGACTCCACCTCTTCCCTGTGCAGCCTGTTCCAGTGCTTGACGTCCCTTTATGTGAAGAAATTTTTCCTGATCTCCAATCTAAATTCTACCTGAACTGCTGGCTGTGACCACGCCATCAGATGCCAGACAAGCTGCTGCGTGGCTGTGGGAGATGCTGAACACCTGGTATCTCATACTAAAGGTTTACACGTTACACACTCAGAGTGTGCATATATCTGTTTGTTTAGTCTATTAAGGCTGTCTCAGCTTTGATTCTGATCTAAAGACCACTTGAGTTACTAGAAACGTTGCTGAATTTGCAGTAAAAATCAATCTCTGCTCAGGGCTCGAGCCAGCTCCGCCTCAGGGACTGCCCAGGACTGGTGTTTCCCATGGTTTTCTGGCTGCACAGGAGGACAGAGAAACGTCTCTCCTTGACCCCTCTGTTGCTCTTGTCTGGTGTGACAATGCTTCGTTGAGCCAGCCAGTGAATTCAGCGTGATCACAGAGAGATCAACAACCTTCAAGTGAAGACTACGGCTTCAATGAGTAACGCCAGGGGAATGCAGTCAACGGCGGGTGCCAGCAAGCTGGCAACCAAGCTGCCTCTCATGCAACGCTGAGCTTGCACAACTCTACTCTCCCATGGCCACCTCTCCACCTCCCAGAACCTCTTCTACACCAACCAAGGCCACCAGAAAGTGAGGGCCCCTCTCCTGTCCAGCAGCAGGAGCAACAAGAAGCCATCGCTACTCATGGACAGACATAGTCATGATGCAGCTGGGCTGAGGTATGGAGAGGACTCTCCTCCTCAGGAGCGGGAAGGCCCATCAGGCAGTGACACTCCTGTCCTCTCTGCAAGGAGGTAGGTGAGCATGGCTTGTGTAGGGAGAGCTGGCAGAGCTCAGGGCTCTGCTTTCCAAAGGTGGCCTTCAATTCAATCCCAGAGCTCTTCCAAAACGCCTTCAGCATTCCCAGCAGCTCCAGCTGACTTCCACCAAACAAAACAGAGCAATTATGGATCTTAAAGCTAGACCACTGCAGCAATCCAAGTGCAGTATTTCTTCAGTTGTCTGAGCAGGAAGAATGAATTTAGCTCTCTGAAGAGCCCAGGATTCCCTCCATCCTAGAGCACCACAGAAAGAACCTCCTTTCCTGTTTTGCAAAACCCAACTGCTATTCTATACAGCGCTAAACTGGCAAGGCAATGGGCACAGAGGCCTTTGTGGGCATGATGGAGTATCAAAGCTGAGGAAGATGCCCTCAGAGAAGCCCCCAGAGATCAGTGCTCTATCAGCAGCACCAATCAGCTCATACAAGAGCACATCCCACACATGAGCACCTTGGTCTTCCAGGTGTGAACCAACAAACATGACCACAAGGGCCAATACGACAGCTGGGGCAGGCCACCAGAGCTTGGTCAGCCCAAGGAGGTCTGTCCTCACAGAGCTTTTCTCGGTGGTGGCCTGCTTCGACTGCAAGTGACATAGAATCATAGAATCACAGACTGGTTTGGGTTGGGAGGGACCTTAAAGCTCATCTAGTTCCAACCCCCTGCCACAGGCAGGGACACCTTCCACCAGACCAGGTTGCTCCAAGCCCCATCCAGCCTGGCCTTGAACACTGCCAGGGAGGGGGCAGCCACAGCTTCTCTGGGCAACCTGGGCCAGGGTCTCACCACCCTCACAGCAAAGAATTTCTTCCCAATATCTCATCTCAATCTCCCCTCTTTCAGTTTAAAACCGTTCCCCCTTGTCCTGTCACTCCATGCCCTAGTCAAAAGCCCCTCTCCAGCTTTCCTGTAGCCCCTTCAGGCACTGGAAGGTGCTAGAAGGTCTCCCTGGAGCCTTCTCTTCTCCAGGCTGAACAGCCCCAGCTCTCTCAGCCTGTCTCCAGAGCAGAGGGGCTCCAGCCTTTGAGCATCTTTGACTGCAAGCCTCCTTCGGTGACAGCCCACAGTCAGGGTAAGACAGCAGAAGATGGGATCTTGCCCTTCTCCAACACCCTGCACACACCCAAGGTAGCTCCCACACGGCTGGAGGCGGAAGCAGACCGCTGTGGGCTCATGCTGTTATCTCCTCTTGGCAAGAGGACTGCGCTGATAAATCTCTCGCTGGTTATTCATTAACTGCAAGAAGTTTGTTCCCAAGATGGAGAGAACACCACCATTGATTTAAAAAAAAAAAAATAATAAAGGAGTGTCATCAGCAAGGGACACCCGTTCTGGGAGACCTCTCCATCATGGGAGACCAGCAGAGTCAGAAGCACGGGGGGCTCAAACCAGCACTGCTGGGACGCAGAACAACTAGGGCAGGGGAGGAGCCTTTGCACAAACAAAGATTGGTCCAAAACTTTTAGGGCAGGTTGAAAAGGAGCTCCTACTGCACCCCACAGAGCTTGTGCCACCCACCTGAGGCCTTCCAGCAGTGAGACCCCTCCAGAGACCAGCCCCTCACATCTATTATTGCTTTTCTAACTGAAGTACAACTGAGCATCCTTGGAAAAACTGATCCCAGAATCAATGAGGTTGGAAGAGCCCTCTGGGATCATCGAGTCCAACCATTGCCCTGACACCACCATGGCAACTAGACCAGGGCACTAAGTGCCATGGCCAGCCTTTTCTTAAACCCCTCCAGAGATGGTGACTCCACCACCTCCCTGGACAGCCCCTTCCAATGCCTAATGACCCTTGCTGAGAAGAAATGCTTCCTCATGTCCAACCTGAACCTCCCCTGGTGAAGCTTGAGGCTGTGTCCACCTGTCCTGTCACTAGTTGCCTGGGAGAACCTAGTTTGTGTAATGCTGGTTTCCATTTACAAGCAATTAACAATTAGATCACAGCTTTAACTACTTATTTCCATTAGTTTTCACTCATTTTCTTTGCTTGCTTGGGAAGGCATCAGTCTGGCTTAACAAATTACTTGAGAAGTTGTTTTCTGGTGTAGTTCTGGACTCTTTACGGCCAATGGGTTGAAAACCACTTTTCTCAATAAGCTGGAAATTTCTCCTACAGCCACCAACATACCAAACAGTCTTCTTGGAAAGAGCAGCTACGTCCCTAGCTCCACTCAATAGCTCAGGCTTTTAATAGTAAACCAGGTTTTAAAGCACCATCCCCAGCGCCTGCTGTGTACACACTCATAGATTTTTCTCCTTAGTAACTGTATTAAACCAGTCACTCCTAAGCGTGGATTATTTTATGTTTATACAAGGGTAGTACCCAGAGTTTTATGTTTTTCTTTGCCCACGAGAGGAAGTGTTTACAGAAGAGGCAATATCCTTTTATGAGACTGATAGAGTTATGGGTAGGGGAAAAAAAAACCCCACAAAACAAACCCAAAGCATCAGGCAGGCACTTACACATACCAGCACTTTTTATAGGAACTCAGTAGTTCAGCCACCTCTGAGCTCTTAATTCCCTGATAGTACTTAGTCTCTTCAGGAGCAACCATAAAAACTATTCCACGCAGCCATTAATAGGATTATTTTCTTCCAGGCATTCCTTTTCCTGCCTGTGTTTCTCATGGCTGGTCAGCAAGCTCCCATTCCTCTCCTGAAGCTGTTCCACTCGCTCCCCTCTGACCCCATAAGCCACACTTACCTCCTTCCCCTTCCCAGACTATGAATTACTAGAGCCATTACTCACACGTAAACAGCCCCAGGCTCTGAGATCCTGCACAAAGACGTACCCCTTGCTCTGCAGGGCACTGTCGGACTCCTGGGAAACTCTTGCTCACCCATCTGAACTCACCTCCTCTGCAGAAGGATCCCAGCACCTCGCTCTTTTTCCATGGGGTAAACTTCTACCCTGCTCTTGCTTGCACTCCGTCCTCCTCTTCTCTCCCTGCCGCTTTCTCATCCCCTTCCAAAGAAAGAGTCACAGAATCAATGAGGTTGGAAGAGCCCTCTGGGCTCATCGAGTCCAACCATTGCCCTGACACCACCATGGCAACTAGACCAGGGCACTAAGTGCCATGGCCAGGCTTTTCTTAAACCCCTCCAGAGATGGGGACTCCACCACCTCCCTGGGCAGCCCCTTCCAATGGCTAATGACCCTTGCTGAGAAGAAATGCTTCCTAATGTCCAACCTGAACCTCCCCTGGCCAAGCTTGAGGCTGTGTCCTCTTGTCCTATCACTAGCTGCCTGGGAGAAGAGGCTGACTCCCACCCCGCTACAACCTCCCTTCAGGTAGTTGTAGACTGCAATAAGGTCACCTCTGAGCCTCCTCTTCTCCAGGCTAAACACCCCCAGCTCCCTCAGCCGTTCCTCGGAGGTCAGACCCTCCAGACCCTTCCCCAGCTTGGTCGCCCTCCTCTGGACTCGCTCCAACACCTCAACATCTTTCTTGAAGTCCCTCGTAACCAACCGCCTTTGTGCTAATATCATCCTTCTTGTATGGCATGTTGAATTCAAGTACTTGAAGCATCAAGTTTCTTCCTTAACTCTCTTCTCCACTGAAGAGGAGAGATTGCTAGAGCTGAGTCTCCTGCAGTTTCCACCTTTGGCTGCGTGGGGCCACGCTGGAGCCAGCGAGTGCTGCAGGGAAAGGCAGGGCGTGCAAGTGTCAAGCTCATCTCAAGCGACAGAGACGTTCCCCAAAGCGTTTCTCCCACTCCATCAAAGGCTGAGATCCAGAACAGAGCTAGCGAGGTGACGAACAGCCTCAGTGGCAGCTAAATTGCTCCCCGGAGCCTTCCAGAGAGCTGTAGTGATGCCTCAACACCACATTCCCCCTCCCTCTGCAACGGGAGAGCACAGAGCAGCTTCTTCCCACTTTCAAACTCATGCACAATCCTTTAGGACATCACCTCAGGCAAATCACGACCACCACTCTCCAGGTCAGCCTTGGGGACAGCCACATACACCAGTCATGCTTCTACATCCATTTTATACACAGTGCCATACAATGTACAGAAACTTTTATATACATATATCTTTATAGAATATGCTATATTAATCTGTATCTTTCTTTACAGCAATATTAGTTTGGATCTTTCATACATAGGTACAAAAAGTCACATGAGAATGGCACATGAGGAGTGCTTTAGTTTCCTTGTAGGCATCATGCTGGGGCAGCTCGGAGCAGGGATTCAGAGGGCAGCACTCCCAGGACGGGTGGTGACATCTCAGTTGAGCACAGGGACACCAGGATCCTGTGCTGTCTCCCCCCTGATTGCATCCACAAGTGCTCCAAGCCCTGCAAGAGGCAGTGAGAGCAGCTCAGAGCTCCCAAAAGGACCATTTCTCCCACAAACCAAAAGGCTTTAGCTAGAGAGAGGCAACTGGGGTCAAAGAGTTAATTCGTAGCTCCCCTACTCTGAGCTGCCCCAGCACGTGATGGGACATAGGTGACAGAAAGAGGCAGAAGGGCTGTTCCACAGAGGCATCAGTGGCCGCTGTCAGAGAAGCAGGAGGCAAAGGAGTTACTGGATGCCACTGCTGCGCGGAGCCCCCCACCAGCAGACAGCTCCTGTCCCCTGGAGGCCATCCAGCTGGGCCCCACCACCACAGCTGGCACTAAAAAGCACAAAAAAGGTGAGAAAGGAAATGGTTTCCACCAGTTCCTCTGGTCTTGCTGTCTCTGCTCGCTCAGAGCCATAAGGGAGGACGGGCCAGACTGGTGGCTGTCCCAGCAGGACACCAGAGCACACAGCTGGGCCAAAGGAAAGGGTCTGAGAGGGCAGAGCTCCTGCTGCCCCGTGCACGCGGGCAGGGAGGAGCAACCCATCACCAATAATCCCTGTGTTGACATCAGTAATTAAGTTTATCACTAGGACAGGAGCTTGAGCCTATTCCCTGGACATCACCTCTTCAGGCAGCTACAGCACCAGGAGCTGCAGACGGTGCCACTTTGTCACCAGCCAGTAGCCACCAGCAAGTGCCGTGGACATACTGTTAAGGAGTTAAGACCCACAAAGGTGTGTGGCAGTGGTCTGGCAAACACACCGTGCCATGACCATGCACACACGACGTCCCCAAAGCAGGACAGACAGGTGCCACCAAGCCACGCCGCTTTGGCCTGCTCCCTCCTCCTGGCACTGCCATGGGCACCACGTACCTCCAACTCTTGAGCCACCAGAACTGCACAAAGCCTGTGATGGAAAGCAGGGCAGTGGAATCCAAATAAAACCCAAGATGAAGGCTTGTTTGATGATTTTTGCAGGAATAAATAAGTAGCCAGAGGTCCCCCCTCATCACACAGATGTGCTGCACACGTAGAAAATGTCAGTAAATGAAAATCAGAGCACAGGATGACGTGGGGAGGTCAGAGGTCTCACATAAAAGCAGCAAAAATGCCCAACTCTCTTTTTAGAGAGCGTACCTTTGGAAGATGGCTGCTCCAGAGCCAGCGAGAGACACGTCAGTACATCAAAACCGCAGCAGACAGAATATATTAAGTCCCTTTCAGCAGAAATTTTTGCAAAAAGAGTCAGATCTTGAAGAGTAGGAAGAGTTTTACTCATGGATCGACCTGAGAGGAAGTTTTACTCGTGAACAGACCTGTTAAACGCTGACTGAGGTCACGTACCCCAAAGGTGGGAGGAAGGATTCCCTTCCTAGCGCCCGGCAAACGCTGGCTTTGCGCAGGATGAGGTTCCAGATCGGAGGGGGCTGGGGGGTAACTGCAGGGCAGGGAGGAGGAAAGAGCCTGCCTCAGGCCAGGCTTTGCTATTGGCACTTGGATACGACCTGAGGCAGAAGGGGACAGCGGGGACATGGGGCAAGTCCGAGCTGAGGCAGAAAGAGGCGGCCCTGGAGCAGTCCTTGGCCACACCGAGTTGCCCTTCGTACGCCCAGAGAAGAAACACCACACCCAGAAGGGGGAAAGGAAGGTGAGAGATGTCTGGTCGCAAGCAGGAGGCTTGGACCTCAAGCCAAAGGAAAACAAAGGCACAACAGGTATGAAACTCCAAAAAACAGGCAAAAAAAAATAACAGTAAGAGACAGCGAAGTGCCTGGAGACAGGTGATGCTTTTTAGGGCTGCAAGTCACAGAATCACAGAATCAGCCAGGTTGGAAGAGCCCTCTGGGCTCATCGAGCCCAACCGTTGCCCTGACACCACCATGGCAACTAGACCAGGGCACTAAGTGCCATGGCCAGGCTTTTCTTAAACCCCTCCAGAGATGGTGACTCCACCACCTCCCTGGGCAGCCCCTTCCAATGGCTAATGACCCTTGCTGAGAAGAAATGCTTCCTCATGGCCAACCTGAACCTCCCCTGGCCAAGCTTGAGGCTGTGTCCTCTTGTCCTAGCACTGGTTGTCTGGGAGAAGAGGCCGACTCCCACCCTGCTACAACCTCCCTTCAGGTAGTTGTAGACTGCACTAAGGTCACCTCTGAGCCTCCTCTTCTCCAGGCTAAACACCCCCAGCTCCCTCAGCCGTTCCTCAGAGGTCAGACCCTCCAGACCCTTCACCAGCTTGGTCGCCCTCCTCTGCACTCGCTCCAACACCTCAACATCTTTCTTGAAGTGCGGGGCCCACAACTGGACACAAACTGGGTATCTGTGGGCGATTCAATGAAAATACTGGTCTTTGCCTGCAGGCAGATAAAAAAAGCTGAGAAAACATCTGATATATCCTTTATGCACTTAGAAGAGGCCATTTTACTAATCAACATGATGCTCTCAAACACATACAGATCTCATCACCCCATCTAAAAGCAGGTTACAGGAAGGATTAAAATTAAAAGTAGTAACCAGAAACATGGAGGAGCTTTATAGAGAGAGCAGTTAAGACTGGGGCCCACATGAATCCTAGAGCAGTGAAAAATCAGAGACACCCAATAAAGAAATAAAATCACTTAAGATATTAAGGGAAGGTTTAAAAACCCCTCGTAATTAGGCCCAGATTGCAAACAGTGAAACTGAGCAGAGGGGAACCTTATTAGGAGATGATATTTGAACAAGTCATGCCACGTTCATCCACTTCCCTGCACTTGATACACATCAGCCCTGTTCTGTTTCTTTTGATAGAGACAGGACACGGCACCAAATCAGACTCCCACAGCAGAAGCAGCTCCAAGGAGCACACACTCATCCCATATCCCCACGCTTGGTGCTTTTCCTCCTTCTTCCACACCCTTGTTCATCCACAGCAACACCTACTTCCCACCTAAATCCTGTTTGGGACCTTCAGCTGTTATTGCAATATCCTAAAAGCATAGAAACAGGAGTCACTGGATTTGTGTATCTACACTCACAACCAGCTTTGCCATCTCTAGAGAGCAAAATCTCTCATCCAACCCCTGCTTGCTTTGAATAAAGTTCTTCAAGAGCTGCAGAAATGATAAACACCAAAAATACTGACCACAAACCAGGTAAGCAAAGGCTAGAGATAGCTGAAGAACCTCTCAGCGTTGACCTTTCTAGATATCCTTATCTGAATAAAGAGAGGAATCACATTCAACTGCTCTGGGTCACCAGGAGACCACAGGGAACAGCTTTCCCGTGCTTACGTGGTGCTATCAAGGATGGGAACTAAGACACCATCATCCTGAGACAGAGCAACCACAAGAGAGAAGTTAGCTCCTGGTTAGGTGATGGGAAAAGGGAGCAAAGAGAAGAGGGTGGCAGTTGTAGGTGAAGATGCATGTTCCAAAGAGAAAAGGCAGCTCCCCAGAGCAGGAGAGGGGATGCTGGTAAGGACTGGAGAAGGGCTGGCTTTCTGCTCAGCACAGCAGGATGCTCCCCATGTTCTTGGCACTGCTGCAACTAAAGCAACAATAAAAGCTATTATTATGGATGCAGAAGAGCTCCAAAATGATGGCCAGCCAAGGGCTTGACAATCAAAACTCACTGGGATGTTATCAATAGGATTATTCTATCCCACCTTGGACACCAAATGGACAGCAGCACCAACCCCTTCCCACCTCATGAGCACATTCACAGCGGGGCCAGAGGCCGTTCCTAAGCTGTTGGATGTTGACATGCACCTAGTTGCAGGCTCCCATGTTGCCCCTGAATGGTTCAAGGCTTCAGGATTTCATTCCACTCCAGTCACTGAGAATATCACGAACACAACGGCGAGTGGAGGGTACAGTCAGCTCAAATCTGCTGCCCCAGGGGATTGTGGAAAGCTGCACTGGTGTGGAGGGTTTCTCTCACCACGCTTTAATTTTAAGGTGCACAAAGCCCACTCTCTGCCCTCCAGGAGCTGCGTGGCCTCAGCTCCGCTCCTCCACCAAAACTCTCTCAGAGGGGATGTTAAGGATGTGCCATTGAACTGTGGGCAGCTCAGCTGGGGTCCAGGCTGTCAGGCACTATGGACTGCGCTTCCAGCACTGCCTCCAACACGGGGGGGAACATCCCGTGGAAATATCAAGGGAACATAAAGATTAGAAGGCACAAAGAGCAAGAGGAGGAACCAGAAGCCAAGAGATTAAGACATCTGAAGATGCTTCATGTTTCCAAAGAGCTGCACGTCAGAGCGGAGTGAAGGCAGAGAAAGCAGGCAACAGGACGCAGTACAGAGGAAGGAGGTAGCTACAAGGCTTAGTATTTGTTTTTTTTAACCTTCCAGATATGCTCTTCCAGGATGAAATAGGAGCTCAGCCTGTCCTGATGATCTTCTAGCAAAGGAGTGATGAGAATCAAGACACAGAGAGACATTTAACGCAGAAATAAGGTAAAGAATGTGGATTTACTTTGTGAGGACTGGGAACAGATGGGTTTGTCAAGAGAGAACAACAGAAAACAGGAATTACCCATAATGGGATGCAATAAGAACCTTAACTAAAGGGCTCTTCTGCACCTTCACTGCCCTGGTCCATGGCAAGCCCAGCTCACAAGCGTTAGGTATTTCCAGGTTGTTCAGAAGAAGCCTAATAATCACAGAGCACAAAAAAAAAGCAAAAAACCCACAGCATTCCAGGCTGTTTCCTGCTACAGCTGGTCAGGGCAAGGCAACCCCATCGCCCTGGGACACAGCTCCAATGGCACAGAGAAGGGAACAGTCCCACACAACGCTTGCACCTCCCAGGACACAGCAAATGTACGCCCAGGTCAGAAGTGACTTTCCAGTGCAATATTGTGGCCCGTTAAACATCATCAGGTCACTACTGAAATAATTTTGTTCTTAAGAGGGAGATAATCCACCTTCCTCACCTTGAGTCCTCTCCCCACCATCCCCGGGGAGGGCACCAGTAGTCCCACCTAGTCTCAGAGACAGTCACCTCCTAACACCTCGCTGCCAGGGGCAGCGGCGACGCTTTCATTAACGTTTGTAAAGTGCTTCGCAGATACAAAGCTCTGCCTAAGTGCTAAGTGTGATTACTGCCCATCTTCTGCCCAGGATTAGAGGCAGAAATGAACTCCTTTTCCCCATTCCATCACCACGAGGTGAGCTAGCCTGCTAGCCTCAGCCTCCCTACCCTTCACCTCCCCTTTCCACCTCAAAACTACCCAGTTTATTGTGCGTGTTCCTGGACACCTTTTTAGTGTTCCTTAGGTGTGTGCAGCAGTCGAGCCTTACCCTGTGGTCTGCAGCAGCAGGTGAGGTGATGGCACTTACACAGCTATTCTACATGAGCTCCTGAATCCCTCAGCAAGGGGAACAACACTGCTCTTTTCTGAAGGACCTACAAAGAAAAAAGTGACTTGTTGCTCAGAATGAAAGGATTGTTCTTTTACAAATCACTTGGAATACAGAGGGGTTTCTTCCCTCCGCTTCAAGACAGCATAGAAAAGGTCACCTTTGGAAGCTAAACCACAGGGACAATATTTTACTGCTCATTTAAAGCCCCCACACTTCTGAAGGCTCTGATTTGTAAGGAGCTGGGGACACAGTACCCCACACTGAACTGGTGAGTGGGAGAGCGGCACTTGGACACAAAGTCCAGTTCATTTCTGTGCACCTGAAGTTACTCACATCAATGCCCAGGGGTTATAAAGTGCTCCCGTTCTGACCTGATGGTGTTTGTGCTCCGTCTGTGTGGCACTCAGGCCCTGACCCATGCCTGGGGCTTCCAGAGACCCCTCAAGGAACACAGCTAGGGCTACCAGGAGCTTGTCATGAGCTCCTGGGAAGCACAGCATCCTCCCACAATGGAAATATCGTAGCTAAGGAGGGGGAAAGGGCAGCAATAAAATCTTTGTGACTATAAGGAAGTTAAAATAGGAATCTCTTTTCCAGTGAGGGAGGACAGAGCTCCAGTGAGACTTGTAACTCTGCTGAGCTTTGATATGAAGGTGTTTTGTCAACTAAAGGCCTTCTACAGGTCACAGTATGTTTAACTTTCTAGGTAGGTAGGTAGTTTCTCTCCTGCTCCCATCATTGGGAAGTCCCTGCCTAGAGAGATCTCCAGCAGGCTCCTCCGGGCGCTGAGGCTCTGCACAGCAGTGCTCAGGTAGTTTTACTAGCCACTTGGGCAACCCCACCCATGAGGGAGGGTGGGCAAGGGGTGCACGCAGCTTCCCCTGGACTCTGATCCACTTTAAAAGCAGGGGACTTGCAATTGGTACCTGCCCATCCTCGCTCCCCTCAGCCCCCCGAGGGAACAGCACAGGAAGGAGAGAATGAAGATGCTTTTTGCTTAGGGAAAGCCTCCCTGTTTGCTTAATAAATACCTTCCAAAAAGCTTGGCAGCTCTGTAAACATACAAGAGATTTCAATACTTAGTAAAAGTTCATCTTTTCCCTGAAGTCCCAATGACAGAGGCTGGCACTGCTCTGTGGTTACTGCATACGGGTGGTCTGAGGACCCAGAGGAGCCCAGGAGAGGCTCTGCAGGGGCCTGGCAAACAACGCTGCGTGTCGAGAAGCCTGTTAAATTTTTCAGTTGATCCATCCATGCAGCTCTGAGGTGAGAATCCTGTCAGTCCTGCAGGAATGTCGCCAGCTCAGAGTGGTCCAGGGGACTGAGAAGTGATGACAGTGACATCCAGAACTCTTTCTGCAAACGAGGGATGTGGCAGAGGGCTTTGGCTCTTCAGAACGGTGTCCTTCGCTCTCAGAAGCAGCCTGGTGGTCACTGAACACAGAAGTAACCCAGGGGAGAGAAAAGAGAACGCCAGCCCCATTCTTGCTGTGCCTGGCCAGGGGAGGGGAGACTGCATTTGGGGAGAATACAGCCCCAATGGCTTTGAAACAGGAGAGTGTCCTACAAAAGCAATCCCTGTGGAAGTGTGACGAATTGGATCTTGGGCCAGATCCGACCTGGTAGTGCAATAGGGCCCCAAAGTCGCAAGCTGCTCATTTCCAAACCCACTGACACGGGACCAAGGGGGTGATCTGCCCTGGCCCCCTTGCTTCTGGCTATCCAGTCCTCGAGCTTCACAGAATCCACCCCTTCACCCCAGAGGATTCCCCGAAGCGGGGTATCTTACTCCCAAACTCAGCAGGTGCCCCGGGCCAAGGAATCTGCCTCTGACATGGAACGAGACAGGCTGAGGTAGGGAACTTGCATCTACCTTTAGCAACTCAGACCCTCTTAGTGCTTCTCCCAGCTGCAAGCACGGGACTCGAGCACAATCCATCCTCCAGACACCACTGCATCACCCCAGAAGGAATGTTTCCAGCTGTCTCCTCCAATCCAAGCTGCCCGATGACCACCTCCCTCCAAGGATTATCCCAGCACTCCAGCCTACAGGATCAGCTCGCAGAGCCTCACCCCTTTACCCTGCACTAGAGGGCTGAAATCATGAGGTCGTCCTGCTTGGCAGGGCTGGTTACGTGCCCAGAGGGGGTGGAAGTCCGGATTTTGTCAGTGGCCAGGCACTCCTGGCTGCTCACACCCGTGGGAGTGATGTCCATGAGTTCTCCAGATGAACTAAGGGGGAAAGAGGGAGAGACAGAGATGCCCGACGAAGGATCTGTTGAGCCTGCAAACAACCTCGGGGGCTTTGGGACTAGGTTGGGTTCATACTGTGCCCTCAACAGGATCTCCTGATCACTGACAGACTTGGGCATCTCTGCAAAGTCACTAGAGCTGTCTGACACCATCATGCAGTAGATGTCCTGGAAGGAGCTGCTTTTGCTATCCAAATTAAAGAGGCTGTCTATGAATTCAGCAAACTCCAGCACTTGGGGACTGGGAACATCAGTGAGTCGTCCGTTCTGGAGGGACAGCTCCTCCCGAGGGGCTAAGGAACCGCGGTCCCCCTCGCTGCTGGCCCCCTCCTCGCTGCAGCGTCGCTGGGGGGTAGTGCCACCGCTGTTGAGCACGTTGTCGGGGGGCTGAGTCTCCTGGGAGTGCTTGGAGAGGCTATCAGCAGCCAGCAGCTCTGTCCGTGAGCTGAGGGAGGGGTTCTCCTCAGGGATAGCGGGGTCGATATAAAAGCAGTGCATCTCGTCCTTCTCCATGACAGCGTGGAGGCTCGGGGAGCCCCGGATGCTCCGAAAACCAGAGGAGCGCCTCGAGTCAAAGCTGTAGATGGATTCGTTGTCCGAGAGGCTCTCCATGGTCGCCAGAGGGGCACGACGGTCCTGCAGCTCCACAGACAGACGTTCCTTTGTATCCAGGAGAAGCAGCTCCACAGGGTCTTTCTGCACAGGAGAAAGTGGCTTTGTCTCATAAAACCCCTCCAAGCTAATTTCAGAATGGGACTTGCTCCTGCAATGAGAAACAGACAGCGTGAGGCTGCATCACTCCCCAAAACAGCCAGAGGAACCAAGCCTTGGCCACAGAGCTCCTCATGCCCACTGAGGGCACGTCACCACCCTAACCAGAACCATCTACAACTGCATGAGAGACCAACTTATCTCTCCGTCCTCCCAGCTGAATACATTAGGCACAGTTTCTTCCCTCTGCAAACTCAGGTTCTTGCCCTTCTCCCTTTTCTCCTGGCTAAATGTCTTCCCTCTCAAGCACCATTTTCACTTAGGACCATGGTTCTGCTCCCAGTGAAACTTGCAGTGCTTCTAACTGAAGTGCCCAAACCCACAGTGCAGTCTCCACACACACAGACAGAATCCCAGAATCAATGAGGTTGGAAGAGCCCTCTGGGCTCATCGAGTCCAACCATTGCCCTGACACCACCATGGCAACTAGACCAGGGCACTAAGTGCCATGGCCAGGCTTTTCTTAAACCCCTCCAGAGATGGGGACTCCACCACCTCCCTGGGCAGCCCCTTCCAATGGCTAATGACCCTTGCTGAGAAGAAATGCTTCCTAATGTCCAACCTGAACCTCCCCTGGCACAGCTTGAGGCTGTGTCCTCTTGTCCTAGCGCTGGTTGCCTGGGAGAAGAGGCCGACTCCCACTCCGCTACAACCTCCCTTCACGTAGCAGAATTCAAAGCAACTTACTCAGCTTAATTAAAGATCTTCAGAAAGACTCCAGCCACACCAAGACTTTAAAGGATCAGGCAGGCTTCTCCAGAAAGACACCATGTCAAACACACGGGGAAGGAGCTCCCCACACCAAGCACACACACAAAGCCTGGGATTAGCTGCAGCCAAAGCGACAGCCCTGAAGACTTAAGGAAATATCTAGGAAGAGCCTGAGCTTGGGAGAGGGCTGCTGCACCTGCCAGAAGGACATGGTGTACAGGGAAAGGCTTGAAAGTTAGGCCAATATTTCATCCTTTAGTAACTTTGAGTACTAGTGATCTGAGAACAGGTTTCAAGAACACCAAAAGAGGGAGTCTGACCCAGTAAGCTGGCTCTAACCTTGAATTAAACACAACCAACCTACAACTGTTTCTACTCTAGCACCTCCCTCAAGCCTCTCTGCCCTCTCCCTTGTTCCTGTCCCTTTCATATCTCAGAATTCCCTCTCTGCGTTCACTCACCTCAAAGGGAAGCAGTTCCTTGGGTCTGGCACAGAAACCACCGCTCCTCTCCCTGCTGCTTGACCTAGTTCATCTTCTCAGATTTACTGTAGCCTTCACAAACGTGGGCTGAACCCTGTTCCTGCTCTTTCATCACAGCTGCAGTTCTGTTTCTAAGCTTTCCTTCACTGTCTCTGACCATTCACTCTCTCTGACAAGAACCGTACCATTTTCATATTACTTGCTGCCTTATCTTTCTTCTAAACTCAAATCTCACTCATGTTATCTCAAGGATACTCAGCTGTCCATCAGTCAGCACAGACTATCTCACCCTGCCTCTTCCCACTGGGTCTCTCTACCTGAAATCTCCATAGAAGTTCTTCCCTTGCAAAGAAATAATCCTCTCCCACCCACGATGGTGTCTTCTGTTTCCACTCACAACTCCCATTTGCTATCCCTGACTACAAACCACCTTCCTTTTCTCATCTTCCCTGTTTTGTCTGCAAATTTGCCCTATAAAATGCAATTCTGTGATGGAAGTCGTGTTCCAACTTTGAAATAAGTCTTTGCCCACATTTTTATATTTAATTTCTTTGCTTCTTGCAAGTCTGTGGTCCTGCAACGCCTCAGATGTTACCTGAAAATCTGCAAGGAGTCTCTCTGCCCTTTGCTCCTGGAGGAAAGCTGGTTATGTCCACCACAAAGCACAAGCTCTTCTCCAAACCACCCCTTTGTACACCTTCTCCATGTTCCTCCACCTTTTGGCCTCTGCCAGGCTACTGAGGTCAGTGCTCAGTGATGGTCCAGCTTCTCAACAACCCCTTCAGCACTCAGAACATGCCTTTTCCCCTCACCTGCTTGCCACTGGCCTGAGCTCCCTGCTCTTGTCCTTCACAAACACCAGCTGCTCTCCCCTCACCTGTATCCATGTTCCCAGATTGTCTTGTTTATAATATTACACAACTCACATCATAAAGTAGCTTTAAATGTGTATCTTCTGGTAAGCTTACGGCTTTCACTGCTTCTCAGCTTTTGAGAATCACCACGTAGGCTATCTCTGAGCACATAAATCACACAGAAAAACAGAAATTTGGAGAATGGAAGGAGAAAATGAAGTTTCTTCCATACCCTCAGCTTCTAGGTTCTCCTGACCTTGCTGCACTCACAGGCTCTTGAGCAACACAGAGGATTTTTTTTCCCCCCAACATGACTCAAGATGTACTGAAGCTAAGTAAAAGTCCCACAAAGGCAGCCCTTGGATCTATCCTTTCCACAAACATCGATCCCAATGCCCCAAGAGAAAGAGGACCCACACCTAAAGCCAACAATCCTGCCAAGAAATCAAAGATATATCCTTACTTCGTGCTGCTGTTCCTTCTGTCTGCCGTGATGGCTCCAGTTCCAATCTGCACTGAGGGTCCACTAGGTAAGGGCTGACTCTGGAAGATCAACTCTGGGGTGAGATCCACTTCTGTAGGACTCACCATCACTTTGGCTGCAGAAAGTAAAGCTGTTTTCCCCTTGTTGTAATTCTCCAAGACCTATTTAAGGCAAGCAGAGGAACAGTAGTGCTTAACTGGAGATAACAGCTTTGTTCTCAGCTCAGGACTTTCCAGCGGGTGGATTTGCCTCTTTCTTACCAATACCTTCTGCAAGCACAGGGCAAGGTCTTGAGATAAAGGACTGTATCAATGAATTCTGACATAGTCTGTCCTGCTGGCATTCAGATTTCACCTGAACTGCAGTCTCTAATGGGCAGCTTCTGAGAGAAGGAACCAACCACCACCCAAGCTCACATTATTCAGACATTACATTTGGAAAGACCACCTAGTCTGGGGCTCTGGGTGTTGGGATGGAGATCTACATTCCATTTCCAGACCTCACTACGTTCAACACTAACAGCCTGTGCATGACTGGCCCAGAGCACAGTCATCTTTCCTCCCCCCCTCCAAAGGAAATGGTCTGGTGCATTTAACCAGCTTTCCTGGGCCAGGACTACCTATTCTGTGGACACGCAGGCCTGTGAGAAGGTACTCGCTTTATTAGGGCACCTAATTGCTACTGCCCTTGCAGCAAGAATTACTAAAACTGGACCCCACCAAGGACACCTTCCTGGCTCTCCAACACACACGCAGAGCTTAGGCTTGGCACCAAGAAGCCTGATCAGCTCATACTCTAGAACCACCGTGCTCCTTGTCCATTTGGGGTTTACAGTTCACCTCATCAGCACCATCATGCTGAGCCCAGGTTTGGGCCTCTCAGGCATCCAAGCCAGAGCCTCTGTTATTGCACTCAATGATCCCTCCCCACTCCTAATCCCAGTTCTCCACCTTACCTTGTTGAGCCCTTCCATGACCACATACGGGAGGTGTTCGTGCAACATGGCCGGCGAGATGATCACTTCGTTAAATGCCTTGTTGTCACCCCAGATAGCAAAGTAAGTGGGATCCTCTTGCTCGCAGCAACTGGAAGAGGAGTTTGGATCCAAACAGAGGGGAAAACAGGGAGCAGGAGATGAAAGAGTGGGCCAATATTTTGGCATGGAAAAGAAACAGCAGGTTGCAGAGACACAAAAAGCAACAGGAGGAAAAACAGAGGGAGAAGATATTAAAGTACACATGCTACTGCCATCGCTCCACAACACTGCACTAGCCAACAGTGACATGACTATCTTTCTATTCTGACAGCACAGACAATCACTGTCACCATAAGACAGTGAAAAAAAACCACATCACCCCCTTCAGGGAAAATTTCTTCAATTAAAGGGTTGTCAAGCACTGGAACAGGCTGCCCAGGGCAGTGGTGGAGTCCCCATCCCTGGAGGGGTTTAAAAGATGAGTAGATGTGGTGCTGAGGGACGTGGGTTAGTGGTGGGCTTGGCAGTGCTGGGGTAATGGTTGGACTCAATCTTAAAGGTCTTTTCCAACCACAGTTATTCTATGGGTTCCTGCCTTGGGGAGTCTTTTCCAAAAGAAAATTTCCCCCCCACCCAGGGGTTGGCTTCAGAGCTCTGCACGTACTCACCAGCACTGCTCTGCAGGGTGGTTGTGCACCACGTGGATGATGCGGCCCGGGGGGTAGAGGGGTGTGCTCGCAGACAGGGCAATAGTCAGGTCACTGGGGTGGGTCCAGAGGCGATTGCTCGTTACTGAGTTGTCTTCTGTCTCTTCAGGGAGCTCTGACTTGGGTATGCACTTGGTAGCACCCACAATGATTCGCCACTGTTCGACACAAGAGAAAGGAGGGAGGATATTGAAGAGAAAAACATCAAAGAAAAGCAGAGTCATCTCTCAAGATGCTATTGGTAGGTTTAAACTGAAAACCCAATACCAGAAAAAAGAGGTCTTGTGCCCTGATTGCTTAAATAACAGAGATAACCCTGCCCAGAAAAGCTGTTTCTTCCTTTCCCAATTTTAACCTTAGAAGTGGCAACATCTCATCCTTCCTTTTTTTTTTTTTGCTGGAGGTTTTTGTAGAGTTAATGATCTACAAGCATCAACTTGTCCACCAACTGATAACTTAATATCTTCCAGGATAAACAAGGTAAATGGAATCTGAAGTTTTAATGTACAAAAAGAAGCAAAAGACTAACAAAAACAGACAAAAATTCTCTTTAGGCCTTTCTTCATGCACTAAAAGGAAACCTAAAAACCAAAAATGCACCAAAACACAAACCCCACAGCACGCTAACAAGGAAAATAAATCTAAGTTCAGTTTTCTCCCTCTACAGATTATTTCTATAATATTTTACCCCTAAAAATCTTAATTTCTTATGTTTTTTCCATCTCAGTGTAATGGTAAGGAAGCCTGAGGAGGAATAACTTCCTACATTTCCTATCTCCAAAACCTTAACAGACCACTTATCCCAGAACAGCACCACCCAGACAGCACCCAGTCTATAAGCAGACAACTGGTGTACTTCCCAGCCTGTTACCATTTGTTACTGGCCAAGAAATGCCACAGTTGGAACACAGACTTCAAAACAAGCTCAGAGGAGAAAATTTCCTGCTCGGTTATTTTCGACCTGCGATGGTGAACTTGCAGCACGTGAGCCAGAGTCATCACACAGCCTGCAAACGGAGCGCAGCCCTTTGCCCTGACCTCTCCAGCTGCCTTCCTGCTCTTGCCATCACAGAATGGTTAAGGGTTGGAAGGGGCCTCTGGAGATCACCCAGTCCAACCCCCTGCCAAAGCAGGGTCACCCAGAGCATGTTGCACAGAGTTGTGTTCAGGTGGGTTTGAATATCTCCAGAGAAGGAGACTCCCCCCCTCGTTGGGCAGCCTGTGCCAGGGCTCTGCCACCCTCAAAGTCAAGAAGTTCCTCCTCATATTCAGATGGAACTTCCCATGTTTCAGCTTGTGCCCGTTGCCCCTTGTCCTGTCACTGGGCACCACTGAGAATAGTCTGGCCCCCTCCTCTTGACACCCACCCCTGAGGTATTTGTAAGTGTTGATAAGATCCCCCCTCAGTCTGCTCTTCTCCAGCTGAACAGCCCCAGCTCCCTCAGCCTCTCCTCATAAGAGAGGTGCTCCAGTCCTTTGATCACTCCTGTGGTTACCTAGACAGTAGTCACAGTGGACCTGAGGAGACCTGGGGGGCAGGAGAAGTCTGCAGTATTGCTGTGTGATGCTAGAAGTTTACCATCAGTGCTCAGACTTACCTTCAGGCGTCTGTTAATCTTTACTCTTACCTTTGGTTTGTTACTTCTTTGAAGAACATCCAGAAGCTGCCGGCGAAATCCCTCCAGCTGAGAGAGCCCGATTCTGGAAAAGAAGAAGATGTATTTACCACAGCTGGGTGGGGACCTGCAGGCAGTAACAGGGGAGTGGGGACACATGGCACAGAAGAACAAGAAACTACGCTGCAAGTGATACTACAAGAATGCAACAACACCATAACACAGATAACTTCAGAGATGGGTTGTGGCATCACCCAGGACCAGTAACCAGGGTAAAGGGGCCACTGGAAACCATCGTGACAATAAACAGGTAAGAAATGTAACAGCAGAATCAGATCAGAGATATGAGAGGTCAATGAACAGATAAGGAGAGAGATGATGCAATCACAGAAATAAGTGAGCAAGAAACAAGTGCAGGATGACACAGATAAGTTAGAAAGGTGGCACAGAGCTATGACACCACTGAACAGGCGAGAGGATGGACAAGATTTAGTCACACAGGTTACCAAAAGGCTACTACAAGTTAGTACTTTCCCTCCACTGAATTCTACATGCCTGATAATATTGTACAGACAGAAATGTCACCATTTATCTGAGGTGACACAACAGGGCAGAAGCAAAAGTAAAACCCAGGTTGTCTGGCTCCTAGTCCAATGCCCTGTTCAGCAGAACATGTCTCCAGGAGATGAGGAGAGGTGAGAAATGCCAAGACACAAGAAATGAGGGAGCTGGTTCAAAGAGGTGAGATGACATGGAATGGGTATTCATGGACAAACAGTACAAAATGAGATGATAGTGTGTGAAACACCAATGTAAGTGTCCAGGTAAAAGAGACAGCAATACAGGTAACCAGGAAGACAAGTAAGAAGCATACAAGGACGAGCAAATGAAACTGGAGATAGTGTTTCTGGTAAGAACCAGGTGACTTTGGTATAGAACAGCAGATATTAAGAAATTCAGACACTTCTCAACTTGCCTGGGCACTAGATCTTTGCCAAGCACGACTGCAGTCACAAACTCTTTTGAATACTCCATGGCATCCTCACTGGAAGAGAAACAGGACCAAGGAGAAGCAAACAGTGTTTCACTAGCAGCAAACTGCACTTCATTCCTAATGTAACACTGGTGGCAGAGAGGTTACCAAACAGTGAACCAGGGGCATAAAAACCACAACTCAAGCTGCTCAAGGCTTTTGGGACTTGCACCTTGATAAAGAAAAGCCTGATACTCACATCCCATGCCCCAAGCAACATTACTCTGCATATGGCTCTGAACACACTTGGAAAAGGCAATGCTCTAACTCAACACCTCACAGTCATTTTCCAATAGTTTAGGAATTGCCAGGACAGCAGAAAGGAAGAAGATACTCCATGCTCCTGAGACTACTTTACAAAGACACTGTAGAACCAAGACAGCCACCTTCTGCAGCAACCTGAGTACCAAAATAAGAGGGAACTAAGGCTTCTACTCTATGAGCTGGTTCTGCACTCAGTTACCTTCCTAGAGATCTTCTGAACCAGTTACCACAGGCAGAGGCTGCATCCTTGACCTAGAGATGATCCTGGGCATGACACAGTGCAACAAAAGTGTGGAAGTCACAGGAACCTCCTTGAACTCTGAAATAGTTGAGGTAACACAGGATAGCTTGGTCCAAGCTGTCAAGGGATAGCAGGAGTGGAAGCTCTGAGCAGAAGGATAGCTTGGCCCAAGCTATCAAGGGATCTCAGAAGTGGAAGCTCTCAGCAGAAAGCTATAAAACTCTCCTGAAACATTGTACAGAGCAACTCCCCTATAGCTGCAGAAGAGCAAGGATTACCATCATAACAAGGCATGCCAGTATCCAGATTCATTAGCAGGGTGGTTTAAAACCCTTGGCTGCTCCTGGAACGTGATGCAGGAACTACCACAAGAAGATCCTGATGATCCATAGCTGCTTTCAAGTGCCCCCATGATGTCTGTCACGACTAGAAAGACCTTCTCTCACTTCAGAGCAAGCAGGTGGGATGTTTTTGTTTGACTGTCACGTAAATAACACACCCAGCAGGTCTGTTCCAATTTACAGTGGGAGGAATTCACCATACCTCTCTTCAGAGAGCTCCGAGGCAGCTACCCTAGATTCCCCCTCTAGCTGAGGGAGAGAAACAGGCACCCAAGAGGCACAATCCCTCTGACCTATTTTAGGCACCCACTTTAGAATGACAGAAATCACCCCCCAGAAGTGCCAGTTTCTTTCTGAGCTGCAAAAGGAGTCCAAACAACTAGACCAACCAATGCAGACATCTACATTCGGTCAAATATCCCCCTTACTGTGCATCTACTCAGTAGATGGGGAGAGGACACACTGGCACTGTGCAGAGGATAAGGAAATTGCACCCTGTCCCCTCAACTTGCATTTTCTACGAGTCAGGGTGAAATTAGAGCTGCAGCCACAGACAACTGAGTCGTAAACCAGAATATGGGGGAGAGTGGCCACCTGC
Organism: Nyctibius grandis; assembly: GCF_013368605.1. Lineage (NCBI taxonomy): Eukaryota > Metazoa > Chordata > Aves > Nyctibiiformes > Nyctibiidae > Nyctibius > Nyctibius grandis. The sequence continues at coordinate 1,438,432 of NC_090661.1, forward strand.
CATCATAACCTAAACTCCAAACTATAGCACAGAACAAAGGCTGCAGCCAACAACCCTCAGCTCCTAGAAACTGGTTCTCCATTTTTCTGCATGCTTCTCAGGGCAGAGACTTGTCTTTTACTGCTCCTCAGAGCACGACAAAGAGGATCTGATCCAGTTACAAGCACACCCCCCTCTCTCTCACCATTCCTCCTGCCCCAACACCTACCTCAGCAGCCCACCTGGGGGAGAATAGGCAAAGCACTTCAGCGATGGGTACTGCGGGCGCAAGAGGAAGGACAGGATGGCAGCTGTGCCAGCCCCTAGGGAGTGACCCACCACAATCAGGCCATAGTGTTTTGTTCCTCTCCCCTAAAAACAAAACAAACAGGAGAAATTGAGGTCAGGCTGAAAGGTAAGTCCACACCCCCCAATATCTGTCCCTTTCCCCAGCTGTGAGTCTTCCCTACACACGAGCACTCCAGACTCCAGCTAACCAGCTCCTCCACCGATGGGAACTAGTGAGGGTGTGTTAGATTTTGAAATGGAAGCAGAGATCTGGTTTGCACTGTTTAGTCTAAGTCACAGTGGCAGCCCCAGCACACTCCTGCCCTGCAACGTTGCTTGGTCTGAAGGGATACTAGAAATCATTCTCTTCTAGTATTCTCTCCTACATCTCCATCAGTGTTTGACCTACTGTGTCTTCCCCAAAAGAAAAAAGGTAGGAAGAAAAAGGAAATGTACACAAGCTGTTTGAGTCATTCAAGAAAGATGTTGAGGTGTTGGAGCGAGTGCAGAGGAGGGTGACCAAGCTGGGGAAGGGTCTGGAGGGTCTGACCTACGAGGAACGGCTGAGGGAGCTGGGGGTGTTTAGCCTGGAGAAGAGGAGGCTCAGAGGTGACCTTAGTGCAGTCTACAACTACCTGAAGGGAGGTTGTAGCGCAGTGGGAGTCGGCCTCTTCTCCCAGGCAACCAGCGCTAGGACAAGAGGACACAGCCTCAAGCTTGGCCAGGGGAGGGTCAGGTTGGACATTAGGAAGCATTTCTTCTCAGCAAGGGTCATTAGCCATTGGAAGGGGCTGCCCAGGGAGGTGGTGGAGTCACCATCTCTGGAGGGGTTTAAGAAAAGCCTGGACATGGCACTTAGTGCCCTGGTCTAGTTGCCATGGTGGTGTCAGGGCAATGGTTGGACTCGATGAGCCCAGAGGGCTCTTCCAACCTCATTGATTCTGTGATCTCTTCCTGTATCTCCCAAACATCACAAGGCAGACACTTCAGTGTTGACTGGTGAGACACTCAAGTTTCAGGGAACCATTGAGGCTCTTATCCCTCTTTTCTTTCTCCTTTGAGCTCCTGCTCATTTCCCCCTGGGCACCGCTCAGGCCAAGGCACTCTTGGGGCATGAGAACAGGACAGCTGTGTGACAGCAGGGAACCAGGCGGTTCAGAAGATCCCTCCCCAGTGGGGACATAGACTGTGCTATTACTGACACATAAACTAAGGTAAGCTGCTTCCTAACATCTCTCTTGGGTTCTCTGATAGCTCTCTATCACAAGAAATGTGCACGCACAGCCAGCCAGCACGGCATCCCACTGCTGTCTCCAAAGAGAATCTCCATAGAGATGGGATTTTAGTTCCTGTTGATTTGTTTTTAACGTTCCCTGTCCTGCATTGCCACCAAATGGGAATTCCTGCCTCAGCTTTGCCTGAGAGAGGAAAAAAAATCAGGAGGTCTGCAGGATTGGTGGGTTCAAAATAAAAAAGCCTTAGGGGAATGAGTAAGTAGTTGCCTGTCTGGCAATCTAGAGGGATAAGAATTGAAGGAAGATTTGAGAAATTAGTACAACAGACTCAGGGACATGGAGGTTTCCCTAAAACCAGTGTTTTAGGGAAATCTCATCTTCTGTAGAGCCTGCAAGGATAAAAGAAACCTCATACTCACTAAGTCTCGTCCGAAAGCTTGTGAAAGCACCATTTCTTGCTCCAGTTTCTTCTTGATGTACTCAGCAGATAGCACCATTCCCTGAGGGAAACACAAAGACAGAACAGGATGCAAACAGTTGCATATCTGCAACTAAACTAATCTGCTCTAAACAATCTAGCAGCCACCATACTGCCCTGAATGTCGTGTAAGCTCTGGAGTGCCACACTATAGACTTCGTTATGCTCATGTTTTGGCTCACTAATTACCAGGAGCCACAAACTGTTTAGGAGTAATGACAGTTCTTAAATTAAGATAATACTCCAAGGCCCTATTCCTGGGCTCACAGTGCAAAGTCTAGAGGAAAAAAAAAAACAATGAACACAAAACAACCCACTTCTTAAACACAAGGTAGTTCAGCAGACACTGGGATCTGCAGTAGAACAGAGAAACAAACTTTGATTTTCTGTATGTCAATGCTTTAACTGCAAGACTGTACTCTTCCATGTAGACCTGTGAATAAAGCATGAACTAGCCTACCAAGTTCACAGGGAAAATAATACAACCACCAAAACTGGAGGGGAAAAGTGGCAGCACTATCTGTATTGGAAGAGTTATTGATGACTGGGGAAGGCAGCAACTTAAATCACAAGTTATTAAAGGTTTTTATTCACTAGAAGCTAAGAACGTCAAGAAAGACGTTGAGGTGTTGAGGCGTTGGGGCGAGTGCAGAGGAGGGTGACCAAGCTGGGGAAGGGTCTGGAGGGTCTGACCTGCGAGGAACGGCTGAGGGAGCTGGGGGTGTTTAGCCTGGAGAAGAGGAGGCTCAGAGGTGACCTTAGTGCAGCTACAACTACCTGAAGGGAGGTTGTAGCGGGGTGGGAGTCGGCCTCTTCTCCCAGGCAACCAGCGATAGGACAAGAGGACACAGCCTCAAGCTTGGCCAGGGGAGGGTCAGGTTGGACATTAGGAAGCATTTCTTCTCAGCAAGGGTCATTAGCCATTGGAAGGGGCTGCCCAGGGAGGTGGTGGAGTCACCATCTCTGGAGGGGTTTAAGAAAAGCCTGGCCATGGCACTTAGTGCCCTGGTCTAGTTGCCATGGTGGTGTCAGGGCAATGGTTGGACTCCATGAGCCCAGAGGGCTCTTCCAACCTCATTGACTCTGTGAACTGCTGGAAGATGGGAAACAAGCTGATAGTCTGGTTCTAAACATTTATCCTCTCTGCTGATGGCTGCCTCCAAAGAAAGTTTCTCCCTCTGTGTAATAATTACAAATAGAGTTGATCTGTTATAAACAAACAACTACAATTTGGTCTGTTGCACAAATTCTTGGTTGTGCCTTTACCACAGTTTAACTCCGTGGTAAGCAAGTCTGAACTACAAAGGCTGAAAAAAAGTGATGTAGCCACGTGGGTGAACAGAAATCAGCTACTTTAATTTGGTGTTTACAGACCTCAAATAATTCAGTGCCTTGGTTGGCCAAAACCCAGGGCAGACCATCTCCTTTGCTATTTTCTATTCCACCCCTACCTGAAAACAGTTTAAGTACAAAGTGAACGTTATTGAGCACTGTTTAATCTCAGAGACGTAAAAGAATTCATGGCCCTCTCAGAAAGCAAAGAAATGTGGAAAATCTAAATGTAACTTTGCTTCCACTGCACTCAGAAGAGTCTCCAGTTCCAACCCTAATGAGAAGTGAATGGCAGACTACTTATATAAATTTAAAACACAAATTTAGCAGTCTATTTTTGAAAAGCATGACCTAAATCCATGGTGATATTACTAATGGGCTGTTAGTCAGCCTTATAACTATTTTTTTGTATAATTATAGTATATTCTAATATAGACAGTGATTTTAATATTATGGAATGAGGCTTTTATCACTGCAAAGTTACCTTTTCCATTAGAGCAGACACTGTTTCCTAAGTTTCAAAGGAATAAAACTATCTGGGCTTCAGTTTCAAACCTCACATGTAGATAACCAAACAGACTGGAGATGTAGGGAAAGGAAAATGGAAATATTCTGGATTGCTTTGCAGTTTGAAAGCACAAAACTGCTCTGAAATATTCTAATTGTGTGTGTGAAAACCCACAGAGAGGGTAGAGAAAAGAGCTTGAAAGCTATTGCTCTTACTGCCTGGGCTATCAAAGTGGGGAGAGCTGTCAGCGTGGCTGGGCTTCCTTCTAGCAGCTCCTCCTTGTCATCCTGGATGGCCCAACACCAGGAAACAAACCTCCCCAACACCATCATTTGAGTAGTTTTGCTCTATAAAAGTCCAACAGAATTAAGTATGGATTCACGCCCTTGACTTATGATTATTTTTAAATTAACACTGTTATAAAACCAGTGGATTTTATTTCAAAAATAGTGAAGCTAAATTATTCTTTTTGCAGCTAATTTCCTCTAGGGATTGTCACAGTCCCTCTTTTTTTTTTTTGGCATGCTAACCCATAAATCTCTGTTTTTTGACCCAAAATAGCTCAGAGACCTCATATATATTTTAACTGTGGCATTCACAGAAACCCAAGCAATCGCTTTCACTGTGGTACCGGTGGAGTGAGATGAAGGCTCATGTAAACATCAAAGAGTTTTAATTTGTAGGATGTCTGATCGACGCTGCGTGAGGCACAGGCCTCCACGGGTGGAGATAACAGGCCATGGGCAGGAATCAGCAAGAAAAATAACAGAAATCAACCAACTTAGAGGAAAGCTCCCAAACGGCCAAGTGCTTTTCTCCAAATTAAATGTGTTAGCAAGACACCTCATTTATTTTTGTATTAAAGTTGACTTCTGGATGTTAAAAATGCATTAAGACAGACATTTTTAAATTCTATTATCTCCATTACTTTCCCTCAGGAATCAACAGTACATTATTCTCTGAAGATTAATACTGATAATAACTTAAGATAAAGTTATATTTCTGTACTAGCAACAATCAAAAAAAGAAATAACACAAAGGCCAAATAAAAACTCAATATAGAACAAAGGGAGTGATTTGATAACGTTTCATATATGGCACTGGCATAGGAATGTTTTCACATAAAGATCAAAAGAAAAGCCAACTGCTGCAAGGACCTATTAAAAGCTTTTGTGCACATCAATACTAGAACAAATTCCCCTTGCTTCCCTTTGGTTTCCTTTTACCTTGCTTTGTTGATCACACCAATTGTGCAAAGCCATTTTGAGCCAGTGAATTCATACAAAACCAAGTCACAGAATCAATCAATGAGGTTAGAAGAGCCCTCTGGGCTCATCAAGTCCAACCATTGCCCTGACACCACCATGGCAACTAGACCAGGGCACTGAGTGCCATGTCCAGGCTTTTCTTAAACCCCTCCAGAGATGGTGACTCCACCACCTCCCTGGGCAGCCCCTTCCAATGGCTAATGACCCTTGCTGAGAAGAAATGCTTCCTAATGTCCAACCTGACCCTCCCCTGGCCAAGCTTGAGGCTGTGTCCTCTTGTCCTATCGCTAGTTGCCTGGGAGAAGAGGCCGACTCCCACTGCGCTACAACCTCCCTTCAGGTAGTTGTAGACTGCACTAAGGTCACCTCTGAGCCTCCTCTTCTCAGAGGCAGGAGCTCCCACCTCATGGCTCCCAAGGAATTAGGAGCTCAACGTCCCACCCTGACAGGATGATCAGCAGCACCTTGGCTCTCTGAGCAGCAGCGTTTCCAGCAGCTGCTACGTTCCTTCCAACACGCCCCACCTCCAGTTTGTATTTTTCTTTCCCAATCTGGCACTGCATCTTGAGAGGCTGCCAAATTCCTGATCAGCTTAAAACTCAGCGTGCGTGTCATTACTTCGCTGGATTGGGGCAAAGATCAGCTCTAGAGTAAATTGATTTCGCCAGCCCAGTCCTGCTAACACAGACACATAGCATCAGTCTAATTACACAGATGCAAGTCCTCCCAGTGTCCTTCTGAGGTTCAACGCCAATCCCGCCGCCACAGAATGTTAAACACGTTCTCAGGGTTTGATTGCAACTTCTGAAAAGGTCATTGGAAGACAAAGTAATTTGGATGGCTCCAATAATTTTGTTCCAGGTGACAGAGGCCTTTTACAGCTTGGTTTTTACTAATTGTATGGGGGTTTTAATTACAGACATAGTGTTTTTAACTGTTACAACTAAGGATTTTATTTGAACATCTCAAAGCCATTTCACTGCAGTTTTATAACACTTCTTAAAAGCACCTCAAGCAATTAAGACCACTTTTTTGGCCTATAATTAAAAAGTCAAAACATTAGAAAAAGAAGCAGGCGTTTTATTTTGTTTGGGTTTGTTTTCTTTTCTTTTACCCACCTTGTGTCCCAGCCATGTTCCATGGTGGCCCTCAACTGGAAGGCGCTCTGCATCCCCAGTGAGGTCAGTCAGGGCATCCTGGAAGAAAAGAAGTCACCATGTGTCAGGTGAGTCAAACACCAGGAAGGTCTCAGACTCTCCTGAAAGCTTGCCAGGGTGGCCAAGGGCATGTAAGGGCCCTGCACATTGCACTTACTTTTGGAGACAGAGTTCCTCGGATACTAATGACCACCTTCTTCTTATCATGGTCCACAGCCACATAGAATGGTGTTTCATAAACCTGGAAAAGATCCACTACTGTAACAATTAGGTGAGACATTCCTGTTTAATTATTCTCCTGCTCAGGGAAAAGGACGCAGAGCAGCCTGACAGGTTATGCCTTATGGGTAAGTGCTCCTCTGAATGATCTGATTTTTGGCAGTAGCAAATTTTTCTGTCCAAGTGGCAGAACGTCCTCATGGAGAGAGAGGATGGGAAGCTCTAGGGTCAGAAAAAGGCTTAAGTTTCCTTCTTTGTACCACTACACCTGGAAGCACATAAATCCAATTAGGAAGGGCCTTAGGAGCATGCCCCAACTATGAAGGGGGTTGCAGATTCTCCTTACTGCATCGTGGCAAGAGGTGTAAACAATGTCCACTGAGGTCATATTCTCATCCAAGAAGTGGCGCCGGATGGCAATGGCATTGCAGCCACAGCAATTGTCCTCTTCGATGGTGACGCCAGGTGCGTAGCGGGGACGTGAAGGACAGAGACAGCAACATCTGCAGAAGAAAAAAAAAAGCTTTGAGGAAAAGAGGGACGTGGAAGAGACTGGCTTTAGAGTGGAATGCCTAGGGGGGAGGGAAAGACAGACCCTGCGTGCCGCACTGGCCTCGTCTCAGCAGTGATTTCCTTTGCTTGTAGGAGCTCTTGCACAAAACAGCACACAACTCATGCTTCGGCATCAAAAGGGGCATTGGGATCAGCTGTAGCTCTCCTTCTGAGCACCAGAGAGAGCTGCAGTGCAACCAGTCCCCAAGGCATCAATGCGTGGTGGGGCTGGGAACTCTCCTTAAGGGATCCTGTGCTTCATAGCACAGTCCTACATTGCTTCAACGCACAAAGCAGCCAGCATTTGCTGAGATCTAGATCTATTTATAACAGAGAACAGGTCTTGAATCATTCCAGCACAAAACCAGCAGCTCTTTTTCCTTCTTTCCCTTATGAGACACTGCACAAGTACTCTAAAGGAAGTATATTCCTCCTAGTAAGTTCAGCACAGAAGTTCCCAACCCCAAAGAGAACCCGATGACAGCAGCTGAAAGCAAACATTTAAACCAATACAATCCTGAACTGCAGCACTGCTACCACGAGGTGAGCACTATGCAGCAGGGCAGAAAAACAATTAGTCAGAGAGAACACAGCCCAAACTCTGGCCAAGTCTTGCCAATGCTTTAATAAAGACCCAAATGTCAGCTCCCTGCATATCTGGGCTCGCCGATAAATCTGATTTCTGAGCTCCAAGACAGCTATTTTGCCTCAGTGTGAAAGCAGTCTTATGCCAGACGAGTTCTTTCTGCTGGCTGTTCAAACTGCAGAGGACTGGCAGGATCCTTAGTGCACCAGAGGATAGAGCACAGGACAGTCTGGTTTATTTAACAAGATAAGCAACTGTAAGGAAGAGACTGAGGAGAAAGACATTGCAGTATGAAGTCGGAGAGTTATGGAAAGGTGGAAAGAAAAAGTATGAGAAGGGAAAAGAGGGAAAAAGCAGAAGAGAAAATAAGAATAAACAGAGGGGTGATGAGAGCAAAGTGATAAAGAAAGGAAAATTCTAAATCTGGGAGAAATAGAAGGGAAAAGGGAAGAAGAGAAGGCAGAGTGGCCACTCACGAGCAGGATCTGGCCAGGCGACAGAGTCCACATGTGGGCTTCCTCATCAGGTATATGGGCCAGCCATAGGCAGCCAGGGCAAACAGCATGTAGTAACACACCTCTTTGTACCGCTGCATCTCTTGCTGAAAGAGACAAGAGACTTGCTAAAGGCCTTGTTCCCTTTTAGGCAGGGAGTTTTTCTACCTTTTCCCTTTCTCCATCATAGTTAGACATGTGCACCCTGCTTCCTGAGCATCAGCCTTCTCCCCCAGCACCACCAGAGCTGTTTAACAAAACTAGAAGTTAGTTCTAGAGAAATTCTCCTCTATCAAACATCCTGCTGCAAAGAAAGGCCATCCCCTGTGAGCTTTACCCCACTCTACCCTAGCTGAGAAGATAAACTAGTTTAAGTCCCAAGAAGATGAGCTCTCTATACTGCTCCCACATAGTCACTGGCCACAAGATGCCCAGAGAGGATCATAAAGCCACGCTGGGGCCACATATGCCTCAGTGCTGTCCTTCTACAAGCTCTGCTGACATCCCTCCCCACACACACCTATTCAGGAGAGACAGGCAGGATGTTAGCATTAAACACAGCGCAGCCACAAGCAGGTTAATCACAGCCTCACTCGATCAGAGATGCTGGGATTGGGTCACTCTTGCCTCTCTTGCAGCAATATCATCTAATCAAGGGGGGGTGAATACGGTTTGCCCAATGAAGGGCTGCACCAGCAGCACGCCAGGAGAAAAGCCAAGCTTAATTCACCCAGAACAGAACAGACCACAGCCATTTCCATCCTGAGAACTGCTGAGAATCAGCCCCAGGGAGGAAGGCTCCACCTCACTCCAGGGAGCTCCAGAGCCCTGCCTACTGGGCTCCACCAGCTCTGCTGGTGGCACTTCCATCTGGAGCTCCACACGCAGCGCTCAACTCCTCCCTCTGCCTTTGGAGAAGCCTCACGTTGCCTTCCCCCATTTGAGTGGAAATACTATCACGTCCCACAAAGTGGAAGACAGATAACACTTTAAAAGTGATCTGAAGACAAAAAACCTCCACAGAGCAAGTGTTGTTATTATATTCTGTTGTACTAATCTTTTAATTTCTTTGATTATTCCAGATAGGGGCGGACAGGAATAAGAGAAGCCACTGAGAAGAAGAAAACAGGCTACACGGGGAAGGATGGTGAGCTTGCAAGATCACAATCCAGTGACTTACCGCATTTTTCAGATCCAGATACTTCGTGTTCCTGGTCACTGGCATCCCAGACAGAAAAGCTAAAATGTCATTGTTTGCCTGTAAGTCACAAACATACATAAAAATTCTTCTCTGTGACATCAAGACAAAATCTACACCTGAGAAACAGAAAGCACTATAAAACCTGGAACAAGATACTTTCAAGTATCCCAACCAGTCTCCTCAACTAGTTCTAATTCTGCTGTTCTTATTTCTTCCTGGTCTGATCACTGCTGTCTGAACCCCACCTCTGGGGGAAAAAAAAACAACCCCAAAGAATTTTATACCAGGTTGACAATCCACAAATCTCAATGTCAGTAATGGCTTGGCAATTTAGGAATTTTTCCTTAAAGTTCCTCCTGCAGTTTCACCCAGACACTGGAGTCTTCTCCACCTCGCTGTAGAGGAGGAATAATCTTTCCGCTCGCTTTCAAGTACCTGCCATCTCCTTCAAGGCAGTTGCCCATTTAGGATCAAGAGCTAAATCAGTACGTGTCACCTGCCTAGAAGAGACGACAGGTTTCACAGGGTTGACTCAGTGTCAGTTGGGCCTTTTTGGAGTCTTGGAAAAAGCTGCTAAAGAAGTTAGTATTTTTATTTTACAGCTCAGTGACTGGCAATAGCCCATCACACAACAGGAACGAGGTGGGCAGAGTCATGCAGTTCTCACACAGTGAGTCACAAGAGTAGAAGGTAAGTCAGAGGCCAAGTGAGATGCCCGCTGCACAGCGACACGCCCCCTCAACCCACCTCATCCAGCACAGCGTTGCGCTTCGCCCGCTGCCGTTGGCGCAGAAGAACGAGGCCTGCAATGATGTCAGACGGGACGATGTCAAGGTCTCGGAAAAACTCGGCGAAAAGGTAGGCGATTTCAGAGTAGGCGTCCTGCAAAATCCAGGGAGAGAAGAGTTTAGGAGGAGGAGTTTGGGTGTGGGGAGCCTCAAAACAGGACACGGAATGAGAACCAATGCGGCAGCAATGGCCTCATTTCTGTAGTTCTCTCCAAAACATCCACGAGATTCCTCCAGGGAACACCATATCTGGCCTAGTCTTATTAATATCTCTTATTTATTTTACATAGTCAAACTCAAAAGGCCTCAGCTGAGACTGAATTTGTGTCCAGTTCTGGGCCCTGCACTTCCAGAAAGATGTTGAGGTGTTGGAGCGAGTGCAGAGGAGGGCGACCAAGCTGGGGAAGGGTCTGGAGGGTCTGACCTACGAGGAACGGCTGAGGGAGCTGGGGGTGTTTAGCCTGGAGAAGAGGAGGCTCAGAGGTGACCTTAGTGCAGTCTACAACTACCTGAAGGGAGGTTGTAGGGCAGTGGGAGTCGGCCTCTTCTCCCAGGCAACCAGCGATAGGACAAGAGGACACAGCCTCAAGCTTGGCCAGGGGAGGTTCAGGTTGGACATTAGGAAGCATTTCTTCTCAGCAAGGGTCATTAGGCATTGGAAGGGGCTGCCCAGGGAGGTGGTGGAGTCACCATCTCTGGAGGGGTTTAAGAAAAGCCTGGACATGGCACTTAGTGCCCTGGTCTAGTTGACATGGTGGTGTCAGGGCAATGGTTGGACTCGATGAGCCCAGAGGGCTCTTCCAACCTCATTGGTTCTGTGATTCTGTGTACTATGCTGGGTGCTTAGGTGTGGGCAAGCAGACCACCTCAACATCAAACCAGACACACAGGGAGAGAAAGGAAAGGTTTTCATCTCTACATTGTAAATAAGACAGAGAAAGTAAGATGAGAATCAAATCCCAATCCAGTGTCATCTCAGAGTCATCCTTTCTCCTCAAAAGCAATGTCATTTGAACAAAGGCTATTCAGGAAAAAACCCACCAATTTTGTCCTATTAACAGCCTCTTCAATGCTGTAACTCTGTCCTGGGATCATTTTGCCCAGACCTCACCATCCCAGGCACATCACAAAGTGACAGCTTCTGAATCCTGCCACTGAAGAGTCTCTGTAGCTGCTCATTGTTCACCATCGCGCTCTTTGCTAATGTGATTTCAGAGTTAGCCACAACAAGCAGGTGCTACACATGGCAGCTCTTGGTGCTGAAGGAGGTGACCAAGTCACCAGCCTTTTCCAGGTTTATCTTTCACTACACCCAAGCAAAAGGGCCTGAAAAGGGAAACCTGGAAAATGATCTGAGTCATTAAATGCAGAGTTCACAGAAAAGAAGGTGACCAAACCCAAAAAAGAAAGACATCACGGGAGGGACAGAAGTGGAAGTGACCTGAGAGGGTCAAGCAAAGGCTCTGAAGCAGAGTGACAAAGATATTCTGAGAAGTGTTATTTACCATTGTGCTCTGTACTACAAAAAGCCCCAAGACCTTAAGTGAGAATGGTTTGGGAGGTTGGAGATGGGCTGGACTGTGAGACAACGCTGACCTGGCCATCACTCAGACCAGTAAGCTTAGAGACAAGGGTGACCCAGAGGCTGGATCAACAAGAAGTGGGACCAAGCAAGTGCTGCAGTACACAAATAGCAGTATTTTGCCTCCTGCCATCACTAAACCTTTCCTACCAAGGTCTGTCACAGCCTTACCCTGAGCTTCCAGCCTGTATTTTCACAGCATGCTTTACTCAGCACCTAAAGCCACGCCACTGAGGTCTTGTCTGTAGAAAGCCTGAGCCGTGCGCTTGGAGAAAGGCTGGTCTTCAGGGCAGGATCTCTCCATCTCTCTTCGACAGGCAAGAAAATAAATCCCTTCCCTCCTCTAGCAGTCTTGCAGGAAATGACCTACATCCTTTTCTCTCTGACAAACTCCTGGAGCGCAAGATTACTTTCGATCATTTTTTCACTTGCCTACAAAAGCAGGTTAAATCACCATTAAGAACGGGGCTTCAGGTGCCAACTGTGCAGCTTTCCATGCCAGCTGTGCCTCTGAAGAGCAAATGGACTGGCACTAACCTCTCCAACATTACAACCGCAGTATCCTTGAAGTACTGACCCCATAAATCTTAGCACAGTTCCTACAAGCACACAAGAAACGCAAACAGCCTCCAAGTAAAATATGACCAACACCCACTAACCCAAAGCGCCAGCAACACCTCTTAATGCTCTGACCAAAGCAAAGGGTCATAATGGAAGTTCAACACGTGTGTTCTGTTCTGAAGGAAGAGTTTTTGCTGGAACACTTGATATTATGTTGTAGGATTGATTGTAGTGTTCTGCTACAAACCCTGCAGGCTCTGGGGCTGGCAGAGCCGGTGAATCCCAGAATCCCAGAATCAACCAGGTTGGAAGAGCCCTCTGGGATCATCGAGTCCAACCATTGCCCTGACACCACCATGGCAACTAGACCAGGGCACTAAGTGCCATGCCCAGGCTTTTCTTAAACCCCTCCAGAGATGGTGACTCCACCACCTCCTTGGGCAGCCCCTTCCAATGGCTAATGACCCTTGCTGACAAGAAATGCTTCCTGATGTCCAACCTGACCCTCCCCTGGCCAAGCTTGAGGCTGTGTCCTCTTGTCCTGTCGCTGGTTGCCTGGAAGAAGAGGCCGACTCCCACTGCGCTACAACCTCCCTTCAGGCAGACTTAGAACTTCAGACTTCAGCCCCATAAGAACAGATTCTTGCCCTGATGCCACATCCACTCTGCAGAACTGTTATTTTCCAGCCCAGAGAACGATGAGCCTCTGCTAGAACATTTTTTCCACAAAGACTGGGAGAGACAGCGATGGGTTCATTTCGGATCCATTACATACGCATTCATTCCGCACGCTGTCATGCCAGGACACACAAAGTCAGAGCTTGTTTCTGCAAAGAAAAGAGCCTGGAAATTGCTCAAGCGGAATGTAAAAATGGAAATTCAATAGCACAAGGAATTTGAAGATTCTGGTATCTGCTTTTATCCTGAACTAAAAAAAAAAAAAAAGTAGAAACAGAGTCACTGCAGAATGAAAAGTTTGTTAAAAAAAGCTTGACACGACCTGAAATATTTTGCATTCCTGAATAAAATAGTGTTGTTCAGAAACCAGGCCATTTGGAGGGCTGTCAGGGCTCTCCAGCCAGGCTGCAGCACCCTCAGGACACGCATCTCTGGATACCTGGGCAAGGCGACCTGGTTGTGCTGTCAGGGAGAAGGGAAGGAGCCTCTGCTGTGGTAGCCCGGGCAAGTGGAGGAGCAGAAAATAACCCCCAAGGACACGCTGCTGTTGGAGCTGCCCTGACACAAAGCCCCTTTTGTTTCAGTTTTCCACATGGATTTTCCTAAGCAGCTCTAGCAGATGATCTGGAGTCCTGGGCTACGACTTCTGAGCGGGACAGCAGGCTGGGGCTGGGACATTCCCTGGGCACACGGTGGCATTTCATCCCGTGCTGCAGGAGCGTGCCACGGGGAGGGTCAGGGGACAGCACACGCTGCTGGATTTCTGCAAAAAGCCTGTGACGATTCCTGCAGCCGTCTACACTTTGGAAACTGTACCCTGAGGATAACTACACAGCACTTACCAACAAACCCTTTCAATCTAACTCATACTGGTTGCCATCTGTGACGAACACATGCTCAGGTAGCCTTCACCCAACTCTCCATTATTCTTACACAGCTCTTCATCTTATTACACCTTTCCCTTTTGAGGTTAAAACCCCAATCTCGTTTCTCTTCCTATACAAGTTCACACCCCCTCCAATATGCTCCTGGTTCTGCTGCATCTTTTAGGAGACCAAACACAAAGCTATATTTAGTGAGGACATCACCAATGTGGTCGGTCCCTTGGTGTTTTCCCTGTTTTTTTCCATGCCCTTCTACTGAAGCTACACGTTTTTCTGATTTTTTTGGCCACTGCTGCTTTGTTGAAGCGTCCTTGATAACTCCTAGCTCTTTTCTGAGAGGTTGTAACTAATTCTGAGCCTACTGTATGCAATTAATTTAAATTGTTTCTTCAGATGCGCACACATCACGTCGTCTTTATGACTTTATCTTTGATAACAATTCCCTGGTTCTGCTTGGTCTTTCAAGAGTTCTCAAATACTCATAATTCTGACCAATTTAAACAAGTCATCAGCAACATTTTCTACCTTAGTACTCACCTCTCCAGCAGGTCCTCAGGAGTCCTGTCAAGTACCACCCTAAGGCACAAATCTGCTCCCACTGCTTCCAGTAAGAATGGACTGCTAACTTTTGGGGAAGCAATATCAAGCCCCTTACCCTTCCCTGTTGGACAGATAAAAGCAAGGGAAAATCCCAGCTGTGGTACGTGAAAACTTCAAACCAATGATCTTCACATGAATCTATGGATTAAGTAGTAGTTTTGACTGTTAATAATCCAGAAATATTCTATTGCTGATTCTGCCAGATTTGCATTTTCCCATTTTCAACGAGGTCTCTTCTCCTTAAGTGTATGAGACATTCTCCCAGGCAACCAGCAATAGGACAAGAGGACACAGCCTCAAGCTTGGCCAGGGGAGGGTCAGGTTGGACATTAGGAAGCATTTCTTCTCAGCAAGGGTCATTAGCCATTGGAAGGGGCTGCCCAGGGAGGTGGTGGAGTCACCATCTCTGGAGGGGTTTAAGAAAAGCCTGGCCATGGCACTTAGTGCCCTGGTCTAGTTGCCATGGTGGTGTCAGGGCAATGGTTGGACTCGATGAGCCCAGAGGGCTCTTCCAACCTCATTGATTCTGTGAACAGGAAAACCCACCTAAGCAGACTGGCTGATAAAGGCAAACTGCAGCTGACCACAAAGCACTGTCAAAGGTGGAACCTAAACATAGTGAAAATACGTATTTCTTCCACCGATCTCTTCACTTAAAATTATTATCCCAGTTCACTGTAACAGTGAGGGGAAGAACAACTTCAGGAGAAGAGTTTAACACTGACAACGTTGCTTGTCAGTGCTACTAACTTTACTTTCAGAGCCAGTCCTGCAATACTCAAAACCAGGGGGTTAAGACTAGCCACTTTGAAAAGAAAACTGCCCTACTCAGCGGTGTTACATCTGCATCTAGAAGGAAACAGCAGCTTCTGTTTCTGCATGGAATACCCAGGTACCCTCCTGCAGAAATGCAAGTGCTCACTCAGGCTACCTGGGCTGAAAGGAAGGAAAAGGAACCAGCACGCAGCAAAATTTCAAGCCTGGTCATTCTGAGGGTAGCTCAGCTCGTTGCTCCTTGGAAGGCATTTCCAGTCCTTGCATGCACTACTGTCAAGGCTCACTGGACTCCTTGTGCCTCCACATCACAAAGAACACTCATGGTGAACTGAGATACACATCTTCCAGGCTTGGCAGCAGGAACCCCATGCTGCTCCGCTCTGCTGAGTCCCAGGGATCGTCAGCCACACACACAGTTTGCTCCCTGAAAGGAGATATTTGGTACCTACCGACTGGGAGTCTTTTGTCCGTGTGCAGCAAAGGAAAACTTTGAGTCTGCGTGTCCAGCTGCTGGCTTGCCCTTCTTCCAGGCGGTGTCTATAAATAAAGGGTAGAGGATGCACATGAGGACAGGCAGGAGAACACGACTGCAAGCAAATAGTAGGATCCAGCACAAAGCCACACAGCTTACTGCGTGCTAAACCCTATTTTTATCCTTGTCTAGCAGGGACAAGGAGACCACATATAGATTAACTGAGCTCATTCTATAGGATGTGAAGGTCAATAATCCAGCTGTTCTGGCCAGGACCAAGCCTCTGTATTTATACACATGGTGTCCTGCCCAAATGGGATAGCCACAATGAAGCTACTGTTGTTGTAGGATATCTGCTGGAAGCAGGATGTCCAACAGCACCTGGTGCTCGGGGTGGAAGGAGGGTCTACTGGTAACCTGGCAGCTGCACATGTGCTAGGGTGTACTACCACTCAGTAGGAGCGAGGGATGGGAAGGGTACAAAAGACCCCAAGCACTCAGTATGAGAAGAGCTGGGCTATTTTTTCCAATAAATAGCTTATTTGGAAAAAATCTATTTCTTAAACTTAAACCAGTCTCAGAATTGAAACAATTTGCACTCTTTATTCAAGTACAGTGCATTACTTGAATCAAAAAAAGGAAAGCAAGCTAAAGGTCCTCCTTTTCAATTTAGAAAAGGTTAAAAAAAGGCTGAATACAGAAGGTTTAGCTTAACCCACATTTGCTTTATATGACATTTCAATTTCAGCTTCAAAATTAGCTAATTGCACAACCCTATTTAAAATGAACCATAGCTGAGTTCACGCCACCATTGTGAGCTTGTCCTATTTAATACATTCTGCAGGGTGACAGTCCCTTATGTGGGACTGGCATATCTGCAAATAATCCTTAGATCAAGTCAGGCTTAGTGGCACTGAAGTGGGTGACTGATTCCCTACCAGAGTGCCATGCTACCTACATAAGTCCACAGCTCCTCTAATGCAGGTTTGTTTTTTTTAACGTGAACACAGACTAACTCAACACAGGTCAGAGCAATGAAAAAAGATCCCTTCTGTTTTCTGGCAGGTGATCACACTAGGAGAAGCCCAAGCACAGAAAGTGGGTTGCACCTGGGCGAAAAAGATGCTGGTAAAGGAGTATTTGCCTGCAATAGGAGCAGATCCTACAGGGCAATCCATCAACTCCTGCCTGAGCGTTTTAAAACTATCCCTAACCTCCAGGGAAGACTCCAAAAGAGGAACAGAAACACGAGTGTCCAAAGACAGAGCTGGCAGAACGCAGTTTGCTGCACCAAATGCCAACGAACTCGGGCAGCGATGCAAAGAACTTCACAACTCCACCGCGGGGGTTGAACAAGCAAGTGTGCTCTGAGCTATTTTCACTCCAACTTTTCCCAAATTCTTCCTTCCTAACACTGAACTTCCACATTTTAGTAAGAGCTCTAAATTGAGTTTCTTAGCAAAGCCTCAGCACAATTAGCTGAGCCTTTTGTTTTGTTGTTTTATTCCTTAGCTCTGCAAGAACATAAGAGCCCACACACATCACGATGCCACTGGTAAAGGAAAACCAGTGTGTAACAGTCCAACAGCTACAGCAGAGCACCCCAAGAAGGAGGCCAAAGTTAAAACCTTAAACAAGGTTTTTCATGAGTTAAGACAGAGGAAATGCAGCTCAGGTTAAGTATAACACAAAGGTCAAATTACTGCTGTACACCAGAAGGCTGCAGGGGGATTTCAACAGGAACAGCTGGCCCTCAGCACCTTACAGGATCACCATCCAGAAACAGGCAGAGAATTTCATAATATATTCTTTGGAAAGGAATTGCTTTAAGTGGAGAATTTCATAATATATTCTTTGAAAACAATTGCTTTAGTAGTGAACACATAGTAACATTTTATGTTTCCCTTTCACATCGTAGCCCACAGCAGTTTGCTTGTTAACATCTGTTAACGCTCCCTTTCTAGAGTGGAAATGTGCAAACATCAAGCACAAGCTCTCTGGAAATGTTACAGGCTTGGAGGGAAAAACCTGGCCGTGGCCCAAGGGACAAACACCTTCACTCAGTTGTCTGGGATCTCCAAACTCCTCACAAGGGAGATAAAAGTAAATCAAAACAAACCCCAAAATTACATTCTCTGGCAAACAACTTTGCCATCTGTGGCACTCGGTTTCCCTTTGGAAAAATAATGCATTGAGCCAGACAGCTTTGATGGAGGATGGGGTGGTAGATCCCCAGTATCACCACAGCTTCTCATCCCCATCTCCTTGGGAATGTCCCCATCACAACGCAGCAATCACACACGTTAGGTTAACAGGGCACTAACTCCAAATGTTCAAGGCTAGTGATAGTGACTAGTTAGGAAGAATGTCTTACACATCCCACAATAAAAAAAAAACAGGCTCCTTCAAACAAAACTTGCTGCATCGTCCTTAGAAAAGTCTGTTTTCCCCTCAAAAAGACAACCTGAAGGATCCCATTTCAAGACATTGGAAGAGCATGTATTCAAAACACCCCTTGAATACACATTCCCAATGAGAAATGCAAAATTTGCAGAGTATTTTTTTTAAAAGCCTCATTTTTTAGCATCCAAACCCTAATGCCCTCAAGTCCTACAAAGCCACATTCCTTGCTGACAGTTACATATGTCAAGGCTGCATACGAAAACAAAGCCTGTTTGTGTTGTCCTGCTACTGGAAAAAACACTTCTGAAAAATGCCTTGCTTGGTGAAAAAAAGCTTTCATATCCCCATCTGGGTAGCTCAAAGATGCAATCAATTCTTAATTAAAAGATCTGCCTGCTAACACAAAAGAAATTGCTTCTTGGCCAAGACCAAATACAAGAAACCTCAGGCCAAAAGGTCTTTGAAGGCAAAGAAAGGAAGACAGAGGCTTTGGAAGAAGATGTGGCCTCAACCTAGGCAAAATCTAAGCACTGCCTCACTGTTACCAGGCAGAAGAGGGCTACAGGATGGACAAACAAGCTGTTGAGGTCAGCACCAGCTCAAGGGGCTCGTAAGGATTCACAAATCCAGCGACTAACACACAATCCAGATACCACGTTGCTTCACCTCCTTTTGATAGATGCCCACACACAGCACCTGACAGTCTGAGCTGATTCCAAAAATCACCCTCACCAGCAAAGGGAAGCAACACTTGAAGCTGAATACTCCCTGAAGCAAGGCAAGGAGAATGTCAAGACCCAAAAAAAGCAGGGCACCCTTCCAGGAAGGCTGCTTTACCTCAGGTTGTATGTCCTCAGGTTGCGCTGTCTCCGCTTCGTGGCACGCAGCTTGACAAAGGTCCGGCCTGTCGGGTCGAAGACGCACAGGACAGTGATGCAGACGCTCAGGATGACAACCCAGTTGCACACCACCATGCCTGCAGAGAAAGAAGAGGAGTCAGGTGGCTCTGCCCATAAGTCTTGGCAGCATCGCTTCCTGCTTTTCACCACACACATCAGACCCACCTCTCCACCGCTGCTGGGCAGAGAAAGTTACCCCAAATACTCTTGCAGCCAGCTGCAGCAAAAGGAAATCCTCTGGGAAGGCTTCTAAGCCTGTTTTAGGAGATTGTCCATGCAGAAGGCCATTAAATACTCACTGAGTATCTAGGGGGACTGCAACATTAGCATCATCCCCACAGGGGACGGGCCGAGATGGAAAAGAAGTTCCAGGAAGGGTCTGGAGGGTCTGAGATACGAGGAACAGCTGAGGGAGTTGGGGGTGTTTAGCCTGGAGAAGAGGAGGCTCAGAGGTGACCTTAGTGCAGTCTACAACTACCTGAAGGGAGGTTGTAGCGCAGTGGGAGTCGGCCTCTTCTCCCAGGCAACCAGCGATAGGACAAGAGGACACAGCCTCAAGCTTGGCCAAGGGAGGTTCAGGTTGGACATTAGGAAGCATTTCTTCTCAGCAAGGGTCATTAGCCATTGGAAGGGGCTGCCCAGGGAGGTGGGGGAGTCACCATCTCTGGAGGGGTTTAAGAAAAGCCTGGCCATGGCACTTAGTGCCCTGGTCTAGTTGCCATGGTGGTGTCAGGGCAATGGTTGGACTCGATGAGCCCAGAGGGCTCTTCCAACCTGGTTGATTCTGTGATTCTGTGAAAACAGTAAAGCCATTTTGAACTGAAGAAGGGGAATCAGATCTTACAGACTCCCCAGCCAGACCCTTCCATGGGAATGTGAATTCTTGCCTCAGTGCAGACAGCACAAACAAATGAATAGAACAACTGTTCCGAGCAATAACATCTCAGGAAAACAAGCACCACATTTACAGCTACAATCCACTTCCACCAGTCAATCCCCACATGCACGAATGAATTAGCTCTCCAAGGCAAGAGGATGTCTGCGCATACACAGGAATGCACAAAAAAAACCCAAACACATTCCAAATACGTACCCAAAGTGACACTCTTTGCTGTGAGATCATTGCAGGAAGCGTAGTACTGCGTTAGCCAAACGATGCCCACAATAGCATACACAAACTCAATCACCAAGATAGCTGAAACAAAAGGAACACAAGGGATAGTAGCAGCGTCTCCCTAAGGATTAACGACTGCCTCACCCCATCTTCTGGAGAGGAAACCCAAAGACAGGTTCCTTAGCAGGATGGCTGCACAGAAAAGTGCCTGCAGGACTGGGCCCCAATGCTTTGGGAGGTGATATTCAAGAAAATGAACCAGAAATGTAATGTGTCCTTAACACTAACCACTCCTAAACACCACAGGGCTGTCAGTGCCCTTGGCTGTGTTGGAGGTGTGAATCAGACAGCCCTACCTTTCACCCGTGACAGTGGAAAGACTCCTTTAGCTAACAAGAATCACCACGTAACAGCACCCAGCTCTTAACCACCTCAGACAGCTCGCCTGATTCAGAGATGGGAAATAAAAGGTAGTGTGTATCCAGGATTAATCCTGCTTACACTTAGCAAATGTTCCCAGCACCTCCGCCCTTTGCCATCCTTCCAGTAAGAGTTCCCAGCACACAGTCCTCAAGGAGTCACTTACTGGCTCCCCAGTTTTGCGTGCTACCCTGGGAATGAACAAGAAACTGGGGGGTGACGGTGATTCCCTGGCACAAAAGTGTTGGGAAACACTGCTCTGAAGTGCCCATCCTCACACATTACAACCCCAAGGTGCAGGTGAGCAATCAGGTATGGAGAGAGTAAATAGCTTGCTTAGTAACACCTAGCAAGCCTTTGGTGGAGCCCAGACTAAACCCACATTCCAGCCTAGCCCACTAACCACCCACCCTCCTTATCTACATGTTGGCACAGTATCTTTCCATGAGTGGCTTTACTACACACTCTCACTACCCTGGAAAGACCAGTTCAAAGAGCCACACAGCAAATAGCTTTCAACAGCAGCAGGCAAGGAACCAGGGCTGGACCTGGCTCCTGATCAGCCCAGCTTATGTCCTTAAACTGAGCTAGGCTTTGCCTCCCTTGGCTTGTCTCCCCTCTGAGACTACCTGCTGCAGGACAGGAGCAGCAGGAGCACCGATGAGACTTTCCTGGGTTCAGATTGGAACTCCTTCCCTAGATTTATGTGCACTAAACAGCACGTGCTTAAAATGGGACAGTCACATGGACCTTGCCCACACAACGGTCACACTCCTATTTCTATCATCAGAACTGAGGAAGCCATTAGGAGTAAAAGGCCCCATGAAATAAGCACATACAAGACCCAAGATACAGTGTAAACACAGATCCTGAACATCTGTATTAGTTTAAGGCAGGCAAGGAAGAAAAGTAGATGATTCTTGGGGAGGAAAACGGCTCTTTGGATACTCTCTACCTCCCTTGTTCCATTTAGTCTGGTTTTAAAACAGTGTTACTCAAACTGTCAGGCTCTGCGTGCTTCCCTAAGGAGATTGCATTGTGTCTGGGAAACTGGAGAGAAAGATTTGTTTGCTATTCATGCTCATGATTTGCACTTAGCACTCAACGGCGGAAATGTCTCCCAGACAGAGCTTTCAAGCAAGGTTAGCAGTGTTTTAGCAAATCCTGCATGAAAACAATCCAGCAAAAGCAGAGATGCAAAAACATGAGATGTTTTGTTTGGAATGAGCTTGACTCTGCATCTCCAAAAGCTGTTTCTCTTAAAAATCTTCACTCAGCACAGAAAAATCTGATCGAGTTTCTGTACCTGGAAGACAATGGAACAGAGGAGGGAAGACAAGCTAAAAAGGAAGCCCTGAATGATAAATTAAGGAATAAACTCTTCTCTGATCTAGTTCTTGGTTGGTGAATGAGACAGGAAATGTTTTTAGGAAGACAAATAGCACTCTAAAGAGAGAGGATGCAACCAGTGAGCAGGTGCTAAACCTATTTATCTCATGGTGCCTGGAGGTGGAATATCAAAGTGCAGGTTGCTGGATGGAGAGATGCATCACATGTGAGTCAAGAGGTCAAGTATAAGTCTCAAGGCAGGTGGGTGTAGGCTTAAGTGTCTCTATGATAGGTAAGGACATGCACGTGCCTCAGGGTGAGAACCACCATGATTTACACAGACATATGCCTATATCGTAGGAAAATGCGTGGAAAAAGGTGAGGGAGAGGTGTAGATGCATCTCACTGTGGCAGATCTCTGCTGGGAGACAGAAGGGGAGCATATTTTGTTAGAGGAAAAGGCTGTACCTGCATCCCAATGAGGGTGACAAGTTAAAGGTTTGCTAGAAAGATATTTGGGGCATTGCATGAGAGTTTTACAGCAATGACAGGGTGCAGTACATGTGATGGATTCAGATGCATATCACATACAAGTGGCCATCTGGATGTCTTTCAGAAGCTGTGTGTTTGTCAGGGTGTGGGGAGAGAAGTCTTCTGCGATAGCAGATGGCAGTGTGGAGGCTGAGTCATTAGGAGGCCTCAGGCCGCTGCCTCTTACCCAGTCTGACATAGAGCACATACTGCATCGAGTCCCGGGGCTCTGTGTACAGGATACTGCCTCGCATGCTGAGCCAGATGATTGCCACCTCTGCGATCATACAACTGAGCAGGATGCCCAGGTAGCCTCTGCCGTGGTCCACCAGGTTAAGCGAGCAGGTCTCGTTGGGGTTGTACACCAGCCCAAAGAGCACCACAGAGAGGATCACAAACCTGCCAGTCACAAACCAGCTTGTTACCAGCAGTAAGCCAAAGAAAGCTGCATGTAACATCCCACACCTGCTCTCCTCACAAAGCTACTGAGGATCCTCAGTCTCCCACAGCTCCTTACAATTAATATTAATTTGTTCTGGAAATCTCCTCCCCACAAGCCATCCAGAGGCCCTGCTACCCCAGTCAGAACAATGGGATGATCTGTGTCAAGTCACATTATCCCACGGGATCTGCCACTCCAATTGTTTTTCCTGAGCCCCTGTATAGAAATACAGCTCCAAACTCCAGTGGACAACCTTGGGTAGCACAGGAGGATGCAAGGAGCTCTTATCAGGCTCCCTCTTTGGAACTGGAACTAGAACTTAGAACTTATCCAAAGAACCAAAAGCTGGAAATATGTTGGTGTCTGTCACAAATGCCCCAAACAAACCTTCCAGCTGCATGTATAAGCGTGGTAAGAATTACAGCTGCAAGAAACAGGAGTAGCAAAAAGATTTCAGGGGAGACTTCATCATTTTGCCTTTCTCACTTACCAGGTGGTATGCAGGAGGAAGAGGAAGACTGCTGGCAAAACCAGGTCATCGCTGCCTACAGACCAGCGACGGCGGAACACGACAATCCCTGGCATGGCTAGCGGGTCTGAGGGAGTTCAGCAGGCACGACACTCACCTCCTGGAAGAGAACAGAATCAAAGATGCTTCTAACCCTCTTCAACCCCCCCAGGAGAGCCCCACGCCTTCTGCACCTGAGAGCTATTCCTATTTTAGAGCAAAGATGGCAGAGCTTCTTCCTTCCAGCACCAGGGGGCACGGCATGCTCGAGAAGGAGAGCACAGGAGAGGAATATACGGTTTCAAGAGTGGGAAGTATCAGGTGGAGCAGGTGTGTAACTCGCTGAACATAATCACCACTCACCCAGCTCCACTTCACAAGATTACTTGGAATCCTGTTAGGGCTGTGTGTTGGTAAGCAGTCACTGTGGGGTGCTTTGGACAGGTTACACCAACACCTCAACTCTAGAAGAAAGCCCCATTACCATGTTCTTCCACAGGCACACCTGCTGCCAGCCTCTCCGCTTGTTGTCCCAACAGTTCCCTCTCTCACTTGGCTCTGCAAGCCAAAATACCCATTAGCAGTTAATGGTAGCGTCTGGAAAAGCTATTGACTGGCTCCCACCAGCCAGCACTTAGAGCCCAGGGAGCAAGCTCCTAGGAGATGGCTCACTCAGCCATCAGTTGCACAGAAGCACCCTGCCAGCTCCACAGCTCCTTTGTGTTCCCACTGGCCCTGACAGGCACGAACAATTAAAAGGTCGAAGATTGAGGAGCTGGCTGTTCCTCCCCACGTCTTGTTTGTGCTCCTATTTTTAAAGCTTCACAAACCCTTTAAAAAAAGAAACAGCAGTGGTATAAGTCACGAGACTCCACAGGGCTATCCAGACACCTCCTCCCAGCACAGCTCTCCCACACCATTTCAGCTCTGCTGTACATACTCCAGTCCGAGCTCAGTCCTTTCCTGCAGCACACCCCATCTCCCTTCTGCATTTCTTGTACAACACACTTCAACCACGACCCCCAACCACAACTTCTGTTTGGTTTCGTCAACCTTTGCTGCCTGAGATTGTGTCTATCCTGTCTGCCCACAGCCACCAGTGATCTCCTCCCTGCAGGAGTCATCCCCGTTCCTTTCCTCCGTGCCCTAAACCCTGTCACACTTCTTACCTGTGCTACCACACACCAGGGGACACCACACATTGGCCTGTGCCTCTCTGCTCCGAGCCACCACCTCAAGAGCACCAAGTTCTCCCAACTGATGCATCTCAGTCTCAAATCACAGCACTTCCATTCTAACCCCACTAACCTCCCAATCTTCACCTCCATGCACTGCTGCCAGAGCACTCCATCCACGGCCTGCAGTGACCACGCTGCTCCAAAACTGCATCTCAGGTAATAACTGTTCTTTGTATTGGTCGGGCAATTTGCTGTTAGGCTCACAGAGGAAAAAAAAAAGAATAAACCAAAGTGTCCACACTTTACTTACGATTCCCAACAGTATTTCAGGGGAACATCATCTGAATGCACCAGGGCAAAAACCAAACTTGGATATGATGTCTCTAATTCAGTGCTCTGGGTAAAAAAAGGGGAGGAGTGACACGATCACATCTAAACTAATTTGAGCCTTCAAAGTAACAGAAGTGTTGGGTTTTGTGGCAGACCACAGCCTGTGTCACAGCACCGAAGCTGCCTTGTCCTACTAAAACCCATTCACCAGTCAGGTGTGGTTACCCCATCGCTTACCTACTGTGCAGACCATCTGAATTTCTTTTCAGCAAGGGTCATTAGGCATTGGAAGGGGCTGCCCAGGGAGGTGGTGGAGTCAGCATCTCTGGAGGGGTTTAAGAAAAGCCTGGCCATGGCACTTAGTGCCCTGGTCTAGTTGCCATGGTGGTGTCAGGGCAATGGTTGGACTCGATGAGCCCAGAGGTCTCTTCCAACCTCACTGATTCCAGGATTCTGTGATCTTCCCTCCTGCACCGACACCCACAGCCAGTGGACCAGGCCTTCCTAGACCCAACCAGACCTTGGTTTCAGTCACCAAGTATTGAAAACCTACCCAAATCTTTCACACTTTCAGGGAGATTCCATCACTAACAGGCTGACACACTTCCCAGTTACTCACTTGGGTGAAGGAAACGCTCTATTCCACAAACAAAGCAAATGCAGAATCACACCACCATTTGGATTCACACTTCCTCAGCACATAATAATCAGAGCACTCAGTACATCGCAGCTCTACTTTCAAACTGCTCACTCCTCTGGCCATCTGGTGACTTCTTCCAGCCTTGCTGTGAATACCCCCCTGCCTGGATCAAAAAAATCACAGAATCAGGTGGGAAGAGCCCTCTGGCCTCATCGAGTCCAACCATTGCCCTGACACCACCATGGCAACTAGACCAGGGCACTAAGTGCCATGTCCAGGCTTTTCTCAAACCCCTCCAGAGATGGTGACTCCACCACCTCCCTGGGCAGCCCCTTCCAATGCCTAATGACCCTTGCTCAGAAGAAATGCTTCCTAATGTCCAACCTGACCCTCCCCTGGCCAAGCTTGAGGCTGTGTCCTCTTGTCCTATCGCTGGTTGCCTGGGAGAAGACGCCAACTCCCACTCCACTACAACCTCCCTTCAGGTAGTTGTAGACTGCAATAGAAGTGGATGAAGCACTTCTACCTTGAATGTTGCCAACCCTGCTCAGACCTCAGTTCCCATCACCCCTCGGCTTACGGCTGCATCCCGCCAACGCACTTTCCACAACTCTTCCACCTCTCCAGTTGTGCCCTGCCTGCTTTCACCACCCTCTTGCCAGCTTGAGAGGCAGGGTATCGGCAAGAGCGGCGAACATCTAATGTGAATTCCTTACCCACAGCAACAGATGGGGACGGAGCAGAGCAGCCTGTCACTCGCTGTCACACCCGAGAATACTCGCTGTAGGACTGTCACTCCTAGCTGTGCGCTCACCAGGCTCCTGGTGCACCGAACAAAGAGTCCCAATTAATTTTCAAAGACTGTCTATTGAAAATCTAAACCAGGGGGTCTGGGGCCTTGCCCCCAGTTTGGAAAGGAGGGAGATGATAGAAGGCCTGAGACTGTAAAGCTCACAAAAAGAAAAAAATAAAGCTCTCTGTGTGAGGACTGTTTGGCTTCATCAGATCCCAGGAGTTACATTTTATGATGAAGATAAATCTAGCAGAGGAATTGGGAGGAGAGTGGCAGGTCAGAGTGCAAATAGCCCTGAGACCCCTGACCCTTTGCACTGCCCCTAAAATTGCTGCAAAGAGTGAAAAATTCCCAGGCCCTTGAAACCTGGACCCCAGTCCCAGAAGCCCCAAGCTCCCACCACTAAAATTCAGGGGAAGCACATGCAGGAACAAGCTTTGTGTGCAAGGAGTCCGGAGCCCTTGACCCTCAGAGCAGAGAAAGATCTATGAAAGCAGGAATCTTACATGGCATGTGGTCCAGCCGCTGCACATTCTTCTGTCCCATCGGGGTATTTCAGTGCACATCCCCGGCGACAGGCATCACAGGCGAAGGAGGGACCAGCAAACTCTTCTTGCAGCCATTGAAAATCCCACTCGGCGAAGGGAAGGACGGCGCGGGGACTGCCTGCCGACAGAGCCGGGCATCATCGTCAGAGCAACTCCCTCCTTCCGAGCTCATTTATTCAGGGGGGGTTGCTGAGAGCCAGCGAGCCAGGGGTCGTGACTCCCCCCTTCCACACCCCCGGCACCCTCTGCAAGGAAGTGACATCATCCCTATTCTGAGGAGATTGTATGTGAATTGTGGGAAGGGAGGACTGGGCGATGCTGTCAGAGATGCACGGAGCCAGGAGGGAAGGAAAGCCCTCCAGCAGCAAGCGCTGCACCACAAACCTCCTCCTCCTCCTCCTTCTTGTCTCCGAGAAGGCGGCAGGACCAGGTCTTGTCCTGGAGCCCTCGGGCTGCAGCGGATGGCATCAGGGCTGGGAAAGGCTGAGGGCCGCTGGTCTCTCCTCTGGCATGTCCTGAATGGCCAAGGGGAGGAGAATTGGACGGGACACAAAAGGGGCACACAGAGGGGGCCACCTCGGTCACAGAAAGGAGAGACTGTTGGAGAGGAGCAGCCTCTCCGGGGCCTTTTCAGCCGTTAATTCCTTGTGACATGCTCTGGGGTATGGCAGGGGGTGGGGGAAGGGGAGAATTAGCTGTTTGTAGGGGAAGGCTTAGAGAAAAGAGCAAGGGAGAAAAATGCTACTGAGAGACAACACTCGAGCTAAACCCAGGAGATTTAGGCTAATCCAACCTCCCGTCCCGTCTGACGTTAGCCTCAGAAGAAGGTATCCAAGTAAATACAAGCTGAACACAGCCACAGCTGCAAGAAAAGGGCTGTGCATGGATCCTGCACCACGGGAGACCACCCACACCCTGCCAACACCCCAGCAGAGAGAACCAGCTCCTCCCCACCACCCAAAGCCACAAGCAGGATTTGCTTTAAGCTCACAGCATCACGCAAACACCCGAGGCACATTTGCACCCACACAATCCAACACAGTAACCCCCTGCAAACCCTCACCCCTGGATCCACAAAGGCGTGCGGTCTCGCTCAGCATCCCCACACCTCCATCACCCAAAAACCTCCTCCTGGTCCCCACTCAACCCCCAGCAGTTCCAACCAGTGCCATCAAGCAGAAGATGGGAAGCCAACACCACACCGAAACTGGATCCGCCAGTGCCAATGGTTTCTTCTCACTTGGACCACAGCAGTGTCTGCCCAGAGGCATCAGCAGGAGGAAGCCCAACACATTCATCACCTCCCTTTCTGCTCAGCCTGAGATGATGGCTCCTTGCAACTTGACATGACCCATGTATCACAAAGCAATCCCATCTTATCTGTGTTTCATATCTGTCACCATCCTCTTTGCACTGGTCTCCACAAATTGTGCCTCAACTCTAGAGTCCTACAGTATTATTCACCCAAACTCCCTCAAGATGACCAGACTTTCATCTTCACTGCTTAGGGCCACAGGAAGCCCAAAAGAAAGGGGATTTCTAGTTCTTAGCTCTGTGGATGGTTGCAGCAGTCACTACAGGACAAAGCCCTTCGCTGTTCTGTAGAAATCCAGCAGCGTGTGCTGTCCCCTGACCCTCCCTGTGGCACGCTCCTGCAGCATGGGATGAAATGCCACCGTGTGCCCAGGGAATGTTCCAGCCCCAACCTGCTGTCCCACTCAGAAGTCGGAGCCCAGCACTGCCAGATCATCTGCTAGAGCTGCTTAGGAAAATCCATGTGGAAAAGTGAAACAAAACGGGCTTTGTGTCAGGGCAGCTCCAACAGCAGCATTTCCTTGGGGGTTATTTGCTGCTCCTCCGCTTGCCCGGGCTACCACAGCAGAGGCTCCTTCCCAGAGACGTGGTAGATGCCTCATCCCTGGAAACATCCAAGGTCAGGTTGGATGGGGCTCTGGGCAACCTGATCAAGTTGAAGGTGCCCCTGCTCACTGCAGGGCAATTGGACTAGATGACCTTTGAAGGTCTCTTCCAACACAAACTATTCTATGAGAGCCCCAAGAGGAGAACAGTGGCACCTCCACGGTAAGCCCTGAGAGTCCTCTGAGTAGCCCAGGCAGGCCCAGGACACTGTCCAAGCACTGCCAGATTAACTCCATCCAGTTACGTCCTCTAGAACTGCCTTCTGCCTCCTACCACACAAGATGGCAACTGCAAGTACTCCTCCACAGCACTGCACAACCTTCCTCATCTCCTGTCACCAGCACATGTTCTGTCCCTTGCTGGTATCACTCCATTTTCTCTTTCTGAAGTTCTTTATTAGCACTATGGAAGCTCTCTGTATTTTTGCAGATGTCAAAGTGGTTTTTACACTGAGGTGAACTAAAAAAGCAACAGCATTTTAAAATAACCACGTTTGTCAAATGACATTCAGCACGCTTAACGACACAGCTCCTGACCCTTAAACTTCTGCTGGTTCATAAAATACAAACCCTTCCCCTGAACTAGCACTTCACTAACAGACAGGGTTGCAGCCCATCAAGTCAACCTTACCTGAACCCCACGTCCTTCTTCTCCTCATCCATCCCACGTGGGACATGGGCTTTCTACCCCAGGTTGGGTCATCACCCTGCAGCTCACAGAAGCCTCCTGTTCCCATCAAGCACACCTTTCTGTAAGCACTTACTGTACTTGACGGAAATCATCAATTAGAACTTGGATCAAGCTTCATCAGTCCTCATCCAGCTTCTTTTAAGGGCCTTAAAATGGGGCTCTTTCTGAGCTTGGTTCCTCACAATCTGGGAATTGTTCTTCCCTTGCAGGGAGAAGGGGGGATGTGGTTACATCCATACAAAACGTCCTGTGTCTGTGCACACACAAACCCATCTCTCCTCCAGCATCTCTTGCAGGACCCAACGTGCAGTCTGAACTAGACAGCGAGGTCTGGTGCTGGGTACCTCCCCTGTACAACCTACCCCATAACAACCATTAGCAAGAAACAGCAGAAATAAGTGGCAGGACAGATGAAAAAAAATATGCAAACCTTCGAAAACTGCTCTTCCAGGGTGGGAATATCTCAGAGCATCTTATGAGAGGGAGGAACACCTACTCAACGCGCACAACGTGGAACAGAGGCTCATACTATAAGATGGGGACAAATTACACGGCACCAAAGGAAGATGAGCCCTTCCAAGACAGGGCTGTCTTCTACAGCAGCAGAAGATACCTATTACGAGTAATACAGGTAGTACAACTACCTGAAGGGAGGTTGTAGTGAAGTGGGAGTCAGCCTCTTCTCCCAGGCAACTAGCGATAGGACAAGAGGACACAGCCTCAAGCTTGGCCAGGGGAGGGTCAGGTTGGACATTAGGAAGCATTTCTTCTCAGCAAGGGTCATTAGCCATTGGAAGGAGCTGCCCAGGGAGGTGGTGGAGTCACCATCTCTGGAGGGGTTTAAGAAAAGCCTGGACATGGCACTTAGTGCCCTGGTCTAGTTGCCAATGGTTGGACTCGATGATCCCAGGGGTCTCTTCCAACCTGGTTGATTCTCTGATTCTGTGATGCCTGCAGGAATTGCAGGGAAAGCTCCTTCCCTGGGGGGAGATGGTACAACAGCTGCCAGAAGGTTGTGAGGATAGTTCTAGCATGACTGAATATGATTAAGGAAACAGATCTGCTCCTTAAACAATATTGTATGTATTAATGTAACATCTAAGAGCCATATTTACAACCAAGTCACAGACTGCTCAGCACGGGCAGGGAATGCTGGCAAAAATCAATAGGGTCTTTCAGTTTGGAATATCAATTTCACACCTACTTTTAAGATTCTCCTTTATAGTCTCCCATTTTCCAAGGAGAAGGAAATAAAATGAGTCAGTGCCAGAGCTATGGGACTAAGCCATAAGGTTTGAGAAAGGAGAGGTTCAAAAAGCCTCCTGTGGCTTGGCACATTTTGGATACAGCTCCCCCAGGATAAGGCCACTGCACCACAATCATCTCACTACAATGTCATCATCACAGAACTAATATGATTAGGTTAGATGTGGAACTACAAAACTGGTCACTGACACAAATACTCAAAATACATCTCCGAGTATAAACTGACCTTCAAAACCCAGGGGACAAGGACTTACCTGTACATCCCACCAGCTTAAATCATAAATGCTGGCACAAATACACCCTTGGAAGCACAACGGTGATGGTCACAGGAACATATTGGTAGTAAAAAGAACTGATGGGCCAGTGGCCCAACACTGGCCCATCTCCATCAGCTTATTCCTCCTTAATATTCCTTCACAAAGCCCCTTTGCCTCAGAGAGCATAAACACATCAACATGTTTTCGAAGTGAATGTGCTCCTTGCTTAAACCCATCCCCTTTGTCCCTTACTCCAAACACCTCTTGCCTTGGGTAGAAATAGCTCTCATGAGTCCCACACTATCTTCAAACACAGACAACATCTCCTACCCATTACCTTCTTGAACCTCGTAGCCTTACAATTCATACCCTTGAATTTCAAAAGCCTCGTAAGAGTTTTTCTTAGATGGTCCCACTTCTCATGAGAAAAAAAAAAAAGAAATCAGCTCTCAAAACCTTGCTCCTAATGCAGAAGATGTAGTATCACATTCGCTCTTCACTCCAAACTGGTTGTTCTCCCTGTAGAACAATGCACAACACACCACAAAGGGTCCAACGCTGACGTACGACCTGCTCTTGAGCTGTAGTATGGATGATCCCAGGCAGCCCAAGCCATCAACTCAGATGTCAAAATTCACGAGTGTTTTTAAGAAGAGATGCTACCATTCAAATATTTAAGTCAGAGTTTTGGGCTCTGCACACAAAGGGTTCAAGTTTTCAAGTGTTTTGCTGCAACTGCGAACAACGAACTGCGAACGGCGGGGAGAAATTTAATGAAATATAACAAGGGCAAGTGTAGAGTCCTGCATCTGGGCAAGAACAACCCCATGTACCAGTACAAGTTGGGGGCAGACCTGTTGGAGAGCAGCGTAGGGGAAAGGGACCTGGGGGTCCTAGTGGACAGCAGGATGACCATGAGCCAGCAATGTGCCCTCGTGGCCAAGAAGGCCAATGGCATCCTGGGGTGTATTAGAAGGGGTGTGGTTAGCAGGTCGAGAGAGGTTCTCCTCCCCCTCTACTCTGCCCTGGTGAGGCCGCATCTGGAATATTGTGTCCAGTTCTGGGCCCCTCAGTTCAAGAAGGACAGGGAACTGCTAGAGAGAGTCCAGCGCAGAGCCACGAAGATGATTAAGGGAGTGGAACATCTCCCTTATGAGGAGAGGCTGAGGGAGCTGGGTCTCTTTAGCTTGGAGAAGAGGAGACTGAGGGGTGACCTCATCAATGTTTATAAATATGTAAAGGGCAAGTGTCAAGAGGATGGAGCCAGGCTCTTCTCAGTGACATCCCTTGACAGGACAAGGGGCAATGGGTGCAAGCTGGAACACAGGAGGTTCCACTTAAATTTGAGGAAAAACTTCTTTACGGTGAGGGTGACCAAACACTGGCACAGGCTGCCCAGAGAGGTTGTGGAGTCTCCTTCTCTGGAGACATTCAAAACCCGCCTGGACGCGTTCCTGTGTGATATGGTCTAGGCAATCCTGCCCCGGCAGGGGGATTGGACTAGATGATCTTTCGAGGTCCCTTCCAATCCCTAACATTCTGTGATTCTGTGATTCTGTGAACTGCGAGGATTAGTACTTCTCTCCTAACAACATGAGAGAAAGTGAGCATTTCAGAAATAAACCACGAACACGCGGCAAGTTGGCAACATATTTGCCAATGGAGTCAATATGCAAGGGGAAAGCAGGTAAAATTCTCACCTTTAGCCTGTGGCTGTGGCTCATTTGGTTTTGGAGAGCTGGCTAGCCACACCACTGCTGCCGTCAGGAATAAAGCTAGTCTTTGCAAAGCTGAATACTTTTTCTGAATGATTTATTTTTTATTATAGAGATGCTAGAACAGCCGATGTATCTGCTTGGCATGTACTTGTCCACAGTGGTAGTGTCTTCAGAGGAAAAAAAAAAAGTATTATCTTGCAAGTCTCATTGGTTTTAGTGCAAGAGTATGGAAAGGTCCTAAGTAGAGTTAAATGGTGCCGAAACACTACTATTCACAGCACTCGTTCACAAATTTACAACCACCAGTTAAAAGCAGGATAAAGGGTCAACTGAATTAAAGAGAAAACAAAGAAATTCTCTACTTTGGAACACGCCTCCTCTAATCAATGGGTATCTGTTGAGCGCCTGTTCACAGAATCACTGAGGTTGGAAGAGCCCTCTGGGATCATCGAGTCCAACCATTGCCCTGACACCACCATGGCAACTAGACTAGGGCACTAAGTGCCATGGCCAGGCTTTTCTTAAACCCCTCCAGAGATGGTGACTCCACCACCTCCCTGGGCAGCCCCTTCCAATGCCTAATGACCCTTGCTGAGAAGAAATGCTTCCTCATGTCCAACCTGACCCTCCCCTGGCCAAGCTTGAGGCTGTGTCCTCTTGTCCTATCACTAGTTGCCTGGGAGAAGAGGCCGACTCCCACCCCACTACACCCTCCCTTCAGGTAGTTGTAGACTGCACTAAGGTCACCTCTGAGCCTCCTCTTCTCCAGGCTAAACACCCCCAGCTCCCTCAGCCGTTCCTCGGAGGTCAGACCCTCCAGACCCTTGACCAGCTTGTGGCCCAGGGATCGCAGTCCTACAAACCAATGACGCTGTAGATCACAACAGTTCCCGCTGGGATGATATCCCCAATACCCTCTGCCATCTCTGCATCACCTCTGTGTCATGATACACAAGCTGAACACCGCTATCCTGGCAGCTCTCGTGAGCAGAGTACACATTTCCACTTAATAGGAGGTGCCGCCTGCCTTAGTTGCGGTAGGATGTGTGTGTAAATAGGAAAAAACCAAAACCAGCAGGATCTGAAGTCTCCCCTCCCCTTTTTTCCAGCTGGGATACCCCACAGGTCATGGGCAAAAAGGAATAAGTTTGTAGGGACAAGCACAGCCCTCCTATTAAAGGACTTTCATTTTAGTACATAAAGACAGTGATCACCATGGCCTCTTCTCCCAGGCAACTAGCGGTAGTACAAGAGGACACAGTCTCAAGCTTGGCCAGGGGAGGGTCAGGTTGGACATTAGGAAGCATTTCTTCTCAGCAAGGGTCATTAGGCATTGGAAGGGGCTGCCCAGGGAGGTGGTGGAGTCGCCATCTCTGGAGGGGTTTAAGAAAAGCCTGGCCATGGCACTTAGTGCCCTGGTCTAGTTGCCATGGTGGTGTCAGGGCAATGGCTGGACTCGATGAGCCCAGAGGGCTCTTCCAACCTCATTGATTCTGGGATTCTGCCCAAATTAAAGGAAGAATAATGTTCTGAGAGAGATGAAAAGCACCTCACCCTACAGCTCCAAGGTTACTGGTACTTTTCTCCTTGACCTCAGCAGGAGCACAATTTAACTCCAAGCTTCATACTTGTCAGAATACAGAAAATTAAAAGTCTGCATGAATAACCGGTCAAGAAACAACAGCAAGAGAAGCTTACCTTAAAATGAGCCACTTTAGTGAAAACCTAGGAGTGGAGAAGCAGCACAATCCAAGTCTGCTGACACTAATTCAGTTAAAAACAACACCCAACCGTTGTATCAATGCCGACATATCTGCAACCACCTACATTTTGTGCTAGCGAAGCCCACAATCTGAGCTTGATGACAATTCCAAGCTTGAGCAAAAATAATGTCCAAGTTGCTAGGGGGAAAAAAAAAAAATGTATTAAAAAGTGAAACTAATTTTGTATTTTAAATAGAACTTACTGTTCTACAGGGTAATAAAATCTGCTAATAATAAAATAGTCAGCAACCAGTGACAAGAAAAGCTTGGCTTGAATAAGGGAGGGAAAGGATGTGGAAAGATAACATTCGGATGAGTTGACCTAAGTCTGTGGATACAGCAAGCACCCCATTTTCAAAACTGCTGAGCAGCTGGGCACTCCAAATCCGACTGGCATCAGCAGGCAACGCAAACAACCCGGGTCAACCCACGCTCACATATGTGGTACAACAGATAATTTTTCCTGGACACAATTATTGGGGATCAAAGTTCTTTGTTTTTCTTGTAATATCCCATGGTTATATTCAAAATTTGTTAATTCATGGTTGTAAACCACACAGGCATTAATTTGTCTATCGTAAAAATAATAAGGGCTGGATTAAGTCAGCCAGGGCAGAGTGAAGTGGTAAATGGTATTTACAAAAGGAGTATTTCAGATGTAGCTGACTGGTACCAATCTGAAAGCTTAATTTCTTTAGGCAAGCTATTTTTCACCACAATACTGGCAAATTCACAGAATCACAGAATCAATGAGGTTGGAAGAGCCCTCTGGGCTCATCGAGTCCAACCATTGCCCTGACACCACCATGGCAACTAGACCAGGGCACTAAGTGCCATGGCCAGGCTTTTCTTAAACCCCTCCAGAGATGGTGACTCCACCACCTCCCTGGGCAGCCCCTTCCAATGGCTAATGACCCTTGCTGAGAAGAAATGCTTCCTAATGTCCAACCTGACCCTCCCCTGGCCAAGCTTGAGGCTGTGCCCTCTTGTCCTATCGCTGTTGCCCAGGAGATGAGGCCAACTCCCACTTCACTACAACCTCCCTTCAGGTAGTTGTAGACTGCACTAAGGTCACCTCTGAGCCTCCTTTTCTCCAGGCTAAACACCCCCAGCTCCCTCAGCCGTTCCTCGTAGGTCAGACCCTCCAGACCCTTCCCCACCTTGGTCGCCCTCCTCTGCACTCGCTCCAACACCTCAACATCTTTCTTGAAGTGCGGGGCCCACAACTGGACACAGGATTCAATTCAAATCTATCAGGTTTACTCCACGCTGGAATGCTTATCAGACCAGCCACCTTAAAAAAAAACAGGAGGGGGAAAAAAAAAAATAGCAGGAGGAGCATATTTCAAGGTGAAAAACAATACATTCAGCAATGTATCCCTGCTCCAGCTAACCTTGAAGTGACCTGCCTTTAGGAGAGAGGGGACAACCCCAGCCTCACCGAAAAGTAATTGCCTCTCTACAATACCACAGGCAGGCTTCCTGGCTTCCTAGTTTATGCTAGTGGGCAAACAGTTTTCCCAATAACTTGACTCATTGCTTCAGGAATTCCCCAGGGGATGAGTCACATAGAGGGAAAGCCACCAGTCATTCTACGGGAGCGAAACGGACCACCGCTGCCAACACGAGAAGAGCGAAAGAAGTGGGAGAACAGAAGATCAGTGCCAAACTCAGGAAAACTGTGCGGTCCACACCACTCCTTGGCAGTCCTTCCCTGCTCCCCTCCCCAAAAAGCATGCCGGCGAGCAGAAGCATGCCCGTTCAAGCAGCAGAGAAGCAGCACCAGGCTCCTGAGCGAAGGGAATGGCTGTGGAGCAGTTTCCTCCACGTGCAACTGAGAGGACAGAAGGAGGAAATGCTGGCTCTGCTCACACCCAGGGACTGCTTGATGCAGGAAGGGAAGGTGTCTCTGGAAGGGAAAGATGCTAAAGAATTAAAAACAGTGCTTCTCCCTCCCTCACAGAATCACAGGATCAACCAGGTTGGAAGAGCCCTCTGGGATCATCGAGTCCAACCATTGCCCTGACACCACCATGGCAACTAGACCAGGGCACTAAGTGCCATGGCCAGGCTTTTCT
This sequence comes from Nyctibius grandis, assembly GCF_013368605.1. Taxonomy (NCBI): domain Eukaryota; kingdom Metazoa; phylum Chordata; class Aves; order Nyctibiiformes; family Nyctibiidae; genus Nyctibius; species Nyctibius grandis. The sequence goes on from NC_090661.1 coordinate 1,474,898, forward strand.
TAAACCCCTCCAGAGATGGGGACTCCACCACCGCCCTGGGCAGCCCCTTCCAATGCCTAATGACCCTTGCTGAGAAGAAATGCTTCCTCATGTCCAACCTGAACCTCCCCTGGCCAAGCTTGAGGCTGTGTCCTCTTGTCCTAGCGCTGGTTGCCTGGGAAAAGAGGCCGACTCCCACTGCGCTCCAACCTCCCTTCAGGTAGTTGTAGACTGCACTAAGGTCACCTCTGAGCCTCCTCTTCTCCAGGCTAAACACCCCCAGCTCCCTCAGCCGTTCCTCGGAGGTCAGACCCTCCAGACCCTTCACCAGCTTGGTCACCCTTTTTTTTCCTCTCCTAACATCCAGAGGACTGCTGCCTTCCAGAGGAGGGCTTCTCTCGGCACAAACCCAGGCCACGTGCCCGTATCACAGAGCGTATCCACTTTCACTTGAATGCTTACCCTGGGGCACTAATGAAGCAAAGACTAAACACCAAAGTAACGAGCTCTATCTGATGAAGGGTACGTATGTCGCCCAGGACGCATGAACACGTGCACAAGTAGGTATTTTTACCAACCCAAGTGGCAGCACAGCAGCGACCATGGTCTAGTTGACATGGTGGTGTCAGGGCAATGGTTGGACTCGATGAGCCCAGAGGGCTCTTCCAACCTCATTGATTCTGTGATTTGTGATATTAACCATCTGTATCCGTACGCTGACCCTCCGCTGTTCTCGATCCATCACTTTGGGTACTCAAAAGGAAGCTTTGCAGATTTTAAAGGAAACAAGTAAACGACAGTAGAACAGCTTTGTATTGACTAACACGCTTTTCTCATCCTGGACCAGCCCAAATTAGTACAGATTAGAATCTTAAAAAGATTTTTCTATTCCTCCTAAGCTCAAAGTGAACATTTAAAGCCTAACTCTGAATTCTCAGATGCTGGCTTCTGCTGCTGCAACTTCAGAAGAAACGTGGTTCTGCCCCTCCCATCTCGTGGCTTCCACCTCCGTGCATGAGAACCCTTGAAATAAAACAAATGATCAGGCTAAGTATTCCCACAAGAAAAATCTTTCCTTATTCCTGCCTGGAAAACACAGTCTTCTAAAGAAAGCTGCCAGCTCTGACCCGGCTCATGTAAAGCTTGCTAATTACAGTGAAAATCTGAAGCAAGCAAGAGCAGGAGGGAGGCAGGGCTAGACTCCAGCTCTCTGGCTCACACAAATGACAGCTTGAGCAAACTTTTCCTGCCTCAGCGGTTCCTGCTATAAATAACACCCTCCAGGGCTCACTGCCGCAGGAACCCAAATCCCAGTCACCTCCCAGAGACCCTCTGAGATCTGCACTGCTCTGGACACACGCGAGCCTCCAGAGCAGCCTCCTCCCGCAGTCACACACACCCCGACACGCTCCTCCTGCACACAGCTCCTCTCTCACACAGACCTGCGAGTAACGGCACCTTCCAGTGCTCAGAGCAGCCCCGTTCTCACCCCCCCGCCATGCACACCACTTGCTGAAAGCCTCCCTTGGCTCTTCACCCAACCCTTTAGATTTTATCCACCTTTTTTCTCCTCTGGCATCCCACTCCCCCATTATTCTGCCATTCTCTTAACTCCCTTTTTTTCAGACTCCACATTTTCTGTGGCTTCCCTCGATTACCCTGCTTTGCAGCCATCTCTTTCTCCACGTTTTTGTTGCTAAGATGCCCTGGAGTATCTTGAGACAAGCAGAGCTCCTCCTTCCAGCTGCTGACAGCTGTTCTCTAGCCCAAAAGGCTCGTCCCTTAGGAACCCAGAGGACACCACTGAGGAACAGTGCAGCGTGCCTGCAAGAAGTAAAATCACCAACTGTTCAGCGCATGCAGCTCCCTCCCGGCTTAGGAAATTAAGTCCCAAATTCAGACCCAGTGGAAATCAAATCCAGGCAGTTCCCCTGGGACTTATTGCTTTCCCTCTAGCCACTTTCTCCAGCTGGTGCTTCAGATAAAGATGCTGTAACCACACACGTGCAGGCACAAAAAAGCAAACAAGAGCACAGGTCCCACACCTCTACACACCCCCGATCACCAGGACAAGCAGACCAAATGCTTCCTCCTCCTCCTCCTCTTCCTAGAAATTCTCGCCGTCCAGACCTTCCCTAATAACACAGCGAGGTAAAACCAAAATCCTGGGTGGAATCCTGCCAAGCTGAAGTAGCTTCACTCTCCCTGAATCTCAGGTTTGGGGGCATGTGATAGAAGGCAGGAATCCTATTTTCATTTTGCTTATGTAAGCAAGGATGAATCAAGCCCAGGTTTCTCTGATCTTGTGTCATATTTAAGCTTTATATATATATATTTTCCACAACCCAGAGCTAAAAAGCCCTTTTCAGACAGAGCCTCCATTAGCTACACTTCTAACCACCAGCACACACATCCCTCCTCCGCAACACCCACGCACAGCCCCTTCTGCACACACACACAGCCCACCTACAAACCCCCAGGCCCTCGGTGGTTGTGCCTTACCTGGCAGTTACACCCCTCACGAGCAAGTGTCCCTTCCTGCTGCTCCCCGGGAGAGCCAGGAGATGAGTAGAGAGTTCAGTTTCTAGCTCAGTAATTATTTAAGTAGACAATTTTAGAAGGTCTCCTACTTAAGTTCTACAGTCCTCTAGTTTTCCAGCTACGAGTCCTGCAAATACTCTGTCTTATACATATTTACTCATACTTTTTTCCTGCCCTGTCACAGAGCTTACGTAGACTTCTGCCTATTTTTCTCTGTGGGTTCTTCACTATAGACCCTGGAGTTGGAACAGCTATTACCATCTCATCCTCTGCTCCTCAAATGTCTGACAAACTCACAGAATCACAGAATCAATGAGGTTGGAAGAGCCCTCTGGGCTCATCGAGTCCAACCATTGCCCTGACACCACCATGGCAACTAGCCCAGGGCACTAAGTGCCATGGCCAGGCTTTTCTTAAACCCCTCCAGAGATGGTGACTCCACCACCGCCCTGGGTAGCCCCTGCCAATGGCTAATGACCCTTGCTGAGAAGAAATGCTTCCTGATGTCCAACCTGAACCTCCCCTGGCCAAGCTTGAGGCTGTGTCCTCTTGTCCTATCGCTGGTTGCCTGGGAGAAGAGGCCGAGTACCACTGCGCTACAACCTCCCTTCAGGTAGTTGTAGACTCCATGCTACAGGTAGCACAGCCACACGTTCCTCTCTTCAGCCAGGGTACCACACATCTCCTTCCCACAGCATGCCCACGTTTTCACACTTTTTTCCTAAAAACCACTAATTTCCTAAATTAGAACTCCCCCACTTTCTTCAGATGCCTCCCTGATATACTGACCATCGATACCTTTCTACTCTACCTTACAGCTCTCCCAAAATCCCAGTTGCAGGATACTTTCACAGAATGGTTAAGGGTTGGAAGGGACCTCTGGAGATCATCCAGCCCAACCCCCTGCCAAAGCAGGGTCACCCAGAGCACGTTGCACAGGGTGGGTTTGAATATCTCCAGAGAAGGAGACTCCCCACCCTCCCTGGGCAGCCTGTGCCAGGGCTCTGCCACCCTCAAAGTCAAGAAGTTTCTCCTCATATTCAGATGGAACTTCCCATGTTTCAGCTTGTGCCCGTTGCCCCTTGTCCTGTTGCTGGGCACCACTGAGAAGAGTCTGGTCCCCTCCTCTTGACACCCACCCCTAAGGTATTTGTAAGTGTTGATAAGATCCCCCCTCAGTCTGCTCTTCTCCAAGCTGAACAGCCCCAGCTCCCTCAGCCTCTCCTCGTAAGAGAGATGCTCCAGTCCTCTGATCATCTTTGTAGCCCTTCGCTGGACTCTCTCCAGTAGCTCCTGGTCTTTCTTGAACTGGGGGACCCAGAACTGGACACAGTTACTCCAGATGTGGCCTCACCAGGGCCGTGTAGAGGGGCAGGAGAACCTCCCTATATTTTCCAGATGACTTTCCTTTGACTCTTAGAGGAACATCACACAAGAAGCTATTTACTGCTCATTTCATTACTCTGGCTCCAGAAGGAGGTTACGTGAAGAGACTTTATGAAGCAGACTGTGGGGATTACTGCACACACCGATGCACACATGGCATAGCTTGTAGCTAATTGTGTCAGATCTCAATGTAAGCAAATTGTTTCTAGCCTGTCCCAAGAGTTGCCTTGATATTTTCATGAAGATACACATATTTTTCTCCCCATTGCCACCATCCTCCTTGTTTCCACATACTCCTCACTTTCCCTTGTTAGCAGCTGCTGGAGAAGTCACTAAGCACATGTTGGTAGGAGCTAGGAAAGTCTGTCACTACAGGGACAGCATCGCTACCCTCTTGGTCAGCCAGCTCTGTACCTAGAATGAGTTCAAAGATGGACAAAAGTGAGGTGAAAGGAGGTGAGGCAGAAGCAGCCATCCCTCGTGACAAGTGGAGGGCTGCAGCAGTAGAAACACCCTGAAAAAGCATTCCTTGGCTTCCAGCAGCTCCACCGACACGAACTGGAAAGCAGAGATTGTCTGTTTCTGCAGCTAACAACTGGTTACACCGAAGGAAAATCAGGAACAATTCTTCCCCGAGGTAATGGAGTGCAGGAAACAGGGACTGGCCACACACAGGAGTCAACCAACGCCGGTGTTGTGGACTGCTAGGACTGTGGTAGGAGGTACAAAAACAGAGCAGGAGACTACTCAGAACATAAATCAAAACCATGGTTACTAAGATATAGAAAGGAGAATCATGAAATTAAGATGAAAGGGATCAGAGATCACAAAAGAGGGAATAGGAAAGGAGGTAGGGATCTTCTCCCTGCCAGAGAGAAGTGGACAAAATTCAGGTCCAAGCTCCATCTAAATGACATCAGTTTGGTGCCAGCGAACTGCAAAGGAGAAAGAAACAAGACTAGCCATGGTACCTGTGAGCAAGCAACATGTGGAGAGATCTGCTGGTCAAAACAGCCCGGCCACACAGCTCCAGACCCTCCAGAAATAAAGCATCCTATTTTCAAAGTCGACTCAGTTGTGCTGTTCTCTTTTCAAAAGAGGGTGGACTGGTAATATGTTCCTCCTCAAGCTATCACTGAAGTCCATGCCTGTCTGAATTGAACACGAAAAATGTCATCTTTCCTGAAAAAATCAGCAGGGTCCTCCTCAGAGCTTGCACCTAGCCTTGTTATCTGCTCCCGGGTACAAGAGCTGTGAGGATGAATGCTCTGGGACCTGGCTGCTGCACACCTGGACAAGAGCCAGGAGGTCCCAGCTCAAATCTCTCTATTGAACCAACTTCTATTGGAAAATTAAGACATCAATAACTTAGTTTTTGTAAACCAAAGGAAAGCAATTTCACTTTTCCATCAATGAGAAAGATAAAGAACAGAGGTTGACCCCAAATCTTGTCCAGAGAACTGAGAGAGGCAGGCTCATACTCAAAGGGACAGGATCACTCCTCCAACAGCTGCTTGGAAAAGGAGGCATTTTTAAATTGATTTCTGTGAGCGAAACCACCTTCCCTCTAGTCTAGCAGATAAGAATTCCAAATGCTAAATGAGTCTTCACACTTGAATTTATAATCCAAACAGGATTATAAGAAAAAAAAGCCAAACCTGTTTATTCAGATATACTCCAGGACAAGTGATTGGCTCTGAGCCAACACAGTTTTAGGCTATTAGAGGAGAAAGTATTTTTTCCTCTTATGCTGTAGGCAATGCATCATTAGCCCTGTAATTAAATTTAATGCCTCTGTGGCAATGCCTTCTGCAGGATTTGTCTAGGTGTGGACTTTTTTCCTTTCCCTTTAATAACAATTAACCATGAAGTGTCCATTCATTTAAAGCTTTTCAATTGGACTTCAGAAGTAAACGCCTGAAACAGTCCTTGGTGAGAATGTTATAATCATCTTGGAAGAGATCACAAGATCTGGGGTTTGGGAACTAATTCATTTATTGCTGTTGCAAGAGAACTTTGAAGCTTGCAAAAAAAAAATCTTTATTTCATCTTTTCAGTTATAGCACTTGATTCAGATCCTCATCCTTGATTAGAGCTCAAAGGCCTCAGAGCAATATTATATTGCAATTAAACGAGCTGATTAAGGCATAATCAAGCACCTAAGTATCATGTATAAGTCTAGCCCAGGTCTGGGCTCTTCTGCATCACAATCCTGTGCTACTTTTTTTCCCCCCTCAATTTCTTCACTCAGTCACTTGAACTCTGAACACAGGCACAAACATTCCAGCTGAGATTTCCTACAGTTCTTTTCTGGGCAATGTGGGAAAATATTCCCAGCCCTTTTAAAGAGGAATTAATAAGAATTATGCCTGCATTCTTGCAGACATGTTTTGTTTGACTTTTGGACCTTTGCAGACCACCAAGCATAGCCCACAGGACTAGCAAACTTATCTACAAATCAGTCTGAGATCTTCTGTGTGTACAACAGTTTGCAAGGACAAAAGCTACAGAAGAGTCTTGATGGCTCCAATTCCTTTCCAAAATACACCTGTAATCACAATCTCTTTGAGAAGGGGATCTCCTAAGTACTCAATAACAGATCATATTCCATTTGCATTTAGATGCCAGGTAGCTTCTCACATACCTTCACAGCATTCTTGCTGACAGCTTTCCCACACTCCGCAGGCAACACACCTTCTATGCTGAAAAAATCTACACCTCTAACATCTGCCATTCAAAGTTTGGCCACCTCAAGAATCCAAGCTTGCTCAAGCAGCCTTTCCCCTATGCAGCTGTCCATCAGTCAAGTTCAGTTTCCTTCATTCCATCCTTGAAACTTGCAGCATTGGGGTACGTGTCAAGAGGAGCATTACAAAAGGGTGCCTGAGGGAAATATTACAGGATTTTCACTGTTCAGGGAATTATCAGAACCAGTTAGTGAGTAGGTTACTGTTGGAAGCAAGATAATCACAGAATCAATGAGGTTGGAAGAGCCCTCTGGGCTCATCGAGGCCAACCATTGCCCTGACACCACCATGGCAACTAGACCAGGGCACTAAGTGCCATGGCCAGGCTTTTCTTAAACCCCTCCAGAGATGGTGACTCCACCACCTCCCTGGGCAGCCCCTTCCAATGCCTAATGACCCTTGCTGAGAAGAAATGCTTCCTAATGTCCAACCTGACCCTCCCCTGGCCAAGCTTGAGGCTGTGTCCTCTTGTCCTATCGCTGGTTGCCCGGGAGAAGAGGCCGACTCCCACCCCACTACAACCTCCCTTCAGGTAGTTGTAGACTGCACTAAGGTCACCTCTGAGCCTCCTCTTCTCCAGGCTAAACACCCCCAGCTCCCTCAGCCGTTCCTCGTAGGTCAGACCCTCCAGACCCTTCACCAGCTTGGTCGCCCTCCTCTGGACTCACTCCAACATCTCAATGTATTTCTTGAAGTGAAGAACTCTTATTTATACACGTTAGTGTCACTATTATTCACATGAACAGCTAACCTTTTTGTATATCATCCAATGCATCAAGTGGCAGAAAGCTGCTCAGATAATTTGTGATTTTATTTTCATTGCGAAGAAGAGCAGAGCTGACAGACCCAGAAAGCGTAGTCTGCTAGAGCATCCAGTTTTGAACAACGACTTGCCCAACACATGATGAATTCAAGCATTCTTTAAACTGGAAAAAATTAATGTCCACAGGCTTCTTCCTTCCTCCTCCACTGTAGTCCTCAGTCACAGCTAGGAACAGAGTGTCCAGCAGAAGAGCATGCACCAGCATACAGTATCCTACTCAATTGAATGAGTGATACCAACAGGCCAAAACGATCACTCTGGAGTAAGGAAATGAAAGTCCTGGTGGAATGACACTCTGAATAATTCACCGTCAGTTCAACGATCTCTCCTGGCACCACTGAAACTTTAAAGGTGTTCAACCTGCCAGACTGAAGTTAATCCAGAAAAGGAAAGAAGTATACAAAGGGCACGAGAATGAGCCAGTCCCCTTCCACAAGTAGGTTTTAAATTGCAACACCAGCAGCCTACACATGCCTTCCTCCCTCTCTCCCTATTCTTTACCCTAATAAGCCAGGGAGAAGAAAAACACAGCAAAATGGAAAAATTATGCGTTTCCAGCTGTTGGCTGTACATGGAAGAAGCAGGAGAGGGGCAGAGAGACAACGTGGCCTCCAAAATGCTTTAGGTATAGGATAAAAAGCTCATCTACACACACAGGAGCACATAGGTACAATGGCAAGTGGGGGAACCCAAATAACACCCTCACCCAGCTCCTCTCAGGCCCAGCAAAGCCATCACCCTACCAAAGGCTCATCTCCTACGGCAGGCAGGGAATCCAACCATTGCCCTCACACCACCATGGCAACTAGACCAGGGCACTAAGTGCCATATCCAGGCTTTTCTTAAACCCCTCCAGAGACGGGGACTCCACCACCTCCCTGGGCAGCCCCTTCCAATGCCTAATGACCCTTGCTCAGAAGAAATGCTTCCTAACGTCCAACCTGAACCTCCCCTGGCCAAGCTTGAGGCTGTGTCCTCTTGTCCTATTGCTGGTTGCCTGGGAGAAGAGGCCGACTCCCACTGCGCTACAACCTCCCTTCAGGTAGTTGTAGACTGCACTAAGGTCACCTCTGAGCCTCCTCTTCTCCAGGCTAAACACCCCCAGCTCCCTCAGCCGTTCCTCGGAGGTCAGACCCTCCAGACCCTTCACCAGCTTGGTCGCCCTCCTCTGCACTTGCTCCAACACCTCAACATCTTTCTTGAAGTGTGGGGCCCAGAACTGGACACAGGATTCAAGGTGCGGCCTCACCAGTGCCTTACTTTCTGACACAGTCAGTTGGAAACTCATTTAGAAAACAAAAGCGTTATCAAGATGGGAGTCAAATAATCCAGAAATCAAATAGGAAGCTGGGAGCAAGGGGAAGAAGTTGAAGACACAGCAAGAGCCTGCCACTTTAACACCCCTCTCAGCTGACAGCAGCCAGGCATCATTCCTGCTCCAGGCTGCCAGCGAGGGCTGCGGGGTGACCTCTGTGCTATCCGGCTCTGGAGAACACCAGAGCCACACACCAGAAGCACACAACTAATATTCAATTTGTCTTTTTGACATCTCAATTTTAGGGAAATCTGAGATAAAATGGTGTGGTTTTTGCAGTCAAGAAGAGAAGCTCACAAACCCCCCACATTTCTAGGCTGGGCTTTCCCCCCCTGCATGAGGAAGCTGAAATCATGTTCTCTAAATAGTTCCAAGTATTCAGTGAGTGCCCTCGGTATAAAGGCTACAAAGAGCTATTCTTTAACAGAAGCACTTCAACTTTTCTGCACCCTGAGTGATCTTAATTCAAATTGCATTTTACCACGTTGGTAACACAGAAAATGTAAAGACTGAAGAAACGATATTATTTGCACTAAGCACAGTGAAGTTGAAGCACCAAGCAGGTGGTATATTTAATGGCCAGCTACCAACTAATTGCAAACCTATAGTTTTGGGGGCAGGGAAGCCTTGACAGATGTGAGCCACCGTCCTAGTTTTGCTCACTGGCCATATCGTGTTGACTTTGTAACAGTCAAAGAACCAGGATATGCAGCTGAAAAAACTATATAGATATAAGAACACTAAAGGGAACTTTTTCCAAGAGGTAAGTCCAAAATGATGGGGTTTACTCACCTGACAAGGTCCATTTTAAGACTAAAATCCCTTCAGCTATTGTGACAAACTGGCAAAGCCACCAGATTTCTCCTCTTAAAAAAAAAAAAAGCAGTTGCTGGTGATGAGGAAGCACAGCCAAGAGCCAGCAAGGCACCACCCCTAGGCAGGTGCCTGCTTTCCACTGAATTTAGCTGGAAACAAGACACTCATTGCCAGAAACCAAAACCTCTTCATTAATCAAGCTCCTTTCTTTTTGCCATTTCAATTTACAGACAGAGCAACCTAACTTGGGGACTGCAATTCCTCTTAGGTCACATAATGCAGCTGTTTTCCTTTGATACACCATGAATCTTACCACCACCCAACCTTTCTGAACGGGGAGAACCTCCTCACAGCACGTCGGCTGATCTCCCCAGGAAACGAAGCACTGGGCAAAGTCCTGCATTTGCCAGGAGCTGCTTTAACAATGGGCTGCAGCTCAGTGCAGTGGAAACAAAACCAGATGTCTCTGCCCCAAACATCTTATCTACTTTAAATGGGGTGGTAAAAGTGGATTCAGAAATAGTTTAGTCTGGAGCATTCATCCAGACGGGGTTACTGACCCTGGTCCACAAGCACCACTGCTATATGGAGCTGAGCTGTGTTTGTGTTCTCATCCAGCAGACACGTGTGGTCTTTCTGCTGCCCCTCTCCATACATAAAGAGCTCTGAACTGCTGAGTTGGTAAAACAGCAGCAGGGTGGACTCGTGCATCTCGTTGTCCAGCTTGTAATTAACTCTGTGGCCATGGAGCAGCGAACCGGCCTTGAAGACACTGCACAAAATCCTGTCTCCTCTTCAGCAGAGGAAAACTTGCAGTCAAGAGCCAATGGGGGAGAGAATGAATATTAGTTTCCCACTCAAATCAGAAATTAAATCGTTTTCCCACCTTTCTTGACAATCCCCTTATAGCTGATAATCCAAGCCCTTGCATCTCCTATCTGTTCCCATAGGAACGTAAGAGCCACAACTGCTTCCAGCCTCACCTCCTTTCCCAACAGCAGAAATATCTAATGAAGCCTTGGTAGCCTTGCTCCTCTGCAGCAGCAGCACTATGCATATTTGAAGAAAAGATAATGATATTTTCTCACCTCTTCTACTCCTGCTCCCTACAAAAAGGGAGCAGCAGCCACACAGTCCTGAGGGCCACCGAGTCTTGGATAATCACATCTTCCTCCCTTTTCCTCTCTCCTAATTGGCATCTGCCACTTTTTCCTCTTCAAAAATCTAGAGTTTAAACAAAAGCTCCAGCATGAAATGCAAACTCCTGGAAAATTCCTGCACAGAGGCAGCAGTCAGGTGCACGGCAGTTGAGCAAACACCAGCATATTCATCTAAAGTACGAGGAAACCAAGGGACACATTTTCTGGGAACAGGATCTCCTGCTTCTCCAGGCTTGGACAACCAGGAGTTCCAGTATCCCACCCTCTGGCACTGCACCTTCTCTGCAGCAAGAGGCTTGCACCTCCAGAAGACCAACCAGCAGTTCCTACTGTCAGCACAAAAGCTGCAAGCCCAGACATACTGGAACGATGAAAGCAGTCCAGAACAGAACAGGAAGAGAAAAAGGGGTTCACTCCCACTCCCCACCCAAAAGACTTCCTTGAATATTAACATAAATGAAGCAAATAACTGAAATGGTGCCTGCAGAAAGAACTGAAAGTTCCACTTACTCTTTCTTCGGGAGCGTTTCGCCCTTGTGGTCTAGACCAGAGGCTCAAGAGCTGTATTTTCACATGCTAGTCAAGAGGGAGTGTTTTGGCGTACCACCAGGTAACTTACAGCCCAACGGTTTGCAAAACAAATCTATGTTAACATGGAGATTTTCATGTCATAAATCAGGTAATTTAAAGTGAAAAGGTTCCTGATTGCTTTAACCACACCCTGTCATGCTTTCGCACTCAAAAGGATTTCATTTCGTGAGCACAATGTACAGGGCAGTGACACAAAATGCAGCTACAGCAACAGGAACCAAGGCGATTTCTTCCCTTTTAACTATGTTATTTCCCAAAAAACATGCCTCCCCGTCTGGTGCTGCGATCCTCCACGTGAAAGGCCTCAGTCCTTATGAACACATTTAAGTGGGAAGCAAGACTAGAGCTTTCTGTCTCTTGCCGTCCTCTGTTCAATTAAAAACCCATCCATTCTACTTCTTTCAAGTCTTTTTTAGTTAACCAACCGAAAGAGTTAACTAGAAAAGAGTTAACAAGAGTTAACTAGAAAAGAAATATGAGCAGAGCCGCTAGAAAACCAGTTTTTCATAGGATAAATACAACAGCAGCTGGGGACATAAAGGACATTGACTTGTCCGTTGCACAACATTGCAATGTTTCAAGACAATGAAACTCAGCTCAGGTAGCTCAAAGAAGGACAGTCCAGAATAGTCAGTGTTGGAGAGATCACTATGTGCCCTTGGGCAACTCCATCCTCTTCCTCAGCCTGCCCAGGCAACTCACCTCAGAGGACCTAACAAAAGCATCTGGTACATCCAATAGTAGCTGCCACGTAAGTTTAAGTTATCTAACACTTCGTATTAGCATGCACACTCATTTCAGAGAATAAACACAGTGAATTTCCTGCCACTTGCTTGACTCAAGAAATATTTTTGATAGTTTGGAGTCATTAAAAGCAGCCTCAGAACAGATCTGCTGCTTCACCTCCCCAGCTTCTCCAGCGTCACCTCAAAATGCAGAACAGCATCAGGCTTTCAGTTCACGTTGGGGCCAAAACGTTCAAGTCCTGCAAAGGCTCATTTCCTTTTCTTGTCCACAATGCTGAACACTTCCTTCATCCATTCATTTCTGTCTTAAAACACCCATTTACCCCCACCCAGCCACCCCCAGCTCCTCCACCACCAGGCCCATACACACACGGCAGCGCAGGAGAACCAGGATGCAACAATCCGTTGGACAAAGACCAGCACACAGCAGCGGGCTGAATTCCTCTGCTCTTCACCACTCCCAGTGGAAGTAAAATCATTATTTCTGTGGTGATATCATCCCCTCGGCGACCTGGTTAGGATAACTCATCACAAAATAGGCATTGCATGTCCCAAAGAATAAAGGTCAGATGAAATATACCTTAAGAGTTCCTAACCAGAGGCTTTCAAGCCATTCTGGGGAATAAAAAGCGAGGAGACACTAGAAGAAGGTTCCTTAGATGCAAAAAGTAGGTTCCTTACACCATGATGGGCATGGGTAGAGCTGTTCATTTCCTCAGTGCACATCTAACCACTCAGAAGCACGTGGTCCTGCACAAACACAAGCACCACGTCCTGCAAACGTGCACATGAGATTAGAGAACAGCCAAAGTGTGTGTTTTCATGTGTCTTCTCCCCAAACACCTGCTCCCCACCTCACAGTGGATTTTCAGGCTTTCTACTCACCTCTCCTTCACTGGGGCTAATTAAACATACTTGACACTCCCAGGTTTGCGTGCAAACTCACACACCGCATACTCCAAAGTCACAAACTCTGTCAATATTCCCAGCAGGCTCCCAGGAGGCCCTTCAGATACATGCACCACACTTACTCAGCCCCTCGTTCACAGAAGAACGAGCATTTTCTGCAGCATCCTACGTGGTTCCCACCTCCAGAACCGCCTATACTAATTCCTCCACCCTCAGCTGAGAGAAAGACAAAGCCTAAAGAGAATTTATTGATTCTCTTCCCCACCAGCGGAGAGCTGGGGTCCTAAAAAGCAAAGTAAACTAACTAGTTACATGCAAGCAGCAAAGATCTCTTATCCGATACTCTTCCAGGCCAGCAACATTTGGAAGCACCAAGGACAACACTGCATTTCTGGATGTCCCCATTTCCTATTGACTTAAATTTGATTATGGCCCCTGAGGTGTTCAAAAGGGTTTGCTCTCAGATCTGGAAGAAAGCGTGTTCCTTTTTTGTTTAAAAAAAATAATCACAGAATCACAGAATCAATGAGGTTGGAAGAGCCCTCTGGGCTCATCGAGTCCAACCATTGCCCTGACACCACCATGGCAACTAGACCAGGGCACTAAGTGCCATGGCCAGGCTTTTCTTAAACCCCTCCAGAGATGGTGACTCCACCACCTCCCTGGGCAGCCCCTTCCAATGGCTAATGACCCTTGCTGAGAAGAAATTCTTCCTAATGTCCAACCAATGAGGATAAAAGACCATTTTCCAAAACCAAAGTATTGAACCAGGAATAGGCATGAAATTTAGAGGGGAAAGGGCTTCTGGAGAAAGAAGCCCCTGGCTTCCTGCAGAATGAAGTTTTAACACCACGATTATGTAAAGGCATTTTGCCCTGAGCTCCTCTCACGTCGCTGAAGCTTGAGGAAAGCTCGATTCTTTCTGGTTTTAGAACATGCATATAACATCTTGGGGAAGGCATCTCTTGCTTCCTATGCACTTCATTATTCATGTGCCAAATAGTTTTAGCCCTATATTAACCTCAGAAGAGTTGAAAAGAAAGGGCAGCCTCTTTCTCTGCTAGAAAATAAGTGAAAATGACAAAGGTGAGGGGAAGAGCAATCCCAGAGCACACAGAGAGATTCTCTCAGAGAAATCTGGCATTATTCTCCATTCTATTCAGGGAAGAAAAAGAGTGTCCACTACAACAGGAACTTGAGAGAAGTGGCAAATTACTGCTTCTTCATTTTCTTTTAAGGATGTAATTTATCTGCCATTCAGCAGAGCAAATAGGAACTTTTTTACTTCCTCTGACAGGGGATTACGGGCACGTTTCCCCTCCAAGCAGAAAGACAGAGGTTCATATCTGAATGCTCTCATTTAGTGGAGCAGTTGTCATCAGCGGATGCTTGGCTACCATGGAGATGGTGACAAACAACTGAATCAGACAGACCACAGGCACAAAAAGGGTACTGTAGTCTAAAAGGTTAAATCTGGCTGAGAGGTAACGCAGTCACACAGGACCTTTGAATGGAAGGACGCATCGCCTTTGCAGGGATATCCTGGAACAAGAGAGACCACTGGGCTACAAAACCTCTGCCATTTCCAGAGGCTCTGAGGCTGAAGTTCTTCAAGAGTGGCTGGTGCACTTTTACGAGAGGTCTTGTTCTGAGTTCAACAGCAGACAAGCAACAAAGTGGTCCACTTGCTGTTCCAGAAGCACTTAGCGATGGAGAGCTGCACTGAGTTCACTTCATTTACTACTTCTCACCTCTGAATTTTCAAACACCAAAACCTGGGTTGTGTTCCAACAAGGAAAGAACGTACATTTTGGACATGAACAAAGACAAGCCAGGCATAAAGGGAAGTTATTAGCACTAGGTTGAATTTCAGTGAAGAACACTTTTAAGGGGTCCTGGTATGACCAAGAAATCACAGAATCACACAGAATCAATCAAGTTGGAAGAGACCTCTGGGATCATCGAGTCCAACCATTGCCCTGACACCACCATGGCAACTAGACCATGGCACTAAGTGTCATGTCCAGTCTTTTCTTAAACCCCTCCAGAGATGGTGACTCCACCACCTCAATATAACATGCAAGACAACACCAGAAGGTAGGATTCACTTTATTCAGGGCACTCATAGGCTGGCTGAGATGCTGCAAACTCATGAGAAGCATCTGACTTGCTCTTACTTTATGGGAGGTGAAATAGTTAATTTCCCATGAGAGAAAACAGCACAATTTTGCAAGATCATTTGGCAGATGACACGGGGAAAAGACAAGCCTCCAGAAGCTCAGACTTTTGAGCTGATATCTATATTCCAAAAATACATCAAGGCTGTATCTGTGGCTGTAAACGCCAGCAAGCACATTACACAGATCCATGCTGAAAAGACAAGCCATGACATAACATTACATTTCATTTTTCTTTCTAAAAGAGGAAGAGCTGTGTAAATTCCAGCTTCTAACAGACATGGGGCAGCGGAACAGAACTGAATGGAAACCTTTCAGGGTAGAAACGCGCTAGAACTTTTCATACCAGCCTCACCATTTCTATTGTACTTACTGCAATGACACTACAACAGCAAGGTCCTGAATTTCCCTGCTTCTTCCTATTATCCAGTTCAATTTCATTTAAGGTGGCCTAAGGGAGTCACCATTTTATTTGCACATTTGTTGTTCTTCAGAGAAGAATAAGGACCCAGTCTAGAATCTGGATTTAAACTCAGGATCGCTCAGGTCTGTGCTGATCATCACACCTCTAGACCAACAAATCACAAGGAAGAAACAGATGTTATGGAGGAAAAAAGACACTGCAAATGCTTAGAGCACTTATTCAAGGTCGCCTTCTCGTATTTATCAATCAGCTAATTACTTCTAGTAACTACAAACACTGTTTAAAGTGATCTTACCCTGTCTTCACAAGGAGAATCTCATTCAATCAATTTCAGTACCAGCAAGTCTCTGCTCTCATTCAGAGTTACAAGCTCTTCAATAACATGACACTCATCATTTAGATGCTCCAAGCAAATCTTCCCACCTTGCATGTCACAGAGCACCCAACTGTATCAAACAGGCTATCCCACCAGCAACGGTGGGAGAACAAGCTCCTGAAAAGGATCATCAGTGCTTGCTCACCCCTAAAGATGCTAATGCCCTGACAGAAGACCAGGGTGCTGAGGAAGAGGGGCTGACAGATACCCCTCAGGTCTGTGCCTGGCACCTAGTACCCCCTCAGGGCACAAGGACATTCTCACTCTGAGAAATAGAAGTGTGTGCAGCAGCACAACCCTTTATCTACAGGAAGGAGCTTACAAAAGTTCTTATGAAACAGCAGGCATCTAGAAAATACACATAACCCACATTAGGCACAAACCCCACCCCAACGGGCCCAGATAGGATTCCCACAACAACCCTACCAGTATGTGCTAGAAGAGGGCTTTGCATCACCAGATTGCTGCCGATGCAGCAACGTAGAGCTGTGCATAATGTTATGAAAATAAGCTCAGTTTAAACAACTCAACAGAAGACAATTGATCTTCTTAGCTTACCACAGAAGTTAGTTGCACTGGGTTTATTGTTGCTTGCTGAACAGCACCTTTGCCTGACGAAATGGCAAGTGAAGAACACAAGGAAAATTACAATTTTTAAGATTCTAGATGGCATCTTGTGTTCTGTTCTCAGGGAGAAATTCTTATTAAGGTCAAAGGCATCACTGAGGAATCCACTTGTAGTTTTAATTTCACACAAAGGGAACAGAATCACAGAGTCAATGAGGTTGGAAGAGCCCTCTGGGATCATCGAGTCCAACCATTGCCCTCACACCACCATGGCAACTAGACCAGGGCACTAAGGGCCATGGCCAGGCTTTTCTTAAACCCCTCCACAGATGGTGACTCCACCACCTCCCTGGGCAGCCCCTTCCAATGGCTAATGACCCTTGCTGAGAAGAAATGCTTCCTGATGTCCAGCCTGACCCTCCCCTGGCCAAGCTTGAGGCTGTGTCCTCTTGTCCTAGCGCTGGTTGCCTGGGAGAAGAGGCCGACTCCCACTGCGCTACAACCTCCCTTCAGGTAGTTGTAGACTGCACTAAGGTCACCTCTGAGCCTCCTCTTCTCCAGGCTAAACACCCCCAGCTCCCTCAACATACAAGAACCACAAGCAAGCTGGCTACTGATTTAATAGCTTGACCAGAAATAAAAGCCATGAATTCTCTTGCCACTCCACAGACATTTGTAGTCAACCTGAAGGAGACCAGAAGGCCAGGTCTCCTCAAAGAGGGACACCAACTCCAGTGGAGAGGGAGGGAGGAGGACTTCCAGGGGTCCACAAGAGCCTGCAGGAGCACGAGTCCAGTTGAAGGAGCATTGGTGTGAAAGCACACACACTGGAAGCTTGGGGGTTAAGAGCTCATGAGAAAACTCCTTGTTAAGCAAGCAGTCTGCTTGCCATGCAGATTTCCTACTCTTGCTGCAAGGAAGAGAAAAATAATCAGCCTTTTTTATTTAATCTTTTAGCTTGACATCTTTTCAAACGAACCCAGCCTATGAGGTAAGGGACCTGCACCCCTTTCACTGGAAGGAGGAGAGAAAAGGATAAAAGAAAAGAAGAAATGCCTGAAGATAGAGGGCACATTTTTTCTACAGCTCAGCAGGAATTCTACCTTTTATTCAAAATCATCAACAAGGTACAGCAGCATTATGCTTTGCATTGAAACCCAAATTTTGTATGCATTTTATATCAGGATATTCCACTTCACTAGTGTAAAGCCATCAATTTTCACATGCATCTATCATTCTTTAAAGCTTGTAATGATTCTTTAAAGCTTGTAATGATGCTTCAAATAATTAAATAGTCCACAATATTTTAGACTTTTTTTTTTAATAGCTCACTTATGGGTACATTCTTATAGACACTTAGTTTTAACGAACTTAGGATCAAGATGCCAGGCACCACGACTTAAACTCACCCAAACAAGCAAGCAGAACAAGTGCTCAGCATCTTGCACTCTGGAATTACATATAAAGAGGCAAAAAATATATTGTATTATTGGAAAGCAGATCTAGTAAGCAGGATCACCACGGCTGCACAGAGGGAGCAGACTCTAGAGTCTATTTCTATGCCCTGTGAGTAGACTTTCAACTCCCAGCTATACTTCTGCTCTTAAAACACACAGCAATTTGATTTTACTTTTCCAGTGGGCAAACTTTTCCATTTCTTATCAAAATTAGACAAATAATTTCAGTTTCTTCTGGCGTAAAAGTTCAAAGCTGGACAGAGCTGGCAAATATTCAAGATTTTTCCTCCGATTTCTCTTTAGAAAGACACAAAACAAAGTGTCAGCTTGAAAGCAAAGGAATGTAGTTCTAACTAGAAGCACCGCAACGATTCCCACCACCGTGAAACACGTGCTGTGTACGTTTGCTCTGGCAGACACGCACTTAAATTAACAGTATCATGTGTGTCCAGTGCAGAATAAAGAAAATACCAGCGCAAACTAGCTTCAAGTTAAGTCTGATTTACTCACAGAATCTATTCCAGCAAGAATAAACATCCCAAAGCTACGCACAGATCCCCAAAGAACCCATTTGTCACGCTGCTGAGAGCACAAAGGGCACTTTCATAAACTCTTTTCCCTCGGCTCTCTCAAACCTCCAGCCCCGCAGCTCTCTAAAAGCAGATGAAAATAGTTCCACTCATCCAAGCATCTCATTGCTGTCTCTTTAAATGCAACTTCCTCAAACTCCAACGCTGAACCCAGCTCAGGATGTACTTACTCATCTGCTGGATCATTGTCAGAACCAGAGAGACTTATTTACGGCTACCTAGGTGGCAAGCTGAAAAGAGGACTATGGAGTTTTCTCAGAGGAAAAGCAGGGTGCAGACTCCCCAAACTAGAAGCTGCTTGTTCTAGGGTAGATATAAAACTTTGAGACCCAAGGAAAGTCTCAAACATCCTTCCCCTATCTCAAGGCAGAACAGAATCACTGCTGCTTTAACGCAAGGAAGTTTAATAAAGAAGTGTATAAATCTTGTTTGCAAATCCATACAGTTTTATTGCACCTCAGAAATCAAAGTGACCCAGTTTTGATAAACTAACTCAAAATTAATTCAACTTCTAAGATGAGGTTGCATAAGAAACACCCCTCTGCCCATTTTTTCACTATAAAACGGGTCATAAAAAGCAAAACTGCCAAAATTGAGTACAATGCAAATGCACCGAGTATCTGCTAAAGAAGAGTCTTCTCAACACTTTTAAACACACTGATATCTACATTAATTTTTTTTTTTATGAAACAGACTGACAGGTATTTTGGTTTACCCTATTGCTCTTCTCTAGTTTTTTTAAACGTAACTTTGTAATCAGAGGAAGCATTTTCATGCTTCCCACTTCTCTTCCACATTTCTCCATTTTAACCACTCAGAGCACGTTGTTGCACAACTGCTCCTTCCTAGGACTCCAGAAGAGGAACGGGTGGACACAGCACACTGAAGTTCGCCTTTCTCATTGCTTATTTCCCAGCAATGACTGAGCTGGCAGGGACTCACGGCAATCCCTGTGACTTCTGAGTTGATTTTGCCTACAGCAATCAAAAGGATCTAAGCCAGTGCCTTAAGTTAAAATGGAATTCTGATTAAATCTGGTTTTACAGGACGCCGCTATCGAGCTGGGGGCCAGCAATACATCCGTAGTTCAAGACTAATTTTGACTCTATAGCATGTGATAGAGCGAGTAAAATGTTTGTAAAACAGCAGAGATGGTAACTCCCAAATCTGTTATTTAAATACAGATTAAAGGGGAACATTTGTCCTGCTCCTTTCTGAAGGGTTTTGGTTATGGAAGTTCCAGGCTATATGCATTATTTACCACACAGAAGGTGCTGTCCAAGTTTCTTGTCCCCATTAGCCATCACTGGTCTGCCTGTCCACTAGGACACACATTCACTGGGCTGAGCAGTAACATAATCAGCAGCTTTAAGAACCCAATACAAGTTTTATGACACAGAAAGCTAACACCTAGGACAACGAATAACTTCACCCAGATCATGTTTTCTATTTGGAAAGCTTTCCACCAGTGCACAGATATTCTTTCCTCCCCAATCACAAACTAACCTCCTTAACAGCGCAAACGCTTCCCCACCAGATACACATTTCACTGAAGCCAACGACACAAAACCAAGAGATGAAAGACTCTTTACAAAAGCCACTTCCTACAATTTCATTATCTCCCAACCACGACTATTTTAAAAACACTCAGCCTGACCACACAAGCTCACACACTTCTCCCTGTTCAACCAGAAAATGACAGTCAGTGGGACGTAGCAACTCATCACCAGGTAACACGAGGTTTTATCCTGGCGGGCGAGTAATCTCCTTCCCACCTTGGCAGAGGTTATACTTTCCCACAGAACCATTTCCTTTAACATACTGGCTAATTCATCAGAGATCTGCTGCTTTCAGTACGCAACACAAACACTCCAGCATCCCAGGAGCTCTATGTACTGTCTCTGACTACGACTATATACTGTCTCTCACTATACTGCTCCCCACCTGGAGCTGGCTGTTAAGCAGCATCCCGTGTACCAGGACCTGCAGGCTCAGCAATCCACCATTCCTATATTCCCAGCCTGTCCCAAACTCACAGGCAGGTACCAATTCCCAGAATGGGCACAGCATGGATTCTGGCTGAGCAGGCTGGCAACGTCCCAGCTGTAAGATCTCAGAGTGATATATCCTTTACCTTTACAAGCATGCAGGTCTCTGTGACCCTAACTGGGGATTTCTATGGCCAGGGCTCATCACCCACTGGGGCAGATCCACGTTGCTGAAGTACTTTTAGTGCCAGCTAACTGTTTCAGATACCGGTCCCTGCGGAGAAGTAATAAAGACCGAAAGAAAGAATCCATGTGTCACACCCACCCTCCACACACCAGCACCTTCTCCCTGCACAGTCACACAGCAGCACCCACCCTGTCCCCCACACCAGGCTGGTGCTGCCAGCCAAGGCCAGCTTGGACTGGGGTCTCAGGTCCCAATTCTGACCTTGCCACCAGCCTGATGCGCTGCCACACACCCGCCGGGGGGAAAAGGCCCGTAGGGCACAGGCCCCACTGCAAGGGGCCCCTCCAGCGGGCAGGGAGAGCCGCGGCTCCTGCGGGAGCCAGCCCCCCGCAGCGGCCCTGCTCCGTGGCCCGGCGCCTCCCCGCAGTACGGCCGGCAAACGCTCCCTCACCCCGGCCGCGGCTCCGCCAAGCCCGGCCGCACCTGCCCGCCGCCCCCCTCGAGAAGGCCGGGGGTTCCCCCACCGCACCGCCCCGCACCTGCCGCAGCGGCCTCCTCCCCTCACGGCCCGCGGGGACCGGCCCTCCCGCCGCGGGGAAGGCCCTGCCGGTGCGGGGGGCGCTGCCAGCCCCCCCTCCTCCCCGCCGACCCAGGGCTCGGGGGTCCCGGCGCCCTCCCGCCTCCCCTCACCTCTCTGCCGCCGCCGCCGCCGCCGCCTCCATGCCGGGGGCCTCGCGGCCCCCCGATTCTCTAACACCGCCTCCGCCCGTGCAGGGGCCGCCCCCGCCCGTGCCGGGCCGCCCACTGCGTCAGCTTCGTAAGGGCCGCTACGCACCCAGCGGTCACCATGGCGACGGCTGGAGAGGGGAGGGGGGCGCGCGTAAGTACGGGGGGCGGCGGCGCCCCCTGGCGGGCCCGGCCTTCCCTCCGCGGCCCCGCTGGCGAGTAACGCGCGGCCACCAATGGCCCGGCCACCCTCGCCACCACCCTCGCCCGGCCACGGCACCCTCACGCCCATCTTCCACCTCCCCTGCTTGGGGCCGAGGGCCGCAGCCCCCCGAGGGAGCCCGCTCCCTCCCACCGCCAGCCCCCAGAGCCCCCCTAATCCCCCTGCGAGCATCGAAGCTGCTTTATTCCCCCAGCAACGCGCTCAGGGCAGCCCTGCCGCTGCCTTTCAGAGGGAAGCCGGGCATACCCGGCTCTCCCAAGACCCCATCCCCAATAACAGACCCCCTACCCACTCTGGACACATCCCATGGACCCCCCAGGCCTCTGCTCCAGCCTGCCAGGGCACCCTCGACACACCTCCTGCAATCCCCAGCAATGGTTTGCTATCCCTGGGCCTGAAATTTAATCGCTTTTTAATCAAAAGGCTTCAAACCATAACGTGACTGAACTGGAAATAAGGTTTTCTTGTCTGTAACCGCTCTGCACGGCCCAGCCAGGGCTCTTGGGCAACCTGCTCTTGCATACACTTACCCACAAAGTCCTCTTAGGGATGGACTCACCATAAGAGCCTTCCCCTGGTCATGGCATTAGGGTGGGAGGAAGGACAGCGGTGGCCTGGGTTGGACAGCAGTGACCTCAACAAGTACCGAAGTATCAGCCAAAGACCTCATTTAGATGCTCTTACTGCAAAAGACTAGAAAAGCAGCAAAAAAAGAAGTCTCCTGTGGGTAGGAATACATGTCCCAGAAAAGAGCTGCGCTCCTTCAGCAGGGGATAGCAGCATATACCTGTCTGTCTGCTCCTCCTTAAAGCAAGTAGAGCAGCCTTCAAATGGTCTGCTCAGTGATATCGCCGTACCCTGAAAATAAAATAGCCTGGCAATGCTCTAGGTGGTAGAAAAACATTCAGCAAAAGCTTTGAAGCTCTGGTATTCATTTATGCTGAGGTCTTTGTACACCGTTCAGGCATAAAAATCACACTCACACTCATTTTGAGTCCCTTTATCTTGCCAGACAGGTGTAAAGTAGCTCTGGTTTAGATGAAAAGCTGATGCCAAATATAGTCTTTCGACAGATCATTTTATCCTGCGTGTGGCGCTTCCAAGGGCTTCCTTCAGCACGAGCCGTTCTCAGCAGAGCAGCACCGATGCGGTGGGCAGACACTCCTGGGAGCACCGAGACCTAGAGCAGACAGAAGCAAGAACCTCAGGAAAAGATATTTTCATTTTATTAATGAAAATAATTTCATTTTATTAAAGAAAATACACTCAGCAGCTGTTCAACACTTTCAAGTGGTGGTATAGAGTACATACCAGCCCACATCCTGCCAATTAACGTACACAACTCATCACAGGCGATTAGTCTCATACAGCTCAGGCTTTCAGCAGCCCCAGCCGTCCGTATCCAGCTCAGCTCCACAAAAGACCTGCTGGTTAGCAAAGGCCAGACCATATTTATAGCACAGCTCCAGCAACCGAGCACAGCACAGTTATCCACAGCTCTTTCCAGACTCCTTTATGGCAGTGACACACTTTACAAACTAATTTGGACTTTGTTTCCTTAACGTTCCCTCAAGGGTTAAGGGAAGGACTTAACACCCCTCAGAAATCCCCCATCTCTGCCCTCACACGAAGGGCATTGCCCTGTGTCACTAAAAAAAAGCTGCTTGATTAAGACATTAATGGGAGCGCATCGCAAGAGAGATGGGATGTTCGCTAAGCCCCAGAGAACCATTATAGCCCAGTCCCCGCTTACATCCTCTGTAGGAAGAACCTTTTACAACTTTCCCAACCTGGGGAGAATGAAAGAGTTTGGTTTTGAGTGCCCAGGGCAATGGCACGGAGAAGCACCTGAATCAATGACAAGTCCTACATCTTAGGAGGGATGTGGGAGAGCAGAGTTACAGCATCACACACATATATCAGCTGGGTTATCGCAGCAGATCACTCAGATACACGCCTGTTAGGGTGCACTTATGCAGCCTGCTTTATTGCCTCTCCATCAGGACATCACCTCCGCTGACACACCGCCATCGGTCACACAATAAAACCTTCAGCAGCGACGCTGGCTTAATAAATCGCCAGCCCTCACCACCCCTGCTCCACCTTGGACTATTTGTGCAGTGAAGCTTGGCTAAAGAATAACCCAGGAAGACGAGGGAGGAGGATATTCTGTGTTGTTCTTTAAGCTGGAGCGTATCGTACCTCAACCACACAGGCTGGTCTGGCACCACAGCCTTGGCATCACCATATCAGCTCTCCAGGACACATGAAAAGTCCAGGCCTTGGTGGAGCTCCAGAGATCTCCATAACATGCCAACAGCACATGGGAACGATGAGATCAACGAAGAACCCACCCAGCTCTGCTGATCTTGGTGTCCTGAAGAAAGCCACTGGGATTCGGGGGTTAAGGATCACATTCCCCTAAACCTAAAAGCCAAACAAAACCCTCTCCAGGAAATTTGGAAAAGTAACAAGGCTCCAAAATGTACAAACCCAGGAGCCATCAGCTACCAGAAATAGCTGTGTACATGGGAAGCTTTTTATTATTATTATTATTATTCGGTTTGTTTTAGTTACCACCGCCCCCAAGCACAGCACATCCACTCGCACTGCTCTTAAATCCTGCTCCCACTTGCCTCCCAGTTAGACCCAGATAGTTCGTTACTCCTGGGCTAACGAGCCCTTCTCCTCCTCAATCCCAACCCTGCCAGCTTCTCTGAACCACCCCCTGAGGATTACAATAAAATCAGAGGAAAAAAATATTCACAAGCCTACACAGCATCTTCTGAGAGCAGAGCAGCCTCCTTGACACGGTGGTTCCAGCGTCCAGGGTTCTGGCTCCTGGTCCCCAAAGGGAGGGTCACTGGGGACAGGCCGTCACCAAGATGAAGAATAACATTACCCCAATATCCCAGTATACCTCACCCACCGTCTCTCGCTCTCAGGGATGCCACTCAACCATATTCCCACAAAAAAGTACCACCACATCAGAGGAACACCACACTGAGTTCCCTTCAGATGATGCCAGGTTGGATGGGGCTTGGAGCAACCTGGTCTGATGGAAGGTGTCCCTGCCCATGGCAGGGGGTTGGAACTAGATGAGCTTTAAAGTCCCTCCCAACCCAAACCAGTCTGTATTCTGTGGCAGATACAACCAGAGTTTGAGAAGTACTTTTCAAAACTGAAGCCAGAGGGATCTCTGTCCCCCATTCCCACCACATCAAGCGTGAAGTGCCCGTGCTTGCTTCCAGCACCCATGGCAGCTGTGCCTCCACAGCCTGCTTGGCAGCTCTCCTTCCCTGCCCAGCGTGACTCCCACCTGCAGTTAGCCAGAGCCATCAGCCTCCTTCTACCAAAGCGCTTCTACACCAGCACCTTCAGGCTGATCCTGGCTTAGGAGAAGCTCCCCACACACCACCTCCCCAGGGCCTTCATCACCCACCATCAGGTCTCCCCAGAAACCTGCTCTGCCTTCATGCCCGCAGCTGTAATCCCAACACACAGAGCCACCACCTCCCCGACTGGCCCCTCTGCTTCCTCACCTCCCCGTCCCCTGCACTGGCACCGTAAAGCTCTCAGGGCAGGGACTAGCTAGTGCCAATGCCCCCACAGCAGGACCAGCTGCTGCAGCTCTGCAGAATAACAGCATCACTCAAGTCTTAACTAAAAATCGCTAACGAAGGTGCTTCTCCTGGGCTCAGCGTGTTGGCAAAAATCTCTCCGAAGCTGGGTCAGGGCTTTCTGCGGTTCCTCCAGGCACCAGGACATGCCTTGGAGGGTACCACGCTGCTGTCACTCCCCACACCATGTTCAGGACTCTGCACCCAACCTCCTCTCCTCTTTAATAGATGCTTGTTAGCATTTTACAAGCCCATTTACAGCTGAGCTAGCCAGCAGTAGTACCCAGGGAGCTGCACAGGTCCAAGCAGGGATACTGCTGGTTTAAATACCCCACAGGGACTGTGGTCAGGGCACCCCAGCAGAGGTGCTTGGTTCCCGTTGGGGACAAACACAAATTCCCATTCATACCTTTTCAGAGACTGGTCTAACATGGAGGAGCCCAGGTGGCTGGATTCCCTCCTGGCCCACCCAGCGTGCCTGAACCCCTAAACCAAGCTCATTCCTGCTGTAAGCTACAGCTCATTTCTGAGATGAGCTCTCTCCAGCCTCAGCCAGTCTAACCCAGGGATGGATGCTCTGGAGACAAGCTGGTGAGACCCCCTTCCCAGCCACAAACTGCTTTTCTTGGGCACAGAATCAACCAGGTTGGAAGAGCCCTCTGGGCTCATCGAGTCCAACCATTGCCCTGACACCACCATGGCAACTAGACCAGGGCACTAAGTGCCATGTCCAGGCTTTTCTTAAACCCCTCCAGAGATGGTGACTCCACCACCTCCCTGGGCAGCCCCTTCCAATGGCTAATGACCCTTGCTGAGAAGAAATGCTTCCTCATGTCCAACCTGACCCTCCCCTGGCCAAGCTTGAGGCTGTGTCCTCTTGTCCTAGCGCTGGTTGCCTGGGAGAAGAGGCCGACTCCCACTGCGCTACAACCTCCCTTCAGGTAGTTGTAGACTGCACTAAGGTCACCCCTGAGCCTCCTCTTCTCCAGGCTAAACACCCCCTTTGGGCATATAGTAAACACATCCGTGTGCACGTGTATTTTACTGGCCTCGACAGAAAGCCTAGGAATGATTTCTCCCCCAGGTTGCGTCCGGTAATTCAGCACAGCCCTCGCTGCTAACGATTCCAAGCACAAACTCATTCTCCAGCTGCTTTTCTAAATTTGTGCCAGATCTAACTATGGAAGCCAAGCCTCAAAGACTTGCTATAAATCCCACCAGTGATTCCCCCCCCTCCCAAGGACATTAATCCAGCATTACCCAAGCTGTGACTCTTCAAGCCCAGAAATTTCTCGCTGGTAAATCGCCATCTCCGCTGAAGAGGAACGTTAAATAACATTTCACTGGAGTTCTCTCGCTGCTGCTGAGGCTGCTCAAAGCTCAGGGCCTTTTTTTCCTGCCCAGCAGCTGCAGGTGGCCTTTCCATCCCAGACAAGTGGGTGAGTGGATAAAGCGATGCTCTGGGCTGTCGGTACATTTGCCACCGTCCTCCGGCGCTGCCGCACGCTCCCTCTTGTCCAAACCCCTCCTTCTCAGCAAGCCCTGTGCTGGAGTTAGCTTTTTTTCACCTTGGATTATAAATCCTTATGGTTTTGCAGAAAAAAAGCAGCATAGAAATTAACCCTAAAGGCTCAGAGGGGAGAAAATGCAAAGCCACAAGCTCCCCGCTCTGGGGACCCAACTCATGATGTGTTTGCAGCCCAGCACAGACCCCAGCTTCATCATTGCCCAATTCAGGGGCCATAATATGGCATTTTCTTTATCTGCTTGACCCCCCCCCCCCTTGCAAATTCCTACATACTCTTATTTCTCCACTTATTTCTCCACACCACCCACCTTTCCAATGCCCTTGGCCCCATCCTCCTTGCTAAAAATCTCATTTGGAAAAGCTCTAGCCCAGAAAATGAATCAGGATTTTTAAGGAGCTTTAGGGAGGTGGGATGCATTCACCCCCACGAGCAGGAGAGCTGGCCCTCTCCCAGGGCTCAGTCAGGTGGCACTAACACAGCTTCCCTGCAGAGGAATGCTGGCCCAGATACCCAACCATGAGGATTTACCCCACTGGCTGACCAAGAATAAGCTGCTTCCCGCTTGCCACTCACCTCCTGTGACGGGAATCACTGCAGCAGGGTGGGAAAGTTCATGGTTCAGCTGCGTTGTGCCTGTCAGTGCTGGAGAGAAGGAGCCCTAAGAGAGCACCGAGTCTGCCTGTCCCTCACCAAGCAGCACCTGCAGCATCCCAGGCTCTGTAGGAAGTAAGAGGGGCCATGAATAACCGCTGTCAGATGTGGGCACTGCCCAGGGGATGCAGGTGCTGCACAGAGGATGCCACCCCTCCCCGTTTGCCATGTCTCTGGACATCAGTCAGATGCAATTAAAGAGCAGCAGCTGGAGCCAGAGCACTGGGATAATGTCATTAAGCCAAAGTCACTCCCTTCTCTCCTTGCTCTGGAACCCAGGGTCACTTCTAGAGGCGATTCTTAGCGGGGCTGAAGCGGTTGTGAAGGTTTCACATTCAGGATTCCCCTCTGGCTCTGCTCCTGGCTCCTTTCCCACTCTTCACACCAGGCTGCAGAGCCATCCCTCCATTCTCGAGGACCTCAAAGACCTTCCTGACCCACTTGGCTTCAGCCCAGCTCTGAACTGCCGGAGGGGGAGTCTCCGCTCTCGCCTGGAGACTGCTCTTCCCACGGAGATCCTGATCCTCCTCACAGCATTAGTTAGAGCACAGCTCCTCCACGGAGCAGTGCACAGAGGTGTTGGGACCACAGCCCATCAGGGCCTAGGAGCAAAGCAGAGGTTCCTACAAAGACCAATACCCTGGAATAATTATCCTACAGAGGAGTTCCCCGTTTCCCCTTGCAGACAGCAGCTCCCTTTTGTACAAGCCCATGAAACACAGCAGAGCATCTCATCCTCCCTCCATCAAATATAGGTTGTCTGGTACTGACAGCAGCAATGAGATGTCACCACTGTGCCCTGAGTCTCCACAATGGGCTCGGTTTTGCAGAGGGCATCCCAGTAGGTCCCTCCTTCAGGACTCTCTGACAGTGCCATGGTGAGATGCGTGGTAGGGTTTGGGTCTATGGTGCACCAACACCCTCATCCATGCCCCAGAAGCACAAAACAGCCCAGCTGAGATGTTGCATCCAGAAGCCACCCTCACCACCCAGAGCCCATTTCTGATGAGAGAAGAGCAGCAAACCCCAGGCTGATCCTTCCTGGGGCACCTTTGGGTCGAACCACAGCACAGGGAAACAGCAGGATGAGAGAAGGTGCTGTCAGCAGCAAGGGTGAAGGAGCAGGGCTGTGATGGAGACGTGCTGCATCCCCAGGGACACTGGATTCCTCTGCAGGCTCGTGCCAGGGAGCAGAGGCAACACAAGGAAGGGTGAGTCACAGAATTAATCAGGTTGGAAGAGCCCTCTGGGCTCATCGAGTCCAACCATTGCCCTGACACCACCATGGCAACTAGACCAGGGCACTAAGTGCCATGGCCAGGCTTTTCTTAAACCCCTCCAGAGATGGGGACTCCACCACCTCCCTGGGCAGCCCCTTCCAATGGCTAATGACCCTTGCTGAGAAGAAATGCTTCCTGATGTCCAACCTGACCCTCCCCTGGCCAAGCTTGAGGCTGTGTCCTCTTCTCCTATTGCTGGTTACCTGGGAGAAGAGGCCGACTCCCACCCCACTACAACCTCCCTTCAGGTAGTTGTAGACTGCACTAAGGTCACCTCTGAGCCTCCTCTGACCAGAAAACACTGGAAATGCAATTGCCCTGCCCAGAGCAGAGATGATGGGAGTGCAAACATTGAGAGATGGGGGTGCTGGGACCACCCTGAGCCCCAGCTGGGCACATTCCCCTCGGCTGCTGTAATTTATTTTGTTCAGTACCCACCTCATCAGCCATCAAATTAACACGTGCCACAGCTCCAGATCCAAATCTCCAACGCCTCTTCCCCAAGAATTACTATTTAATCTTTACTCTGCAGCAGGTCAGAGCCCAGATGTGCTGCAGCCACAAAGAGTGCCGACCCCTGCGCAGCCCCAGAAACACGACGCAGGCTGAGGAGGCAGCACGTGGATCGGGATGAGAAGGAACTGGAAAAGATCAGGCTGGAAAGAAATAGCCAGCAGGCAGGCGCAGAAAGCAGAGCCCAGCCAGAACGTGAGCAAACACCCTGTCAAAACGCATCCCCTGCGTGGGAGGGCATCGTGTCCCTGGGGAAGGAGCTTGTGCAAGAGTGACAAGAGAGCGGGGTGATCCAGAGAGCCAAACACAGGCGAAAAGGTGAACAAGAGAGGGTCTGACAGTCAGGATCTGCTTCAGATACTTAATGAAGGAAAAGAGGACAAATGGTTGCTAGGGGAGATGGGACAGATGGCTGGCACGGAGAACTTGCTGACTCTTGGGGACTTAAAACTCTCTTTTTGGGGAGATCAGGCAAATAGGCAGCAGCAAAAGCAAGAAGATGACCACTTCCCCCTTTCCCCCCACCTCCACGGGTCAGGGTGGATCATCTCACAATGAAAAAGGTCACACAAGCAACAGGAGACAAGACTTGCCCTTTGGCTCATCAAGAGCTCTCCTCCCCACCAGCCCTTCATCCCGCTCCTCTTCACCAGTGACCACGGACACCAGCACTGTCCCCACGCCGGGTATGCCACAGCACCAGTCACAGCTCCAGGAGAGGGGAAAGCCAAGGGGATGCTGGCTCTGGAGATGAGGCTGGCTGTAAGATACCATAACTCCTGGCCACGCTGTCTCTGGGAGACATTTACACCTCTCCCTGACATTTAAAACCATCTGAGCCTCTTGGCTTCTGCTGCTGTCATCCCTCTGCCAGGTCTTTTCTGGCTCTCGAAGCCTCTGAGTTGATTCCCCTGCATAGACAGGTCCCAAACTGCAGGGCAAGGGGAAGCGGGGAGAGGGCGGGGGTTTCTGCTGCCGTGTCACTTGCTGGGGGTGGGAGAGGTGCCAAGAGTCTGTCAAACCCTGATGGCCATAAACAAGTCTCTGAAGAGAGAAAGAGCCAAAAAGGAAGGAGAAAAACAAAAAGCCTTGGCAGCAAAGCTCAAACTGAGACAGCGCTGGGGTGGCAAAGAGAGTGGCTCTGGGTTGGGGGTGTGAGGGACCATCATGGTCCCCAGGCAGAGCTGGGGGTTTGGGGACATCATGAGCTGGCCCACGCTGCCTCCCATCCCTGCCTCCCCAGCCACTCGTGCACCCACGTGGCATGAAACGAGGGACTTGGGAAGCAAGGGAGGGCTCCGGGGGCAGCCGTCGTGACTCTGCCATCCGAACTGCTGTCACGGGCACCTCCTGGACTTGAGATCACTCCAGAAGGTCCATGAGGAGCCACAGATGTCGACAGGTTGGTAAACAAGAGCCCACACGGGATCCTCACCACACACTCCTTCCCAGCGAGCCCACATCCACACACGCAGCCCTGGGGGGAGTCCCCAGCAGCAGGGACAAGATCAACTGCTTCACAGGATTGTTCCACTCCTGCTGCCAAGCAGAGGAGGAAGAATTCGCTCCGGCCGCCTCGGCACCATGCAGCTTCATCCCCGGAGCACCTCCGCATCCCTGCACCGTGCAGGAGCCACGCAGGCATGGCTGTGCCAGGAGCAAGGGCAGCCAGTGCTCCAAAAAACACCCCCAGGTGCTCCAAGGCAGCTGATGCTCAGCAGAAGGAGGATGCACCACTGGCAGGGCAGCGCCACCATCGCTCTCTGGCTTTGCTGTGCCCATTTGAGATAGCTTTGGGCCACCACAAATTCCCAGGGCCGGCAGCAGGGAGGGGAGAAGATGAGGATGAGTGTGAGCACCAGCCCGGAGCTGCTCACCCAGACCACGCAGCTGGCTGTGTAGGCAGCTCCATCTTGGAGCTATGTTCTAAGAAGCTGTGTGGATCAGCAGCTGCCACGTCGCGTGCCAAACTGCCACGGCTGCTGTCGAGATAAGCCCACGCAAACAAACAGACGCTTAGACACGCCGAGAAGGTCTGTGCTATCAGCACTGCTCGCATGCCACAGGCTGTCCCCAGGCTGGCTGCTCTCCAGCTTGCCCTCTCCCGGTGGTCCTGTCGGGGAGAAGCCATCAGCACTTCGTGTCCCTGGACATCAGGGAACGGGGAGCTCGCCAGGAGCACACGCAGCCCCCCCTCTCCTTGGCAGCAGCTCAAAGTCAAGTTCAGGCACGCAGCAGTGAGCGGGGACACCCGGGTGTTGGGTGGTAGAGCTTGGAGAGGAGCATCTGCCACCAGGCCAGGGGGATGGCAGCCCCTGGAGCTGGGGGAATGAGCCCCACGTACACCCCCTTGCCCCATCACCACCCAGTCGGTCTGACTTGGGTGGGACACACTGACACCAGCCTGATTTACACCTCCCAGGTCACTTCCAAGCAGGACACAAAGTCCCCAGTGACCCAAGCAGCCTGCTACCTCATGGGACACCCCATCCCTGAAGGCTGCAGCTGTGCTTGGCCCCCCCATTGGCAATCAAAACCACCCCGGGACGCTGACACAGCATCTCTCCCTGGCAGAAAACTGCCTTAAAAGCAAGTAAGGATTTCAGAAGATCCCGGGAGAGCCCGTGTGCAGGTGGCTGGGCATTCAGGCTCCAGCACAGAAAGCCTCAAGTATTTTTTCTGAATCCTGTCTCCTCACCCTACAACCACCAAGATACCAAAGACATGAATAAAAGTAAATGCAGAGGCTATAAAAAAAGGATGCTGTCCCAAGAGCATCACCTGCATCCAACAAGGACTTCAGTGTCCTCTACCTATTGCCTGGGTGCTAATGGGGGTACACCTTCCCCTTCCCCCCTGCGCAGGGCACCACAGCGGGCAGCAAACCCCCTTTTTCAGGGCAGAGGGGCAGGCAGATGTGCTCTGCCCACCTGCAAACCCCCTTTTTTGGGGCAGAGGGGCAGGCAGATGTGCTCTGCCCACCTGTGAACCCCCTTTTTCAGGACAGAGGGACAGGCAGATGTGCTCTGCCCACCTGCAAACCTCCTTTTTCAGGGCAGAGGAGCAGGCAGATGTGCTCTGTCCACCTCCGGCGGGCACGGGGCCAGGGACGTGCGGGCATCCCGGCTGCCTGGATATTGGCACAGCAACTGCCACTGTGACAGGGCTGTCCTGCAAATAAGCTTGGCAGGACATTAAGAGCCTGATTTTCAAAATTAGGCTGCTGTAATTACTCATCCTAAAAGCACTGGTCTCAGCTGCTTGCCATGACACCAATTACCCACCCAGCACCCCGCACTCACTGATGGGTCACCTGAGGATGCTGGTTCTGCAGCCGTTCGCAGGGCATGGGCACCGCTGGCCTCCAGCAGCACAGCCCCATGCCAGGGCTTCCCCACATCCCTTCAGCAGAGCCTTAATGCCACCAGCCTGGGGCTGGCACGGGCACGAGGTGGCACCACAAGAAGCTGGGACACTGCTGGGACAGCCCCACTGGGACGCTGGGGACTGGGCACACTTCAGACACTAGCCCCCCAGGGTCTGCATCCCAGTACAGCCATGCAGCTGGGGGGACTGGGCTGGGACAGGGAGCTGCTGGGGGTCACGCCGCTGACACAGCCCCACATGCAAAGTGGGGCTTTAACGGAGTCTCTCCTTGAGATGTTTTTTCTCCTGGTTATCAGTGACACTGACTCATCCTCAGGAGGCTGCTCTCGCTGCCGGTCACACTCTAGATCCTATCAGCCAGCAACCCCAACGCGCCTCCTCCCTGCCCTGCTCTCCATAGAGGAGCATTGCCAGCTCTGTCAACCAGCTGCCTCTCCTAGCCGGGGGCTGGCTGGGCCACCAGCGCTGCCTCCTCATAGCCACAAGCACCCAGAGTCCTCCCAGCATCAGGGGAGCACCCTTCAGATGGGAGGGACCCAACTTCACCCTTCAGATGGGAGGGATGGAACTTGTGCATCACAGTGACATTACAGCAGGGCTCAGGTCAGCCCAGGGCCACAAGCTGGTGAAGGGTCTGGAGGGTCTGACCTACGAGGAACGGCTGAGGGAGCTGGGGGTGTTTAGCCTGGAGAAGAGGAGGCTCAGAGGTGACCTTAGTGCAGTCTACAACTACCTGAAGGGAGGTTGGAGCGCAGTGGGAGTCGGCCTCTTCTCCCACGTAACTAGCGATAGGAGAAGAGGACACAGCCTCAAGCTTGGCCAGGGGAGGGTCAGGTTGGACATCAGGAAGCATTTCTTCTCAGCAAG
Organism: Nyctibius grandis; assembly: GCF_013368605.1. NCBI lineage: Eukaryota > Metazoa > Chordata > Aves > Nyctibiiformes > Nyctibiidae > Nyctibius > Nyctibius grandis. The sequence goes on from NC_090661.1 coordinate 1,508,473, forward strand.
GGTCATTAGGCATTGGAAGGTACTGCCCAAGGAGGTGGTGGAGTCACCATCTCTGGAGGGGTTTAAGAAAAGCCTGGACATGACACTTAGTGCCCTGGTCTAGTTGCCATGGTGGTGTCAGGGCAATGGTTGGACTCGATGAGCTCAGGAGCTCTTCCAACCACATTGATTCTGTGATTCTGTGAATTCAGCCACAAAAAGCAGCATCAAATAAGAGCGAGAAAAGGTTTTATGGCCACACAGCTGGGTGCAACACCCCACAACAAGGTTACAGGCAGCTCAACCAGAAAGGGCTGGTGCCCCCAGGCAGGGCGAGTCCCAGCCAGGGAGTGCTGGAGGGGAAAAGTTATTTGGGAGGAAGAGGGAAGAAAAACTCTAGTCTACCCCCATGGCCACATGCTCTAGACAGGCTTCAGGAGGTAACTTACCTTCCACAGAAGCAGCTCCAGAGCCCCTGATCACATCCATCCCCACAGAGCCAGAGGCTGCTCTCCTCCCAAAGAGCACCTGCCTCCCCTCGCTGCTCTTTTATCTTCTCCCTCATCTGCTGCAGGTGGGAGGCTCATGCCCAGCACCTGGGCTAACTGGGGAAGGTAGCTGGGGCTCAGCCCTCCCCATTTGAGGATGCTGGAGCCCGTGCCCAGCCTGCACCCATGCGAGCCTCCCCGCTGTCCGTCCGTCCGTCCATCCCTGCCGTTGCCGTGCCTTGCCCCCTGCCACCCCGCCGTTAGCTCCCACCCCTCATCTTCCCCCAGTCTCACTGGGATAACGGGCCCATCTGTCTTTCCCTCCCGCTCAGGGGTTCCCAAACCCCCTCCTCATCAGGTCAGAGGCCAATTCACACACCCCGGCCTCATGTAGGTGCAGTGTGGCGACGGAGGCAGCTAACGAGGGAGCTCATTAGCCACTCACTGACCTAGATACGCCGGTGTGCTCTGCTCCCCTGCCTCGGGGCTTCTGTAACCGGGGGGGCACAGTGGGATTTCTGTTGGGGGGGGAAGGGGCAGCCCCTCTCCATCCCAGGGCTGTACCTGCAGGGTCCTCCATCCCTGTGCCCACTTCCCAGGGGGCTGCTCTTTTCGTGGTAGCCCCCCCTGACCCCACAGCAGTGGGGTTGCCACCCTCAGGGAAGCGCTAGCCAGGCTCCTCCAGGCCCTTTCTCATGGGAAAGAGGGTCCGGGGATGCTGGTAGCCACCCCATCCCACTGCCTAGCCCTACTCTGGGAGGGGGACAAAGCCACCAGGGGAGGTTTGGGGCAGCAAGGGAAGGGGTGGCTGCGGTGGAATATTCCAGCATGGTCAGCCTCACCTCCTCGTCTTTGGCTGCTGCTTTTTAAAGCCCGTTTCCCTCGGGATGACGCAGCTAATTTAGCCAGAGGTCGGTCTCCCCGGTCGGGGCTGAGGAAGGATGCAAATGGGCCAGCTTGCTATAAAAAGCCACTTGCAGCTGCCTTTTTCTTCGCAGCCAGGTATTGATTTTTCCTTGGGTAGCTGGAACCGGAGGGGACGGCGTGGCGGGGTGGCACTGCCCACCCGGGGACTGGCCACCCCATGGCGGGGTGGCACTGCCCACGGGAGAACCGGCCACCCCGTCCCGTGTGAGCATCTTATTGGCAGCACATCCCGCTTGTACCGGCCAAGGGTGACGAGCAGAGGTGTAACCCCATCACGGGGTCCCCAAATAACCCCGACCCCACTCCTCCTCTCCCCGTGTGACGCTGTCGGGCACCGGCTGCAGGGAATGGGCACTTTAGGGGCATTTTCCATGGAGAAACAACAACCTGCTGGGGTGGGGACACGGTGCATTGGGCACAGCCCCTCTGGGCATCCCCACGGCGCAGGGAAAGGGGCAGAGCGCCCTGCAAATGCCCCTACACGCTCCCGGTTGTGCCCGTTCCTCCTCTCTCCCTCTTATTTGTAATACTTTTGCCAGCAAGGGGGGAAAAAAACCCTGCAGAAGTGATTTGCCCCTCGCAGCGCTCCAGCCCCGCTCCCCACGCTCACACCGGGGCCTCAAGTCGCATTTCGGGAATTAACGGGACTCCGGGAGCCGCCGCCGCCGGGACACGACCGCTTTCCCCCGGGCCGTGACCCGGCGGGGCAGGGAGGGATGCGCCGTGCCCCGCATCCCTCTGCCGCCTCGCACCCCGGCCCGTGCCCCCGGGGCTCTCCCGGCGGCTGCTGCTCCCGCTGCCCGGTAGTTCTTCACGGGAGCCACGAGGAGGAGCTTTCAGACCGCACCGGTGCGTCCCGGTGCGTCCTGGTGTGTCCCGGTGCGTCCTGGTGTGTCCCGGTGCTCCCGGTGCATCCCGGTGCATCCCGGTGCGTCCCGGTGCATCCTGGTGCATCCCGGTGCGTCCTGGTGTGTGCCAGGGCTCTCGGTGCATCCTAGTGCATCCCGGTGCTCCCGGTGCATCCCGGTGTGTCCCGGTGCATCCCGGTGCGTCCCGGTGCGTCCTGGTGTGTCCCGGTGCTCCCGGTGCATCCCGGTGCATCCCGGTGCGTCCCGGTGCATCCTGGTGCATCCCGGTGCGTCCTGGTGTGTGCCAGGGCTCTCGGTGCATCCTAGTGCATCCCGGTGCGTCCCGGTGCGTCCTGGTGTGTCCCGGGGCTCCCGGTGCATCCCGGTGCATCCCGGGGCTCCCGGTGCATCCTAGTGCATCCCGGTGCGTCCCGGTGCACCCCGGTGCTCCCGGTGCATCCCGCGGCTCCTGGTGCGTCCTGGTGCGTCCTGGTGCTCCCGGTGCATCCCGGGGCTCCCTCTGTTCCCAGGGCTCCCGGTGCTCCTGGAGCATCCCGCTGCTCCCAGGGATCCTGCTGCTCCCAGTGCATCCCAGTACTCCTGGTTCTCCCAGTGCATCCCAGTACTCCTGGTCCTCCCAGTGCATCCCAGTGCTCCTGGTCCTCCCAGCGCATCCTGGGGTTCCTCCTGAGGTTCCTTGTGTTCCCATCACATCCCAGTGCTCCCAGTGCTCACCTTGGCCCATCGCACCCATCCCATTTCGGGGCTCCAGGCTGCAGCACCCCGGGGCTGGCAGGAGCTGAGCTGCATCCCCAGCCCCTCTCTCACCCCTCGGGGCCCCACCTCTCACCCTTACCATCCTGCAGGAAGCCCCCCAGAAGGGTTGGGTTCAGGCTGGGCCTTTCCCAGAGCCCTCTGGGAGCTACTGGGGCTCCTGCCTCGCCCCGCTGCTGTGGGGGTCCCCCATGGGGGGCAGGACAGCAGCAAAACGTGGGGCATCACGGCTGAGAGTGGCGGCACGAGGGGCGCGGGAGCAGCCCCAGGATGGGCACCTGCATCCACACTCATGTCCAGCCCCATCATCATCATCCTCCCAGCGCACGCGGGAACTGAAATGGGACGTTGTGGTGCTGGGAAAGGGCAGTGGGTGGGTTTGGGAGCGAGGGGCTGCGTGGATGGGATGAGAGAGGATGAGGATGGATGGAAGGGGGAGAGGAGCCTTCGGCGGTGCCCCCCACACAGCCCTTTGCCACGGGAGCTGCCAGGCTGGGACCCAGCTGAGCCACCCAGCTCCAGGAGCGCTGAGCTCGGCCCCAGTGCTCCCCTCCGCACCACCCAGCAGCAATAACCTGCCCTTGGGTGTGTTGCTGCTGGCCAGGAGGGAGCAGGGGCTCACCCACACTTGGAACCCCAAAACGTTGGTAATGGATGGAGATACCCTGCTTGGATGCTCCTCAGAGGAGCTATCCCATTTCATCCCATCCCATGCCATCTCATCCCATCCCATTCCCTCCCATCCCATCCCATCCCATCCCATTTCATTCCCTCCCATCCCAATCCCACTCAAATCCCATCACATTCCCTCCCATCCCATCCCATCCCATCCCATTCCAACCCCATCCCATCCCTGCCATCCCATTCCCTCACATCCCTTCCCATCCCATCCCAGTCCCGCCCAAATCCCATCCTATCCCATTCCCTCCCATCCCATCCCATCCCATCCCAACCCATCCCATTCCCTCCCATTCCATCACATCTCATCCCATCCCAACCCATCCCATTCCCTTCCATCCCTTCCTGTCCCATCCTGTCCCATCCCATTCCTTCCCATTCCCTCCCATCCCATCCCATCCCAATCCCACCCAATTCCCATCCCATTCCCACCCCATCCCATCCCTGCCATCCCTTCCCATCCCAATCCCACCCAAATCCCGTCCCATTCCCTCCCATCCCATTCCCTCCCATCCCTTCCCATCCCATTGCCATCCCACCCCATATCCCAATCCCACCCCATATCCCATCCCATCCCATACCCCATCTCATCCCTTACCCAATCCCATCCCCCTGCATACCAGGAGGGATATCTTCCACCTGGGTGGAGAACGCAGCCCCAAGGCCAGCCCTGCCCAAGGAGGGAGGACCCCCCCCGTATCACCATCCACCCAGGGATAACGGGCTCGGGTACCACATCTCCATCACTGGTTACACCTAGGGAGGTTATTAGAGGGGTTTGGCACAACCTGGGCTTGAAAAACCCACATTGCTCACCAGCCAATAGAAACTTTCTCCTAAGGTTCAGGTTGGACATTAGGAAGCATTTCTTCTCAGCAAGGGTCATTAGCCATTGGAAGGGGCTGCCCAGGGAGGTGGTGGAGTCACCATCTCTGGAGGGGTTTGAGAAAAGCCTGGCCATGGCACTTAGTGCCCTGGTCTAGTTGCCATGGTGGTGTGAGGGCAATGGTTGGACTCGATGATCCCAGAGGGCTCTTCCAACCTCATTGATTCTGGGATTCTGTAAGCCCACACCTCCACGGATGGCTTTTTCTCACCGCCAGGGCCCTGGCTTTGTGCAGCCGTCGCGGGCAGGTGCTGGAGGGTTTTCCTGCCAGATCCACTCCAGGCTTCGCAGGGACACGGACTTTGCTCCGACACCTGCAGCCAAGCAGCGATGTTTGATTTACAAGCGGATGTGGCAGCGTTCGGCCACGCATCATCACCCCTGCCCTGCGCCGGCGCCTGTCCCTGCTCCTCCGGCTCTGGCTTGGCACGAATTTCCTTCACACTGTCCCCACCACGTCCCTGCTTCATGGCTTTCCCTGTGTCCTTTTTGCAGGGGACTGGGTTCATCCCCCCCATCCCAGCTGACGGGCTGCGCCGGGGCGTTCAACCAACCAATCAATCAACCAATGAGGTTGGAAGAGCCCTCTGGGCTCATCGAGTCCAACCATTGCCCTGACACCACCACGGCAACTAGACCAGCGCACTAAGTGCCATGGCCAGGCTTTTCTTAAACCCCTCCAGAGATGGTGACTCCACCACCTCCCTGGGCAGCCCCTTCCAGTGTCTAACGACCCTTCCCAAGAAGAAATGCTTGGAAAGGATGTTTTTGGTTGGAAAGACCATCAAGTCCAACTGTTAACCCAACACTGCCAAGGCAACCACTAACCCATGTCCCTCAGCACCACATCTACACGGCTTTCAAACCCCTCCAGAGATGGTGACTCCACCACCTCCCTGGGCAGCCCCTTCCAATGGCTAATGACCCTTTCTGAGAAGAAACGCTTCCTAATGTCTGTCTTTCCAGGCAGATCTTTTATTTTCTCTCTCTCCATCAGATTTTTCTGGCGGAGCGGCCGGTCCCACGCGGCCTCGCTCCTGCCCTTGCAGCCATCCCCACCACCTCCATCAGCAACCGCTCTCGCAAGAACCATTTACTCCTAATGGTACCATTACTTGGCCTTTCTACCCACCATAAAAACCCCAGTGATGTTCTTCAGGAGCTCCACCAGCCCTAATAGCCCATCTAATAGAGGTCAGCGCCCGTTACGGAGCCGTGCACCACGGATGATGTGTCCATCAGGACGCGGCGAGCTCTCAAGCCCACTTTGGAAGGGGAGCGGTTGCTCTGCCCAAGGGCAGCGTCTTCTGCCGCCGCTGCCTTTCCCAGCCATCGACCGCCAGCGCTCATGAAATAAAGATGACCCGAGGCCGGCGCTGACGGGCTCTGAAAGCAGCGGGAGAGGGAGGATGGGGACTCAACGGGCTTTGGGTTGGGGCCAAAGGGAAGAGCGGGGCCCGGTGCTGCTGCAAGGTGCTCCCAGGCTGCGTCAAACTTATGCTTTCCTCAAATATATATATATAAAAAATATGATTGGTTTTTTTTTGCAGCACATCTTGTCCCTTGGGAGGAGCTGGCAGTGCCAGGCGGGCACCACAGGCACCCCGTGCCCCACTGCCACCATCCCAGGGACAGCATCCCGGGTGGGGGGAGCGCACATCACTCCCAAACCCCTTGTATGGGGGACACCCGGTTGGTGCCAACCCTCCCAGTCAGGACCTGAAGGCATAGCGGCCATCCCCGGGGCCTCTGGGCACCTGCTGAGTCAGGGCAGCGGGGCTGGAGCGAGTGCGTCCCCGTCGATCGAAACCTGGCTCCGGACCCAGGGATGAGATGGCGAAAGCCCTGAAGGTGGGCGGCCGCCGCGGCGCTGCCCGGAGCAGGACCCCGGCACAGCTTCTGGCTCCACTCTGCTGGGAAGGGCACGTGTGGACCTGAGGCAGCTGCCCCGAGCTCAGCTGTGGGGTTTGGAGGGCAGGACCCACGCGGCCCCGGCCAAAACCCACTGCAGAGGTTCCTGGGGTCTCCCTGCATCTATACGGTCTCCCTACATCTATAGGGTCTCCCTGCATCTGTAGGGTCTCCCTACATCTATAGGGTATCCCTGCATCTATAGGTCTCCCTGCATCTGTAGGGTCTCTTTGCATCTATACGGTCTCCCTACATCTATAGGGTCTCCCTACATCTATAGGGTCTCCTTTCATCTTAGGGTCTCACTGCATCTACAGGGTCTCCTTGCATCTATAGGGTTTCCCTGCATCTATAGGGTCTCCTTGCATCTATAGGGTTTCCCTGCATCTATAGGGTCTCCATAGATCTATAGGGTTTCCCTGCATCTATAGGGTCTCCATAGATCTATAGGGTTTCCCGGCATCTATAGGGTCTCCTTGCATCTATAGGGTTTCCCTGCATCTATAGGGTCTCCATAGATCTATAGGGTTTCCCTGCATCTACAGGGTCTCCTTGCATCTATAGGGTTTCCCTGCATCTATAGGGTCTCCATAGATCTATAGGGTTTCCCTGCATCTATAGGGTCTCCCTGCATCTATAGGGTCTCCCTGCATCTATAGGATTTCCCTGCATCTATAGGGTCTCCCTGCATCTATAGGGTTTTCCTGCATCTATAGGGTCTCCTTGCATCTTAGGGTCTCCCTACATCTATAGGGTCTCCCTGTATCTATAGGGTCTCCCTGCATCTATAGGGTCTCCATATATCTATAGGGTTTCCTTGCATCTATAAAGTCTTCCTGCACCCCGTGGCTGCTGCGGGCTCGGGGCCAGTGGGGAGGAACCCAGCCCCGTGGTGCGGCCCCGGCGCCCGTCTCACCTGCCGAGCAGCTGCTCCCGGCGGTGCCGCGGGCAAAGTCCGAGCCGTGACCTTCAGCCTCCACCTGCCGCCTTTCCCTGCTTGCCTCCGGAGCCCTCCTCCCCGCACCAGCAGCCACCAGGCTGGCCATCCCCGTGGCGTGGGCCACCACACCTTCTTGGGGAGCCATCACACCTTCTCAGGGAGCCACCACACCTTGGGGAGCCACCACTTCTTGGGGAGCCACCACACTTTCTCAGGGAGCCATCACACCTTCTTGGGGAGCCACCACTTCTTGGGGAACCACCACTTCTTGGGGAGCCATCACACCTTCTCGGGGAGCCACCACAACTTCTTGGGCAGCCACCACATCTTGGGGAGCCACCACACCTTCTCGGGGAGCCACTACACCTTCTTGGGGAGCCACCACTTCTTGGGGAGCCACCACACCTTCTTGGGGAGCCACCACATCTTGGGGAGCCACCACACCTTCTTGGGGAGCCACCACTTCTCAGGGAGCCACCACACCTTCTTGGGGAGCCACCACTTCTTGGGGAGCCACCACACCTTGGGGAGCCACCACACCTTCTTGGGGAGCCACCACATCTTGGGGAGCCATCACACCTTCTTGGGGAGCCACCACTTCTTGGGGAGCCACCACACCTTGGGGAGCCACCACACCTTCTCAGGGAGCCACCACACCTTCTTGGGGAGCCACCACACCTTGGGGAGCCACCACACTTTCTTGGGGAGCCACCACATCTTGGGGAGCCACCACTCCTTCTTGGGGAGACATCACACCTTCTTGGGGAGCCACCACATCTTGGGGAGCCACCACAACTTGGGGAGCCACCACACCTTCTCAGGGAGCCACCACACCTTCTTGGGGAGCCACCACACCTTGGGGAGCCACCACACTTTCTTGGGGAGCCACCACATCTTGGGGAGCCACCACTCCTTCTTGGGGAGACATCACACCTTCTTGGGGAGCCACCACATCTTGGGGAGCCACCACAACTTGGGGAGCCACCACACCTTCTTGGGGAGCCACCACACCTTGGGGAGCCACCACTTCTTGGGGAGCCACCACTTCTTGGGGAGCCACCACACCTTCTTGGGGAGCCACCACACCTTGGGCATCAAAGTGTCACCGCCGCCTGCGCTGGCCTGTGCCCAGGGACGTGCTGTCTCTTTGTACTGGTGTGGCATGGCATGGCATGGCGTGGCACGGCGTGGAAGCCCCAAAGGGCTGGACCAGCAGCATGAGCCATGCAAAGCAAACACCTGGGCTGTGCCCACGGCAAGCAGCGTGGCCACCACGGCAACCTCCCTCCGAGCCCCGAGCCCCAATGCTCTCTCTCTAATTAAAACCCACGCTGGGGCACGTACATCCCAGCCAGAAGCTGCCTGGCCCTGGCCAGTGTCACCAGTAAAGCGGCTCCGCAGTGGTCCCAGCTCCTCGCCAGCCCCCCTGGGGTGGGTTTCCTTCCCCGGGGGGGTCAGAGCCGGCGTTTCGGGTGCTTTGCCGGCGAGCTCATCACTCAGCACCATTTACACACCAGAATAACTCCTGGAAGGGCTGAGCATCCTCCCGGAGCTCCCCTGCTCCGCAGCCAGACCGGTTCTGCCCCGCATTGTGTTTACACAGGAAAGCAAACACGGCGCCGTGGCCAGAGGAAGGCAGGAGCGATGGCAGAGCCCTGCCGGTTCATTACCATTTTTATTAGCTGTAACAAGTGCCGGGTCACAGCCTGCTCTTGTTAAAGTCGCCAAGCAGTTTGCTGTCTAACCCCCCTGTAATTACTCTCATTAAGCTCGGCAAATTTCACCGTTTTAGCTGCAATTTCCCCAGGCTTGGCCTCGGCACAAAGATTAATTTGTATAAAAGGCTTGAGCGAGGGGGGGAAAAAAATAAAAGACAAAGTTCTCCTGGTTTGGTGGGAAGGGAATAGGAAATAAATAGGTATTTTCTCCCCATCGATGAAATAAAAGAGAGGAGAAAGGAGCACAATGGCTCTTTGCTGAACACTCTGAAAGCTGGAGCAGCTGGGAACAGAAATCTGCAATTTGGCAGCGGAACCGCCTTCGCCGAGGAGTTGAGGTGGAGTTGGTGGAGCTCTGGGCAAGTGGGAGCCGTGGCTTGGGGCTGGGGCTGTGGGGAAGGACTGGGGTGGGATGCTCGGGGCTGGGGCTGCCCCAGCTCCTCCTCCCCGAGAGAGGAGACAGAGTCTGTCTCTGTCCCCGACTGTGGGGACACCCCACAGTCCCCAGGGTGATGCCCCAGTACAGCCCACACAGTGCCAGAGACACAGGAGCATCTCCCTGCCCTGTGGCCAGGGCAGAGGGGCCGTGCTGGGCTGGGCTTGGGGTGCCCAGGGCTTTGGGGTCCAGTTGCCCAGGGGTTTGAGGTACCCAGGGCTTTGGGATGTCAGGGGCTCAGGTTGCCCAGGGGGTTGGGGGGACAGGGGTCCAGTTACGCAGGGGTTTGGGGTACCCAGGGGGTGGGGATGGCAGAGGCTCCAGTTGCCCAGGGGTTTGGGGTACCCAGGGCTTTGGGATGGCAGATGCTGCAGTTACCCAGGGGTTTGGGGTATGCAGGGGTTTGGGATGGCAGAGGCTCAGGTTGCCCAGGGATTTGGGGTACCCAGGGCTTTGGGATGGCAGAGGCTTAGGTTGCCCAGGGGTTTGGGGGGACAGGGGTTCAGTTACCCAGGGGTTTGTGGTACCCAGAGGGTGGGGATGGCAGGGGCTGCAGTTACCCAGGGGTTTGAGGTACGCAGAGGGTGGTGATGGCAGGGGCTCCAGTTACCCAGGGGTTTGGGGTACCCAGAGGGTGGGGATGTCAGGGGCTCCAGTTGCCCAGGGGTTTGTGCTACCCAGAGGGTGGGGATGGCAGGGGTCCAGTTACCCAGGGGTTTGGGGGGACAGGGGTCCAGTTACCCAGGGGTTTGGGGGGACAGGGGTCCAGTTACCCAGGGGTTTGTGGTACCCAGAGGGTGGGGATGGCAGGGGTCCAGTTACCCAGGGGTTTGGGGTACCCAGAGGTTTGGGATGGCAGGGCTCCAGTTACCCAGGGGTTTGGAGGTACAGGGGTTTGCAGGGTCGTGCAGGGTCATACACTGGGAGAAGGGTTGGAGAAGTGTTTGGGCAGCTTTCTCCCTCCACGGCAGCAGGGAAAAGCATCCCCGGGCGCTGCTCAGCACCCAGCCGAGTGCCGGCCCCACGGCAGGAGCCCACGGGTGGCGGAGGCTCCCGCGTGGCCCTCGGCGAGGTGTCAGGCCTGGCTCTGCCGTGAGTCAGCAGCGTTTTACACCCACTTGGCCCCCGGTGGAAGCGCTGGCGGGCGGCGGCGGAGGGCGGCTGCGTGGGTGCGGGAGGTTACGGCGCTGCCGGGATGTCTGTGCGTGCGGGGACGGGGATTTTAGAGCTCGCTGAAGAGTGTGTGGGAAGCGAGCGGAGAAAAGCAGAGCGAAAGCAAGGGGGTTGTGCCAAGGGTTTAATGAGAAGGTTCCCACAAAGGGGATTTAAAAAAAAAAAAAATCAAAATAAAGCTCCACGTTGCCATGAGGCGGCTTTGCCAGCCCCCGAGCAGAGAGGGGCAGGGGGCTGCTGCCTCCTCCCCAGCCCACCCCTGGCCCCGGGGGGCTGGCAGCAGGCTGGCACCCGGCCCCCCTCGCTGGCAGAGCTTCGCCTGCGTGGCCGTGCAGAAGTTTGCCTGGCACGTGGCTCGCCAGCGAGCCGCACCAGCTGCCGCCCGAGCGCGGGCACTGGCGTCCCTGGCACCCACCCCAAGCTCCGAGGGGCTGGGAGAAGCCTCCTGGCACGCCAGGACGGGCTATGAGGAGCCTGTGGTGTGAGTCAGGCACACGAGACCAGGGCTGAGTCCCACAGGCCCCCCACTGCCGGGGAAGCCCCCGGTGTTGGGGTCCTGCTTGTCCCCAGCTCAGCCCCATCCCCAAATCCAGTCCCTGCTGGTTCAGGGTTTCCTCCACAGGTTCTTCTGCACTAAACGTTATTATAAGGAGATATTTCTTATGTCCTTCCCCGCTCGAAGCCCAACCTGGGGGCAAGGAAAGTTGATGTTTAATCCCAAAAGCTCCTGAGCCACCGCAGTGGTGGGTTTCTGGCTCTTCCCAGCCCAGGATGACTCCACAGAGCTCCCACCCCATCCCCTCCATCCCTCAAGGCCACGTTGGGCTCTGCCCCTCGAGGTTCCCACAAGCCCCAGCCCCTCCAGGCGAGTGTCCCAGCCCCGTGGCCCTGTGCTGGGGTGGGTCTCTGACCCCCCTCACCCCAGCAGAAGAGGGAAGCGGGCACAGCTCCCCAGTCCTGCGAGCAAAGCCCCCAGCCACCATCACCCTCCCCTACCCCATTGCCTCCGTCCGGGGGCACCTCCTGCACCAGGCTGCGGGGTCTCCTCCTCGCCCTGCTCCCTCCCACCCCGGCACCCCGGGGACGAGGAGGTGCCTGGCAGAGCAGAGCAGCTCTCCCCTTTGTTTGCTCTTCGCCTGCATCTCCGCAGCAAACGTTAATGAGGCGATAAACGCCGGGGCTGAAATCGCTGCGGGGAGATAACGGGAGGGAGCGCACGGCTCGCACCCGCTCCATAAATCCGCGCCGGGTTTTCCGCCGCCCGCAGCGGCCGCCGCGCCCGCAGTGCCCCGGCAGCGGCCGCCGCGCCCCGGCACCGGGAAAACCCGGCCTGGAGCCCACCGGAGCGGGGCACCCGGCAACCTGCGGGGGTGGAGCGGGGCGTGCGTGGCAGCGCGGGGCGGGGGGGGTTACCCGGGGGTGCTGCCCCGGTGTGCGGGGCCTGCCTGGGCATGGCACCGTGTGCGTGCAGTCCCCTGTGCCACCCGTGTGCGTGTGCGAGCCCCCGTGTTCCCACGCGTGCACGCACCGTGCCCCGCGGCTGCTGCCGTACGTGTGCGGGGCGTGGGTGCGGGCACGCGGTCCCCCCGCGTGTGCGCATCACCCATCTGTGTTAGCGGGTGCGTGTGCGGCACCGCCTGTGCGCGTCTGCGGGTGTGTCCCCGCGTGTGACACCCCGCGCGTGTCCCCCTCTGTCACCGTGCCGGGGGCCGGGCATGTCCCCACGTGTGGCTGTAAGTGTCCCTGCGTGTGGCCGTGCCGATGGCCATGCATGTGGCCGTGCGTGTCCCTGCGTGTGGCCGTGCCGATGGCCGTGCGTGTGGCCGTGCGTGTCCCCGCGTGTAGCTGTGCCAATGGCCATGTGTGTGGCCATGCGTGTCCCTGTGTGTGGCCATGTCGATGGCCATGCGTGTGGCCATGCGTGTCCCTGCGTGTGGCTGTACTGGGGCCATGTGTGTCCCAGCGTGTGGCTGTGCTGGTGGCTGTGCATGTCCCTGCGTATCCCTGCATGCTGCCGTTCATGTCCCCATGCTGGGGCCGTGTGTGTCCCCGTGTGTGGCCGTACCAATGGCCGTGCGTGTGGCCATGCGTGTCCCCGCGTGTGGCCGTGCCAGGGCCGTGCGTGTGGCCATGCGTGTCCCCGCGTGTGGCCGTACCAATGGCCGTGCGTGTGGCCATGCGTGTCCCCGCGTGTGGCCGTGCCAGGGCCGTGCGTGTCCCCGCGTGTGGCCGTGCCAGGGCCGTGCGTGTCCCCGTGTGTGGCCGTCCCGGGGCCGCGCGTATCCCCGCGTGTGGCCGTGCCGGTGGCCGTGCGTGTCCCCGCATGTGGCCATCCCAGGGCCGCGCGTGTCCCCGCGTGGGTCCGTGTCCCCCCCGTGCGCACACCGACGCCCCCTCCCTCCTCCCCTCCCTCCCTCCCCGGCGGCTGCAGTTTCCTCGCCCGCCAGCAGCGAGCAGCAAGTGGCTGCGCGATCGGGGCGCACCCGCACACACACACACACACACACACCCGCACACACACCCGCACACACCCGGGCGCAGGCGGGCGGGCAGCGGGGAGGGCAGCACCGGGCTCCCGCGGGGCTCCCGGCCCCCGCCGCCGCCGCATGCGGGTCCCCGCCGCCCCGCCGCCGCCGCCCGCGGCCCCCGCGCCCGCCCCGCCGCCGCCGCCCGCCGCCGTTGTCTGATGAGCCGCGGCCCCGCCGAGCCGCCGCCCCGCCACCATGTACCTGCACCCGGAGGCTGCCAGCGCAGGTGAGCCCGCCGTGCCCACCGGGGGGGACACACGCACACACCGGGGGGACACGCACCCACCGGGGGGGGACACGCACAGCCCGGCCCCGCCGCGGGGACCGATCCGTGCCGCCCCCCCGGGGCCGCGGCGGCGGCCGCTGCCCGGTTTCCCCCCCTTCGCCTCCCCGGTTGCGGCTCTACCGGAGTGACCGGTCGGGAGTTACCGGTAGTTTAGGGAGAAAAAGTCACCGCCGCCGCTTTCAAATGAGTCACCACCCTGCAGAGCTGCTGGAGCCCCGGTAGCCCCGGTGGCCCCGGGACAGCCCAGCACCCCCCTCCCGGGGCGAGCACCCGGAGCCGGGCAAACCCCAGCCCCCCCGGGGTGAGCCCCCAACCCCGCTGGGTGCCAGCACCCAGCGAGCAGCGCATCACCCCGCTCCTCATCGCTCGCCCCCTCCATCCTTCTGGGGGTCCCCTAGCCCCGGTCCCCAGCGCCGTCCCTCTGGGGGTGGGCGACTGGAGAAGGGGCTTTTACCGGTGGGGAAGGGGCTTTTACCGGGGTGGTTTTGCTGAGCTCATGCTCCGAAGGCTTCGGTTGGCCCCGTACCGAGGAATCTGGGGCGCTGCCGGGGAGGTTTTGGGTGTGCAGGCGCCCGGTGAGGGCTGCCCGAGCTGCCGGCAACCGGTGCGGCGGGGAAGGGATGCTGCCGGTGCGCCGCGGCTCACCGGGGCCTGGCAGCCCTCACCCACGGTGTCCCGGGGCCCTGGGGAGCTGGCGCCGGCGGGCAGAAGGACAGCGTGTCCTGCGGTGGCGTGGGGACGTGCCGGCGGGGCCACGGGCAGAGCGGGCGCTGTCGGTGTGGCTGGGGCGAGCTGCAGGCGCTGGGCAGAGCCAGGCCTGCGGGAGCCAGCAGGTTGGGGCAGCGCTGGGGACCGCCACACGCTGTCACCCGCCGCAGGTGACAGCGTCAGTGCTGCCCCGGAGTTGGCAGCTCCAGACAAGCCGCCTTCGAGGGGAAGTTTCCGCCGAGCCGGAGGCTGAGCGCTGCCTCCGGGAGCAGCTCGGCCCCGTGCCACCCCATCCCCGCGACCCCACGGGGCAGGGGAGCGTGGCGTGGCACTGCCAACCGCTTGGCCCAAGGTCACCCGGCGGGTCGGTGGCAGAGCGGGGCTGCCAGCCTGTCCCCGCCGGCAGCAGCGTGGCAGGGCTGCCCTTCCCTCCCGGTGCCCGAGGTCTGCACCTGAGTTATTTCCCCTCCAAACTTCACATCTACCCCCCAGTTTGCCCCCTTGCCCCCACTGGCCACCCCGTTGGCACTTGAAGGGCCACCAACGGCTGCCTGGGGGGCTGCCAGGCTGCGAGGTTCAAAGGCAGAGGCTGAGCTGGCAGGGTTCGGGGGGCAGCACCCCTCTTCCCCCTCCCCAAGCCCCGTGGCCCCCGGCTGTGGGTCTCCCATCACGCGGGTGTTTGCCCACGTCACCGGTGCCGTGGTGCCCAGGGCGGTGGTGGACCCCCGCGCTGGCAGCTCTCGGCTGGTGCCAGGACACCGTCTGCTTAATTCCCTGTTTCCCCTGGCCCTGCTTTGCCTCCCGTGCCACTAACCCGTGCCACACGGGCGTCGGGTCTGTCCCCTCCACCGATGGAGCCTGGGAGGGTGCTGGGGTTACTGGTGGCTCACACCCCCGCTGGGTTTGGCAAGAGCCAGGCGTTTGCCACGCCGCATCCCTGGGTGAGGTGGCACCGGCCTCGTCCCCTGCTCCATGTCACCGCTTTGGTGCCATCTGCGCCGTGCTTTGCAGCCAGGGGAAAGGGGGCTTTGGGGGGGTCCAGGGGGGGCTGTGCTGGTGGCGGGGCCATCACCGTGCTACCCGTGTCCCCTGACGTGCCGTGGCCGAGTGTGAAGAAGAGGCTGGGTTTGAGGGTGGGTGCCCTGGGTGCCCTCAGTGCCACAGGGACAGGTGTCCCCCACGCCACCACCCCGCTGGCTCCGGGGGGCACCGGGGCAGCTCCCTCCTTGCCGCTGCGATGCCATCCACCCCCCTCCATCCCCATCCCTGCTGCCAGCACCAGCTTGTCCCCTCTCCGGGGAGGTGGTTGCACCCCAAATCCTTCTTCATCTTCTCAGTGCATCAAGCGGGTGCTGGGGGGGCTCTGGGTGCCCCCCCACCCCACATCCCCACCTCCATCCGTGCCAGCCGGCGCGTGCCGAGCCGAGCCGTGCCGCGGCGGCCCCGGGGAGGTGGTGAATCAATAACCAGGCGGCCGGTTGTTTTCCCCCGGCGTTGGCTCCAGGCGGGCGATGGAGGGGTCCTGCGTGCCGGGGAGGGGGGGCTGAGCAGGTCCCCAGGGCTGGGACAACAGCTGGGTACCAGATGAGCTGAAATACCCCTTGGAGCGAGGCTGGGGGGGAGGATGAGGAGGGGGGGACGTGTGACAGGCAGACAAAGGCGGCTGGCAGCGTGCGGGCTGGCCGGCCTCGCTGGGAGCCGGGCACCTGCTGCAGCCACGCGTCCCGCACGGCGCCAGCAGCTCCAGCCACCCCCCAGCACCCCCATCCTGCTCGGGGTTGGGGTTCACCTCCCTGCCAGCCCCCCCCACCCGGGGAGTGGGCTCCAGCGCGGGGGGATGCTCCTGCCTGCATCTTGGAGCATCCCTCAGGGCCTCACCCTGTCCCTGCGTCCCCCAGCGCTCGTGTCCCCCCCCATGGCAGCTCCATCCCGTGGCAGTGGGGTGGCCGTGCAGGTGCTGAGCACCCCCCTGGGGTCTCTCACCCACTCCCTCCCGGGGGTCCTGCCCCCTCTTGCTCTCTCCCCACCACCTCCGAGCCCTTCCACCTCCCCGCACCCGGTGTGACCCACGCGCAGACGTGTGACACGCGTGTCCCAGGACCCAGCAAGGGCAAGGGCTGTGTGTGGGGGGGGGCTGCAGCCAGGCTGGGGGTCCCCCCCCCCCCCCACCACACCAAGGAGCAGGAGAGGAGCCGGAGGCGGCTTTTCCATCGCCTCATCTCGCGATGCCGGGGAAGGGCGGGGGAGCGGGGAATGAAGACAGATGCAGATAATATCGCTGCCACCCCCCCCTCCCCTGGCCCCCGGGGGCTCCGCCACAATATCTATTATAGATGGATCCAGCGAGGGAAGGGCTGTCGGAGGCCGCCGGCGCGGCCGCCACGCAGGGGCTGTCTGCACAGGCAGAGCGGTCCCCACAGCATCCAGCCGGGGGACAAGCGAGGGGCCAGGCTCCCCAAGGCTGGGACAGGGGGTGTGTGGGGCCAGGGTGGGCTCAGCGGGGTGATGGAAGGGCTAGTGCCAAGCGGTGGGTCCTGCGTGCCCGTGGGTGCCAGCCTGGGTGCGGTACGGGGGTGCCCCATGAGCACCCCCCCCCCCGTGCCCTCCCGGTGTCCCCAGGCGGCTCCGCTGGCAGCCCTGCAGCAGGAGGGAGAGGGTCACCTTGGGGGGAGTTAATGAGGTTTGAAAGGGAAGCGGCCGACGGCGCTGGCGGGGATGGAGCCGGGGCGGTGGCCGAGGGACAGCGTGGCGCAGCGGCCCTTCTCGCTGCCCTTCCGCTCGGGGACATCGTGGGGACAGCGCTGAGGTTGTGCTTTGGGGGGCTCCGGGCAGCCCTGAAATGGGGGGTGTGTGCAGCCCTTCCCCTCTGGCTGGGGCTGGGGGATGCTGGTGGCTGCAGGGGGGCAGTGGGTGGCTGTCCCCACTCCCCCGTGGGTGGCTGTCCCCAATCCCCCGCAGGTGACTGTCCCACTCCTCTGCAGGTGGCTGTCACCACTCCCCCATGGGTGGCTGTCCCCACTCCCCCATGGGTGACTGTCCCTGCTCCCCCATGGGTCACTGTCCCCACTCCCCCATGGGTGACTGTCCCACTCCTCTGCAGGTGGCTGTCCCCACTCCCCCATGGGTCACTGTCCCCTCTCCCCCATGGGTCACTGTCCCCTCTCCCCCAGGGTCTCAGCACGTGGTACTGGAGGGTGCAGCCCAGGGTGCGCAGGAGGGTTTCCACCAGCCCCACATCCCCCAGCCACCTCCCCGCACCCCTGTGTCCCCAGTCCTCCATCTGGGGCCTTCCTCAGCCCTTTGTCCCCTCCTCTGCCTCCTTTCTCCTCCCCTCCGAGCTGCCTTTCTCCATCTTTCCCTGTACTCCCCACCAGCCCTCCTCTTCCTCCCCCAGCCCCGCCAGCCCCCTGCTTTGGAGGCTGATGCTGAGCGTCCCTGTGAGGCTCCTGTCCCCATGGTGGCCCTCCTGGCCACAGAGCTTGGTGTTGGTGTGGGTCCCGGTGGCACTGGGGGACGCTGCCTGGGGTGGGTCACGCAGCCGGGGAGGCTGGCAGGGCTGGGCATGGCACACGGAGCCTCCTCGCTCCTGTCCCCCGGGAGCCGCTGGCTTTCTGCCTCCCTCTCTCCCGCTGTCACTCGAGTGCCCGGGGATGATGGAGGGCCCTGGGGCGAGAGGCTAAGTGGTGGCGGTGCGAGAGCTGGCAGTGCCACTCGGCATGAGAGCCCAGCCTGCTCCGCCGTGCCTGCTGCCGCTGCCGGGAGAGGCTTCTGTGCCAGGCTGGGGCTGCCTCGGGCTGGGGGACAATGCCCGGGGGCTGTGGGTGATGGCTGGGGGCTGTGGGGCGATGCCTGGGGGCTGTGGGGTGATGCCCGGGGGCTGTGGGTGATGCCTGCGGGCTGTGGGTGATGCCTGCGGGCTGTGGGGCGATGCCTGGGGGCTGTGGGGTGATGCCCGGGGGCTGCAGGTGATGCCCAGAGGCTGTGGGTGATGCCCAGAGGCTGTGGGTGATGCCTGGGGGCTGCAGGACGATGCCTGGGGGCTGCGGGGTGATGCCTGGGGGCTGTGGGGTGATGCCTGGGGGCTGCGGGGCGATGGGTGGGGGCTGTGGGGTGATGCCCGGGGTCTGCTTGGGGACAGGCACGACCAGGACCGCAGGGCTCATGTTTTGGGGCAGGGATGCCATGGAGCAGGAGCAGAGCAGCCCCCAGCCCCGTTGGGGTCGAGGAAGGGTGTCGTGAGGCTGTGGGGAGCAGGGAGGGTGATGGAAACCCCGTGGGACACGGGTGTGGGGACAGAAAAAGGGCTCAGGGGGTCCGGGAGGAGAGATGTGGTGGGGACCAGGCACAGAAACCGCACGCCTCTCCGGAAATCCTCGGCCAAAAATAGCCCGGCACCGGGGGAAGGAGCGCCTTCGCCTGCCAAATTCTCCCTCTGCCGCACGCTCCTGCTTGCAGCCACCCCGGAGGGGGTACGGGTGGCACCCCCAGCCGGTGTGGGGTGGGGGGGGGCTCACCTGTGGGTGCCGTGGGCTCCGCTGTGCCGCCAGGTTCTTGCTCTGCCCCTCACCGTGGCATCGGGGCGTGGGGGACACATCCATGCATGGCAGCAGGATGGGACAGGGGACGTGTTTTGGGAGGGTGTCCTCCTCCCCCAGTGCCTGCAGGGTGGGGATGGTGCCCCCAGGGGGGTCTTGGGTGCTGGGGGAGAGGTGCCAGGTGGGGGTCTGCGAGAGTCCCGAGGCAAAGCCCCCCGGGGTGGGCAGCTCGGCGTGGGGGACAGATTGACAGCTCCGGGGGCTGGACAGATGGTTGGATGGAGAAGCAGATGTGTACGAGGGATGGAGGGATGGAGATTGATGGATGTGCTGGAGAGGGGGACGCGCGGAGAGACAGACAGACGCACAGATGGAGGACAGACACCCCTCTCGCCCCGGGCACGCCTGGGGTGCTGAGCTGTGACACTGTGCTGGTCCTCTACTGGGGCAGCAGGATGGCCGTGGGGCTCCTGATGTCCCCTGATGTCCCCAACATCGAGCAGCTTGTGCCCACGCACCCCAGGGCGGGTGGCACCGCCAGCCCCAGCCGTCTCAGCCCTCCGCCTTGCCAGCTCTGCCTCAGGGCATGCCAAAAGCCTTGAAACAGCCCCAAAAACGCCCGGCGGGTTGTTTCCAGGGATGGCAGCGAGGCCTCGTCCCCCCCCTCCTCGGAGGTTTGGCATCCCTCCGTGCCAAGCTCCGCTGCCATGGTGCCACCCTGCCGTGGTCCTGCCCTGCGCCCGCCCCGGGATCCTGCACAGGGGAGCGAAAGCTGCAAATTCGCAGCTTTTTCAGCTGCAAACCTAAAAATAAGAGGTTGGGGAAATATCTAACAAAACGAGTGGGAGGATGAGAAGAGGAGGAATTAACGGCCTGGCGCCAGGCGAGCGGCATCTGGGGAGCCCCGGCGTGGCAACGGGGCCGCCTCGCTCCCCAGCCCGCAAGCCCTCCGCCGCGGCACGTGGCACAAGGGGATGCTCTGATGCCCCCTCTCCCATCACCATCATTCCCCCCCCACCCCAGCACCATCATCCCCATCCAGGCTCACCATCACATCCCACCCCGGCTCCGTGGCTCGTGGTGGCCTCAATGGCCACGTGCCACCGCATGGAAGAGATCTCCATCCTCTGTCCTGCACAGGAGCCTTTTGCTTGGAGGGTGGCCCGGAGCTCAACTGGGTGCCCCTCAGGGTGCTTGTGCTGCTCCGGGGCCGGGGTGAGGAGCTGTTGGTCAAGGCTGAGTGATGGGATGGGCACAGGGTGGCCCTGGCACGGGGAAGGTGACCAGGGGGGAAAGGGGTGTAGGTGCCCTTGAGCGTGAGGGTCTCGCTGTGCTGGACTGGAGAGCGGTGTCTGTCCTGGAGAGCTGAGTGTGCGCAGGGCCACCGAGGTGCCCAAAGCCACCGAGGTGCACAGGGTCACCGAGGTGCATAAAGCCACCAAGGTGCCCAAAGCCACTGAGTTGCCCAAAGCCACCAAGGTGCACAGGGTCACCGAGGTGCCCAAAGCGACCAAGATGCACAGGGTCACCCAGATTCACAGGGTCACCAAGGTGCCCAAAGCCTCCAAGGTGCCCAAAGCCACCAAGATGCACAGGGTCACTGAGGTGCCCAAAGCCACCAAGATTCACAGGGTCACCCAGATGCACAGGGTCACCAAGGTTCCCAAAGCCACCAAGATGCACAGGGTCACCCAGATTCACAGGGTCACCAAGGTGCCCAAAGCCACTGAGATGCACAGGGTCACCCAGATTCACAGGGTCACCCAGATTCACAGGGTCACTGAGGTGCCCAAAGCCACCGAGATGCACAGGGTCACTGAGGTGCCCAAAGCCACCGAGGTGCCCAAAGCCACCGAGATGCACAGGGTCACTGAGGTGCCCAAAGCCACCAGGACGCACAGGGTCACCAAATCCATTCGCGTGTCGAATCCATTCACTCATGCTCTGGAGGAGCTAATCCTGCGCCCACGGGAGCGGTGGCTTAGGGGACGTGGGCACATGGTGGCATGCTGCCACCAGCCCCCTCTCCCACAGACACAAGGTGGCTCCGATGGGTGCAGGGAGGTGGCCCAGCGCGTGGGTCCTCCGTGCCAAGGCGCACGCTGGCTGGGACACAGGGGTGTGGACCCCCCGGTGCGTGGGGCTGGGGTGGCTGTAAACAAGCACCACGTTTGTCACCCACTCTCAGGGCTGTGTCCCCGTGGCCACGCAGCTCCCCGTGTCCCCTCCAGCCCCCTCGGTGTCCCTGTGCCCAGGGCCACCTGCCCCATGGCACCCCCGTGCCAAGCATCCCAACCGGGGAGCTGGTGGCCCCAGGGCAGGGACCCAGGGCTGGGGACAAGCGCCCTGCTCTGCTTCTCTAATTAACCAGCGCTAATTGCCTGGAAAACGAGTCATTTGCATCGTGCTGAGGACAGCGGCAGCCCGGGGGTGCCACCGTGTCTCCCCCAGCCCTGGGGACACGGCACCCACCTGTGCCCAGGGGTTGGGGGCTGAGCCTGGGGGTCACGGGGGGCTAGGAGCTGTGCTGGCAGTGAGCCCTTCGGGGGGTCCCTGCCATGCCACCACCTCTGCTGGCAGCGTGTCCCATGTCCCCTCGCCTGTGCCAGCTCACGTTGAGGATGAGCTTGACCCCGTTGAGGATGAACTTGACCCCACAAGGACCGAAGCTCAGGGCTAAGCCCGGAGGGGTTATGGGGTCACTCTCACCCCACTTTGAGCATGTCACGGTGTCCCCAAGCTGGCATTTGGGGGGCAGAGGAGGGCTCACCCCCATTCCCAGCCTGCCCAGTGAGCCCGTGTGAACTTGAACTGGTCGGGGTCCCCCAAGGGGGGCTGCCCCCAGCCCTGGCCGCCGGCACGGCTGCGTTACACCCCCCCAGCAGCTTCTCCAGCTCGGGTTTATAAATGTTAGGAATTAAGGGCTGGTCCCAAATTCCCTCCTAGGCAACAGTTGCTACGCGAGGTTTATACACAGGCTCCTCGTGAGCGGGGAGCGATGCCGGGGGCCCCCCTCGACGGGCTGGGAGGGTGGCAGCACGTGTGCCAGCTGTCCCCCCAGCCCTGTCCCCTGAAACCCCCCGGGGTGACTCTGCCACCCTCCTGTCCCCTCCATCCCGGCTGCTTAAGGGGCTTTTATAACCCCTTTGTGGCCACCAGCCCCTTGGCTTCTCTTTTTTAGGGGTGCTGGTGGCACTGGGGACACTGGTGGCACCGCGTGCCAGGGGGATGCCTGAGCCCCCAGCCCAGGATGCTCTGACTCGTTGCAGCCTCTGAGCCGCTGGCAAATTACATTACAATAACAAGGGCTGCGGGCAAATTAATTATTAATGATTATTGTTTAATATTTATACTTCAGGCGGGGCTGCTTCGGCCTCGCCGCTTCCCCGCTGGCTCCAACGATGGCCCGTCCCCGTCCCGGGGTGCAGAGCTGGCTGCGGGGTCCCCACGGGGATGCCACAATGGGGGGTCCTGCCAGAGTGGGGCTGAGGGTCCCACTGGACCCCCCCCCCGAGCCACCTTGGGTCCATACTCATCCTCCCACGGTGCCAGGGCCACCACGCTCGCTGGCAGCATGGCCACCAGCTTGGTGGCAGTGCCAGGGCTGCCAGATGCCAGGGACAACCTGTGCTGGGTGATGCTGGAGAAGCAGGGGGGTCCACCCCCGCTTTTGGGGTCCCCAAGGTTGTCCCCATGGCCAGTCTGGGGACAGAGGAGCCCATTGCCCGACCCCCCCTCCAGCAGCCCCTGCCAAGCACCTGCGCTGCCGTTTGGGGTGAATCGGTGTGGGTTTGGCTGCCCCAAAGAGGGAACCCATGTGGTGGGGGGGTGGTGGGGGGCCCCGAGGGGAGAGGGCACGGATCCAGCGAGGAAACGGGCTGGCTTGGGTGGAGGGGGTGGGAAAGGGGAAAGGGAAGGGGAAGGGGAAGGTGAAAGGATGGGGAAGGGATGGGGATGGGGAAGGGATGGGGATGGGGAAGGGGAAGAGGATGGAGAAGGTGGAAGGATGGGGAAGGGATGGGGATGGGGAAGGGATGGGCATTAGGAAGGCACAGAGGAAAGGAAGGAGGAAAGGAGAAGGGGAAGGGATGGGGATGGGGAAGGGATGGGGATGGGGAAGGGGAAGAGGATGGAGAAGGTGGAAGGATGGGGAAGGGATGGGGATGGGGAAGGGATGGGCATTAGGAAGGCACAGAGGAAAGGAAGGAGGAAAGGAGAAGGGGAAGGGATGGGGATGGGGAAGGGATGGGGATGGGGAAGGGGAAGAGGATGGAGAAGGTGGAAGGATGGGGAAGGGATGGGGATGGGGAACGGATGGGCATTAGGAAGGCACAGAGGAAAGGAAGGAGGAAAGGAGAAGGGGAAGGGATGGGGATGTGGAAGGGATGGGGATGAGGAAAGGATGGGGATGAGGAAAGGATGGGGATGGAGAAGGGATGGGGATGAGGGAGGGATGGGGATGGGAAAGGGATGGGGATGGGGAAGGGATGGGGAAGGGGAAGAGGATGGAGAAGGTGAAAGGATGAGAAAGGGATGGGGATGGAGAAGGGATGGGAAAGGGGAAGAGGATGGGGATGGAGAAAGGATGGGGATGAGGAAGGGATGGGGATGGAGAAGGGATGGGGATGGAGAAGGGATGGGGGTGAGGAAGGGATGGGGATGAGGAAGGGATGGGAAAGGGGAAGGGGAAGAGGATGGAGAAGGGGAAGAGGATGGAGGAGGTGAGAGGATGGAGGAGGTGAGAGGATGGAGAAGGGATGGGGATGGAGAAGGGATGGGGATGAGGAAGGGATGGGGATGAGGAAGGGTGGGGAAGGGGAAGGGGAAGAGGATGGAGAAGGTGAAAGGATGAGAAAGGGATGGGGATGAGGTAAGGATGGGGACGAGAAAGGGATGGGGATAGGGAAGGGATGGGGATGGGGAAGGGAAGGGGATGAGGAAAGGATGGGGATGAGAAGGGATGGGGATGGGGAAGGGGAAGAGGATGGAGAAGGTGAAAGAATGAGAAAGGGATGGGGATGAGGTAAGGATGGGGATGGGGAAGGGATGGGGATGAGGAAGGCACAGAGGAAAGGAAGGAGGAAAGGAGAAGGGGAAGGGATGGGGAATAGGAAGGCAAAGGGGAAGGGGAAGCAACACGCAACCACAGCCGCGTTGGCGGCGTGGCAGGAGCTGCAGGCGGCACGTGGTGACGCTGTGACCGGACACGCTGGCACCCCCGGGGTGCCCGCAGGGATTAAAGCCTTCGCCGTGCTCCAACACGGGCTCCCGGGGAGCGCTGGGGCCGGGAGCCCTGGAGGGGCCGGCGGGGAGGCCGCCGGGCCGGGGTGTTCCATGGGGTCGGAGCCTGTTCCCTGCGGTCGCTCTCCCTGTCCTCGCCCGGCTCCCCCCGGGGTGCTGCGGGCAGGGTGCTGTGCCAGGGGACACCCCGAGCCGTGGCTCTGCTCTGCTCCCCCCCAGGGACTCCCTCCCGCGACGTCCTCCTCGTCTCAGCCATCATCACCGTCAGCCTTAGCGTCACCATCGTCCTCTGCGGGATCTGCCAGTGGTGCCAGCGCAGACTGGTGAGTGTCCCCAGCGCAGACCGGTGGGTGCCTGGGGTGGGCAGCGGGCACGGGGCACCCCCTTCCTCCCTTCCCGGTGTCCTGGGGTGCGCTGGGACACGGGTCCTGGCTTCCCTGTGACCCCGGGGCAGGGGTCCCGCTGGGTGGGGGGCATTGGGGTGCACGGAGGGGGGGCAGATGCCAAGAGCTGCCAGCTGCAACTTTTATTTTGCTCTTTAGGAGATGTGGTAATTAAATATTTGGGCCCAACCGTTGGCATGGCAGGGGAGTTCCCAAATCCATCCCTAGATATATCTGTAACGAGCTGGCCCCTGTCCTGCTGGGCACACTCCTGCCTGGCAGAGCCCCGGGGGAAGGCAGCCAGCACATCCCTGGCAGCGCCGGGTGCCACCACCCGCTGTGCCCAGCACCCCTGGGGCACCCAGCTTCCCTCCCCGAGCCTTTGCCTTGGGGCAGCGCTCCCTCCTGCTCAGCATCCCCTTCCTCCTCCTCCTCCTCCTCCTGGCACCACGTTCTCGCCTGCGTTTCTTTCGCCATCGAATCTGGGTCAAGTGCTGCGACGGCGGCTTCTCTTCCCGCGCGGGAGATGCCCACCCCAGCGGTGCTGGCAGCTGCCCCCGGGGCTGTGGGAAGGCAGAGATGCCCCCCGGGAAGGGGAACGGGGGGTCTGAGGTGGCATGGGGACGGTGGAGGGGATGTGGGGGCATCCCTGTGCCCCCTGGCAGGATCAGCCCATGGGCATCCAAGGAGGGAGGGCATCCTTGTGCCTCCTGGCAGGATTAGCCCATGGGCATCCAAGGAGGCTGAGCATCCTTGTGCCTCCCAGTAGGATTAGCCTGTGGGCATCCAAGGAGGGTGGGCATCCTTGTGCCTCAGAACAGGATTAGCCCGTGGGCAACCAAGGAGGTCGGGCATCCCTGTGCCCCCTGGCAGGATTAGCCCTGCTCGGGCAGCTGCTCCCATCCTGCCTCAGCCTCCCCACACCTGCACGAAGTAGTTTCTGCTCCTAATTGGTCGCTAATTGGCATTAATTGCCCTCTTGCCCGCCCTGGCTCGGAGCAGCCACTGAACCCTCGTCGGAAATGCCAGGGAAGTGCCCTGATTACCAGCCCCAGTTCGGAGCCAGCGCCCGCTTCGTTAGCACAGCTCTTCCCTTTCGGTGGGGATGGTGAACTCAATTAATTCAGGTTCAATTAATCCTAAAATTACCCACTTTAAGTGGGAGGGTACCTAGGGCAGCAGCTGCTGCTCTGTCCTTGGGGTAACCCAGGGCACAAGACCCCCTGTGCCCTCCAGCCCCTTGGGGACGGTGCCTGGGGGGCGAGGGTGGCCGGGTCAGGGTCTCCCCGGTGCCTTTGCCAGCTCGTAGGGGCCGAGGGATGAAGCGTCGGGAGTTTTGCTGCCCCCATCAGCGGGATGGAGGTGCCCCCCACGGAGGGGGTCTCCGTGCCACCCCCTGTGCCCCCTCCCCGCAGGGTAAGCGGTACAAGACTTCCCTAGAGACCGTGGGGACTCCGGACTCCAGCCGAGGCCGCAGCGAGAAGAAAACCATCAAGTAGGTGCCAGGGGTAGGGGGGGAGAGGGGCAGGGGGCTGTGGTGCCAGGAGTGGGACTGGCACAGCCACAGCCTGCTGCCACACGCCGTCCCCCAGGCCTGGGGACACGTGCCGCATCGGTGCCATCCCCGCTGGCAGCGGGGACGTCCCTTTGTGGGGACAGAGGTGGCCGGGGGACCGAGCGATGGGTGGTCCCCACTGTCATGCCAAAGCCACTGGCGGGGTGGGGTGGTCTCCCTGGTTGGGGTGGGGGTGTCCTCATGTCCCCCAGAGGGGCTCCAGGAGATGGGGAGGGGCCAGCACCCTCGGGTGCCCCTCCTGGCTCACCCACTGACTTGGGGATGGAGCCATGGGCACCTCAGCGCAGGTGGCCCCAGGGGTGCCCCCTAGTTCTGCACCCCCTGGCGCCCCGCAGGGCTCTGGGAGGAGCCGGGGGTGCTCACCAGGAGGGAAATATGGACACATGTGCCAGGGATGTACGGACACGTATGTGACACGTGTGCCGGGGACGCACGGACACGTGTGCCAGGGATGTACGGACACACGTGTGACACGTGTGCCAGGGTGCACGGACACATGTGCTGGGGATGTATGGACACATGTGTGACATGTGTGCTGGGGAGGCATGGACAAGCGTGCCGGGGATGTATGGACACGTATGTGACACGTGTGCTGGGGACGCACGGACACGTGTGCCAGGGATGTACGGACACATGTGCCAGGGATGCACAGACATGTGTGCCAGGGATGTATGGGCACGTGTGCTGGGGATGTATGGACATATATGTGACACACGTGCCAGGGATGTATGGACACACGTGCCAGGGGTGCACGGACACGTGTGCCAGGGGTGTATTGTATGGACACGTGTGCCAGGGGCACATGGACACACGTGCCGGGGACGCACGGACACGTGTGCCAGGGGCACATGGACACACGTGCCGGGGACGCACGGACACGTGTGCCAGGGGTGTAGTGTATGGACACGTGTGCCGGGGATGTACGGACACACGTGTGACACGTGTGCTGGGGATGCAAGGATGCGTGTGACACGTGTGCTGGGGATGCACGGACACATGTGCCAGGGATATATGGACACACGTGCACTGGGGACGCACGGACACGTGTGCCAGAGACGCACGGACATGCCAGGGATGTACGGACACGCGTGCCAGGGACACGCAGGCACGTGTGCTGGGGACGCACGGACACGCGTGCCGGTGCCACCGCGCCAGCCCTGCTCTTGCCAGCCCCTCTCTAACCCCCCTTCTCTCCTCCCCAGCTGGCCCAGCCGCCCGCTCCCGTCTCTCCGCAGCGCTCCGTCCGTCTGTCCGTGTGTCCGTCCGTGTGTGTCGGTGTCCCGGGGCGGGCGGCCGCGCTCCCCCGCTCTCTCCGCAGGATTTTTCCCTCCTCTCCTCTCGCAGGAATTCAGCTTTTCTCTCTCTCTTGTATTTCCCTTCTCCTCCCGCCCGCGTCTCCGGCCGCTGTAGCGATCTAGACAGAGACTTTTGGAATAACAATGACACCACAGTGCAGCAGAAATGGAGCTCCTACCCTCCCAAGGAGTTTATCCTAAACATTTCACCCTACGCCCCGTACGGTGACCCGCGCCTTTCCCTCAAGTGAGTCTCTCCTCACCGCCTTTACTCCGGGTAGTGAGTATACGGGGCAGCACCCCCTCGCCTTCCTCCTCCTCCTCCTCCTCCTCCCCGCACGCCGCCCCATGGAGACGAGCAACCCCTCCTCGTGACCCCCCCACCCCAAAACCCCCCTCACGCCGACGCAGGACGGGGTTGCGCGTTGGGGGCGTGGGAACGGGGGGTCCCCCTCCACCCCCACCCTGGGCTGCCGGCGAGCGGGACCCCCACCCTCACCCCCACCCACCCACCCCGGCCAGGACCCCTTTTCTTTTGCAGTGCTGATGTCTCTCTTTCTCTCTCTGTCTGTCTGTCCGTCTCTTGTCCGTCTGTCCCCCTCCGGCTCTCTCCCCTTCTCCTTGTCCCCCCTGACCCTTATCACACGGCTCCCCCCCGTCCGTCTGTCCGTCCGCCTCCCTTGGTGTCTGTCTGGGGGGCTCCGGCCACCGACCCGGCCCAGTGGCTCTCTGTTATCAGGGGCCAAGCTGACGGCGTCGGCCGCCGCGGGGTTGGCCGGGGACCGCGACGGCCGCCCCGGGGACAAGCAGCGGCTCGGCGAGGACGGCCTGAGGAGCAGCGTCTCTGCCCACGGCGAGCCCGGCGCGGGGAGGGCGGCGCGAGGCCGCTGGCACACGGTGCAGAGCCACTTGGCCGCGGGGAAGCTCAGCCTGTCCAAGTGAGTGAGCACGCACGGGCCGGCACGGCACCCCCGCCGCGGGCCACCACCAGCGTGCCCTGGGCCACCACCGGCGTGCCCCTGGGGCCACCCGCTCCCCTCTTTGGGCTGTGCTTGGATGGGGGGGCCACCAAGAGACCCCTACCCTTGGCCACCGAGGCGAGGGGCTCCCCTCTTTGGGCTGCGCTTGGATGGGGGGGCCACCAAGAGACCCCTACCCTTGGCCACCGAGGCGAGGGGCTCCCCTCTTTGGGCTGTGCTTGGATGGGGGGGCCACCAAGAGACCCCTACCCTTGGCCACCGAGGCGAGGGGCTCCCCTCTTTGGGCTGCGCTTGGATGGGGGGCCACCAAGAGACCCCACCCCTGGCCACCGAGGCGAGGGGCTGCCCAAGCCCCCCAGCAGCGTTTCAGCTCGGAGGGGCACAAGCAGGAGGAGCACCTTTGGGTGCTGTCCCTGGCACGTTTCCGAGGGTGGCTTTTGCCCGGTGCCGGTGGGAAGCGTCTCGGCGTTGCCATTAAGGCTCCCTGGGCCAGTGGCACCATCTTGGTGATGGCCCAAAGGCAGGAGCTGGTGGCCTGTGTCCCTGTCCCTGGGATGCAGCAGTCAGGGATGGCACATGGCATCGCCCTGCCCCACGGCACAGCCACCAGCGCCTCGGTGCCAGGGAAGAGCTGGGGACAGTTGGTGGTTTATGGGTTTTAGGGGCACAATCCACAGGGCTTGTGGTGGGTGGGGGGTCTTGGCCAGACCCCCCCCCACTGCCAGCAGCGACCGTAGCTCTGCCAGGGTGGATGGCACTGGTTTATCTGGCTGTGGGCGCCGTCCTGGGTCTGCTCTCCGGTTCCCTGTGCCAGGGGGGTGCAGCAGCCCGGGTCTGAGCAGCCGGCGGGGCCAGCAGCAGCCGTGGCACCCTCGGAGGGGTCGGTGGCAACGGTGAAGGCGCTTCCCAGGGCTGGCATGCCTCGTCCCTGCTGCTTCTTCCAGCCTTGTTGGCACGGAGGAAACCTTTTCAGAGGAGAAAGGCCGGTCCTGCCGCCTTGGATAAACCCCAACTGGCTCCTGGAGCCCCAAAGATTGGCGTCCCCCACCCTGTTTGGAGCCGTGGCCACCCGTTTGGCGTGATGCCGGTGTGCTCTGGCAGGATTAGCCCGTGGGCATCGTAGGAGGTTGGGCATCCCTGTGCCTTCCAGCAGGATTAGCCCGTGGGCATCCAAGGAGGCTGGGCATCCCTGTGCCTCCCGGCAGGATTAGCCCGTGGGCATCCAAGGAGGCTGGGCATCCCTGTGCCTCCTGGTAGGATTAGCCCATGGACATCCAAGGAGGCTGGGCATCCCTGTGCCTCCCGGCAGGATTAGCCCGTGGGCATCCATGGAGGTCGGGCACCTTTGGCCATAGCCAGGCTCGGTGGAGAAGCGAAACCCCCCGGGAGCCAGCGGGACGTGCCAAGGCGGGTGCTGCGGGCGAGGGCAGGGTTAAGGGGGTGAGGAACCCGCCGGCGAAGCACCCTGCCTGCCAGCATCTCTTTTGCGCTGAGCCTTTGTGTTTGGGAGTATCCAGGGGGGGTCTGGCTGCCATCCCCCTCCCCGGCAGCGCGGACAGAGCTCGTGCCTCCGGCTGGCGCCGCGCCGAGAGAGAGGAGCCAGATTTAGTTTCCTGTGACGGAGAGGTTGTAAATTGAACTAATTTTGGGTTCGGTAGGAAAGCGAAAGGAGGTCGGCGGCGGGCGCGGGGGGACGACGCAGCGCCCAGGCAGTGCCTTCAGCCCCAGCCGTGCCGCCGGATCCATCCCAGCTCTCCGCTCCTCTCCACTCCCTTCCTTTCTCTCTCTTTTTCTCTCACTTTTTGCTCTTTCTTCACCTCTTTTTATTTTTTTAAGCTATTTATCCTCCCCCCTCCCTCTCTGTCCCCCCCCCCGCTGCTGGCACTGCACGATGCTGCGCAGGGACTGGGGTAGGGTCAGCGGCTGCTGCTGAAGGCATCAAGGACCCCCCGAGGGCTTTTGCCAGCCTGGCTGGACCCCCTGGTCTCGCAGCCCCGAGGGCATCGGCGCCGTGCCCGGGACTCCTGCCCGGCTGCATGGGCCGTGCCACGCATGTGCTGCCGTCCCAGTGCGGGGCCAGCTGCATGGCCAGCGACGGGCACCGCCGCTTCCCCGCCGGCCCCTCGCCTGCTTTTCCCTCTCCGCCGCCCAGACAAAGCCCATCTGCCCCAGGCTGGGCTTCTCCGTGCTCCCCGTCCCGCCGGGGCCACGTCCCCATAGTCCCCCATACCGTGATCAGGGGGGCTGGAAGTGTGGCCGGGCTCCCACCCCGGTGGGGTCCCTCTCTGCTGGCCCTGGGGACACCCGGCTAGCTGGCACGCCACGTCCCCTCCATGGTGGCAGGACCCCCAGCCAGCACAGTCCCTCGAGACTGGGGGGTGCTGGGAGGGACGGGGACGGGCTGGCTGGCAGCACGTGAGCGGGCGCCGCGGGACTCGCCTTCGCGCCGCAGCCCTAATTAATTAGCTCGCAGACGATGTTCGGCCGGCGCGCTGCGAAGGCACCGGCTGCGCCCGGGACGGGCAGGATGGCAGCGGCACGAGAGCCCCGCGCCGGCGGCGAGGCCGAGCCGGGGCCGAGGGGCAGAGGAACGGGTCGCTGCATGGGCTGGCCGCTGCCGGAGCGCTCCCTGCGCTGGGGCATCTTCTCTCTAACTCTCTTCTTTTCCTTCCTCCAATTTTACCCCTTCACCTTCTTCTCCTTTCTCTCCTCTCCTCTGCCCTTCCTCTCCCTAAGTTTCGAGGACTCCACCTTGTCCACAGCCACTACCCTTGAGTATATCCCCACCTCAGCAGGCGACCCCAAATGCCAGAGGCCCCGCACGCTCACGCGCCAGCAGAGCCTCCAGCAACCCCTCAGCCAGCACCAGCGCGCCAACCACAGCCAGCCCACCACCAGCCAGAGCCTGGGCCACCTCCAGGCCCACAGCGGCTCCTCCGCCGGCAACCCCCGGGGCTCCCGCGGCGGCCCGCAGCGCCAGGGCATCGCCGCCGGCTCCAAGCAGCGCACGGCTGGCGGCCGGAGCCGCTCCAACCCCGGCAGCTGGGACCACGTGGTGGGGCAGATCCGCAACCGCGGCTTGGACATGAAGTCCTTCCTGTAAGTGTGCGCTCTCTCCATTTCCCGCTCTCTCCATTTCCCGCTCTCCCCTTCTCTCTCCTCTGCTTGCTCACCCTCTCCATCACTCCATTGCTCTCCCCTCTGCTCTCCCCTGCTCTCTCCATCGCCCTCTCCCCTGCTCTCTCCATCGCCCTCTCCCCTGCTCTCTCCATCACTCTCTCCTGTGCTCTCTGCTCTCTCCTCTGCTCTCACAATTTCCCTCTCCTGTGCCTTCTCCTCTGCTTGCTCACTCTCTCCTGTGCTCTCTCCTGTGCTCCTCTCCTCTGCCCTCTGCTTTCTCCATCGCCCTCTCCTCTGCCCTCTGCTTTCTCCATCGCCCTCTCTCTCTGTTTCTCTCTCAATTGCTCTCTCCTCTGCTCTCCCAGTTTACCTCTCCATCGCCCTCTCCATCGCCCTCTCCATCGCCCTCTCCATCGCCCTCTCCATCGCCCTCTCCATCGCCCTCTCCATCGCCCTCTCCATCGCCCTCTCCATCGCCCTCTCCATCGCCCTCTCCTCTGCTCTCCCAGTTTCTCTCTCCTGTGCTCTCTCCTCTGCTCGCTCAGTTTCTCCATCTCCCTCTCCTCTGCCCTCTCAATTTCTCTCTCATCCTCTCTCTCTGTTTCTCTCAATTTCTCTCTCATCCTCTCTCTCTGTTTCTCTCAATTTCTCTCTCATCCTCTCTCTCTGTTTCTCTCAATTTCTCTCTCATCCTCTCTCTCTGTTTCTCTCAATTTCTCTCTCCTCTGCTCTCCCAGTTTATCCCTCCATCGCTCTCTGCTCTCTTCATCTTTCTCTCCATCCCTCTCTCCATCACTCCATCACTCCATCCCTCTCTCCTCTGCTCGCCCCAGTGCGGCCGCTCAGCTCTCACCACCTTGGGGAAATGCTGCCCGTGGCCGGTGGGAAGAGCCGGGTCCCCTCCAGCCCCATCACAGGGGACAGGGGTGGCTCACCCAGCCCAGGGGCTCAGCGAAGGGTCTCATGCCACCCCCCAACTTACTTTGCCCCATGGCCTTGCTGCGGATCACCCACCACATCGCCGGCCCACGTGGGTGCTCAGGTCCCCTTCGGTCCCCAGACAGGGCAGGGGTGGTCCAGCCCATGGGACGGCCACCGGCGTGGTCCCCGGGGAGTGACATTGCCCTGGGGAGGTGGCAGTGGCCCCGCTATCGCTGCCTGTCAGGCTGCCTTCCGCCGGGGCTCGGGGCTGCCAGAGCCGTGTGATCTTTAATCTGGCTTAACCCCATCTCCTGGCTCGGCGCCGCCTCGCCAACCTCAAACGCTGCGCGCTAATCCGAGTCCCGCGCTGCCGCCGGATCTCGGCACATGACATTGGCACTCCTCCGCAGACCCACTCCCCCCCCCGCCGCCACCATCCTCCTGGGGGTTCTCCTGCTCCCCCCGGCCTCCGTTTGCCCCCCAGGGTCCCTCCGGGCAGGCAGAGGCACCCCAGGGTCACCCCTCTGGGCTGGGTGCCCCCTCTGGGCTGGGTGCCCCTCTCTCTGCCCGCCCAGCGCCGTGCCAGCTCTGCCCTCTCCCACCAAGCAGCTCTTTGCCATCTCCATTTGCCACCATCCCGACGTGGCAATGCCATCCCGGGGGTCACGTTCCTCCCTGTTTGCCCAGCACCGGCGCTGGTGCCAGCCTTAACTGGCAGAGGGGGAGCCGAGCCATGCCAAGCTGGTTCCCCACGGAGGAGCCGCTGCCATTTGTCACCGTCGCTTTCCGTAGCCGTTCACTTTGCTTTTGGTCTTTATTCTGTTTACCCCGTGGCATAAACATGGTTACGGGCCCCGGTGATGCCAGAGAGGGGCAAAGAGCCTCAGCCGTGGCACCGCCATCTCCTCGTCCAGGGAAGGACGCTGGGACCTTGCTCCCTTCGCACTGTCCCTTGTCCCCAGCCCCTCTGGGGTATCTTTTCCCCCCCTCGGCAGCACCTCGGCGTCCTCCCTGCCTGGACCGGTGAAGGAGAGGGCTGGTGGCCGTCCCCACGCGTGCCAGGGTCACTGGCACCCTTCTCCCCGCAGCCCTCGGCGCCCATCCAGGACATCGCCTCCCACGCAGGAGGGGGGTCCCCCGGGTTCCCTGCCTGACGCTGTGTTCTCCTCTCTCTTTCTCTCTCTGTGCCTCTGCCCGCGGGGCCGCCCGGGCAGGGAAGGTCGGATGGTGGTGTTATCCCTGGTTTTGGGACTCTCAGAACAAGATGACTTTGCCAATATCCCTGACCTCCAACCCGCCGGGACGCAGCCGAACGCTGAGCCGAACGCTCAGGGGGACAAGAGGTACGAGCGAGGACCAGGGCAGTGCCGCAGGAGGACGAGACCCAGGGTGGAGGAGGAGGAGGAGGAGGAGGAGGAGGAGGCTGGCCTCGTGGAGCACCAAGGTTGGAGCGGCACAGGGTGGCCCGGCGGGCACGGTGACATCTGCGGCTCTCCTCTGCCGGCACCCACGATCAGCAGCACCCAGAGGACCCCCCCCCATCCCTTCCTCCTCCCTCCCTGACGTCCCCTCCTGCTGTCCCCAGCCCCCCGCCCTGGCTGCATGCTGGGGGGGGCGCAGGGCAGGGGGGAGCCCCTGTGGTGCAGAGGGGGGGACCAGGCTCGCAGGGACCCCCCGACAACGCATGTCTCGTGCACCGTGACGCTGTGACGTGGGCGGGTGGCTCCCCTGGGGACACAGGGACATCCCTGCGGTGGCATGTGCTTGAGCCCCAGGGCTCACCGGGGACAGAGCAAGCACCCCAAGCTTGGGGGGACACAACACCCCCTCCGTTCTCCTCCGAGCGAGCTGCATGGCGGCGTGGCACAGAGCCCATCCGGGGCTGGCGGGACCCGAGGGGCCCCGCGGCACCGGGACCGGCTGCTCGTCCCCTCCGGAGCAGGGAGGGGGTGTGAAGGCGGCGGGCGCTGCCTCCCCCCCCGCACGCTCGGCGTGTTAATGAACTGGCACCGTTCTCACCCACCGGCTATTTTTACCCCGCTCCGCTTTGGTTTCGCTCCATCTTTTAGCACTTCCCTCCCCGGCGTCGCGCTGCAGGCGCCGTGCCGTGCCGTGCCAACTGCCCCGTGCCAAGCGAGGCGATGGGCGACAGGCACAGGGGGGGTGGGTGGCTGTGCCGCGGCAGGACCCTCTGCTCCCCGCTTCCCCCCCACCCAGCTCGCTGGCCCGAAGCCCCGTCCCGGCGCACGCATGGCCTCCACCCCCCCCTGCTCCCCGTCCCCGCGGGGGTCCGGCCTGCGGAGGGGACGGGCTCCAGCACCCTCCGCTCTCCCCCACCCCCCCGTCTGCCCGCTCTCCTGCCTCCAAATATCTTCTCCATCCCTATTTCTCAGCTTCTTCCTTCCAGCCCGTCCCCGGCAGCTCCAGCCCGGTGCCTCGGCGGCTCTCCCGTCCCGGCGACGCTCCGTCTGTCCATCCTTCCCTCCCTTCCCTCCCGCAGGTGGACGATGCTGATCCTCCTTTCTCTTGCTCTCTCTCCCTCTCTCTCCCTCGCTACCCGTGACCTCCGGCACCCACGGCTCCACCGGCACCTCCTCGCCCAGCGATCCCCGCCGCCGGCTCCTCCACCTTCATTTTCTAACCTCACTTTGCCTCCCCCCAGCTCCCTCGGCCTCGCCGGTCCTTCCCCGGGGCTGGGGACCCGTGTGCGTGTGTGGGTGTGCGTGTGCCTCCATCCCCATCACCCCCACGTCCTTCCCCTCCTCCGTGCCCACGTGTGCTTGGCGTGTCGGTGCGTGTCCCGTGGCATGCGTCGTGGCTTGGCCATGCGTGTCCCCTTGGTTTATCACCGTGTCTCGGCGTGGAGGTGCCTGTCTGTGTGCGCATCCCCTCCCTCTCGGCTCTGTCTGGAGCCCCCCAGGGCTGCCCCGTCCCTGTGTCCCCTGTTGTCCCCCGTGCATGGTGGCAGCGTGGTCACCGCTCTGTGTGTGTGCCCAGCTGCCCACCCTCCCGCCGGGCTGCTCCCTCCCCGGCACCGTGCCCACCGTCGCCACCGGACCCGGCTGTGACAGCCGGGGTGTGCGGGGACAGCTGGGGCAGGAGGAAAGGGGGGTGCCAAGACCCCACCACAAAGCACCGTGGGTCGGCTGCGCACCCAGCCCTGTGCCATGCGTGGGTGAGAGCCACGGGTGCCAGCGGGGACCTGGTAGCCATAGGGCCAGGCAGCTGCCTCTGGCATCACTGTGGGCTCGGGATGTGGCCCAGGGGCACACGGGCAGCGTGGGACATGCTGCCAGGTGGCGTGGCACAGGACCCAGGGCACCAGCTGGCACCAGGCTAGTGGGTGCAGCGGGTGGCACGCAGACGGTGGCACAGCCCTGGGTGTCCCTGCAGCCCATCTCTGCCCACGTCCCGGCTGGCACCGCAGCATCCGCGGGGGCCCGGGGGGACCCTCGCTGTCTCGCCCTCGCCTCAACCCCCCTCCTCTAAGGCTCCTCCTCTCTCTCCCCAGGTTGCCAGCCGGCGGCAAGGCGGTGAACACGGCGCCGGTGCCCGGGCAGCCGCCGCATGACGAGTCCGACCGTAAGACGGAGCCGCGTTCCTCCGTCTCCGACCTGGTCAACTCCCTGACCAGCGAGATGCTCATGGTGGGTGGATGGGGTGCGCTGGGGGACGGGCTCCCCAGGGGTGGCAGCCCACCCTGGGCATGGCCTGGCAGCTCTTCCCAGTGCCCACCCTGTGCCACAAGCGCCCTGGCACGTCCCAGCCCGAGCCGAGGCGACGCGGCTGTCCCCGCCCCGGGCTGGCACGAGGGAGCGGTGCCGGAGCCGCGAGGGACGGGCTGTCAGGAGGAATTTGGTTAATTGGCACTCCCCGTCCCCGGGACGCGTGGCACGGAGCCAGGAGTCATCCTCGGAGGCGACGGCGGTGACGGGGAGCCGGGGAGAGGCTGATGCCCTCTGACAGCTCACGGGGCCGGGGGTCGGGTGCTGGTGTGAACCGAGTGCGGGTGCTGCAACGGGGGGGACGGGGCTGTGCAGACCCCACTGGTGACCCCCTGGCAGCCCCCTGCTCACCACCCCTCTCCCCCCCCGCCACAGCTCTCCCCCGGCTCCGAGGACGACGAGGGCCATGATGGCATCACCCGGGAGAACCTGGGCCGCATCCAGTTCAGCGTCGGCTACAACTTCCAGGAGTCCACCTTGACCGTGAAGATCATGAAGGCGCAGGAGCTGCCAGCCAAGGACTTCAGCGGCACCAGCGACCCCTTCGTCAAGATCTACCTGCTCCCCGACAAGAAGCACAAGCTGGAGACCAAGGTGAAGCGGAAGAACCTCAACCCGCACTGGAACGAGACCTTCCTCTTCGAAGGTAGGGACTGGGATGGACTGGAGTGGACTGGGGTGGGAGCGGAATGGTTGTGGGACCCTCTGTCCTCCCTCCTGGGCTGGACCAGCTCAGCTCAAGCTGCCAACGTGGTGGCCATCGGTGATGACATGGGTTGGCCAAGCCATCGGTGATGACATGGGTTGGCCAAGCCATCAGCGCCAGGTTGGAGGTGTTTGCGTCCCATGAAGGGGACACGGGGGGAGGCTCCTTCTGCCCCCAGCAAGCACCCACGGGTGGGTGCACACAGGGGAATTCATCTGCTAGTAGCCACCGCAGTGGCCCGAAGCCACGAGAGGTGCCCCATGCTGTCGTCTGCTCCCCGTCCACTGCCTGGTGCCAACATCTCCCCATCAGCCCAGGCGAGGTGGGGTGGCACCGGGTGCTGCTCGGCTCCTCATCCCCCTCTGTCTCTGGCCCAGGGTTCCCCTACGAGAAGGTGGTGCAGCGGGTGCTGTACCTCCAGGTCCTGGACTACGACCGCTTCAGCCGCAACGACCCCATCGGGGAGGTGTCCATCCCCCTCAACAAGGTGGACCTCACCCAGATGCAGACCTTCTGGAAGGACCTGAAGCCATGCAGCGATGGCAGCGTAAGCCCCTGGTCCTCCTCCCACCCCCTGGGGACAGTCATTGGGGGGGACGCTACGCCCTGGCCCTGTGGGGACCCACCAGGGCCACCCTCTTGCTACTCCACCGGGGACGTTTTCTCCTTTGCGAGAAGGTTCGACATCCGATGGAGAGGTTTCTCTTCCCAAATCCTTATATTAAGGCACTAAGTAGCCCAAATGTCTCATTTTGGGTCAAAACAAGCTGTTCCAGGTAGATCTAAAATGAAAGTTTTCTTATTCTCCTGCCTCCAGCAAGACCAGAAGATGTCCCACTGGGGATGGCCCCGTTTCCTCCTGCCCTGATTTTCTGTGCGTCCCCAAAGTCCACCCTTGGGACAGCTCTGAGATGTCCCAGCCCAGCACCATGCTCCCGTGGTGGGACATGGGGGCTTTGGGTGCCCCATCAGGGCTTGGGCTTGGGTGGGCACCCACCTAAGAGCCTCCGTGGGTCCCGCAGGGAAGCCGTGGGGAGCTGCTGCTGTCGCTGTGCTACAACCCCTCGGCCAACTCCATCGTGGTGAACATCATCAAAGCGCGTAACCTCAAAGCCATGGACATCGGGGGCACGTCAGGTACGAGCTCTGGCTACCACCACGCCGGGCATCACCGCCTGATGCCCAGCCGGGGGCTGAGAGCACCTCCTGTCCCCCCCCAGACCCCTACGTGAAGGTGTGGCTGATGTACAAGGACAAGCGGGTGGAGAAGAAGAAGACGGTGGTCATGAAGAGGTGCCTGAACCCCGTCTTCAACGAGTCCTTCGCCTTCGATATCCCCACGGAGCGGCTGCGGGAGACCACCATCGTCATCACCGTCATGGACAAGGACAGGCTGAGCCGCAACGACGTCATTGGCAAGGTGGGTCGCACGGTGGAGGGTCCCCAAGCCGTGGAGGGTCCCCAAGCCGTGGAGGGTCCCCAAGCCATGGAGGGTCCCCAAGCCATGGAGAGACCCCAACAACGTGACCTGCCAAGGGATGGCACCCGGGGCACAGCCGTGTCCCGTGGCTGGTGGCAACCAGTGCCATGTCAAGGTGGAACGTGGTGGGGGACCTTCGTGCTGCCTTTCCCTGGTGACAAATGAGTGTGGTGACCTCTGATGATCCCTCTATCACCAACCAAACACGTCGATGGGGATAAAACCAGGGAGGGGGTGGCTGAGGTGCTGGCATCCCCCGGCGTGGGCACAGCCCGGAAGGGACATCATGGTGGTGGCACAGGGAGTGGGATGGGGACAGGAGCGGTGGGTCCAAGGGCTGCTTTGTCCCCGCAGATTTACCTGTCGTGGAAGAGCGGCCCCGGGGAGGTGAAGCACTGGAAGGACATGATCGCCCGGCCCCGGCAGGCGGTGGCACAGTGGCACCAGCTGAAGGCCTGAGCACCCCCAGGACTGCGGGGTCGGGGTCCCCCTTCGCAGTTCCCCCCCCACCCCACCCTGTCACCCCTCCGGGGAGCTCCCAGCGAGGGACACCGTGGTAGGAGGGCGATGGACCCCCCAGCCCCCTCCTTCCATCTCTCCCTGGGGTTTGAGGGGGGTCATGCAGCCACCCGAGACCCCCAGCCCAGAAGGGTGCCAGAGCGATGACCCCCCCGTCCCCACCACCGGGCAGGACTTCTGCAAGTGCTTCCAGCCCCGGTCCCTGGGACCCCCGTACCCCTTCCTGGCCTCGCCCCCCCACCCATTTCAGGGGGCCAGGCTGTGGGTGCAAGAGGGACCCCCACCTCCCCTCCCTAAAACCCTCAGCATCGCCCAAACGGGGCCGTGGAGCCCCCCCCGGTGCCCTCCCCGAGCCCCCCCGGCCACGCTGGGCTGCGGGGGGCCCCCCGGGGGCGAAGGGCAGCCCCCCCTCTCCGGGGATCAGAAGCCATGACCCAGTTCGTTAGCCAAAGCGGGCTCGTTTTTGTGCACTGCCTTCAGCCCCCTTTGATGCTTTACCTCCGTCCTCGGGGTCGGTGGGAGTGGGGGGGGTCGATAATCCCATCCTGGGTTCACCCCCTGTGTGGGGACCCCCCATCCCAGCTCTTCCCCCCCCCTCCATGTCCCCATGGGCAGGGGACTGACCCCAAACCAGGCGGTGGCCCCACCAGGGCGATGCTGAGCCCCCTCCAGCCTGACCCGGGCACCAGGGCGATCAGGGACGCCCGTGAGCCCAGCGCTGGGGTCCCTGGAGGATAAGGGATGGAGCGGGTGCCATTGTCCCCATCCTGGGCCGGTGGCATCCCCAAGGCCAGGTGCCAGCAGCGTCCCCCCCCAGGACGCACGTGCCAGACCCCTGCCCGCTCCCCAGGGCCGAGGCTGCTGGGGGCAGGGGGTCCCCAAAGCGGGGACAGACCCGCCCCACAGGGCACAGGGGCAGCTCCTGGGTGGTGACAGATGGGGTCACCCATGATGTGGCACATCCCTGCCTGTCCCCATCCCCAGCAGGTGACAGCGGTGCCTCTCAGTGTCCCATCTGGCCAGGGGTCCCCCATCCTCAGTCTTCCTGCTCCCCCCATGCCACCCGTCACCCCTCCTGCACCCATGGGGGGGACACCGGCACCCTATGGCCGGAGCCACCGAGGCCACGGGCTGTCCCCTGCGTGAGTGTGAGAGCGTTTCACCCCGTCACCTGCATCACAGCCACCCCCATGGCAGCCAGGATGCCACCTTAATGCCACCCCACGGGGCTGCGTGGGGACACAGGGCTCTGCGGGGTGGCACCCGAGGTGCTCCACGGCGTTTCTCCATCACACGGGGCGGGGGGATGCACCAGAACCCCCCTGAAAGTCCTTTTGTGGTGGGGGGGGACATCCCTGCCACCCCAGGGCCACAAGCCACGTGGGGCCACGGTGGCAGCAGCCCCCGCAGTCCCTTTTTTCGATGATTTTTGGACAATCTGGAGAGAAGTCATACTACTGCTACCACAGTAATAACAACGCTTTTAGGGACATGGGTATTTTTATCATATTCTTTTTATTTTTAACATAAAAGAAGAGATTTACGAGAGATTGGGGAGCAGCTCCCCACGCCCAGGGTGCTGGCAGGGCTGTGCCAAGGTGGGTGCCCACCCGTCACCCCCTTCCTTGGGCACCCTGTTCTCTCCCCGAAGGATTTCTCGTCCTCAATCGGCTTCCCGGGGCTTGTGTGTTCATTTGTAACTCTAGAGCTCTTAGCCGTGGTCTCGTCCGGGTTCTCTCTCTTCTTTGTGTGACGGGGACATCCAACCGGTGTGTAAAATACAGAAAAAAGGGGAAAAAAAAGACAAAAAAAGGAAAAAAAAAAAGACAAAAAAATATTAAAGCCAAAGGGACAGCGGCTGGAGCGAGGGGACGCCCGGCTGGCGGTGGCAGCGGGGTGGTGGGGGTGGCTGTCCCCCCCTTTGCCAACGGGGAGGCTGGGGGGTGCGGGCAGGGTGCTGCCTTCGCCCAATGCTGGTTTTGGGGAGCGGGGCCCCTCGTTTTCTGGAGGCAGCCCCTGTTCTCGGGAATAAAGGAGAGAGTAACTGCCGCCGTGCCTCCTCGCTGGGCTGGGGGACGTGGGGGGTGGCGCCGGGGGGCAGGTGTGCCCGCGGAGAGCGCTGGCCGCAGTGGGGATGGGGGTCACAGGGTCACCTGCAGATTGCTGAGCTTCCCCCCAGCACCCAGCATCCCCCCCCAGCACCCAGCATCCCTCCCCAGCACTCAGCATCCCCCCACCACCACCGAGCATCCCCCAGCACCCAGCATCCCTACCACCACTCAGCAGCACCCAGCATCCCCCCACCACCACCGAGCATCCCCCAGCACCCAGCATCACCCCCCAGCACCCAGCATCCCCCCCCCCAGCACCCAGCATCCCCCCCCAGCACCCAGCATCTCCCCCAGCATCCAACATCCCCCCAGGACCCAGCATCCCCCCCCAGCACCCAGCATCCCCCAGCACCCAGCATCCCCCCCCCAGCACCCAGCATCCCTCCCCAGCACCAAGCATCCCCAAGCACCCAACATCCCCCAGCACCCAGCATCCCACCACCACCACCCAGCGTCATCCCCCAGCACCCAGCATCCCCCCCCAACACCCAGCATCACCCAGCACCCAGCATCCCCCCAACACCCAGCAACCCACATCCCCCCCAGCACGCAGCATCCCCCCCAGCACGCAGCATCCCCCAGCATCCCCCCCCAGCACCCAGCATCCCCCCCAGTACCCAGCATCCCCCCCCTGGACCCAGCATCCCCTCCCCCAGCACTCAGCATCCCCCCAGCACCCAGCATCCCCCAGCACCCAGCATCCCCCCCCAGCACCCAGCATCCCCCCCCCCACCCAACATCCAGCACCCAGCATCCCCCCCCCAGCACCCAGCATCCCCCAGCACCCAGCATCCCCTCCCAGCATCCCCCCCCGAGCACCCAGCAGCACCCAGCATCCCCCCCCACCACCCAGCATCCCCCCCAACACCCAGCATTCCCCCCCAGCACCCAGCATCCCCCCCCCAGCACCCAGCATCCCCCAGCACCGAGCATCCCCAAGCACCCAACATCCCCCAGCACCCAGCATCCCACCACCACCACCCAGCGTCATCCCCCAGCACCCAGCATCCCCCCCCAACACCCAGCATCACCCAGCACCCAGCATCCCCCCAACACCCAGCAACCCCCCCAGCACCCAGCAACCCCCCCAGCATCCAGCATCCCCCCCCAGCACCCAGTATCCCCCCCAGCACCCAGTATCCCCCCAGGCCATGCTCGAGGACCTCCTGATGAACGGGGGGGACATGAAGGGGGTGAAGGGGGTGAAGCAAAGGGAGGGGACAAGGACAGTCCCTATCCCGGAGCATCCCTGGGGGGTCCAGGTTGTCCCTTGGGGCTGCACAGGGCACCTGGCCAACCTGTGATGGGTCTACTAACGAGGGCAGTTAACGAGGGCAATTAATGAGGGTTCATTAAGAGCACCCCTAGCAAGAAGCTCTTCCTCGAGGTGGCTTCACCTGGGGGTTGTGCTGGGAGGTGGCTCCTAGGAGGGGTGCAGGAGCCTCGTTGGGATCCCAAGGGGGGCTTTGGGGTCCCCAGGGGACACTGCCAGCGGGTGCCCATGGGCAGCAGCCACAGCAGAAGGGTGAGTGCCTGTCCCAGCTGGGCAGGGGTGCACGGGGGGGTTTGGGCTGGGTCCCTGGGGGGTGCCATAGCGGGTAGGGGCAGCAATATGGTTCTGGGAGGGGGGGGTCAGAGGTGGAGCAGCACCTTCTGTTGACGAAGCAGGGGACACGTGGGTGGCCGGGGCGAAGGCTCGAGTGACACGTTAAATAATTCACTGGTCTTGAATAAATAAAAGAAACTCCACCCGTGGGGATGGCAGGAGAGCCGTGCCCTCCGTGCCCAGGGCAGCATCCCTCAGCGTCCAGGGACGTGGCATTAGAGGTGGCTGGTGGCAGGAGGGGACACGGCTGTCCCCTGTGTCCCAGCAGAGGGTAGGACGCTGCTCCCAGCGCCCGTCCAGGCTCTGGTTTATGTCCAGAAGAGCCAAACCTGGAGATTTTGGCAGCAACAAGCTATTGATGGGCTCGGTGCCACCGAGCCTGGCTGCTCTCTGGGCTGTGTGACACCAGAGCCAGGTTTCTTTTATCGTGTCACATCTTTGAACGCAGCGAAAGGGAAACACACTTGTCCCCACGCGGCGATCTCGGTGCCCCTGTCGCGGGGAGGGGGTCTGAGCCCTTCTTCCCTTCACGCTCGCAGGCAGCGGGAGCAGATGGGACTGGCAGCGTGATGCCAGCTGCGGCGAGGCCGTGGGGCTGGGGGAGAGGAGGCAGGGATATATATAGAGACAGACGTAGGGATGATGCGCTCGCCAGCAGCCCCGAAATCCTCGTGCGTAGCGATGTGGGAGGTGTCTGCAATGATTCCCACCCGAAATTCCCAGCCCCTGCCCCAGGGTGTGAAATCCAGGGCTGGGAAAGGCTGCAGGGAGGCAGGGACCCCTCCGTCGCCAGGTGTCAGAGCTTCTGGGGCTGGCCCCCGCTGCGGGGACAGGCTGGTGGCACCCAGGGCCACCTGCACCCCGAGCGCAGAGCGGCTGGCGGGGGTCTGCGTGGAGCTGGTGGCAGCAGATGGGGTGTGCCAGGCGGAAAAGGACGTGTCACAGCTGAGGCTCGGAGTCCTGCGGGACTCTGCCTGCGGCACGATGGATAATTACCTGCTAATTAGCAGCCCTGTCTCCCCAGGCAAAGCAGCAGCACCCCAGATCCGTGGCACGGCCCCCGTGCACCCCTGGGGGCTCGGAGCCACCCGCTGCCATACTCAGCACCCCAGGGTGCCACGCGTGGGGCTGGGGGTGTCCCGGTGGCTACAAGCCCCACGGGTGAAGCTGCCTGGGTGGCAGGAGGGACCCACAGCCTGTCCCCCAAGGGGGAAGAGCGAGGCGAGCTCCTGCCGAGCCCCAAATCCACCGTCTGCAAGCGGGGATGGAAATGGGAAGGTGGGGGGGATGTGGGGGCTCCGGCAGCGGAGGCTGATGAAGGGATGGGCACCGGCAGCCCCTGCACATCCCGCAGCTGAGGCTGCTCTGCCGGTTCTAAAATAGCCACGGTTCCCACTGCGGAGTGGGGAGGGTGGGAAAAGCTTGGGCAGCATCAACGAGAGGATGTGGCAGGAGCGCTGGCTGCCTCCCAGCCCCCAAACCCCAACCCCTGGCAATTTCCAAGCGGATGCGCGGTCTGAAACCTCCAGCAAGCCCCAGCCCTCGGAGGGAGAGGTCGGTGCCAGCGCAGCCGAGCTCCCCTGCCGCAGGGAGATGGCTCAGCGGAGGAAAACAGGGCTCCCTCGGAGGTTAAAACCAAGAGGAGCTGGTGGTCTTGGTGTGTTTTGAGCAGCCCCCTTCCCTGCCGCAGCCCCCCCAGAAAACAGACCCCATCACCTTTCTCTCACACCGGGTTTTCTTAGGTTTGTGCTTTTTATTGCCTGAGTTTGGTGCAAACGGAGCTCGGAGAGGGGAAGGAAGGAGAAGGTGGCAGCCCTGGCTTCGGTGCCCGTTTCAGGGCAGAGCCGGAGCTGGGGCTCCTCTGCCCATGCAGAGGCAAAACCCTTCCCAGGCTTGAGCCCAGGTGGGGTTTCCATCGGCTCCTTCCCAAACCTGGCAGCTGGGAGGAGCCTGGCAGAGACCTTGCTCTCCCCCAGCCCAATTCCACCAGCGGGATGGGGTGGTCTCGGGGGTGAGAAGGGGTCTGGGCTGTTGCTCTCAAACCTCGCTGCTCTTCAGAGTGATGGTGTATGGAGTGGTGTTGCTTTTTCCTGTCCTGCCCCACGGAGCCAGGAGCAAAGGACGTGTGTGGTGGTGGTGAGGCAGCTGCAGCGCATGGTAGGAAGGTCCCGGTGCTCGTGGGAAGGCGTCGCAGGGACGCCGGGCTCCCTGCAGCACTGGGGCCTGTCCAGCAGGCA
The DNA here is from genome assembly GCF_013368605.1 of Nyctibius grandis. NCBI lineage: Eukaryota > Metazoa > Chordata > Aves > Nyctibiiformes > Nyctibiidae > Nyctibius > Nyctibius grandis. The sequence goes on from NC_090661.1 coordinate 1,553,188, forward strand.
AGCAGGGTCACCCATCAGGTCAGAGGGATGTTTCCCCCATCCAAGGCACGCTGCGGTTACGTGGGATGCTCTAAGGTGGGGCTTGTGCATCCCGACGGTGACTCACGAGCCCTGTGGATCCAGACAGCAGCTCTTCGCTGCCCCAGCTGGGAGATGCTGGTCCTCGGACCGTCTGTTCTCCTTCACGTGGAGGCCATGGGCTTCTTCCTTCCCCAGCCCTAGCTGGGAGATGGTGGTCCTCAGGAGCCCGGTGGAAGCTCCCCCTCCCTCCGCGCCGCGTCCCTGCGGGTGTCTGGCTGCAGCGCGGTGGCTCACGTTTCCCCCGGGGAGCCCGGCAGGGCTGCAAAGCCGCCCTCCTCATCCTCCAGCAGCAGGGATCCGTCCCTGGGGGCTGCCAATGGGGCCTCGGTGCCTTCCTCCTCCTCTTCCTCCTCCTCCTGCTGGCGCTGGAGGCTTTGCAGGCGCTCCTGCCGCGCCTCCATGAACTCCTGCGCCCCGTCGCCCACCAGCCGCACGGCGTCGCCCACGCTGGGCGGCTGCCGGGCGGGGTTGTGGTCGTAGGAGAGGAGGCGCAGGGCGGCGAGGCAGGTCAGGTCGGGGAAGCGGGCGATGCGGTTGCGGTCGAGGTCGAGGACGCGGAGGTGAAGCATGCGCAGCAGGGCCGCGGGGAACTCCTCGAAGCGGTTGCCGTAGAGCCAGAGCCCCCGCAGGCCGGCCATGCGGGGCAGGCCGGCGGGCAGGCGGGCCAGGCGGTTGTCCCCCAGCTGGAGGCTGCGGAGGTCGGGCAGGCGCAGGAGGGCGCGGGGGAAGCGGGCGATGAAGTTGCCCTCGAGCCAGAGGCAGCGCAGGCTGCGGAGGCGGGCGAAGGCGGGCGGCAGGCCCCGCAGCCCCGTGCGGCCCAGGTAGAGGTGCGCCAGGCCGGGCAGGCCGCACAGCGCCTCGGGCACCTCCAGCAGCTCGTTACCGTCCAGGGCCAGGGTGCGGAGGTGCCGCAGGGCCGCCAGCTCGGCCGGCACCTCCCGCAGCCCCGCGCCGCTCAGGTACAGCTTCCGCAGCCCGCGCTGCGCCCACAGCCCCGCCGGCACCCGCCCGCCCCGCACCTCCACCCGCTGCTCGGCGCCCTCCGCGCCCACGGCCGCGGCCCCGCGCCCCGCCGAGCCGCCGCTCCCCATCCCGCACCGGCCGGGCCCACGCCGGCGCCATGGCAACGCGCCGCGGCCAATGGGAGCTCGGGGGCGGGGCCTGGCGGCGAGGCCACGCCCCCTCCGCCCCGGAGGCCACGCCCCCACCATATCCATGCCCTGCGTGTGCTCCGCCCTCCCCCGTGGCCACGCCCCCTCCGTGTGGCCACGCCCCCTCCGTGTGGCCACGCCCCCTCCCCCGTGGCCACGCCCCCTCCCCCGTGGCCGCGCCCCCCCCCGCAGCCTGGGGTCCCTCTATCACCGCCCACCTCCCCTGGGACCCCCGGGGAGCTGCTGCAGACCCCTCCCCGGGCACAGCCCCCCCCTCCCCGGGCACAACTCCCCCCCCCGGTGCCCCCTCACCCCCCACACCTCCCGGTCACACACCCCAGGGCCAGGGAGGGCAGGGATGAAGACCCCAAGTGACACCCCCCCCCCCTGCCCAGGCTGGGGGTCTCCTTCCTCCTCCTCCTCCTCCCGCTGTCCCCCCCTCCCCGGTCTCCCCCCGCCGCACTCAGCTGTGTCATCCCCAAGCAAAGCCGGGCTCCTACAGCCCTCCAGTGGCTGCTGGCCAGGTGGCACCACTGTCCCCCCCCGCCAGTCCCCCCTGCCAGCCTGTCCCCCACATGAGGGGTCTCAGGGGGACAGGGGTGACAATTGTGCCCAGGAAGGCTGGTTTGGGTCTTTATTTCTCTGGGGGCTCCCAGGGACTGGGGGGGGTGGTCCCCAAAGAACCAGGGGTGACCGCCGAGGTGGGGACCCCCAGGCAGGGTGGGGTGCAGCGGCACTACCTGGGGCCGTCCCGGGGGGGGCTACGCCAGGGGGTGGCTGAGGGTGTCCCCCAGCGTGGTGGGGTGGTTGTTGGTGCTGAAGCCACTGGGGTGCTGGATGTCCTCTGTGGATCTCTCTATCCAGGTTGGATGCTGCCAACGCCGGGCTGGAAAAATCCAGGAGAGACGAGGTGGTGAGGCTGGAGCCCCCCCAGGGCAACGAGCCACCCCCCCAGGGTCACCCCAAACTCACCTGGCAGTGAAGAGGACAAGGTCAGGTAGGGGGTCACGCGCTGGCCGTGGTCAGTGCTGTACCCAAACGGCAGCTGGGGATGGAGGTGGGTTGTTGGGTGCACGGTCCTGGTGGGGATGGGGAGGGCACGTGGGGACGGGCAGGGGGACGGGGTCCTGCTCACCTCCGTGGCCAGGCAGCCCGGCACCTCCCTGCAGAAACTGCTTGGGAACATCTCAGTGACCTGCTGGAGGATGGAGATGGGGTGGCTGGGACACGTGTCCCCTGCCCGCACCCCAGTCCTGCCTGCTGGGGGTCTCGGGGGTCTCGTCTTGCCACCCCTTCCCCTCGCCCCACTTACAGGGCTGTACACGAAGGGCAGGTAATCTGTCGTGGTGATGCTAACGCCGAGCTGCGGGAGAGGAAAAAGTGTCCCCTGGGGTGCAGAGAGGGTGGGGGCCTGGCAGGGGACAGGGGACCCGGTGGGGTGGGAGCTCACGGGATGGGTTGGCAGGACTGGCAGGATGTTGTCCCTCCTTGGGAAGGCCTTGGTGAAGCCAGAGTCTTCTTCGGTGCCAATGGTGATCTTCTGCAGGACATCTGTGGGGAGCAGATGGGGCAAGGGGGGAGCCCCCCTGTCCCCAGCCCTGTCCCCAGCCCAGCCCGCACACCGCAGCCAGCCATGGAGTTACCTGGTGTCACGGTGCTGGGTACACCCTGGGGGTCCTGCCTGTCCCCCTGCGTTTGGGGGTGGGCAGGGATGTGTGCTGCAGGGTGGGGGGCCTTCAACACCCCCAAAACCTCCTGGGGATGGAGCTGGCCCTGGGACCACCGACACCCCGAAACCTCCTGGGGATGGAGCTGGCCCTGGGACCACCGACACCCCGAAACCTCCTGGGGATGGAGCTGGCCCTGGGACCACCGACACCCCGAAACCTCCTGGGGATGGAGCTGGCCCCGGGACCACCGACACCCCGAAACCTCCTGGGGATGGAGCTGGCCCCGGGACCACCGACACCCCGAAACCTCCTGGGGAGGGAGCTGGCCCTGGGACCACCGACACCCCTAAAACCATACCTGGCTGGGCACAACCGATGCGGCTGCTCTCGGTGCTGGGCTCCGCGGCTGCTTTGGGGTGATAGTCCGCCCCGGTGTGCAGGCGGAAAAGGGGGCACTCCTGGACGTACCCCCTCCTCGGCTGGTGGACGCTCCAGGGCAGGGGGCTCCGGCGATTGGGCAACCAGAAGGGCTTGAAGTGCTCCGTGGTGGTGTCCTGGTAGTGGCTGTGGCGGGAGGCCAGCGTGGCTGTGATGGAGGGGCCCCAAAACGTGCCCCGCCCCCCCCCGTCCCCCCTCACAGCAGGGGAACCTACCCTGCTGCTATGCCCCGTGGGAAGAGCAGGAAGGACGTGGCCAAGCGGTTGTTGGACGTGTAGCCAGTGTCACAGTGGTGGCCGAGGCAGGTACGGAAATGCGGCTGGCCTGGGTGACAGCAGGGAGAGCGGGCTCAGCCCCGGGTAGGAGACCCCCACCTTCGGGGAGGCCTTTGGGACCCCCTACCATAGGACACCCCGTAGGTCGTGGCGTAGAAGTTCATGAGGTCAGAGCTTCCCCCGGTGCGCGCCTTCTCTGAGGGGGGCACGGTGCCCAGCCAGAACAGGGACCGGGACTGGGACCGCGGCTCGGTGCGGGGACAGACAGCCAGCCAGGAAAACGCCATGGCAGGGCTGTCCCAGGGCCACTCCCTGCCTGCCCCGAGGGCCTGGTGGCTGCAGAATGTCCTGGGATGGTGACACGGTCTCCTGGTAACCAGCACAGTGACGCACAGGGACCTCAGCCACAGAGGGACTGTCACCAGGACCACGGACCCAGCTGGGACACCCCGCAGAAGGCACGGGGAGGGGGGCAGGATGCCCCACTCCAACCTCCTGTGGAGAGCGCCACAGGGTGTGGGGTCCCCAGAAAAAGGGTTTCCAAGGGACAGCTTGGGGACAACGGTGAGCTGGCACGTGCCAGAGCGAGCTGGGATTGCCGCTGCGTCCCCCGAGTGCTGCCGAAGAGCAGAGGCAGGACTAGCAGCCACGGCTTTATTCATCGTGCCCTGAGAGTCCGAGGGAGCCGCTGCCGGAGGAGGAAGAGGAGGAGGAAGAGGAGAGGAGCCACAGGGCAGGCAGCAGCATCAGTGTTTCCACAGGGCCCCGCGCCCCTCTGCTGGGAAGGATGAAGGCAGCCCCCCTCCATCAGCGGCGTGGCTCGAAGAGGTACTCCAGGTCCGGCTGCCGCAGCCTCTGCTCCCTCTTCTTGTTCTTGGCGAACTCCCTCAGCATGGCCATCACGTCGGTGTCGAACTCGGCCGGCGTGGGCTTCGCTTCTGTGGTAAAACCCAGAAATAAAGGGGCAGCGAGAGAACACGGCTCCGTCCTGCCCCACCGCACCCAGCACCGGTGCCCCGGTGTCGGAGCGGGCGGCTGGGCTGTACCTGTGGCCCAGTAGTAAATGTCCCAGTCGTTGCTGGGCTCGTTGATGAGCCGGTCGTAGAGGTTCAGCTGCCGCTCGCTCATGCGGTTCAGGTTCTCCTTCGCGAAGAGACTGGAGAGAGGAGGGATGAGGATGAGTGTGGGTGACCAGAGGAAGAGGTGGCACACACACCGACTGTGGCTGGTGCCCAGCTCTCTACACGATGCCAAAGGACACGGAGGAGCTGGCTCCAAAGCGACCTGCCTCCTGCCCTCAGCTCCTAACCGCGGCTTCAGTCCCCAAACCCGCCTGGCTTCGCCTCATTCCTCCATCCCAGAAATCACCCACATCCTTCCCAAAGGATTTCGGCTCAGAGCTGTGACGCCAGGAGGGAGGACGGGCCCCCGGCAGCTCACCTGAGCAGGATGCAGTTCTCCAGCATCCCCCTCTTGCGGCTCTCGTACAGCAGCCGGGCTCTCTTGGTCTGCAGCGGCTCGTCGGGACGCTCCTGCCAAGGGGGCAAGGGGATCTCCAGCACGTCCTTCCCCGAGTCTGTCGGGGAGTCCCCGCGGTAGCCACGCCGCAGGCACAGCGGCCCCAAAACGAGCCGGCACAGAGCCCACCGGGGCAGGGAGCAGAACTGTGGAAGGAACACGGACAGCGCAGGGGACGTCAGGCCTGGCTGCCCCAGCACAGCGGGGACGGGGAGATCCCCAGCACGCACACCGACCCCCAGACCCTGCTGCCCCTGATCCCCCCATCCCACAACCCCCAGACCCTGCTGCCCCTAATACCCCCCAAATAATCCCCCCCAGACCCTGCTGATCCCAATCCCATGGCCCCCCCTCCTGTTCTGCTGCCCCTAATCCCCTCATCCCATAATGCCCCCCCTCAGACCCTGCTGCCCCCGATCCCCCCATCCCATAGCCCCCCCCAGACCCTGCTGCCCCCGATCCCCCCATCCCCCACCCCTCAGACCCTGCTGCCCCTAATACCCCCCAATCATCCCCCCCAGACCCTGCTGCCCCTGATCCCTCATCCCATAGCCCCCCCCAGACCCTGCTGCCCCCTATCCCCCCATCCCACAACCTCCAGACCCTGCTGCCCCTAATCCCCCCCAATAATCCCCCCCAGACCCTGCTGTCCCCGCTCCCCCCATCCCACACACTCCCCCCCCCACCTCCGACCCTGCTGCCCCCAGGGCCTCCCTCGACTCCCCACCTCTCCCAGGCCCCTGTCTCCGCACCCACCGCCCCCAGTAACACCCATTCTCCCCCCGTATCACCCACCGCCCCCCCTGAGGCCCCCCCCTCACCCTGGCCACCGCCATAGCCCCGCTCGGCCCCTCTAGCCTCCGCCCGGGCCGCTCTGTGACAGCGGGCGGACCGACTCTATGGCATGGCGGCGGCGGGGAGTGGGCGGGGCCAAGCGGGGCGGGCCGGAAGTGGGCGTGACGCAAACCGGAAGGGGCGTGACGTGGCGGCGCTGGCGGTGGCGGTGAGCGCGGTTGGCGCGCGCGCGCGCGGGGCCTGCTGGCGGTAACGGCGGGGACGGGCCGGGCCGGGGGGGCCGCGACCCACCGCCCCCTCCCCTCACACCCCCCCACACCCCCCTCACCGGGCCCCGCCGCTCCGCAGGGCCGGGCCGGGCCCATATGGCGGGTTCACCCCCGGCGGGGGGGCGGGTCTGGGCCCGGGGGAGCGGCGGCGGCGGCGGGCGGTGGGACCCCACCGCTGGGGAGGGGCTGCCCCGGGGTGGGGGGGAGCTTCACCGGGGAAGGGTCGGGGTGGGGGGGAGTAGGTGGGTTTCGGTTAGGGGGGTCGGGGGGGTCTGTGGCCCCCGGGTGGGGGGGTCAGGTTGTTGTTGCCCCCTGAGGGGGGTTGTCGCCCCCAGGTGGGGGGGAAACGGGGCCACGTTGCCCCCTGGGGTGGCTCTGAGGGAGAGGGGGGTCGAGGTGGGGTTGCCCCCGGGGTGGGTTGCAGCTGCTGCGGCCCCCGGGGGGGTCTGGGGTGAGGCTGTGGGTCTGTCTGGGGGGGGGGCACAGTCCTATAGAGAGAGGTGGGGGGGCAGAGGGGACTGGGGGTGGGGGGACATGCAGAGCGGGTCCCCAGCGCCACGCTGACCCTCTCCCGCCCCACAGTGCACCTTTGGGCTTCCCGCTTCGCCCCGGTCCCAGCCCGGGCTCCTGCTCCCGCCTCTGGAACTATGTCCGAGGGAGTGGATCTGATCGATATCTACGCAGACGAGGAGTTCAACCAGGTGAGCGGCGGGGCTGGGCGAGCGGGTCCCCCTTGGTGGGGGAGGGCACTGTCACCGGCGTCGTCCGACTTGTTAACGAGGCAAAGGAGTGATTAGCGTGGATGTACCCGCTGGCTGCTGCGCTTGGGAAAGGGTGGCACAGCGCTGGAGAGTCCCGAGGGCTGGGAGTGCTCCTAAATCCCAGTGGCTGCCACCTCGAGCTGGGAATAAAGGGTCTTTTTGTGGGTTTTACCAGAGGTTCAACATGTGGATGGTCATAAAACGTTGGGGAGGGGGAGGCAGGGTTTGGAGCAGGTGGAAGGGGATAGTTGGAGGTTGGCTGGAGAAGGGAGGAACCCAACCTGGACGAGGCACTGCCAGGGAGCTGCGCAGCGAGGGGACCTGGAGCGTCGAACCCGCGGGACCGCTGAGGCTGGGACGTTGTGGTGGGGACTCGCTGCGGTCGGAGAGATGCTCATGTGCCACCTCGCCCATCCCGGGGCCGTCTGGGACTCGCAGGAAGAAACGGTGGAGAAGGGATGTGTGTGTGGCTGGTAAAGCAGCAGATTTTGGAGAGTTTGGGGATCCAGGAGAACGTGGATTCCTCGTGTATTAAACAATCTCTTACCGTGCTGGGACCAAAGGGAACTGCTCTGGCTTAGGAATGGCCTCAATGTGTGTGTTTTCATGCAGTTTGCTCTTAACAGAGTTGGGGAGGAGGTGGAGCTAGAGCTGGGGGAATATGGATGGAAGGTGCAGACTGGCGCGGAGGTGGCTGAGCTGGAGTTGACAAGTGCACAGAATAACCAGGAAACTTCATTTCTGGCATCTCAGAACGCCAAAGGGCAGCAGCGCAAGCGGACGTGGCGTCTCCTGTCTGGAGAAGGAGAGCTGGGACGGTGGTGGGTGTGAGTTGGAACCGGCTGTACCGTCTCAGGACGACCGATGAACGACAAACGGGCAGGAGGACGTGACAGGAGAGCTCTGCTGCTGCTTCACGGCGCTCTGTCCTGCCCATCCTGCAGGTTGGCTTTGCCACGAAGGCCTGGAGCAGGAAGGATGACAAAACCAGTGGCTTGAGTTGACGTAGGAATGTCTTCTCCCAGGCAACCAGCGATAGGACAAGAGGACACAGCCTCAAGCTTGGCCAGGGGAGGGTCAGGTTGGACATGAGGAAGCATTTCTTCTCAGCAAGGGTCATTAGCCATTGGAAGGGGCTGCCCAGGGAGGTGGTGGAGTCACCATCTCTGGAGGGGTTTAAGAAAAGCCTGGCCATGGCACTTAGTGCCCTGGTCTAGTTGCCATGGTGGTGTCAGGGCAATGGTTGGACTCGATGATCCCAGAGGGCTCTTCCAACCTCAGTGATTCTGTGGGGCGGCCTGGGAGCGTGGGGGCTGTCAGTACTTCTACACCATCTTCCCATCAGGCTGTTAGTTCTTCAAGGAGAGCATGAAGGGACCCAGAGGATCTCTAAAAACCTCCCGAGCTGAAGCATCCCTGAAGCACTGAGGGCTTCCGAGCGAGTTTTCTCCTCTACACCCCCCCGCCCTTATTTTTGTTCTCGACTTTCAGAAACTTTTCAGGCAAAAATCTTCCAGCCTTGGGCCGTGTCCAGAGGCGCTCGGTGGGGGCAGGCGTGTGGGAGGGTGGATTAAACAAACAGTGGAAGCTGTTTTGAGAATCTGGTACAAAAATACTGCTCCCTCTTGAAATTCTTGTAACCTTTTTTATCAGCTCCGCGCCTCAAATCGCCGCCTGCGGAAGCTCCAACTCGCCTTCGAAACGGATGCTGCTGTCGAGAGGGTTTGGGGGGGGGGAATAGTTTGATTTTTATATTTCAGTGACATTTTGAAAGCTGTCTGCTGAGCATCCATCCCCACCTCTCCCCCGAGCTCACACGTGTGCTGTTCCCTGACCCTCGTGGCGTTGGGGGTTGAACCACCTCACGCTCTCTCTGGCAGATGTTGTCCAAAATGCCTTCAAACTCCTGGAATTCAAAATTTGGGAGCAGAACCTCTGGGTTTTGTGCTGCATGGGATGGATCCTAACGTAGTAATTTGTAGCTTGAAAGGATGCTCGGCGCACGCTGAAGCCGGCTGAGCAATTAGCCTGAAGAGCCATAGTAAACACAGCCCTCGCTGCACGCTCCCAATTAAATATAGCCCGGCACGGGGTGGGGATTGGGAGGCAGATCTGGGACACTCGAGTCCACAGCTCAGAAGCTGCTGCAGTGGCTGGTTCGTGCCGTGGAAAGGCTGCGGTGAGGAGGGGAGACGGAGCGAGAAGGCGTTTGGGTTTTCTACCACTGAACTCTGGCCCTTGGATGCTTACAGAGGGGAGCTCCTTGCTGGGAGCCTCCCAGTGAGTTGTGTCTCGTCCCGTTGCTGGGGCCAGCTGGGGCCCTGAGGAGGGCGACCAAGGTGGTGAAGGGTCTGGAGGGTCTGACCTCCGAGGAACGGCTGAGGGAGCTGGGGGTGTTTAGCCTGGAGAAGAGGAGGCTCAGAGGTGACCTTAGTGCAGTCTACAACTACCTGAAGGGAGGGTGTAGTGAAGTGGGAGTCGGCCTCTTCTCCCAGGCAACTAGCGATAGGACAAGAGGACACAGCCTCAAGCTTGGCCAGGGGAGGTTCAGGTTGGACATTAGGAAGCATTTCTTCTCAGCAAGGGTCATTAGCCATTGGAAGGGGCTGCCCAGGGAGGTGGGGGAGTCACCATCTCTGGAGGGGTTTAAGAAAAGCCTGGCCATGGCACTTAGTGCCCTGGTCTAGTTGCCACGGTGGTGTCAGGGCAAGGGTTGGACTCGATGAGTCCAGAGGGCTCTTCCAACCTCATTGACTCTGTGATTCTGTGACATCCAGGTGAGCTGCCCCTCTGCTCGGTGCAGGAGTGGCTGGGAAAGCGAAAGGCTTGTAGTTGAAGTGTGGGGAGGAGGAAAAAACAAGCCAGAGCAGGTCGCCAGCGGGGTAAAGCCCTTGTGGTTTTGCTTCCTGGAGTGTTCCTCCCTTCTCCGCCTCCTTATGGGTAAAAAACGCTTCGGGGTTGTGTCAAGCATCACAAAGCAGAGCCCGTCACCTTGTCTTCGGGGCACTGCTAATCCTCATTGCTGAGGAAAGGTGTTGATCCCGTTGCTGTGAGGCTTGCCTTAATGCTTGGCCACTTGAGGAGCTCGGGCAGCTGGCCCGGAGACGTGCAAGAGGGATTTCTGCGTGGCCCAGGAGCGAGAGTGCACACGGGGGTGGATTGCACAAGCCTGGGGTGCTCAGAAGCCCAGGGCCCGGCGTGGTTTGGTTGCAGCCCACGGGGTCCCTTCCCGAGCCGCAGGTTTCACCCCCCGGGTGGTGCTCACGATCTCTCCCCTCGCAGGACTCGGAGTTCAGTAATGCTGATCAGATGGACCTGTACGACGACGTGCTGGCAGCCAGCTCGCAGCCCCCCGAAAGCCGCACCGGCAGCTCGGAGGCACCCCCGGAGATCCGCCCGGAGCCCTCCCCCAAACCCAACAGCAAATCCCCCGCCATCCTCTACACGTACAGCGGGCTGCGCAACAAGAGGGCCGCCGTCTACGTGGGCAGCTTCTCCTGGGTGAGTGGGAGCGCTGCCTGGCTGCTCTTGCCTGCCAAGGGGGGCTTCCAGACCACCTCTGTGGGCACTTGGGGTCTCCTGTGGTGCGTACGCAGATGGGGATCCTCCAGAGAAAGCCCCGAGGGGCTGCAGGGCTCTCTGGGGGGGCTGCAGGGCTCTCTGGGGGGGCTGCAGGGCTCTCTGGGGGCGCTGCTCCTCCTCAGTCCACGCTGACCCAGTGTCGTGAGCTGGGCTTGACCTCGTGATCCTCAGGGAAAAGGGATTTGTAGCCTTGAGGGGCTTCAGATGGTCTGGGGGGAGTGAGCAGCGGCTCCAGTGCCTTCCTCGCACCGGCTGCTGCCCCCGGCCGGGCTCTGCTGTCCCAGGGGTGCATGAGTGTGTCCTCTTCTGTTGGGGACAGTTCTGGGACGGCTCTGTCTTGTCCCAAGAACCTCTGATAGCTGTGTCCAGGGCCTGTTTCAGACTCAAGGCTGATCTAAACTCCCTGTAGGGGCTCCAAGGGTGTCCGTAGCCCCCCTGAGCGCTGAGCCTGGGTTAGGTGGGGGGCACCGGGGCCCTGCAAAGGGCTGCTGAGCTGACACCCGCCTCTCCCCTCTTCCCCTCAGTGGACGACTGACCAGCAGCTCATCCAGACCATCCGCTCGGTCGGTGTCTACGACGTGGTGGAGCTGAAATTCGCCGAGAACCGAGCCAATGGCCAGTCGAAAGGGTGAGAGCCGAGGGGCTTGTGGGGACAACGGGGGTCCCTACCCCCCTCCCAGGGCGGGGGGAAGCGCTCGGGGCTGGCTGACCGCCGGGCTGTCCCGCAGGTACGCAGAGGTGGTGGTCGCCTCTGAGAACTCGGTCCACAAACTCCTGGAGCTTCTGCCAGGCAAAATCCTCAACGGGGACAAGGTGGAGGTGAGGCTGGCGACCCGTCAGAACCTGTCACAGTTCGAGGCACAGGCTCGCAAACGTGAGTGAGGCGAAGGCGACGGGGCGGGGGGGGCCTCCATGCTGCGCCCCGCAGATCCCCCAGCAGAGCTGAACCCACCGAGACCTCGGGGTGTGGGGGGGGACACCACAGCCAGGAGTCTCTGGGGGTTGTTTCCTGTTGCTGCCGAGTCTTGATTAGATCCTGACCCGAGTCTTTATGATCCCCTTTTTTAGGTGCTCACACACTGCGAAGATCCCTCGTAGCCTCCTCCTCCTCCTCCTCCTCTCCAAACTGAATGGGCTTAAGCTCTTCAGCCTACCAACATAGCTAAGACCCTCCATAGCTATTAGTAACTCTGGATCTCCTCCAGACTTTGTCCATCCCTGCGGAGGTAAGGTGCCCAACACTGGACGCAGTCTTCCAGCTGGGGCCTGGCCGTGGGCTTTCTACAATGGCAATAGGTGGTCCTCGCCTCACTCCGCAGCGATGCGACGCCCCGGCCCCGTGCCGGGAGGGCTCTGCGGAGCCACAGGGACTGTCCTGGCAGGAGCACCTACGAGGAGGTCTTGGCCAGCTGTGGTCATTGTAGATCCGTGCAAGGAAAGCCCTTCTTCCCGAGCGCCCTGGCCCTGTTGCAGCGGGGTAGCCATGACCTTTGTGCCCGCAGCCATCGGCTGCTTGGCAGTGCCAGGCGCTGTTACGCCCTGTCCCGACCTGCCCTCGTGTTTGGTGGAGCAGGGTGGCTTCCTTTCTCCACGCATGAGGAGGCCAAGTCTCAGCCTGTCCCCAGGGGCCTTGCCTTGAGCTCTGCTCAAACAGTGCCCTGCTTGACGGCTGGCAGGGAGCCGTGGCTCCCCCGAGGGGCTCGGGCAGAGGCAGTGCCCACCATCGTACCTCTCCTGTCTCATCCTCGAAGCCTCTTTGGACTCAGCCAGGGTTCCTGTCCCGGGCAGACGGGCACGGAGTCTTCCTTCCTCCAGCAGCTCTGTTGCTGTCGGCACTTGGGTTGTCTCCTCGTGTTCCACTTGGGTTCTGTCCCCTCGCTCAGACCTTTCTGAACCCATCTTCGGGGCCTGGGGGCCCAGTGGCCTCTCTGCTGGGGGATCTCTCGCCGTTTCTCGTGGCTTTTTGCTTCTGTCCCCGTAACCCCCTTGCTTGGCGGCTTCCTCAGCGCCCCGCTGGCCCAGGGCGAGCGTCCCTGGGTCTTTGCTGGAGAGCTGGGACCCTCTTGGAGGCACGTGGAAGCGGAGGCTACGTTGGGCTGGCTGGATCTTTCTCTGGGCACCTTGAGCTGTGGGAAAGGAGGGTGGGGAGGAAGAGGAGGAGGAGGAGGCCTCCAAGACGTGCAGGCTCTCCGGCCCACAACTCACGGCTCTTCCCCGTGCCGCCTGCAGGTGTGCCGCCGCGGGCCCACTCCCGGGACTCGGTGGACGCGGTGGACGGCCGTGCCACGCCGACGGAGAACGCCTTGCCGCCCGCCCGCGTGGAGAAGCCCCCCTCCGTCCTGCCTTTCTTCAACCGCCCCCCCGCCGCCCTGCCCCTCATGGGGCTGCCCCCGCCGCCCATGCCCCCCCCACCGCCCCTCTCCTCCGGCTTCGGCGTCCCCCCGCCTCCCCCCGGCATCCACTACCAGCATCTCATGCCCCCGCCTCCTCGACTGCCCCCCCACCTGGCTGTGCCACCCCCGGGGGCTGTCCCCCCCGCCCTGCACCTCAACCCAGCCTTCTTCCCCCCACCCAACACGGCCCTGGGTCCTCCACCGGACACCTACGGCAAGGCCATGGCCCCCTACAACCACAGCAGGTGAGACGGGGCAGAAAGGGGGGGGGCTGGGGTACAAAACTGGGGAGGGGGCGAGCTACACTGACCCCCCCCTACATGTGTGCCTCCTGCGCAGCCGGGAGCTCGGCCCGCCGCCTCCCCCCGTGAGCGAGGTGGAGTTTGAGGAGATCATGAACAGGAACCGGGCCATCTCCAGCAGCGCCATTTCCAAGGCGGTGTCCGGCGCCAGCGCAGGTAACGGTGACCATGTCCCTGTGTCCCCCAGTGTCCCCCAGTGTCCCCCCCCACCCCATCCATCCAGCAGCAGGTCCACAACCCCTCAGCCCGCCCCCCCTTGCTTCCCCCAGGGGATTACAGCGACGCCATCGAGACCCTCCTCACGGCCATCGCCGTCATCAAGCAGTCCCGCGTGGCGAACGACGAGCGCTGCCGCGTCCTCCTCTCCTCCCTCAAGGACTGTCTGCACGGCATCGAAGCCAAGTCCTACAGCACCGGCGCCGGCAGCAGCTCCTCCAGGTACCGGCGGGCGGGGGGGGGGCTTGGAGCTGCGTCAGGGTGGCTTCATCACACCCCATCTCGGAGCTTTGCTCGTCCTCTTTGTCCCCACCTCAGCGAGATCCTCTCTGGAGGTGACCAAAAGGGGTTTTTTTTTTTTATCTTCTTTTTTCCCCCCCCTCAGGAAAAGACACCGGTCTCGGGAGCGCTCTCCCAGCCGGTCCCGTGAGAGCAGCCGGCGGCACCGGGACCTGCTCCACAGCGACGACCGGCACGAGGACTATTTCCAGGAGCGGAACCGGGAGCACGAGCGGCATCGGGACAGGGACAGAGAGAGGGACCGGCACCACTGAGACAGGTGAGCCCGGTGCTGGGTGGGGTGGTCTCGAGGGCTGAGGGGGTGGGGAGGGTGCTGGGCGCTGCCCTGACCGCTCCTCTCCTCTCTCCCCGCAGGAATTTGGCAGTAAGTGGTTTTTAATGGACTCGTATCTCCTCACCTCGACCAGGACTACGTGACCGACCCCCCCCGTTGCCCCTTCCCTGCCACCCCCCAGCTCTCTCTGGGCACCCAAGGAAACGCCGTGCCGTGCCCCGGCGGGACTCCCACCCACCGACACCTCGTGGCCTTGGGGCCCTCAGCCCTTGCCCGCAGTCCCCGGGGAGAGGCGGGGAGCCGGGGGCCGCCTGCCCCCGGGGCCGCCCCGCTCAGCTCCGTGGACACTCGGACCCAAAGAGAAATGGTGCTTTTTTTTTTTTGTTGCCACGGAGGGAGGTTTGTGAGCCCCCGGGGGTGGCCGGAGAGGATGGACCCCTCCCCATGCGTGTGCCGGGGGTCGCTGGAAGCGGTCCAGGGTACCAGCCACGTACCAGCCTCTCGCCTCGCCTGGGGACTCCTGTCCCCAGCAGTGCCAGCGCGGGGTCCCCCTTGTCCCCTGGGACGCCGCGCTCCTGCTTCCCCCTCTCCTCCCCGTTGCCCTCTCCGTGCTGGGCAGGGGAGGCTGGAGCTGGGCTGGGGGTCACCCCTCCCCTCTACCCCCAGGGTTCCCCACAACGGCGTCGCCTCCTCCACACTCATCTCCTCAAACAGCAGCACCTTCCTTGTTTTAGAGGAAGCAGAGGAGGCCGAGCGTGGCGTGGTGGCTGCCACCCCCCTGTGGGGCTGCCCTTGGGGACCCCCCTGTCCCCCGCTGGGGCTGGGGTCCTCTCCCCCTTTCCCCGCTGTGTCCCCTGCGTCCCCTCAGCAGGAGAGGGGAGAGCCCAGGAGGGTCAGGGGGAGCTGAGGAGACACAGGGTGGCATCCAAGGATGGGTGGCAGCTCCCCAGGGTGGCCGGGTGGGCGGCGGTGCCCTCTGAACTGTTGTTGGACAAGAGCAACCTGGCTCTGGAGGTTTTTTTAGGGTGAAATCACGCAAAACAAAACAAAAATCCCACATCTTGTACAGTACCATGAGGCGCCGGGGCGGGGGGAGCGCACGGTGGGGAGAGTTCTGGGTTGTTTTTTTTTTACTTAACGACACAAATTTTTAGTTTCTTTCCAAATAGGGAGGGGAAAAAAAAAAAAAGTGCAGAGCAAAAACCCCCCTAATTAACCACCCGGCGAGGCGCTGCCCCTCCTGCTCGCAGTGACTAGATTTGTTTGTCTTTCTGATAGGTTGGAAATTGTGTAATAAACTCGATGACGTTGTCAGTCTTTTAGCCGGCGCTGTGAGGGCTCGTCTGTCGCGTGGCCTCATCCCCCCCTACGATGGGGTTGTAGGTAATAACCAGTGGGGTTGGGAGCGGTTTAGGGCCGCTGTGTGGGAGGGGAGAGCAGTGCTGGGGGACTGTTAGTGCCTCTGCGCTCGCTGGCCCTGACCCTCATCATCCTCTGACACTTGAGGGGCTCCTGTGCCCCCCTAAGCCGGCTCAGGGCAGCGCTGGAAGCTCCTGAGCTTGATGCCCCGTGCCCAGACACCAGGTAAAAATAAATATTTATTGGAAAATAATGAATTTTTCTGAGAAGGCAGTAGAAAAAAAATAATAATTCTCTGTACCTCGAAGTGACCTGTGCGTCACACGTCCTGGGTGGCAGCGGGTGGGTGCTGCCCGGTGGGTCGCTCGTGGAGAGCAGGCAGGGTGGAGACCCCCCCCTCCGCTGCCCGTTGCTGCCTGCAGGCCTGGCCTGGCAGCTGGAGGTGGCACCGGGGCCGCTGGCTCCCTGTCCCCACCATGTACCTGTGCCGCTCTGGGCCCGGTCCTTTGGCCTCAGTACGAATCCACGCTGCGAAGGAGGAAAGAGGGGGTGTGTCGGTGCCAAACCGGCCTGGCAGCTCACCGCGCCAGGCCTGGCGTCGCCCAGCTCACGGCGCGGACGGGCAGCGGTACCTGGAGAAGGAGACGAGCGCGAGGACGCCGAGCAGCAGCTCCACGGCGTAGAAGACGAGGAGGATGGCGCTGAGGATGGCTTCCAGGCGCAGGGCGTAGGTCTGCAGCAGCAGGTAATAAGCCGCCATCACGGCCGCCGGGACGGTCAGGGCCAGGCTGATGGAGAGCGGCACCTTCCGCTGGCACAGGTTGCCCTTGGACCCTGCGGGGCACACGGGTAGGGGGTTGTCCCCCACAGGGCTCTGCAGTGGGGGGGGACACGGTAAACGGCTCCACCACCGTCTGGAGCCCGGTGTCACCCCGCTGTCCCCAGGACTCACCGAAGAAGATGCGAGTGGCCTCAGTGCCGAGGTAGAGGAAGAGCAGCACGACGTCCAGCACCAGGTTGGTGACGGGGTACGGCAGCAGCAGCACTGCGGGCACAGCCACCGCTGCCCTCGCGGCCCGCACCCACGGGCTCCCCCGGGCCTGGGGCAGGAGCCCGCGGCCCTGGGGGTGCGGAGGGGGGTGCCGGGGTGGGGGGCTCACCCTTGTAGACGAAGATGAAGGCCTCCACGAGGAAGTAGGTCGCGCTGTACCAGCCGTTGAGGAAGAGCAGGACGTGCAGCGGCGCGGAGGAGCGCTGGCGGCCTGCGGGGGCGAGGCGGCCGTGGGCGGGGGGGGCGGCACGGGCAGGCCCCCGGCCCCGCTCCCCGCCCCGCTGCCGGGCCCCGCCGCGCCTCGGCCCGCTCCCGGTGCCACCCCCCGCCCCGCTGCCCGTCGCGGCCGCCGCGCTCACCCCTGGGCGCCATCTTCCATCTCCATGGAAACCGCCGCCCTCGCTCCGGGGCGGGAAGGTGCCCGGCCGCTCTCTCCCGCCCTCTCTATGGCTCTGGAGGACCAGGCCGAGGAGCCCCGGGTTCGAGTCCCACTCCCGGCCGAAGGGGACTGCGGGGGTCCGGGTGGGTGGGGAGCCCCCCGGCTCTGCCTCCCTTCCTACGTTAGGCCGAGCAAGGTGGGAACAGCCCTAATATGTGTCTGCAAGCGCCGCGCTGAGCTGGCTCGGGCCGGGGTAAGGCTGGGGGATGGCAGCGGCCGTCACCGGGAGGAAGGGAAGAGCCGGGGCGGGGGGCTCGGGGCGCACAGACCCCAGGCAGCCTCTGGAAAACGCAGCCACTTTATTTCTTTAACTGTTTACAAAAAAACCACTCAAATCCCAACAGGGGCTGTGGCACCGGGACGCACCGTGAGCCTCCCACCGACTCCCGGCATCCGCACAAGCGCTGGTCACCGTGAGGAAGAGGAGGAAGGCTGGGCTGGAGCCGTCCCCACCGGGACCAGCGAGGCGTGGGGAGTGAAGGGAGAGATGGTGGGTTGCCCAGAGCCCGAGGGGAGCCGTCATCAGCCACGGAAGTGCTCGAACTCCTTGCGCAGCCAGAGCGAGTCCTGGTAGAAGAGGGGGTCGCCCAGGTGCACCGCCGTCCTCTTGTAGAAGTAACAGTAGAGCACGGCCGCTGCGGGAGGGAGGGAGGGGGGTGAGGGAGGGGAGACCCCACCTTCACCCCCACCTTCACCCCCACCTTCACCCCCACCGGCTCCCCGAAAGGGTCAGCACCCCCCCAGGGTCCCTACGACCACGAGGCCTTACCCAGCCGCTGGAAAACAAAGAGGGTCTGCAGGCCTTCGGTCCACACGAAGCGGCTGGAGTCCTTCCACCGCAGGTTCTGAGGTGGACGGACAGACAGACAGGAGCCAGGAATAACCCATGTGTTAGTTTGGGGGCAGCACCTCGGGTTCCCTTAGTCCTGAGGCTGTGCATGGGCCGGGGGTGACGCTGGCGGCTGGGGGAGCAGCCCCCCACCCCAAAGGTTAAGCAGCTCAGGGGATTTAGCCAGCGAGCCGGGACCGATTCCAGCTTCAGGCTTCAGATCCCTGCAAATCCCCGGCCCCGATGGCGTGGGCAGCACCAGCACGCGGCAGCCCCCCACCCAGCAGCCCCCCACCCAGCTCGAAGCGCTTCCCCTGCCCCGGGGACAGACCCTCGCTCAGAGGGTGGAGGGGGGATGGAGGAGGGTGCCCAGGGGCTGGGCAGGGCGTTTGGGTGGCTTCTCTGGGGGCTGTGGGCTGGGACAGGGGCCAGGAGGGAGTTTAGAGAAGGGAGAGAAGGGAAAGATGGTGTCTGGACAGACCCAGGACCTCTGACAGCCCTCGGTGCTGCTTGATGGCAGCGGGGAGGGGGCTGCCCCCAGGCTGGGAGCACTGGTGTTTGCTGGGGATTAATCCCAGGTAAAGCAGGAGCTGCTGTCACGGCCTTCAGCGGGGATTAATCCCAGCGTGGGCTTCTGTGCCAGCACGGAGCTGGAGCTGCTGGGCTTCCCCTGGGGAAAGAGGATTTTCTGGCAGGTCACGGCGTGTAGGGATGGGGTTGGGACGGGGCAGCTCCCTTCCAGCCCCACGCCTAAGGGGGGGTGTGCAGGGACTGGCAGGGGGACAGTGAACTGTCCCTGCGGTGGTAGATGGTGGCCTTCCTCACGTGGGAGAGGGATTGAAGGGAGCAGGGGGTTGTGGGCAGCAAAGCACGCTCTGCCCACCCTCAGGAGACACCAGCAGCCCCCAGCCTACCATAACCCAGACGTGGAAGGAGATGCTGAGTGCCAGGTAGGCCCCCGACAGCAGGATGGTGCCCTTGAACTTGTGGAAGAGAAGATTGACCAGCCCGGCTTGGAAAATGAAGGTGTTGAAGAACATGAGGAAGATGATGATGATGTTGAAGAGAATAGCGATGTCCTGGATGCTGGGGGAGGAGAGAGAGACACGGTGAGACCCCAGCCCTCCTGCCCCACCGCCCTGCCCGCCGCGCCCGCCCCGCGCTCACATGAAGAGGACGAGCTGGACGGCGGGGGCCGTGCGGAGCAGCTCCGAGAAGGAGTTGACAAAGAGGTCGTAGAAAAGCAGGAGGAACTGCAGGAACAGCACCAGGCTGTAGTTGCTGGGCTGGAGCATCTTCCTTCTCCGGGGGTTGGAGGTCTCAGCCCCGGCATCCCCAGCGGCAGAGCCAGCTCATGGTGCGGAGCTGAGGGGCTCAGCGTCGCCTCTCCCGACAGCCAGGCCCTGGAGGGAGGCGAGCGGAGGTTTCCTTTGGCGGGGGGGGGACGCACCCCCCTGCGCCTCGCAAACCTCCTCTGCCAGGAAACCCAACGGGAGGGCGAGTCACCGGCTCGCACGCCGCCGCGGAGCCGTGCTCTGCCCCTGGCCTCACAAATAAGCTGTCTCCCCTCTCTTCTCACCACGCATCAGGCTCAGGTTCGCTCTCTCCCTGCCACCCTCCAGCCTCCCCCATCTCAACAAGACGGGAAGAAACGCAGGGGTGAGGGAGACGTGCGAGTCCCAGCGAGCAGCGTCCGGGCGGGTTATTCACACCTCTCACCCCGGACAAACCCTAAAGGTGCCGCCGGCTCCACGGGCAGTGCTGAGCAGGCCACGCTACGGGGACAGGCCTGGGCACGCCGTGTCCCTTGCCCCACCCCAGGACCATGTACCCTGCCTGGGGCAGCCGGTCAGAGAGGGGACGAGGACACGGTCAGAGAGGCACAGCCCTCCTGCCTGCTTCTCCCACCGCTGACAGCTGGCCCGGGGCTCGCACTGCCTGGGGACGGCGGCACGGCAGCGCCGGGGACGGAGGGACGTGACGCAGAGGGAGGTAAGGGGGTGCTCCGAGGGATGGGGGACGTAGGAAAAGGGGGGGATCCCCTGTAGCCTGGCAGGAGAGTGCTGCACTGAGGCCTTCCTTCTCCGACAGGGAGCCACAGGGCTGGACATGGCGGGGAAGGGGGCAGACCCTGCACCCCCAGCCCCACGGCACCCCCAGCCCCAGGGCACCCCTACACCTTCACACAGCCACCACGCAGCCGTCCCCTCCGTGCGCGGCCCCCGGCTCCCCTCTTGTCTCCCCATGCAGCCCCCGTAGTGCCACCGGGCCCCCCCCTTGCTCCCCACCCCGGTAGGCCACGGTACCCCCCCCCCCCCCGCCAGCGGCGCGCCCCCGGCTCCCGCCCCTCCCTCTCCACAGTGCACAGGTAATCCGCGGTGCCCGGGGCTGTGGGTACCGGTAGCCCCCGCCGCGTCCCCCCCCCGCCCCGCCCCGCACCCCGGGAGCGGCCCAGCGCTGACCTGCGGCCGCCATCTTCCGTCTCCACGGCAACGGCGCGGCCCAGCGAGGCGGGGACGGAAGTGCGCGGCTGGAGGAGCCGCGCGGGGGCCGCTCTGGCCGCCGCTCTCTGTTGTCGCCGGACCCGGGAGGGTTGGGCGGGAGGGGACCATCGAGGCGAGTGGCCAGAGCGGCGCCGTCCAAGATGGAGGCGCCCGGCGAGGCCGAGGGGGCGGTGGGGCCCGGGGGGCGGAGGTACGGCCCCGGGAGCAGGCCGGGCCCCGGGGCTGGGGCAGTCGTGGAGCCGGTTCTGTGTGCCCGGGGCCGGGAGGAGCCGCGGGGCTCAGGGTTCGGGGGAGCCATGGGGCCGGGCCCCGTGTCCCCAGGCTATGGGGGAGCTGTGGGGCCAGGCCCGGGGGAGCCATGGGGCCCAGGCTTTGAGGGAGCCATGGGGCCAGGCCCGGTGTCCCCAGGCTTTGGCGGAGCCTTGGGGCCAGGCCCCGTGTTCCCAGGCTTTGGGGGAGCCGTGGGGCCAGGTCCCATGTCCCCAGGCTTAGGGGGAGCCATGGGGCCAGGCTTTTGGAGCAGCCATGGGGCCAGGCCCTGTGTCCCCAGGCTTAGGGGGAGCCGTGGGGCCAGGCCCCGTGTCCCCAGGCTTAGGGGGAGCCGTGGGGCCAGGCCCCGTGTCCCCAGGCTTAGGGGGAGCCGTGGGGCCGGGTCCCGTGTCCTCAGGCTTAGAGGGAGCCGTGGGGCCAGGCCCCGTGTCCTCAGGCTTAGAGGGAGCCATGGGGCCAGGCCCCACGTCCCCAGGCTTTGGGGGAGCTGTAGGGCCAGGCCTGGGGCAGCCATGGGGCCAGACCCCATGTCCCCAGGCTTTAGGGGAGCCCTGGGGCCTCTCAGCACCACGGCAAGTGTTGCAAGGTCTCGGAGCGAGTGGGTGGCGGAGCGAGTGGGTGGCAGAGCTCATGATCCCGGTGCTGCGCCGGGGCCGCGTCCCACCCACCTCCTGCCTCACAGTCCCGTGGGACGGCTGATCTCAGGGGGGACAGGGCCATCCCCCGCCCCAGAGGAGACATAAATATCTTTCTGGAGGCAGATGCAAATCACCAGGCAAATGAGCGCAGCCCCGCTCGTGCCAGTCACCTGCTCGAGCCCCGTGGGCTGAGGGCAGGGCCCTGCCAGTCCCGCTGCCCAGCCCAGGCAGGATTGTGGGGCTGTTGCCCCCACCCCCGTGGAGCTGGTGGGGCACTGGCTGACCCAGAGCAGGCGGGAGGGAGAGGAGGTACTGGGGCTGCCAGGGTCAAAGTCAGGGGGGCACAGGGGTGCCTCCTCACACCCAGCTGGGTGAGAGACTGTAAGTATGGGTGAGAGGGAGGGAGGGGATCAGATCAGTGGGTTCTTGGGGACCATGTAGGGTGGCTGTGGGTGCTGAGGGGTCTGTTGGGTTACAGGGGACACCTGGACCCCCTGTGGGGCCCTGGGGTGCGGCACGGTGGGGTGCTGCCTGGGGACCTGGCTCTGCAGGGGCCAGTTTCACCCTGCACATCCCCAGGGGCCAGTTTCACCCTGCACGTCCCCAGCTGGACGGCTCCAGCCCTGGAATCCTTCCCTGGCCAGGCAGCTGCTGGTCCAGAGCCGCCCCTCCTCGGGGTGCCTGGTTCCCCTTTCAGTCTGGCTCCTCCCTGGGGGTGTCTGCGAGCCACGGCGAGAGCCGGCGAGCCCCGGCAGAGGCTTGAGCGGGCGTCTCTCTCTTCCCCAGGTGCCGCCACCCCGTCGTGGAGATGTTGGATCTGCCTTTCCTGCCCTTCTGCGTCCTCCTGGGCGCCCTGGGCTTCGTCTGCGTGGCCTTCGTGAGTGCCTGGTGCCAGCACTGGCGCGGCGGCTTCGCCTTGGATGGCAGCGCCCAGACCTTCAACTGGCACCCGGTGCTGATGGTGACGGGCATGGTGGTGCTGTACGGCGCAGGTGAGCGGGGCGGGCGGCGCGGGGTGGCCCTGGCACGGCTCCCCCCTGACCCTTTTGCCCAACAGCGGCCCTCGTGTACCGCCTGCCGCCTGCCTGGCGCGGCCCCAAGCTGCCCTGGAAGGTGCTGCACGGTGCCCTGGCCCTGGCAGCCTTCGGCCTCGCCGTGCTGGGGCTGGCGGCCGTCTTCCGCTTCCACAACGCCCACGGGACGCCCAACATGTACTCGCTGCACAGCTGGCTGGGGCTGGCCACCGTGCTGCTCTTCTCCTGCCAGGTGGGTGCTGCCACAACCCCCCCACACCCCTGTCCCCTGTAGCCCCCTCACCTCCCCTCCCTGCAGTGGCTGGCCGGCTTCAGCGCCTTCCTGCTGCCCTGGGCTCCTGCCTGGCTCCGTGCCCTCTACAAACCCGTCCACGTCTTCTTCGGTTCCACCATCCTCATGTTGTCGGTGGCCTCGTGCGTGTCGGGCATCAACGAGAAGCTCTTCTTCAGCCTGTGAGCAGCGGGGCTGGGGCGTGGGGAGAGCCCTGGCAGGGAGGGAGGCTCAGGGGGGGGGGTTTGGGCTGGGTGTCTCTCAGTGCCAGAGTTGGTGTGGGGTGAAGCCGAGCCCAGGGCGGAGAGGGGAGGTGAGTGATTCCCCCCTCAGGTGCGTGGTTAACCCAGCTGCGGGGTGGGTTGCGTGGGCTCAGGGGAAGGCTGGGAGCATCCAGGAGAGCTCTCGGCCTCTCTCCTCCCCAGGAAGAACGGGACGACGGAGTACAAGCGCCTGCCTGCCGAGGCTGTCTTTGCCAACGTGCTGGGGCTCCTCATCCTCCTCTTCGGGGTGCTGGTGGTGGGTGCCCTGGCCAGGCCCAGCTGGAAGCGCCCCGACGCCGACTCCCCAGACTCCTGCCAGGTACCAGCTCCGCTGTCAGGGCACCCCTGGGGGCTTTGGGGAGCTGAGCTGGGGGTCCTGCCTCCCTTCCCTGTGGGGAAGGCTGGGGGGTGCAGCCCCCGGGCTCACCCACGCTCTCCCCGCAGCCCCTGCTCACCGCCGAGCGCTGACGCCTGCGTGGCAACCGAGGTCCCTCCCGGGGCTGCCAGCCCCCAGCTCGCCGACCCCCTGCCAGCTCTGCCAGCCCCACGCCTGGCCCATCACCTCGCCCTCACCCAGGGCTGCTGCTGCCCACGCCTGATGCTCGTCTGCCCGTGGGAGGAAGGGGCCCAGCTCCCCTACGGCAGAGGCGACGCTGCGGTGAGGACAATCTCTTTGCCTCTTTCGTGGCGTTGGCCTCCTGCCTGCCGGAGGATGAGGGCATCCTGCTTGCCAGCTCCTGCCGGCTCCAGCTGGCCCCTCGCCCCTGGACCTTGGTCCGTGCCAAACTGGCTGCCCTCGAGCCCTCCCTGGACCCCGCAGTGCCATCCCTCAGTGCAGCAGCCAGAGCTGGCAGAGCCTCGTGGGCTCAGAAGCCGCTGGAGGAGCACCCCTCCGCCCCCCACCCCAGGACCATCTCCTGTGCCAGGGGACCAAGGGGACCCTCACACTGTGCCTTGCCCTTCCTGGGGCTGCCTGTGCCTGACCACCCGAGCAGCCTCTTGGGGCCCTCGTGGACACGTAATAAACCCTTGGCTTCTGCAACGCTCCTGCACCCGCATCCTTGGGGACAAAGGGGGTCCCTGGGGACAAGGAGCTGAGGTGGGTGCCCGGGGAGCAGGTCCCGGTGCTGGCCACGCCAAGCCACGCTGCCTGGGGGGCTGTGTCCCCTCTGAGGGCCTGGCTTGTCCTTGCTGGCTCCTACAGACCCTCACCCCAGAGCCACCCTGTGCTGCAGGACAGGCTCTGCCCCGTCCCCGCGTTCTTCTTTGTCCCCTTCCCAGAGTCCCCTCCAGGCCCCGTGCCCGGGGCCATGTGAGCCCTGTGGTTTCCCCTCCCAGCACCCCGTGGGGAGGGCTTGTGGCCAGCACAGAGTTTTCCTTCCTCCCCCAGCAGTCACGCTCTTGCCGGAGCACAGGACAGCCCGGATCCCTGCCCTGGGGACACGTGGGGACACGTCCTGGGGGAGCCGGCTGCATCCCCAAGCCCCACCACCCCGTCCCTCTCATGGAGATGGATGCTCTGGGCCAGGTCAGGGGGGTCACAAAGGTTTATTGGGGTACACGGGGCGTGCTGCCACGTCCCCTGTCACCGCTGGAGCTGCAGGGGGTGTGGTGGCCGATGGCCAGCTGCCCCTCAGCTCCGCAGCCCCTCCAGCACGGCCCGCAGCACGGCGGCCACCGCCACCGCCCCGGGGTCGGGCTGCAGCAGCCGGGCTGAGCTGATGTAGCTGGCTCTGCCCGCCCCGGCCTCCATGTGCCGGGTGGCCTCCGCCGCCGCCTCCGCGCTCTGCCGGGGACAAACGGGGCACGCTCGGAGCAGCCACGACACCCCGGGGTCACCATTCCCACCCCACGCCCCCGCCCCGTTACCTCCACGGCGGCCGCCAGCACCGGCAGCAGGTCGGTGCCGGGGCCGCGCAGGGCGTGCAGAACCTGCGCCGCGGCGCACAGCGAGTCCAGCTGGGAGAGACCAGGGGCTGAGAGCCAGCGCCGTGGCCAAGCTGGTAGCCCCCGTGGCTCGTGGGCAAGCGAGGTGGCACTACCCCGCGGCCCACACTCACCATGGTCCTGTCCCCCGGTGCGGCTCCTCCGTACCTGCACAGGATCGAGGGGGGGTGGGTTGGTGGGGTCCTGCGGGGAGCGGGGGTCCCACGGGGGGCCCAGGGGCACTCACCGCCGCATGGCTTCGATGCCAGCGTCCATGGCATCAGCCCACGCTGGGAGATCGCTGCCATCACGGAGGGGCTGGGCAGCCGCCGTCAGGAACAGCCCGTAGAGCTGTGGGGACATGGGGGGTACAGCCAGGGTCCCACAGGGTGACAAGCCAGACCCATGTCCCACCCCATCTCGCCCCGCGCTCACCACACCGGAGGAGCCCCCCATCTTCTCCAGCAGCAGGTCGGCCAGGGCGGAGAGGAGCTGGGCTGGGGCTGCCGGCGGGGGCCGGGCACCCACCCACTCCCGGATGGCTACGGAGGGGAGAATGGGCTGAGGCGGTGCCCTTGGCCACCCCACGCGGCCCTGGGACCCCCCCCCATCTCCCCTGGGGATCCCTGCCCCTCTTGGGGACAAGCACAACGCCTTGGGGCAGCTGCCACTGGACCCAGAGACATTTCAGGGTGCGGGGACCCTCCCCGAGGAAGGGACAGCTTGGGGGGGACCCTGTCCCCCAAGAAGGGGCAGATCCTGCTCCCCAGATGAACAGCTCGGGGTTTGCTGCTCCCTGAAGGGGTGTCCCAGGGAAGCCCCGCCTCCTGGGAGGTGATGCCTGGGGTGTCCCCGTCTGATAGCCACCCTGTCACCCACCTCGGGCAGCCCGGGCGTGCGTGTGGCCGCAGTCCCCGTCGCCTGCGGCGCGGTCCAGCTCGTTGAGCTCATCCTGCATGGCGAGCAGGGTGCTGCACACCCGCTCCAGCACCGCCTGCGCCCGCGCCGCGCCGGGCCCTGCGGGGAGGAGACGTCACCCTGCCCATCCCCGGGGTGGGGGGAGACAGGGAAACTGAGGCACGGGGAGGTGACAGCTCCTGGGGGGGACTCGAGTTCCCCCCGTACCTGTGCTGGCCTCATGCTGCGCGGTCCCTGGTCCCTCTTCTGGTGCTGGCACCTCCTGCCTCTGGCTCGTCGCAGGCGCCGCGGCCAGGTTGGGCCAAGCCATGGCGGTGGTCTCGGCGTCTAGGTGAGAGGGGAGGAATGGCTCCTCGCCAGCGGGTCAGGCACCCAGCTCTGGGTGGCACCTCGTCCTGTCACCCAGCACCCCGGGGACCCCCGTGCCCCCCCCCCCGTATCTGCACTCACCGATCAGCCCCACGAGCTCCTCATCCACCAGCATGAGGGTGAGGGACACCCCGGCCATCTCCAGCGCCGTCATGAAGGAGCCCACCAAGGCGCGGGCGATGTGGACGCCTCGGCTCTCTGCGGGGGGGCCGTGAGCGAGGGGGGGTCGCAGGAAGGGTCCCCCCAGGAGCAGAAGGGTCAGAGCCAGGGAATAATGCCCCAAGACCCCCCCCCAGCACTCACCCAGGCGCTGCACAGCCGCACCGGCCACGATGCCCAGCTCCAGGCAGGACAACCCGCCCAGGTTGTTCACCACCAGCACCACGGAGGCTCCTGCAGGGTATGGGGCAGAGTGAGACCCCCCCCCCCACTGCCCAGGGGGTCCGGGGGGGCCCGCAGAGGGCCAGGGGGGGCTCACCAGGGCTCAGGGGCAGGCGGGAGGCGTTGGAGGGGTCCGTCATGTGCGCCAGCATTGTCTCCACCGCCTCATCCGCCGGCAGCACCTGGGGGGCACGGGGGGGCTGTGAGGGCAGAGCAGGGGGGAGCGGGAGGTTGGGGTGGGGGGGGGACACAGCGGGGACACACTCACCTTCATCCTGCGCACGCCCGCCTCGCCGTGGATCCCTGCGGAGATGGGGCGGCGTCACCCCGTGCTGCGGGCACCTCCCGCGCCGGGCGATGCCCCGGGGGGGACAGGGGGCATGGGGGGGGGCACACAGAGCGGGGGTCCTCACCCAGGCCCAGCTCCATCTCATCGTCAGCCAGCTGGAAGGTGGGCTTGGAGCCGGGGACGCTGCAGGGGGACAGGCTGAGCCCCAGGGTGCCTGCGTGGGGAGGGAAGATGGGGTTAAGCCTGGGGGGGCTCTGCTTTGCCCCCCCCGGCCAGGAGGGATGGGGAAAGGGGGGCTGGGGGACAAGGCACAGCATCCCCCCGGGGGGAACTGGCCCCCCCGGGGGTCCCCACAGGGCAGCACGGGGTGCCACACACCTACCCATGGCTTTGGCGGCCGCCGCCACCTTCTCAACGATCTCCTCCAAGCTCGCCCCCGCCTCGGCCAGGGCCCCCGCCACCTGCGAAGGGCAGCGGTGGGCGAGGGACCACCACACCCCCTCCTCCTCCTTCTCCTCCTCCCAAACCCCCACATCCCCGTCCAGGGGTGCGGTGGGACCCTCCAGACCTTGTGTACGAGGACGGTGCCGCACAGCCCGCGGCGCCCGGCTTTCTTGGGGGAGGCGAAGGCGCTGTCGTCCCCCACCACCACCATCCGCACGTCGGCCCCCTCCGCCCGCGCCCGCTCCAGCGCCAGCCCGAAGTTGAGCCGGTCCCCGGTGTAGTTCTTCACGATCAGGAGGGTCCCGGCTGCGGAGGGGGGACACGGCGAGACGGGGGGTGAAGCCATGGCAGGGGGTGAAGCCATGGCGGAGGGTGAAGCCATGGCGGGGGGTGAAGCCATGGCGGGGGGTGAAGCCATGGCAGGGGGGTGAAGCCATGGTGGGGGGTGATGCCATGGGGGGGGTGATGCCATGGTGGGGTGATGCCATGGAGGGGTGATGCCATGGTGGGGGTGATGCCATGGAGGGGTGATGCCATGGTGGGGGTGATGCCATGGAGGGGGTGAAGCCATGGCGGGGGGTGAAGCCATGGTGGGGGGTGAAGCCATGGCGGGGGGTGAAGCCATGGCAGGGGGGTGAAGCCATGGCAGGGGGGTGAAGCCATGGCGGGGGGGGTGAAGCCATGGTGGGGGGTGAAGCCATGGCGGGGGGTGAAGCCATGGTGGGGGGTGATGCCATGGCAGGGGGGTGAAGCCATGGTGGGGGGTGATGCCATGGCAGGGGGTGAAGCCATGGCAGGGGGGTGAAGCCATGGGGGGGGGTGATGCCATGGCAGGGGGTGAAGCCATGGCGGGGGGTGAAGCCATGGCGGGGGGTGATGCCATGGCGGGGGGTGAAGCCATGACAGGGGGTGAAGCCATGGTGGGGGGTGATGCCATGGCAGGGGGGTGATGCCATGGCAGGGGGGTGAAGCCATGAGAGGGGGGTGAAGCCATGGCAGGGAGGTCATGCCATGGCAGAGGGTGAAGCCATGG
Organism: Nyctibius grandis; assembly: GCF_013368605.1. Taxonomy (NCBI): domain Eukaryota; kingdom Metazoa; phylum Chordata; class Aves; order Nyctibiiformes; family Nyctibiidae; genus Nyctibius; species Nyctibius grandis. Next base: position 1,581,231 of record NC_090661.1, read on the forward strand.
CAGGGGGTGAAGCCATGGTGGGGGGTGATGCCATGGCTGGGGGGTGAAGCCATGGCAGGGGGGTGAAGCCATGGCCGGGGGGTGAAGCCATGGCCAGGGGTGATGCCACGGCAGGGGGTGAAGCCATGGTGGGGGGTGAAGCCATGGTGGGGGGTGACGCCATGGCGGGGGGGTGAAGCCATGGCAGGGGGGTGAAGCCATGGCAGGGGGTGACGCCCCGACCCACGTCCCATCGTGTCACCCTACCTGCGCCAGCCTGTGTCACCGCCCTGATGGCTGCCAGGATGCTGCCCACGGCCGGGGAGGTGAAGACGGCACCGGCCACCACACCGGTCAGCATGCCCTTCCCGATGTACCCTGCGGAGCAGGACGGGGCGCTCGGGGCTGTGCCATGGGCCACCAGCCCGCGGCGGTGGCAATGAGGGGCTCACCTGCGTGGGCGGGCTCGTGGCCGGAGCCCCCGCCGGCCAGCAGGGCCACCCGGCCGCGGATGGCCACCAGGTCGGCGCGCAGGACTACCCGGTGTCCCCGCAGCAGGCGGAGGCCGGCGTTGCAGGCCACCAGCCCGGCCAGCGCGTCGTCGGCGCAGCTCGCCACCGAGTTCACCAGCTTCTTGGGGACCTGGCAGGGCACGGAGGGGTGGCAGTGGCGGGGCACGGGGACAGGACCCCAACCCCACGGGGGTGGGGGGGAGCAGGGGGCTCCCCGCTGCCCCCCGGGCTCACCTCCATGCCGGCGGCACGCGGTGAGGATGGAGGATCCCGCGCAGCCCTCGGCTCCGAGTCCAAACTCTGTGGGGAGGGCAAGGTCCGCGGGCTGGCACGGGGACAGCGGGGTGGGGGGACAGGGGGGGACAAGGGGGTGCCTGATGGCGGCGGGGAGCTGGGTTCAGTGTAGCCCCCAAACGGGGACCACCTCCTGGGGTGTGGGGAGGGCACCCTGCCCACAGCAGGGACCCCCTCATGGGGTGGGGGACCAAGTGGGAGCACCCTCCGAAGCAGGGACCCCCTCTGGGGGCAGAGGGGAAGGGGGGGCACTGTCCCTGGGGCAGAGGGGGACCAGGGTGGGTGCACCCTCCCCAGCAGGGACCCCCCGTTTTGGGGTGTGGGGGGCCCAGGGGGTGCATTCCCCCCAGCAGGGACCCCCCTTTTGGGGTGTGAGGGGCCCAGGGGGTGCAGCCCCCCCAGCAGGGACCCCCCTTTTGGGGTGTGGGGGGCCCAGGGGGTGCACCCCCCCCAGCAGGGACCCCCCTTTGGGGTGTGGGGGGCCCAGGGGGTGCACCCCCCCCAGCAGGGACCCCCCTTTTGGGGTGTGGGGGGCCCAGGGGGTGCACCCCCCTCCCGGGGGGCACGGGAAGAAGCAGGGAGGCTGCACCCCCCAAGCAGGGTCCTCCCCCCTGGGACACGGCGTGGGAGCATCCCCTCCCCAGCGGGGATCCCCGGGGCTGTGGGGGAGCCAGGGGGTGCACCCCAGAGCGGATTTACCCCCCCCCCGCCCCAGCAGGGACCCCCGGAGCCGGGACCCCCCCGGAGCATCCC